>NC_052075.1:12372500-13673750 GCF_015852505.1 Tachyglossus aculeatus
GTCACTCCTAGATATAGACTCAGCCTCCCTCTAGACTGTAAGCCTGTTGTGGGCAGGGAATGTGTCTGTTTATTGTTATATGGTACTCTCCCAAGTGCTTTGTACAGTGGTCTGCCCAAAATAAGTGCTCAGTAAATACAATTGACTGACTGACTCTCCTTGAGAGGCAGCAGTGACTTTGAAGTTATTTCTTTCATAAAGCTTTCTGGTCAGCAACATGGTGAGACCTTGCTAGCCTGCATCCTTGATTTTTTATGGTATTTTTTAAGTACATACTATGCGCCAGGCACTGTACTAGATATAAGCTAATCAGGTTGGCTACAGTCCATGTTCCATATGGGGCTCACAGTCTCAATCCCCATTTTACAGATAAGTAAATGAGGCACAGAGAAGTTAAGTGACTTGCCCAAGGTCACACAGCAGGACAGGGCAGAGCCAGGGTTAGAACCCAGATCCTTCTGACTCTGAGGCCCTCCATATGGAGCTCACAGTCTCAATCCCCATTTTACAGATAAGTAAATGAGGCACAGAAAAGTTAAGTGACTTGCCCAAGGTCACACAGCAAGACGGGGCAAAGCCAGGGTTAGAACCCAGATCCTTCTGACTGCAAGGCCCTCGATCTTTTCACTAGGTCAGCCTCCTTCTCCCTCACTACCTACTCCAATCTCTCAGGACTCCTGTGATCCCATGGTTCTTCATGCACCTTCATCCTTAATCCGTTACACATACACAACCCCATTCAGAGTCATTTAATAGCAGAGATAAGACAGTATAGTCCCTGCTCACATCCTCTCTGCCAAACATCCAAGAGCCCCAGAAGATTTGAACCACAATCTCTATTTCCATCTTTCTTCCCCTTATTATATCCTGGATATCATTCCCCAAGATCACATCAACTTCTTCGGAGACAGATTGATTTTAAAAAGGAGCAGCTCTTCAATCGCGAACAGTTCCCTGGAGATCAGAACAAAGCTCCATAGACAATCTGTTCTGAAAAATGTTTGTCCAAAAAACCCCTAACACATTCATGTGTACCATTATCTTTGCCCACGGATGTAATGGCAAGATTACAGTGATGCACTCTGGACTCCATTCGCCCAACATTTGCATGACCAGATCTGATGAAGACAATTTTCTGGGTTTTATTCTAATCTCATTTGTACTAGTCCTGCTAACTCCATCACTTCTCAGTTAGCTTAATCTGAATCAGAGGTAATACAGGGCCTCTATCAAGATGCCCTAGAGTAATTTCAAGTTACTCCATTGTCCAAAAACAATAATGATGTGGGTATTTGCTGAGCGCTTATGTACCAGGCACTGTTCTAAACACTGGGGTGAATACAAGCAAACAGGGTTGTAAACAATCTCTGACATACATGGGGCTCACTGCTCCCCTTTTTACAGGAGAGGTAGCTGGGGCACAGAGAAGAGAAGTGACTGGCCCAAGGTCGCACAGCAGACAAGTGGTGGAGCTAGGATTGAACCTAGCTCCCATGCTGTAACCATTATGCATGCAGTACCGACAGCCATGCTCTAGTCCCAGATCCATCCCAACTTCTCGTTGCCTTAGTTTCCTCATCTGAAAAACAGGGACAACATTCCTGCCCTCCCTTACCACCTAGATTGGAGCAGTAACAGAATTTATTGAGGACACGGAACAATGCATTTTACTGGGTGTTTGTGAAGTAGAGAATAACGAGTGACTTTTTCCCAGCCCATGGACAGCTTACTCTATAACAGGAAGAGACAATCATACATTTTTAATGGCATTTGTTAAGCACTTACTATGTGCCAGCTACTGTACTAAGCGCTGGGGTAGGTACAAGATAATCAGGTTGGACACTGTTCATGACCCACATTGGGCTCACTGTCTTAATCCCCATTTTACAGATGAGGTAACAGGCACAGAGAAGTTAAATGACTGGCCCTAGGTCACACAGCAGACAAGTGGTGGCGGTGAGGATAGAACCCAGGTTCTCCGAATCCCAAGCTCATGCTCTTTTCCATTAGGTCATGCTGTTTCCAACTAGCATGGTCAAAATAAATATAAATGCTAAGGAGGGTGTAAATTCTGAAGTCCTAGCTATGACTGAAGGGATGATATGGCACAGATTGCTGGGACATTTACTCAGAAAAGACTCATTGGAGGAGGTGGGTAACAACATTTGTCATGTGCTTATGTGCCAAGTGCTGTAATTACGAGATAAGTGTAATAATAATAATAATAGTATTTGTTAAGCACCTACTACGTGCAAAGCACTGTTCTAAGCGCTGGGGAGCTTACAAGGTGATGAGGTTGTCCCATGGGGGGGCTAAGTCTTAATCCCCATTTTACAGATGAGGCAACTGAGGCCCAGAGAAGTTAAGTGACTTGCCCAAAGTCACACAGCTGACAATTGGCGGAGCCAGGATTAGAACCCATGACCTCTGACTCCAAAGCCCGGGCTCTTTCCACTGAGCCATGCCGCTTCTCTAGATAATCATGTCTCACACCGGGGGCACAGTAAGTAGGACTTCCCCTCCCCACGGCACCTGTATATATGTATATATGTTTGTATGTATCTATTACTCTATTTTATTTGTACATATTTATTCTATTTATTTTATTTTGTTAATATGTTTTGTTCTCTGTCTCCCCCTTCTAGACTGTGAGTCCACTGTTGGGTAGGGACCGTCTCTATATGTTGCCAACTTGTACTTCCCAAGCGCTTAATACAGTGCTCTGCACACAGTAAGCGCTCAATAAATATGATTGAATGAATGAAGAACAGGTACTGAACCCCGGTTTTACAAATGAGGGAACTGCAGCACAGAGAGGTTAAGTGACTTGCCTAAGGTCACAGCAGTCAAGCAGTGGAGCCAGGATTAGAACCCAGATCCTCTGACTCCCAAACCCATGGTCTTTTCACTAGACCACATTTCAGTTTGATGACAGGAAGAAAAGAGTCCCAAGCTGGGAGAACAGCATGAGTGATGCGATGGAGGAGGGGAAATAGAGAGTGAGGTACCATTACAAAGATGGGAAGAGGGACAATCAGGAGTGGAATACACTTAGAAGCATGTGCTTGAGAACAGTATATGAAGAGAGCAGATAGGTAAAATGAGGCAGATGAGCAAGAGCCTTGAAGCCAATTGTGAGGGGTTTGATGCGAGAAAACAGAGGGAATCAGTGAAGGGTTGAAGAGAGGCAAGTGGGAGGCCACATGATGCTACAGGAAGATGATCTGTGAAGATGATTAGAGAAGCAGCGTGGCTCAGTGGAAAGAGCATGGGCTTTCGAGTCAGTGGTCAGGGGTTCAAATCCCTGCTCCACCAATTGTCAGCTTTGTGACTTTGGGCAACTCAACTTCTCTGTGCCTCAGTGATCTCATCTGTAAAATGGGGATTGACTGTGAGGCCCCCCCCCCCCCCCCCCCCCGTGGGACAACCTGATCACCTTGTAACCTTCCCAGTGCTTAGAACAGTGCTTTGCACATGGTAAGTGCTTAATAAATGCACTTCTTATTATTATTATCATCTGTGCAGCAGCGGGTAGGATACATTGGAGTGGAGAGGAGTTGGAGAAACAGAAAGGAGGCTAATATGACAGTCTAGCTCTCACAAGGCCAGAGCGATAACAATTTGGATGATCAGGGACTGGGTCTGATCTGCTTACCATGTATCTACCCCAGCACTATGCCCAGAGTTGGGGCACATGATAAGAATTTACCTCCATGGCTATTCTTACATAGGCTTCTTTTGATAGTCTTATGCCTGAGCATGTTATGCAATTTTCAATTATGTTTTGTAGTCATGTTCTGGGGTTAGAGCCATGGAACACATTATGTTCTTTATCTCCTAGAATTCAAAGCATAATAACTGTTCAATAAGCACTCAATATATAGAGACTAACCGAATGAACATATACAGGAAGTGGAAAGTTTACTAGAATGCTCTAGCACATCAAATTTAATGTGATCCTGCCAGATTGGGGAAAAAAAATATCTATGCCATTTTTATAAAGCATATTGCAGCCCAGAGTGCCCTTCCCTGAACTCATTTCAGGGGCCAATTCAGTTGTGTTTGACAAAACCTTCTTTCCCTCTGATGGTCAAAAACGACTTTGACCTTGCAAAAAAAGAGTTCTGCCTGCAAATTCTGAGTTTTTCCACATTGGAGTAATTGAGCAACACAACAGCAAATGGCCCTGACAAGAAATGATGGTAACGAATCATCTGACCAAAATGGAAGTGTCCTACTCCAGGGATAACAGAGGGCAGAGGGAATGAACTGCACAGGAGCCGGGAGCTGTGCAAGGCATCCAATAAGCAGCGAGGCCTAAAGGATACAGCACGGGACTGAGAGTCACTTGTCTGCTGTGGGTCCTTGGGCAAATCACTTAACTTTTCTGTGCCTCAGTTACCTCAGCTGCACTTAACTCTTCTGTGCCTCAGTTACCTCAGCTGTAAAAATGGGGATCAAGACTGAGCCGTATGTGGTACAGGGACTGTGCCCAACTCAATTTGCTTGAATAATAATAATAATAATAATAATAATAATAATGGCATTTGTTACACCCTTACTATATGCCAGGCACTGTACTAAGCACTGGGGTGGACACAAGCAAATCAGGTTGGACACAGTCCATGTCCCACATGGGGCTCACAGTTTTGATCCTCATTTTACAGATGAGGTAACTGAGGCACAGGGAAGTGAAGTGACTTACCCAAGGCCACACTGCAGACAAGTGGCAGAGCCGGAACTAAAACCCAGATCCACTGTGCCATGCTGCTTCCCCATCTACCCCAGCACTTAATAAAGTGTTTGGTACACAGTAAGCACTTAGATACCATAATTATTATAAGATATGGTCTACCTGCTCTCCAGTACAGAGGCACATCAAGCCGGGTGAATTTGCGCTGGGGCACTAAACACTGCCGTCTCAACCACACTGCCGAGTCTAGGTACAGACATCTTCTCCCTGCCCAAAATCCTCAAATAGGGAAAGTGGATTGGAAGAGTGGAAGCTTCTCTAAAACTGGGATTGACTGTGTAGGACTTGGTCTCTGTGAATGTAGTCTTTCCTTGAAATTGATTTGGGACAGGCCTTGTGTGCCATGGAGATGCTCAAACATGGTGCCAGGAGCTTGGCATAGTCCCAAAGCTCTACCACTGACCTGGGACAGAGCCCTGCAAAGTCTGTGGGAAAATTGAGTCCTGGATGCAAGATGTAGAGAACCAGTAATGACCTAAAGTAAAGAACAGGGGCTCAGGAATCAGGTGACCTGGCTTCTGATCCTGGCTCTGTCTCTTACCTGCTGTGTGACCTTGGACTGGTTATTTATTTATGCGACTCAGTTGCCTCATCTGTGAAATGGGAAATCAATACTCATTTTCCTTTCTACTCTCACAGTGAGCCCCATGTGGGACAGGAACTGTGTCCTGATTATCTTGTATCTACCCCACTGTTTGGTACAGTGCCTAGGACGTAGTAAGAGCCTCACAAATACCATTATTATGATTATCTGGTAAGGTTGGCTCATATCCAACCCTGAGCAATGAGCTAAAAGCTGAATTAGCAGGGGGCAGGGAGGAGAAAGAGAAGAGAAAACAAAACAATGGAATTTACTGAACACATACTGTGTGTAGAGCATAGCACAAAGTGCTTGGTAGAGTACAATGCAGTAAGGGCAACATGATCCCTGCCTTCAAGGAGCTACTACAATCTAGTGGAAGAATTATAAAAAGTAGAAGAAATTTTCCTAACCCATATGATCTTGTGATCAAATGGGTTTAATGAGATTGGAAGCTCTTCAAGGTGAGGGACTGCATTTTATAATTTTCTGTCCACGCATGAAGTTCCTGTAGGTATTTTTTTTTTAAATGGTATTTGTTAAGCACTTGGTGCCAAGCACTGTACTAAAGACTGGAGCACATACATTAGGCTGGGCACCATCTCTGTCTCACATAGGACTCACAGTGGGATGCCTATTTTACAGATTAGGAGACTGAAGCACAGAATTGACTCATTTAAGGTCACAGCAGACAAGTGTCAGAGCCTGGATTAGAACCCAGGTCCCCTGACTCTCAGGCCTGGGCTCTTTCCATTAGGCCACACCGCTTCTCTACTGTAGTCCTGTGCCTACAACAGGCACTTAATACACACTTTTGAGGATAATGATGTAGTTAAAATAGCATGAATGATGATGATGGCATTTATTAAGCGCTTACTATGTGCAAAGCACTGTTCTAAATGCTGGGGAGGTTACAAGGTGATCAGGTTGTCCCACGAGGGGCTCACAGTCTTCATCCCCATTTTACAGATGAGGGAACTGAGGCCCAGAGAAGTTAAGTGACTTGCCCAAAGTCACACAGCTAACAATTGGCAGAGCCGGGATTTGAACCTCTCCATCCCCCCCATCTTACCTCCTTCCCTTCCCCACAGCACGTGTATATATGTTTGTACATATTTATTACTCTATTTATTTTACTTGTACATATCTATTCTATTTATTTTATTTTGTTAGTATGTTTGGTTTTGTCTCCCCCTTTTAGACTGTGAGCCCACTGTTGGGTAGGGACTGTCTCTATATGTTGCCAATTTGTACTTCCCAAGCGCTTAGTACAGTGCTCTGCACACAGTAAGCACTCAATAAATACAATTGATGATGATGATGAACCCATGACCTCTGACTCCAAAGCCCGGGCTCTTTCCACTGGGCCACGCTGCTTCTCAATGAATGAGGAAAACATGCCAGCCTGTACGCTGCAGTTGTATTGTGGGGTGGGAAAGGCTCTTGTTAAAGGGAGGCCGTGTTGCCTGGTGGAAAGAGAATGGATCCAGGAATCACGAGACCCAGATTCTAATGCCAGCTCCAGTGTTGCCTGCTGTGTGACTTTGGGCAAGTCATGTTCATCACACTTAGACTGACCACTCAGTGTGGGACAAGGATTGGGTCTGTTCTGATTACCCTGCATCTACCCCAGCGCTTATTTTGGTGCCCAGCATATAGTTAATACTTTACTGCAGTTATTATTTTCAAAGCTCCTTTTGTAATATTTCATCAGGAAAGGGGATAAAAGTTAAAGACGCAAGAAGTGACATAGCATCACTTGAGAATCTATCAAGAAGCACCTCCAAAGACCAGTTGACAACTCTGAAATATGTTCCCAAAGCCAAGCCAGAACAAATAGTGACACTTGGGTCATGGTATAGGTCGAAGTCTTCTTAACTTTAGCCCTTTGACTTAAGGGGAAGGGCTGCCCATTTCTAGTCAAGGTCGCTGGCTGGTTTGTTGAACATTTCAAAAGTTAGGAAGTATAAAAAAAATTAATAATAATAATAATGGCATTTATTAAGCGCTTACTATGTGCAAAGCACTGTTCTAAGCACTGGGGAGGTTACAAGGTGATCAGGTTGTCCCCTGGGGGCTCACAGTCTTCATCCCCATTTTGCAGATGAGGTAACTGAGGCCCAGAGAAGTTAAGTGACTTGCCTAAAGTCACACAGCTGACAAGTGGTGGAGCCGGGATTTGAACCCATGACTTCTGACTCCAAAGTCCGTGCTCTTTCCACTGAGCCATGCTGCTTCTCTCTAATAAAATCCACGCCCATCCTATCACAGAGGACATAAAAATGTATTTATTCATGCAAAATATTATAGATCAAGTTGACACGGATCACCTAACAATTCAGAAAGCTAAAAATGATTAGAATAGAAGGTGTCTAAGAAAAAGCCAACAGAGATGAGCAAAATTCAACCATCCTCAGGCTCCAAGACATGCTATACCATCTGGATTACTTTTGACATTTGAACTGGAACAAATCAGGAAAAGCAAAAGAAAGGAAATTACCCCCTGCAAATGAAAAGCAGGCTCTAAATTTTAAGTCCCTATCTCTTTACCCCACCAATGACATGTTGACAGGATTTTGATGAGAAACTGCTAAAACAGTGAAATATGGATATTATGGAGATTAGAAACAAAGAATACATTTCCAGTTTCTCAGCACTATTATTGCTTCTTTCCTCATTGCCTTCAATTAGCAGTAAATAGAACCTTATTGTTTTGAAACATCACCATGAAACAAGCCATACTCAATCCATGTATTCTGTCCCTTCTTTTACAGTTTTGCTGACAATGACTTTTTTTTTTTGCATTCTCTATCCTTGCCCCTAGAGCTTCATCTAAGAGGGGAAAAGAAAAAGTCCAATCAAAACTTTAAACTCTTGTCCCAAATACTCAAGACTACTTAAAATAGGAAGCCACGGGGTGTTTTAGGATGCTGTCCATTTTCTATTAAGAACCCATCAGGGGAGAGAGAGAATTAAAGAAAAAAAGAATACTCTAACCTATCCTTGCAGATAATTACACGAAATTAACCTGGTCTTCTTCCACTCCCCCTTTCCCTCCTGTCAGGATCAATTTACCTACAGCTTCTTTCAGCCCTCAGGTAAGGCAAAGCACAAAGTAAGAGGAAAAACAGCCCTTTCCGTAGCTTCTCGTTTAACCTATACTTGAGTCAGGGGACTCATATTTGCAAGGCCATGGAGTCCACAGAAATACCTGGACTAGTAGAGATCCAGCTTTTTGACCACTACCCGTTTAAAAAAAAAAAATTGTATTTGTTTAAGCATTTACTATGTGCCCTGGCACATAATTTTTATGCAATGCTGGTACTTGTTAAGCGCTTAATAACAACAATAGCTACTTTAATGCTTTCTATGTGCCAAACACAGTACTAAGCACTGGGGTAAATACAAAATAATCATTTTGGACACAGTCCCTGTCCCAGATAGGGTTCAGAGTTTTAATCCCCATTTTATAGAATTAGCGTAGACCAGTGGATAAAGCATGGGACTGAGAGTAAGAAGGACCTGAGTTCTCATCCTGGCTCGGACACTTATCTGCTGTGTGGCCTTGGGCAAATCACTTAACTTTTCTGGGCCTCAGTTACTTCATCCATAAAAAGGGGATTAAGACTGTGAGTCCCATGTGGGGCAGGGACAGTATCCAACCTGATTAGCTTGTATCTACCCCAGAACTTGGAACAGTGCTTGACATATGGAAAATTCTTAAATACCATTATTATTATTTTATAAGTGATACAACTGAGGCCCATACAAACGGCTTGCACAAGATCACAGCAGTCAAGTGTCAGAGCTGGGATTAAAACCCAGATTCTGTGGACCAGCCATGCTCTTTCCAGTATGTCAGAGTGCTTTTCCACAGCTTCTTCAGAACCCCTCTATCGTGCTCTTCTTTTCAGATCCCAATGGAGTGAGGCTGCATTTATCAATGGGACTGAGAAAAATTGGGAGTTTCAATAATCAATCAATGGTATTTGAGTGCTTCTTTACAGTATTGGGTAAGCACTTACTGTGTGTCAAACACTGTTCTAAGCACTGGGATAGATACAAGATCACCAGGCCAGATTCAGTAACTGTCCCAGAGTCAAGTAGGAGCAGGACAGGTATTGAATCACTATTTTGTATTTGAGAAAATTGAGGCACAGTTAAGTGACTTGTCCAAGGTCACACAGTAGGAAAGTGGTAGGGCGGATTTTGAACCCAGGTTCTCTGATTCCCAGATCCGTGCTTTATTCACTACTCCATTAGTGCAACTATGTGCAGAGCACTGTACTAAGCACTTAGGAGAGTACAACACAACAGAATTAACAGATATGTTCCCTAACCATAAAGAGTTTTCAGTCTATCTCTAGAAGGGCAGACAGACTTTAATATGAATATAGTACTTATATATTCTTATTTGATTGCTTCCAATCAATGGTATTTGAGCACTTATTGTGTGCAGAGCACTGTATTAAGAACCCCGACCTGTAATTTATTTTAAGGTCCATCTCCACCACTAGATTGTAAGATTAATGAGGGGTGTGTGTTGTTGGGTAGGGACCATCTCCATGTGCTGCCAACTTGTACTTCCCAAGCGCTTAGTACAGTGCTCTGCACACAGTAAGTGCTCAATAAATGTGATTGAATGAATGGTAGGCCATCATGACTACTTACTGAGGGGCTTAGTACAGAGCTCTGCACAGAGTAAGTTCCTCTAGACTAAGCTTCTTGTGAGCGGGGAATGTTCTCTCTATTGTTGTATTGTACTCTCTCAAGTGCTTAGTACAGTATCTGTACTTATAAAAAGCAACATGGACTAGTAGAACGAGCACAGACCTGGGAATCACAGGACCTGGGCTCTATTCCCAGCTGCCACGGATCTGCTGGGTGACCTTGGGCAAGTCACTTAACTTCTCTGGCTCAGTTCGCTCATCTGCAAAATGGGCAGTCAATACCTGTTCGCCCTCCTGCTTAGACTGTGAGCCCCGTGTGGGACCTGATTATCTTGTATCTACCCCAATGCTAAGTGCAGTGTTTTGCACATCAGTCCTTAATACCACAATTATTACTGTGTCAATATCCCCCTTTCCTTCCAAACCATACAATGTGGAAGTTTGTTTCATTTTCAACCTAAGTTGCCGAAGTCCATTATCCAGCCTTTAAAATAATTTCCTCATTGGTTACAGAGGGCAGCAGATCACTTTTTTCATTCCCTTCATGGCTGAAGATATTAAAATACAATCTATCAGAACTCAAATTCCAGATTTCTCTTACATAGAACTACCTCTGTATAGAACAGTCTTGAGTTTGGGTTTGATTTTCTCCTCCATCCCTTACCACTATCTCTGTTTCCTAAACAGAAGCTCAAATTGGACACTGTAAATTCCAGAGCAGCACTGTCTGGAGCAGACTAGTAATCAAGGGATTTGAGCCCTAATTAGATCTTCCAATTTATAATATTCCTCTAGATTTTAAGCTCAATGTGGGCAGGGCACATGTCTGTTTATTGTTATATCGTACTCTCCCAAGCACTAAGTACAGTGATTTGCAGACAACCAGCACTCAATGAATAGGACTGAATGAATGGATCATTAAAACTCAAAGGGCAAAGTGCTGTTGACTGGTCATTAAGAGTAAAAACTAATAGATGCCTCACATATATTCCATTAAGGAAAACTGGTTGTTTTCTGTTGTCCCTTTAGGAATAGCTCAGTTCTCATCTGAGAACTTTTATTTCCCCTGGTTGGGAAACAGATGTTATATAAACTAGGAACTACTTGAAGACGACAATGCAGACTCAGCACTGTACTTCTTAAAACTTGAAAGTGCTTTAAACTAGATTAATTAGGAGGTGGAACAAAAAACCTTCTCTCAGATTTTTCCAGCCTATGTAACAACAGGAATATTATCTTCATTTTAGAAAATGAAAACATTCACTTGGGTAAGCTTGCCCTTTACTACATAAAGTTAAAAATAAAGTGATTTAGATACATAGCAGTGTTTTCTTAAACAAAATGGATGCTCCTATTAACACGATACCTAAAAAATATATTCCATTCTTTTCTGGACATAGAATACCTCATGTTTCTCTGATTTTTCAACTACTCCACTTAGGGACAAAGGGGAGGTAAATAATAGAGAAGAATACAGCAATAAGCAACATTCTTATAAATAAAAAAGTACTAACTTTTGACAGTGTAGGACTATCATGGGTGCTACCAGTCCATGGGATAAAAATATATTAAGATTTACTAGATTAATGATGGTATTTGTTCAGCATTTACCATGTGCCAAGTATCCTATTAAATCCTGGAGTAGAAACAGTACAACCAGATCACTGTCAGTCACTGTCCTACATGGGGGGGCACACGCTGAGAGAGAAAACATGTTTAATCCCTATTTAAACAGATCGGGAAATTGAAGCCCAGAGAATAATAATAATATAATAATGTGATTTATTAAGCGCTTACTATGTGCAAAGCACTATTCTAAGCTCTGGGAAGGTTACAAGGTGATCAGGTTGTCCCACATGGGGCTCACAGTCTTAATCCCCATTTTACAGATGAGGGAATTGAGGCACAGAGAAGTTCAGTGACTTTCCCAAAGTCACACAGCTGACAATTGGCAGAGCCAAAATTTGAACCCATGACCTCTGACTCCAAAGCCCGTGCTCTTTCCGCTGAGCCACGCTGCTTCTTGCCCAAGGTTACACAGTTAACGAGTGACAGAGCTGGGATTGGGACTCAGTTGTCCACAACCCCCAATTCTGTGCTCTTGCCACTGGACCACAGGAAAAAAAAGTGAAGACAGTGAAACATTAATGTACCATATCCCAAACCTACTCAATAGAAGATGTAGGACAGCATGGTTATCTTCCTGCATTTCCTACTTCCACAATTCACCATCTGACTTGGAATTGACAAACAATAGTAGATGACTTTAGCACTGGAGAAATGACTTTCTCACCTTCATTACCTATTCAATGAAAAGCTACTCTGAGATTTGAGAGTTTAGTTACAAAAGCCAATTTGCTTAAGAACACAATGTCCACCAAATCTTCATCTCTCTTCTGCAGAGTGGCCTAGTAGAAAAAGTGTGAGCCTGGGACTCACAGGCCCTAGGCTCTAATCCAGACATCACCACTACCCTTCAATGTGACCTTGAGCAAGTCAACTCCTCTGGGCCTCAGTACCGTCATCCCCAAAGTGGGAATTCAATCAATCAATCATATTTATTGAGCACTTACTGTGTGCAGAGCACAGTACTAAGCGCTTGGGAAGTACAAGTTGGCAACATATAGAGACAGTCCCTACCCAAGAGTGGGCTCACAGTCTAGAAATTCAAAACCTGTCCTCCCTCCTACTTAGACTGTGAACTTCACATGGGGCCACTTATCTTATGAAGCAGCATGGCTCAGTGGAGTCAGAGGTCATGGGTTCAAATCCCAGCTCCACCAATTGTCAGCTGTGTGACTTTGGGCAAGTCACTTAACTTCTCTGTGCCTTAGTTCCCTCATCTGTAAAATGGGGATGAAGACTGTGAACCCCACATGGGACAACCTGATCACCCCGTATCCCCCCATGCTTAAAACACTGCTTTGCACATAGTAAGCACTTAACAAATGCCATCATTATTATTACCTCAGTGCTTAGCACATAGTAAGCCCTTAAAAACCACAGTTTCAATTATTCTTCAGCAAAACTCACTGGAAGCTGGACTGCAAGCTCCTGAAGGGCCAGGACAATGTCTACCTTCTCTGTTAAACTCTCCACAGCACTTTGTACAGTGTTTGGCACAAAGTACATGCTTGGTACCATTAATTCATGAGAAATGAGGACAAACCCCTTTATCTGCAGTAAACTCTTGAAGGAGAACACTTCCTTTGAATGTCCCCTACAAAGGATTGCTGGAGAGAGGCTGGGAGAACCCAGAAGCGGTTGACAGGACTACTGTAGGAGCAAAGGATGAGAATATTTGTGATAGTGGCTTGCTTAAATTTCCCATTTGAGCCACAACATTATCAGGCAGGAAGTTATCCAGCAGCTCCATCACATATGGGCTGCGTGACTTTGGGAAAGTCACTTGATTTCTGAGCCTCAGTTTCCTTATCTATAAAATGGCAATTCAATTCTTGTCCTGTCTCTCCCTTAAGCTGAGAGACAGGGACTGCAGCTGAATTGATTATCTTGTATCTCTCACAGCACTTGGCACATAGTTAACACTTAAATAGCAGGAATCCTCATTAATAGTACAGTTTCCTGTAGAGGCCAGCTCACCTTCCCTTTCAGAACATGGTCACCCACAGAAAAACTTCTCCAGTGGGGTTGGCAGTAAATCACTAGATTAAGGCTAGTACTATAGTAGCCTATAGGGACTCCCTCTGTCACAAGTGACTAATGGATGCCTGAAAAATCTCACTGTGTGCAAGTTGATGAAAATCTACAGTGAAGCACAGGGTTATTTTAGTCAAATCAATCAGCTACCTATTTAAAAAAGTAATCACGTAAGCATAGTTTGTAATGCGTAATTAATGATTAACAATGACTGGTAAGTATGAAAAAATCGTGGTATTAAAAGTAGGCAAACTCTGGAGTAATGTGGGTTTGAAACAAGAGATGGAACAAGTGTTTTCTTTTTGGAATCCATATGAACCCTTGCTTCAGTCTGCTAAAAGCTGTACACACACTAATTGTGAGCTTGCATCCTATCTTTAAAGCCCTACTGAAGAAAAAGAAAAGTCACATCTCCAGGAAACCTTCCTTGATTAGTTTTATTTCTCCTTCCTATGTGCCCTCTCTACCTCACTGGAGTCCTCACCTACTAAGATTTAGCTATTCCCCTCCTCCCTACCACAGTCTTTATGTACATATCTTGAAACTTTGCTGCTTCCCCGATCTATAATTTGGTGTCTGTGTGGACTGTAAGATCTTTGAAGTAGGAATTATTATTTATTATATACTATTATTATTATTAATGTTACTTGTTAAGCACTAACTATGTGCCAGGCATTGTACTAAGCACTGGAGTAGATGAAAATTAATCAGGTTGGACAGAGTCCATGTCCTACATGGGGCTCTCTGTCTAAATCCCCATTTAACAGATGAGGTAACAGGTAAAGAAGTGAAAAGATTTGCCCAAGGTCACACACACAAACACCCACACACACCAGTGCAAGCACTGGAGCTGAAATCTGAACCTAGGTCCTGATTCCCAGCTCTACTGGAGAAGCAGTGTGGCTCAGTGGAAAGAGCCCGGGCCTTGGAGTCAGAGGTCATGGGTTCAAATCCCAGCTCCGCCAATTGTCAGCTGTGTGACTTTGGGCAAGTCACTTCACTTCTCTGTGCCTCAGTTCCCTCATCTGTAAAAGGGGGATTAAGACTGTGAGCCCCCAGTGGGACAACCTGATCACCTTTTCATTCATTCAATCGTATTTATTGAGCGCTTACTGTGTGCACAGCACTGTACTAAGTGCTTGGGAAGTCCAAGTTGGTGACATATAGAGACGGTCCCTTCCCAACAGCGGGCTCACAGTCTAGACGTCTTGTAACAGTCTTGTAACCTCCCCAGCGCTTAGAACAGTGCTTTGCACATAGTAAGTGCTTAATAAATGCCATCATTATTATTATTATTCACTAGGACACACTACTTCCCTGTTGAGCACTTACTTTGTGCCCAGCACTGTACTAAACACTTGGGAGAATCCAAGAATTAGTAGACAAGTGCCCTGCTCACAACAAGCTTACAAGTGTAGAGGACAAATAAAATCAATGAGCACTTACTAAATGTGGAGCACTGTACTATGCATTTTCCAGAGTAATGTCTACTAGCTGTACTGTGTTCACCCTAGTGCTTAATAGAGTGCTCTGTTCAGAGTAAGGGCTCAAATACTACTGATTCTGCAAATTAAATGAACACTGGACATTTATTCACCAAATCCCACAGCTAAAACACTTGAAAGTGATAAATTAAATCCTTTCCTTAAGTAACACCCACACAGAATCCATAACGCCAGAAAGCTATGCAAAGTATCAAAAGTTCAAAAAGGATGGAGGTACATTCATGAATGTGAATTATGGCGGATTATTGGGGTACAGGGTGAGGGGAGTTGGTGTAAAGATTCTGCAAGGAGAGATTAGAGAGAAATAGAGAAACGTTAGAGAAATAGAGAAAATAGAGAAAGAAGAGAGAAAACACAGGCTCACGGTGTTAAGTGAAAACCCACAACTGTGAAGAGAGAGGTCAAGTGGAGGAAATCACTAATTCATTTCCTCCAATCAATAATAATAATAATGATGGCATTTATTAAGCACTTACTATGTGCAAAGCACTGCTCTAAGTGCTGGGGAGGTTGCAAGGTGAGCAGGGTGTCCCACAGGGGACTCACAGTCTTTGTGCCTCAGTTATGAGGCACAAAGAAGTTAAGTGACTTGCCCAAAGTCACACAGTTGACAACTGGCAGAGTCAGAATTTGAACCCATGGCCTCTGACTCCAAAGCCAATGCTCTTTCCACTGAATCACGCTGCCTCTCCAATCTTTGGGGCTTCTACTGGAGATAGAGGAGGACAGGCCAATAGGCTTCAAAGTAGTGTTAGGTGCTTTCCAGCCAAGGAGAAGGAAGACCTTGTATCTCATTTTCTTTGCCATAAGCAATTTGGCATTAGGGCTAAGACTTAAGCTCAGTTTCTGCGAGTCTACACAATTCTGAATGAGTAAGCCTGATAAAAGTTCAGGGCAGGAAGACAGCAATGTGCATATCTGTCGAGGGGAGGAGAGCAGGGGGAGAGAAGAAACACAACAAGACACAGCAGGGCAAGCTGAAAAGGTTCTGCGTGTTCCCTTTGATTAGCATGAAAATCCTGGCTCTGCAGAGAGCATTTGGAAATAAAAGCACATTGTTACCTTCAGGCCCGAGAAATAATACTGTGCAAGCCTTTTGAAAGCCTGTGAGACTACATTTAAAAAGTAGAGCCTGGGAGTCTAAAGACCTGGGCTCTAATGCTGATTCTGCAACCCTGGACAAGTCACTTAGCCTTTCTATGCTTCATTCATTATTCATTAATAGTATTAAGCACTCACTATGCGCAAAACACTGTACTAAGCGCTTGGGAAAGTACAACGCAAAATAAATCATGGCATTCCCTGCCCACATCAAACTCACAGTCTAGAAATCAGTTCCAGTCCGAAATCACTGGATGTCTGAGACAATAAACCCAGCCCCAACAGCCTCAGGGCCTTTCAGCCCCTTAACAATGATCTTTATATCTTAGAGTCTCCACCACCTCCCCGAAAATCAACCACAAAAAAGACTAAAACTCTAAAAGGATAGACCAATCTCGGAATTAGCTTCATAACGATTTCCAATCTCAAAGCGGAAAGTCAGGACCTCAGGGTTCATTCCTGAAAGAGGAAATAACTAGGTAAAATAGGTGTTCCCTGTTCTCCCTCCTACTAAGTGGGATGGGGGCTTTTTCTGACCTGAGAATCTTGAAGCTATCTTAACAGGGAGGAACCACTTTAGAAATACCATCATCATAATATTTTAATCACAGCCACAATTTAAGAGGAAAAAAAAGGAGAGAGTCAGGTGGTACTTACCCACAGAAGACAAACTGCAGCCACCAGAGAAGCAGCATGGCTCAGTGGAAAGAGCACGGGCTTTGGAGTCTGAGGTCATGGGTTCAAATCCCAGCTCCACCAATTGTCAGCTGTGTGACTCTGGGCAAGTCACTTAACTTCTCTGTGCCTCAGTTACCTCATCTGTAAAATGGGGATGAAGACTGTGAGCCCCACATGAGACAACCTGATCACCTTGTAACCTCCCCAGCACTTAAAACAGTGCTTGGCACATAGTAAGCAATTAATAAGTGCCATCATTATTATTAAGACTGATTAAAAGGAATGACACAACTCTGGAAGAACTACAGCGTGGCTCAGTGGAAAGAACACAGGCTTGGGAGTCAGAGGTCATGGGTTTAAATCCCAGCTCCACTGCTTAATAATAATAATAATAATGGTAATTGTTAAATGCTTACTATGTGCAAAACACTGTTCTAAGCGCTGGGGAGGTTACAAGGTGGTCAGGTTGTCCCACGGAGGCTCACAGTTTTAATCCCCATTTTACAGATGAGGTAACTGAGGCACAGAGAAGTTAAGTGACTTGCCCAAAGTCACACAGTTGGCAGAGCCGGGATTTGAACCCATGACCTCTGACTCCAAAGCCCAGGCTCTTTCCACTGAGCCATGCTGCTGCTTGTCAGCTGTGTTACCTTGGGCAAGTTACTTAATTTATCTGTGCTTCAGTTACCTCATCTGTAAAATGGGGATTAAGACTGTGAGCCCCAAGTAGGACAACCTAATCACCTTCTATCCTCCCCAGTGCTTAGAACAGTGCTTTGCACATAGTGTTTAATAAATGCCATTATTATTATTATTATTAAGACTGATTTAAAGAAATGATGCACCACTGGAAGAACTACTGGAGCCAACACACACACACACCCTTTCCCCCTCTTCATCCTGAAAGTTTTGTTTGGTAAAAGAATGGAATCACAGACTTCCAAAATAAATTCTTATATTCCTGGGGTATTTTACTCCCAGTACTGTTTAAGCAAAGAGTAGAAACACTTACCAACTTCTCCTTGTCTAGGTAGGAGGCCAAAAGCAGATGTTATTATAAAAAGCCCCAAACAATGAAAAAAGCACGAGGGTGGTTCAGCACTTCCTTCTAAAGCCCTAATCAGCCCCACCCAACCCTGAAACAGGTGTGGCTTCCACCTCACCTGGCACTGATGACAAACCCCACCCTTAAAGGCCCAGGGTTTGGTGTTATGGTGTCGTTTTGTAAATGCAATTCTGCTGGTCACGACCCAATGTATAGGCAGTAGTTTTTATATGGACTCTGTTTTCTTTGCCAATCAACCGGTAGTATTTATTGAGCTCTTACTATCTGCAGAGCACTGGACTAAGTACCGGAAAGAGTAAAATACAACAGAATCAGCATATATGTTCCCTGCCCATAATAATAATGATGGCATTTATTAAGCCATCTTAATAAATGATGGCATCTACTAAGTGCCCTTTTACTATGTACAAAGCATTCATTCGTTCAATTGTATTTATTGAGCGCTTACTGTGTGCAGAGCACTGTATTAAGCGCTTGGGAAGTACAAGTTGGCAACATATAGAGACAGTCCCTACCCAACAGCGGGCTCACAGTCTAGAAGGGGGAGACACACAACAAAACATATTAACAAAATAAAATAAATAGAATAAATATATACAAATAAAAGAGTAATAAATACGTACAAACATATATATGCAGGTGGTGTGGGGAGGGGAAGGAGGTAAGGCGGGAGGAGGGGGAGAGGAAGGAAGGGGCTCAGTCTGGGACTGTTCTAAGCACTGGGGAAGTTACAAGGTTATCAGGTTGTCCCACACGGGGCTCACAGTCTTCATCCCCCTTTTGCAGATGAGAGAACTGAGGCCCAGAGAAGTGAAGTGACTTGCCCAAAGTCACACAGCTGGCAGAAGGAGCACGGGCTTTGGAGTCAGAGGTCATGGGTTTGAATCCCAGATCTGCCAATTGTCAGCTGTGTGACTTTGGGCAAGTCACTTGACTTCTCTGGGCCTCAGTTGCCTCACCTGTAAAATGGGGATGAAGACTGTGAGCCCCACATGGGACAACCTGATCACCTTCTAACCTCTCCAGTGCTTAGAACAGTGCTTTGCATATAATAAGTGCTTAATAAATGCCATTAAAAGAAAGTGGAGGAGTCAGGATTTGAACCCATGACCTCTGCCTCCAAATCCTGGGCTCCTTCCAGTGAGCCACACTGCTTCTCCACATTTGTCAAGGTGAAGTCATTAAAGTGCGGGTTTTTTGTTTTTCTTTTTCCTGTGGCCAATAATCTACCAAGTACAGGAATTCCCATAATATAAGCAACTGCCTCTGTAACTTTCAATTGCTGTAGGCCCATAATGGTCGCTGGCACTTTAATAATTAGTCTACAGGGAGTCTTAATAGAGTAGGGCAACTGTTTTAATTAGCTTAATCCCCATTACATGCGTTGACCATTAGATGTCAAATCACGGTTTAGCTCCAAGAGTATTTGAACTCTGAGGAAAACCCATTTGTAAATACAGTAGGGATACACATTATCTCCTGTTCTAAAACAATGCACAGGCACATAAATCGGGCTTTTCTGGTCTTTGGCTTCCTAGGTGAGGGGAAGCCACTGTTTCCATTCTTATAATCTTTTCACAAAAAACAAAAGACAGATAAAACAGAAGAATGCCTGCCTAGATGTTTTTAAACTGGCAGGTCTTTTATATTTAACTGAAATGTTCTGAAACTCTGTGATGCCTATGGAAATCAGTTTGTTCAAAAACAAATTGAATAGAAATGGATAACCTGATTTTTTTATATCTGATGATCTGCTTATCACTTTAAAATTATAATTTTGAAGATGCACAACCAAGCAAGCACATTTTTATCCTAGTAATTTGTGCTTCTCTGTGGAAGATAGTATCTTTAAAAACCCATCAATGAAATATTATTATTGTTTGGTTTTATATTTAATTCTTCTAACAGTGTAACCTCCTTTTCTCCCTAGTCCCTCCCTCCTCCTGCCCCTCCTTCAACTCTCCCATTTTCCCAGTAGTGATAATAATAATGGTATTTAAGTGCTTATTATGTGCCAAGCACTATTCTAAGCTTTGGGGTAGATACAAAGTAATCAGTCTGTTCCACGTGGGGCTCACAGTCCTAATCCCCATTTTACAGAAAAGGTAAATGAGGCACAGGGAAGTCAGGTGACTTGCCCAAGGTCACACAGCAGACAAGTGGCAAACCTAGGATTAGAACCCATATCCTCTGACTCCCAAGATTATGCTCTTTCCACTAAGCCATGCTGCTTCTGAAGAGAAATTGTACTTTCTCTCAAAATCCACCCTCTGTCTGCACATCTGACCCCATTCCTTAGCATCTTATCGAAACACTTGTGCCCTCCCTTTTTTCCTCCTTTAATTTCCTTCAGCTGTTCATTCTCCAAAGACTTCTTCCTCACGCCTTTCAAACAGGCCCATGTCTCCCCATCCTAAAAAATAATAAAAAGTCCCTTGACCCCCATGGATCTCCCCAGTTATCTCCCCTCTGCATTACCTTGGCCCTTTCTTTGTATTCATTGCCCCATCCGAGCCTCACAACACTTACTTATATATCTGTAATTTATTCACTTACATCTTCTGTCTCCCTCTCTAGACTGTAAGCTTGTTGTGGATAGGGAATGTTTCTGTTTTATTGTACACTCTCCCAAGCATTTAATACAGTGCTCTGCACACAGTAAGGGCTCAAATATGATTGAAAGTTTGGATGAAGCATACAATATCCTATTCTATGTTAATCAATCAGTAGTATTTACTGAGTGCCTACTGTATGCAGAGCACTGTTCTAAGTGCTTTGGAGAGCACAGTAAGAGTAGGAAGACACCCTTCCTTCCCTCCAGAAGCTTATAGTTAACCTGGGAAGACATACAAAGAAGCAGTATGGCCTAGTTGAGTCCTTGCCTGGGATCCAGACATGTCTTATTTAATAGCATTTATTAAGTGCTTACTATGTGCAAAGCACTGTTCTAAGCGCTGGGGAGGTTACAAGGTGATCAGGTTGTCCCACAAGGGGCTCACAGTCTTTATCCCCATTTTATAGATGAGGGAACTGAGGCACAGAGGAGTGAAGTGACTTGCCCAAAGTCACACAGCTGGCAATTGGCAGAGCTGGGATTTGAACCCATGACCTCTGACTCCAAAGCCCGTGCTCCTTCCACTGAGCCATGCTGCTTCTTTAGACTTGAGTTCTAGTCCTGGCTCTGCCATGCTGTGTGAACTTGGGCAAGTCACTTAACTTCTCTGGGCCTCACTTTCCTCATCTACAAAATGGATATAAAATACCTCTTTCCCTTAGACAATGGACCCTATGTAGGACAGGGACTGGGTCCAATCCGTATATGTTGTATCTACTCCTAGTGTTTAGTACAGTGCTTAGAATACAGTAAGCCCCCAGAATTATTCTAAAAGAGAAAAAAGGTAGGTAAGTTCTTAAGTAGTGGGGCAATTCAATATGTACAGGAGTGCATTATTAGAGAATCCAAGAAGAGTTAGGCTTAATGTTTATAATTCTCTATCCGGAGGTGGCCAAACCTAAAAAAATGAAAGTTTAACCTTGGGGTTAAGTGAAGCAGCCCACTGCACACATCTTCAGCAGAGGACCCACCTCTCCCTCAAGGCAAGTAATCCCAAATCCGCTCTCCGAGTGGAGTTTACAGCTCTGAAATCCCGATCCATCCCACTTTGTTCTCACTGACTCGCCCAAGCTCTTAGTACGGCACTTTGCCGGTAGTAAGCACCCACTAAACACCTCATTTAGGCCTCCTTTGATAAGTCAACCCAAAAATCCTGGGCCTGATCTGGGTTTGGAGGAGAATGCTATTGAAAGCCCTCAAAAAACCCATTGTTGGGTAGGGACCATCTCTATATGTTGCCAAATTGTACTTCCCAAGTGCTTAGTACAATGCTCTGCACACAGTATGCGCTCAATAAATATGATTGAATGAATGAATGAATTCTAAGTCCCTCTTATCAGCCCAGATGATTGAGATGGTGTCCTACTAGGTGATTACCCCACTTCATCAGCCATCTGCTCACATATCAACTGTTGAGGAGTCTATTCCTCCACTCAGGAAGCCAATTTGCTTCACCTGTGGCTACCTCAGAACCCTGCCTGTCTGTCTCCATCAGTCTTCCAGATTCCAGCTCTGTCCAGGCTAATTTTATTCTTCACTCCAGTTGCCGAGACCCACTATTGCTTCCTCTTCTAATTTCTATTAGGGAGTGACAGAAGTAAATACATTTCTCTTCCCCTGACTTCCGCTTATCTCGCCTCTCTTCTTCTCTGCTCCCTCACCTCCATTTTTTCCAGCTGGAGGCATTTATGTCCAAGTATCAGGCTGGGATTTACTCTTAGGGCAGGATTAAAATGCTCAGTCATCTTCTTCACCTTTCCCTAATAGAGATCTTTAAGGGAGTGGTAAAATGTTGAGACAGAGGAGAGTGGAGTGGCAGCAGAACAAATAACTAACCCACTTCTGGCCTTGCCCCTTCCAAGGGTTTCAAGCAACATCTTTGCCCTGGGCCCAGAGGGGAGAATCCATCACCTCCTCCCCTGATAGCTGCCTCCTTCAGAAGGATGTTTGGGCATCAAATAGATAACATGTGAAAGCACTTTGTGAGTGGTATTTATTAGGCTCTTACATGTGCACAGAAGTGTTACATGCTTGGGAGAGTGCGACACACTAGAGTCGGTAGGCAGGAGTCCTGTCCGCAAGGAGTTTACTGGAAAATAAGTTGCTACATAAGTTCAAGGGATGAGTTAAGTCTCTGTAGGTATCCAAGAGTGGCACTAATCCAGTTTATAACCAACCCTCAGCCAGACAGGGCACAAAATTGAAATAGCTGTGTTAGTTGTGGCCAAAAAATAATTAGGGTTCAAAATTTACCCACATAATAATAATAGTGATGGCATTTATTAAGTGCTTACGATGTGCAAAGCACGGTTCTAAATGCTGGGGAGGTTACAAGGTAATCAGGTTGTCCCACAGGGAGCTCACAGTCTTAATCTCTATTTTACAGATGAGGTAACTGAGGCCTAGAGAAGTTAGGTGACTTGCCCAAAATCACACAGCTGACACTTGGCAGGGCTAGGATTTGAACCCATGACCTCTGACTCCAAAGCCCGTGCTCTTTCCACTGAGTCACGTTGCTTCTCATAATCCTTAATCCTTAATTATAATATTCTAAATTGTGAACCTGGTCAAACAAGTGGTCCAGGGATTGCCTGGAGAATAACCAGACAATTTTAAATTGATTAAATTTTTTCACATAGGCCCTATATAGGCAACAAAAGTAAAGTAAAAGGAAATTATTTTTCAATACTTTTGAAATTAAAAAATGTATTGAAGGACAAATAAAAGGAAGTCTTAGCCTGCATTTTCCACACTTAATGTCTATATCTTTGCATTCAGTTAATTCCTTAGTCATCTCTGCCCTATA
Source organism: Tachyglossus aculeatus (assembly GCF_015852505.1). NCBI lineage: Eukaryota > Metazoa > Chordata > Mammalia > Monotremata > Tachyglossidae > Tachyglossus > Tachyglossus aculeatus. The sequence goes on from NC_052075.1 coordinate 12,395,934, forward strand.
ACTTGCCTATGTAACCCTATTTGTTTTGGTTTGTTTTCTGTCTCCCCCTTCTAGACTGTGAGCCCGTTGTTGGGTAGGGACCGTCTCTATATATTGCCGATTTGTACTTCCCAAGCATTTAGTACGGTGTTCTGCACACAGTAAGTGCTCAATAAATATGATTGAATGAACGAACGAAACCACAAACTTAATCCCGGCTCTGCCAATTGCCAGCTGTGTGACTTTGGGCAAGTCACTTCACTTCTCTGGGCCTCAGTGACCTCGTCTGGAAAGTGGGGATGAAGACTGTGAGCCCCCCATGGGACAACCTGATCACCTTGTAACCTTCCCAGTGCTTAGAACAGTGCTTTGCACATAGTAAGCGCTTAATAAATCATCATCATCAATCGTATTTATTGAGCGCTTACTATGTGCAGAGCACTGTACTAAGCCCTTGGGAAGTACAAATTGGCAACACATAGACAGTCCCTACCCAACAGTGGGCTCACAGTCTAAAAGGGGGAGACAGAGAACAAAACCAAACATACTAACAAAATAAAATAAATAGAATAGATATGTACAAATAAAATAAATAAATAAATAAACTGAGTAATAAATATGTACAAACATATATACATATATACAGGTGCTGTGGGGAAGGGAAGGAGGTAAGATGGGGGGGATGGAGAGGGGGACGAATGCCATTATTATTATTATTACTAATTCAAGGGGAAAAAATAAAAGATTTGATTTGTGTGCTCTCCCTTCTGAATGATTATCAGCCGCAGTACAGAAGGAGTTTGCACAAAATGTGTTCAAAACGGAGGAGCTTTCTATCCGGAACGAATTTCACTCTTTGGCCCCAAACACACCTATTAGTAAGGCAACGTCTCCATGAACAAATCAATATGTTCTGCTTAGAAATGCAGCCCCTCATCCTGCTGGGCTCTGCCATGCCGTGTGAGCTGCTTCTCTCTCTCTCCTTCTCTGTTTTAAGGCAGATTTGCTGTGGCTGAGTTTGTTTCTAATGTAGCAGACAGTATGGGGTTTCCAACATGCAGCAGAAACACCGCACTTTTGAAAGCAGGCAGGAGGTGACTGTAGACACAACCTGAGGTAGTTCGTCTCCTTTACAGAGGGATACGCTTCTCTTCACTGATGAAACTGCCTTTTGAATTCAGCGAGTGGAAGGCCGAAAGCAGAATATATAACTTAAATAACCAAAGGGAACAAATGGCTAAAGCCGCTTGACTCCGAGGCAGTTGAAAGCAGCAGGCAGGTTCACGCTGTATCTGACACACAACAGGCTTGGGAGAGCCTATATTTTGTTTTCCCTGAGGGACTTGCGCTTTTATTTTTTTTACGGGAAATAGCAAAATAAACCAGAAATGAAATGACTGCTAGATATCAGCGCTCAGAACAGTGCTTGGCACATAGTAAGCGCTTAACAAATACTATCATTATTATTATTAGATATTTTTGTTTCAACAGAGTCAGGACAAAAGATTGACTATTGATTAGCAGAATCTCTCCTTGTTTTTTTTTAATACGGCATTTATTAAATGCTTACTATGTGCAAACCACTGTTCTAAGCGCTGGGGAGGTTACAAGGTGATGAGGTTGTCCCACCTGGGGCTCACAGTCTTAATCCCCATTTTACAGATGAGGTAACTGAGGCACAGAAAAATTGAGTGACTTGCCCAAAGTCACACAGCTGACAAGTGATGGAGCCGGGATTTGAACCCATGACCTCTGACTCCAAAGCTCGTGCTCTTTCCACTGAGCCACGCTGCTTCTCCTTGTCTCATAATGACTATGAGCCCTAGGTGGGTCCTAATTATTTCATAATAATAATAATAATAACAATATAAGTATATATGTTTGTACGTATTTATTACTCTATTTATTTATTTATTTATTTGTACATATTTATTCTATTTATTTTATTTTGTTAATATGTTTTGTTCTCTGTCTCCCCCTTCTAGCCTGTGAGCCCACTGTTGGGTAGGGACCGTCTCTAGATGTTGCCAACTTGTACTTCCCAAGCGCCTAGTCCAGTGCTCTGCACGCAGTAAGTGCTCAATAAATGTGATTGAATGAATGAACAATAATAATAATAATGGCATTTGTTACACACATACTATGTGCCAAGCACTGTTCTAAGCACGCGGGGAAATACAAGGTAATCAGGTTGTCCCACGTGGGGCTCAGTTGTCCCACGTGGGGCTCACGGTCTTAATCCCCATTTTACAGAGGTGGTAAGTGAGGCACAGAGAAGTGAAGCGACTTGTCCAAAGTCACACAGCTGACAAGTGGCGGAGCCGGGCTTAGAACCCACAACCTCTGACTCCCAAGCCCGGGCTCTTTCCACTAAGCCACGCTGCTTCTCTTACCTACCCAAGGGTTTAGTACAGTGTTTGGCACGTCATAAGCATTTAACAAATATCACAATTACAATAGTATTATATTATAATCTATGATATATTCTAATACATAATTCATTATACTATATAACAACACTAATAATGGTATTTGTTAGCATTTATCATGTGCCAAGCACTGTACTAAGCACCGGGATAGAACTCAGCATGGCATATTCAACAGAGCCCAGGCCTAGGAGCCAGAATGTCATGAGTTCTAATCCCGGCTCTGTCACTTTGCTGTGTTACCTTGGGCAAGTTACTTTACTTCTCTGTGCCTCAATTACCTCAACTGTAAAATTGGGATTGAGACTGTGAACCCCTCGTAGGACAGGGACTGTGTCCAACTCGATTCGGTTGTACCCACCCCAGCACTTAATACAGTGTCTGGCACATAGTAAGCACTTAAATACCACAATTGTTATTAACTCAGATTATCACTTTGGACATAGTACCTGTACCACGTTGGGCTCACAGTCTAAAGGGGAGGAAGAGCAGGTATTGAGTTCCCATTTTACAGATGAGGAGTCTGAGGCACAGAGGAGTTAAATGACTTGTCTAAGGTCACACACCAGGCAAAGGTCACACACCAGGCACACACCAGGCAGAGAAACAGCGTGGCTCAGTGGAAGGAGCCCGGGCTCTAGAGTCAGAGGTCATGGGTTCAAATCCTGACTCCACCAATTGTCAGCTGTGTGACTCTGGGCAAGTCACTTAACTTCTCTGGGCCTCAGTTACCTCATCTGTCAAATGGGGATGAAGACTGTGAGCCCCTCGTGGGACAACTTGATCACCTTGTAACCTCCCCAGTGCTTAGAACAGTGGTTTGCACATAGTAAGCGCTTAATAAATGCCATTATTATTATTATTAAATTGTAGAGCAGGAATAGAACTCAGGTTCTCTGAATCCCAGGCTTGTGCTCTTTCCACCAGGTCACGCCGAGTCTTGTGATTGATGACTTTGATAATGGTGACATTTATTAAGCACTTACTACACGCTAAGCACTATGCTAAACTCTGGGAGAGATACAGTACAATTGGATCGAGCACAGACCCTTTCCCACAAGGCACTCACAGTCTAAAAAGTGATATTCATTCATTCAATCATATTTGAGCACTTACTGTGTGCAGAGCACTGTACTAAGCGCTTGGGAAGATCAATCCCATGATTGGATGAGTGGATAGAGCATTTGCCTGGGAATCAGAGGACCCGGGTCCTAATCCCAGGTCCATCATTTGTCTGTCGTGTGACCTTGACTTCTCTGGGCTTCAGTGACCTCACCTTTAAAATGGGGATTGAGACTGTGAGCCCTGTTTGCCAAGCTAGCTCTCTTCCTCCCTTCAAAGCCCTACTGAGAGCCCACCTCCTCCAGGAGGCCTTCCTACACTGAGCCCTCTCCTTCCTCTCCCCGTCCTCCCTGTCCCCATCTCCCCAGCCTTACCTCCTTCCCCTCCCCACAGCCCCTGTATATATGCATATAAATTCGTATGTATTTATTACTTTATTTATTTATTTTATTTAAACATATTTATTCTATTTATTTTATTTTGTTAATATGTTTTGTTGTGTTCTCTGTCTCCCCCTCCTAGACTGTGAGCCTGCTGTTGGGTAGGGACCGTCTCTATATGTTGCCAACTTGCACTTCCCAAGCGCTTGGTACAGTGCTCTGCACATAGTAAGCGCTCAATAAATACGATTGAATGAATGAATGAATGAATTCCCTGCCCAAAACAAGCTCACAGTTTAGAGGAGACAGGCACTAAAACTAATTACAGATATGTCCATAAATGCAATCCGGTACATTCAGCCATCCAGTCTGGGTGCCCAATAAACTGCTATCAAAGTTCAATTCACTGGAGAGGAAACGTACTGTATTTCTGCTCCTTTCTGTCTGCTTGTCCATTTGTCTGCTGCGTGACCTTGGGTAAGTCACTTTACTTTTCTGTGCCTCAGTTACCTCCTCTGTAAAATGGAGATTGAGATTGTGAGCCACAAGAGGGACAGGGACTGTGTCCAACCCGATTTGCTTGTATCCACCCCAGCACTTAGTATAGTGCTTGGCAAATAGTAAGCGCTTAACAAATACCATCATCATTATTATTATTATTATTATTATTATTATTATTATTATTATTATTCTGTCATGCAGAACCTGGATTAAAATTCTGGTCCCCTGACTCCAGGGCCCTGCTTTTTCCATTAGGCCATGATGCTCCTCTCCATTCCCTGGATTGGTGGGGTCCTTTGCTGGGCTAATCCCCCCTGCTGTCCCCCCAAGCCCCCACCACCTCCCCCACACATCTGAGAAAACTAAATGTGAAACCTTCCCTATGCTCCTGTATTGGATTGTTGAAATAGTGGAAATCAAAAGAGTCTTTGCAGCACCAATATCTTGTCTCCAAATGAATAATAGCCTTAAGTGGCCAAATGGGATACAAATATTCACTAATCTTGACCCTGGCCATATTGACTGAAAATGAAAAGAAAACATTTTAGAAACATCTATAAGTTTCAGTTTTAGGGTATCAAGAGATTTCGCTATACAGTTTCCCAATTTTGAGCCTGCAATTCAACTTTTCTTTTGCTTGCTCTTGACACCAGAAAGACTTAAGATCTATAATTTTCCGTTTGTCTTACTTAGCATTATGGAAAATCATTCGTTCCTCCTTCATCTCTTCCCTTAAGCCCTCTGATACTCACTGCACCCCCGGCTCCATAGCACTTAGATACATATACCCTGTTATTACCTCTGGTTTTAATTCATTCATCATTCATTCATTCATTCATTCACTCATTCAATCGTATTTATTGAGTGCTTATTGTGTGCAGAGCACTGTACCAAGTGCTTGGAAAGTACAATTCGGCAGCAGAGACAATCACTACCCAACAACGGGCTCACAGGCTAGAAGGGGGAGACAGACAACAAAACAAAACACGTAGACAGGCATCAATAGCTTCAAAATAAATAGAATTATAGATATATACACATCGTTAATACAATAAAAAGAGTAATAAATATGAACAAATATACACGAGTGCTGTGGGGAGGGGAAGGGGGTAGAGCAGAAGGAGGGAGTAGGGGCGATGGGGAGGGGAGGAGGGGCAGGGGAAAGGGGGTCTGGGAAGGCCTCCTGGAGGAGGTGAGCTCTCAGTAGGGCTTTGAAGAGGGGAAGGGAGCTAGTTTGGCCGATGTGAGGAGGGAGGGCATTCCAGGCCAGAGGTAGGACATGGGCCGGGGGTCGACGACTGCGGGACAGGTGAGAACGAGGCCCAGTGAGGAGGTCGGGAGTGGAGGAGCGGAGTGTGCGGGCTGGGCTGGAGAAGGAGAGAAGGGAGGTGAGGTAGGAGGGGGCGAGGGGATGGACAGCTTTGAAGCCAATAGTGAGGAGTTTTTGCTTCGTGTGAAAGTTGATAGGCAACCACTGGAGATTTTTGAGGAGGGGCGTGACACGCCCAGAGCTTTTCATTTCCTCCAGACTATAGGATCATTTTGTGCAAGAAACATGTCTGCTAATTCTGTTGTATTGTACTCTCCCAAGTGCTTAGTACAGTGCTTTGCCCATATACAATTAAATGAATTGAATGCAGTGCTTTGCACATAGTAAGCACTCAATAAATACCATTGATTTTGTGCCTCAGTTCCCTCATCTGTAAAATGGGGATTAAGACTGTGAGCCCCAAGTGGGACAACCTGATTACCTTGTATACCCCCAGCACTTAGAACAGTGCTTTGCACATGGTAAGCTCTTAACAAATACCATTATTATGAGAAACAGCGTGGCTCAGTGAAAAGAGCACGGGCTTTGGAGTCAGAGGTCATGGGTTCAAATCCCGACTCCACCATATGATGGCTGTGTGACCTTGGGCAAGTCACTTAACTTCTCTGAGCCTCAGTTACCTCATCTGTAAAATGGGGATTGATTGTGAGCCCCACAAGGGGCAACCTGATCACCTTGTATCCCCCCCAGAGCTTAGAACAGTGCTCTGCACATAGTAAGCGCTTAACAAATGCCATCATTATTATCCTCTTCCAGATTCTAAGCTCCTTGAGAGCAGGGATTGTGTCTACCAACATATTAACATGACTAACATACTAACATGAGAAGCAGCGTGGCTCAGTGGAAAGAGCGCGGGCTTTGGAGTCAGAGGTCGTGGGTTTGAATTCCGGCTCTGCCAATTGTCAGCTGCTTGACTTTGGGCAAGTCACTGCACTTCTCTGCACCTCAGTTACCTCATCTGTAAAATGGGGATTAGGACTGTGAGCCCCCCGTGGGACAACCGGATCACTTTGTAATCTCCCCAGCGCTTAGAACAGTGCTTTGCACATAGTAAGTGCTTAATAAATGTCATTATTATTATTATTATTATATTGTATTGTACTCTCCCAAGTGTTTAGTTCTGCTCTGCACACTATTAGCGCTCAACAGATGAATGATTGAGGCCCCTCTCCCTTTGAGGTTTAATTAGTGCCACCTTACGCTGTTAATATTAAGGACAAACATAGAGTCACACAGCGTAGGAATGAATCTACAGTGACAAAATCAACGCCACATCAATTAGGAAGAAGTATATAAAGGAATGAGACAGGGCCCGGGGCCTCAACAGGTACCCGAGGGCCGTGTGAGCCCCATGAGGGACAGGGACTCCGTCCACTTTATTAATTTGTATCTATCCCTGCGCTTAGAACCATGGTTGACACATAGGAAGCACTCAAGTGGCCTGGTGGATGGAGCATGGGCCTGGGAGTACTGGGTTCTAATCCTAACACTGCCACTTATCTGCTGGGTGACTTTGGGCAACTCACTTAACATCTCTGTGCCTCAGTTACCTCATCTGTAAAATGGGGAGTGAGACAATGAGCCCCACATGGGACAGGGACCGATTATTTTGCATTTACCTCAGCAATTAGTAGTCTGGCACATAGTAACAGGTTAAAAAATACCACAATTGATGATGCTGATGACATTTGTTAAGCGCTTACTGTGTGCAAAGCACTGTTCTAAGCGCTGGGGAGGATACAAGATGATCCGGTTGTCCCACGGGGGGCTCACAGTCTTAATCCCCATTTTACAGATGAGGTAACTGAGGCACAGAGAATAATAATAATAATAATAATGATGATGGCATTTATTAAGCGCTTACTATGTGCAAAGCACTATTCTAAGCGCTGGGGAATTTACAAGGTGATCAGGTTGTCCCACGTGGGGCTCATGGTCTTAATCCCCATTTTGCAGAGGAGGTAACTGAGGCCCAGAGAAGTGAAGTGACTTGCCCAAAGTCACACAGCTGACAAGTGGCAGAGCGGGATTTGAACCGATGACCGCTGACATCAAAGCCCGGGCTCTTTCCGCTGAGCCACGCTGCTTCCCTACTTCCCAAGAGCTTAGTACAGTGCTCTGCACACAATCAATCAATCAATCATATTTATTGAGTGCTTACTGTGTGCAGAGCACTGTACTAAGCGCTTGGGAAGTACAAGTTGGCAACATATAGAGACAGTCCCTACCCAACAGTGGGCTCACAGTGTAAAAGAGAAGTTAAGTAGCTTGCCCAAAGTCATACAGCTGACAAGCGGCGGAGCTGGGATTTTAACCCATGACCTCTGACTCCCAAGTATGTGCTCTTTCCATTGAGCCACGCTGCTTCTTTACTATTATTATTATTAACATACCTCGAACAAAAGGTATAGGGCAGCTAGTATACAATTGAATGCTTTTGAGGGTTTACGTGAGGGATGGTCTGCAGGGTTTCTCTCCAAGGTTGGGGCCCAGACTCTATAATCCATACAGCCTACTGACCCGAGGGCAAGCCTTTTCGTTAGCCTTGACAAACTTCATGTGGGACTCTGACTAAGAGTGGCACTGTGCACCCAATCCCACTGATTCTGTCAATTCTGCTGCTCTTTGAAATATGAGGGTTGCTCTGTGTGTAGCCAGTGAAACCCCCAGGATCTGCAGGAAAAACATACTTCCTTGACTGAAGGAATTTTCTGCTTCTTAGCCATGTTCTGCCTCTGGCCTGGAACACTCTCTCTCTCCATCGCCAACAATTACTCTCCCCAGCTTCAAAGCCGTATTGAAAGCAAATGTCCTCCAATAGGCATTCCCTGACTAATTCCACCTTTCTTATTCTTCAGCTCCCTTCTGTGTTGCCCCAACTTACTCCCTTATTCATCTTCTAGACTGTGAGCCCACTGTTGGATAGGGACCATCTCTATTTGTTGCCAACTTGGACTTCCCAAGCGCTTAGTACAGTGCTCTGCACTAAGTGCTCAATAAATATGATTGAATGAATCTCCACCCCACTCCAGCCCCACAGCACTTGTGTACATATCTGCAATATATTTATTTATATTAGCCTCTATCTCCCCTTCTAAGCTGTTAGCTCACTGTGGACAAGGAATATGTCTGTTATATTGTTATATTGTACTCTCCCAAGTGCTTAGTACAGCGCTCTGCACACAGAAAGCACTAAAATTCTATTGAATGACTGACTGACTGACTCAGAAAACTAAAGCAGAATAATTTTGTTTAATCTGCCTAGGATTCCTGATCCACTTCGTATGATTGAAGCTATCTGATTAGGTGCTTATCTATAACTGTCTCCTGTTTTTTTTATCAATCAGTCTATCAATGATATTTATGGACTGCTTTCTGTGTGCAGAGCATCGTACTAATTTGGAGCATGAATTTTCAATTTTTTTTATGCTTACTCCTGACACCGTGAAGATTCAAAATCTATAATTTTCTGGCTGTTAGCATTATGGGAAATCATTCCCACAGTGTTCTATATACTACAATTATGCACACAGACTACTACTAATAATAATATTTTTGGTATTTGTTAAGTGCTTACTATGTGCCAAGCACCGTTCTAAGCGCTGGGGGAGATACAAGGTAATCAGGTTGTCCCACGTGGGGCTCACAGTCTAAATCCCCATTTTCCAGATGAGGGAACTGAGGCCCAGAGAAGTGAAGTGACTTGCCCAAAGTCACACAGCTGACAAGTGGCGGAGCAGGGATTAGAACCCATGACCCCTAACTCCCAAGCCCGCACTCTTTCCACTGAGCCACACTGCTTCTCTACAATACAATACGAGTTGTACTCTACAGTAGAGTACAATATAATAGAGTTGGCAGGAGTGATCCCTGCCCTCAAGGAGTTTACACTCTAGTTAGGAGTTTGTAATCTGTTTTACATTTTAGATTACATAATAACAATGGCATTTATTAAGAGCTTAGTATGTGCACAGCATTGTTCTAAGTGCTGGGGAGGTTACAAGGTGATCAGGTTGTCCCACGGGGGGCTCACAGTCTTCATCCCCATTTTACAGATGAGGGAACTGAGGCCCAGAGAAGTCAAGTGACTTGCCCAAAGTCTCACAGCTGACAGTTGGTGGAGCCGGGATTTGAACCCATGACCTCTGACTCCAAAGCCCGGGCTCTTTCCACTGAGCCACGCTGCTTCTCTACATGTCTGCTTCAACTTCCTTGGACCAGTAAGTGAGTCCTGCAGTTGGTCAGATGGAAAGAGCTCTGTTTATCTGTGCCTCAGTTACCTCATCTGTTAAATGGGGATTAAGACTGTGAACCCCACGTGGGACAACCTGATCACCTTGTATCCCCCCCAGTGCTTAGAACAGTGCTTCGCACATAGTAAGCACTTAAGTACCATCATTCATTTATTTCTTTATTTTTCGGGGAATCTAGGGAGCCCTAGGGAAATCTATGTTCTAGTCCCATAGCCATAGCTGGTTAATGGGGAAAAAGACCACAAAAGCACTTTACAATGGACTGCATCTCTGCCCACCTTTTGATCTGTTGCATTCCATGCGCAGCAAGAACATTAATCAATCCGTAGTATAAAATGAGTGTTTACTCTGCGCAGAGTTCCATACTAAAACCTAGGAAGAGTACACTAGAGATAGTATCCGTGATTCTTGTCCTCGAGGAGTTTGCAATCCAGTGGGGGAGACAGACACTAAAATAAATTACAGACAGGAGCAGTGTGGCCTAATGGAAAGAGCATGGGCGTGGGAGCCAGAGGACCTGAGTTCTAAATCCACCTGAGGTGGATTTCAGCCTTACTTCCCCACCATCATAAATCATCTTGCAATAACATCAGTTCTAACTGACACTAATCAATTTTGGAGCCTATTTGGGTGCTCTAGACAATAAGCTCGTTGTGGGCAGGGAACATGTTTATCAACTCTGTTGTATTGTACTCTCAAGTGTTTAATGCAGTGTTCTGCACACAGTAAGTGCTTAATAATCAGTCAAATGGTTAATCATATATATTGAGTGCTTACTTTGTGCAGAGCACTTTCATTCATTCATTCAATCGTATTTATTGAACACTTACTGTGTGCAAAGCACTATAGTAAGCACTTGGGAGAGTACAATATAACAATAAACATACACATCCCTTGCCCACAACCAGCTGATCTTTCATCGATAGATTAACAGCATGGCTCAGTGGAAAGAGCACGGGCTTTGGAGTCAGAGGTCATGGGTTCAAATTCTGATCCACCACATCAGCTGTGTGACTTTGTGTCAGTCACTTAACTTCCCTGTGCCTCAGTTCCCTCATCTGTAAAATGGGGATTAAAGACTGTTAGCTCCACGTTGGACAACCTGATCACCTTGTAACCTCCCCAGCGCTTAGAACAGTGCTTTGCACATTGTAAGCGCCTAATAAACACCATCATTAAAAGCCTTTGCTTTGCTTGCCATGCAGTAGACAGATATGGTTGTAACTATGGGATCCACTTTCTATCTGCTTTTGGGGGTGGGTATTATCTTTGGATTAAATTTAATTCAATTAAAGTTGTTTTAGCATTATTTTTATTCTGAAAAAAACGGTCAAAGAGCACCATTTAAATCATAGTAGGATTTTAGTATTACATTTCTTTTGAAATTGGTTAAGAAAGAAGAATCAATTTATTTACTAATGTTAGAAAAATCCTCCAAATCAATTTCCTCTTGAGCAGTTCACTGCTTAAGAAAATTCAATTTCAAAACTTTCCTGGATTCAGTGAAGACATCCTGGTCTAAATAATCTCACACATGCCCCTTGAAGAACACTGCCAATTCAACAGTTTTAATTTTGACTCTGGGATGTTTTCTTCATAAATTGCCCCAATGTGAAAATAAACCAAAGCTACTGTTCTGTTCTGTGCCATGTTCCAGGTGATTCATAGAATCTTATTGTCTACATTTTTCACTCGGGGTTATATAGTGAATTTCATTTGTTGTCAAAAAGGTGAAAAGCATATTAAAATTTTGAAGAGGTTTTTAGGAGTCAAATTCAGAGGCCTTGCTTGGGATGTAAATATAAAAGGTGTAAGAAAAGGTTTTAAAAGTTAAAACTCAGTATTATTTCCTGAAAAGAACTGAAAAGAAATTCCCTGAAGGTTCTTATTCCCTAGGTGTCAGAAAACATCAGAAATTTTCCTGGCAAATAACACACACTAGTGTGCAAAAATGCACACTGCAATTATTTTTTCCCTGGTATCCATAGAAATACAAAAATTGGTGTTACTCATGGATTCCTCATGAAATTCAATTGTTGTCCTGCCTTTCATGTATCCAATGCATCCTAATGACTTAGGACATTTCTCGGCCTCTTCCTTGCTCAAGATTCCTTGCAGAAAAATACCACCACTTTTTTTTTTTTTTGCATTTTTCCAAAAAAATTCTTTTCAACAGTGGCAAAGCACCAAGTGTTAGGAGATTTCATTTTCCTTTGGGGCTTTTAAAAGCAAAACACTATTTTTTAAATGTTAAAAACCCAAAAAACTTGCCAGTTAAATGGCTTAGCATTTGGTGTGTGCTCCTCTCTCCTGTTTTCAGCCAGAATTGGTAAGATAAGCTGCAATTAGTTAAAGAAAAAATAAATCACTTTAACAGTGTTGTCCCTAGGTCCCTGTGGAGACTGGGAGGATGAGGAAGTAATTCTGTGATTGTTTCTTTGTATGTAAAAGGAGTATCTGAACCCATGGAGATACTGAACTAAGCACTTGAGGGGGTCCGGTAAAATTGGTACACATGCAGCCAACAGTCTGTTGCTATGGCACTAGAGTCAGAAGGTCATGGGTTCTAATCCCGGCTCTGCCGCTTGTTTGCTGTGTGATGCTGGGCAAGTCACTTCACTTCTCTGTGCCTCAGGTACCTCATCTGCAAAAGGAGGACTGAGACTGTGAGCCCCACATGGGGCAGAGACTGGGTCGGACTCTATTTGCCCGTATCCACCCTAGTGCTTAGAACGGTGCCTGACACATAGAAAGAGCTTAACGAATGCCATAGTAGCAATTATTATCATTACTATTTTTACATCAGCATTTTTATTTTCATCACTAGGCTGTAAGCTTGCTGTGGGCAGGGAATGTGTCCATTTATTGTTATATTGTACTCTCCCAAGCCTTAGTACAGTGCTCTGCACACAGTAAGCCCTCAATAAATATGATTGAATGAATGAATAAAGGATTCTTTCCTTTCTGCTTTTCCCATCATACATTGAAAATGGGCTTCACCTCAGCTAAGGGTTAGTATTCAATCATTTGCGGGTAGCAAATGATGATGGATTATACACTGATTATACACTGATTATACACTGATGATGGATGACTTGAATTCATTCATTCAATCATATTTATTGAGCGCTTACTGTATGCAGAGCACTGTATTAAGTTCTTGGGAAGTACAAGTTGGCAAAATATAGAGACGGTCCCTACCCAACAACATTGTCCCGGCCATGCATGGAGGAGGCAGGGTGGCCCATCTGGGTAAGCAAAACTGATTTTGGATCATTTTCCCAGGCATGCCAGTGTTGAGGCAGCCCACACCTCTCCTTGCGGTTTTTTTTTTTTTCCAATCCCGATTCAGTATGGGTGAGAAATGAAACAAGGTTTCTCCTATGGAAAGTAAGAGCTGCATCAGAGAAAACCCTACTTCTGCCCACCGTCCTAACACATCCATATTGATATGGTTTTAATTATTGTTTTGGCTCTGTCTCATTTCCCTCTTTGTGCTGCTAATTTGAAACAGCAAGATACGTTTCTCCGATCCATCATATTGAGTACTTGGGAAAGTACTGTACTAAACACTTGGGAAAGTACAATCTAAAAGGCCCACAGGAGCTTACAGTGTAGAGGCAAAGGATGCTTTTGATGCAAAGGAGGAAGAACGCCACATCTTTTATTTTCATCATCATCATCATCATTTAATCATTTATAACACTGCTACTCAAGGGGGAAGCATCGTCTTCCTCATCATCACTCTCCCTCTATCGAAACCCCTCTAAAATGTCACCTCCACCAGGAAGCATTCCCCAATTAATCCTCCTTCTTCCTGCTTAGTCTTTCCCTTATCCTTCTCAGTTCTCCTAGGCATTCAGCAACTTCTTTGTTATGGTTTTATTTACCCACTTGATTTTATTAGTAATTTCCATTTCCATGGTCTTTTATTATGGTTCTAAAAATCAGTCTCTCTTGGCTTCCTTATTAATAATAATAATAATAATAATGGTATTTGTTAAGCACTTACTATGTGCAAAGCACTGTTCTAAGTGCCGGGGAGGTTACAAGGTGATCAGGTTGTCCCACGGGGGGGCTCACAGTTTTAATCCCCTTTTTACAGATGAGGTAACTGAGGCCCAGAGAAGTGAAATGACTTGCCCAAAGTCACACAGCTGACAGTTGGTGGAGCTGGGATTTGAACCCATGAGCTCTGACTCCAAAGCCCCGGCTTTTTCCCCTGAGCCACGCTGCTTCTCCAGTTGATATTACATTATAAACTCCTTGAGGATTGCAATCACCTTGAATGCTTTTGTAATTCTTTTAAATTCCGGTTGTTATACAGCGGGAGCTTACAATTCATGGGAGGGAGGCAGCCCATGTAGCAATATTCAGACCTTAGGAAGAAGCAATTAGAATGCTACCTAATGCATCCATATGGAATCCATGGAATCCAACTCCTCAAACCATCCGGAGATCAAGACAGGCTGCTCACAGCCAAATTAAGCCAAATTTCACTGGCTCTGGGGCTCAGAATGCCCAGATTGCCCTGAATGTTCTGAGATATAATAATGATGGTATTTGTTAAGCGCATACTATGTGCAAAGCACTGGGGAAGTTACAAGGTGATCAGGTTGTCCCACGGGGGACTCACAGTTTTAATCCCCATTTTACAGATGAGGGAACTGAGGCACAGAGAAGTGAAGTGACTTGCCCAAAGTCACACAGCCACTGACAATTAGCGGAGCAGGGATTTGCACCCATGACCTCTTACTCCAAAGTCCGTGCTCTTTCCACTGAGCCACGCTGCTTCTTAAGATATGAGGTCAGTGTTTCTGTCTGCCTTGATGGCATGGGGGAGGGAGTTGGTGGGATTAGTTTTAAAATTCAGTGTGTAAGTGTCCCTTCATGACTAGGGAAATGGATTACTTCAAAAAGAAGCGTGACAGCTAAAACCTCAAAGTACCAGGTAAAATCAGCTCCATCTGAGGGCAGTTAGAACATCCTAGAGGACTGTGAAAAGGACAAACATTTTTGGGACTGGTGGCAGTGTCAGGCTATTAAGGAGTGACCTAGAAAACCAATCATTTGAACCACTTTGCCTTTAAGAGAAACTCCCAGAAAGCAGACAGCAGGCAGCTCTGATCCCTCTCAAGTTACAGACTATAAAGCACAATAAAAATCCGAACTTCAGTGCCCCTTCCTGGATTAGCTATTTTTACTCTGACCTCTTCTTGCAAAGAGAAGGTCTGTGACAGGGAAGAGGGTCCCAAGCTTCCATAAAGTGTGGCTGTATTCCAGCTTTGTATGTTTTTTTGACATATTTAGTCAAGTCACTCACTGAGAACATGGCTCTTTCTTCACCCTTGAGTAACATCTTAGTGGGAATGGAAAGTTGTTCTCGGTGGGTTGGCCGAAGCTAAGTACTACAGATACTACCAACTGGTGGCTCTTTTTTGTTGGGTACTATAAGTACCTAGCAGCCGAACAGTTTTAGAAAACTTCAGGGAATTCCAAACTCGATGGAGACCCACATTTGAGGCTGATAATGATTTATCCTTCTGCCACATACAGAGCTCACAATAGGCTGAATTATGAAAACTTGTCCAAACCAGACATGGCAATGGATCAGGAGAAGAAATACAGGTGGCTTTTTATTGTGTCTCAGAAGCAAATTGCTCTTTTATAGAGTTGGTCGTTTGTCTCTGTAGATTTTCCAACTATTGGGAAATGGTAGAAAAGGGAGGATGGAACACTGGCTCCTTCCTGGAGAAAGGAGACTCCTCTAACTGGAGATACACCGAAGCGAAAGCTTCGGTGACCTGAAAAGAAAAGAGTGTTCTAGATGGTTTCTCAATCCACCGCTTTTCCTTGATGTTGTAATAATAATTATGGTATCTGTTAAGTGCTCACTATGTGTCAAACACCGTAGTAAGCGTTAGGGTAGATAGAAGATAATCAGGTGCCACATGGGGCTCGAAGTCTAAGTAGGAGGGACAACAGGTATTGAATTCCCATTTTGTAGATGAGGGAAAGGAGGCCCAGAGAAGTTAAGTGACTTGCACAAGGTCACACAGCAGAGACAAGTGGGGGAGCCGGGATTGGAAGCTGGGTCCTCTGTTTCCCAGGCCAGGGGTCTTTTCACTAGGCCATGCTATTTCTTGCAGGTAGTGAATAGAGAGGAGTAGGAAGAAATATTTGCTAATATTAACTTCTAAAGAGAACTCATCATGAGAAGTCAAAAAAGGAGTGTTAATCTACCTATAAGACATAATCAATAAACAGACCATTTCTCTTGCACCATTTTTTCCATCTGCAGAATTTCTCAACCTATTAAAAAAAAATCATTCCAAGCCCGCTGTAATTACTGTGATCTGATTATGAGAAGATGAGATTCACTGGGCAAAAATGTGTTGTGGTTGGCATACACCGCTCTTTTGTCTTCTTCTGTGTCTCCTGCTGAGAAACAAATGATGCATTTCTTCTCACTGACAGTGGCATTTTGCTTAGGGCTAAAATCTCCAAACTGCACCCAGAAAAATGTTTGTTAACTCAACATATTGCCAGGTCTCTCATTTGTCAGGTTCACCCAGTGCTGGAAATATGCACAAACATGTCCTGGGTGCTGACTATGGAGATACCCGTAACGCTACTCTGTTGAACTGAGTTCAAATGGGAAACATACCCGCAAAAGCAAAATTTGAACTCCAGGCATTGCCTGATATGAGAATAAAGCATCGATGGCTCTTTACTGCTACCATGCTGATCCAAGCACTTATCCTATCTCAACTTGAGTACTGCACCTGCCTTCTCGCTGACCACCCTGGCTTCTGTCTCGGCTCAGTCCAGTCCATACTTCAAGCTGCTGTGCGGATCATTTTTCAATCAGTTGTATTTATTGAGCGCTTACTGTGTGCAGAGCACTGTACTAAGCACTTGGGAAGTACAAGTTGGCAACATATAAAGACGGTCCCTACCCAACAGTGGTCTCACAGTCTAACAGAACATTCAGTCCATGTCTCGCCACTCCTCATCAATCTCCAATGGCTGCCCATACACCTCTGCCTCAAACGAACACTTCTTGCCATTGACTTTAAAGCACATAATCAGCTCTCCCCCTCCTACCTCACTTCACTGATCTTCTACTCCAGAACAACCCACAAGCTTTGCTCCACTAGTTGCAGCTTCCTCACTGTGTCCAGATCTCATCTGTCTTGTTACGACCCCTTTCCCAGGTCCTCCCCCTAGCCAGGAGTTCCCTCCACCTCCATATATTCCAGACCACCACTCTCCCAACCTTCATAACATTACAAGGTTCACATCTCCGATTAAACCCCCTTTTTTCCCAGTTCCCTCTCCTGTCTGCACGTGGATCTGTAACCTTTGAGCATTTGATTTTTGCCCTAACCTCAATCCCACAGCACTTATGTATCTTTAATAATAATAATAATGGCATTTGTTAAGTGCTTACTATGTGCTAAGCACTGTTCTAAGCACTGGGGGTATACAAGGTGATCAGGTTGTCCCACGGGGGGCTCACAGTCTTAATCCCCATTTTATAGATGAGGTAACAGGCTCAGAGAAGTTAAGTGACTTGCCCAAGGTCACACAGCAGACAAGTGGGGTGGAGCCGGGATTCGAACCCATGACCTCTGAATCCAAAGCCCGTGCTCTTTCTATTGAGCCATGATGCTTCTCTTCTTTAGACTGCGAGCCCGTTGTTGGAAAGGGACCATCTCTATATGTTGCCAACTTGTACTTCCCAAGCGCTTAGTACAGTGCTCTGCACACAGTAAGTGCTCAATAAATACGATTGAATGAATGAATGAATTATTCGTAGGAATGTCTGTCTCCCCATCTAGACCATAAGCTTGTTGTGGGAAAGAAATGTATCTGCCAACTCTGTTGTATATCCTCATGCGCTTAGTACAGTGCTCTGCATATAGTAGGGACTCAATAAATACCATTGATTGATTGATTGATCTTCAATCAATAATCCCACCTCAATTATCTAGCATATTTTAAAACATCTTTGTGTTGTCCTCTAACCACATTCATACCTACCCAGTGACAGAGTAACATGTGATCAACTTGATAAAAGATCTCTTAGAAAATAATAATAATAATAATAATAGTATTTGTTAAGTGCATACTATGTACCAGGCACTGAACTAACCACTGGGGTATAGAGGACAATTGGGTTAGACGCAGTCCCTGTCCCACATAGGACTCACAGTCTTAATCTACAATTTACAGATGTGGTAACTGAGGCACAGAGAAGTTAAGTGACTTGCCCAAGATCAGACAGAAGACAAGTAGCAGAGTGGGATTAGAACCCAGGTCCTTTTAAGCCCAGGCCAGTGCTCTTTCCACTAAACCATGCTGCTTGGCATAAGATCTCCCCTAATATCATGGAGTTTTGAAAATGACAAGTGAAATGAACTTTTCATTTGGATATATGTTGTTGTTTTTTTCCACAGATGTTATATCCCAGGGGAGAAGTTTGATGGTTTTGAAAATGAGCAAGTCACAATTAACCTAGGTAGACAATTATATTGTCATATTAAAACAGGAGCATGGAAGCAGCCCAATTCCACCCCTCAAATATTAATAATAAGATCTTGGGAATTTGAAGAGACTGATACAACTTGCTTTCCTTCTCCCCGTGGGTCTAATGCTTAATGAATAAGTGCACCTTCAGTTAAAATAAAAATAATGTAAATAGGCAGGATTGAAACCCCAGAATATACCTAAACAGAATCAAATTCTTAAAAAGGACTGTTGAAAATCAGAGCCACATAATGAACTAGACTGGAAATGTATGGAACAAAACCAAACAAATACCATTTTTGAGTGGGTGGAGACCTTTTTGTTCATGAACTATATTGTCTTTCCCAGTACTTAAGCAGAAGCTCTAAGAAATTCCAAAATCATAAGCACACGCATTTCTCTTCAAGTGAATGACAATGAATATTTTGGAAGTATCCAAGAGTGGGTCAGCTAGCAGCAAGAATTTAATTAGATTTAAAAATAAATGGGAATTAGTTGGAGGGTGAACTGGAGCATAGAGAATTAATCGGGGTAAATGTTCCTAGGTAAGTTGACCTTTCTGTAGACCGAACTAAATGAATTGGTCTTGGAAATATGGAGGAAGTTGAGAAGTCAGGAGATTTTTCTCATTAATGAGATAATTACCCAAAAAGAGATGCAATTACCCAATGATGAACAGTTGGAAAAGATTGATTCCATTTTCTTCGTGAAAATTGAAAAACTGTCAGATGGGGTTCCAGAGGGATCTCACCATGGTCACCATGGTTAATGACTCTAATGACGGCTTTGCCGATCAAGAAGAATAACCAGTGAGCCATATTTGTGGAGCGAAGGCCGGGAGGATGGGGCCCGTTCTAATAAGTAGGGCTTTTAGGGCCGACAGACTACGGGGATGATGGCTGAAGTAAGAGAATCAAGCAGCAGGTTTTCCCCTCCTCCATTTTAAAATGTGTCTTATTATTCCTAACCCCTCCTTAGTAACTCTGATCTTCTCTCCCCTTCTTCTCTCATCCCCAGCCTTTCTGATA
Source organism: Tachyglossus aculeatus (assembly GCF_015852505.1). NCBI lineage: Eukaryota > Metazoa > Chordata > Mammalia > Monotremata > Tachyglossidae > Tachyglossus > Tachyglossus aculeatus. Next base: position 12,415,425 of record NC_052075.1, read on the forward strand.
TTTTGCCAATTATTTTGGGCTCTTTCTATGTCAACTGCAGATTTTAATAAAGCTTGATAATATTTTAAAGCCTCAAATGGTGGAGAAAAATTTTTTAAACAAGGAGATGAGTTTCTTCAGCAGGTGAGTTCATTTCTTTCAAGTGCTGATCAGTTCTATAGGCACCTTCACAAGCACTCCAAAGTCCTCCTTGGAGACTTAGCTTTCTGGATCAAACAACCTATTTATCTGCTTCTAAGAATCCATAGGGCAAGAGCACAAACGAAGAAGCCCTGGAACACAGTGAGGCCATAAGCATAAAAGCGATGTTCGTCATAGCACACTTTGGCCGGGTGGGATGTGTAAAACAAATGAGTTACTACAGGATACTCACGGCTCCTCTGTGGTAAATTGAAATAGAGAAATCACACTATGGTAGACGGAAGAAATGGTTTAGAAAGAAAATGAAGCAAAACTTCAAAAAATGAGGCAAACTCATTGATGAGGAGGGGAAAGCAACCAAAAACAGATCAGTCTGGCAGCAATTAGACTAGGGGTGATGGTCCTAGCAAAGTGGTCTGGTTGCTACATCTCAATATCCTTTAAATCTGTAGTCCTTTCCATATTTGATCAATTCCCTGGTTAGTAGCCCCAGTTAATTTTGGTATGGCCTTCTGACAGTTGCACTATCTCCGGCAGGAAGTCTTCCCTGATTAATTTCCTCACCTTCCCAATCATACCATCTCATTGGGGACATCAGAACTCTCATAATCATTCACCTCAAAACACGCAGTAGTAACATCAGGCAGGATGCCAATGGGGAGCGTTGTAACACATGGAACAGAATGGGCTAGAAAATTTTTCCCTGCCTCAGGTGGCCAAATGTACCAAGTCAGATGGGATCGTATCCCAGTTTTGTCATCGGTGAAATGGGGATAGCATCCAGCATGAAGATCATGGGGCTGGGAATCAGGAGAACATGATATTACTCCCAGCTCGGCCACTGACCTTCTGTGGGACTTTGGGCAAGTCACTGGACCACTCTGTGCCTCAGTTTCCTGATCTCCCTATCTTTTAAAATGTGAATCCAGTGTGGGACAGATACGTTTTCTGGTCTGATTACCTTGCATCAACTCCAACACTTAGCACGGGGCTTGGAATGTGTTATCTTGTCTTAGGCCGTCGAGTCACCTCTGACCTTTAGCGTGTAGCAAGGGCAAAATTGTATACACCATAATGATTATTTCCAGTTACATAAAACATTACTAGAGTCTTTGAGTTTCAAACATGCAGGTTTGCAATAGACCATGGGACTCCCTAGCTCCTTAAGCCTATTGACAGAGTTTAGGTTTCTAGCTACGAAACATCTTGAGCTTTAGAGTTTGTGCCAGTGGGCTCAGAGCTATAGGGGGTGAAAGTAGATGAGAAATAGTAGTAATGATAATAATGATTGTGGTATTTGCTAAGTGCTTACTATGTGCTAGGCACTGTACTAAGTGCTGGGGTGAATACAAGCAAATTGGGTTAGACACAGTCCCTATCCCACATGGGGCTCGCAGTCTTAATCCCCATTTTACAGCTGAGGGAACTGAGGCACAGAGAAGTAAAATGACTTGCTCAAGGTAACCCAGCAGACAAGTGGCAGAGCCAGCATTAGAACCCAGATCCTTCTGATTTCCAGAACTGTGCTCTAACCACTAGGCAACTCTGCTTCCTTCAAATTGCCCATTTCACTGATTCAATGTTAGCATTTTCCCCCGAACCAAAATAGAAGACCGAGGCTGTTATTAAGAAGGATGAGAGAAATCCAATTTTTCTCTTTCTTTCATATATTATACAAGAAAGATATTTAATACAAAGTTTTTTCATAGATGGGAATTTTCCATGCATTCACTGCAAAGAAAATTTCCTAAACATGAGCCAAAATCACCCGCTACTCCATTGTCATTGAGGGAAGAAGAAAAACACCACAAAAGTCATGAGCGAAACGATAGCAGAAAGAAAACACCCATTTTCAATCATGGACTTCAGCCTCATACGCCATTCCAAGTACTATTCTGCCTTCAGTTTCCTTCTGTCAGGAGGATCCAGCATATGGATTAGCAATGACTAGAATCCAGCTGCAAACATCTAAATCATAGAGGAATTATGAGCAACACACACCTTTGGTCAAATGCCAACCAGCCTTGTTATTCTTACTTTAAAAAAATAGAGGAATTTAATGAAGTTATCTCTTAATAATGAGGATATTTATTAAGCTCCAACTAAACATCAAGCATTGGACTGAGTGCTGGGTAGACACAAGATCAGAATTACAAAAGGACTAGCAATTTCAGTAAAAATAATTTAAACCATACCTTAACAATGGCCTTTGTTTTCAGAAGGCCTTCATATCAGTTTCCTTATTTTGTCCTCAAAATATCTCCATGAGACAGAGTGGGGCAGATATTACGAAGCATGAGCCTGGGAGTCGGAAGATTAGGGGTTCTAATCCTGCCTCTGCCACTTATTTGCTGTGTGACCTCGGGCAAGTCACTTCACTTCTCTGGGCCTCATTTACCTCATCTGTAAAATGGGGATTGAGACTGTGAGACCCTCGTGGGACAAGGACTGTGTCCAACCTGATTTGTTTGTATCCACCCCAGTGCTTAGAACAATGCTTGGCACAGAGTAAGAACTTAAAACAAATACCATTATTATTATTATTAGTCTAGAGACAGAAAAACAGAGGCATTCAGAAGCCCGGTGACTTGCCCCAAATCACCAAACAGGCAGGATGGGGACCAGAACCCTGGTGTTCTGCATTTCTGTCTAGTGCCATTTCTATCATGAGGTCGAAAAGGGCATCCACCTGGGAGACAGAAGACCTAGGTTCTCGTACTGGCTACACCTTTTGACTCCGCAGTCTAGGCATCAGGAGAAGAATCTAAAGACTGAAAGCTCCATGAAGGATCTTTTGCTGTCATTCACTCTTTAACAATGACAATAATAATCATGGCATTTGTTAAGTGCTTACTATGTGTGAAGCATTGTTCTAAGCGCTGGGGTGGATACAAGGTGATCAGGTTGTCCCACGTGGGGCTCACAGTCTTAATCCCTATTTTAAAGATGAGGTAACTGAGGCACAGAGAAGTTAAGTGACTTGCCCAAAGTCACACAGCTGACAAGCGGCGCAGGTGGGATTAGAACCCACGACCTCTGACTGCCAAGCCCATGCTCTTTCCACTGAGCCACGCTGCTTCTCTACGATTGAATGATCCTTTCATTCAATTCTAGACGGTGAGCCCACTGTTGGGTAGGGACCGTCTCTATGTGTTACCAACTTGTACTTCCCAAGTGCTTAGTACAGTGCTCTGCACACAGTAAGAGCTCAATAAATACGATTGATTGATTGATTGTATTTATTGAGTGCTTACTTTGTGCAGAGCACTGTACCAAGTGCTTGGAAAGTACAATTTGGCAAGCCCTTAAATTGCTCTGAATCCAGAAGACATCCTCATCAACATAGTACTTGTGAAGTGCTTACTATGTGCCAAGCACTGTTTTAAGCAATGGGGTAGATACAAATTAGTCATGTTGGACACAATCCCCATCCCACATGGGCCCCATGCTCTTAATCCCTATTTTACAGAAGAGAAGTTCAGAGACTTGCCCAAGGTCACACAGAAGAAGACATTCAATATATAGACGATGATCTGCATTTATTGACCTCCTAATGGAAGCAGAAAGAAATAATATGGCCATGGTGTAACCTGAGCTGTATTCTCTGATAAAGAGAAGTCTCTGTTTTCTTATTACAGTATTGGAGTTTAATTTATAGCATTGTTTATAAACTCAGAATATTCAGCAGTATTATCTAGACACATTCTTTCCACATGACCAAATCCATCCCCCAAAAGTAATGCACTTAAAAGCAATAATTCAAAACGTTGCTGCCGACATTTTCACACTACATTTGCTTTGTTCCAAACGTGAACCCATGGTTTGAAAAGAATTGTAATTCCTCACCAATTACATGGAAACAGATGACAGTACAATTACATGATTAAAAATGAATGTTATTTATGCTTTTCCATGCATGAAATCTACATACTTACTGACTGATTTGTAAATAGGCTCCGAAGCACTATACTGAATGTAAAATCTTTCATTTATGAACTTCACATGAAATTACAATTATGGGTGGATTGAGTTATTTCCAAGAAGTTGAAAAATAAAATTCCCTTTTCTGAATTGCATGAATGATGAACATCCCTCTTGTATCAAGGATGATTTACTGGAGAAAAAAATCATTTTACTTTCAATTTTAATTTTACTGTTTCAAAAATCCATTCATCCATCTATGGGTTGCTGTAAACATGTCCTGCTATGTAATGAACCGTCATTATTGATTTTTAAAAGGAACAGTAGCCACATCACATCATCAATCCATGGCCTTTACTGAGCACTGACTGTGCGCAGAGCATTGTTTCAAGTGCTTGGGAAGTACAATAGACTAGAATTGGTAGACATCAACCCGGCCCTCAACGAGCTTATAGTCTAAAGGGGGAGACCGATACTGGAATAAATTACAGATAGGGCCAGACGAGGATATTATCTTCAAATGCAGGCAAGTCAATCAATCAATCAGTCAGCAGCATTTATTAAGTTGACTGTAGGCTGTGAAGCTAAGACCCCCACAGAATATGCCTTTCTTTTTACCATGATCATCATCATCATCTTATCATCACCAGCAATATTTATTGACTCTGCACTGAACACTGTACAGCTTGAACATATAGAAGGAGAAGAAGAAGTGCGGTCCCTTACATTGGAGAATTTACAACCTCATGGGAGAGATAGGTGGACTCAAATTGTGACATTGACAATGAGTAAAGAAGAGTAAGAGAAATGGGAATAAATGAAAGTAAAGAAGATTTGAATAGATGCGTAAATACTCAGTTATACACGTGAATATTAAGACCTGGAAGACTGGGGATTAAGTGACTGAATGCAGAAAACTGTACTAGTCACTTGGGGGATATAAGCAAAAGCAAAGCACTTAGTGCAGGGCTCTGCACACAGTAAGCATTCAATAAATACAATTGACTAAGAAAAATACGAATGACTGACAAAGGATGCAGATCCCTCTCTTCAAGTAGCTTGAAGTCTAGTGGATTCCCCCAAGGATCTATGAGAGAATGACAAATTTAATTGCATTTATTGAGTAGACACATAGGCATTATTCTTGAGTTAAAGTGTGGCATGGTGGAAAGAGGATGACCCTCAGAGTCGGAAGACCTGGGTCCTAATCTTGCCTCTGCCACTTGTTTACCGTGTGACTTTGAGCAAGTCACTTAACTTCTCTGTGCTTCAGTTTCATGTATATATGTTTGCACATATTTATTACTCTATTTGTTTATTTTACTTGTACATATCTGTTCTATTTATTTTATTTTGTTAGTATGTTTGGTTTTGTTCTCTGTCTCCCCCTTTTAGACTGTGAGCCCACTGTTGGGTAGGGACTGTCTCTATATGTTGCCAACTTGTACTTCCCAAGTACTTAGTACAGTGCTCTGCACACAGTAAGCACTCAATAAATACGATTGATTGATTGATTGATTTCCCCATCTGTAAAATGAGGATTCAATACCCATTGTAGACTGTGGGCCCAATGTGAAACCAGGTTTGTGTCCACCCTGATCATCCTGTATCTACTACAGTGCTTAGGCCATATGGAGAAGCAGTGTGGCCTAGTGGAAGGAGCATGGGCTTGAGAGTCAGAGGATCTGGATTCTAATTCTGGCTCTGCCACTTTCCTGCTGTGTGACCTTGGGCAAGTCACTCTACTTCTCTGTGCTTCAATTCCCTCATTTGCAAAGTGGGGATTCAATGCCTGATCTGCCTTCTACTGAAACTGTGGAGCCTCATGTGGGACCTGATTATCTTGTATCTACCCCAGTGCTTAGTACGGATTTTGGCACATAGTGAGCATCTAATTATTATAATGATTGATTAACAAATGCCATCATTATTACTATTACGATTACTATCTGCATCAGGGGATACACGAATTGAACGATCCGACGTCCCTTCTAACACCAGAAGTAGTGACTATTCTCTTCCTGATTGTTGCTAGGGTAAGTCAGGTATTTGGGCAATGGTGTTTGGGCAATTTATTTAATGGAACTGAGTGTTGGCATATGCTGGTACCTAAAGGTCAACCACGAGTGAAGCAGGGTAGGGAGAAGAATCCATTGCCAAGAACAAACAAAAAGTCTCCTCTTGGATGTGGACAGAATTTATTTTTTTCTCTTCATTTTTATTTTTTATTTCCTTTAAATAGTGTCAAAAACCACAGTGCTTGGCATTTTCAAAGGAAAATGTCTCAGTTCCATTAACAAGGAAGCATCCTAATTCAAAAATATACACAGTGGGTGACGTGTTAATGGCACTATTATCGGCTGATAATGTGGTACAGTTAATGCATCGCAGCTTGAATTAACTTAACCACCAGCTATTGTTTCCTTTTTATGCAGCACAGGATCCTGTGGAAAATCTCTCAGCAACTCATGAGGGGAATTCAATTAACATTAGTCACCACTGTACAACAACAACCAAAAAATCTGGCTATTTTAACCTTTTGCAAACTCCATGCTGATCCGTTCAATCTTTTCCATTAATTAGCTCCTTTTCCCATGGACTCTGATTCCCTGCTCCAAAATTCCCTTTGGGCTTGGGATGGGCTCACAGATAGAAGCTAGAGGTGGATGAGTCTGTCTAGCAGGGTAGTCCTGCTGGGGTCTAATTTCTACTACAACTCAACGCTCACACTCTACTCTTCTGGCACAACCTACTCCATCTTGTCTATCTTAACTTGCCTCTTTAATCACATCCTCCCTCTGTCCTGAAACTCCCTTCCGATTCCTAGCCGGCAGCCCAACAACCTATCCAATCACGAGAAGCAGCATGGCTCAGTGGAAAGAGCCCGGGCTTTGGAGTCAGAGGTCAAGGGTTCAAATCCCGGCTCTGCCAATTGTCAGCTGTGTGACTTTGGGCAAGTCACTTAACTTTTCTGGGCCTCAGTTCCCTCATCTGGAAAATGGGGATTAAGACTGTGAGCCCCTTGTGGGACAACCCGATCACCTTGTAACTTCCGCAGCACTTGGAACAGTGCTTTGCGCATAGTAAGTGCTTAATAAATGCCATCATTATTATTATCTACACACCTCCAAAGCCATATCTCTTCTAAGAGGCCTCCCCGATACTTAATAATAATAATAATAATATTGATGATGGCATTTATTAAGTGCTTACTATGTGCAAAGTACTGTTCTAAGTGTTGGGAAGGTTACGAGGTGATCAGGTTTTCTCATTTTTTTTAATGGCATTTATTAAGCGCTATGTGCAAAGCACTGTTCTAAGCGCTGGGGAGGTTACAAGGTGATCAGGTTGTCCCACGGGGGGCTCACAGTCTTCATCCCCATTTTACAGATGAGGTAACTGAGGTCCAAAGAAGTGATGTGACTTGCCCAAGGTCACACAGCAGACAAGTAGTGGAGCCGGTATTAGTACCCAAGATCTTCTGATTCCTGGCCCGTGCTGTATCCACTATACCATGCTGCTTCTCAGAAGCAACATCAGTGGTATTCATTGAATGTTTACCGTGTGAAGAGACACTGTACTAAGTGCTTGCAACAGAGCTGGCAGACAATTCTCTGATAACGAGTTTACAGTCTAGAGGGTCCGCAACTTATTTTAATGTCTGTCGTCCCCTGTAGATTGACTTGTAAACTACTTGTGAGTGGGGATTTTGTCTACTGTATCGTACATTCCCAAGCACTCAGTAATAATAATAATAGTAATAATGATAGTATTTGTTAAGTGCTTACTATGTGCCGAGCACTGTCCTAAGCACTGGGTACAGCGTTCTGCCTACAGCAAGTGCTCAGCAAATTCACTCAATCGTATTTATTGAGTGCTTACTGTGTGCAGAGTGCTGTACTAAGCGCTTGGGAAGTACAAGTAGGTAACATATAAAGACGGTCCCTACACAACAACGGGCTCACAGTCTAGAAGGGGGAGACAGACAACAAAACAAAACCCGTGGACAGGTGTCAAGTCGACAGAACAAATAGAATTAAAGCTAAATAATTAGTGAATAATAATAAATAATAAATCAGTAAATGCCTCTAATTGATCGATTCTCTTTGAGTATCTCCTCTGACATCTGTAAGAATGATAACCCTTTCCTCCTAGCAGAATGTCCTGCCTTCTGTAAGTACCACCAGTCTTTATCATGTGGCTGTGGAGCCCACAAAACCTCCCGAGCTGGATCCGACAGCCATTTAGGAGAGTCATCTGGACCAAATCTGGCCCGTGGGTCGTAGGATGCCTTTCTGTCATCCATTTGAGATGTTTTAAAAGGGAGAGAGATGTGGTGGCACCTGATCTCTGCCAACACTCACTTCTCAAGTGCAATGAAACTCCATCTGCCCTGCGTTGAGCCATTAATAAGGTAAGAGCCGGCGCCCATCTTTCCCATCACTGTGTGTGTAGGCTATGATGCGTTCCATCATCAAGGCATTTGCAGAAACGTTTGCGAGAAAGAAATAGAGAGCAAATATTTTACCGAATAAATCCTCAGTCCTCAACACCCCAAACACTCAGCTCTGTGGGTTTGAATCATTCTCATGGCAGATCACTAAGGAATAAACTGCATTTTGGAAAGAACCCATCTCCCCTCTTCAAATCACAGTTACAGCACTGAGAGAGACAGAGATCTTTACCAACTCTCACTTTTTAATAGAATGCTTTGAAGGGCCTAGAATTAGCCAAAAAGCTTTGTAAAATTGTTAGCAACCAAATACGTTATTAGCTCTCTCTAGACTGCAAGGTCTTTGTGGGCAAAGATTGTGTCTACCAACTCTACTATGTTGTACTTTCCAAGCGCTTAGTACAGTGCTCAAGTAAATGCTCAGCAAATCTAAATGAATGATCATTACTATTGAGTACATTATTATTATTACCTAGTACAAAAGAAAATTGATGAAAGGGTTTAACAATGATAATTGTTGTATTTGTTAAGCGTTTCCTACGTGCCAAGCACTGTACTCCATGCTGGGGTAGATAGAAGACAGTCAGGTCCCATAGGGGGCTCACTGTCTAAGTAAAAGGGTGAACAAGTATTGAATCCTCATTTTGCAGATGAGGAAACTGAGGCACAGAGAAGTTAAGTGACTTGTCCAAGGTCACACAGCAGGCAAGTGGTGGAACCAGGGTTAACACTGTGGTCCTCTGACTTTCAGGGCCGTGCTCTTTCCACTAGGCCATGTTGCTTCTCTAATGTGTACGCAGTCATTCTTGATATTATGTGGTAGTTGCATTCTGCAGAACTCCTGGGTTAACAGCTAACTTCCTTGGGTCAACCATAAGTTTCCAAGAATAAACAAAGAGGAAAGGAGAAGACGGTTAGAAAACAATTGAAACCTTATATGGATGTGTGGTTAGTGACAGTGAATTTTTGCTCCATAGCATGTTTAAACAGTCTATGTTCTATTTCAGTTTCCATTCACTAGCATTTTATAGATAAAAAGTTTGTAACTTCTCAATTTTCAAGTTTCCAAAAGAGGAAAGGAGACGATGGTTAAAAAACAAATGAAACCTAATATGGAGGTGTGGATAGTGACTGACGTTTTGCTCCATAACATGTTTAAATAGTCTGTGTTGTATTTCAGTTTCCATTCACTAGCATTTTATAGATAAGAAGGTTGTAACTTCTCAGTTTTCATGTTTCCAATAAACATGTGAAAACAGTTAACTATCACAGTGAATCACATGGCCATTTCTTGATCATATTATGGTGGTGAGTTTCTCTACCCTTCTATCACATGCTAGCTACAATGCAAAACTAAAGAGTCACATGCAAAGCAGACTGGTGCTGTGGAAAGAGCCCGGACCTGTGAGTTAAAGGGCCTGGGTTCTACCAATTGCTTGCTGTGTGACCTTAGGCAAGTCACTCAAATTCTCTGAGTCTCATTTCTATTGTTCTTGTTCCTACTTAGATTGTGAGCCCCATGTGGGACAGGGACTGTGTCCAACCTCATTGACTTGTATCTTCCCCAGCGCTTAGGTCAGTGTTTGACACCTAGTAAACACTTATGAAATACCATAAAACAAACAAACATGCTGGCAGGAATTACGTCTAAGAGTAGATGATAATACTGACAACAAATTTTTATTAGTAGATGCTGATTTGTACTTCCCAAGCACTTAGTACAATGGTCTGCACACAGTAAGCGCTCAATTAATACTATTGAATGAATGTGGATGTGACCGGTAAACCTAACACAATCTCTTCCCTCTTGCTGCATTGTAGCAGTGGCTAGCCACAATGCTTGGAGATCTTTTCATTTGTCACTCTTGGTCTCCAGATTTTCCTCCAAAGCAGTCACCCTATTTCTGATTTTTCTTGTGTTGGAAATGACTCGTCTTCTTCCATTGTCTCTCAGTTATCTAGTACACCACATGATTTTACATTTTGCTCTGCTATGCCTTTAACCTTCTGCCCACTCTATCTACAATTACCTCGTTTCCGTTCATCACAGAACAGTTGTTGCGAATAGTGATTGGCATTTATTAAGCACTTATGATGCGACAAGCATTGTGCTAACAGCTGGACTTTCAGCTCTAGCATCAGATGGAAAATTGAGGCAGTACGTTTAAAATGCATGTTCTAACACATAGTCTTTCAAATGTACTGTACTGTGCTGATCACACAGTAAGCACTCGATAAATACAACTGATTGACCGAATACAATCAGATCAGAGAGTAGCAGCGTGGCTTGGTGGAAAGAGCACAGGCTTGGGGGTCAGAGGTCATGGGTTCAAATCCTGACTCTGCCAGTTGTCAGCTGTGTGACTTTGGGCAAGTCACTTCACTTCTCTGTGCCTCAGTTCCCTCATCTGTAAAGGGGAGATGAACGCTGTGAGCCCAACGTGGGACAAATTGATCACCCTGTATCCTCCCCAGCGCTTAGAACGGAGCCTCTGACTCCGAAGCCCAGGTTCTTTCCGTTGAGCCACGCTGCTTCTCATAGCACATACTAGGTGCTTTGCACATAGTAAGCGCTTAACAAATGCCATCATCATCAGAGAGTCTCTATCCCTATCCCAATCTAATGGGGGAAGGAGATGAGGAAACTGATGCACACTAAGGTTGAGAGTTGTACAAAGTCACACAGAAGGAAAGAAGTAGAGCTAGGGTTGGAATCCAGCCTGGCCTAGTATAAGGACATTCAACTAAAATGACAGATAGAGAGAATTTAAATGTCTCCAAGACTCTGATTGGTCACTCTAATGTCCATTGGTTATCTTATCAAGGAAATATATTTCATTCTCTTTTTCCAGGACAATAAAATACAATGGTGGCATGACACACTAGTTCTCTAGATTTCTGTCATTTAAAGATGCTCAGACTTGTTTTGAGTGAGAGCTACTTAAAATGACAACGGTTTTCCAGTGCGATACTAACATAAAGTATCATCAAACAATTCGTAAAGAAAAAAAATACTTTTCTAAGCTAAGACTTCATATAGCGGCTCAAGTCATCGCGCAGATCAGATTTTTACAGTTCAGTGCATTGTAACCTTTTTCTCAAGGGGTTATATGGGAACAGTGACAGATGTTTAACTATATTGACACGAGCAGGTGACACTACAATAAAGATTAAAGTAAGAGCTGAAGCCAAATGTGCATTGCAAACTACTATTTCAAAACTGTCATTGCTCATTTTTTCTAACTATAAAACATTCCATGATTCATTCTAGCAGTAGACTTGCCTTCAGTTAGAAAAGAACATGGATGCCTCTTATTATTATGACTGACTGTTTCTTTTAAAATCTCACTGTAGCTCAAATTGAATTTTTTTTTTTTTTTTGGTACCTAAGATTCAAAGGCTGAAGATCGCCTTTTGAAACAAAGAGAGATTGACTGGGAACCTTTTGACACGTGGTGTCATGTGAACCTGGTGGATTTATGATTTTTAATCACTTTGGAGTCTCCACAGAGCAGAGGGCAAGGCGGCTTACACCAGGGTGCAGACTTCTTCGGCTTTGTCTTGAATTATGCGTGCCTAGTTTTCTCCACCCTTAAAATCCCGGGCTGTGGAGTCAAAGAGCTGGGTCAGTTGAAGTCAATCAATGCTACAAATGGAAACAAGGAAGGTAGCTTTGACCCAAGCATTAGGTAATCATAAAACTACAGATTTTGTCTTCTAACTAATGCACTCTTCTAAGTGCTTAATAGAGTGCCTGCTTACAGTAGGTGCTCCAAACATACTACGCTTGACTGTTTTCTTCTGGGACATACTTTTCATTCTACAGTGAGGGTTAGTGACGTAGAGGAGGTCGGAGGATTTCCAAAATTGAATATTTCAGTGAGGTAGGTTGTGTGGGTTTGTGTTTTGGTTTGGGTTCTTCAGAAATCTCTCGTATTATGATTCCACATCTTAGAAGAACAACTCCGGTTCAAGTGGAGTTTTATGAAATTGGATTTTTATTTTACAGGATTCAAATTACCTATTCGGGTCCTTCTGGGAAGTGAAATTCTGACCAGAGGTGATTTTGGGAGCAGTCAGTTTCTTGTAATACTTTCTCTGGTTCAAGAGCATCTCTGGTTCAAGTGGAGTTTTATGAAAACAGCTCAATTTTGGCAATTGGTCAAGAAATCATGGAGAAACTCACGGTTGCTTTGGCTATTTACGAATCATCGACAGAAGCCATGGACATAATGATTTGGATTTATAATAGAGTGAATGAAAAATGGGAAAGAAATTTCTTTCACATTTCTTTAGTATTTTCACAACTAGGTAAGATTTTTTTAGTTCCCAAACCGTGAGCCCCAGTAAAAAAATACTTCTTTCCAGTCACCAAGAGGACTGCAGAGAAGTGAAGCAGAGGAAGCAGGGAGAGTCTCCTGAATTAAAAAGCTCTGCCTGACTTGTTGATTAGCTTTTTTCTTCTCAGGCTCCTATTGACTGAAGTCACCTCCTTCCGGAAAGTTCCACCGTCCAGAGAATTCTGGAAAATACAATTCTTCAGGATCCAGGGAAATATAGTTCCCAGAAAGGAAAGCATTACAAGAATCTGACTGCTCCCGAAATCACCTCTGGACTGAGTTTCACTTCCCAGAAGGGCCTGAATAGTTAATCTGAATCCTGTAAAATAAAAATCCAGTTTGACCAATTAAATTCTGGTTTACTATATTCTCTGGCTTAGGCAAATGACTTCAATAGAGTCAGTGAGTGACCTATTAAATGCTGTAACTGCACTAACAGAAAGCTGCTTAAAGACGAGTACATTTGAGTATAAGAATAAAAGGTTTATTTATATGATTCCATATTCATGATATCCAATAACACAGTTTCCTGCACAGGATGCACTGATGGTGAATTCTCCTGAGGTTGATGCAGAAGAAGCTTAATTTCAGCAGGTGAGAATTGAATCACTGAAACAATAACCTGGAGGTTTACTTCTACAGTTCTCTGTGGTGACACTAACATTCCCCAGTAGCTTTCAGGTTGCCTATTCAAATTTGTGCTCTCAATTTATTTCCAACATTTCTCCTTATAAATAAGCTCCCTCTCTTGAAACGATTCCTATAAAATATACTTCGGTTTTAATTCAAATCACTTCTTATTGTTAGCTCAGCTAAATTGTTCAACTCCAGAAATATAGCCATTCACAGTGTTAATGCAGTGCCCAGGAACATAACTCTGGCACGCTATAGTTTCTTTTATTTCCTTTTTTTTTTCCTGTTGTGATGAGCGACATTTCAGCACTCAGTGAACTGGTTAAGGGAATTATTGCTAGCACTCACACAAAGAATCTCAGAACAGGGAACAAAACTGAAACTTCAAAAGCAGCAAAGAATGAAAGAGCTGTTGAGTCAGAAGGCAGGACAAACCTCTGCACATTTAGAAACGCCCCACAGCAGATCACATTTGACCTTGGTGTGTTTTCATTTCTTTCCTTTGTAAGGAAAAGAAACTTTCTCTATTCAGAGAGTGTGGTGGTTGAATAAAAGAATAGTGGGAGGCATCAGGTACGATCACGAGCCCTCCGATTGTAGGGTGGGTTGCCATAGGGGTGGTCACAAGGTAGTTTGAAATGGCAACCACTTGGAAGGGTAGGGTGACACAAAAACATCATTTGGACTGTGTCAAGAGACGTGAAGGAATACCTGAAGAAATGCGTTGGACCGAATGGAACTTAATTGAACAAGTTGAATTTATATTTCAGAGGGAATCAAGATCATTTCATTCACGTACAGTAAAATGTTTGCTCTCTAGCATGTTTGCTCTCTGTGGTTTGGTGTTGGAAGCTGAGAAAGCTAAGCTTCCCAGGAGTCTTTTACATAAGCATTCCGTGGGTCTGCCTCACTTTTAAGGTCTTCTTATTCGATCGTAAGCTGCCTGAAGGTAGTTATCTTCTACTTCTGCTGTTCATTTTCCTGTGGTAAGGAGCGACATTTCAGCACTCAGTGAACTGGTTAAGGGAATTATTGCTAGCACTCACACAAAGAATCTCAGGACAGGGAACAAAACTGAAACTTCAAAAGCAGCAAAGAATAAAAGAGCCATTGAATCAGAAGGCAGGAGGAACCTCTGCACATTTAGAAATGGGAGCTAAAATAAAAAATCTCAGTTCTTCATAATTATACTAATAATGATGATGATGATTAATCAGGCATTTATTAAGTGCTTCCTCTAATTAAGTGCTGGGGTAGATACAAGGTTATCGTATTGGACATAGTCCCACTACCACATGCAGATAACAATCCACTACACAAGTTTTCCTTCACATGGCTTTGCAAGAATCAGGTCCCCTGTTATTAATTCATTCAATCGTATTTATTGAGCGCTTACTGTGTGTGGAGCACTATACTAAGCGCTTGGGAAGTACAAGTTGGCAACCTATAGAGACGGTCCCTACCCAAGAGCAGGCTCACAGTCTAGAAGATATGAGAAGTGGTATGGACTAGTGGAAAGAGCACGGGCCTGGGATTATGAGAACCAGGTTCTAATCTTGGCTCCACCACTAATCTGCTGTGTGACCTTGGACAAGTCACTTAAATTCTCTGTGCCTCAGTTACCTCATTTGTAAAATGGAGAGTAAGACTGTGAGCCTCTATGAGACGGGGACTGTGTCCACCTGATTACCTCTGATCTACCTGGAAAGAGCATGGGCTTGGGAGTCAGAGGTCATGGGTTCGAATCCCACTCCACCGCTTGTCAGCTGTGTGACTTTGGGCAAGTCTCTGTGCCTCAGTTACCTCATCTGTAAAATAGGGATTAAGACTGTGAGCCCCACGTGGGACAACCTGATCACCTTGTATTCCCCCCAGCGCTTAGAACAGTGCTTTGCACATAGTAAGCACTTAACAAATACCATTATTATTATTATTATTACCTTGTATCTATCCCAGAGTTTAGTACAGTGCCTGACATTCTACAAATACCATAAAATAATGAGAACTGGGTAGTCTAGTTGATTGGGAATGAACAGTAGAAGATAATTACCTTCAGGCAGCTTATGATCGAATAAGAAGACCTTAAAAGTGAGGCAGACCCAGGGAATGCTAATGGAAAAGACTCCTGGGAAGCTTAGCTTTCTCAGCTTCCAACACTAAACCACAGAGAGAACTAACACATATTATAATCATTCTACCCCTTCCTTCTGGGTGGAGACTGCCTCACAAGGCATCATTCATTCATCCATTCAATCGTACTTATTGAGCGCTTACTGTGTGCAGAGCACTGTACTAAGCATTTGGGAAGTACAAGTCGGCAACATATAGAGACGGTCCTTATCCAACAACGGGCTCACAGTCTAGAAGGGGGAGACAGGCACAACTGTTTTTTTTTTCCAATGGTATTTGTTAAGTGCTTACTAAGTTCTGGGGTAGATACAAGATAATCAGGTTGGCCATAGTGTGTGTCTCCCGTGGAGCTCACAGTCTTCATCCCCATTTTACAGATGAGATAACTGAGGCACAAAGTGAAATGACTTGTCCAAGGCCACACAGCAGACAAGCGGGATTAGAACCCAGGCCCTTCTGACACCCAGGCCATGTTGCTTCACCGCAATTGACCTGGAACTGGGGAAAATTACAAATGTTGGTCATTAGGTGCTACCTGGTTGGTTAAGTCCCAGGTAATCCAGTTATTTTACACTGGGAAGAAAATAAAAGAAACAGCAATTCCTTTCATTTCCGCTCCCAGTATTCACTCTAGACCATCAATTCATCAATCAATCAGTCAGTGGCAATTGAGATCTGATGTGCATAGCACTGGACTAAACACCTGGGAAAATACAATATAACTGAGTTGGTAATGCGATCACTGCCCATTAGGAGCTAGAACATATCCGTAATAAGACTGCAAACCCCATGTGGGATAGGGACTGCGTCGAACCTGATTATTCTATATCACCTCAGTGCTTAGAACAGTGCCTGGCACATATTAAGCACTTAATAAATACCACATTATTATTATAACCCTACAGAAATTGGGCTAAAATACCTCAAATGCGCAAATAAGTTTTTCTGAGGTCTTTTATGCCCATTTCTGTAAAGTTCAAATAGTAATAGTAGTAGTAGTAGAGTATGTTGTAGCAGCAGCAGCAGAGGTAGTAATAGTACCTACTGAGCATTCCTTTAGTGCAGTGCACCGTACTAAGCTCATGGAACAGTTCAACACAAAGAAGTGATGCACTCCCTTTGCACAAGGAGCTTATAATTGAATGGGGTTTAAAAATCAGGTGATCTTGCTATAATAATAATAATAATAATAATGATGGCATTTATTAAGTGCTTACTATGTGCAAAGCACTGTTCTAAGCGCTGGATTTGCACTTACAAACTCATAAAAACAGCCCCAAAGTAAAATTCATCTACTGGTCTCAGTAAATTGAAAACCAAGCTTCTCTCCCTAGTGTCTCCCTCTACACATCTCACTGGCTGTAAAACCAATTAGCTCCTTTCTCTTGTAACGGTGACACAGCCATTTTCTCTTTATTGGCATATTCAATTTTGCCTCTGAAATAGAAACCAGAGAGGCTGAGGTGAAATAAATCTGTTCAAGGTTCATCTTCAAGGTCCTGTAGTTGGTCAGAGCGAGTTTATAAAGTCAGGGGAATAGTGGCTGTCTGGGGCCACCTACACAAAAGACCCAGAAAACCAGCAGGAAGGCAGGGAATCATTTTTATGCTGCTGGCCAAACACCTTTTCTACCCACAAGATATATTCACTTACACTTGCCTTAAGCATAGGAATTGTAGTTAGGGCTTGACTCTGAGTTGTGGTGAGTCTTGGTCAAAAAATTTCTGTTAATGCAGGGAGATCTCAGAGAAGATATCCCCTCTTCCCAAGAGATCACTGTGCACTGCCTTGTCTGGGAGATCAAGATTTCACTACCTAATAGGAGCGGGCAATATGGATGAGCTCTGGTTAAATCCCTCCCTCTGCCAGACTTGCCTGCTCTGCCTGTGCATTTCTTTCCACCTCTAATTTATTTCAGCCTAAGCATTCTATTCCCTTACCCTTCACCTCCCAACATCCATCTGCTGCACCTTCAGCCCTGCCCACCTGTACAAGAAATAACACCCTGGTCGAAATCAATGCAGTGACTAAAACCAACCAACCTGCATATGTAACTTAATGTAACTCAAGCTAATCAGGGTCCTCTTGTCCAACAATCTACTCAAACTCCCCTTAAGTCTACTGATATTTTCAGCTGCACAACTTCCATGGGGAACACATTCTACCTATTTACCCCTTGCTATGGGAAGCTATTTCTCCTTCTGTGTGTAGTGATATTGATGAGGAGATTAGAGGACTACTGATAATTCTTGCCTGCTTTTGAAAGGGTCTAGTCGGGAAGGCCAGGGAAAGTCTGGGGAAACTATTCAACGTTCAGTTTATTCACGATGATTTAAATTGTCCTGAAGCTACAGACCACAGATACAGCCCAGTGGGTTGTAAATAAAATAATAGTCTCATTCCTAACAGATACCCATATCAGCTCTCTGCTGGATGGACAAGAAGGAACTTGTCATCACCATAGATTTTCACAGAATTCAGTTTGTATCTTCCTGTTATTCCAAAGAGGCATGGGTTTTTGTTAATTCTATTACTGAACGTGTCATTTCCCTTGGGTCCCTGGAAACGAATTATGTTTTCATTTTGATTAGCTGAAGCCAAAGAAACCACAGTTTTTCCCAATGCTTCAGATCTTCAATAATTCCATTCAATAAAGTAGCTTTAAGAAGCTCCATTCAAATTCTGATTTCAAATGGATTCACCTATTTCCGCACCACTGAAGCACAGCTAATTATCAGGGCCTCTGCACTCGACTTTCCAAGGTTAGCAAATTGCTTGCCACGAAGTAATAAAGTTTTCATTAGGAGCAATACTTCAGATACACTTCTTCATACAGGAACAAAGCGAACCTACTCAATCAACGAAATTTTTTCTCTTCCACATCTCATGGTGAGACCCATCATGCCTCAGTAATAATCATAGATGTTCTGGCCCCCATTTGAAACTTGATGTCATTCCCATTCATTAAAAGAGACCTAAAATGGAAATCCAATGCCTTTTGTCTAGATCATAAATTATACGTTTGGTGAATAACATTGTCTGAAACAAGAATAACATACTTATAAAGAAAGACTTGAAGGACCCCTTCATTTCTAGTTGATCCAAAAACTGAGATCCATAATAAGTTAGAATTCTACTCCAAGTTTTATAAACCAGGATTCAAATGTATTGGTCTAATATGAATATGGTGCTGGCAAAAACTGGTTAAGGACCTTTAATTGAGAATGTAAGCTTAATTCTGAAAGGGGAGATGTAAGACCATTTTAAACCAGGGAGATAGGTCATAAGCCAGGCAAACGTGAATGAGAGGAAACAATTTTCCTTAGGAAACTATTAGACATAATCTAACATGCCCGCTATGTGACTTTGAGCAAGTCACCTCTTTGTGCCTCATTTTCCTCTCTGTAAAATAGGAATACTGCCCTTCTTATCTCTTAGATTGTGAAACTGTGTGGGACAGTTAATCTCTGATATGTTTGTCTTGTGCTTCTCCCAACATTTAACATAGTTGATATATTCCATGAAATGATGGGCAAGCTGTGGCCCAGGCATGAAGAGAACCTGACCGAAGGAATTGATAATAATAATGGCATTCATAAAGTTCTTACTATGTGCAAAGCACTGTTCTAAGCGCTGAACTCTGTTCTAAGTGCTGAGCACTGGGCAATCAGTCAATCAATTAATGGTATTTACTGAGCATGTACTGTGTGCAGAGCATTGTACTAAGTGTTGGGCGAGTGAATAGGCATGATCCCTGCCCTCAAGATGGCTCAAGGAGCTTACTATGGTTTGCAAAGTATCAGTTATACCCACTAGTCCCTGCCAGTAACATTCCTGCTGTGACACAGAGAGCAAGAAGTGAGTAGGTTGTTAATGGTGGAGGGGTGGGAAGAGGATGGCAAAGACTTTGTGAAAATGGCACAGAAATTTTCCAATCCCAAGCCCATTGATAGCAAGCGGACCAAAGTGTTGATACTCTGGCACAGTCCCCTAAACTACAAAGTGGTGAGGATACCTGCTCCCACCTCAGTCGGATATTTTCAAGGATTCTTACTTCTCCTGTCCACCTGCAGTGACTGTAGAAGATTATTTGGCTAGTAACCTTCACCATGGATTGCAAAGCCCACCGGGCTTACCCCTTTTTCTTACCCCTAAATCCTTCCTTTCTCTCTGACCTCAGAGGGGCAAGGGACACCATGTGAGTGTTTCTTAAATGGTATTGTGATGTGAGACTCCAAGTACAGACCCAGCTGTCCTGCCATGTTTCCGGCTTTCACAAGTGGTAGAAGCCAATGACTTCCAGGCCAGTGAAATGGACTGTGATGTAAACCATCATCTTGGCCAGCTCAGTTTCAGTTGCTTGCTTCATTCTGAGTTGATTTTAGAAGTCAATTCTCTGTTGATAGTGGAGAGAAGGAGGATGCAGATAAGAAGGCAAAGAGGGAGATGGGAAGAGAAGGCTGTAACCAAGAGGCTCAAGGGGTAGCAGCATCCTGGTTCTAACCCCCAAGCAGCAGCAGCAGCCTTGGAGTGCTGTCACTTGAAGGTTGAAGGCTGCAGAGGGGACTCCGTTTGGTGTGGGGTACAAGTGATCAGAGTCCCATTGTCCAGAATGGCAGCTCCATCTTCAAACTACAGTGTGTGTATGTGTGTGTGTGTCCGTGTGTGTTTTCAGGGCTGGTGGCGGTGGCAACAGAGCTGATGAGAGGCCACGTGGCCAGGCTGGAGCTTGGTGATTGCGCAGCTGAGAGATTCCTTCCCCCTACCTCCTGTGGGCAGCCACTGCCTCCAGTTCAAGGGACGGGGAAGCCACTCACCCTTACAAATTTAAAAACAAAGAAATCCTCTGGGTGCAACCAACACCCTTGCACATGTCAGGGAGTTGATCAATTAGACTGCACAAAGTGGTCAGAAAGCTAGCCAAGGTTTGGCATTGTGGCATCCAAATCAATCAATCGATCAATCGGTTTTTGTATTGAACACTTACTGGGTGCAGAAAATTGTGCTAAGCACTGAGGAAAGTACAATGCAATTGAGTTGCCAAATCAATCCCTGCCTTCAAATGGCAGAATGTCAGTCTTGGTAAAAAAAAAACAAAAAAACAAACCCATTTGCCTCTACAATGGTTAAAAAGATAGTGGCATTTATTAAGCATTTACTGTTGAGATTGATGATCCAAAGTGAGTTGTTAATCTTCCAACATGTGAAAACATGCCTTTTGTGCCAACATTTATTTAAAAATAGCATAGGCATTGGCAGAACTTCTAGAGCTGTTGATATGTCAGACAAGACTATATAGGGTAAGCTCCTTGTGGGCAGAGAATGTGTCTACCAACTCTGTTTTATTGAACTCTCTCAAGTGCTTAGTACAGTGATCTGCACACAGTAAGTATTCAGTAAATATGAGTGATTGATCAAAACCAATAAGCAGGGACAGTATACTTCCTCAAACCTCTTCAGAGGCTTTTCCTCCAAACAAGAAACACTGAGGCAGTGCAAAAGGGTTGTATGCAAAGATGCCACTATTACCATCTTCAAGAAGAAAGGAGAGAGAGAGAGAGAGAGAGAGAGAGAGAGAGAGAGAGAGAGAGAGAGAGAGAGAGAGCTGCAGTAGAAACTAGTGTGGCATATTAAGGCTCTCCACTGCTGACAGGATCTTAGCTGGAGTTTCCAGTCATTTAAGAACATCATTTACCAGGTAATCAGAGAATTACAATGCAGCTTCTGACCTCGGTGGGATAACACAGACGTGATCATCGCAGAGAATGAGATTCAGAAAAAACAAAGGAAGTTACAACAAGATTTCTATAAGACCACCAAAGACCGTACAAAATTATTGACATAATCAGTAAATTTGATCTCTTTTCAATTAATAGAAGGTTGGGTAACTCTGAAAAGTACATCAAGATCCTAATAGTAATGCCATTTTTTGTTAAGCACTTTAAAGGTATTTAATCCTCATTCTACAAATGAGGAAGCCGTAGGCCAGAGAAGTTAAGGGACTTGACCTAAGTCACACAGCAGGCAAGTGGTGGAGCCAGGATTAAGATCCCAAGTTCTCTGCCTCTTGGGCCCAGGCTCTTTTCACTGGGTCAATACTGCTTCTCAGTGCTCCATTCTAGCTGCTGCAGAATTGGAGGAGCTTCTTCAAATTCTTTGTCGATTTTAAGAAAATCGATCAAGAGGACATCAGCTATATAGACATGCTCAAAGACATAGCAGAGACTCTGGAATTGGGTGTAGAAGATGATTTCAAATCCCCTGGGAAACTCACTTCAAAAGACTCAGGGCATCATTATAAGTCCTAAATTGCTCATGTAGCCACTCCTTACCCTGGTTCCTGTCTCTGAAAGTGAAGACCTAAGAAGATTACAGACAGCATCTCAAAAACAGCAAAGTGTGATTGGCTGACAATTAGTCTAAAGAAAATAAAGCTCAAGTTTCAGTCCTCACTTGACAAACTTTTTGTTTTTTTTCTGATTGAGTTATCACAGTAGATGGAAAGGAAAGGAAAGATCAACTCAAAATTCTGGGAGAAGTTTTTAAAATGCTTTACTTTAAATAATTAGATAAAATTCCAACTCTGGAAAAACAGGTATATTTATGAGAGGAAGAAGGAGGAAAGAAAAAAAAAATACTTTAAACACTTCAGAAATGAGTTAGAATGGCATTTCTCAGGCAAATGAAATATTTTTGGTTGAGAAATTGAAAAATCTAATGTAAAACTATAGGGTGCTTTTAACAAAAACTCTTCACCGGGATAAAAGCTGTTTTAAAGCAGCTTGTGAAAAGCTTTTGGAGAAGCAGCGTGGCTCAGTGGAAAGAGCACGGGCTTTGGAGTCAGAGGTCACGGGTTCAAATCCTGGCTCTGCCAACTGTCAGCTGTGTGACTTTGAGGAGGTCACTTAACTTCTCTGTGCCTCAGTTACCTCATCCGTAAAATGGGGATTAAAACTGTGAGCCCCACGTGGGACAACATGATTACTTTGTATCTACCCCAGCACTTAGAATAGTGCTTGGCACATAGCAAGGACTTAACAAATACCATTATTATTATTATTACTATTATTATTATTATTATTATTATTATTATTATCTCTTTCTTCCTCCTAGCTATAATTTTACTTTAGTGTCTATCTCCAGCACCATATTATAAGCTCTTTAAGGGCAGTCATTATGTCTATTAATTCTTTAGACCTCCTTCAAGTACTTAGTGTATCACTCTGCACATAGTAGGAGTGCAAGAATTACTATTGAAGGAATACAATTACCCATTTTTCATGTAGAAAAATGTGTACCTTTTGTCCACGAATAATTGGTATTTACACATTATTTAAGAAAAAAGAGAAAAATGTCCATCTGCCCAGAACTGGCCACCATATGGTGTGACTAGTAATCAGCCCCTAAAAGCTACAGAGCATTAATCAGTCAACGCGATTCTCAGAAATGCTTTGACTATTGAAGGTTTACAGAAGAATTAAGGAATCAGGCTTGATGAAATACACAATCGAAGCTTCACGATAACCTGAAAGCAGCATTCAAGTGAGTAGCATGCAGAGAGCTGCTCTAACTGTCTTCAGAGTGGAACAGAATATTAAACAGAAAACAGAAGACTTTAAAAAGAAGACTGAGAAGTACTCTTCACCACAAACATATCCATAATTAATTTTTATGCCATCTGTATGCTGATGGAGGGGAAAAGAATAAGAGCCTGGTGAGATTTATAAGGGTCAACACTAACTTAGATTGAAGGAAAATTAAAGCAAAACTTTCTGAGGCATCAAGGAAGTTTTCTTCATCTTTATTCTCTTAATTTGAGCACATTTCTGGGCATTTTCTTATTTATCGCCAAGGTTTTCACACAGGCTCCCCACCAGTTTCTGAGGGAGATCAACGGGAGCAGAACAAGGTAAGAAGTGGAACAATTTTTTTTTTTCTGAGAATTCTGCCAACATTACTAGCAAATCATGTTTTCCGTACTAAACTGCCCATATGCACTGGGGCCAAGGTGACCCAAAACTCTATCTCCACTAAGTTCCCTTCCAAGTGGGTCTCGAAGTTCAAACTTAGTCTTAGAGATTATCCTCATCTTGGAGATAACGATGTCCATTGAAAGATCAATCAGAATGAAACCATAGACCTTTAGTACAGTTGACTTGCACTGAACTGGTGAATTTTCTGAGATTCACTATGAACTAACATTATCAGCAATCTCCATTTATCACTTTATAGGTAATTTCATGTCAAAGACTGAAATAATCAAAACGTCATCAACAATTTCTGAATATGTTTTAAGGCATTGACAACTTGTTGTCTCCCTGTGCTCGATGGTATAATAATAACAATAATAATGGTATTTTTTAAACACTTACTATATCTTTATCTTATCTATATCTTTCATGTACTGTTCTGAGTGCTGGGGTAGATATGAGGTAATCAGGTTGTCCCACTTGGGGATCACAGTCTTAATCCTGATTTTACAGATGAGGCACAGAGAAGTTAAGTGACTTGCCCAAAGTCACACAGCTGACGGAGTGGCGGAGCCGGGATTAAAACCTATGACCTCATACTCCCAAGCCCGTGCTCTTTCCACTAAGCCACATTGGTATCTTGGTGGAGAAGAAGAGTTAGTCTTTCAGAACAAGTTTAGGCATCAGAACCCTCTGGCTAAAAAAGTGCCACAGACACAGTGAGGAAAATCCCTGAGCAGTAACTTCAAAAATGTCTATTATTATTTTACCTGTGAGACTATACAGATTTGTAAAGCATTTGGGAGAGTTGGAAAATAGAATTTCCTAAAGACTAATAAAATTAAGATCAATTCTTTTTTCAAACCGTCTGTCTTTTAAAAATATACCAATTTTTCAGGGAACACCTTGGTAAGCCCAAGGGTGAAGTAAGTTACTACTTCTTCTGAGATGAGTGAGAGAGGTAAATTTCTTATTACAGTCTCAGGAAATACTTTTGGCGGTGTCCTGATAATCCCTTTTTAATATTTAATTGATTTTAATTAACCTCTTCAAAGGTCTATCCACTTAGATTAGGCATTTGTATTAAATGGAAGCAGTTTCACAGCTCTGGAGAAGTTTTCAAACAATCATTTAGGTTCTCCATTAAAATAAGTTACGCAAGAATGCTCCAGATTGAAACTTAGAAAATATACTTCTGCCAGGTTTCTTTTTTTCACAGTAAATTGTTTGACATAACGCATGGGTATAGACTGCGTAGTTTATAGCACTCAGGAAGAGTAGCTATTTTGAGTTCTGGGATTTAATTTGATGCTTGCTTATGGGGAGGGAGTTGGGAGATGAAATTTGGATGGAGTTAGTCACAAGTAGTCATTGCTTTCTTTTTGGATAATCCCATGGCTGGCATTCCAAGGGGGTTCATAGTCTCTTCTTACATTAATTTATATCTCCATCTGCTTCTCTTAGGATAAAGGGAATTTTCCTTTCTGTCATGCAAAATGCTAAGTGAATTTCAAAATCTCCATTACTGGGCAGATTTTGCCTTCACCTTAAAACTAAATGAACTTATTTCCACCCTCCTTAGCACTCTTTATATATGTCTGCTTTATTTACTGATTTTTGACCTCTCTAGTTGTAAATATTTTTATGTTTGCATCCCCCACCCACCATTAGAAAATACACTTCTTATGAGCAAACAGCAAGTACTTCCAAAACATCTAGTACAGTGCACTGTACCACATGGCATTCAATAAATGCTATTACTATTGTTACCACTCCTATTACCACATATCCTAGATGTTGATTTTGTAGTGAAATTCCACATAGCATAGTCCTTTGAGCATGCACTGATGATTTCTCTTGATATTCCCACAGAGAAGTGCCTAGATTTTACTGATACATCTCATATGTATATATATTTATACGTATTTATTACTCTATTTATTTATTTGTTTTATTTGTACATATTTATTCTATTTATTTTATTTTGTTAATATGTTTTGTTTTGTTCTCTGTCTCCCCCTTCTAGACTGTGAGCCCACTGTTGGGTAGGGATCATCATTATCAATCGCATTTATTGAGCGCTTACGATGTGCAGAGCACTGTACTAAGCGCTTGGGAAGTACAAATTGGCAACATATAGAGACAGTCCCTACCCAACAGTGGGCTCAATGTTGCCAACTTGTACTTCCCAAGCGCTTAGTACATTGCTCTGCACACAGTAAGCGCTCAAAAAATATGATTGAATGAATGAATGAATCTCATATATGATATATCTCATATATATACACAAAGGCAAAGCTTTGTGACGCCTTCTACTTTTGAGGAGACCCTGGATGTTCATTCACTAGATTGGAGTATCCTTGTGGTCAGGGATCTCATCTTCCCATTCTGTGATATTGTACTTTCCCAAGAGTGTAGTACAGTGCTTTGCTCATAGTCTAGTGAACATCCAGAGTCACCTCAAAAGTAGAAGGCAAGGAGATTTGTCAGAAAAGCTGAGACCCTTCTCTGTTACTATGTGTCATTCAAACAGCTCCCACAGTGCAACAGATATCACTGAACTGTTGCCAATAGGCCTCAACTCAGGTGTCATTTATTCTAAAATGAGGGAATAGTCACCAGTCCACCTAGAACAACATCTAAATGAACAGCAGTTCAAATTGGTTAATAAATGTCTCAGCAACTCTTCTGTGTTTATTCTTATCATTAAATTGATCTTGGAGGTAATGTAGTTTAAAAAGTGAGGAAACCAAGGAAAAGGAGGCTCGAGACTGCTAAAATTAAATAAACATCATGATCATGACTAGAATTATTTTGCAGGCTTCACTACTGAAGGGGCAGTTTTGTTACAATAGCGTCTTTTGATGTGAATTTGTTCTTAGCTTAATTCCATCATGCTTTTTTCCCCCTATCAGCCACTATGCTAATGGATTTACTGAATAGATTTCTTTTCATAAGTTTGTCTTTTTTTTCCCCCTTTACAGTAAGTTGTAAATCAATAGTAACTAATTCCTGGGGCCAAATACGCTGACAGCAGCTTCATCAACCCACATCCTACACTTCTTTCAATGTCATCTCTAGCCAGAAGGCAGAGAATTCTTTAGAGCATTTTTCTTTGAACCACGCGGCCGCATTTGCTCTTTGTTTATTTTTGAGTGTATTTTTGCTCTTTTCTTTGGCCACTGCTTTTAGTCAGCATTTTTAGCTTCTTTGTCTATTTCTTTAGATTCTCCCTTTTTTCTCTGCAGCACTCTTAGAGTACGTTTTCTTTGGTAAGATTGCTATGTTTGATGTTAATGGACTTTGTATCTTACAGGATATGAATTATAATGCTTTTGGGGCACAGGACTTTTACAGAATGACTTATGCTGTTAGGTCAGATCAGGCTTATCCAGAATTGATAGTTTATAAACTTCCATAGGTCTGGGTAGAGCTTTAAAATACCTTAGCGGCTTTGAGGAATAGGAAGTATTGTAAAAACCTAAAGATCTGGGAGAGGGTGTGATATAAAAGCAGATTTTTTTTTTAAAGAATGGACTGCTATGGTGGATCAGACCAATGCTATATTCAGTCCCATATCTGTCTCTGACAGTGGGATTAAAGAACACTGGAGTTATTGGGTGATTGTGCTCCCTTAACTTGTATCATCTAACATCTAACTTCTTTATTATATTCCTATGGTAACCCATAATAATAATTGGGATATTTGTTAAGCATTTACTATGTACCAAGTAATGAGATAAATTCAACACAAGCAAACTGGACATGGTCCCTATTTTACAGTCTAAGGGGGAGGAATAACAGGCATGCTATCCCTATTCTTACAGACGAGGAAACTGAGGAATAGGAAGTATTGTAAAAACCTAAAGATCTGGGAGAGGGTGTGATATATAAGCAGATTTTTCTTTTAAAGAACGGACTGCTATGGTGGATCAGACCAATGCTATATTCAGTCCCATATCTGTCTCTGACAGGGGGATTAAAGAACACTGGAGTTATTGGGTGATTGTGCTCCCTTAACTTGTATCGTCTAACTTCTAACTTCTTTATTGTATTCCTATGGTAACCCATAATAATAATTGGGATATTTGTTAAGCATTTACTATGTACCAAGTAATGAGATAAATTCAACATAAGCAA
This sequence comes from Tachyglossus aculeatus, assembly GCF_015852505.1. Taxonomy (NCBI): domain Eukaryota; kingdom Metazoa; phylum Chordata; class Mammalia; order Monotremata; family Tachyglossidae; genus Tachyglossus; species Tachyglossus aculeatus. Next base: position 12,443,153 of record NC_052075.1, read on the forward strand.
ACTGGACACAGTCCCTATTTTACAGTCTAAGGGGGAGGAATAACAGGCATGCTATCCCTATTCTTACAGACGAGGAAACTGAGGTACAGAGAAGTTAAGTGACTCCTAAGGACATGCAGCAGGTGGTGGTGGGGCAAGGTTAGAACACAGGTCTCCTCATTACCAGGTCCATGTTCTCTTTGCTAGATCACACTGCTTCAAACCTATCATTGACCACTTGTGAATCTATTAAAATCTTCCAGATTGAAAACTCCTTGAGGACAGAGATCTAGTAATTCTGCTGTATTCTCCCAAGGGCTTAGTACAGTGCTCTGCTCAGAGAAGGTGCTCAATAAATTCTATCCATTAGCTAAGTGTCCCAAAATCCCTAATATCACCCTCTAATAATCCAGCCCCCTCTCAGAGTCGCACCTGGAGAGTTTCCAGTACTCTACCAGTCTTGACTGTGGGATGGAGAGTCAAGCACAGGTATATCCATTCCATTCCTAGCTTGGGCAGTGGCTAGAGAGTGGAAGACAATCTGCTACAAGTCAGAATTTACCTATGCTGGGCAGCAGCAGTATGGGAGGCAACGGGACTCATGTTTACCATGCTAAAGGAGGCAATCGTAAGCCATTTCCTTATTTTTACCAGGAAAACGCTATGGACACTCTACCAGAGCAATTGCAGATGGAGGTGGGGCACTCTGGGAGAGATTTGTCCATGGTGTCGCTATGGGTCGGAGACGAGTCGACAGCATGAGACTAGACAATAATCAATCCATCATGGATTTATTATCCCAGACTATTTAAACCCTTCTTGTCAACCCTATTATGTCAAGATGTGGATTTCTCCCATGATACATCCATTTCATGATCAAATCTATTCTTCCCAAGTTGAAGATGGATTGAGTTGTAAGAGCAGGGTGATGAAGGGAGGAAGCGAAACTCTCATCCCCGTACGTGACGAAAGGAGGAAGCAAACCTCTCATCCCCATACAGAGATGCAATTCCCCACCTCCTACAAACTTAGGCTATTGATCTCAGAAAACAGAGGGGAAGGGAAAGTGACAATGACTTGAGAGCGGAAGAAAATTCTACCTGATCTCCCCATCAAATTATAAACTCCCAAAGGCAGGACCATTTTCTTTTTAACAATTATTGTTTGCTCCCTAATACCACTTCTGGTGCTGCCTGTTAAGCTGGAAGACTTTTCTAAGGACTGGAAGACATTTCTCACACTGGCTTCCTCACTCAACTAGTGCAATCCTAAAATTAGTACAGCTTTATAAAATGACTGAATAAGAACGGGCTTATTATTCCTTCATTAGGTAATGGAAATGGCTCATTAAAGAAATAATCAACTCCAACCCGATGAAAGAAATCAGTAGGTAACCATCTGTGATTTTAATGGATTTTCCTGGCCAATTCTGAAAGTTACCCAGAGAAATATGGCCAAATTGTGTCTGATTATTCAGAAAATCATATCATAGATTAGCCTGGACTATTAAATTGCTGTCTTGTACTATCCAAATGGGGTTGATTCCCCCAACCAAATATTGGCAATCTTCCAGTTCGTTGGTGAGGTATGGTACATCAAAATGGTCCTTAAGCGGATGAAGAGTTTTCCTCTTGCAGCATCTATCACTGCTTTTGAGTCTCTCTCTTGATCTTCCAATTCCAGAAGTTTCTGCTTGAGAAGAGGCAACACCTTTCTCGATTGCTTCTCACCAGCATTATAGTGAGAGACCTCGCTAAAAGTAAGGCACAACTATTATTCTCAAGGGGCTTACAGTTTAATGAATCCCTAATACCTTTCATTTGTCATTGAAAACTCCCCAACCTTTCCCTCTAATAACCTGATCTGTGGATGATGATGGCATTTGTTAAGTGCTTACTATGTGCCAAGCACTATTCTAAGCACTGAGGGGATACAAGTTTCAGTTTATCCCACATGGGGCTCACAGTCTTAATTCCCATTTTCCAGATGAGGGAACTGAGGCCCAGAGAAGTTAAGTGACTTGCCCAAAGTCACACAGCTGACAAGTGGCAGAGCAGGGATTTGAGCCCGTGATCTCTGACTCCCAAGCCCAGGTTCTTTCCTCTGAGCCATGCTGCTTCTCTATTTATGTATGGATGGTATGGTATGGATGTATACCTTTAATGCTGTAGGAGAAGAAAGAAGAAACCTTTCCTGTATCGTCTATGGTATAGAAACTTAAGACAATAAGCACTGTCATTAAAGGGCTAGAACAATGATCAGCAAAGTGGCAGTAGTCATAGCATTTTTTGAACACCCAGTGGTTCCAGTGCACTGTAAAGTGATTGGTCTCAAAAGCAACACAGATGTTTGGAGAACATCATTAAGGTTCCCAATTTGTCATCCACTGTCACGATGAGCGATGGACAATCTAAGACTCCAACTATCCCTCTAGTGACTTGGAATGCAAATAGATTCCTTTTATCCATTTCAATCCATCAATCAATGACATTTATTGAAAGCTGTACAGGCGAGGATTAGCAATTGAGTTGAGAAGGTTCTATCCTGAACATCTTTAATTCTGACAGTATCAGAGCCCCTTGCAAACCCGGTTCTCACCCCTTTGCAGAGATCAAGTTTATTTTCCCCTTTATTCAGAACCTTTTAAAAGGACAAACATCCCACCCTCGAGAGAGAAATCTGAAGTTATCGAATGGAGCATAATAAATAAAATCAATGTCCATAATTTTCTTGATGAATTATGTAATAAAAGTCAAGAATGAATGAAAGTCAAGAATGATCATTTTGCATTTATAAAAAGTGAGCTCCAATTCATGACCAAATTCCGGTTGCAAGATACATGGGATTTGCATATGAATTACTTGCAAGTTGCTTGATTCTGTGAAGCACAAAAAGCAAAAATATGTTAAAAAAAAACCTCTTTGGCTCAGAAAAATTTGTTCTTTTAGCATTTGATTTTTAAGACAAATCTTCATTTGAGAGGATTCCATTATTTTCAGAGCTATTGTTTGAAAAAGCATGCAGAAAATCTATTCCTAAAATTGAAAATCTTTTATATTACATTGTACCTCACAGTGTATTGGTAATGAGGTTTGTGCCCTTATCAGATATTCCTTTTAAAGAAAGACAGTCTATATTATTTCTCCATAGGACCTTGGTTTGTCATATAGAAAATGCATCTTCCTCCCAAGTTGCCTCTCAGAATATGGACCCATTTAAAGTTGTCTTCACTGGACTGGAGCAATGCACTCTTCCTTTCCTTTTGAACAGACCAGCTTATTTTATGAATCAGAATTAAATTATTGGTCTTTTCATTCAATGCTCTCTTTACCATCCTTTAAACTTGCAGATGTGAAATGTATTCTCTTCTGAAGAAATAAAAGGGAGTTGAATAGCACATTACATAGTTCAGGTTGACCTTATTCCAAAAATAGGAAGAAATTAACTTGGACAAATTAGTGACTTTCCAGGAAGAACTAAGTTTTCAAAAGTATGTGCTCTCAAGGTTCTTTAGAGAAGCAGCACGACCAAGCAGAGAGAGAGACAGCCCAGGCCTGGGAGACAGGAGACCTGAGTTTCAATCCTGGCTTCATCACTTGCCTCGGGCAAATCACTTGACTTTCCCATGACTCAGTTCTCTTTTCTATAAAATGGAGATTAAATACCAGTTCTCCCTCCCATTTAGATTGTGAGCCCCAAATGGGATAGGGACTGTGTTTCATCTGACGGTATTCTACCGAGCCCAGAGTTCATCACATTAAAAAAATCCTCAACAAAAAGAACAGTCACTATAATTAAGAATCTTGCTATGAGGTAATAAAACATTCTAATCTATTAATGCTGGAAATTGGATAGTGGGTGGAAATAACTGGAGCTGCTACCAGCTGAAACCTGTCTACCTACTTCCCACAAAGGGCAGCAGTAGGGCTGGGAAGGAGTGAGCTTGGTGGAATTTCAGAAAGGAATTTTGAATGCTGGAGACCCTGTACTTGGGAACACAGGTGGCTGGGCAGGAGAGGAAATGTAAACTCCTCCAGACTGTAAGCTCTCTGGTCAGGGATCAAGTCTACCAACTCTATTATACTGTCCGCTCTCAAGGGCTTAAATCAGCACAGTAAGTGCTCAATAAAGACGACTGATTGGTTTGTGGAAGTTTAGCATTGTTCTTCTCCCCTGAGCCTGCTCTCTCCATGTCTCTCCCAGCATGGCTATCACCAACATGGTTCTTGAAGCCATGGCAGCTTCCTCTCCCTCCCTTGCCACGTCCACTCCTCATCCCCATTTCCCAGGACCTTAAACTTATCAGCCAATAAATCCCAAACCCAGCTTGGATGCCCCAGTGATTTTCTTAATCATAGTTTGCTTGAAGCTTTCCTCCCATTGGCCAGTTAAATATCAATTCCCAAGAGATGGGAATGAGTAGAACCAACCACCTTTTCTGCTCTTTCTTCATATATGACCCCCCTGCTCATGTCCATTCCCTTCTTATCCAGGAGCTCATCACACTCTCCATCTTCAAAATCCTCCCCAAATCCCATCTTCTCCAAAAGGCCTTCCCAGACTGGGCTCTCAATTCCTCTATCTGTCCTCGGCTCTTAACTGTGAACACCTTTAGCCCTTTGACACTCCCCCCAGCCCCACAACACTTGTATACATAAACCCATATACTTGACCCTCCCCTCATCCATAATATATTTATTGTCTGTCTCCCCCTGTGTAGACTGTAAGCTCCTTGTGAACAGTGATTACATCTACCTCCTTTGTCATATTGTACTTTCCCAAGTGCTTAGTACAATACCCTGCATACAGTAAGCACCCAGTAAATAACACTGATTGAACGATTGATGGAAAAAAGACAACTTTGCCTTCTGACTTCACACCACCCCTTAAAGAAGCTGCCTGTGGAGTTCCTCTAGTACAGAGTGCAAAATAAGACATGTGGGAGACAGAGTGTCATGCTTCTAGGCAATCACCTCTGCCCCTGGGTCAATCATACTCAATAATGATAATAAATTATTATAATTGCATAATAATAACAATAATAATAGTACTTGTACTTCCCAAGCGCTTAGTACAGTGCTCTGCACACAGTAAGCGCTCAATAAATACGATTGAATGAATGAATGAATAGCAATAATATTTGTTAAACTCTTACTATGTATCAAGCACTATTCTAAGCACTGGGGTAAATACGAGGTAATCATGTTAAATATTGTCCCTGCCTCACAAGGGGCTCACAGTCTAAGTAGGAGAGAGAATGGGGATTGAATCCTCATTTTACAGATGGGGAAACTGAGGTACAGAGAAGGTAATGACTTGCACAAGGTCACACAACAAGCAAGTGGTGGTGAACTCCTTGTGGGCAGGGAACGTGACTACCAACTCTCTAATATTGAATTTTCCCAAACTCTTAGTAGGGGTGCTTTGCACACAGTAAGCACTCAATAAATACGATTAATCGATTGATTTCCTAGGCCACAGTGCTTCTCCATAATGGAGTCCAGAAAGGTTTTTTTAACTGGTTCTTTCTGTGGAGTTACTGCTACATCTGTGGACTCCATACAAATAGTCTCACACTCAGCCTGAAGAGTGGAACGCGTGAGGCTACCTAACGGTTCAGCAAGGAACCTGACCTCTACTAATCTTGGCCTCTTCTAGAAAAGACAGATGAACATTTCTGGGTGTATCTGACCTACTGCTCTTTTTCTATTTTAAAATGAAGGAAAAAATCGTGATAATACTTGAAGTCCCTGAGATTTTACATTGCTACATGACGTGCTATCAGTCAGGAAAATTGCATTATTATATAAAGGGATTTCTATTACGATATGATCATAGGAATTACTTTAAGATGTGAGGAAATTCATATGGAACAACAATGTCAGTTGAAAGTCATTGTATGTTTTACAAAGTACAATAAAAAGTGAACAAAACTAAAACTTTCTGAGGAGAAGTTTAACCCTTTAAGCTAATATATCAGTGTTGCATCAGTTGATAAATTAACCCTACAGAGGCGAGTTATGTTGTGTAAGCATTTCAAGAATGATTTAGGAGTATCTCTAATATTCATCATGAATTGATAAACCTAAGCTAGACATTATTTGTTATTGACTCTGGGCAAGGAAGCAAACTGTATCCTAGATGTATCAGATTGTGATTTATGGTTCTACCTATCTTAAGAGATCAATATCAAAATTAATTTTTCCATAATAAGATTAGAGTTTTAAATCAAATTGTTTTTGTCATAACTTCCTTAAAGTCCAGATTTGTCCTCCTGAAAAATTTTCATGTATATTTTTTGAAATATTTCACTGCCCGCTATAACTAGAAAATGCAGTTACATTATTGTTTTAACCCAAACTGCTCTCCGAGACTCGGTCAGGTCCGATTCTTCTAATAGATTTACCAGGAGGTACAACGGCTCCTATCCTCAAAGTTGCAGAATCCTGCAGAAGAAAACATTTTAAATTGCTATGGAAAAGAGGTTCAAATGTGCACAATAATCTTGACAGGTAGCTATTAGTCAATAAAGGTTAAAAAATGTTTTAGACTGTAACCTACATGAAGAGAGAACACCTGGTGTCGGGAGAGATTTACATAAACAACTGATTGAATAAGTACTGGTGGCTAAGCAAGTATTTCTATTCATTGAGTAATCAGAGTCTTTTAGGACATCCTAATAGTCTCCATCACTGCTTCAGGACCACCAAGTCAGTGCCACTGTCAATCAATCAATCAATCAATCATTGTTATTTATTGAGCTCTCTCTGTGGGCAGAGAACTGTAATAAGTGGTTGGGAGTGTACAATACCAAAGAGTTTGTAAACTTGTTCCTTGCCAACCAGGAACTTACAGTCTAGAGGTGGGAACAGGCATAATAATACATCATGTATACACATATTTATATATACACTGTGGGGTTGAGGGTGGAGTGCATATCAACTGATTAAAGGGGACAGATCCAGGGTCATAGGTGATGCAGAGGGAAGAGGGAGTAGGGGAAATGAGAGCTTAGTCATGGAAGCCTCTTGGAAGAGATGTGATTTTAATAAGACTTTGAAGGTGGGGAGAGTGGTGGTCTGTCGTATAGGAAGGGGGAAGGAAGTTCCAGGCCTAAAGAGGATGTGGGGAAGAGGTCGGCCGTGCGTATATATGGGGCCACTGGGAATAGACCATAGTGGGAACTTTCTGCTCACATCAGCTCTTTGGAGATGTGAACTGGGATGAGAGGTTGCTTCATTTTGGATGCAAGATAATCATATCAGACACTGCTCTTGTTGCAGCTGGAGGTCACAATGGAATAGGTGGGGACAGCAAGAATGTTATCCACATTTTACCCATTGTAGCTAGATTTTCAACTTCTCAGCTAGATTGTAAGTTCCTTGGGGTCAGGTAGAGTGTCTGCTAACTCTATCATACTCTTCCAAGCAGTTAGTACAGCCCTATGAACAGGGTAAGCACTAAATATGCACATTGATTGAAACAGATGCCACAGAAGTTCATTCATTCATTCAATCACATTTATTGAGTGCTTACTGTGTGCAGACCACTGTACTAAGTGCTTGGAAGTTAAATGGCTTGTCCAAGTTAACACAACAGGCAGGTTGTTATTGCTGGGCTTAAACCCAGATCTTCTGGCTCTGAATTTCAACTCTTTCCACTAGGCTCCATTTCCTGCTTATACAATTCACACATTTAAGTGTTCACTCTGTGAACCTTTCCAATTTAATTACTGCATTTATTTCCTATATTTTTTACTCATCCAAACACTTGTAGGCATTTTGGTTTTCCAGCAACAAGAAAAATTTCAATATTTTATCTTTTTAAGAACATGTTTAGTGTTGCACTCTCTGGGAAGTGAGTGGCATTCACATTAGTTTTTCACTCATGACTTTTACCTTTTCTAGCTTTTCTATGGTATTCGTTAAGTACTTACTATCTATCAATTACTATTTAAAGTTCTGACTTTTACCTTTTCTGGCTTTTCACAGCCATTTTTCTATGGTATTTGTTAAGTGCCTCCTCTGTGTAAGTGCTGAGGTAGATACAAGTTAATCATATCGAACAAGATCGGCTCTTTGGATGGAAGACCATCATCATTATTATAAGCAATAAATTAATGACATTCTCTTTATCTATGGGATCGAGAGAAAATGGAAGTTTTACATGATACAATCTGCCATCTTCATAAAACACCAATGTTTCATTCATCATCACTGCTATAATTTTCCAAAGTCCTGAACTTCCAGAGGATTTCCATTTATTGAAACACTCTAACCTGCAATTAGAAAAAAGGAAAAAAAAACCCACCCCAAACCAAAAACCTCTTCTTCTCCCAAATATCTGCAGGATGCCTGAGGCTACTCTGTTCCACAGTGTTGAACTCGGGGGAATTAGAGCATGCTTATTAGCGATTTCAGGTGAGCCAGCGAAACCGCATATGTTGCACCAATCTCTGTAACATTTTACAGACATTATGTGAATGTGAGGGTTCGGTTTGACCGCATATGAAATAAAACTTGGGGAACGGATAAGCTAAGGTGAGTTTCTTAAATTACTTTTTAAGGTGATTAATCCTCGAATAAAAATCACCAGGTCCTTTCTCCTCTTCTTCTACATCCCCTACCTGCTTTGCTGAGCTGATGTGCGCTTATGAATTAATTGTCCCGACTCCCAAACCCAAAGAGCTGTGTGTCTGCCAGTGGAGGGTACCCATAAATGGGGACATTTTGCTATCTACTGCTAGATGTGCTCTCCGTTCTCTCTGTCCTTTGCAATTACATTTCAGGGAGGGTTCTGTCCTTGAAAGGGGTAATTTGAAAAGGAAGATTTCAGTACCAAAAATGCTAATTCACCGGTGCTTTTGAAATGTCATTTCTTGAAGCAAAAAGCCTGCCTGAAGCAGCACATTAGGAGCTGACATTTCAGCAGGACAATAACAAAAGAAAAAATAAACCCCCTCAAAAAAGTATCACTTGAAAGCAACACGGTGGATGCATGTGGTGATTGGTAGTGTTCACAGCCTCACTTCAATTTTGAAGAGCCCAGCGTCACCTTATTTTGTGAGGGGTTTATCATTTATATTAATTTTATACAGAAATGTGTCACGTCACATTTAAGTTTTCACTCTGTGAACCTTTCCAATTTAATTACTGCATTTATTTCCTATATTTTTTACTCATCCAAACACTTGTAGGTATTCTGGTTTATATTAATTTTATACAGAAATGTGTCACGTCACGATCTCGTCATTTTAGCAGACATGAGCCAATGGGGATTCTTCCAACGATGTACTCAATAGTGCTCTGCACATAGTAAGTGCTCAATAAATATGATTGAATAAATGAATAAATACAGATTACTCATAAATTAGTACCGAGAAGTATCCACCCTGCAACATAGGGATTATAGCCAGCATTTTGAATTAATCTGAAGTTTTAACAGTCTAGTAAGGTGGCATTTTTGACGCGCATTTACTTCGTCTTTAACAATGCCATTATCTCTGTAAAAGATCCACTCTATTACATTCCTTTATAAATTCAAATGTGCACTTTTAGCAATAGCAATCTTCTGCAAGGACATAGAGACCTATCCATTTGATGCCTTTATTCAGTGTATTAAAACTAGCTCTCTGAACTACCATTTCTTTCCTAAAGCAGATTCATTCATTAAATCGTATTTTTTGAGTGCTTACTGTGTGCAGAGCACTGTACTGAGTGCTGTAAGACATGCCTGTCTTAGAAAGACTAATGTGATTGCAAAAATAATTCCTTAGTACCAAAACATTCCTCTTACACCAATGCTTCATAGTTAATAAACAGTACTTGGAATTACACATCCCATTGTTCTGATTGATATGGATGAGTTTGTTTTGCCCTTCAAATCCTAATGACAAATCTACTTTAAACTTGAAAATTGGAATTCAAGCAAGCATCAAGCCCCTTCTGAAAACTGTTCACAAGGTGAAAAATATTTCCGTTTCTAATACACTTCCCAGTGACAGTGCTTCTGGGCATGTAAAATAGAAATGGGGAACATTTCTCTCAGCAACGTTTGGAGATGAAGATTAAAAAATCTTACCCTTCCTGAATGTTTGTTAAATGCTTGCCTAGTCACAAATGCATTTTTTTGCAGTAATTAAATGTCCCAAGATGGAATGTATTTCACACTAATTTCATCTCTGCTGATGCTGACATCATACTCTAAAAAGCCATTTCAAAGACTTCCAATTCAGTTAGACTAACTAGAACCTGACTTGCACCTCTAAAACTGAGAAAATCAAGCTAATATAAACAGGAAGTCAGGTTTCTTGAGCTGGTCATATCCACTTCAAACCAACTTAAGCCAGCTAATGGGTAAAATGACCCAGGAGCCTCACTGCATTTTCTGACTGAAGCCTCCTTTGGATGAGCTGCTCATTTCCATTTACAAATTAATCCCAAATTCAACCTCAGTGTGAAATTGACATCTGCTCTTGATGAAACGCACTGTCCTTCTTGTAAGGATGACCCATTTCCTTATTTTTTTCATCAAAAATCCCTTCAGTTATATGAATTTATTTCATGAATATACGTCTATTTCTTATAGCTTGTCTCCCTTACTCTCTGTCCCTCCAACTTTGATTCATTATTCTCTACTCTTCCAGTCCCCTTTTTTCCATTCCCCTGCCCACCATTCATTGTCCCCCATGCCCATTCCAAGCACTTGGTCACAGGCTGACAGGCTGCTTCTCCGCACCTCACGATTTCCCGAGAGACACCATCTAATCGTATCAACTCAGATGGAGATTTTTTTTTTTTACTACCTTTTACATGCCGCGGTAAATCCCAAGATCTTCCCAGGCCACATTTTAGATCATTTCACTTTCTCACTTGTTGACACTCAAACATATTTCCATCTTATCACCAGAGTGAAAAGAATGGACATTTGTCATTCTGCCAGGCCCGATTCACTTTAATGCAGGCCTGAGAGACTTAGGAATGGGAAGAACTTGCCCACCTAAGGGAAGAGGTGGATGGAATAATCAAGGCCTGCTTCAGGTAATAAACAAACAGGGCATTAGTCTCATGGCTCAAGGCTTAAGGGTTCAAATGGACTTCCGTTACGATGTCATATGGAACTGCTACAGGGGAGAAGGGAGTGATGGCAAATTTTCCCCTCCTGAAGGAGACCAAATGGCTGGAAGCTACCCCTAGGATTATTGACCTCATCTTTTCCTGAAAGAGCATTGGCCAGTAGCCGTGGCCAGTAGCCGTGATTTCTCTTGACACAGAATGTGTCCAACCTGATTATCATCCCCATCATCATCAATAGTATTTATTGAGCAATTACTGTGTGCAGAGCACTGTACTAAGCACTTGGGAGAGTACAATACAGCAGATTTGGTAGACACGTTCCCTGCCTGCAGTGATAAATGTGTATCTACCGCAGCCCTTTGGCCAGTGCTTGACACATAGTAAGTGCTTAACATAATACCAAAAAACAAAAGAAAAATAAAACCTGACCCTGTTTGGATGCAGCACTCTATGGGTTGGATTTTCCTTAGTAGTAGGAGTAACAGTAGTTATTAAGTGCTTGCTGCTGTAGAGAACTCTGCTGAGTGCTGAAAAAAGGACACAGGTGGGAATTCGATATGGTCCCTATGCCTTGGGGGTTCACAATCTCAAAATGAAAAGGGGGAGAGAGTGCTGGAGTCAGATGCATAAGGTGAGATGAAAAAAAATACTAAGACAACACGAAGACTGATTTAACACGGGAGCCCAATCCGGCATTATAAGAAAACTGAGAGCACATTCTCTTAAATAATTTGACCACTATGGGGTTAGAATACAAGATCAGCCTTATTCTAATCCTGAAATCCAGCGAGCGAGGAATGGCCATGTGCTGACTGAAAAAGAAAAACAACTTTTTCTTTTTGATGGGCTGAAATTGTTTCCCAGGCAGAAAATGTGCATATTCATACTCGAACAGGTTACTTATATTAATCAAAACTAAATTGCTGTGAAAAAAAGCTACTAAGAGATCTCATGGGTAAAGTGCTCAGCCTAGAGGGATTTAAGTATGACGAAAGGAATGGGAAAAACTATTTTGTTTTGAAGAATGAAAAAAGAACTGTTATTTCCTGAGAGGTTTGGGGCAATTATTGGTCTTTGTGTTCTAGTACTTATAAGAATTCTCTACACGCCCATTATGAAACATAAAATTTCCAAAAGATTAAACGTTGGTGAATATTTTAATCTGCTTTGAACTCATCATCAGCACATTTTGGAGGAGACTACAGCTTAGAGTGACCAAATAGTCACTTCTATCTATATGGGAAGAGGCTAATGTTCAGAATTGTCTTGTTTTTAGTGCCTCTAATTCTACCTGTTACAGGTAGATTCCAGATGAAAGTAGTTTATTTCCAGAAAGCAAATATATGTGTCCTGTGAGATCTCTCCACAGTGTACCAATTCCTTCTTCCATGATATCTGTCATACCCAGATTCTGGTCCTCTCATATTCATTCATCCCTACTGAGAGCTCACCTCCTCCAGGAGTCCTTCCCAGACTGACCCCCCTTTTTCCTCTCCTCCTCCCCATCCCCCCCAACCCTACCTCCTTCCCCTCCCCACAACACTTCTATATATTTGTACAGATTTATTACTCTATTTTACTTGTACATATTTACTAATCTATTAATTTTGTTAATGATGTGCATATAACTTTAATTCTATTTGTTCTGAGGATTTTGACACCTGTCTACATGTTTTGTTTTGTTGTCTGTCTCCCCCTTCTAGACTGTGAGCCCGTTGTTGGGTAGGGACCGTCTCTATATGTTGCCGACTTGTACTTCCCAAGCGCTTAGTACAATGCACTGCACACAGTAAGCGCTCAATGAATACGAATGAATGAATGAATTCATTCTTTCACTCAATCGTATTCATTGAGCGCTTACTGTGTGCAAAGCACTGTACTAAATGCTTGGGAGAGTACAATATAACAATAAACAGATACATTCCCTGCCCACGATGAGCTTAACAGTCTAGATCAAACCACCGCCTTTACTAGATTAGACCAATGGTTTTTCCAGCCCATTAGAAACAGGATGTTTGCACTTTCCCCAGTTCTCCCTGGAGTAGCCCATTATGGGAAGCTTACCAATGAGAGAAGAACTAACCCCATTTTTACAGATTTCACAGCACTTGTTATTCACCCTGCCCTCGGCCCCAGAGCAGTTATACACATATTCATATTTTGTTTATATTAATGTCTGTCTCCCCTTCGAGATTGTAAGCTCCTTGTGGGCAGGGAATGTCTACCAAGTCTATTGTATTGTACTTTCCTAAGTACTTAGTACGTTGCTCTGCACATATAAATACCAGCGATTGATTGATGAGGGAACTGAGGCTCAGATGAGTTAAGTGACTTACCCAAAATCACGCAGTGGACAAGTGGTGGAGGCAGGATTAGAATCCAGGCTTTCCTACTCCCAATCCTTTGCTCCTTCCATTAGGCCAGGCATGATAGTGCACTGTAGGTACTCAGCACATTTTAATATCTGTGACTTTATGCATTACTAGTCCCAGTAATAAGCGAAATTTATAACAATAATAAAATCTACACTATTAAGCAAATCAACCTGGCTTCCAGACCAGGAGAGCCTTGATCTTTAGATTGGACGTTCCTTGCGGGCAGGGAATGTGCATACCCACTATATTGTGCTTCTCAAGTGCTTAATACAGTACTCTGCACATAGTAAGTGTTCAATAAATTCCTTTGATTGATTGATTGATTTTGCTGACTGCCCATGACGGAAGCAAAATATTTTCAGTTGAGAGGCATTTGGAGAAAACTAGAAAATTCAAATACAGTATCTCAGTTGCAGAGATGTGTCCCTCATCCAGAAAATGAAAATCAAATGGCAAAATGCACATTACTGAATAATCCGGGAATTCCCCGAGTTCATGCTATGATTTCCATTCTCGTTTCTGCTCACAGGTCCATTATACGTGCAAATGAGGAATCAGGAATGAGGTAAATTCAGTGGCATAATATTGACATTAAGGAAGAAGTAGATTTTAGTAGAACACCTAAGAGCCTAGAGCTGCTTCACCTGAGCGGTAGGAAAGCTTTCTAACTTTCTGTAAAAATGTTCAATAGAGAGAGATGAAAGAACCCGTACATTGTAGCATAAACCAGACCACCCCCTCAAACCCATGGAAGATAAGAAATCCATAATGGGCTCCTAGAAGGAAATTTTGTGATGTAGTGAGAAAATGTAGGGATGCTAGCAGATGTAATGTTACTATAAGGATTGACATTTTGGAGCTCCTTGTGAGCAGGAATCGTGTCTAACAACTTTATTGTATTGTACTCTCCAAAGCACTTAGTACAGTGCTCCTCACACAGACCGTGCTCAATAAATATCACTGATTGATTGCTTGGTTGGAGGGCAATCATTACACCCAAACATCCTGTTACCACTGGCGGAGACAATATTCCGCACTGGTTGGATTGTTGATCTGATACAGAAATCTCTCCGGTAATGGGAAAGATCACGGCGATTAAAAATGAAATTTGAAGACCTGACAATGAATAGCAAAGCACACACATAATATCATCCAGCTAAATTTGAAAGGAGGAGTACTTGGGTGTAATGAGAAGGATCCCATGATGAAAGTTTCTAAGAACAGCAGAGTGTGATTACTAAATGACCTAAGGTGTTCACAAATTCAGAATGTAACAACACAGTCAAATTGATCAGCCACCTCTAGCACTTAAATATTGATTTATACTCTCCCTCAACTTTTGTGTTTATATGTATAATCAATAGTACAGTCTATTTCTTCTGATTACCTTATTTCAGTTTAAGGCATACAATCAGCTCTCCCCATCCTATTTATCCATTCTGTTGTCCCACTTGACTATTGCTTGCATTTATCATTCCTCTCAAGTTAACCTAGGCAATGTGCTTTGGTCTCGTGCCTCTCTTGCTTCCGACCTCTTATACTCACCTCCCTGCCTGACACTCTCTCTTCCTTCTCATGTGACTGAGTGCAGTCCAACCCACATTAAAGCCTCAAAATAGATCTCCTCCGGGAGCTCTTTCTCTCTTAATTTCTTCTTAGTACAGTGCTATGCACACAGTAAGCACTCAATAAATACGATTGAATGAATGAATGACACATAATAAACACATAACAAATATTATTTTAAAAAAGTGCTTAGATAGTGAGAAAGTGCCCCAGTGAAAGTTGTGGGGATGAGAACCAGGAAAAGCCTCAAAATGGATCTCCTCCGGGAGCTCTTTCTCTCTTAATTTCTTCTTTCCTGGTTCTCATCCCCAGTCCCACAGCACCCACATATATATTCATTTTTTTCATTTTTCATATTTCATATTTCATTTATTCATTTCTATTAATGTCTGTCAGCTCATTGTGTAAGGTGTTCGCTGTAAGCTCACTGTAAACAGCGATTGTGTCTTTTATATTGTCATATTATGCTCTCCCAAGTGCTCAGTACAGTGCTCTGCACAAAGTAACAACTCAAGAAATACAACTGATACATTGATGGGTTAATTAATACTACTAGAGACACAGTGTGTCCTAGTGGAAAGAGCATGGCCTTGGGAGTTCAAATCCTAGCTATGCCACTTGTCTGCTGTTTGACCTTGGACAAATCACTTAACTTCTCTGTGCCTCATTTACTTCATTGCACAGTGGGGATTCAATACCTGTTCTCCCTCCTATTTAGACTGTGATCCCCATGTGGGACCTGATTTTTTATATCTAACCCAGGATTAGTACAGTGCTTGGCACAGAGTAAGTGTTTAACAAAAACCACAATTATCATCATTACTAGTACTATGGTGATTGAACTTTACAGGTTATTTTAATGATAGAGTTATTTATGGGGTTAATCACCAAACGCTAAGCCATCTATCAATTAATCTGTGGTTTTTACTGACCTGTTACTGTATGGAGAATATTGTACTAAGTATATGAGAAACCATGATTTAATGCAACTGACAGACATGATTCCTGCTGTCAGGAGTTTACAATCCAGTGACCTCCTGTGAGCATAATGATAAGCCAGAAATTACTTTTCTTGGAAGAAGCATGCAGCTGTTGGAGAAAGCCTTTAAGGTTCAATGTAGAGCTGGGTGGTGTTTCTATCACTTTCTCTTCTGTTAGTGAAAGGAAGAGGGGTATTTCTTTTACATCTAGAAATGGATGGAAGAACTGGTTTCACCATCAGTAGTTCTAGTCAAGAGACTTGCTGAAAATAAAACTTGATGGGAGGAGCAAAACTACCCTTATGGGTCAGTCCAACCAATGGTATCCGCAATGTGACATTAGAAAAATTCTTTGATCTAATCTGGTTTTACAAATGAGAAGTGTGTGAAATTGCAGTTCTGATGGAAATGGCTGTGAGTGCATTACCAGTGCTGAATGCATGGGGGAGAATTCACAAGTTAATAGAAGCATTTTAACATAAAGCATCAGCTATTTGAGAACATCACCAAAATGAAAATCCGAGTCACTTAGAGATGTAATACACTGATGATTTGAAAGTGTTGTCATGGCATCTAGAATGGATAAAAACAGAAATATGTAGTTGTAGCAAAGACTGAAATTGATAACTGGGCGATGGAGCTTAAAGTCTCTGAAAAAAATATTCATAAAGAATGTGGAAAGAGTAATTCAGAAGAGAAAATCTGCAAATTTACATCTTGCCGAGTTTGAAGCTCAAAACCCAAGTGAGTTGGAGGAAGTTGAGGGAAATCTAGGACTGAGAAATATGAATGGTAAAAGAACAAGGAAAATGGCTTTGGCAATAAAGGCTGAAACAAATGGAGTTATTTAATCCCATAGAGAATAATAGAAAGTTAGAGTCAGAGGAAAATTTGAGAGGTCATCTGGTCCAACACCTTACCTCCAGGTTAGATGGGAACAAATGTTTTAGAAGGAAGATGGCTGTCACGGAGGAGAGTTTAATGACACTGATCACAATTACTCTCACATAATTAATTACTTTGTATGGCTTCTCGGTCCTTAAATTTCCCACAGATGCTAATCCATAGTTCTTGATGGGATAGTCCATTACCATAATTCCTTCTGTCTGTCAGGAGAGAGACTGCCATCTCTCTAGATTATTCAAATGTATGCTTTGGCAGAGAACTTCTCTACAACTCTGTTGCATTGTACTCTACCAAGCACTTAGTACAGTGCTCTGCTCTGCCCAGATTAAGTGTGCAATAAATACAATAGATTGATTATACCTAACTAAAATCTTTTCAGCCTCATTTCCTCTTATCTGATCCACAATGGACATAGGCTCATTGCCATATAAACTTTCCATATATTTGAAAACAGTTATTAAGCACTTAAACAGTGCTTGGCACAGTAAAAGCTTAACAAATGTCATAATAAATTGTTCCCCTTCTAAACTGTGAACCCGTTGTTGGGTAGGGACCGTCTCTATATGTTGCCAACTTGTACTTCCCAAGCGCTCAGTACAGTGCTCTGCACACAGTAAGTGCTCAATAAATACAATTGAATGAATGAATGAATCGTTCCATAACTTCTCTTTCTTAGGCAAAACAACCTAAAGTTTACTTTTTCTGTTCTTATTTCCTTTTATCATTTTTGTTGCTCTTCTTTTGACTCTTCCTAGTTTCTTGGCATCCTTCTCAAAAAGAAATGAAACATAACCCCATGCCAGGTAGATAAGGGTAGAATCAGCATAATTGGTAGTAATAATAATAATGATGGTATTTGTTAAGTGCTTACTATGTGCCAAGCACTGTTCTAAGCACTGATGGAGAGGGGGGGAAATACAAGGTAGTCAGGTTGTTCCACATGGGGCTCACAGTCTTCATCCCCATTTTCCAGATGAGAGAACTGAGGCACAGAGAAGTGAAGTGGCTTGCCCAAGGTCACACAGCAGACAGGTGGTGGAGCCGGGACTAGAACCCACAACCTCTGACTCCCAAGCCTGGGCTCTTTCCACTAGACCAAGTTACTGTTGATACATGATTCTGTTGTTTTTTTAACAATACATCATTGACTCATACTCAATTTCTGGTCAACTATGATCAATAATAGTGATAGCAAAATAATAATAACATTTAAGTATTTACCATGTGACAGTTATTGTATTAAGTTCTAGAGTAGACACAAGATAATCAGGTTGTACCCAGTTCCTGTCCCACATGGTGTTAACTTTCTGAATAGGAAGGAGAACAAGAACTGAATGCCCATTTTACAAGTGAGGAAACCGAGGCACAGAGAAGTAAAGTGACTTGCTGGTCACACATGAGGCAAGTTGCATTGACAGGATTAGCAGCCAAGTCAGTCAACTTCTAGGTCTCTGCCCTTTCCACTTAGGCCATGCTACCTCTCTAAATCTCTTCCTGTTGTGTTTTTGTCTATTATCATCTTAACCCAACAATCTATGTCCATGATTTGTCCTTTGTCCCTAAGTACAATAGCTTGTGCTTGCCCCATTGAATCTATTTTCTATTATAAAGCATCATTTTTCTAATTTGTCCGTTCTTTGAATTCTACTCCTGCTTCCCAAATTTCTCACATCCCCACTGAATTTAATAGCTGGTGAACAGGTACTCCATTCCTCGCATAGATTGTCAATCAAGATATTGAACAGCGTTGATTCCAGGAGGGTTCCATAACAAACTAAAGCCCTTTGCCTCCTGATGATGCACACTATCTTTCAATCAAACAACTGATCACTCCTTTCAGCATGTCTGAAGCAGTGTGGCTCAGTGGAAAGAGCATGGGCTTTGGAGTCAGAGGTCATGGGTTCAAATCCTGACTCCGCCACTTGTCAGCTGTGTGACTTTGGGCAAGTCACTTAACTTCTCTGGGCCTCAGTTAAATCATATTTAAAATGGGAATTAAGAATCTAATCACCTTGTATCCCCCCAGCGCTTAACAGTGTTTTGCACATAGTAAGTGCTTAATAAATGTCATTATCATTGTTATTATTTATTGAGTGCTTACTGTTTGTAAGGCACTGTACTAAGCACTTGGGAGAATATGATATAACAGTGTAACAGACACATTCCTTGATGACAGTGATCTTACAGTCTCGAGAGGGAGACAGACATCAATATAAATAAATGAATTACAGATATGTACATATGTACTGTGGAGCTGGGAGCATGGCTCAATAAAGGGAGCAAGTCAGGGCAACACAGAAAGGGGTGAAAGAAAAGGAAAAGAGGGCTTAGTTAGGGAAGGCTCTTGGAGGAATTGTGCCTTCAGTAAGGCTTTGAAGGGGGGAGAGTAATTGTCTGTCAGATATGAAAAGGGAGGGCATTCCAGGCCAGAGGAAGGATATGGACAAGAGGTCAGCAGCAAGGCAGATGAGATTGAGGTTCAGTGAGTAAGCTTGCATTAGAGGAGCAAAGTTTGAGGGCTGGGTTGTAGTTGGAGGGGGCAAGGTGATTGAGTGCTTTAAAGCTGATGGTAAGGAGTTTCTATTTGATGTAGAGGTAGATGGACAAACACCTGAGGTTCTTGAGTAGTGGGAAAACATGGACTGAAGGCTTTGTAGAAAAACGATCCTGGCAACAGAGTGAAGTATGGACTGGAGTCGGGAGAGACAGGAGGCAGGAAGGTCAGCAAGGAGGATGATACAGTAATGAAGGCGGGATAGGATAAATGCTTATATTAATCTAGTAACAGTTAGGGTGGAGAGGGAAGGATGGATTTTTTTGCAGTGTTGTGGAGGTTGAACCAACAGGATTCAGGGATAGATTGAATATGTGGATTGAATGAGAGAGAGAGGAGTCAAGGATAATGCCAAGGTTACGGGCTGTGAGACAGGAAAGACAGTGGTGCTGTCAACAGTGACGGAAAAGTCACGGGAAGGACAAGGTTTGGGTGGGAAGATAAGAAGTTCTGTTATTGACATGTTAAGTTTGAGGTGACAGCAGGACATCCAAATACAGATGTCTTGAGGTCCGGTAGAAATGTGAGACTGCAGAGAGTGAGAGAGATCAAGGCTAAAGATGTAGATTTGGGAATGATCCACATAGAGGTTGTAGTTGAAGCCATGGAAGTGAGTGAGTTTCCAAGGGAGTGATTGTAGATGGAGAACAGAAGAGGACCCAGAACTAAACCTTGAGGGACAACCACAGTAATGGGGTGGGAGACAGAGGAAGAGTCCGTGAAAGAGATTGAGAATGAGGCAGCAGAGAGAAGAGGAGAACCAGAAGGGGACAGTGCCAGTGAAGCCAAGGTTGGATAATGTTTCCGGGAAAAGGGAGTGGTTGACAGTGTTGAAAGCAGATGAAAGGTTGGGGAAGATTAGGATGGAGTAGAGACCTTTGGATTTAGCAAGAAAAAGATCATTTGCGACCTTTGAGAGGGCAGTTTCTGTGGAGTGAAGGAGAAGGAAGCCAGATTGGAAAAGGTCAAGGAGATAATTGGAGGAGAGGAATTTGAGACTGCAGGCAGATTAGGTCTCACACTATTCAACTTATTCTATACCATTGTGCTTGAGGATGCAAGGTGGGACCTACAGAATAATCTATGAGGAAATGCTTCCACCTCAGTCTCTGAACATCATGGAAAATCTGATTGATTCAGAAGTAGCAACAGGCATTGCAAGGCTGGGATAGACCAGCTCAGCAAAGGATAATGTTTATGGGCCCACAATGCGGAGAGTAGAATAATAGTAATAATAAAAATGGTGGCATTTGTTAAGCACTTACTACGTGCAAAGCACTGTTCTAAGTGCTGGGGGTGGATACAAGGTGATCAGGTTGTCCCACGTGGGGCTCACACTCTTAATTCCCATTTTACAGGTGAGGTAACTGAAGCTAAGAGAAGTCTAGTGACTTGCCCAAAGTCACAAAGCTGACAAGCAGTGGAGCCGGGATTCAAACCCATGACCACTGACTCCCAAACCTGGGCTCTTTCCACTGAGCCATGCTGCTTCTCAAGTATCACTTGTGCACTGGTCTTTTCCATCGTGTTCACGGCAAGGATAGACTTTAATTAGCCAAGGTATTATTTCCTAAAATGAAGAACGACATATGCATGTTTTTTCAAGAAAATATATGCTTTTAAAAAAATCAAATAATTATTTTACTCAGTGTAATCTGACAAACTGTCAAAGCTTAAATGCGTACTGTGAGAACTGAACGAGTGAAATATTTTTTTTTTGAAATCTCTAGCTGTAGGAATCACTCTGTTTTTAAGAAAAGATAATTGTAGAATGGCAAATAACACTTCTAAGATATTGTTCCCTAATTATCCCATCAAAAAAATATTTTATTACAGATGAAAATAGTGAGGAAATGGGCTGTCAGAGATTTGGAGAAAGGCAACCTAATTTGATATATCACCTTTTTACATGTAGTTATATTGTAAAAAATCTGCAAAATACACAGCTGGTGGTAAGCACATGGAATTCGTTCCTGAGGAGTTTTGCAAGTTGAAACTACTAGTTGGTTTCAGAAAAGGTTGAATAAATTAATGAAGATAATTCCCAAATGGGGTACTGGAAAGAAAAATGTCTTAGATTGGAAAATTCAAGGACAATTCAAGGACACTGAACAACAGTAAAATACTGATGGGCTGATGATGGTAGATCTCTATTGAGAAGACGTGGAAGAGGAGAGTAATAACCATACTTTTATTCCATAAATGATTCTCGGAGTGCAGAGCACTGTATTAAGTGCTTGGGAGAGTACAGAATTGGTTGACAAAGTAGGAAGTAGTAGTATCTTCTGTAGGGACCACCATCATTTTTCTCATTCATTAAGCTTTATTCATAGCCTTCAATTCATTTGTCAATCAATAGTATTTATTGAGCACTTATTGTGTGCAGAACACTGGACTGAGCACTTGGAAGACTACAACAGAGTAAGTATGCATGATTCCTAACCCTCCAGGAGCTTATATACAACTCTCTTTGGTAATCAATCAGTCAATGGTATTCATTCATTCATTCATTCAATCGTATTTATTGAGCACTTACTGTGTACAGAGCACTTTACTAAGCGCTTGAGAAGTTGGCAAGCAGCTTGGCTCAGTGGAAAAGAGCCCGGGCTTTGGAGTCAGAGGCCATGGGTTCAAACCCCGACTCTGCCAATTGTCAGCTGTGTGACTTTGGGCAAGTCACTTAACTTCTCTGTGCCTCAGTGACCTCATCTGTAAAATGGGGATTAAGACTGTGAGCCTTCCCGTGGGACAACCTGATCACCTTGTAACCTCCCCAGTGCTTAGAACAGTGCTTTGCACATAATAAGCGCTTAATACATGCCATTATTATTATTATAGAGAGATGGTCCCTACTCAACAGCGGGCTTACAGTCTAGAAGGGGGAGACAGACAACAAAACAAAACATATTAACAAAATAAAATGAATAATGTTGCCAATTTGTACTTCCCAAGTGCTTAGTACAGTGCTCTGCACATAGTAAGTGCTCAATAAATACGATTGATGATGATGATGATAAATACATACAAGTAAAATAAATAAATCGAGTAATATGTACAAAAATATATACATATATACAGGTGTTGTGGGGAATGGTACTTACTGAACACTTACTATGTGCAGAACACTGTACTATTTAAGTGTATACTATATACTATACTAAGTGCTCAAGGGAGTACGATAAAATAGAGTTGATAGACACGTTTCCTCTCCACAAGGAGCTTACAGTTTAAAGAAGGAACTTACAGTCTGGAGTAGAAATTATTTTTCTGCTAATAATAGATTAGCCTAGCAACAAAGTGTTAAATTTCATATGTTTGAAAATTCTCCTAAGATTAGTTGGTCTCAGAAAATCAAATATGACAATATGAAAATTGAATTTTCTGTTGAATCTATTGTCATCATCAACAAAAGCATTTATCTGAAGAAAATTCTGAAGCCAATTACCTCAAGGAGAAAACAATTAACAGTATTGATTGAATTCTTACTCTGTGCAGAACACTGTAATAATTGCTTTGGAGAATATAAAGGAATTGGTAAAACATGATTCATGCCCTCAAGTAGCATACTATTTAGAGACAAGGATAAATGGGATAGCACCATACGATAGCAGGGATGGGTTCAATAATGGGAGTTGTGGGCCGTTATTTTCAGGCTTTCAGCCTTCTTAATAATGGTTAGAATTAGAAGAGATCACTTTGAAGGAACCTAAAAAATACACTCTACAGCCCCATTCTCTTTGTTTGAGGAAACCCGATTTCACTGACCCTGCACGAAAAAAAGTCACCCCTTGTTTTTTATGCCAAACAACTACAGAGGGAAAACACATATGAAGAAGCAAGGCTGAAAATGCCATGCTAAATGGCTGAGATCTTACTTTCAAAGTGTGTTATCCACTGATCAGTTTTAGGAGTATAAAAGAAGTCAGGAGTTAAGGAAAGGGTAGCAAATATGCATGATTCAAGAATAATCTTTAAAATACAAAAGACTTCCTCGCAAAATTAGGCTTTAATGAGTGTGTGGGGGGGCTGTTTTGTCAATCAAATTTATAGAGCACTTACTTGGTGCAGAGCAGTGTAATAAACACCTGGAGAGTACAATACAGTTGGTAGACATGAGCTCTGTTCTCAAGGAACTTGCAGTCTAGGAGACAGACATTAAAATAAATTACATTAGAGAACATGAGGTGAGTGTTTAGTTGGTTGGTACCTGGGTTAAGTGCATGGGTGGGGTAGTAAAGAGGAAAAAAAGCATAGTGGGGAGAATAATAGCTTAGTAAGGGAAAGTTTCCTGGAGAAGATATGACTTCAGTTGGGCTTTGAAGCTAGGAAAAGTGAGGGCGGTCGAATAAATTAGGAAGTGGTGGGGGGAGTCCCAGGAAGGAGGGAGAGAGTGAGCAAAGTATGTAGACTGGATTGTAGTGGGAGATGAGTGAGGATAAGTAAGGGAGAGAGAGCTGGCTTCATTCACTAAGATAATGTCACGGAGAGTGACAGTCCCCCACAAGTGTAATGTGTAACTCACAACAATGATGTGGGACCCACAGTTGGACTGTACTTCCTCCTGTTTACCAGGGCAGTTTTTGGTTTGTTTTTTCACTGATGCTTTTCCAACTGTTTTGCTCCAGTGGGGAGCCACAGAGAGAGAGAGAGAGAGAGTGGCTTGATCAATGCTGATGATCACAACAACAACAAAAACAACTCAAGTTCACGCCACGTTGTGAGGAGAAGAGTCCTTTCCTATTTCATCCAGCCTCACTGTCCTCAGTGTCATCTTAAGAAGCAGCATGGCATAGTGAATAATGTACATGCCTGACAGTCGGGAGGTCATGGTTTTTAATCCTAGCTCCGCCACTTGTCTATGTGACCTTAAACAAGTCACTTTACTTCTCGGTGCCTCAGTGACCTCCTCTGTAAAATGGAGATTGAGATTGTGAGCCCCATGCAGGACAGGGACGGTATCTAAGATGATTTGCTTGTATCCACCCCAGCGCTTAGTAAACAAATACAATTATTACGATTATTATTCCACCAAAGGTTAACCCTATCACGAGTGAACGCTCTCCTTAAATCTTTGTAGGGATATTTCCAGAAATAGCCGTCTAGTCTGTAAAGTTCAACAGCACATTTGAAGACCAGTTCCATGGGGATTTGGTAGGAGAACTACTGTAATTTCATTCCTGTTCAAGAGTAGCTGCATTGGCTACTAGAACTAATTTTTTCATGACCTCTAAAAGATAAGGAGGGGAAAGAAAAGATTGAACATATTGCCACCTTCTTTTTTTTCCTTCTAACAGAAGGACTCTAAACATTCAAAAGCTCTAAAATGACTTCATAGCTAATTTAACACCTTGATAAGTTAATACTTCCTCTCTTTCAAATCATTCTTTGTCACTCATAAAAAAGCTGCTTTCCTTAGATGCTTGATTCCTCGGCAATGTCAGCAGATGTTGCTCCTAGGTATTCTGATCTCAAAGGGAAGTTTATTAAATATCAGAAATCTTCAAATACCTTCACTTTAACTTCAAATTTCTTTGAAAATCCTCAAAGCCAGATGGGTTCACGTTAGCGACATTATCCATCAAGAGCGATGTGCCGTTACAAAGATTTTGTATTCTATTTTCCTCTCTTTTTGGCTTATGCAGCGCTAGATCCATAAAGCACAGCACGCTTCTTAAGTTGCATCAGGCTCTTGGCAAGGAGTGGGGTAGTGTTATTTTCTATTCTCCCCATTCTTTCTGCTAGCCCCCAACCCTAGAATTACCTCCCATCCAGTATGCTCATCTCTTTGGAAATATGGGAGAAGGCTCTATTGGAGTGGAAGCTTCTTGTGGATAGAGAGTGTGCTACTTCATTATTTCCCCTGTGCTTAGTACAAGTGTCTCTCTCTTGGTCTGTGATCTCCATGTGCCACAAGGACTGTGCCTAACCTGATTATCTTGTATCTTGTATCTTCTCTAGCACTTAGTACAGTCTTGTCTTTGCCATTGTTTCCAACCCATAGTGACACCACGGACACATTTCTCCCAGAACGCCCCGTTCTCCATCTGCAATTGTTCTGGTAGCGTATCCATAGAATTTTCTTGGTAAAAATACAGAAGTGGTTTACCATTGTCTCCTTCCACACGGTAAACTCGAGTCTCCACCCTTGACTCTCTTCCACGCTGCTGCTGCCCAGCATAGGTGAATTTTGACTTGTAGCAGATTGCTTTCCACTCACTAGCCATGGGTAGGCCTCTGCTTGACTCTCCCTCGTGTTGCCGAGGCAGTAGAGTACTGGAAACTCTCCAGGTGCGACCCTGAGAGGGAACTTAGTACAGTATTTGATATATGATAAAGTGTTTAACAAATATTGCAATTATTATCATTATTTAGTGGGTCCCCTATAAGCACTCCTTCACCTCTTCTTTCTCCTCTTTCTTGTCCTACTTTTACTACTTCACTGTAAATATTCTCACTATACCTGTGGAAGAATGTTCCCAGCATTATCTTCACTCTATTCAATCACATTTATCGAGCGCTTAATGTGTACAAAGCTCCGTGGCAGTTTCCACTTCCTTTATCTAGGACAGCATACTCAAGAGAAGGAAGTAGTTAGGTGAGGTATCTTGTGGTTCTACTCAAAGACCGAAGGTTCAAACAGCAAATACTCAAAGGATGAAGAAAGTCTTTGGAGGCCCTGAAGGGATCAGGATGACAAACTGCATATGGAGGCTGTGACCGGTATTCTTGTCTACCCACAGAGATCAACTTCATCCCTGCCTTCATCTCTGGGGAAATTAAAATAAAAATTAAGAAAAATGTCCAGTGGGAACCATGGAACCATCGAAGTCAAAGTGAAACACAATTGGCCAACCTGTCATTCATTTTTCATTTATTCATTCAATCATAGTTATTGAGTGCTTACTGTGTGCAGAGCACTGTACTAAGTGCTTGGTAAGTACAAGTTTGGCAACATACTGAGAAGCAGCGTGGCTCAGTGGAAAGAGCCCGGGCTTTGGAGTCAGAGGTCATGGGTTCAAATCCCGGCTCTGCCACTTGTCAGCTGTGTGACTTTGGGCAAGTCACTTCACTTCTTTGTGCCTCAGTTACCTCGTCTGTAAAATGGGGATTATGACTGTGAGCTCCACATGGGACAGCCTGATCACCTTATATCCCCCCTAGCACTTAGAACAGTGCTTTGCACATAGTAAGCTCTTAACAAATGGCATCATTATTATTAATAGAATTTAATGAGCACTTACCATGTCTTAGTGGAAAGAGCATGGGCTTGGGAGTCAGAGAATGTGGGTTCTAATCTCTGCTCCGCCACTTGCCTACTGTGTGACCTTGGGCAAGCCACTTAACTTCTCTGTGCTTCAGTTACCTCATCTGTAAAATGGGGATTAAGACTGTGAGCCCCACATGTGGCAGCCTGATTACCTTGTATCTACCCCAGCACTTAGAACAGGGCTTGGCACATAGTAAGCAAATAACAAATACCATTATCATTATTATTACTGTTATTATGTGCAGAGGACTGTACTAGGGTACTTGAGAGAGTACAATAAAATAGAGTAAGCAGATATGTTCCCTGCCCACAATGAGCTTACAGTCTACAGGACCAGCTTACAGTCTAGAGGAAAGTTTATGGTCAGAGATCTTCACTACTGATAGCATAAACCTAGCAGGAAGAATGAGGCTGTGCTTTTTCCACTGGACCAATTATATATATAATATATTAACATAATATAGAATACAATATAATATACATTGTATAATATATTATATTAATATAATATATAATTGGTATATATTGTATAATATATTATATTAATATAATATATATATAATTGGTCCAGTGGAAAAGGTACAGCCTCATTCTTCCTGATAGAGAGAGAGAGAGAGAGAGAGTGTCCTGAAGAGAAAATACCAATTCTAGCAAGGCTCTTGTCTAGGAACTCTGTTGCATTGCTTAGTACAATGTTCCGCACACAGTAAGTACTCAGTAAATACCATTGATTGGTTAATAAAAACACTGCTTGGGGAATAGGGGTCATCGGTGATTTTTGTAAGCGCAGGTTGAGGAGAACACTACCAAGGGTCTACGCCTACTTCATTCTGAAGATATGCAGTTCTCGTGTCTCTGTCAAAGTGGCTGGAAAACAGGAGGCCGTGGTTTGAAGTTCAAGGGCAAACAGCAATGAACTAGAGTGAGCTGCAAGACTCCGTTCAATGATCTCCTTCAGCTCCCTTCGCGCCTTCTCATTTAGTTTCATTTCTAAATGAGGACACAAACACCTGTTTCAGCAGCAGGTGGTATTTGTTTATTATAGCTTTTCCTGCTGAGTTTTAATCAGTCTGCAGCTGTAGGAACTCATAGAAGTAACTGTTTATAGTACCCGATTTTCCCCAGCAGTGATAGGGACCAAACACCAAAGTTCCATGAGACACTTTCATCATGTACGAACCATCATGGAATCCCTCTTCTCCTTTGGAAATTTTGGGTGGCTAATTAGTGAGGCAATTCACACACAGAGTTGAAACGCAGAGTTCTTCTGCCTTGAGGGTGACTGTATTATCTAGACTTCCATTACCGAACGTGTATTTCTTGGAGATAGAAGAGGCAGCCTTCTTGCTGTTTTTTCTATTTTCACTCTTTATGATTCAGAAGTATCGTTCAGGGTGTCGCCAAACTTAAAACAAAATCAAGGAAATGCGCAACAGGAAACAAATGGCTCCCTTAATTCTGATAGCATCAGATTCTTCAAGAAGCACAGGTCACAGAGGAAGAACAAAATTTTAGGAGCACAAGTGTTGGGAAAATTAAAAGGGACTAACTACCTTGCCAGTATTAGACATCTGTGCTCTAACAATTATGTTTATCCTTTAAGTGGTTTATGGCTTATTTTGGTCCTCCTTACTTTCAGAAATAACCATCATGGTACCAATTGCCACAGCTTACTTTAGGAGCGACTGTAGTTCCTACCAACTCTTTTATACTGTATCTTCCCAAGTGCTTAGTAAGGCACTCTGCACACATTAAGTGCTCAATAAATGCTATCGATTCATTGAAGAATAGTTAGAGTGGGGAGACCAAATGTTTCTTGGCTTAATAGTAATAGTAATGGTATTTATTGAGCACCCACTGGATGCATGTACATTATTAACTACTTGGGAATATTGGAGAAGGAGGAGAGAATAGCAGATGAATACAAAAGAGGGAGAGTCACAGGGGAAGAGATGTTGAGATAAACAGGGAGCCCCAGTTAGGACAGGGATTGTGTCTGTTGTGATGGCACCAAGCCTACTCAATCAATCTTATTTGTTGAGCATTTACTGTGGGCAAGACACTGTACTAAGTGCCTGGGAGACTACAACACAACAGTATAACAGACACATTCCCTGCCCTCAACATACTTGGAGTGGTTCTCAACCTTCATTAAGCACTGAAACGCCACAATTATTATAGACTGAGGTAGAAGATAGAGGAAGAGAGTGACGGGAAAATAAGGTAAGGAGTTAGAAGGAGAATGGAGAAAGATGAAAGGACAGATTAAGTGAGACACTGATGAAGAGAGGCAGAGAAACTCAGAACAAAATGGAAAAAGAGAGTAACCCAGACAGGGATATAAGGAAATACTGTATGACCTAATGGGAAGAACGTAGGCCTATGTAAGAGTCAGAGGACTTGAGTTCTAATCCTGGCTTGCCACTTCCCTGCTGTGTGACCCTGGGCAAGTCATTTAACTTCTCTGTGCCTAAACTTCCTGAGCTGCAAGATGATGATGATCTGTTCTTCCTCTTACTTAGAATTGGAGCCCCATGAGGGAGAGAGACTGAGTCCAAGCTGATTTGCTTGTGTCTTCCTCAGTGCTTAGTACGGTGCTTGAGTCACACTAAGTACTTCTAGACTGTGAGCCCTTTGTTGCGCAGGGATTGTCTTTATCTGTTGCCGAATTGCACTTTCCAAGCACTTAGTACAGTGCTCTGCACACAGTAAGCGCTCAATAAATATGACTGAATGAATGCTTAGAAAATATCACAATCATTATTTATTACTGTCATGTCAGGGAGAAGGAAAGAGTCACAGGAAGTGGGAGAGGTAAATAGAGCTGGAAAGGTCGGAAACAACATGGAGAGAAAGGAACAATCAGAGAAAAGCAGTGGAAGGAAAAACTAATGGAAATGGCAAGCACAGGGAAAAGGGAGGAAAGAGGAGCACAAAGAAAATAAAAAAAAATCAGGATAAGTGGAATTGAAAATAAATACTGAAGGAAAAGTACATCGTCTAACTAACCCAGTCAGAGAACAGGTAATTCTAGTAGCTACAGCTATAATTCATCCTACTGTAAAGAGATCCGATTCCTTTTCTCGGATAAATGGTTATCCAGGCACTGTTTCCTGGATGATAAGTTGTTGAAGTCAGTTCCTTGAGGACCCTGATTGATGGTACAGTTCACGTGAAAATAATAATAATAATAATAATGGCATTTGTTAAGCGCTTACTATGTGCAAAGCACTGTTCTAAGCGCTGGGGGATACAAGGTGATCAGGTTGTCCCACGTGGGGCTCACAGTCTTCATCCCCATTTGACAGATGAGGGAACTGAGGCTCCGAGAAGTTAAGTGACTTGCCCAAGGTGACACAGCAGACATGTGGTGGAGTCGGGATTCGAACCCATGACCTCTCACTCCAAAGCCCGGGCTCGTTCCACTGAGCCACGCTGCTTCTCACTGAGCCACACTGCTTCTCATGAAAATGAATTAAACATGCATTGACAGATTATTTTCAGATCCATACGGGTGTCTCATATGATTAAAAATTAAGGATGAAAATGGTGAAAAGAAATAGGTAGTCCATATACAGCTGGAGATTTTTAAAACCACTGAAGTTATTAAAGCATTTGGAATCTTGTTTTTTTTTAGCTTCCTAATTAGTCACACTTTGAACTGATTACTTTCCCAAACACTTTTCAAAACGAGATTTTCCCTAATTATACAGGTTAACAAAAACTCAAAAAAACATGACTTGAGTCTCCAAGCAGGAAATTGTTATCCTATTCGTTTGCAAAAATGGCTAAAGGGGGTTATGTTAATTTGCTCAAAATCCTATCCATTCAAGGAGTGGTCTCTGACTCAGGATGACCCAGAGTTAAGGGCAAGTTGACCTTGGAGTGTTACATCAACTCACCCTTGGTAAACCAGGCTTATGGATGCCTTCTTGCAGTGTGCAATGATTCCCTTGACTCAATTTAACATTCCGCTGCATCTACCAATTTTTCCATTTCTATTTTCTCTCTCATATATTCTTTGTTTTTCGAAGGTTTTTTTTTTGCGAGGTGGCGGGGGGGCATTTCCCCACCAGAAGGATAAGGAAAACATGTTTCTTTGTTCTTCCTTCATTATGTAGAAATGAATAAATAAATAGATAACTCCAGAGGATTTCACAATTTTTGTTTTTACCAATTTGGGTTTTTGCCTTTGAGTGTAGTTTTTTAAGGTCTGAGGAAGATGGGAAAATTGTTTCATCTTATTCATTTATTACATAACAAAATCTCCGAGTAGGACACAAACTCTTGGGGGTGGATGTTCAGGACATTTTTCTCCTCTCCTTTACTACCAGACATTCTCCTGGGGGAACAAAGTCACTGTACAGTTCAGTATATATTTTCCTTTGTCAAAGCTGGGGGAGATTATTAATGACTTATCCTACCAGGGACTCTGTCATCTGGGGTATCAGTCGCTGACTTGATGGAATATGGGAAAAGAAAGATTTTTCCCTCTTTTTCTCTTCAGTGTTTAATGACAATTTTTGTTGCCATATTTTAAGAACTATCAAAGGCTTGGGCACTGTGGATATTTCTCTTTGTTATTGTTGTTGTTTACTAAGATAAATGACCAGCAAGGAGCTTTCCCCTGCCTCTAATACTTAAAGCTTTTCACTATATATTTAGTTAGAATGCTATTAAGGAATTAGGAAAATGTTCTTCTGACAAAAAGCATCTCTCTCGAAGAAATGTTTTTCTTTCAGGCAAAGTTTCCACAATGTGGGGCTAAGTCCTGCATTGTAAGAGAATGGAATGTACAATTAATCTACTGGCCAGTGCTCTGAAAGAGGTTTTTGGGGACATTTTCCTCTCCCCCTATTTCCCTTACCTCTGAGAAATAGTTGCAGGATTGGGGAAACTGGATTCAAAACTGTCAATCCGATACCAACCCAAAGGTCACTGGTGCACCTGACAGGAAATCAGTGGAATTGATCTTTCAGCAGTGAAATGTTCTTCTGTTGTAATAGTTGAAGTAATGGTTTTAATTGAGCATCAACTGAATGCTCCGTACTAAAAGCTTGAGAAGCCAAACAGAAGCACGAGACATGTTCCCTGCCCAAAAGAAGCTGACACTCGAATGAGGGAGACACAGAACTATTTATAAGGAGAGGGAGAGGAATAAATGAAATTTAACACTAAGAGGTTCTATGGATGAACACAGTTAAGTCAGTCATATTTATTGAGTGCTTACTGTGTGCTTGGCACTGTACTAAGCTCTTGGGAGAGTACAAAGAGGCACTGATATGATTTGGGTGCTGGTAATTAGTCAAGGAAACCTTGTTAGAGGAGAAGGGATTTTAGAAGGATTTTGAAGGCAGATCAGGCAGATTCCCAAAGGGTGTCCCAGGCCATAGAGATAATGTGAGCAAGAATTTAGGGGAAAAGTAAGATGAGAGAAGGGAACATATTTGTTGTTAGACTATTTTTTCTAATGCCCCTTAATGCTCTTTGGATTGAATTTCATTTGGGGGCCTACAACCAAACTGTGCGTAAGACCTTCTGAGTTATGAGACAAAGCCACACTTCCAGGGGCATTTCATTTAAATTTCCCTTGGATACTGTTTATAATTTTAGGGTTTTCTTGGGTATTGTATAGGCATCCCCTGTCCAGTGTCTAAATTCCTACAGATAGTCTAGAAGTTTCCATGGACTGGTAGAAAGGGCAAAAAGCAGGGAGATGTGAGATGTGAGTCCACCACTTGCATTCTGAGTGACACTGGACAAGTCACTTAACTTCTCTGTGCCTCAGTTACCTCACCTGTAAGATGAGGATGAAGACTAAGTGCCCCAAGTGGGGAAATGGACTGTGTCCAATCTGATTAGCTAGACGCAGTGCCTGCCACATAGTAAGTGCTTAACAACCATCATAAAAACCCCCCACCAAGAAGACCCCAACAAAAACAATTGAGTCTAATCATTCAATCATAGTTATTGAGCACTTCCTGTATGCAGAGCACTGTACTAAGTGCACAGCACTTTACTAAGCGCTTGAGTCTAATCCCAGATATGTCCTTGGTCTGCTGTGTTACCTTGGGCAATTCTCTTAACCTCTCTGAACTTGAAGTTCTTCATCAGCAAAATGGGACATTTCATTCATTCATTCAATCATATTTATTGAGCGCTTACTGCGTGCAGAGCACTCTACTAAGCGCTTGGGACGTACAAGTTGGCAACATATAGAGACGGTCCCTACCCAACAGTGGGCTCACAGTCTAGAAGGGGGAGACAGAAACATTTCCCAGAAATGTTGTGAGAATAAAATGAGATAATTGGTAATCATGAAAGGGCTTTGGAAATATAAAAGTGCTATATTAAAAAACAATCTTGTCGTTATTAATTGATTTTCAGTCTCCACTGATTATCTCTAGTGGGGGATATTCCTGGATTCCAGCTCCTCACTGAAGAGACAGCCTCTCACTGAGAACCCTCAGTATTCTGAAATAGTTGGTGTTTCAGGCTGGGGCAGAGGGAACAATCTCCCTGAATCATCAGGGCCGCATAAAGAGCATCAGATAGGGGGAAAAAAATGAAGTTTCCTTCAGCTGTCGCGAAGTTCTCTTTGGATGGGAAAAAAGCAGTGGGGAGGGGGAGGGGACAGAGGAGGAACAGGTGAGACTGGTGGCCCCCACTAGTACACTGCCAATTTAACGGGATACAGAGTCAGGGCTCCCAGAGGAAATGCTTTCCATTTTCATTATTCTCAA
The DNA here is from genome assembly GCF_015852505.1 of Tachyglossus aculeatus. NCBI lineage: Eukaryota > Metazoa > Chordata > Mammalia > Monotremata > Tachyglossidae > Tachyglossus > Tachyglossus aculeatus. The sequence continues at coordinate 12,476,598 of NC_052075.1, forward strand.
TCAGTCAGTCAATTCAAGGTACTTAATGATCTATGAACCTCTAACTGATTTGCTTCCTCATTACCACATCTCTGATTGCTGCCTTTCCTCTTAGGCCATTACCATCTCTTCCCCTATGAATCAACAGAGAGGATGAGGTTAGCTGACTTGTCTCAGCCACCACCTCACGTTTCTGGAGCTCGGTGGGAGGCTGGGCCTTCACCAGGGAAGGAATACCAAGTTCTAAAGTTGAGTTTTTTCCCCCCTCTCTTGCCTAATGAAGTCTGCCTTTGGGAGCTATTTAGTTGACAATGTACGTAATAGAAGAATTCAGCTTCCAGAGAGAGAGATATTTAATGGGTTTTCTTTTTATAATGTGCTTTTAGAACAGAGCGATAAAGGGATCTTTGAAAAAGGATGATATCATCTAGCAATCACGGAAATCATTTACTGAAATCCTAAGTGTGATCATTATCATGTATCCTAAAAAGAGAAACCCGGAGAGAAAAACTCTCTTCCATACTTTTGTGCCACTTATTTCCTTCCCCAGAGACAACAGGTGATTGATTACATCATAATTTCTCCTACAACACAGTTATCAAGTTCATAAGATTAAAACTTGAACTGTGGTATTTCACCCATTTCTCTGACACTTGATGATGCTGATAATGACGACATTGAGTTTGGGGGGTGATCGTGGCGACTTCCATCGAGAATGATGGACAGCCTTGGTCCTAAGGTTTTGGGAATGAAACCCTATGCAAAAGATATGATTATCGTGATAGAGATTTGCACAACACTCCTTGTATTCTGGGCCCTTAATGATAATAAAGATAGCATTAATTAAATGCTTACTATGTGCAAAGCACTGTGTCTAAGCCCTGGGGAGGTTACACGGTGATCAAGTTGTCCCACGGGGGGCTCACAGTCTTAATCCCCATTTTAAAGATGAGGTAACTAAGGCCCAGAGAAGTGAAGTGACTTGCCCAAAGTCACACAGCTGGCAATTGGCAGAGCCGGGATTTGAACCCATGGCCTCTGACTCCAAAGCCCGGGCTCTTTCCATTGAGCCATGCTGCTTCTGCTAGAGCCTGAAGTGTATTAAACCAGTAGGCAGTAAGGAAGGCAACATACAGAAATCAACAAGAGAATGGCTTGTTAAAATTCTTCATCGCCCACATTAAACAACTAGGTTTTTGAGCCCACTGTTGGCTAGGGACCGTCTCTGTATGTTGCCAACTTGTATTTCCCAAGCGCTTAGTATGGTGCTCTGCACACAGTATGCACTCAATAAATATGATTGAATGAATTTAGGATTCCTGCTGAGCCTATCGACCTTACGGAAAGCCCTAAATAGTTCTTCGGTCAGAATCCTTCGCCACCGATGGCAATGGGCACTCAATATGTACCTCACTACAGTTACTGCTTCAGAAGTATTCCTCCAGTAGCAGTGCTGGGATTAGAACCCAGGTTACCCTATTCTCAGAACTGTGCTCTTTCCGCTGAACCAAAAGCATCATGGCCCACTATTCATTCAATTCAATTGCATTTATTGTGCGCTTACTGTGTGCAGAACACTGTACTAAGCGCTTGGGAAGTACAAGTTGGCAACATATAGAGACGGTCCCTACCCAACAGCGGGCCCACTCTAAAGAGTTCAGGTCTGCAAGTCGGGAGATATGGGTTTTAATCCTGCCTCTGCTACTTGCCTGTTGTGTATCCTTGGGCAGGTGCTTGGTACAGTGCTCTGCACACAGTAAGCGCTCAATAAATGCGGTTGAATGAAAATGGTTAGTAAAGGGCCTAGGCCTCGGAAGGCAGTCAATAAATACCACTGATTGGTTAATTGATTAATCAGAGACTTTAAAAGTATCTGAGGAAGCTCTTTTTTTTGGCAAAGACTCATGAGATGTCTCTTTAAAGAAAGTCATAAAGACATACTTTGTTATTGCTTGATGTATGTTTTCTCTTGTTTCTCTGTGGGGAAAACTGCGCATGAGAGTAGGATGTTTCTTTTAAAAAGAGAAATGTATGTTGTTCCACTCCTTTTTATCCCCAGAGAATATGCAGAGTGTTGAATGAAAGCACTTGGTTACATATTCATTTTCTAATTAACTGATATTAGCGGTTCAAGTCCTGCCTAGTAGTTTTTTGCCGCAGGTCAAAATGTCTCAGTGGATATGATGCTCTAAAAATGGCTTGGCAATTAGTAGTCATTCTCTTTATCCACAGGCACTTAAAACATTAAACACTTTCTAACTGTTAATAGTGAGAGACCTAGCTCTTCAGAACGGCCCCCTTACCCACCACCGACCTCACCCAGAGGGAGCCGGGATTGTCCTACCTGACAAGATAAACGATGGCCCCAAAAGACTGTGGGACCAAAGAGAATTCTTTCAACTATATCTGAGCCAACCAATACCATTTTAAAGAAAGACTGCTTTTAAATGTTCTCAGAAAAACAACATTTTCCTACCCAGTTCTTCTTATATGTATATATATGATAAATAACAACATGACACCATAAGCAATAGCCTCATAGCCAAGATTAGCCAAGATTAAAACCCATGACCTTCTGATTTCAAGGCATATGTTTTAACCTCCACTTCAAAGCCTTATTGAAGGCACAGCTTTTCCAAAAGGCCTTCCCTAAGCCCTCCCCTCCTCTTCTTCCACTGTCTTCTGCGTCACCCTGACTTGATCCCTTCATTCATCCTTGCTCCCATCCCCACAGTATATATATGTAATTTATTTACGTATATTAAAGTCTGTCTCCCCCTCTAGACTGTGAGCTTGTTGTGGGCAGGGAATACGTCTGTTTGTTGTTGTATCGTACTCTTCCAAGTGCTTAGTACAGTGCTTTGCATAGTAAGCACTCAATAAATATGATTGAATGAATGACTGAATGGGGTGAGCTTGTCCCCCTTGGATCTTCAGGCCATTTTTGTACCCATGAGGGTCTTGGACTCAATACTATTGAGTAACTCTTGGGCAGACCACCAATGGAAATTCATTTCAAAATCAACGGTATCTACTGTGCATTTACTATGTGCAGATCACTGAACTAAGAGCTCGGAAGAGTAAAGTAAATAAACATGATCCTTGCCTTTAAGGAGAATGACATAAAGCAGAAAGAAATAACTCCTGATGTAGTCTCCTGATGGAAGGGTGAAAGCCCGAGTGCTTGACTAACCCCAAGGCCACTTCAATTAATTTTATTCAGGGAGAATAGTTTCACAGCCCAATCTGCCTGGCTTGTCAGGTAAGAAATACACTAACCCTAGCAGAATGCTTTTTGTTTGTTTGGATTATAATGAAACAGTTAAAGCAGAGGAGCACCTGGATTCTTTATTCACTGAATGCACAGGATATTAGGAAGATTAATTAGTTTGTATTTACCAAGCCCTTCAAACAGGCAAGTTTGTTTTTTTTTTATTGGGGAGGTAAGTATTGTACATTTCCAAGAATAGAGGATTACATTGTTCTGTTCTCTATTTGCACATAATACAGAAAACTCTTTCCCCTTTGGGAGAGATTTTCTAATTTCACACATAGGCAAAAAACTTTTTTATAGTAATGTATAGGTCACAGTGGAGGTGAAACCGAGGTGGAAGTTGAAATACATTTTGCAATGTTATCTGAATGTTATGCATACAATTACTTGAGCTTAATTGTCACAACTGGGATTTTGGCAGAGGGAGATTTTAGAAAATTATGAAAGGAAAACTGGAAAGACAGTGAGCACAATTTGCTAAGTCAGGGAATCATAGTCTTGCTGGATTTCTTAAAATTTTCAGATTTACCACACTGCATCTCTACTCTAGAGGCTATTTTTTATGTGGGGACTGAGGATGTTGTAAAGACAAAGGAGGTTTGTGGTTAAAGGAAAGAAGAAAAGAGAACAGGAACTCTATCCAGGCCAAGGAAAGAGAAAAACTGACCACATCAAGCATGTACCAACCATGTCTACATCAAATCAATAGTAGACAAACATTCTAAAATATATATTAAATCTAACTGTCCTATTGATCTTAACTGACAGGAAACAATGAAGAGTCCCTCCAAATCAAACTCTATTTTAAAATTTGTGCTAACCCAGAAATCAATCAGTGGTAATTTGTAATCAATCAATGGTATTCATCAAGCACTTACTAGGTGCAGAGCACTGTACCTTAGGAGAATACAGTATAACAGAGTTGGTAATATGTTCCCGGCCCACAACGAATTTACAGTCTAGTGGGAAAGTCAGACACTAATGTAAATTAATAACTCATGGTTGTAATCAGTAATTTCTGGATATGAGGAGCAGAGTGGCTCAGTGGAAAGAACACAGGCTTTGGAGTCGGAGGTCATGAGTTCAAATCTCGGCTCCACCAACTGTCAGCTATGTGACTTTGGGCAAGTCGCTTAACTTCTCTGTGCCTCAGTTCCCTCATCTGTAAAATGGGGATTAAGACTGTGAGTCCCACGTGGGACAACCTGATCACCTTGTTTCCCCCCTGCACTTAGAACAGTGTTTTGCACATAGTAAGCACTTAACAAATACCGTCATCATTATTATTATTATTATTATGTAGGTCATGGAATGGGTCAAACCTGAATATCTTGTTTCTACCCCAGCACTATGTGCAGTTCCTAGCACATAGTAAACACTAAGCTTATCCTCTAGACGTTAAGCTTGTTCTCTAGACTGTAAACTCATTGTGGGCAGGGAATGCTTCTGCTGCATTTTACTCTCCCAAATGCTTAATACATTGTATTAAGCACACAGTAAGTACTCAATAAATACAATTGATTAAATGAAATGCCATTACAAAAAAAGTTGAACAGCACTACAGATCTATAGAATGCTAGTTTGGTCTGAAGCCTGCTACCAAACTCAGCCCGATTAAGAGTCCAACATAAAGCTGGCCTTCTTGAATCAGTTTTGGATTTCTTAACTATTGCTGTACTGTTGAAAAAGTGAACATTTCATTAATGCTTGAAGAATACACTCCCCTCACTCTATAGTCCAGGCAAAGCTGTCCTTTGACCCTTCCATCTCCCTGACTCTTCCCAAGTTGTGGCATTTGGGCCACCTTTTGTTCCTACTGATGGAGGGCTACTCTTCCATTGTGTTGGGAGTAATACTAATAAAAATGATAAATGTGTTATTTGTTAAGTGCTCACTATGTGGGGAGCACATTGGGGTAAATACAAGACAATCAGGTCCCACCCTCACAGTTTAAGTAGGAGGGAGAACAGGTATTGAATACCCAATTTTCAAGTGAGGGAACTGAGGCATAGAGCAGCGAAGTTACTTGCCCAAGGTCACACAGCAGGTACGTGGCAGAGCCGGGGTTAGAACCCAGGTTTTGTGACTCCAGGTCCTGTGCTGTTTCCACTAGGCCACGCTGTGTCTATATGCCCAAAAACAAGAGCTGACCCTCTGAAAGACCCAGAGCCCTCGCTGAATAGGAATTCAGGAATGCACAGTACTCGGCTTTCTGCCACTTGCCTCACTCCTGTACTCTCTCTCCAATGGGGAAACAACATGACATAATAATAATAATAATAATGGCATTTGTTAAGTGCTTACTATGTGCAAAGCACTGTTCTAAGTGCTGGGGAGAATACAAGGGATCAGCTTGTCCCACGTGGGGCTCACAGTCTTAAACTCACTTTACAGATGAGGGAACTGAGGCCCAGAGAAGCTAAGTGACTTGCCCAAGGTCACACAGCTGACAATTGGCTGAGCCGGGATTTGAACCCATGACCTCTGACTCCCAAGCCCGGGCTCTTTCCATTGAGCCACGCTGCTTCTCTAGTGACATAATGAAAAGAGCACAGACCTTGTTGTCAGAGTAACTGAGTTCTAATCCCAGCTTCACCACATCTGCTGTAGGACCTTGGTAAAGTCATTTCACTTTTCCGTATCTCAGCTACCTCATTCGGGAAATAGGAATTAAGACCGTAAACCCCACATGGGATGGATTGTGTTCAACCCAATTAGCTTGTGTCTATTCCAGTGCTTAGTACAGTGCCTGGCACATAATAAGAGCTTAGCAAATACCATTAAAAAACAAAAAAAAAAAGCAAAACAGTGGCAACTGGTTGCTTTGGAGGAACAGTGTCATTGTTACCCACTTAGACATAATTTTTATGGTTAGGGATAGTTCATCTATCTTTTCCTTCTCCCTAACTTCCTGCTTTTTTCTTCCCTTAAGTTCAACTTTGTTCTCCTTACTTCACGTTGTCCGCAAACCCACCATTAACCATTTCCAACAGTCACCCAAACTGGTTCCTTTTTTATTTTTATTAACGTTTTTCTACTGCTCCCGGTCTGCTTCCCACTCCTTAAACATTCCTAGCTACAAGCATTGTTAAACTTGACCTCTAAGTACACTAGCCATGAGCCATACTATCATTTTTATTTATTTCACCTAGTTGTAGAATGCAGACTTTATCTCTAGTAAATACCCTTTATTGATCACACACAAAGCTCTTTACACCTCTAAATGGAAAATTGCTCCCACCCCATTTGACAGAAGTGCCCAGTGTTACTCGCCACATTTTATTCACGTCAGATTCGGGGCTCCAGGGGCCAAGCTGACTTAGAAATACAAGAGCGGTTATTAGTAGCCAAAGACCTATCATTTCCGTGCTATGTGATCTTGAACAAGTCATTCAATCTTATTTCCCTCCTCTGGGAAGGATACAGCCAACCCTGGTCACGCCATGGATGAATATTTATCGCAAAGAACCGAGCAAGGTAATTGCACCTATCATCGTGCCGAGTAAGAGTCACCCTGAAGGAAAAGCTTTGCTGAAAGAAGTTAAGTGACTTCCCCAAGGTAACACAGGGAAAATTAAGGTAGAGTGCAGATCTAACTTCCCAAAAAACAGTTCCTTCATGAGACCTTATTTGTTTACCATAGTCTCTCATCTCTTCCTCCTATTTCTTCACCTACTGCTACGTCAAAGTACTTGGTGACTCACCCCTCTCTTCTTCTCCAGCCACCCACACCATGACACCTATGTACGTGTCTTTTAAAGACCCTTGTTTCCCATTTCTTTCCATTTTAGAGTCTGCCTCCCCATCTAGATTGCAAGCTCCTTGGAGGCAGGAATCATGTCTTCTAATTCAGTTGTACTTTCCCAAGTGCTTAGTACAGTGCTCAAAAAATACTACTGATTGACTCACTTTTCCCTTGGATCTTGACCCTTTGGAAACTTGTTATTCACCCCACTCTCAGCCCCACAGCACTTACGTACATATCTGCAAATCATTTATTTATATTAATCTCTGTCTGCCCTTCTATTCTCCAATCTTGTTGTGGGCAGGAAATGTGTTTACCAACTCTTTGTATAGTACTCTACCAAATGCTAGTTCAGTGCTCTGCACACAGTGAGCACTCAAATACCAATGATTGATTGACTGGTTGAAAACATTGCTAGCTTTACCTCCTGAGCAATGATTTTCATTGACATTATTAAGAGAACACCGTGCTCTTTTGTTGCTCTACCACCTTTCATCTAACAAATATATCTCACATATTTAATACCTCATTCAGCAAATCATTTAAATCCATCTCCATTATTTTCCACCTCATCAATTCATTATTACACTTTTTACTTCTCCAACAAGATCGTATGCAGACCTAATCACCAAACTGTTCTGGCATTTTTCTCCTCATACTGTCTAAACAGCTTTTTCACCTGTAGACACCTCACCAGTATCTCATTTCAAACTGAGGACAATGGCAACATACAGGGTATTTTGTCTCTCTTCTGAAAATTGAATTTGCCTGCAGAATTTCCAACCTTGTGAAAGACCTACCTTTTTAACACAGTGTTCTCATGAAGATGCATTTTAACTACAATTTAATTCAAATCCTTCATCTTCCGTCTTCTTAACTTGACAGGTGTAAGAAGTCCAGCGACCCCATGAATAGTTGAAAGAAGTTGCCAAGAGCAATTTGTTTGCATCGTTATGAATCAAATTAAGACTTTAAGACAAATTTGATGATTTGTTATAGAAACAAAAATCATATGTTCCCAGCTCAGCACCTGCTGACATTTTTATTTAAACCTATGTGTGGGTGTCCCCAGTGAATTCAACTGAGATGATTTCACGCAAAAGCAGAAATAATATGATTTTGGAACAGCACTTATCGTTATACTCTATTGCTCCCCTATCAGGATTTTATTGTATTATTTTATTATTATTGTTATTCTTTTATTAAATTTTTATTGTTTTAAAATTTTTATGTTATGCACTTACTACGTATCAGGTACTGTTCTCAGCACTGGAGTAGATACAAGTTAATCAGGTTGGACAGAGTCCCTGCCTCACATGAGGCTCACAGTTTAAATAGGTGGGAGAACCAGTATTAAACTCCCATTTCTGCAGATAAAGGAACTGAAGCACAGAGAAGTTAAGTGACTTGCCCAAGGTCACACAGCAGGCAGTTGGCGGGGCCAGGATTAGAACTAAGGTCCTTTGACTCCCAGTCCATGGTCTTTCCACTAGGCAATGCTTCACTTCTGTTGCACTCTGGAACCATAATATATTAGAGATTCAAGTGAAATCACCTTACAGTGCTTTCAAGATTCTACTAAATGGGGCTTTATAAACTATTTAGTTATCCATAATTTAAATACTCTTGGAATTATTCTTGTTCTAGTCTCCCCTTGTGGAGGAGCTCAAACGATCGGTCTTGGTTTGGTTCTTTTCATATTTTGTGGGGCGCTTCATCCTGCAACTATTGCACCACTACCTCCACTGTATTTGTTGATTTCTAGTCAGCCAGTCAGTGATATTTATTGAGTGTTTCCTGTGCTCAGAGCATCACTTCTTGCTTGAGAGCTACAGTAGAGGGTCAACACAACTCCTTTCCTCAGGGAGCATGCCATCTAAGAATAATAATAATAATGGTGGCATTTTTTAAGCATTTACTATGTGCCAAGCACTGTTCTAAGCACTGGGGAGGATGCAAGGCAATCAGGTTGCCCCACAGGGGGCTCACAGTCTTAATCCCCATTTTCCAGTTGAGGGAACTGAAGCACAGAGAAGAAGTGACTTGCCCAAAGTCACACAGCTGACAATTGGCAGAGCCGGGGTTTGAACCCATGACCTCTGACTCCAAAGCCCGGGCTCTTTCCACTGAGCTACGCTGAGTCTGAGCATGCCTCTGGAGGGGGTAGACAAACATTAAAATAAAATACTGAAAGGGGAGCAACAGGGTACAAGGATATGAATGTAAGTGTTGTTCCAAAATCATATTATTTCTGTTTTTGCATGAAATCATCTTAGTTGAATTCACTGGGGACACCCACAGATAGGTGTAAATAAAAATGTCAGCAGGTGCTGAGCTGGGAAAATATGACTTTTGTTTCTATAACAAATCATCAAATTTCAATCAACTCACGGTCACACATTCTAGCACTGCTTGTAATTGATAAGGATAAAGAGGCTTCTGTCCAAAGCAAGTCCATCTTCTCACCCCAAGCAGTGTGACCAGGGAAGCTGAAAAAACACCTTTTTTATACTCTTATAGGCTACAGAATCCCACCACCACCACCGGCCCCAGTACTTAGAACAGTGCTTGGCACATAGTAAGCGCTTAACAAATACCAACATTATATAGAGGTGTTTCTGCCTCAACAGCCATCCCTGTCCTTGGTGCTCAGAGATGGTGCTCAGTGATGGTGAAGGTCCACATCCAATCAGTGTCTGATTCATTCATTCATTCGTATTTATTGAGCGCTTACTGTGTGCAGAGCACTGTACTAAGTGCTCGGGAAGTACAAGTTGGCAACATATAGAGACTGTCCCTACCCAACAATGGGCTCACAGTCTAATCAGATGAAAAGAATGTCTGGATCATCCCCAGCGTGGATAGAAGTCATCAGAATAGAAGGGTACGGTCCAACTTCTGACTGAAATTAGTCAATCTGTAAATGGTATTTATTTAGTACTACGTGTAGAGCACTGTACAAACTGCTTGGGAGAGTACAATATCACAGATTTAGCGGATAATTTCCCTGACCATAATGAGTTTACAGTCTAGAGAGGGACAGAGACACTGATATAAATAGATAAGTAATTTATAATATGTAATTTAAAGACCTGTACATAAGTGCTGTGGGGTTGGGGCATCTAGCAACGGTCTGACGGTCACAGATGTAGGTGCCTAGCTGACACAGATCTCTCTCTGAGACCATCAAAGTTGGTAGCCAAAGAGGTAGAGAGACTTCCCATCCAATACTGACTTTCCCCATTGTGAAAGAAAAGGCTATCTTGGGTGGTGCTCTCTCCACTGGAATTGAGAGAGTGGTTGGACAGACTGGTTTACCCAGATCTTGCTGTTTGTTGAGTTTGCAGATTATGTATCAAGATGGAATCTGTCAAACTTTGATGTTTTTTCAGTGACTAGAATTTGTCGATGGCTATAAGTGTTTTCATTTTATTTTATTTCCAGTACTTTGCATAGAAATTAAAAGGTAAACAGATGCCAGATGGGGCATATTCTTTTATGATGCACTTATCTGATAGTAGGCATTATGTTAATAGGTGTAGGAGGAGGAAAGTTAGGGAGGACACATTTTGATAGGATTATGCCTGGAGATTGAATCACTTCCTGACCCAAAAAAAAACCAAAACCCTATCTGTCTTGTACCTTCAATTCCATGGAAACTCTTGGTTAATCTTATTCAGAGGCAATATTTCTCTCCTATCTTTCTAGAAAGCTCTGTTGTACTGAACTCTCTCAAAGACTTGGTTCAGAGCTCTGAACAAAGTAAACACTCAGTTACCACTGGTCAACTGATTGATTGGTTGCCCTATAGTTAACATACAAATAGCCCAGGAGTTCTCATTCCAGCCATTCATTCATTCGATCATATTTATTGAGCACTTACTGTGTGCAGAGCACTGTACTATGCTCTTGGGAAAGTACAATACAGAAATAAAGAGTGACAATCCCTGCCTAAAACGAGCTCACATCATCTCTCTTAAAAAAATAGCAATTTTGCAAGTCTCTAAGAAAACCCAGACAAGAATGCAAGAGGCCGTACTAAGCACTGGGGAGAATACAGCATAAGAGGGTTGGTAGACATGGTCCCTGCCCACATGGAGTTTACAGTCTAGAGGAAATATAACTATGCTATATAATTACACTATACTATTTCTTTTCAAATCTAAGACATTGGCTATTTTTAGCTTAATTACCACTTTAGATAGTCTAGTCAAGATTCAAGATGTGGGAACAAGGGTTGTTATCATTATGTCTCTTAAAGGCATCACCACAATCCTTGACAAACAAACTTGCAATGTGGCTATGGGAATTAGCAATAACAATGTTACGTTTTTAACTATCCTGCAAGTTGGAGCTTCTAGAGTTAATTATCGTTTTAATTTTACGAATTTTCTTGGACTAGTCTATAGTTACATTGCCACAGATTAATAAATGGTTGCACTAATTAAATAGCTGAAGCCAAGTAATTTCAAAATGTCTGATGCTTAGTCATTAACATACAACGTATACACAGAGATGACCATTTCAGAAGGATATGCTGTGACTACTGCAGAATGGAACTCATGGTGAAAAGTATAGTGGTAATCCCGTGCTCTTAGAAAAAGGTCAGTTTTTGCTATTTTATTTGAGAGGGGGTTTCGGTGTTTGAAATTGTACTTCCTATAGTTATATGATTACCCCTCTAAACTATAAGCCACTTGCGGAGAGGGATCACGTTCACCAACTCGGTAGTACAGTACTCTCCTAAACACACCCGATAAGTGCTCAATAAATATCATCAGTCGATCGATGGATATTTCAAGCGCACTGATAAATCCAGTGAACCGCTCACTTCCAAGGATCGCTAAAGCGTAATCCACCAGCTCTCCTGGCCTTAAAACTGTTTTCCTCCATTTAGCTTTTCTTCAACACATAAATGTCAACCAAACACTTTCACGGGACAGAGTTACTTCACTACTACATCCCAAATAAAATGTGCAGCCTTCATAATAATACTTCTCAAACTTCACATCTGTAATGAACATAAATACTGGATCAGAAGTCTTACGAAACAAACGTGCAATACTTAGAACAAGAAAAATTTAACTTGTTGCCTATCACCATCATCGTCCATGCGATTGATTGAGAACTTATGGTGGGCTGCAAGATTCTTAAAATATTGTATTGGGAGGACTGGTTTGCTTATCTACAGTCACTCAGATGAAACTTAATATAGCATTTTGTGGTAGAACACAGAAGTAATTTGGAGACAGCATTGCTTACATATTGTCACCTGGCTACAGAGGCAGAGTATTATAATAGGGCCTCTTGCATCTCCTCACTCTAGAGGAATCACCTGCAGAGAGTGAACGAGTGAAAGCCGATAGCTAAGAAGGAATTCTTACCTTAATAATAATAATAATAATAATATTTGTTAAGTGCCTACTCTGTGCCAAGCACTGTTCTGAGCACTGGGGTAAATACAAGGTAATCAGATTGTCCCACTTGGGGCTCAAAGTCTCAATCCTCATTTTACAGATGAGATAACAGGCACAGAGAAGTTAATTGACTTACCCAAGGTCACACATCAGACAAGTGGCGAAATCGGGATTAGAATCCACAACCTCTGACTCTCAAGCCGGTGCTGTTGCCACTAGGCCATGCTGTTCTCCTTTATGCTGAAGCAGCGTGGCTCAGTGGAAAGAGCCTGGGCTTTGGAGTCAGAGGTCATGGGTTCAAATCCTAACTCCGTCAATTGTCAGCTGTGTGACTTTGGGCAAGTCACTTAACTTCTCTGGGCCTCAGTTACCTCATCTGTATAATGGGGATTAAGACTGTGAGCCCCCCATGGGACAACCTGATCACCTTGTAACCTCCACAGTGCTTAGAACAGTGCTCTGCACATAGTAAGCGCTTAATAAATGCCATTATTATTATTATTCTTGGGGTTAGGACAGTTGTGCCAACTTTCTAGCATTAAGTGGCAATAAATAATATTAATGTATGTTTCTGCCATCCTTCCATCCTCACATCCTTCTCTCTATTGGTGGACATTTTTTTAATTACTTCTGGATGAGCCTCTCATTCCAGGTGACAGAAATGCTCTGTTGCCCATGAATTCTGTAGGGTTAGGAATCTAGTTTAATCATTCATCCGGCGAAAGTTTTAAATGAGTGGTTATTCTGTGCAGATCAGCATGATCTAATGAGAAGCAGCATAGCTTAATGGGTTCTAATCCTGATTCTGCCACTTCCCTGTTGTGTGACTTTGGGAAATTCCCTGTATCACAGTTTTCTTATCTGCAAAATGGGAATTCATAACCTGTTTTTAACTAAATCCCATAGCACCATGTTGAGGTTGAGGAAGCACCTTTTGAAGCTTGAAGGTTGTAAGTTCAAGACAGACAGAAGGAAAGATTTCTTTCCCAGTGGATGTGATAAATTTTTGGAAGATGTTACCACAGAAAATTATGCAGGCCTAACATAGCAGTAGGTTCAAGCGAATTTCGGATGCATTCATATACATGAAGTCTACAATAAGTTATTTAAGGGGTAGCTAGGGATATAGAATGGAAACCTAATGAATATCAGTTGATAAATCCCTAAATATTAGGATGAATGTCAAGGACAGTAGCCACCACATGGTTCTTCTAAATATCCGGTGTCCATTTAATTTTATTGTAAAATTCTACTCTGATTCCATGGAATTCAACACATTATAGTCACTCATAAAACTTTGCCTATATGACTGATATCAATATTCATCTCTGGAATTCAAGAATCCGTGATGGATCACTGATAATTGGGAAGCAGCATAGCTTGATGGTAAGAGCAAAGACCTTGAAACCAGGGGACCTGGGTTATAATTCTTGCTCAACTACTTTTCTGCTTTGTAAAATGATAATAATAACAATAATAATAAAATAGTCATTGTAAAGTGCTTGCTATGTGCCAAATACTAAACACTGGTGTAGATGATCGGACGCAGTCCCTGTCACATGTGGAGATAACAGTCTAAATAGGAAAGCAGGTATTGAATCTCCATTTTACAGATGAGGAAACTGAAGCACAGAAAAGTTAAGTAACTTTCTCAAGATCGGACAGCAGGCAAGCAGGTATTGAATCTCCATTTTACAGATGAGGAAACAGGCACAGAAAAGTTAAATAACTTTCTCAAGATCAGACAGCAGGCAAGTGGCAGAATTCCAACCTGGGTCCTTTGACTCTATGCCTCAGTGTCCTCATCTGTAAAATCAGAATTAAATACCCGTTCTCCCTCCCTCTTAGATTATAAGCCCCATTCTGGGATAGGAACTGTCTCTGATTTGATTATTCTTTATTTACCCCAGCGCTTAGTACACTGTTTGGCAGATAGTAAGCATTTAAGAAATATCACAATCAGTATTATTTCACTGACCAAATGTAAGGTTTAGAAGCCCTACTCTCTGCAAAACCTATGAAAGTTCTTAATTTTTTCTAAAATGATGCTTAATCTCTAAATTGAATGAGATTTTATCTGACCTTTATCAATATTTTAAGACTACACCTTTGAGTTGTCTATTAATCTGTGTTTATGAATCACCAGTCCTTACCACACATATATCCATAGCAACAGATGGTTCATGACTTTGGCAGACTGAATAGTTTTGATTCTATTAATTCCTTCCCTCATTTTAACAGACCAAAGCCAAAGCTTGAACTATCATTCTAACCGGGGTTTCTATCTCTGCCTTGTCACTCATCCAAATGCATGATGTTGTTTGTTCTGATTGTTTAAACTTTTCAGCCTTGCCTGTTTTGAATATTTTTTCTGCCCAGGTTTATTCCAAATGCTCGGCCAAATCTCCACTTTTTCTCCCATAAACACACTCTGGAAAATACTTTCTGTGAGGAAAGTCCAAAGGGGAGTCTCTCTCTCTCCTTCCCTCAATCAATAACATTTATTGAGCACTCGCTATGTGTCGAGCATTGTATTAAACACTTGGGAGAGTACAACAGAGTTGGTATACACATCCCTGCCCAGAAGAAGCTCTCTTTATCTCCATCGCTCAGTCTGATTGTCACTCTCTCTGCCTCTTTCGCCTCCTTTCCCCTTGACATTGTACATATTCTAAGCTTTTCTAAACTACAATATTACTCCCCTACTTTTTTTCTTAAATAGACTACTGCGCACTCACCCCAGAGTCATGGTCTTCCTGAGGTGATGTGAATTTGGGGAACCCAGAGCTAATCCTTTTCAGAGGGCTCACTTAACTCAGTGGTGTGTAGTTGCTTGGAGAAGCAGCGTGGCTCACTAGAAAGAGCGCGGGCTTTGGAGTCAGAGGTCATGGGTTCAAATCCCGGCTCCGCCAATTGTCAGCTGTGTGACTTTGGGCAAGTCACTTCACTTCTCTGGGCCTCAGTTCCCTCATCTGTAAAATGGGGATTAAGACTGTGAGCCCCCCGTGGGACAACCTGATCACCTTGTAAACTCCCCAGTGCTTAGAACAGTGCTTTGCACATAGTAAGCGCTTAATAAATGCCATCATTATTATTATTATTATTCTCCATTAGCCCTAGGAACCCCCAATCCAAACAGATCTGATTTATTTATTTTACTTGTACATATCTATTCTATTTTATTTTGTTAGTATGTTTGGTTTTGTTCTCTGTCTCCCCCTTTTAGACTGTGAGCCCACTGTTGGGTAGGGACTGTCTCTACATGTTGCCAATTTGTACTTCCCAAGCGCTTAGTACAGTGCTCTGCACATAGTAAGCGCTCAATAAATACGATTGATGATGATGACCCCAGCCTATGCAAGTTCAAGTTCAGCATGCTGGTGGGAATGGATAGGTGGAAGAAAGAAAAAGTCACATGATTTCTACCCAAGTGGGAGCACCTTGGCCTAGTGGAAAGAGCACGATGTGGGCATCAGAGGTCCGGGTTCTAATCCCAACTCTGACAAGTTCTAGCTGTGTGAACTTGGATACATCGGTTAACTTCTCTCTGCTTTATTTCTCCCTCTACTTGGACTGGGAGCCCCATGTGGGACAGGGACTGTGTCCAACCTAATTAACTTGTATTTACCCCAATACTTAGAACAGTTTTTGACACAGAATAAGAGCTTAACACAAAAACCATAAAGAGGTAGGGCTCCCTGTTGCACCCTTATAATGAAAGTAGGCATCTTATATTGCTTATTTCTGTTTTTCTCTTTATCTTTTATAACGTGTTCAGTTTTTTATGTCAATCAGACGGCCCTTGTCCCCCAGGACTCAAGGTGGAGTTGGCGGGTCGGTGGGTGGAGGTGACTCCGTCTTAGCCTATTCAAGATCTTACCTTGCCTCCCACCAATCTTCTTTCATCTATTATTATTTTCATATTTGGAACTGGCTGCTGGTTAATGAACAGTGGATAGGCACTTCAAACATCTTCTAATCTGGCTTGTTCTAGATGAATTGCCTTTGTC
This sequence comes from Tachyglossus aculeatus, assembly GCF_015852505.1. Taxonomy (NCBI): domain Eukaryota; kingdom Metazoa; phylum Chordata; class Mammalia; order Monotremata; family Tachyglossidae; genus Tachyglossus; species Tachyglossus aculeatus. The sequence goes on from NC_052075.1 coordinate 12,493,023, forward strand.
ATTTCCCTATCCATCTGTACCCTTAGTGATTTTATTTGCAAATTTCAGTAACTCCACAGCATGAAATTCACTCATCGCAGAATGCAAATGTTAAATAATGGCAATTTGATTATTAATGGTAAAGCTCAACCTAAGAATTTTCCAGCAGTAATAGAGTGTAAGAGAAATTAAAACCTTCCTGAAGTAAACATAGCTTTTATACGTTGATACTGCATAACAGTGTGTAGTCACAGGACAATAGTAATTATTGAGCAATTACTCTTGCTGAACCCCGTATCAAAATTTTGGGATAATTATTAGGCACAATCCCTTCCCTTGAGGAGTTTATCATCTATCTGGGGGAAACAAACACTAAAATAAATAATGGTTAGGAAGAAACAGCAAAGTTTAAAGATCTACATATAAACACCACCTTGGGTAAGCAGCGTGGCTCAGTGGAAAGAGCACGGGCTTTGGAGGCAGAAGTCGTGGGTTCGAATCCCGGCTCCATCACATGTCTGCTGTGTGACCTTGGGCAAGTCACTTAACTTCTCTGAGCCTCAGTTACCTCATCTGTAAAATGGGGATTAAGACTGTTCCACGTGGGACAACCTGGTCACCTTGTAACCCCCCCCCCCCCCGCCCCCAGGGCTTAGTATAGTGCTTTGCACATAGTAAGCGCTTAACAAATGCTATTATTATTATTGTTATTAGGTAGTAGCCAAGACTCCGGGAATGAATGTACTGCCTTAGTATGTAGTGTTAAGGTGACATTAGTGAATGGGGAAATTAGAGAGATGGTCTCTTAGAGAAACTGCAATTTTAGAAGGGTTTTGAAAATGGAGAGAGTAGTTGTCTGATGTAAAGGGGGAAGGAAATTTCAGGCAGGTGGGACGGCTTAAGTATGAAGTCGGTGGTGAAAGAGATGGCAACCAGGAACTGTTGAATAGGTGGTTTGAGATGAGAGAACCTTGATTTGCAGCCAAGGGCAGAGATCATGTTTCATAAGTGAATTCTAGTCTCACCAGCTCATTTGCTCCCCTGGCTTCATCTAGGCTTAGTCCTGGGTCCCCTTCTATCTGCACCCACTCCTTTGGAGAGCCAGCATGGCTTAATGGATACAGCACAGGCCTGAGAGTCAGAAGGACCTGGGTTCTAATTATGGCTCTGCCATGTGTCTGCTGTGTGACCTTGGGCAAGTCACTTAGCTTTTCTGGGTTTAGATTTAGAGAAGCAGCGCGGCTCAGTGGAAAGGGCCCGGGCTTTGGAGTCAGAGGTCAGGGGTTCAAATCCCGGCTCCGCCACTTGTCAGCTGTGTGGCTTTGGACAAGTCACTTAACTTCTCTGGGCCTCAGTTACCTCATCTGTAAAATGAGGATGAAGACTGTGAGCCCCCCGTGGCACAGCCTGATCACCTTGTAACCTCCCCAGCGCTTAGAACAGTGCTTTGCACATAGTAAGTGCTTAATAAATGCCATAATAATAATAATTATTATTATAGATTCCTCACCTGTAAAACGGGGATTAAGAAAGTGAACCCCATGTTGGACAGGGACTGTGTCCAACTGATTTACAGTGCTCTGCACACAGTAAGTGCTCAATAAATACGATTGATGATTAACTTGTATCTATCCTAGCACTTAGAACAGTGCTAGGTACATAGTAAGCACTCAACAAGTACCATAATTGTCATTATTATTATTTGCTCTCACAGCTTCAACTGCCATCTCTATGCAGAGGATTCCCAAATCTTCATCTCCAGCTCTGATTGCTCTCCCTCTCTGCAGTCTTGCATTTCGTTCTGCTTTCAGAACATCTCTATTTGGATGTCCTCCCATCACCTCAAGCCCCTTACCCCTTAACTCTCATGTACGTATCCATAATTTATTTATTCATATTTATTTCTGTATCCCCCTCTAGACTCTAAGCTCTTTGTGGGCAGGGAATGTGTCTACCAACTCTGTTACATTGTTATAGTGCATTCTCCCAAGTGCTTAGTGCAGGGCTTTGCACACAGTAAATGCTCAGTAAATATGATTGTTTGATCAGCTCTTAGTACATTTTCCTGCACACAGTAGGCACTTAATACATACTATTGATTGATTTTAGGGGAAAAGAATGTAAATATTTCTGCTTTCCATCCAAGAATCATGACCCTGCCATAAAGTTATGGAAGCTGGTAGTAATTTTTGGTCAGCAAATAAAATGTTAGAGGCAGAAGGCTAATCCCGCTCTGATATTCACATGAGGAAAACAAGCTTGCAAGGCATGTTAGTGAAATCTTAGGAAGACTGTCCAGTTTGAGATGAAGGGTTTCATGTCGCAGAATGTAAGACTGCTCTCTTGGGAGATTACTAGTCATTGGATTGAAATCATCGAGATTTCATGCAATATGGATGCATCCCCTATCCTCCTAAATAGCTCTACTTCAACTCCATTTAATCAAAGGTAAAGCACACATTTTATTCCCAAATTTGGTAGCTCCAGAAGCCTCTTCAATTAGGTTGTTCGATGAAATTGCAATCATTTTCCTCCTGGTGACAGCTGAGTGGGAGCGATTTCACAAGAGGTGTTTAGCATGGAGGAGAAGGTATTAGTGCTTCTATGACAGAGCTGATAAAGTCATCAAAGCCCATAATGTTAGAGCAAATTTAATGATTCCCAATCATTTCCTTTGAATTGGATTACTCTGTGGATTACTCTGCTTACTTACCCTCCTGTGCTGAAATGCAAGACAATAGAGATTTCAATGACAAAGCGGACAGATGCAAGGAATGCCTCAAACAAAACCAACACAAATGTGTCTTGTTTCAATAACAACCCATTCTTTCCTTGGAGTCCAAATCATTTTGGACACCACAGAGAGAACTGTATGCTCTGAATGGGTTGATTTGAATTATTACCACTCAGAAAGGAAGTGATGCAGAGATATCCTGGCATTTCATACACTGCACAGCCACTCTTAGAATTCAGAGAGGAGCTAGGTACCTGAGGAAAGGAGACTCATATGGTAATGACAAACCACAGCGGAGAGACTGACAAAAATGGTGACACTGTCAGAGCAGTAATGAAATTACTAGATAAATAGCATCTGATAAATGTTATTATAACATAACATAAATAAATATATAACATAAATAACATCGAGATAAATAACATCTGTAGGTCTGTGATGTGATAAAAACTGATAACTTAGAGGAAACCATTAAAAATGGAACTGGTAAGTGGCTGCCTGTATATGTATCAATCTTCTTAAAGGTCCTGATGTAGGGACATATCATCTGAACAAAATTAGAGTGAGGCCTAATGCATTATTTCAGGCGCTTCACCACTTCTGTCCCTGGTAAAGAACAGAACGGGAGTTCTCTGTATTAAGTCCACAAACAAAAAGGGATGAATTTGCCATTTTCCCAGCCTAAAGATTGATGTTGAAGTTTTAATATTTTATACCGGGTTATTGAAATTTTCTTCAATTGTTCAAACAGTGACATTAGTAATACAATTACATCAAATATTAAAACATGAAAAACAAATCTCCCTGCCAGACACATTTTTATCGAATTTCCCCCAAACACTGAGCTAGAAAAATGACTTCAACCTAGATTAAGCTAAAATACAGTTGTCACTTCTGATGTGACGCACTACACTGCCACCTCCTAAAAACAGCAGCGAGAAGAAAGCAGCAGCAGTAAACAAATGCAACTGAAAATGAAGCTTTCCAATTAATATTTCATGAGGCCAAGACTTCAATCAGTCAACCAATCAATGGCATTTATTGATCACTTAAATGTGCAGAACACTGTACTAAGTGCTTAGGCATGAGAGGGATTCGCCTCAGTGAATGTTGAAAATCATGGTCAATCTAAGCTTTGCCAGAAGGACATGTGGCCTGGAGTCAATTAATCAGTCAATGGTATTTATTGAGTGCTCACTGTGAGCAAAGCACTGTACTAAGCGCTTGTACAGTCCAACAGATTTGATAGGCAGATTCCCAGCCCACTGGGAAATCACAGTGAAATCCACCTCAAGCAGTCATTGGTATTTATTGAGCACTTACTGTGAGCAGAGCACTGTACTAAGCACTTATACTGTCCAACAGATTTGACAGAGAAGCAGTGTGGCTCATTGGAAAGAGCACGGGCTTTGGAGTCAGAGGTCATGGGTTCAAATCCTGGCTCCGCCAATTGTCAGCTGTGTGACTTTGGGCAAGTCACTTAACTTCTCTGGGCCTCAGCTACCTCATCTGTAAAATGGGGATGAAGGAAGACTGTGAGCCCCCCGTGGGACAAGCTGATCACCTTGTAATCTCCCCAGTGCTTAGAACAGTGCTTTGCACATAGTAAGCACTTAATAAATGCTATCATCATTATTATTATAGGCAGATTCCCAGAGCACTGGGAACTCACAGTGAAATCCACCTCAAGCAGTCATTGGTAGTGGTTTGATAATCCCATGTCAGCTGGGAATGTTTGATAAGACATAGGAGGGGCTTGGGCTGGCTACTATGGTGCCAATACTACCACTTTCTATATCAATCAATCAATCATATTTATTGAGCGCTTACTATGTGCAGAGCACTGTACTAAGCGCTTGGGAGTACAAATTGGCAACATGTAGAGACAGTCCCTACCCAACATTAAGCTCACAGTCTAAAAGGGGGAGACAGAGAACAAAACCAAACATACTAACTAAATAAAATAAATAGTTGATCTATATCATGATCCTTGGCTGCCTGAAGCAGAAGAGAGCAGCTGATGCCCTTGCCAAGCCTCTGGAACCCAGGAAGAACATCAGAGACTGCAGCAGCACCGCAGAACCTGGTAGAAATAGCTGGGTGACTGCCAAATGGCCATTTAGGTAGCTGACTTCCTAGGATGCTTCTGTATTTATTTAAGTGAATAAATAAGCAAAGAATAACCATTTAAAATATTCCCAAAAGGATGTGTATTTACTTTGGGAATTACTAGTGATCATACTTCGGTCCATGCTTGGAAACATTCTAGAGGTACTTTGTTTAAAATAACAATAATAATAATGGCATTTATTAAGCAATTACTATGTGCAAAGCACTGTTCTAAGCGCTGGGGAGGTTACAAGGTGATCAGGTTGTCCCGCAGGGGGCTCACAGTCTTCATCCCCATTTTACAGATGAGGTAACTGAGGCACAGAGGAGTGAAGTGACTTGCCCAAAGTCACACAGCTGACAACTGGCAGAGCCGGGATTCAAGCCCATGACCCCTGACTCCAAAGCCCGCGCTCTTTCCACTGAGCCACACTGCTTCTCATCTCCTTGAGGGCAGGGGTCAAGACTACAACTATATTATATGGTACCCTCTTCAGCATCAGTACAGTGTTCTGCACACAGAATGCATTCAATAAATACTCTGACTGAGAAGGAGAGCAATCAGTTAAAGGTATTTGCTGAGCGCTTACTGTTCAAAGAACCATTCACACTGATCTCAGTGGAAACAACAGATATGATTTATTTATGTTCTCTAAGTAAGGATGACATAAGAACTTATCCTGATAAGATTCTCTCTAGAAATTTACAAGCTCCCCACTAGTGGAAAGAGCTTGGGTCTGAGAGCCAACAGACCTGAGTCTAATCCCTATCTCTGCCACTTGCCTGTTGTGTGACCTTAGGTAAGTCACTTAACTTCTCTGTGAGCCCACTGTTGGGTAGGGACTGTCTCTATATGTTGCCAACTTGTACTTCCCAAGCGCTTAGTACAGTGCTCTGCACACAGTAAGCGCTCAATAAATACGATTGAATCAATGAATGAATGCTGCTTCTCTAACATGTAGTATAGAGCTCTGCATACAGTAAATGCTCAATAAATATGATTGGCTGACTGACTACACACTAGGGTTAAGAAGGGAGGGTGGGGGAAATGTACAGTCTTTTTTCTGGGTCCTGTCCTGGGGAGGGGGAGACCAATCACTCCTGCATGTACCAGTTCTAGACCATTCATTCATTCATTCAATCGTATTTATTGAGCGCTTACTGTGTGCAGAGCACTGTACTAAGCACTTGGGAAGTACAAGTTGGCAACATATAGAGACGGTCCCTACCCAACAGTGGGCTCACAAGTGATAGCAGAGGAGGAGATCGGTGAGATCAATCAATCAATCGTATTTATTAAGCGCTTACTGTGTGCAGAGCACTGTACTAAGCGCTTGGGAAGTACAAGTTGGCAACACATAGAGACGGTCCCTACCCAACTGTGGGCTCACAGTCTAGAAGTGGGAGATGAAACAACACCACGCACAGGTTTTGCTCCGGTAATCAGATACTGACCCTCCCTCCCTGACTCAATAATCTAGAGATAAGTTCTCTTCATCTCTCTCTCTTTTACTCCCTCCATCTTCTCTCCTTCTCTCACATCCAGATTCGATTCCTACGCTACAAAATTATATTCTGTAAAATACACTTTAAAATAACAAACATACGCAAACATCCTCATCCTGAGCAGAATCCTCCTTATACAAGTGTTTTTAAATACCTCAATTACAAACAGGCTATGGTTTCTTCCAAGCTGATTCAAAATTACTTATGAATGAAATTCATGGAAAAAACTAATTATCATAATTTCTCGTCAGTCTCTGATGGCAACATTTTCTTCCACCATATAATTACATGTTATTCTTTGTTTAATCTATTTATATAATATATTGATGTTTAGACATGGAAATTGTATTTATTATTTAAAGTTCTGAGTAGATTCATTTTCAAATGTAAATTTCTTTATGGAGTCTGGGGCTTAGAAATCAATAATTTTCCAACTAGTTATTTCCTAATTAGCATGTGTAATTGCATATTTCCATGCAAAAAGCCCCATTGATTTACACTTCTGGCAAAGGTAGTCATGTATTTATTTTGCATATTCAATATGTATGCAAACACTTGAATTTACATATATGAATATTCATGGTATGTATGTATCTCTTCCTTATACATAAAGTGTGTGGTATACAGTCCACATTCAAGACGACAGACAATGCTATGCTGGAACCCGATCAACCCCAGAAGATGTTATTTTAAGTCATTTAACCAGGCTAACCGAGTATTAAGCATAAACTGCATCCAGGCTGAATGTTCACGGCTATCTTAGATGATCGGAAACGAAAAAAGTAAAATGCCATTGGCTACTGCATGTCGCAAATATTTTCAAGGATGTGCCACATGTGTAATAGAGAAGCATAGAGAAGCGACATGCCTCAGTGGAAAAAGCCCGGGCTTTGGAGTCAGAAGTCATGGGTTCAAATCCCGTCTCCGCCACTTGTCAGCTGTGTGACTTTGGGCAAGTCACTTCACTCCTTTGTGCCTCAGTTACCTCATCTGTAAAATGGGGATTAAGATTGTGGGCCCCCCGTGGGACAACCTGATCACCTTGTAACCTCCCCAGCGCTTAGGATAGTGCTTTGCACATAGTAAGCACTTAATAAAAGCCATCATCATCATTATATATGGAGCATGGCTCAGTGGGGAAGTGCCCGGGCTTTGGAGTCAGAGTTCATGGGTTCAAATCCCGGCTCAGCCAGTTGTCAGTTGTGTGACTTTGGGCAAGTCACCTCACTTCTCTGTGCCTCAGTTACCTCATCTGTAAAATGGGGATTAAGATTGTGAGCCCCCCATGGGACAACCTGATCACCTTGTAACCTCTCCAGCGCTTAGAACAGTGCTTTGCACATAGTAAGCGCTTAATAAATGTCATTAAAAAAAAAAAAAGTTTACTAGGAAGAAGGGCTACTTGGATCCTAAGGGGATTCCCTGTTTTTTGTCCCAGTGTGAAGCAAGACTGAACAAAACTGGTCAAAGACGGATTGGAGGTATTAATGTTCACACACAATGGAAAGAGCCTGGGCTTGGGAGTCAGAGGTCATGGGTTCAAATCCTGGCTCCGCCACTTGTCAGCTGTGTGACTTCGGGCAAGTCACTTGACTTTTCTGAGCCTCAGTTCCCTCATCTGTAAAATGGCAATTAAAACTGTGAGCCCCATGTGGGACAACGTGATCACCTTGTATCTTCCCCAGGACTTAGTACAGTGCTTTGCACATAGTAAGTGCTTAACAAATGCCATCATTATTATTACTATTATTATACGGTGTGGGCTCTTAACTGATGGCTTCAACCTGGGATACGCCAAAGCCATTTTGCATTTTATTTTTCATTCTACCTACAAAGCTTTCCTCTTGTCATAGTAAATATTTAGCTTCTCAGATTGACTGATTACTTCGCTGAACAAATGTATACGGTCTTCCCCCTTCTTATCGGAGTCAATGTTTTTCTCAATACTGCAAAGTAAATTAAAATAAAGTGTTTAAATCTACTGCTTACGATAAAGCAGACCAAATCTGGTTCCAATAAATGTGAAATACATCTTGTCATGTACCTTTCACTTTATAGAAATGCTACTACACGGCTTAGCCAGTTAAGTCTAATATGTTGACATTTATTTTTGCTGCAATAAATGTTAGGATTATATTTTTGCATTAAATTCTGGCATTTTTAAAGATCACGATGACAAGTAATTTATTTCTTAAATCAATCTAGTTTGTTTTTACTTTTTGAATATGGATTTGGCCCTGGGCCCCCCAAGGCATGGGACAAAGCATATTTCATGTTTTGCAACCTATTAGTTTGATTTAAATCCATTTTTTCTGTCAGGATTTCCGCAAGCCTTTTTTGATGTTATTTGCTCTGAATTATTGCCCAGAAATAATCACACTGAATCCAATTTCACACAGGCTGTGTGGCCTACGAGGAGTGTCACCGTGAAGCTTTAAAGCATTTATATTTGATTTCCGTGAGGGTGCCACTTCAGATTTTCCATACCCTATATGCAGAGAACACATTCTCACTTTATTTTTGGACTGTCTCCTTCCCCTGCCCATTAATAGGTGAAATAAGCAGTTTCATGTAGTTGGATTCAAACTTGAGTTTTAAAATAATGTAGTAAAAATGAAGATTTCTGAAATCCAGAACAAAGTCTTGTACAGTTTGATAAGAGGAATTTGAAACTGGGTTGAAATTAGTTCACTGAATAGGGGTTGATACACGTGGGAATTCTGTTCTTTCCTTTAGAACAGTGTGTTACACAAATAGGTGGTCTTTGAATACTGTTGCCAATGACGATGATGCTAAATTTCATGATATAAATGAGAAGTGGCATGGTAAAGTGGAAAGGGCACGGTATTGAGAGTCAGAAAATCTGTATTCTAATCCCAGCTCCAACATTTGGCTGCCAAGTAATTTGGGCAAGTCACTTTACTTCTCTGTAGCTAATTTCCTCATCTGCAAAATGGGGATTAAGTATCTGTCTCCCTTCCCCTTAGACTGTGAATCTCCTGTGGATCAAGGACTGTCTGATCTGTTCATAACTATTTCATTACTTGGCAAATAGTAAACACTTGACAGAAGCTACAGTTATCATTTTTTGAACTCTGCATGCAAAGCATTGAACAAAGTGCTTGGGAACATACAATACAGTAAGTAGACATGATTCCTGCCTTCAAGAAGCCTACAGTCTATTGGAGGAGATGAGAAAAATTTGAGAGTTCACCAAATTCATTTGGTGAACCCAGGGAAGTTTGCAAGGACTTACATCTTGCATTTATATAAGTGGCTACCAGGCTATGCATTCAGGGTAGATCTGGATAATAATAATAATAATAACAAAATAATAATAATGGCATTTATTAAGCACTTACTATGTGCAAAGCACTGTTCTAAGCGCTGGGGAGGTTACAAGGTGATCAGGTTGTCCCACTGGGGGCTCACAGTCTTAATCCCCATTTTACAGATGCGGGAACTGAGGCACAGAGAAGTTAAGTGACTTGCCCAAAGTCACCCAGCTAACAATTGGTGGGGCCAGGATTTGAACCCATGACCTCTGACTCCAAAGCCCGGGCTCTTTCCACTGAGCCATGCTGCTTCTCATCGGAGGTTTTTAAACCTGAAATATTCAGCTTCCTGTCCTCTTTCCTTTTCATTTCACCTGCATAGACAGTCCAACTGACCTCTATAAAACAGGCTGAATCAAGATGCCAATTTCAAACCCTCAGCAGTTAATGGGGGTGTTTACAGCTCAGTGCAACAACCACTGTATATGTACTGGTTAATTTGCATAGTTAAAAGTGTGGGTGGATGCTGGTATTGAAACAAATCTAATTTGTATTCGGGCCACTTCTTTGAAATTTCAATCGACTTTAGGCACTGCCTAGAATCACTGGCAATTCTTACACATCACAAATACTCCCAAAGAATGCTTTTCTGGCCTGATTCTACTTCCTGTTATCCTTCCCGCATGGTGAGGAAAATGTTTAATTTTACCTGCCTCCCAACCATGGAAACTCGATTATTAGGGGAATTGCTCTGCCTCAGTCCCCGAATCAACCGACTCCAACTCACAGCCTACCAACCCAGTTCATGTCCTGTTCCTCTGAGATCAGAAAGTGGGAAAAGGAAAATAAATGATCTTCCTAACATTTAAAAAGTCAGGATGCCAGTGGTTGTTTGAACTAAAGAAGATAATAAAACTAACTGCGGCAGTCATTACGCACTTACTAGGCACCAAGCACTGCACTAAGTGCTGGGGTAGATAATCCGGTTGGACATAGTTCTTGCTCTACATGTGGCTGACAGTCTAAATAGGATGGAGTAGGATTTAATAAGGAAACCGAGGAACGGAGAAATTAAGTGACTCACCCCAGGTCACACAGCTGGCAAGTGACAGATCTGGGATTATAACCCGGATCTTCTGACGCCCAGGCCTGTGTTTTTTCCACTAGGCCACACTACTTCAAAGAGCTAATAGACTACAAAGCCACCATTTTGTGTCTTTTTTACTCTGACTGAAAGCTTTCAGTTCTTGTCAGAGACCTGGGATGGGTCAAGCTATCATTCATGCAATCATTCAGTTGTAATTATTTAGCACTTACTGTGTGCAGAGCACTGTACTAAGCACTTGGGAGAGTACAATACAACAATAAGCAGGCATATTCCCTGCCCACGAGTTTACAGTCTAGAAGGGGAGACAGACATTTCCGTAAATAATTAAATTGTGGATCAGTACATAAGTGCTCTGAGCCTGTTGGAGGGGTGAAAAAGGGTGAAAATTCAAGTGTAGGGTCAATTCAGAAGGGAGTGGTAGAAGAGGAAATGAAGGATTACTTGGGGAAGGCCTCTCAGATGAAGTTTCTATAAGGCTTTGAAGTTGGGGAGACTGATCATCAGTCAGATAAGAAGGGGTAGGGAGTTCCAGGGCTGCTGCTATTAGTTTTCCTCTCCTCTCCTGCCCAGTCAGGCTGTTACCTAGTTGTGGGTAGGGATGTGTCTGTTGCTATATTGTACTCTCCAAAGTGCTTAGTGCCCCTTTCAAGTTCGCACCCGGAGAGTTTCCAGTCCTCTACCAGTCTCGGCTACTGGAGGAAGAGTCGGGCAGAAGCATACCCATTCCTTTCCTAGCTTGGAAAGACTGTGAGCTTTCTAGACTGTGAGCCCACTGTTGGGTAGGGACTGTCTCTATATGTTGCCAACTTGTACTTCCCAAACGCTTAGTACAGTGTTCTGCACACAGTAAGTGCTCAATAAATATGATTGATTGATTGATTGGACAATGGCTAGCCCGTGGAAGGCAATCTGCTACAAGTCAAAACTCCCCTGTGCCTGGCAGCAGTGGCACGGGAGAAAGTCGAGGGTGGAGACTCAAATTTACTGTGCAGAAGGAGGCAATGGTAAACCACTTCTGTATTTTTCCCCTAAAAATTATATGGATACACTACCAGAATGACTACAGATGGACAGCTGAGTATTCTGTGGGAGATGTGTTCGTGGTGTCGCTATGGGTTGGAAATGACTTGACGGCATAAGACAAGTGCTTAGTACATTGTTTTGCACATAGTAAGCGTTCAATAAATATGATTGAATGAATAAATGTGGTTTTGAGCAGCACACTAGTGCTTTTGAGTTGACTGCATTCCTGGCCCTTGTTGTCAGTGATGCCAATCTACCTTTTGACATTGGAAATGCTTTGTAGAAGCCGCCAACAACATTGCCCCAGAATTTGGATGTGTCTTCCATGATAGGCTCAGGACTCTCAGCCAAGATGGAAAACCAACATAGCCTTCTGTACCTTCATCATGGTGTAGAATGTATACACTCTTGCAATCTCCAGAAGGCCATGCTGAATTTCTTGGTTCTGTGTTCCATCTTTTTATCCATTTATCACTAGACAACATGCTGCAAACGAAGCAGGATTTAGTGATTACTTAAAATCTGCTTAGCCCATGGAAATCTGTGGTTTTGTGCCAGGTTTTCCTTGAGTAGGTCAATGTAAATTGTAAATTTTCTTGAGATAGAATCACCTGTTAACCTAGTCCAATGCTCTGACCATTAGACTGTGATACCTCATACATGAATACTGGATATGGTGTGAACAGAGAGAGAATCATCAGACCATGCAATTACTGGTAGTTAAAGCCTTCTTCACCAAAACAGTAATTACTAAATCCTTAAAATGTCCTGGAAGATAGCACTTATTAACAATCTGCTATCTCCTGTAGAGACTCATTAATGGTCTAGGGCTACCTTTAGGTGAGGTAAAGATTCTAAACACTTTCAGTTTGAGAAAAGTGTTTAATCTCCTGAGATGATTATTACGGAAGAATGATTAGCTCTCCTCCTGGGATTTTCAAAAGCTCAGAGGATAATTGATCTTAGTTTAAATTTGGTATTTTGCCTTAGTTGAACTGAAAGGGATTTTGACATTTTAACTTTCCACAATATTCCTTATTTAAAAAACTCATTCTTCATTAACAAATATCCATACATTCCAGAGCCCTTACTGTTTCCTCAGAATCCTTAGTGAATTATTTTCAGTTATTTTGCTCTCTTTAAGGTTAGTGGTCACATTCTCTCCTTTCTAAGGACCTAGTCTTGTGCTTAGAGTGCAGGATGCTTGGAAAACATTTCTGGCAGACTGTTCTTACAATTACAGTGTGTGTATTAAAGGAATATGTCTCCTCTCTCCCCTACCTCACGTCCCTATCTGTCATGTAATACAAACATGTTTAACCCAGGGTTTCTTATAGTTGGCCTGTTCATATCACTACAGATAGAACTTGCAAATTTGTACACCCATCACACTGGATCTATGGAAAATATCTAGATTATCTCAAACTTTTCATCTGACTCATCTGACACATCATTTTCTATTGTACTTTCACTCCCTCAGATCATCATCATCATCATCAATGGTGTTTATTGAGTGCCTACTGCGTGCAGATCAATGTACTAAATGCTTGGTAGAGTACAATAAAACAAAGTTGACAGACCTGTTCCCTGCTCATAATAAGCCTACAGTCTGATCAACAGCCAGACCACCATCAGCCTGACTCTGTGGAGGTGGGTAGTCAATCAATCTATCAATGGTATTTATTGAGTGCCTGGTATGTGAAGAGCACTGTACTAAATATTTGGGAGAGTACAATTCTCAATAAGCCTTGTTAGAAGGGGGAGAAAAGGATGCAGTTTCTACATCTCTGGGCAGGAAGCCAGATACTTCCATTTAGCCTGTTTTCATTCTTTCAGTCTCCTCAGCCAGTTTCTTTTCTTGTCTAATACAGAGACCCTAATTCTCTGTATTAGATATCTTGGTCCCTTGATCTTCGATGAGTTCTCAAAGAGAACACAGAATTGGTGGAAGACATCATCAAACTCTTGATCATTTGGGAGCTGATTACCAGGTTTGTGGATTATCCAGGCTCTCTGCTTCTGCCTCTTATCTTGGTCCTTAGACTCTCTGACTCCTTAGGCTCTCCAACTTTTGGTCATTAATTACTTCATGCAAATATGCTCCCTTCAGTTAGTTGTGTTACTTGTTACATGCTCTATTTTGAAAGGTACTAGGATGGGGAGAAGAGGTTGAAAACATGAATCTATGTGAACTTCAATGACTTATGCTGCTACAGAACAGGGTCCTGATGCTTAATTGAGAGATGACTATGGATAGTTGTATATTTATGGCAAAGAAAAGGGAAGTTTCCTGAGGATGGGATCCTTGGCTCCATGCGCAGCATGTTCTAGTGGAAAGAGATTAAGACTGGATGTCGGAAAGCACTAAGCTCAATTCCTGGCTCCGCCACTTGCCTGCTGTGTGACTTATGGCAACTCTATGCCTCATTTTCCTCATCTGTAAAATGAAGATTAAATAGCTGTTATCCCTCATGTAGCCTGTGAGTTCCATCTGATTGAATCGTACCTGCTCAGGAGCTTAGCACAGTGCTTGGGACATATTTAGCCCTTAACAATCAATCAATCAAATTTATCGAGTGTTTATTGTGTGTACTTGGGAGAGTACAATGTAACAGTTGATAGATACAGTACTAGCCCAAAGTAAGACAGGCATTAATATAAATAAATTACAGAAATATTGCTGAAGCTTTCTGAGGCTCTGATGTATTTCCCCTACCCCTGTGCAGCTCTCCCTCTCACACAAATCTGTGCCAATAGGATCCACATAATTCCTAATGCTATTCTGATGTCATTTTGAAATAACTCACTGAGCATTTTCTATTTCTATTTGTTCTTGACCCCAAAATGATGGATTTTCATGAGCTTTTAAAATCACAATTAAATGCCATACTTATTTCATTGGGAGACATACGGCTATTGCTTTCCTAGCCCCCAAAGAAATGCCATTTATTATGCAGAGCAGAGCTCTTAAATTCAACAATATGGGTGTGATTCATGCCTTTCAGTTTCCCTTTTCCTGTCCTCATTCCCCCAAATTTAGAAGTTAAAATTCCTTCCAAATTTCTATATTTCTAAGTATAATTATTCTGAATTATTTCAGCATTTAAAAGTATTTCTACAATTATAAATTGGGGGCAAGATAATATTTCAATGGTGCGAAATTTCCAGCAAATCTCCACCTCTGGTGACAGCAGGAGTGAATTTTCAAAGGACAAAGAACAGCCTGAAGAGAAGTTGAAGAAATGAAGACAAAATCAACTGGCTTTTTAGAGAGCCTTGCTTTTCAAGAAGAAGGAATATATGAGGAATGCTATCATCAGCTGGCACTGTAGCGGCTATGCTTTGCCTTTCAGTTTAGAAATGCAGGGGATGACTGCAAATTAACCATTACACTTTACACAATGAAGCTGTTGCTATGAGGAATTCTAGGCAGGGGGTGTTGAAAAGGGAAATATCTTTATTTAAGAACCAGGGTGGACAGCCCTCGGTGATATCACTAAGGCACTGGTAAATGGCTTCAGCGCCGTCTGTACAAACTTCACAAGACCCAGCTCGCATCATGCTGAAAAACACAGCTCTGAAATCTATATTTCATCTCTGAAACAGTGAGTTCAAAATGCAGTACCAAGTGAATGATGACAAATGAAGCAAGCAAAGGTTTTCTGGGGCTTCTTCCCCAATACCAAGCAATTCCACCCCCACAAAAAAAAAAGGTCTCTCACAGATGTGGAAATTATGAAGGGCTGAAGCAGGTGGCTAAATCCTAATTACTAAAAATAGGAACCTTGACAAAGGAAAACTACATTTCACATTACAGGCTGAACCCACGCACTGCACTCTGACTCAGAGGCACCGCATGAACTAGAGAGCATATTCCATTAATCAATCAATCAATACTACTTACTGAGCACTTAGTGTGTACAGAGCACACAGTACTTGTCCGGGATGAGGATGTTCCATGCCATGATTATTATTTATTTTTAAATATTTTTAGACTGTGAGCCCACTGTTGGGTAGGGACTGTCTCTAGATGTTGCCAACTTGTACTTCCCAAGCGCTTAGTACAGTGCTCTGCACACAGTAAGCACTTAATAAATACGATTGATTGATTAAATGGCCACATGGACCTGTGGCCACCTCAGTAAATCAACCAAGAGAGTTCGAATCTCTGTCTTCAGTGATCTTAGGATCTAGCAGATTTTATGCTTGGATGATCTTCAGGTAGGTATGGAAGATGATAATAGGATGGGGGAAAGATGAAGGATTGTTGTAGTTGTTTGTTTAATGACTTACTGTGGGCCAAAGACTGCACTATGCACTGGGGAGATACAATTCAATCATTTCAGGCACAGTCCCTGCCCCATGTGGGATTCCGAAGTGGATAAGAAGGGAGAAGGAGGGTTGGGAGAAGATCCAAGCTCTTAGTATATTGCCTTCTACACAGAAAACACTCAATAAATGCTACTGATTGGTTGAGTGAATTACTTGATATCGCAGGGTTACTTTGGAGCATTGTAACATCCTGGAATATGGCAAAAATAACCCATGATGTAAAACAGCCCAGGCCAGACAGTGCTGTTCAATGTCCAACTCTATTCTCTGACAGTCCCCGAGTCATTCATAGTCTATCATCTCCCCATTCCCCTGCCCCATGCAGATAAATACCGAAAATTACAAGAGCGAGAATAAGAGCTTTAAAACAAGCCATCTGAAACAGAAATTTCTTAGCTTTGCAATAGGCTCTCTTTTCTGGTTCAGCACATCAGACTGATTGGGTTAAACCCAGTCAATCGATCAATCGTATTTATCGAATGCCTATTGTGTGCAGAATGCCGCATTAGCTGCTTGGAAGAGTACAATACAAAATCATTATCATCAATGATATTTTTTGAAGGCTTACTGTGTGAGGAGCACAGTACTGAACACTTCCAACTGAGTTAGTAGTTACATTCCCTGCCCACAATGAATTTACAGTCTAGAGGGGGATCCAGACATTAAAATAAATTGTGGACCTCCATAAGTGCTGTGGGGCTGAGAGTGGGGTGAATAGCAAGTGCTTAAAGGGTACAGATCCAAATGCATAGGTGATACAGAAGGGAGAGTGAGTGGAAGAAATGAGGGTTTAGTTGGCGAAGGACTGTTGAAAGAGTTGTGATTTTCATAAGAATTTGAAGATGGGAAGAGTGGTGGCTGGTCATCTATGAAAGGGGAGGGTGTTTCAAGCCAGAGGGATGATGTGAGCCAGGGGTTGGTGGGAAGATAGAAGAGATTGAATTTACAGTGAGTATGTTGGTGTTGAGTGAAGTATGTTGAGTTGGAGTGAAGTGTGTGGGCTGGGTTGAAGTAGAAAATCAGTGAGGTAAGACAGGAGGAGCTGAGCTGATGGAGTGCTTGTTGTGGGAAGGGAAAGTGGCTACCAACTCTGTTGCATCGTACTCTCACAGGTGCTTACTACAGAGTGTTTTCCCACACAGGAAGCACTCAGTAAATACCATTAAGGATTAAATAAGATGAGGATATACTTGAGATAGACAAGGTCAGCCTGATATCTGGATTTCCTCCAGCACTGCTCTGCAGCTTGTGGACAGGAGAGAGGGTGAAGCATGCTGTGTAGGTGATTTAAGGCTGTGTATTAATGGTACAAGATTGGTGAAGAGATAGAGGGTCGAGATTCAACTGGGTAGGAGAGAAGGATTTAATCCTATTTGTTCTGATGATTTTGACAGCCATCTACAGCTGTTTTGTTTTGTTGTCTGTCTCCCCCCTTCTAGACTGTGAGACCGTTGTTGGGTAGGGACCATCTCTATATGTTGCTGACTTATACTTCCCAAGCGCTTAGTACAGTGCGCTGCACGCAGTAAGCACTCAGTAAATACGATTGAATGAATTAATGAATGAATGACTCCTTTGATAGACATTTGAGCAACTGCCCAGCAGAAGGCAGCAAAATATGACCTTTAGGCTGAATTCCATACCCCAGTGGATTTCCACTGGTCTTGGTGATGGATTCAGTTGGTGGGGAAAATTAGTCATTTCTGCCTTTGAAACCTGCCTTCCTGTGGCAGATAAGAAAAATGAGCACTCCACTAGAACTCTGGAAACTTCTTAAGCACTCCTCAGCCCAAATAACTATCTATCCCTAATGTAAGGCCCTCTGTGGTGTTTGACATCATCTTTAATTTACGCACACTAGGTGGTGTGGGATGTGAGGAAAATCTGCTTTATCCCTCCTCCTCCTCCTCTTCCTTCTCACTTCAAAAATCTCCTCTTTCAGCAAGCATTGGTGCATCTAGCCCTTTGCAACATAAACCATCTTCTGTGACATGGCATTGAAAGTCCTTCACATTTTCCTGAGAGAAAAATCCACCTTTGCTTGAACTTTTCTAATCACCACAAGATTTTCACTTAGATAGAAAAGATCTCTCTAGATTTACATCATATCTATCACTATCAACTCCTTAGTTCCTGACCACTCAAAGTGACTCCCTTTGAAGAGATACTTCAATAACTGTTTTTCGCTAAGTTAAAAAGATATGCACTTCTCAGTGATATAGATTTGACAGAGAAACTATATTTTCAATTGAAGTTTATGGAAAGACTCAGTAACTGTTTAGAGGCAAGCTGACACTTCAGCTATAGACTCTGTGTAAATGACGTCACCAAAATGGGACATATTGGCCTAGTGGAAAGAGTGTTGGTCTTGGAGTTAGAGGTACCTGGGTTCTAATTCTGGCACCTCCACTTGCCTGCTATATGACCTTGGACAAGTCACTACCCTGAGCCTCAGTTTCCTCAACAGTACAATGGGGTTAAAATCCTGTTCTCCCTCCTACTTAAACTGGGAGTCCCATGTAGGACAGGGGCTGTGGCCCATCTGATTAAACTTGTATCTACCCCAGTGCTTAGAACAGTGCTTGACACATTGTAAGCATTTAACAAATACCATGATTATTATTATTAATCATATATTTGATTCTCATGAAAAATGATCCAAAGACAATGCTGATCTCGGTTTAGAGTGGGCACTCTAACCTCTAGATGTAATGAATTCTTTGATTGTAGGGCATTCATGGATCTCATCAGCTGTATTAAATCCTCAAGAGTTAAAGAGCCTCTGAACCCCTAAAGTTGAGTGAAATCCTCTCACTGGAACCTTATTCCATTATTTTTAATATATAGGAATCCACCCAAAAGCTGCATTAACACTTTTCTCCCCTCATCCACCCGACAACATGGAAGAAAGTGGAGGTAAGATTAAAGTTGTCCTCTCTATTTCAGGGGAGGGAGAGAATGTATTCCACTGACATCTTCAGGAAAACGAAGTTACTATCACATCTTGGTAGTGGTGTGAAGTCGGTAAATTTTTTCTGGTTACATCATTGAAAGTTCAATGGTTTCCTCTTTCCATTTGGCCTGTAGCTGCTCCATTTATCACCTCGTCACATCTCCCCCAGATGGGACACAGGAGGAGAACGGATGGCGGCAGGATCTCACACAGCGGCTCTCACGTTAAGCTGAAATCGGGCGACCAAAAGCAGTGGGAGGCAGACGAAACATTTGGAGGATTCAAAAAAGTGCAATCTCAGACAATATGGCATCTAAGCTAAAAACTGGGAACTGACTGTGGCGGACAGCCCAGCACCATGCATGGCAGTCAAGAAAAGAACAACTCTTGCGCAGAAGCTTGGAGAGGATCATGAAAAAAGGGAAGTGAAAGTAAAAGCGTTATTAGGAGGCACAGAACAATAAAACCATGACAGTATAGGGCAGTCACTTCTCACTATCAATCATATTTATTGAGCAAAGCACTGTACTAAGCGTATAGGGACTGTACAGTGTCTTTGTGTGTTTCTGGCCAGGACCAGGTCCAGCATTGATCTTACTGCCTTATTCATATTCAGGGTGAACTTCACTCGCTGTTGTATCTTCACCAAACAAAAAGGACTAGTACATATATACATATATACTTGCTAGTCCCATGCGGGCCTCACAGTCTTAATCCCCATTTTACAGATGAGGTAACTGAGACACAGAGAAGTTAAGTGGCTTGCCCAAGGTCACACAGCAGACAAGAGGCAGAGCTGGAATTTGAACTCAAGTCCCCTGCTTCCCAAGCCCGTGCTTTTACCACTAAGCCAAGGAAATGGCTATAAAAGGAGATACAGTTCCTGCCCACAAGGGACTTGACATCGAATGAGAGAACTGACTGATTGATCCCTGTTGAAGTCCTGGGAGCTAGATAAACTTGGTGTTGTGCAAATACAGAGAAGGATCGGGATTCAAAGACCACCCCACTTGTTCCTGGAGGTTCAAGGAAGAGATGAAGGAATAAATTAAGTCATAAGAGCATTGGGAAGGGAAAGTTTCTGTAAAGCTGAGATCAAAAGGGGTTTAGGTTTCTGTGGCTTGGATGGGTTAGCACACAGATAAACTCAATAATAATAATAATAATAATAATAATGGCATTTGTTAAGCGCTTACTATGTGCAGAGCACTGTTCTAAGCACTGGGGGGATACAAGGTGATCAGGTTGTCCCATGTGGGGCTCAGAGTCTTAATCCCCATTTTACCGATGAGGTCACTGAGGCTCAGAGAAGTTAAATGACTTGCCCAAGGTCACACAGCAGGCATGTGGCAGAGTCGGGATTCAAACCCATGACCCCTGACTCCAAAGCCCATGCTCTTTCCACTGAGCCACGATCAGCTTCAGTTGGCATCAGATGCCTCTCTAATCCTCCTTCTGCCTTCTCACCAGCAGAGAAGCTTAAATGGGGAAAGGGAGAAGAAAGGGGAATAATGCTTTCTTACACATTATTTGTGCTTTTGCTTTATTGCTTCTTGAGCTGAGCTCTAGGCAGCAAAAGAAAGATGAGCTCAAGAAACAAAGAAAGTGGAGGCTGAGCTCAAGAAAGAGAATGAAAAAGCCACGCTCAAGAAAGAGAGAAAAAACCTGGTCTACATGCTTTGCTGAAATTAGGACGGCTATTTTTGCAATATGCCTCTGAATCCAGAACCAAAGCTGTGGTTGAAATTTAAAGTGTCCCTTTTCCTATTCCCTTAAAACATTCCCAGCCAGAGCTACTGAGGACATTTAGAGGGTTCCTAGCGCTCTAGAATGATCAAGCACATCTTCATAAAATATTCTCAGTTTTGAAAAGCTGAATCCCAGTTTTCAAAGGCTTTTAGGCATACGTTGGGGAAGCTGCATGGCCTAGAGGATAGAGCATGGACTTGGGAGTCCTAGGAGCTATACTATAATCCTGGCTTTGCCACTTGCCTGCTCTGTGACCTTGGGCAAGTCATTTCACTTCTCTGTGCCTCAGTTACCTCATCTGTAAAATGGGGATGAGGACTGTGAGCCCCTTGTGGGATATTAATGGTGTCTAATCTGATTGTCTTGTAGCCAACTCAGCACTTAGAGCAGTGCTCTGCACATAGTAAGTGCTCAATAAATATGAATGAATGAGAGAATATTGGGTAAGAGAAGACACTCGGTGATCTTTCTCCCCATCTGAGGCCATGAATATCACCTTAGGGAAAGGCAGTGACTACTATCTGAAAAACTGTTTAGGTTTTTTTTTTCTTAGAGCAGTACCATGTAAATTCGCAGCTCTAATGATAATGAAGTTATTATTAGAGTGAATCTGCAGGACATCTCTCTATGTTTTCTCTCTCTTTTCCAGATCTTCATTGTGTCTGACTCAACTAAGCTGTTATTTTTTAACACACTGACAGTGGATCGTACCAGAATTAAATACTGGTAGAAAACAAAGTCCTGTTAATGGCTCAGAATAATTTAAATGTGGAAATTATTCTAGTCCAATGGAGGGTAAAATTATAGGATGCTGTACTCTTTCCAATAAGTTGAATTGGAGAGATGAGGTATGGAGATGACGAGTGGAATGTGGTTCCAAAATGTACTGTAACATCATGAAGAAAATGACTGGGGGAGGGAGGAATGGTGGGGAAGCAGAATTCTGGAAAGTCAAAAAAGTGGCTTCCAGTTCATTAACTCTAAAAGCTGTCTTGAAATTCACGGACTATATGACAGTATCATAAAGACAAATAAGTATAAATACTCCTCCTGTTCCACGATGGAGCTCTCAGCTATTCTAAAGCTACTGTTTGGTTCTGACATGTCTGTTCGTTTAATTTGATGGGAAGATTTTCATTGGAAAAGGACATGTTTTTCACAAAGAAACAACTTTCATTGATTCAGTTTCTTCCTTTTTCTTCAAACTGGAATCTTGAAAAATACCTCTGATCTACACATAACTCGACCTAAGTTGAGGACAGAGGTGGATGGACCAGACTGGCTTAGGGAGAGAGAGCTGCTTTTGGAATCTGGGCCTTGGATAGATTTGGAGAAGAAGAGACAGATCAGTAAACAGCACCAGTTGCTGTGGCAACAGCACGCTAAAGGATCAACACGAACTGTGCATAGTGTGAATGGACCCAGAGGTATCACCATCTTCAAAACACGGACCACTCTACCTTCAGTCTACCCTGTCTACAGTGACTCCACTCCAGTGAACACTATCTCTGTGCACTGGGGATCCTAATTTCTTCTGTCCCATTCATAGAGCTATCTCTGGATAGGTAAAACCACAAATCACGAACTATATACAAGTCCAAATTACTGCTTTTTCTTTTCTTCCCAAAAAGCTCAACTATGTAATTGAGAAGAATAATATTTTCATTTTATTAAGTGAAAACTAAGGCCTAGAGAGGTACGTTTGAGCTATCCAATGTGACATAACCATTTGTAGTACAACGTAGCCCACGTTTCATCCTCTAATGCCAATCTGCTCACTTTATCTAGATCACTGGCTGCTGACCTTTGTCCTCCCACTGGCCCGGAACTCCCCTTCATATGTGACAGACCACCACCCTCCCTACCTTCCAAGTCTTATTAAAAGCCCATCTCCTCCAAGAGGTCTTTCATCATCAATCGTATTTATTGAGCGCTTACTGTGTGCAGAGCACTGTACTAAGCGTTTGGGAAGTACAAGTTGGCAACATATAGAGACAGTCCCTACCCAACAGTGGGCTAACAGTCTAGAAAAAGCTTCTCCCCTGATGACATACCACCAGTCAATATTTCACTTATTGCAAAGCTGGGATCAGATCCCAAGGCTTTTGATTCCCACACACCCTGGCCATCCCATTCCCAAATCCCTTTGCTCTCAGTCAGCCTCCAACCCAAAGTTTAAAACCCGTAAGAACTGCAATTTCATTCTGTTTTAAAAAGGTTTGAGTACTGGTGAAATATTCAATAGGACGTTATAGACAGCCACTCCTTTGAGGATCACAAAAAGGGAAAGTATGCCGTAAATATTTTTCATCATTCATTCTGGAGGATTTAGAGGATACTGCAGTAGGAGCAAGCACACCCTCTCCGACTATTTCTCCACAGCCTTCCTGTTTTCACTATGTCCCTTAAATTTTTTATTAAGCATCCCTTTTCTTCAATTGTAAACTTCAGCAAAAAGCACTCCATACGTAATAGCCACTGAAACTATCAAGTCTGCATTACCAGCTGCATAATGACACAACACCACACACATACCTACACACAAGTAACCCGAATAACCATGAACGTTATTGTATGTGCAGGATCTTTGTCCATCCTGGCACTCTATGAAGAGGGGTAATTCCGAAAATTCTTGGAGTATCATTTGTTTTACCATGCCAGATGCAAGTAAATGTAATCTCATATTCTGTTTTCAGTGAGTGTTGGATTAAAAAAAAGGCTTAAAATAACTGAACAAAGGTTTATGCTTGTTAACCTCACTCAGAGAGAAATGGCATAGTGGTTTGTTTTGAGAACCAGGCATCTGAGTCATAAATCAAACTTAATAGAAATCACATTTAATAGAATTACCAACAATGAGCTCCTTGATCTTCCATGACACCCAACTCCATTGACCTGCAGTTGTTAGGAAGAAAGATGGATGAATGAAAACAGGACAATCAGAAAGATGTTGTAAAGGTAGACTCTCGCGGAGCAGCTGAAAATGAATTGGATAGAAAAGACAGACTAAGGACCCACTGAGGTCCAACTTCAGAAATAGCACATGCCCTATATATTGCTCTGCAGTTCCATTTCCCTTCATTGAAACCTCATTATTTGAACTTTAAAATGAAGGTAATGTCTCAGAGAACTATATTTTCATTTAGAAAATATGTAACAGAAAATGTGACCGTAAGAACCTAAGTGAGACTACATGACATTATTGGCTTAGACTAATAATCCTTCTCGCTCTGGATTCTGTCTCCACCTACAGAAACAGGATACTAACCACTTCCTTTATTACACGCCTACATTCCCAATAATCACTCTTTCCGAGCTTCTCAACAGGAATGTAGTGGTTCACCATTCTCCTCTCTGGAGGAGATGCTACACCTGTATAAAACAAGGGACAATTGTCTGGAGAGATATTACAAGGGAGATAGGACAATGTAATGAAAAAGGCCATTTCACATACAAACAAGAGTATTCCCTTATGGATATGCGATAATTCTATGTTGAAAGGACTTGATTACATATTTCTAATTTATTTATTTATATTAGTGTCTGTCTACCCTTCTAGAATGTATGGTCGTTGTGGGCAGGGAATGTGCTTAGCCAATCTGTTGCATTGTACTCTTCCAAGCACTTAATATAATGCTTTGCACACAGTAAGTACTCAATAAATAAGATTGATCGATTGATTGGCTACGATCTTTCTGAAGGGGCACAGCAAATTTCCTGCCAGGTGCAGTTTGAGTAATTTCATTGCCATTGATGAAGGGCCATCAGAACCTTTCCAGAATCCTTTGGGCACAGCCACTTTGGCAGAACATGGTTGGGACAGTTCTTGGAGGCTCTACAGTTCTTCCAATTTATAGGGTCAACTGTCTTCCCCACACATTGGGGAACAACTAAGTTCATTGACTTAAGCCCATCCCTTAGCACATATGCACATATCAATTTATGTATGTTTCTGCTTATTCACTTAACTCATTTATTTCATGTTTTTGGATAATCTTGATCTTAGCAGTTGTATCTATATTTTCACTCAGTTCCCACTCTTTGTAAATAATTTATACTTGTCTGTTTTTCCCCATTAGATCTTTGAGTGCAGGGAATGTGTCCTTTACTCTCCTAACACTTAGTGCAGTGTTCCATACATAATAGACATTCAATAAGTATTATTGACTACGTTTTGGTGGGATAATTATACCTATCAAAAGAGAGAGGTGGTAGCATCCTTGGAAAATAGTTATTTTCACAGCGTTGTAGTTTTGTTTTCAACAACTAGATTTTGAGAACTAATGTGAAGAAAGAACTTCAAAAAATTGAAAGTTTAGAAATTAACTTTCTTTAAGTTTCTGAACCTATTTGAATCGGGCCATAGTCTTTGAAAAAAGGAAAGCACTTTGAAATGATGGCTTCCTGTTCCTGCTTACTAGGGGGTCTGACTCAAATTGATTTTTTGGGGATGAGATGTTAGGAGAAAATAGCTGATTCCAACTCAAATGACTAAGATTAATAGCCCATTGCCCATCCACCTCATGTCCATATCTTGAGTCCTAAATTGCAGATGGGATTTCCAAATTCCAGAGAAAATATTGGATTTTTGAATCCAATTCCATTAGGCTCAGCAGAAGTCAGGACAAGTGAAGAGCAATTTTTAAGGCAAAACTTATGAAATGCATAGGTAGAACTAAAGGCATGGATAAATTATTTTTACCAAGGGAGAAAGGGATTCAAATAAATCCCATTAACCTGTTACTTGGGACCAGAGTATCAATTAACTAGTTAGTCATCTAAGGGTGTAATTCCCATTTGGGAATTTTCAAATGGGAGTCTGACTGTAGTGTATATTTAGAAGGTGGGAAAGAGCTGAGAGGCCTCTGAGTGTGAATTTTCCTCTTCTGAGAAGACAAAGGTTAAATTCTCAATAAAAAAAGCCAGGAGTAGTTGGAACAGAAATGCTGGGAATAGGTATATCCCCATGTCATGCTGGTTGGTAGAGTATTATGGAGCATTTTGGGATAAGATGTAGGCCATGTTGTAGCAATTTTATTTCACAGACAAAACTGATCAAAAGATTGGGTGAGACAAGGCTTGTCTTACGAATTTCCAATTCATTTGGATTGGAGTGACTAAAATTGAATTGTTTTGTTACCTTTATTTGAGTAGAATTTAGAATGCTTGGGGTGAGATGATATTTACTGGAGGACATCTGAGACATCTAAAATAGTCCTTTTTTACAATATGTAGTCTGTCATTTTTCCTCTGCAGAGAAGTTACTTCTCGGCTCCCAGCAGGAATTGGGAAAGCTTCAGCTTCTACCGATTAAATCCAGCTTTTATCTAAGTGAACTTTGGAGAGTGGAAGCAAGGAGAAACCATATCAGACTAAAACTTTCCCTGTCCCCGCTATTCCTCCTTGGAGCTCCAGGGGCGACTGCTGGGAATAGATGGCACAGGGAATTTAAGAGTGGCAATAGGAGAGAGGGATACATGCAGCCTAGTGGAAAAAGAACGGAATATAGAGTCAGTAGATCTGAGTTCTATACCCAGCTCCACCACTTACCTGCTAGGTGACCTTGGGCACATTACTGCATTGATCTAGCCTCAGTTTTCTCAAATTTTCTTTTCCCCTCCCCTTGAACTCTGAATCGATATAGGAAAGGGACTGTGTCTGACCTGATTATCTTGTATTCACCCCAGTGCTCAAATGGTGCTTGGCATATTGTAAGTGCACACTGTGAGCACAATCATTATTATTGTTATTATTACTATTATTGCTATGCTGTCATATGAAGGCATACTACCCTAAGGAGCAATTTGCACCATGGATAATTTGCACCTGGCCCTCTAGACACTAAGCTCACTGTGGGCAGGGAATGTGTCTGTTATATTCTTGTACTATACTCACCCAAATGATTAGTACAGTGTTTTGCACACAGTTAGCACTCAATAAAATGATTGATTGATTGGATAAAGAGGCCTTGATTTCCACCTATCCTGCAAGTAGTTCCTTAAATATCAGGTCCTTTGGCAAATCCTGGCTTTATAATAATAATAATTAAATACTAATTTTGATATGTGTTAGCTCTTACTATTTGCCAAGCACTGTTCTAGGCTTTGGGGTAGATACAAGATAATCAGGTTGTTCCGTGTGGGGCTCATAGTCTCAATCCCCATTTTACAGATGAGGTAACTGAGGTACAGAGAAGTTAAGTGACTTGCCCAAGTTCACACAGCAGAGAGGAAAGACATAAACCGAGTTCAAGTTTGTGGGTTTCATTGTTTTCTTTTGTTTTTCATCCATGTAGCCTATATTTTAGGGATCAGCCTTTTCTAGTAATGCAGAAACAGCCTTGTCAGTGGGCATTTCGCTTGCCGAAAGATTTGAGGCTTAGTCCCTTGAATTTGAAAGCTTGGGCTCTGAGGAGCCTATCCAGCCAATGGAGTAATGAAGAAAGGAAAATCTCATCAATTTACTTTCTATGAATTCTCCAGGCCTGAATGGATTCACTGTCTCCTTTTCATCCCTCGCCTGGGAAGCCATTTCAATTGATTTTCTTCCCCTTGTTCTTAGCCAATGATCATTTAGACTTAAAAACACTGCTGAAAGACTTAACTATTTCTGCTCTGGAAGATCCACAGCAAACTTCAGTGGATACTTAGAGAAGCCACGTGGCCTAGTGGATAGATTATGGGCTTGAGAAGGACCTGGGTTCTAATCCTGTCTCTGGCACTTGTTGGCTGTGTGGCCTTGGGCAAGTCACATCACTTCTCTGGGCCTCAGTTACCTCATCTGTGACCAAACCAGTTTACCTGTACCCTCCCAAGCGCTGGCACATAGTAAGTGCTCAAAAAATACCAAATTACCAAATAATTTACCATCATTATTGTTCATTATTTTTACTATTACATTATAACATGCATTGTTATACATAATAATATATTGTTAAATTATTATCATTGTTAATAATTAACAGTAACAATTACCAATTACCAAGGAATATTTAATTCACCCTTGCTGTTCAGAGGATCAAGAATTAAATATTCTTCAGATTTAAGTATTCCAATTTCTGATTCAAGTTTATAGTTCTGGGTTCCTTAAGCCCTTTGGAAAATGTATCTTTCCAATGTTAATGACATCTGTGGATTCTGGAAGGGTTAGTGCACACGATTCTCTCAGAGATGATTTTGCTTCCTCCAGCACACCTAAAATTGTCAGGCTTTTTAAAATAAATATGAGCTTTGCACTTGGATCAGACCATGAGAATACCATTGGACCTTTCAAAACTATTTCCAGCAGAAAATAAATAAGAAAAAAAAGAAAATGACTATAAAACACAAGATGAGTAAAAATGTGATCAATTCAATGGCACTAATGATCTCATCTCAAAAAATTTTTGCATTTTATATTTAAAGTGTTGATTAAAAAAAAACCCTATGAAGTCCTGGAATGATTTTTCTTTTATCAATGGGAACTTACACTGAATTTTAGCCTTTCTGTTCTACATGATGGAAGATATGCTTTTTTCTTGCTACCCCTGCGGTGCTTTGGAAAGAATAAAATGCCTGTCAAACATGGTCTAACTTTGCTTCCTGAGATCCCTCAATTTGAATAGTCAAATCAATCAATATATACTAGTTACTGACTGTGTGCAAAGCACTGCACTAAGCCTTTGACAAAATACAACGAAGTACGGAGACATGATCCCTTTCCTTAATAAGCTTACAATTTAGCAGAGTTTATAACTGTCAAAGGCTCCCCAGATTGTCAGTTCGGGAGCCCAGGTTGAGATGGAGGGATTTGCAAAATGAGCCTGTTCTGTGCTTCCTCAGTCCCCCTCCCTGTCCCCCTTTTCAATTACAAAGCAGAATAAATGGAGGGGTCAAGGCGGGTGGAATGGTCAGGAATGATAGACACTACATGCTGCCCCGAATCAGCGTGGGTAATTTTAGTATGGACAGACTTAAATCCTCACTTCTCTCCTCTACTTGATCCGTTGAATCAGTTTGAGGGTGAGTAGTAACTCAAATTGGGGAGTCATGGCTGTAGGGTCAGGTGAGCGGTGATGCCACTGTGGGGCTAAACTGAGGCAGCCTTGGTGGAAGGATAGAGCCAGGAGGGTCTGGGTGGATGGAGTCAAAATCTAGGTTGCCCAGTTTCAGTTGGTATTTCGATCCAGTCAGCAATCAAGCAGCAACATATGGGATTGAGCTAGGAGATAGAGTTTCAAAGACCCACAGGTTGGAGGCACAATTAAACTCTGTTAATAAGATGGCATTTTAACAATATGAGTTTTCAGAATCAGACTAGCTAGAGATGAAGTGGTGTCTAATACAGGCTGCAGGATTTTGAACTTCGTGTTACGAATTTCCATTCTGTGATTTTAAAATTTCCACTTCAAGACCTACATCTGTAGAGCCCTGGTTTCTTTGGGCCAGATGGATGTTGCATGGCTAAGATGCTAACCAACTACCTCCCAATAGATTTCCGGAAGTCTTGCCATTAATACGTGACAGGAAATTGCATTCATGCATGAACATTTCACCAACAGGTACCTTTTGGAGCTTTATAAATTTTTTATCATCTCAAAAGCCATTTTATGATTCACTTTTACAAATTCACGCTTGTCTCTGGGCCTCTTTCTTAACAAGTCTCTGGAGAAGGCAAAATCTAAGTAGTTTGGATTTGCTATTCCTTTCTCCCCAGAAACTGTCATCTATTATAAGGAAAATAGACAGCATGGCTTTCTGTGATGATTATTCAAAGTTATACAAACAAATCTACTGTTTACTGCTCATAGCACTAAACTCAATCAATTATCTTAAAAAAAATGAAGGTAATTACTGAGATGGCTTAAACATGTGAAATGCTGTTATTCCTTCGACAATTTACAAAGGGAGTTAAGTAAGATATTTAACAAAGAAAATTATGCACATCTAAAAGGTGGGCAAAATAAGAATATTCCTCAGCTTTACAGTGGTCTGCCTTTCGCACTCTTTTGAGAACTCAGCCAAATTTTATGAATTTTTACTTACACAAAATGATGCTTTTCAATTATTAAGCAGTTGGCCCGTATATCCACAAACACACACATCCTCACTAATACATATCGGTGACTGTGATTTTTGAGAACGTTGGATTCTGAGCCGTGAGGAATCTGAACTCTGCTCTTCTTAATATATTTATCATTGTACTTGTCTCATGTTTTTTGAATTTTTATCATCTTATATCTCCCAATAGAGATAAGTGGCATTTCCTAGCAGAAAGAGCACAGGCCTGAGACTCAGAGGACCTGGATTTTAACCCGGCACCACTACTTGGCTAGTATGTGATCTTGGATAATGATGATGATGACATTTATTAAGCGCTTACTATGTGCAAAGCACTGTTCTAAGCGCTGGGGAGGTTACCAGGTGATCAGGTTGTCCCACAGGGAGCTCACAGTCTTCATCCACATTTCACAGATGAGGTAACTGAGGCACAGAGAAGTTAAGTGACTTGTCCAAAGTCACACAGCTGACAGTTGGCGGAGCCGGGATTTGAACCCATGACCTCTGACTCCACAGCCCGAGCTCTTTCCACTGAGCCACGGGATGAGTCGCTTACACCTCTGTGCCTCAGTTTCCTCATATGCAAAATGGGGATGAAATACCTATTCTCCCTGCTCCTTAAATTGTGAGCCCCATGTAGGAGAGGGACTGAGGCCAACCTCCTTATCTTGCACCTATCCCAGTGCTTAGTGCTTAACAAAAGACACAGTTATTGTTAATTATCATTGCTCAACACTTGGGAGAATACAGTAGAGCTAGTAGACATTGTGCGTGCCTCCAAGGATCTTCCATTTTTCTTGTACTAGCAGGTTCATCCCACATCGAGCTTGTCTCTGTTTTAGAAGCTGCCTCTCAGAGTCTGGATCTTCACGAATCCTATACTCAAAGAGAGCAAAGTCTCTCCCGGGTGCTGATCCCCAGTCTGGTCTGCCTGAGATCATATTGTCACAACAATCCACTCACTACTGGGGCAGAGCTTGAGACTTTGGTTCTCTGTCTATTGCTCTGTTCCCTTGGTTTGTGGATCTGCCCTCTAACAGGTCACCATAGAGTACTTGCTTGGGAATCCTTTTCTGATCCATTCTCCTCACATGTCCCACTTTAAGAATCTATGCGGCTGTTTGTACATATTTATTACTCTATTTATTTATTTATTTTACTTGTACATATCTATTCTATTTATTTTATTTTGTTAGTATGTTTGGTTTTGTTCTCTGTCTCCCCCTTTTAGACTGTGAGCCCACTGTTGGGTAGGGACTGTCTCTATATGTTGCCAATTTGTACTTCCCAAGCGCTTAGTACAGTGCTCTGCACACAGTAAGCGCTCAATAAATACGATTGATGATGCAGAGTGGCTCAATGGAAAGAGCCCGGGCTTTGGAGTCGGAGGTCATGGGTTCAAATCCCAGCTCTGCCAACTGTCAGCTGTGTGACTTCGGGCAAGTCAGTTAACTTCTCTGGGACTCAGTTCCCTCATCTGTAAAATGGGGATTAAAACTGTGAGCCCTCTGTGGGACAATCTGATCACGCTGTAACCTCCCCAGTGCTTAGAACAGTGCTTTGCACATAGTAAGCACTTAATAAATGCTATTTTTAAAAAAAGTTGGTGAGCTGTCGGCATTCCGTGACTCCAATAGTAATCTTGCCCTGTCATTTGCCGTACAATCTGATTTATAGGGATGCTTCTGAAGCTGCTTGAGGAGATAGATGTGCCTTTTATAATTGGTCTAGCTCTCGTAGATGAGAAGAAGACTGCCGAGCACAGCAGTTTTACAAGTCTTTAACTTGGTATATTGACTGATTGATTGGTATGGAGCGTAATTCTCTACTATCACCACACAGCCTGTCAATATGCAAGGCATTTTTAAAAGCAGCCAACAGAAATGGAAATCAGATTTTCTTGCCACCTTTTTCACTTGCTGAGAAATCCTTTGTTTCATAGGACATAGGGACCTTGCATATCTACTGTTCAAGGGTTTGAGAGCTGGTATTCTGAATGACTAATACATCAGGGCACTATTAGCTCCCATTACAAATTTCCCAAGTACCTGCTGAATAAGAAAGGCTGAAATAAAAGGCAGCCAGAGTAAATATGATCAAAAGCTTTTCATTTAGTTCAGTCCAAGATGCAATTGTTTCCCCAACATTTTGATTTTTGATAATAATAATAATAATGATTACAGTATTCATTGAACTCTCATTATGTGCCAGGCACCGTATAAGTACTGGGGGAGATACAAGCAAATTGGGTTGGACACAGTCCCTGTCACACATGGGGCTCAGAGTCTTAAACCCCATTTTACAAATGAGGTAACCGAGACCCAGAGATGTATAGTGACTTGGCCAAGGTCACACAGCAGACAAGTGGTGGAGCTGGGTTTAGAATCCATGGCCTTATGGATTTCCAGGCCTATGCTCCATCCACTACACCGTGTTGCGTTGATATTACACCATATATAAAGTACTGCCACCTTAAAGAGAAGGAATAAATCAGAGAATGTCTTGCATGGCAATAAAAGCTAATATTTAAGTTACAAAGATTGTCTACTGTTTCACATATACAGACGACTGTCCATGAGAGAAGCCATTAACATCTTTATAACTACAGGAATGCGGACCCCAAGATAACTCTTCCCGATCTAGAAGATGAAGCTGGTTCTAAACAAAAATACAGTTTTTCCTTCAAGAAATTATAAGCATTTTAGGTGTGCAAAACCTCACCTTTTAGAATATGTTTTCCCTCAGCCTACATATGTAGGAGTGTCTTCATTTGTCAAACAATCAATTAATGGTATTTATTGAGTGGGTATGGTTTGCGTAGCACTTAACTCTTGGGAGACTATGATATGCATGTTATCTTGTATCCCAGAGTTTTGCACAGGGACTGATACATAATAATACTTAATGAATAACATAACTAACACACACCAATAGAAAGGGAATGGGATCACTGATGTGTCTAGTTCTGTCTGTGTCTCTTACCGCTGTGACTATAAGGTTTTCAATCAAAGGGAGTAATAACATTTTATATTTCTGTATGTTCTCCTTGCATTTTGAACAGTGGGTTGCTCACTATGTTCACAGTTAGTATTTCTGTGGCACTGTTTTATGACTAAAGAGATGGATCTTAAGATCCATCTCCTTTTTAATGGTATTTAAGTGCTTACTGTGTGCCAGGCACTGAACTAAGTGCTGGGGCAGATACAAGATAATCAGTTTGTGCACAGGCCCTGTCCCAGATAGGGCCCACAGTCTTAATCTCCATTTTACAGATGAGGTAACGGAGCCACAGAGAAGTTAAGCGACTTGTCCAAGGTCATAAAGTAAACAAGTGGCAGAGCCGCTATTACAACCCAGGTCCTCTGATTCCCAGGTCCCTGCTCTTTCCACTATGCCATGATGTTTCTCATAAATCTAGAGATTTACATATCTAGACTGTTAAAACTGTAGCGGAGGGAACAACAAAGCAAAGAACAGCAAAACCAATCTTTAGTTAGTCATTTTCCAAGACATATTACGTTTACTTCAATCATCAAATCCTCAAATGGCTGTTACCCAGGCTTTTCATATTGATATAAAATTGACTATATCCTCCCATAGGCAAAAATCGTATACATATCAGTTTTTGCATATTTGAGCAAGGTTTTGAACCAAAGTATTTTCTAGCCTCTAGATACTTTTATTGAACTGAAAACATAAATTACGTCCAAGGAACATAATTCCCATAAACACAAAGAACTCTTGACAGTTCTTAGCATCTCTGATTTAGCAATCTGACTTGTTCAATTCAGGACAGTATTGGGTAGTACCCTATAGAAAATTAATGCTAGAATCCTTCAATCCAATTCCTCAGAAGTGGTGACCAAGATCTCCTTTCTCTGGATAGCTATTCCTCTTGCTCCATTTCTTGTGTCTAGTTGATGCACAGATTCCAGAGCTGAGCTCCATGTTACAGAAGTCTGACGGGATAGAAAAAATTATCGGATCTAATCCCAAAGCCTGGAAAGGCATCAGGGTGACAAAAAAGACCCTAGTCAGGGTTAATCTTATGGTATTTCAATAGCCTTATCTTTCAGACTCACAGCCCACTGGAGGCCAAGGCCAAGCCAGCTTTGAAACCCCAGCTCCCTGATATGGAAAACTGTTCCACACCTTGGTTGTTAGCCCCTTGAGGGCAAGGACTGTGCTTGCAAACTCTACTGTACTCTCCCAAGTGCTTATTAGAGAGCAACAGGTGTTCAGTTTAAGCAATTAATTGATTGAGATAGTTGGATTGAATTGTTCCATCAGTAAATCAAGGGGATTGATTAAGCACTTACTGTGGGCAAAGCATTGTACTAAGCTCTTGAGAAAGTTCAGTACAGCAGAGTTGATAGACACATTCCCTGCTGACAGTGAGCTTACAGCCTAGGAGGAGGAGACAGACATCATTATAAATAATTTCTAGATATGTACCTGAATTTTGAGGGGCTGAAGGTGGAGCAAATAAGAAATGCCCAATGGGCACAGATCCAAGATCACACAGGTCTTTTTAAAACTATGACTTGACTAAATATTCAGAACTTTGCCCCAGTTCTCCTTAAACGGTAGTCTCCTTTTACAGTTTAATATAGCACAAGCTACAACAACTTTGCACACAGGTGGAAAGAAGCAGTCTTCCTGTGTTCCCGCAGACTAAATAATACCAAGTTTAGTAAATACAACAAATATTATCTGTTACTAGGAGGCTGTTATTTTAACTGAGGTGGCCAGTTTTTGTGTTTTATGCCAGATAATCCAGGTTTTTGGCTGGTCTATGCCCTGATTCTTCCTTTCATTCATTCAATTGCATTTATTGAGTGATTATTGTGTGCAGAGCACTGTACTAAGCACTTGGGACATACAATTCAGCAAAAAATAGAGACAATCCCTGCCCACAACGGACTCATATTGGAAATGATATGGCAACAGAAGCCTCTCTGTCAATTTTTTTTTTTCTTCAGAGCCAACTCTGACTTCATCATGGCTTCTGCCACTGAATTCCTTGTCTCGGAAGTGTTGGCCATACTCAGAGTGACCTGGAAGGGGAACACAGAGGTTCTGAAACAAATTAAGGAGGGGGTAATTCTCAATGAGTACTATAGATAGCTCCATTGATTGATTGATGACCCATGTAACCTCACATGCTTCTACTTATCCAGTCATTTTGAGTGCATTCAGTCGCCATCTTACTGGCCCATTTAACACATGGTCATTTTGCTAAGTACAAGCCTAAACTTGTGCCTGATGGAAAACTTACACAATTTGGAGGAATTTAGAGAAAGAAAATTGAGCAACCACTATCCAGTAGTTAGATTTTTTTGGAGACCATAACGTATAACTTTAGTTTCATATATCCCTTTAGGAATGGTCTTTCACAGGATATACCTAAACTTACCTAAAGCCATTTGTTTAGAACAGCTTGTTTTTCATTTAGAGGGGAAACTCAGACTTGCACACAAATGTTCGTCGCAATGTGAAATTCAAATTTATCTTTCATGTAGTGGCTCAGCCATCTGGGAAATACCCTGAAACACGTAGTTAGCGGGAGTATTGAACAGTGGCTCATTTGCATTAAAATACAATAAAAGTTGTCAAGTCGTGGAATGAATGGTTCAGGAGTTTTGTTATGCAATAGAGACCTTTTCTCCTTAGGTTACCAGTCCCAACGCACAAATGGACTGTTTCACCATGAGAGTCAGTTTAGGGTCTGAGCCCAAGGACTAGTGAATGCAACCATTTTGGTCGATGTGAACTAGGACTCTTAGGGGAGTAAATGGCTAGAGAGGGAACAGTCATCTTAATTGGGGGTGTGTAACATCTGCTAATTCCTTTTCCTTTTGGGAAGCACTGAGGCCTAGCAGAAAGAGGTCAGGCTTGGTAATCAAAGTACCTGGGTTCTGATTGCAGCTCTGTCCCTTGCCTGCTATCTGCCCTGGGCAACTCACTTTACTTCCCTGGTCCTCAGTTTCTCCATCTGCAAAATGAAAATTTAATGCCTGTTCTACTTCCTCCTAGACTGAGAACCTCAAATGACACAAGAACTGCATCTGATCTGATTTTACACTAACTACACCAGCACTGAATACCCCAGGGACTACCCTAGTGGCTAGAGCTTGGGCCTGAGAGTCAGAGGGCCTGAGTTCTAAAACCCGCTACACCACTTGTCTGCTGGGAGACCTTGAGCAAGTCATTTCACTTTTCTGTGCCTCAGTTTCCTCAAATGCAAAAAAAAAATGGGGATTCTCAGTTGTCCCCGCTGAATAGACTGTAGGCCCCATGTGAGACGGTGACTGTATCTGGCCTGATTAACTTAGAACAGTGTATGACATATAGTAAGTGCTTGGCTCAGTGGAAAGAACCCGGGCTTTGGAGTCAGAAGTCGTGGGTTCAAATCCCAGCTCTGCCAATTGTCAGCTGTGTGACTTTGGGCAAATCACTTCACTTCTCTGTGCCTCAGTTACCTCATCTATAAAATAGGGATTAAGACTGTGAGCCCCACATGGGACAACCTGATCACCTTGTAACCTCCCCAGTGCTTAGAACAGTGCTTTGCACATAGTAAGCGCTTAATAAATGTCATTATTGTTATTATTACTAAATACCATAAAAAATGCAGTGCTTGGCATACAGTAAATGCTTAATAAATACCATGATTATTATCTTCAGCACATTGTCAAAGGATATGGAGATGACAAACATATTCCTGGAAAGAAACCCTGGTTAAATAGTTTAATCTATAGAAGGCAGCACAGCCTACTGGCAAGAACACCAGCCTGGGAGTGAGAAGGGCACGGATTCCAATCCTGCCTCTGCCGCTTGTCTGCTGTGTGGCCTTAAGCAAATCACACTTCACTTCTCTGGACCTCAGTTCCCTCATTGGTAAAATGGGGATGAAGACTGTGAGCCCTAAATGGGACAGGTACTGTGTCTAACCCGATTTGCTTATTTTCATCCTAGTGCTTAGTACAGTGCCTGGCACAGAGTAAGGACTTAAATACCACAATTATTATTATTATTATTAAAGCAGAGTATGGGACTAGGAGTCAGGGGTCACCGGTTCCACCATTCCTTTCTCTCACTTAGTTCAGTGCCTGGCACATAATAAGCACTTGACAAATACCATCATCATCATCATCATCATCACCATCAACCTCTTGATCACATATCATTCCTTGCCCTTCAGAACCTGCTGATATTTTGAGCCTTCTCTGCCTTCTGTGGTAACACATTTCATTTGTCTGTCTTTTCTGGTTCGACTGTAAAACCCAAATGGGGAAACATTAATCCAATAGGAAAGCATTTTCCCCACACATTACTAAGTCATCTAAAACCTAAATGTATTTAAGAGCTTATAAAAATGTCTTTTCTGATGTGTACCAAAAGGCGGTTGATTCCAGTTATTCCTGAAGATGACTAATAATTATATTTAGCAGTTTATGAAATGATTTACCTTTTCAAGACATTTAGTCATTTTCCATTTAGTCCTGTCATGAAAATCAGTTCATCCACTTTTCAGAGTTGAACTAAGGCTATGAAATCCATGATGCCAGTGCCTTTTCGAAAGATCCAGAGTTATATTTATCACTTTCACTCACCCACATGCTCTAAAAATTAACTGGAATCCTTGTATCTAAAGTGATTTTCTAAGGTACCTTCATTAAAGTAACTCATGTGCTCACTGAAGACTCACTAATTTTAGGTTCAGAGATGTCACAAATCATGTCTTTATCAGAGTGGAGGCTGGGAATAGAATCTTGAATTCTGGGCAGGAGAGAGAGTTAGTTGGCTTGATTTATCACGCTTTAGTATTAATGGCAGAATTGTGCCAGTTGAGAAATGCACTCTCCTCATGGTTAATTTATAGCCTTTTTTGCTCTTGGGGAAATAAAAGGGAAAATCAGAGTGGATGAGAAAGGTACATAAGAGATCTAGAGGAGGTTATAGTTTATATTGAAAGCTTTTCTAGTATATCTGTGCAATGGGCACAATTTAGACATTTACGTTTACATTGCCGTACTTAGTATTCATGTGAGATGAAACTGTGCATTTGTTTCCTTGGGAATAAATGAATAGTCTCATTTATGAGTCCAAGGGCCCCTCTTCCCAGGAAGGTGGCTTTGAGATTGTAATGTAAGAGAGATGGAAATTGGGACGATATGCTGTACTTCCCAGCCTGAAGAAATCTTGTCTGGGCTGAATCCACCCCACTTGCTCTTCCATGACATCTGTGAAATCTGTCCAGCTGGTTGAGACAGAGCAACCTTAATTGCAGCTCAAATATAATATGTTTGGAATTGGCCATAATTCACTGAAGTGCCTCTGAATGCTATTTCTCTTTTCCCTCTTTCCTTTTAACCTTTCTCCCTCCATTCTTCTTTCCTTCTTCTTATTCTCTCTCCTTTCTTCTTCCTTCATTCTTTTTCTCTGCATTCCTTTTCCTAGGCCTGCCAGTGGCATGAAAGACAGAACACTCAGGTGAAAGAAGAGGCTAACCTGATGACCCTCAGGTCAGCTATTATCTCTTTTACTGGCTTTAATCAATACGTCCAAAGTGCCTTTTGACTCCCTGTTACTGGCAAAGAGAAGTCAAGTATTGGCTCCCAAGACAACTTACTCCACCTCATTCAAAGTGAATTAACTGAGTTGAGGGGAATAAGGAACACACTTCACTTCTGAATAGGATATTGTTCATTAGTAGTTATCATCCATTAGATTATAAACTCCCTTAGGATTACCTTTAGATTTCCCTTGAGGGGAGTGTCTTTTACTTCTAATAAAACGTTCCCAAGTGCCCAGTTTATAACTCTGTGAAAAGGAGGAGCTCAGGAACTACTGGAAGGGTCACCATTTCCTCTGCAACCCCTAAATTCTAGTTAGTACAGAATTCTTTTGAATAGTATGTCAAGTATCTTATTAGACTGTAAATTTCTTGAAGGCAAGGATAGTACCTCATTTTCCTGTGTTACACTTGACAGACGGTCTCTGTATTCTATCACCAGTAGGTTTTGAGTAAATATTAATGAAGTCACGTAGACACTGGCATACTAGCAATTTTGAGAATGGATCCAGTAGGTATTAACAGAAAAGGTGCGGGTTTGGGCAAGCAGTGTTTCCAGTCATTCATTCATTCAATCATTCATATTTATTGAGTGCTTACTGTGGGTAGAGCACTGTATTAAGCTCTTGGGAAAGCACAATACAACGATGAATAGACACATTCCCTGCCTGGGTGCTGGTAAACAATAGGCAGCAGTTACTTGCTAAATGGAAACCCAAATCAACCATAATCCTCTTCAAATGAACAGGGCATTAGTGGGTGGAGAGGAGCCTGATGTGAGGGGAGAATCCCAGAACCCTGTGGGAAAGTGGAGGATGAGGGAGAAAAGGCCAGGCCTTCCTACCCGCAGAATTCACTAAATTCAAATTTGAGAAGAAATGATTTCTGCTTAACAACATAGGACCACTAGCCCAGCATCCTTTATTCTATTTCTAGACTGTTAGCCTGTTGTTGGGTAGGGACCGTCTCTATATGTTGCCAACTTGTACTTCCCAAGGGCTTAGTACAGTGCTCTGCACACAGTAAGCGCTCAATAAATATGATTGAATGAATGAATGATGCTAGATTTGAGAATTAAATCTAGGTGCCAACTAACAGTGTTATTGTTAATCTGGTAAATACTTAATTGGAATGCCCTCATTTTAGGATAGGAACAGCTATAGCTGAAAGAACACAGTGATGTGGTCTTCAAAATGAAAAGTTTATTAAAATGAAAATCAACTGACATTTGTTTTGTTTTGTTCTCTGTCTCCCCCTTCTAGACTGTGAGCCCACTGTTGGGTAGGGACCGTCTCTATATGTTGCCAACTTGTACTTCGCAAGCACTTAGTACAGTGCTCTGCACACAGTAAGCGCTCAATAAATACGATTGAATGAATGAATGAATGAATAGAAATTCAATTGGGACTGAAGTGTGTTTTCAGAATTAGGTAGCTTGGAGGGATATTTTCTTTTTCACAATTGCGGGTTTCACAGAATTCTTGTTGGACTTAAAGTTCAGTGTTTCCTTCAGTTATGTAAATCTCTGTTCCTACCTATGGGGTAAAAATGAAGGACAAGGATGAGAAGACTGTGTGCTTCGTGATGATGCACTGTAAGAAAAGTGTACTCTGAAAACATTTTTTCCCTTTTCATTATCTGAGAAAGTTGACTTATTTTACAGTTCAGTACAGAACCCCATAACTCAGATTTAGCATTCATGATCTTCGATCTGTTTGCTGCCCGACATGCCAACATCCCTGTTATAATCATTAATTTCAAAAAATCAATATTATGAAAAAAGAATTACTTTATTTCCCCTTTGTCATTTTTATTTACCTGCATTTAATACACTGAAATATGAAAAGCAATGACTATTAAACCAATATATCCACAAAACAGCCAAAAGTCTTTCTAAAGGTAGTGTGTGTTTTTGTGTGTGTATGCGTGTCTGGAGAAAAGACGTTGCATTACTGAAATGAAGGCAGACTAAATGAAAATAAAAGATAATATAAAATATTGAATCATATTGATATGTGCAGCATTAAATATGAAATTCACCCCTTACCAAATAGAAATGAGACCAAATTTAACAATCAGAGCAAAATGCTAATTTTCTTATGCTGGTCAAACATTCTAAATACTTTATGATTCCAATAATTACTGGAACTATGCATGACTTCATCTGGCCAAGTGGGTATTGTTTTTGTTCATTAATTAGTTAAAGCTATTCAGTTATACTACGTGGTCACTGGCTTTTCTGAATTGCAGAAACAAATGAGATATTTTTTATTCTAAAATATCAAAATTAATTAGAAATAAAAGACATTTACTTTTCTAGCTATTCTGCATGGCATGCACTGAGAAACTGAGTAAAGGAGACATTAATGAAGTTAATCTACCATTTGTTTATGAAGTAAATGAATCACTCAGAATGTGTTCTTGTGGTTGAGGATTCTTTATTCTCTCTTGAAAATGCCCAGCTTTGATTAGTGCTGGATTAAAAAAGAAAATAATTGGATTTGACATTCTTGGCCAGATATAAACTTCAGGGATATAAATTTGGGAAAAGCTGGTCTTTATTAAGGATTTTTATTAAATATTGATTCAGAGTCTACCATAATTTGAAGGGTTTATAAATTTAGACCCATGTAGGGAAAAGTTATCTTGAAGTAGACTGCAATGGTGATTTGTTGATCTGCACTGACTCTACTGCCAAAAAAAATAAATCCTCAAAATACAGTGGAATAAAGCAAGGGCAGCAGCCCAAACAGAATGTATTCTGTCTTTTCCTGTAGATTTTATTTGGTTTAATGAGAATCTATGTTTGAGGGGAAAATTTGTGCTTTCTTTACCTAGTTAATGGGGAGAGTAGAATGAGGAGAGGATGACAAGATTGCAAACTGATCAAGTCATTTTTTTAAAAAAAAAAACCAGGCCCACCAGGATACAATTTCAAGTTTACAGACCTCCCCCTTCCCACTTGACAATTGAGGGTACAGGTGAAAGGGATTCCAGGATATCCATATGACAAATCCCAAAATATCGAAGAATCTAAGCGGAATGAACTGAACCCTCTCTCGTTGCTAATTTCAATATATTTATCTACCTTTCTAATGATGCCCCAGACAACCTATTAAATCTGGGACTAACCCAGATAGACCATAACATGTGGTCACCCCACCAGAAAAGGTAGCAGTTGCTTTAGAAAATGTTGGCAGATTCATGGCAGGCCTGATAGAACAATATTGAAAATGATCTTGGAGATGACTCAATTTGATTTTTGAGGGCTTCAAAAAGAGCAGATTCCTGGTCATTGAGCTAGCCATTTAACACATGAGAATTCCTATTAAAAAATCCAAAATAGTGAACAGTGATTGTTATAGGAAAAGGTGGACAAGACAAACTCTTTTTTGGTCTTTTCAAATTAATAAAGTTGCTTAATATGCTAGATGGCTGCAAAAATGTGAAGTGTTATCACCATCAGCAGTAGCAATCAGTCAGTCAATCGTATTTATTGAGTGCTTACTGTGTGCAGAACACTGTACTAAGCGCTTGGGAAGTACAAGTTGGCAACATGTAGAGACAGTCCCTACCCAACAGTGGGCTCACATTCTAGAAGGGGGAGACAGAGAACAAAACCAAACATATTAACAAAATAAAATAAATACATAATAATAAAATATATAGAATAGATAAGTACAAGTAAAATAAATAAATAATAGCAGTTGGTAGCCTTAGTGTGTGGTGTCTAGACTGTAAGCTCCTTATGGGCAGGGAACGTGCTTACCAACTCCATTTTGTAGTCTCCCAAGCACAGTCAGTGCTCAGTAAATATGATAAATATGCACATAAATAAATACATACATTATTCTCACATACTAAATGAAACACTTTGCCAAAATCATTACTGTTGATAGTAACACCTTTAATTAGTCTGAGCATATAGCTGGCATCAGTACTGTGTAGTGTCTGGCACTGTAGCTACCTTTCATTCATTCATTCATTCATTCAATCTTATTTATTGAGTGCTTACTGTGTGCAGAGCACTGTACTAAGCGCTTGGGAAGTACAAGTTGGCAACATATAGAGATGGTCCCTACCCAACAGCGGGCTAACAGTCTAGAATGGGGATTAAATACTCTCCCTTCCAATTTAGACTCTGAACCCCATTCATTCATTCATTCGTATTTATTGAGCGCTTACTGTGTGCAGAACACTGTACTAAGCACTTGGGAAGTACAAGTTGGCAATATATAGAGATGGTCTCTACCCAACAACGGGCTCACAGTCTAGAAGGTGGAGACGTGCAACAAAACCAAACATGTAGACAGGTGTCAAAATCGTCAGAACAAATAGAATTAAAAAGCTATATGCATATCATTAACTAAATAAATAGAATAGTAAATATGTACAAGTAAAATAAATAGCATCTGAATGTGTCCAGCCTGATTATCTTGTATCTACCCCAGGGCTTGGTACAGTGCCTGTCACATAATAAGCACTTGTCAAGAACTATGAAAATAACCCCCCAAAACTGAATATCGAATTGTATCATATGAAAGTGAATGAATGGATACTTGA
The DNA here is from genome assembly GCF_015852505.1 of Tachyglossus aculeatus. Taxonomy (NCBI): domain Eukaryota; kingdom Metazoa; phylum Chordata; class Mammalia; order Monotremata; family Tachyglossidae; genus Tachyglossus; species Tachyglossus aculeatus. The sequence goes on from NC_052075.1 coordinate 12,535,970, forward strand.
TTAGAGAGCAAACACCAAAGCTGAACACAGCTTCAGAAACAAACTGGACAACCTTGTTGGCTCCATTTTCTACCCAAGGGCAAAGTTTGGCCTTCTGGGATTCCTAGAGACAGTAAAAGAAGATCAGGCAGGTGGAGTGACCATGGTTCTCTGGAGCGGGAGAAGAAATAATGAAAGAGATTTAACAGAATAAGGACAAGATTACTGTATAGCTGCTTTGTGGGATCACTCACTTATCCTTGTTAAACGGAACACAGTAGCCCTGTGGAGTTCCCAAATGACATTCTTACTGTGAAGTCTGGTGTCTGAGTAATTCCTTGGGCCATCTAGTATTGGTTTAAAAGTTGTCAGTCAATAAAAGATGCCTTTTAAGCACAGTAGATGATTGACACTGACATTTTTTCACTGCTACAGAAAAATACCATACTTATCCCAGATTTTGACTAAAATCTACTTCAATGTAAAGAGCTCCAAGAGAAGAAGGGAGCCTAAGTATCTTTGCTGTCACTCTTTTCTGTACCGCATATGTAGTTAAGAAAAAAAGATTCTATATTATCATAATCACATTTTTCACCCAATAATGATGCTTCTCAATGGATTGCTCTGATGTCCCTTGTAATAATAATAATAATAATTACATTTATTAAACACTTACTATGTGCAAAGCACTGTTCTAAGCTCTGGGGAGATTACAAGGTGATTAGGTTACCCCACGGGGGGTTCACAGTCTTCATCCCCATTTTAGAGTTGAGGTAACTGAGGCCCAGAGAAGTTAAGTGACTTGCCCAAAGTCACACAGCTGACAACTGACAGAGCGGGATTTGAACCAATGACCTCTGACTCCAGAGCCCATGCTCTTTCCACTGAGACACGCTGCTTCTCTTATAGAAAGGATTGAGTTCCCTTGGACCATCATTTAGGGGTAATTGTTCACATTTAGGGGTAATTGTTCACTTCAAGGGGGGCTCTTTTCAAATCATGTTTTTGCCATCGTTTCCACATTTCCTCTTCCTCCATCACGAGTGTTAGCTGCAATTGTATCAATCAATCAATCATCTTTATTGAGCACTTGTGTGCTGGGCACTATACTAAGCACTTGGTAGAGCATGGCACAATAAAGCAAGAACATTCCCTGCCCACAATGAGCTTATAGTCTTTTCATATTTCAAAATGGCCTGTCAAAAATAATAATAATGACATTTATTAAATGATATCATGTGCCAAGTCCCTTTTGCTAAACTATGGGGTATTTACAAAATCAGTCCTAGCTCCTACCTGTTATGGGCTTCATAATCTAAGAGATACTAGAAGCACAAAATACACTTTTGTCTCCATTCAGTCAATCAGAATTATACTGGCTAGTAGTCAAGAAATATTTTGAAGATTAATTTTAGGAAGACTTGCTATGAAGAGCCTGGAAAAAGTCATGTTAGGCTGATGTAACAATTGCCACAAAAATATAAATTATCAATTCTATGGTGTTTCCAGTGACAGTGCATGGATTCAGAAGCTGGACAATGAAAAAACAGGATAGAAAGAACATCAATTATTTTGAAATGTGGTGTTGGGGAAGGCTTTTGCCAATACCATGCACTGCCCGAGAAACAAACAGATTTTGGAGCAAATTAAGCCAAAGTAGTCTTTAGAAGGGCAAATGACTCGACTTAGATTAGCACATTTTGGACACAGAATCAGGAGGACTAATTCTCTGGAGAAACACTAATGCTAGGTAAAGTCCAGGGAAAATGTGGAAGAGGTAGGCCAGCAGCCAGATGGTTAGAGACCATAACAATGATAATAGAAGAATGTTAGAAAGGTTGTGGATTATAGCAGAGGACAGGACATTCTGGAGAAAGTATATCCATGGAGTTGCTATGAATCAGAAATGACTGGATGGCACTTAATAATATACATTGAATCCTTTGTCAAAAGATGTGGACTTAGGAAGGTGAGGAAAGTGATTTTCCTAGGAGTTTGAGACTTTAATGATGAATGTGATTGTCACTAAGTACATTATTTACGTGTACTCTGCTCTTTTGAATGAAGACATGCATCAATTTTTTCCAAGGTCTACTGTTTTTCCCATTAGTTTATAAATTCCTTGAGGGCTAGGTTCATATATACTACACCTTTGGTATGTCCCTCAAGCACTTAGTCCAGTGTTCTGCACTCTGTAGATATTCACTTAATACTTTTGATACTGATACATCACAAGTAATTTTTGAGCATTTATTCTGGGCAAAGCTCCGTACTAAACTCTTGAGTAGCTGTGTTCATAACTCCAACTGCCTGCCATTAAGGCATTGATCATTCAATAGAGTAAATATGCCCTGAAATAAATTAGGTAGGGGGAAGCAACAGTATATAAGGATACGACTACAAGTGCTATGTTGGAAAAGATGGTAGTGATTTCCTACGTGCTTGAGCAATGTGATGACAGAAGTGAATTTTTAGATCACCCTCTCCTCAACCTGAATCTTGTCCTTTTTTTTTTTTTTGATACTCAAGTGCTTACTATGAACCGGGCACTATACTTAGTGTTGGTATAGACATAAGATAATAAGGGCTTGGGAATCAGAAGGACCTGGGTTCTAATCCTGCTCCACCCCTTGTCTGCTGTGACCTTGGGCAAGTCACAACTTCTCTGTGCCTCAGTTACCTCATCTGTAAAGTGGGTATTAAGACTGTGAGACCCACGTGGGATGGGGACTATATCCCACCTGATTAGCTTGTATTTACTCCAGGGCTTAGAACAGTGTTTGGTGCATAGTAAGCACTTAACAAATACCATTATTATCATTGTTATTATTATTCCAATCCCCATCCTACAGGGGAAGGGAGAAAAGGTATCGAATCCCCGTTTTACAGCTGAGGAAATGTGAGCCCAGACAAGTTAAGTGACTTGTCCAAGGTCATTCATGCAGCAGACAAGTGGCAGAACCAGGATGCTCTGCACACAGTAAGCGCTCAATAAATGCGACCTAATGAATGAATTAGAACCCAGAGCCTCTGGCTCCATGGGCTGTGCTTTTTCTACTAGACCACACTGCTCCCTCAGGGGGCCTGAGGTGGGAAATCTAAGGTGGGGTTAGCCTCCTGATTCTCTTTCCAGTTAGGTGTGTCCCTTGGCTCCCTCTGTTCTGGATTGGATTTGGTTAATAGGGCTGCTCATTTCCCTCTGGGATCAGGAGGACAAGTACCCAAACACAGTTTTCTATCCAAGGTTTTCACAGTTTGTCACATTAAATTTATTTTCTCAACAAGACCATTATGAGGTAGCTTTTTTTAAATTACAACTGAAGAAACTGGGGCAATGGAAAAGAGCCTTGATCTCAAGCCCAATCAGTCAACTGTATTTATTGAGTGCTTACTAAGACCTTGGGAGAGTACAATTCATTACAGTTAATAGGTACTGGGAGGAGTTTAGAGTCTGACGGGGGTCACAAATATAAATTTCAGATTGGGAGGTAGCAGAGTGTAAAGATTTGTACCTAAGTGCTCTGCTGGTTGGGTGGAATATCAAAATATAGGAGGCATGAACTCAAGTGATACAGAAGGGAGAATAGGGTGGGGAAGTGAGAAGTTAGTGAGGGAAGTTTTCCTGGAGGAGATAGGCTTTTAGTAGGTAGGACTTTGAAGATGGGGTGAGAGAGCCCAGTCACTACCTGGGGCCCGAGTGCAGGGTGTGACAAAACCTAGTTCTGTATTTAGTTCTGCTTCTGCTTCTAGAGAAGCAGCGTGGCTCGGTGGAAAGAGCCCGGGCTTTGGAGTCAGAGGTCATGGGTTCAAATCCCGGCTCCACCACTTGTCAGCTGTGTGACTTTGGGCAAGTCACTTAACTTCTCTGAGCCTCAGTTACCTCATCTGTAAAAAATGGGGATTAAGACTGTGAACCCCACGTGAGACAACCTGATCACTTTGTATTCCCCCCCCCAGCACTTAGAACAGTGCTTTGCACATAGTAAGCGCTTAACAAATGCCAACATTATTATTATTATTTTTATTTGACCCACTGGGTATCCCATTCACCTGGGTCATTCCTTTTTTTTAAAAAAAAGTTACCTTTGGTGATTTTGTTTCCAAGAATTCACTTATACAGATATATCTGGATCACTACCTAAATAGCCATCATTCTTAGAGGACTGCATTCATTTGGTCCTATTCTCTTCTTCTGAATTTGTCCCTTCACAATCTTTCTATTCTCTGAATCAGACCCCAAGTATTAAATTTGCCCTGCCGTCTTTCTCTTGGACTGCAAAGGTCCCACCAGGGATCAGTTTCAGGCTCTCTCTATTTATCTTCGCCTTTGCTGAGTCTTCTGTGCAACTCACTTCTCCTCTTTTCTCCCCAGTTCTCTGTTGCACTGATTCTTTTGACACCTTTAATGATTCTTTTGTTTTTAGTCAGGGATTATGGGGCTTTGTATCAACTTCTCTAAAGAAAGTGTCTCAAAGATGGAATGTTTTCTTTTAGAAAAGAGGAGCATCTTTACACATAACTCTCCTTTCTCGCCAACATTCAGACTGATCATTTGTCTTCCCAGCCCAAAACTTTTGTAGTAATCCTTGGGGTGATTCGCTCCTCTACCTGTGCTCTGCCAATTTACAGATGAAATTGTACACTGATAGCGAAGTTGACTCTTCATCATCCTTGGTAAAATAGAGCAACATCAGGACTTTAAAATTTGTTATAAAGTAAGTAGGGGAGGAAGGCTGGAAGGGGTGTGCGTTTGTGTATGTATGTGCTCACACATGTTTGTGCACACAGGGAGTTGACAGATGAGAACTGATTGTACACCCATTTGAAATGGTGCTAAGAGAATTTCCCAGCAATGTTTTTTTTCTTTCCAATCCTCTCCTCTTTCCTTTCACCATGAAGAATTCAACTCTTTGAGTACTCTTTTCATTTTTGGATAGTAAAATGTTGGGATTAGTATGGGGCCTATACAGGAAATTATACAGATGAACCATCATCATCATTACCATCAATTACATTTATTGGGCATTTACTGTGTGCTTAAGTGATTGGGAGAATACGACATGGTAGAAATGTTCCCTGCCCACAACAAGCTTACAGTCATAAATAAATAATTCATACCTCCTAAATATGCTTTAGTTTTGATTATACCTCTTTGAGGCCAAAGAAATTTTCTTTTTTCTGATATAGGGGTAATATTGGATTCCTAGATAGTCTTCCTGAGCTGCAGAACTAGTCATTTCTAAAAGCTCTCAAATAATACCGCATATCTGCCTAGACTTTTAACCTGGCTATGCTTTTAGAATGGTATCCAAATTTTCAAGTTCACCTTCTTGGAAGTTCTAGTAATATTTCTAGAGCACCTGGGGGTTTCATTTTCCTTGACTGAGCCTGCAGGCAGAGCAGTTTTTGCATCTATTTGGACCTTCCCCCAAGTCCGTTCACAGGTCTGAGAGTCTGACTGGCAGCAGTTGCCCAAAGGTGTTGGCAGCTGTGTCCTCTTTGCTACTAGAATGGCTGGGCTCTGGAACTCTCTTAAGGCTATTTGGGTTAGCAATGAGGTATTGGGACAAATTTGGGGTACGGAACGAGACACCTTAAAGGTTCTCTTCCTCTCAGGATGAATTGCACGGGAGCCGGGGAGGTATATCAAAGTCAATGGGAACGATTGTCTAACTAGAGCATGGGAGAGAAGAAAGTGGCATGGGCACTGCTTCTGATGCCCTTGCAATCTAATGAGAGACATAGTAAACTAAGATGAATAAAGCATAATGTGAAGTGATGTGTGATTTATCCACTTGATGCAGTATGTTCCAATGGTAGGGTACGTTTCATGATAGAATTTAAGTAGGCATAGTTAGGTCCCCAATTTTTCTTCTATCAAAAAAAAGAAAACACTGTCCCATGCAGATCCTCCTTATATATATATAGCCTGTTGACAGGTTATATGTATATATATAACCACTTGCTTCATTCAGGCTCAATGAATGAGAGGTAACTCCATTTTTAAGTGATTATAATTTGAGTGCTGTAAGGATGTAGAGTATGAAAGTGTACAAGGGATTTTTGTGTCTTCCACAAGCTATTCCACTGAGCAGGCCTTACTTCCCTGAAAACTAAATTGCTCTATACCTGTTCTATTGAACCAATTGGTATGTGCCCATGATTCCAAACTGCTCAGTCAAAATGTGTAATTGAAGAACATATCTGTTTAAATACCATGTCACTTGCTGTTGTTGTTCTTACTTGTACCCTCTGCTCTTCATAATAATGATAACTGTGGTATTTGTGAAGTGCTTATCATGTGCCAAGCATGGTGTTAAGCACTGACATACATCCAAAATAATCAGGTCAAACACAATCCCTGTCCCACATGTGATTTACAGTCAAAGGGTAAAGGAGAAAAAGTATTTGTTCTCATAATATAGATGAGGAAACAGACACAGAGAAGTTAAATCACTTGTCCAACAAGTGTCAGGCAAATGACAGAGCTGGGATTCATACCCAGAACCCCTGGTTCCCAGCCCTATTCTTTTTTTGGACATGAGTGAATCCTGGAGTGAATGGATTTGCCCTTGGAGAATAGCTTTTTTAGAAGATTCTTCCTTTCTCTGGATTTTGGCATCTCCGATCCTGCATCTACAGTATTTTTCCACTTGTAACTATTTTGGTTTTCCATAATCTTGTCATTATCACTACCTCAATTCCTAACAAATGCAAATGCAGCTCTGTGTGTGACACACGGATCCATATGTAGGACTATGTGCTGAAGAGCAACTTGATGTATTGATGGCATTACCTTTGCCACTCAGAAATTGTCTCATATGACTGGGGCAATCAGAGAAGGGGTAAAGAGTTAGAATAAGAAAGAGTACACATTCACTAAACACAGATGTACTTTGCTAAAAACACAGTCCTTCCCACACATACACACAGTTGATGGTTTCCCGTTCCAACATGAAGACAATGATGGTTATGTCTACGGATTTGCCACCACGCTGAAACAAAAAGGGAGATCTATAACATCCCTGTGGGCTAATTTCAATTTGGGCAATGGTCTCGATTTGTATCGACTTTTTAATCTGTTACCTGCAAGCTGACACACAGTACAGTTTGTAAAGCAGTAATGAGACACTAATACCTGTGTGTTTTATAATGTCGAATTGATATCGCAGCTCCTCATATAATAAATACTCATAATGTAAAGCTTTATGTTACTATCAGAGATGAAGCTAGAGAATGATAGTTTCAGCTAATGGAATATGAGCTTTGGTCTCTGGTGAATATGCTATAATACTAAAATGCTGTCTAAAATCCCGCTGATGAATTCAAACCCATTCTGTTTTAATCAACATTGAATTCCAACTATGAAATATTGTATGGGAATTATAATGTGATAAATGGGCACATTTTGGGTTCCATATTGAGTCCAGATGGCTGCAGCTTCTTTAATACATGTATCCATTTGGCATTAGCACATTTGTGTATCACAGTCTCCTTCGCATTTATGTTTAATGATGGATTGATTCCAAACAATACAAGATGCTCTCCAACATGTTAAGCTTCTGTTAAGTGGACTGTAAGATCTCTCTTCACAGGATTCTTTGTGCTTTCAGCCTGCCTTCATTCCAAGATGTTCAGTCTAAGTTTTAGGCAGCTTTGTTGACAGGATTTCAAACCTAAGTAAATGTAGCTTATTAAATTTGATCATTAACCCTTCCAGGTCTGGAATAGCTCAAACAATTCAAAAGTCTTTAGTTTATCTATTACACTGACCCAGGCTTTGAGGATTGCGCCCTACTTTAGAAGTTTGCACAATACGTATAATGAGTTGGCATCATGGATGCTAATGTTTGTGACTCTAAATGGTGTCATTTCGTTCTTATCTCTCTCGCTTTTGATCCTATGCCTTAGTCCAACCTGGAACTCTCTCATTCATTCAATCATATTTATTGAGAGCTTAATGTGTGCAGAGCACTGTACTAAGCACTTGGGAAGTACAAATCGGCAACATATAGAGACGGTCCCTACCCAACAATGAGCTCATAGTCGTCTTCCACTTTATATGGGATGGAGTCCACCATTTTCACATTTTCAAAGTCCTAGTAAAATTGTACCTTCTCCAGGAAGCCTTCCCCCCAAATCTCTTAGTTCCGCACCCTATTTGACCCACCTACTTCCTGAACCCACCGTTCTTATATTTGAGTACTTCCTCCTAAGATGTCTACCAACTCTCTTACAATGTACTCTCCCAAGTGCTTAGTAAAGTACTCTGCACACAGCACTCAATACATATGATTGATTGTTGATTGGTTCATGACTGTCTCCTCCACTAGACTGTAAAACTGTAGAGAACAGAGATTTTGTTTACTTAATCTATTATACTCTCCCAAGTGAAGCTCTTGGTACACAGCTCTGTATAGAATAAGTACTCAATAATTGCACTGATCGATTTGTGTCAATGCTGGGATATCAAACAAGAGGGTAAGCAGGCAGTGAAAGGAGAAGGCCGAGATTCCCTCAACTACCCCTATCTCTGAATCCCTCTAAATCTGATCGAACACTCCCCACTTTGCATGTCACTTGGGAAGGGTCAGACTAGGAAGAGAGTGGGCCTTAAAGAAGTGAGGGACAAAATCCAGGTTTTGGAGAGAAATGTAGAACAAAGAGCAGAGACAGAAGGTCTGATTTGGCCAGAACTAGCAGAAAATGAAGGCTTTGTCTATGCTCAATCAATAAAGGGATTGCCACTTCCAAGGAGAAAAAGGAAAAAAAAACCCTCCAAGCAAAGAAATGCACGTGAAATTATTGTACTGGGTCAAAATCACACACAAATTAATGAAACCCTAAAAATATCAGTTTTTTCTTTGAAGGCAAGGTATGTGATACAACATTGTTACTCTCAATATAAAAATTATTGAGTGCTTTACTTCATCAACTCTGTTCTGGTCATGACCATGAGGTATTTGAGAGAGAAAGGTAAAATTTTTTTGTAAAGTGCCAAAATATTTTTTGTTCTTAGTGTAGTAATAATAGCGGTAACATTTATTAGTGTAGCCTTGGTGAGGTACATTGCTTTGTACTAGGCACTTTGGAAGAATAACAGAGTAACACAGTATCTGCCCTCTCATAAAGGGAGACAAGCAAAGTTTGTTTATAAAACAAAGCTATTTACAATTAGAGGGATAACATTGAGGAAACATGTAATATATATATATATATATATATATATATATTTACATCCTCAGCACTTTTGCATAAAATTCAAAGTGCTAGAGATGGCTGAAGGGATGATAAGTTTCAGTGTACTGGGAAATTAATTGGGGAAGTTTTGTTGGAGGAAGTAGCATTTTCAGAAGGATTTTAAAGTGAGGAGAACTAGGGTCCATCTGTTGAGGAGAGGGAGAACATTCCAAGCTGGAGAACAGGGTGAGATTGGAGACAGAGGCAGGAGAGTTAAAATGGGGTACGGTTAAAGTTATAACTCAAGTTTTGTGCTAGAACGGAATTCTTAGTTGAACAACTTATCTCCCCAATACTTTCCTCCCAGTAATTTCACTCATGTCTGAAATGAGAAATTCTTCTACACTACTTGGTATTATTGTAATTTGTTGATCTCTGAAAGTGCAATGCTTAATCTATAGTCAAACAGAAGTCATATAGAAGCAGCATGGCTCAGTGGAAAGAGCAGGGGCTTTGGAGTCAGAGGTCATGGGTTCAAATCCCCGCTCTGCCACGTGTCAGCTGTGTGACTTTGGGCAAGTCACTTAACTTCTCTGGTCCTCAGTTACCTCATCTGTAAAATGGGGATTAAGACTGTGAGCCCCCCGTGGGACAACCTGATCACCTTGTAACCTCTCCAGCTCTTAGAACAGTGCTTTGCACATAGTAAACGCTTAATAAATGCCATCATTATTATACAAATTTTATGTTACAAATCTATTCAGATTTCTTCAAAGTTTCCAAGTGCTATTTTTCATCTGGACTTCAAATTGGATGGTTATATCTCTCCCGCATCAGATTGAAGTTCAGGCCTCTGAGGCAGTATGAAACTTTACATATGCAGCTTTTTTTTATCATTTTCCTCATTTGAGACTGGAATCACTCGAGTTCTTCAGTGGCTGAGAGATAAATGACTGTAAAAGGTTGGCTCATGAGTCTAAGTCAGTGGGTGTTGACTGAGTTAGAAAGTGAACTGCTTTTGAAGAGGGGTGTGTGCATGTTCCTATTGAACTGCTTAGTCTCTAACCAAGGCATATTAAGCCAAAGTGAAAGAGTAGGGGAAAAGATCCTTGCAGAACCTGTTTATTAAAATGTTACATCTTTCTTTAAGTAGAAGAAATCTTGACCAATTCTTTAGAAGGTTTTAGTGAAGAACGAAAGAAGATAAATGCAATGAAGTACAGTGCTCTGCACACAGTAAGCGCTCAATAAATATGACTGGTTGAAACGACACTCTCAAAGTCTGATAGTGCTTACAAAACTTATCATTGTGTACTCAAACACATCAAATTACATACTACAATAATACATTTAGCACAGACCCTGTTTAAAGCCACCCTTTCTTACCCAAGAACTTGCAAAGATGCCCAGATCATCTTTGTGCAGAAACACTCTGGGCATGTTACTCCCCTCCTCAAAAATCTCCAGTGGCTACCAGTCAACCTACACATCAAGCAAAAACTCCTCACTTTCGGCTTCAAGGCTGTCCATCACCTCTTTCCCTCCTACCTCACCTCCCTTCTCTCCTTCTCCAGCCCAGCCCGCACCCTCCGCTCCTCTGCCGCTAACCTCCTCACTGTACCTCGTTCTCGCCTGTCCTGCTGTCGATCCCCGGCCCACATCCTCCCCCTGGCCTGGAATACCCTCCCTCTGCACATCCGCCAAGCTAGCTCTCTTCCTCCCTTCAAAGCCCTACTGAGCGCTCACCTCCTCCAGGAGGCCTATCCAGACTGAGTCCCCTTTTTCATTCATTCATTCAATGTATTTATTGAGCACTTACTGGGTGCAGAGCACTGTACTAAGCGCTTGGGAAGTCCAAGTTGGCAACATATAGAGATGGTCCCTACCCAGCAACGGGCTCACAGTCTAGAAGGGGGAGACAGACAACAAAACAAAACATGTGGACAGGTGTCAAGCCATCCGAATAAATGGAAGTAAAGCTAGATGCACATCATTAACAAAATGAATAGAATACTAAATAAGTACAAGTAAAATAAATAGAGTAATAAATCTGTACAAACATATATACAGGTGCTGGGGATAGGGGAAGGAGGTAGGGCAGGGGGGAGGGGGAGAGGAAAGAGGGGGCTCAGTCTAGGAAGGCCTCTTGGAGGAGGTGAGCTCTAAGTTCCACTCCCTCCTCCTTCTCTGTGCCTCAGTTCCCTCATCTGTAAAATGGGGATTAACACTGTGAGCCCCGCGTGGGATAACCTGATCACCTTGTATCTCTCCAGAGCTTAGAACATTGCTTTGCACATAGTAAGCGCTTAACAAATACCATCATCATTATTATTATTTACTGTTCCTGGTGTTTGAAGAATTGTATGAGGGGGTTTTTTGTATTTTTTTTTTTTTAGTATTTCATTGCTATTTGTTAAAGTCTTTACTATATGCCAGGCACTCAAATACAGGAGTAGATACAAGTTAAACAGGTTGGACACAGTCCACGTCTCACATGGATCTCGTAATTTCATTCCCCACTTAACAGATGTTGTAACTGGGGCAAAAAGAAGTTAAATGACTTGCCCAAGGCCACAGAGCAGACTAATGAAGGAGCTGGGATTAGAATCCAGGACCTTCTGAATTGCATTTCCATGTTCCACCCACGCTCGTTCTTGGGAAACATCAAGGATAGTACCCACCCTCAAGGACTTTGCAATTTAATTTGAGGAGAAAATAGATAAAATGAATGCACAGTAGTTGAGAGACTGCCTAAAAACTGAAGCAACTAGAGTTGATTGTAAGCTTCATGAGGACAGGACTCTGTTGTGTTGTACCCTTCCAAGCACTTAACACAGTCCTCTGAACACAGTAAGTGCTCAATAATTATCACTGATTAACACATATTCTCCCTATGCATTTTGAATAGAATGCTGTTGGGAACTTGCGCCTGCTCTTCCAGAAACACATGTGGGTCACAGCATGATTATGACAATGCCATTTTTTTTTATGAATGCAGTGCTTTTCAAGAATCTAATCCATTATATTCATCCAGTGCATACTGTGTGCAGAAAACTGTACTAAGTACTGGGGAGAATACGATAGAGTTATGTGGCTCAGTGGAAAGAGCACAGGCTTTGGAATCAGAGGTCAAGGGTTCAAATCCTGGCTCCGCCAATTGTCAGCTGTGTGACTTTGGGAAAGTCTGGGCCTCAGTTACCTCATCTGTAAAATGGGGATCAAGACTGTGAGCCCCCAGTGGGACAACCTAATCACCTTGTAACCTACCCTGTGCTTAGAACAGTGCTTTGCACGTAGTAAGTGCTTAATAAATGCCATCATAATCATTATTACTATTAATAATAATAGTATTTGTTAAGCACTTACTATGTTCCAGGCACTGTTCTAAGTGCTTGGGTGGAGGATACAAGCAAATCGGGGTGGACACAGTCCCTGCCCTATGTTGGGCTCACAGTGAAGTGACTTGCCCAAGGTTGCATAGCAGCCAAGAGGCAGAACTGGGAATGGAACCCATGACCTTCTGACTCCCAGACTTGTTCTCAATAGCCTGCCCAGGAGGACCTCGAAGTCCAAGGAGTAACTCACTTGAGAACTGAACATAAATGACCAAATAGATTAACTACTAGATAACTGGTAGAATGGCAGGCAGATTAATCAGGAAATGCCTTCTGGAGGAGATAGCATATCACTTGGTGGTATTTAGCAACTGTTTACTGCGTGTAGAGCATTGTACTAGATGCTTAGGAGGGTACAATACAACAGCATGGAAAACAGGACGGCATAGTCAAGCAAAAACTCCTTACTCTCAGCTTCAAGGCTGTCCATCACCTCTCGCCCTCCTACCTCACCTCCTTCCTCTCCTTCTCCAGCCCAGCCCACACCCTACACTCCGCTGCCACTAACCTCCTCACTGTACTTCGTTCTCGCCTGTCCCGCTGTCGACCTCTGGCCCACGTCCTCCTCCGGCCTGGAATGCCCTCCCTCCCCACATCTGCCAAACTAGCCCTCTTCCTCCCTTCAAAGCCCTACTGAGAGCTCACCTCATCCGGGAGGTCTTCCCAGACTGAGCCCCCTTTTTTTCTCTCCTTCTCCCCACCCCCACCCTACCTCCTTCCCCTCCCAACAGCACTTGTATATATTTGTACAGATTTTTTACTCTATTTTACTTGTACATATTTACTATTCTATTTATTTTGTTAATGATATGCATAGAGCTTTAATTCTATTTATTCTGATGATTTTGACACCTGTCTATATGGTTTGTTTTGTTGTCTGTCTCCCCCTTCTAGACTGTGCGCCCGTTGTTGGGTAAGGACCATCTCTATATGTTGCCCACTTATACTTCCCAAGCGCTTAGTACAGTGCTCTGCACACAGTAAGCACTCAATAAATACGATTGAATGAATGAATGAATAGTGGCTAGAGCCCAGGCCTGGTAATAATAATAATGGCATTTATTAAGCACTTACTATGTGCAAAGCACTGTTCTAAGTGCTGGGGAGGTTACAAGGTGATCAGGTTGTCCCACAGGGGGCTCACAGTCATAATCCCCATTTTACAGATGAGGTAATTGAGGGACAGAGAGGTGAAGTGACTTGCCCAAAGTCACAGAGCTGACAATTGGCCGAGCTGGGATTTGAACCCATGACCTCTGACTCCAAAGCCCGGGCTCTTTCCACTGTAGTCAGAAGGTAGTCTGGTAGAAAGTAGTCAGAAGATCATAGGTTCTAATCCCAGCTCTGACACTTGTCATTTGTATGACCCTGGGCAAGTCACTTCATTTCTCTGGGCCTCAGTTACCTCATCTGGAAAATGGGGATTGAGATTGTGAGCCCCATATGGGACAGGGACTATGTCCAGCCTGATTTGCTCATATCCATCCTAGCACTTAGTACAGTGCCTGGCTCAAAGTAAGTGCTTAATAAATACCATGATTATTATTAATACAATAGTGTTGTTGGGGGTTTTTCAAAGAAGGTGGAGAGCTTTGTTTGGCTAAGGGGGCATTCTGATGCTCCAGACATCAAAAAAGCAAAGCACTCCTAGGTTTCTGCAAATTTAACAGTGAAATGTCTCTTCTTCGCCTTTGCTGATATAATTGGAGCTGGGATCAACTATCACCAAGAAACCATGAAGTACATTGGATCGGCCCCGGACATCCACAAACTCTGGTGGGGGTAGGAAAAAGGGAGGAGTGGAACCTTCCGAGTTCCTTCTGAATTTTTCTACTTAACATTAATTTCCAGAATCTTCCTTCAGGAGGCATTTTCTTTAGTACCTCCAATCAATTCATTCATTCAATCGTATTCATTGAGCACTTACTGTGTGCAGAGCACTGTACTAAGCACTTGGGAAGTACAAGTTGGCAACATATAGAGACGGTCCCTACCCAACAACGGGCTCACGGTCTAGAAGAGGGAGACAGACAACAGAACAAAACATGTAGACAAGGGTCCAAATTGTTAGAATAAACAGAATTATAGCTATAGGCACATCATTAATAAAATAAATAGAATAGTAAATACACACAAGTAAAATAGAGTAATAAATCTGTACAAATATATCCAAGTGCTGTGGGGAGGGGAAGGAGGTGGGGCAGAGGGGGGATTGGGAGGAGGAGAGGAAAAAGGGGGCTGGCTCAATCTGGGAAGGCCTTCTGGAGGAGGTGAGCTTTCAGTAGGGCTTTGTACCAGGCACTGTACTAAGGGCTGGGGTAGATGTGAGAATTGGGTTGGATGCACTCCTTATACCACCTAGGGCTCACAGTTTTAATCCCCATTTTATGGATAAGTGAGGCACATAGAACTCAAGTGACTTGCTCAAGGTCACACAGCAAAGTGGCAGAGCTAGGATGAGACGCCATGGCCTCTGACTCGCAGGCAATTTTGTGCTCTTTCGACCTGTGAGAAGCAGTAACCACAGCTGAAGGATAAGCAACCTTCTTCCCTCACACAATAGAGCTGTCCATCACGGATTACCGAGCCATTAGCGAACAGATAAGGGAAAAAACAGAAACTGGGGTCAAGTCTTTGTGCTTTATGGCATCACATGCTCCCGTGTTTGTATAGCTTGATGGTTCTCAACTAGCTGCAATTTTCAAGTCAATAAAGGAAATCAATCCAGTAATCCTTCCCATTGACCATTTCTCCTTTTCCTGTGGTTGATGGCTAAGTATCTGTGCATAGCTCACTATAATCACCTTGTGTTTGAGTGTGTTTATACGTTTCTGCCATATTTATTTACTTGTGTGTGTTCTACCCTCATTTGGCTGTAAGCTCCTCCAGGATCGGCACCTTCTCTTTTCACTGCTTTATCTCTTGCCTCTATGGGTAAGATTGTGTTCTGCTCTGATGCGAGGTAGACTGACTAAATTAATAAGATAAAGGTTTGCCTCCTAAAGGACTTGGCTTTCACTAAGGTAGCAAGACATTGTGGGTGGGGAAATTATGTTCTTAGCAAAGCTTGGGCAGGGTTTTGTGGGGAACCTGAAAAGGTAGAAAAAAGCCAGCTTGAAAATACAGGAAGGCCTGCACCTGACTATTAAGGGGTCCCCATATGAGTATTGGATGCTTACTCTGAAGTTTTTCCTCTAAGAAATAGTCTCTATGGTTTTCCAAGGAACAGTTACCCTCTGCAGGTTTCTTTCAATCTCCTTTTTTGCTTCTCCCACCTCCAATCCCTCCTTTCCATCTTCTCTATCCAAATCTCTTACTCCTTTGTGACTTGAGTTTCCTAAATGTATTCTTTCTTCCCTCCTTTGCCTATCCACTGACATCTGTCTTCTTTCATTACTTATTTGTTTGCTGTTGTCAGTTACACTGATGATAATTTAGGCATATTCCTTTTCGCTTTCATTTCCCCTCCTTTAATTTCCCTTTCTATGCGTTGCTGGCTTTGTTTCCTGCTCAGAATCTTTTGTCAGCTTCCTTCCTGTAGCACATTCTCCTTCATTTTCCCTTTGTTGATTCACTGGTGATCTTATTTCACTGCCAGATTGGAAACAAATGTGAAACCAGCATCTACTGTGCTTCACCCTGTACCCAGTGACATTTTTCTTTCATGCTTTCATTTGTTACAAATTATCATGGTTGCTATCCCCCTTCTGGACTTTTAAAGGAGGTTAGGATTACTGGGAATGAAGGAAAGCACTCTTTTCAAAGGGACAAATTCCCCAGTAGTAGGTACAGAGATCTGTTAAAATAAACCAATATAGGGGCGATTTGTTGTTTTTTCCAGAATTTCAAGATAATGCGATAGTTGTGATGTCTCAGGAGTTAATGCTACCAGGTCCTGTGGAGAGAACAATATGGCATGAAATAAAACCAGTGGCACATTAGAAAGAAAGAAAAGGTCCATTTCCGTTGTCTGGAAGCGGGGACGGATAGGGCCCAGAGGACACTAAGGAATCACAAGCGATCCAGACTTTCCCAGTTCTTAAAATCAATTTGCATGTGTGTGTGTGTGTGTGTGTGTGTGTGTGTGTGTGTGTGTGTGTGTGTCTAGAATTCAGTTAATTCAGTTACCACTTTTGGTTTTGAATGCAAAAGGACATGGGAAATTTGGTAGACATGCTCATTCATTCATCCAGTCATATTTGTTGAGCACTTACTGTGTGCACAACACTGTGCTAAGCACTAGAGAGGGTACAATATGACTGTAAACAGACATATTCCCTGCCCACAAAGAGCTTACAGTCTAGAGGGCTTCCAGCCCTCAAGAAGTTTACAATCCAGTGAAAGCATTTACAATCTAGGCAAGTTGGAGGCTACTTCATCATTTCCAAAGAGAATGCATTCTTGGCTTCTATTTCAACCTTCAACCTTCCTTTACCCTTCCAATTTTATTCAGCATTCACAGGTTGGCAAGGGAATTCACTTAGTCTCCTCAAAGGAAGTTGGATTTCAACACGGGTGAATTTCTGTTCTTAACAATTTGGTCATCTAAGAAGGCATTTTGTTGAACCAAGCAGGATTACTTTTACTTCCTTGGAGAAATGGTATTTTAGGCACTTCCAGATTTCAGAAGCCACACCTGCTCACTGAAGGAAATCACCAATAGTCAGTAAATGACTACACCATTGAGGGTTGGAAGTGATTTCTAAGAAGAACGAAAATGACAGTCAAAGCAGCTACCATATGTATCAAAATGTCCCTCCAGGCCTAGACATCCCTTGGGAATGTCAGGGCCTGGGACAGATCTGTTTCATAACAACTTTATTCCCCCTATGCCTCTTTCTTTCAACATAGATAAGCAATTTTTACTCCTCCCAAGTCAACGGCCATTATGCAGTCTTTCTCTTCAACTTTCCCTTTCTTAATGCACCACACTGGGCAGATTGCTCATTTAAAACCTGAAAGTAGTCAGTTGGCTGGGTTTGTCAGAATAACCAAATAAAAAAGGGCTTTTACAATCTACATAATTGCCTGCAAGCCCTCCACATGGCTTTTTCCCTCTCTGCTTCTTTGAGAGTCTTCCAGAAATGGAAAAATGAGGGTGTCATTTCATGTGCACGAATTATCATCTGTACAGCAAGGATGGAGACGTCTTTTCCTCCCCTCTCTGTAGACTTTGGAAACTGCCCAACTCCCTTGTTTTACCATCTGAATGTTATCAAATAATGCTATCAGAGGAGGTGAACCCCTGTAACCTAAATTGCTTAGGCGCAATTGAGTTGAGAGAACAGGAGAAATTGTTTATCTGTCATTTCACATTTTGCTGCTGCTACCATATCCCCTTCGAGGCAAGCAACAGAGCCTGAAACATTACAGGAGAAAGGGTGCTTTGACATCAATCACGGTGACATTGGAGATAACCAGAGTAAGTGCAGAAATAGTAGGACTTTAATCATTCCCTGGTAGACAATCAAGATTTTTAAATAAGTCCAGTCATCAAAGGTTCCAAGCTGCTTGAAATATTAAAAACACACAAAGGAGTACTGCCGGGGCTCTGATTTTAACCTTTAAGAAGTTGGAACTCTGCATTTTGACAGGGAATATGCTAGGCTTTGCTGTCTTACAATTATGGGGCTGTTACCTGAAAGTGCACCGAGTTGAGAGGCACACTGAAGAGCAAGAAAACCACAATTTGACAATAATAATGTTATCAGTGGTATTTGTTCAATTCAATTCAATCATATTTATTGAGCGCTTACGGTGTGCAGAGCACTGAACTAAGCACTTGGAAAGTAGAAGTTGACAACATATAGAGACGGTCCCTACCCTACAATGGGTAGTCATTAAATCCTAACTCTTTGCCAAGGACTATACTAGGTGGTGGAATAGTAGATGCAAGCTCGAATCGGACACAGTCCCTACCCACACATAGGACACAGATTCTAAGTAAGAGAGAGAACAGGTTGTAATAATAATTATGGTATTTGTTAAGTGCTTACTATGTGCCAGACACTGTACTAAGCGCTGGGATCCCCATACAGTTGAGGACACTGAGTGTTCCATACTCATTATGTTCCAAGCACAGTACAAAATATTAGGGTAGATAATCAGATCAGACACTGTTTGTAATAATAATAATGATGGCATTTATTAAGTGTTTACTATGTGCAAATCACCGTTCTAAGCACTGGGGAGGTTACAAGGTGATCAGGTTATCCCACGGTGGGGGGGGGGGGGGGGGGCTCACAGTCTTAATCCCATTTTACAGATGAGGGAACTGAGGCCCAGAGAGGTTAAGTGACTTGCCCAAAGTCACACAGCTGACAATTGGCAGAGCCAGGATTTGAACCCATGACCTCTGACTCCAAAGCCCATGCTCTTTTCCACTGAGTCACGCTGCTTCTCATATCCCACATGGGGCTCCCAATCTAAAGGGGAGGGAGAGCAGGTATTTGGTACCTGTTTTACAGATGAGGAAACCTAGGCACAGAGAAGTTAAGCTACTTGATTACAGGCCTCTAGACTGTAAGCTCAGTGTGGGCAGGGAATGCATCCACTACGCTGTTGTATTGTACTCTCCCAAGTGCTTAATACAGTGCTCTGAACACAGTAATCGCTCAGTAAATACCACTGATGGTTGATGAGCACTTGTCCAAGTTCACACAGCAGGAAAGTGGAATAGCTCTCCTGCCTCTCTGTCCTGGGCTATTTCCAAGCCTATCTCCTACCTCCTCCCTGACAAGGCTCCTGTATATTCCATGCAATAGTCCTCTCTAAAGAATGTTCAGACTGGTAAGATAATGCCAGAAGACTTACTCTTTCTAATAAGTCACAGCTCTGGAACAGCTAACCTTTGTCGTCTAGGGGTCTAACAGCACTACCGTTCCAGCTGCCTTAAAACGGGATGATATTTCAGGTAAGCAGTGACTGATACTTGTCAGCAAATCAGATGTGCGTCACACTTAGTACAAACATCCGTAGGTTAACTTTACCCAGTGCCTTCAACTCGAGTGTCTATTGGAACACCAAATTGGAACATATATTTTGCATATATATGTACATATTTATAATTCTATTTATTTTTATTAATGATGTGTATGTATCTGTAATTCTTTTTATTTATATTGATGCTATTAATGCTTGTTCACTTGTTTTGATGTCTGTCTCCCCCCTTCTAGACTGTGAGCACATTGTGGGCAGAGATTGCCTCTATTTGTTGCTTAATTGTATTTCCTAAGTGCTTAGTACAGTGCTCTGCACACAGTAAGCACTCAATGAATATGATTGAATGAATGAATGAACCATTGCCACGCAAATCTCCGGCAAGTTCAAGTGTCAAACGAGCATTGCGAATAAATGCTGATGTTCCTTCCATGAGGTTTAAATGACTTTCCCAGATCTCAAGAGGTCACTTTTCCTGAGAAGAAAGCACTCTGGATTCCACTTCAGTTCTAGAATTAAACATGTTTCTTCTAATTTCTTTCCTACCCTCCATATTTTAAATGACCAGTATCTCCTCAAAGAGAATTTATTAAGCAACTACAAAGTGCACAGTACATAGCAGTATTAGAGATTGTACTGCCAAAAAGATACAGACTCTGACTCTAACAACATTCCCATCATTAGCAGCAATTTCATCTATAAGCAGGGCAACTCTACTCTTCTGTTTAGAGTGGGATGAACAGACTGTTCTTATAAAAATAGAACATATCCAGTCTGTCAGCTATCTGCTTGATGCTTTCTCAATCTCCTAGTAAATCACCTTCTTAAATGCATTTTCACTTTTTAATCATGCTTGCTAAGCACTTTCTCTGTGTCCAGCACTGCACTAAGAGCTGGGATAAATATAGGATGATCAGGTTGGACACAGAACCTGTCCCAGATTGGACTTGCAGACTAAGTGGGAAGGAGTGGGATTTAATGCCCATTGAACAGATGGGTAACTGAGGCACAGCAAAATTAAGTGACTCACATAAGGTCACACAGCAGGATAATGGCAGAGTCAGGATTAGAATCCAGGACCTCTGATTCCCAGACTCCTACCATATCCACTAAACTATGTTGCTTATCAAACTTGTAGTTTAGAGTTTGTAATTTGAGGTAGGTGATGGTGATTAATCTTTCATTTTCCCCTACAACTTCCACCTCAACATTCCCGTGTCACATAAGCCTTTGAGTATTCATTACCACCTCAATCAATCAATCAATCATATTTATTGAGCGCTTACTGTGTGCAGAGCACTGTACTAAGCGCTTGGGAAGTAGAGTTTATGTACACATCTTTATTCTCTATTGCTTCTCAGTTGATAGCTTTCATTCGAAAAGTACCTTTCAAGCTAGACTGAAGCTAAGGTCAGCTTCAGATGGTGCAGAGGAAAACAAAAGAAACACTTGTTAATTCCCAATTGTTTGAACTGTGACGTCTATGTCATGGAACCCATGGGGTGTAGGGAGGTGGTCTAAATAAACTTTAAAAAAATCCAGTGCTTGTGGCAATGATAAAACTAAAGTCAAAACCTCGAAACAAAGGCACCAAAAGATTTCAATTATTTGCAAAGTTGATTTAATCTTGTCAAACTTCGTTAATAAGTGGAATATTGATTTTATGATCTTTTTCTCATGGACTATTGGTATAATTGACATAGGAAAAGTAAAAACTCAAATACCCAAGGAAATCCCTAATCCACCAAGCATTGAAATAATACATCATATAAGCTTTTTTTTGCAATAGCTGAAGGCATTGGTTCAGTTTATGGATTAACAGCCCGCCAAAGTTCATGTTTGAGATGGAATATATTTTTGAATTATAGTTATATGAAAGTGTCTAGAACTACAAAACTTTTTCCTCTCTATCCTTCAAGAATGTCCAAAGCCCCTTAAACCACATAACATAAAGGGATTCACATCCAGGCCAAGACATTTTAGAGCCAACTTCTGTTCTGAGGGATAGCAGAGTTAAAGCCTTTTTAAAAATGGGATTTATAAGAGATTCCCAGACCCAGTTCTAAGTCCATCTGCACTAATGGACAACTCTGTAAATAACATTACAATTTATCCTCTTATTCTCTTCTACTGAATCTCCAAATTTCAGCCTGGAGCCGTCCACAGATATGTTCTAAACATAGAACTGATAACAGATAAGATGAGGGATATTGTGGATGTGGTTTCCCTCCAAATTGTGACTCTCTGGCATACCTACCTATACAGTCCATTCTTTAAAATAATCTTGAGAACTGAGAGTTTCCCAGGAGAAAAGTGGTGACTGCGAGAACTCTATGGAGACATTTCTCTTATGAGAAGGAATCTAGACATAAACACACACACTCTCTCTCTGTGTCTCTCTCTCCTCTTCTCTTCCAGTACCAGAGGCTCTGTTCTTGACTCACTCCAAAGTAAGGAAATCTGTCCCTAGAGTATGCATGCCTTGATCAAAATCACCAATGCCACATATAAACATTTTGTCCAAAAACACAATATAGTCTACCAGAAAAAATATTTATCAATTGCCTGATGGTGCTCTTTTCCAAATGCCTCATAAAAACACTGTTTTGGGAGTTCTGAGTAGTTGGGTGTCTGCGTGTATGTAGACATACCATCTCGTATGTAGACATATGAGAAGCAGCGTGGCTCAGTGGAAAGAGCATGGGCTTTGAAGTCAGAGGTCATGGGTCAAATCCCAACTCTGCCAATTGTTAGCTGTGTGACTGTGGGCAAGTCACTTAACTTCTCTGGGCCTCAGGTACCTCATCTGGAAAATGGGGATTAAGACTGTGAGCCCCTGTGGGACAACCTGATCACCTTGTAACCTCCCCAGTGCTTAGAACAGTGCTTTGCACATAGTAAGTGCTTAATAAATGCCATCATTATTATTATCTCGATCAATCAATAAATAGCACTTACCTAGACTTATTGTGGGCAGAGAACTTGTCTGTTCATTGTTACATTATACTGTCCCCAAGTTCAGTGCTCTGCACACAGTAGGAGCTCAATAAATATGACAATGAATTGAGCACTTACATTTTTTTTTTTTAATGCTATTTGTTAAGTGCCTTTCTATGTTCCAGTCATTGCACTAAGTGCTGGGGTATAATCAGATTGGTCACGGTCCACATTCCACTTAATCTCCATTTTTTAAATGAGGTAATTGAGGCACAGGGAACTTAAGTGACTTGTCCAAGGTCATGCAACAGACAAGTGGAAACCAGATCCTTCTGACTCCCACGCTTGTTCTCTGTCCTTCAGGCCATACTGCTTCTTACCATGTGCAGAGTACTGCACTAAGCTCTTGGGAGAGTACTACAGAGTTGGTAAGATATATTCCCTGCTCAAAAGGAGTTTACAGCCTTATGCGGGAGATGGACATTAAAATAAATTATGGATACAGACATAAGTGCAATAAGACTGATGGCCAGGGATATATTCAGTGCTTAAAGGGTACAGATTAAAGTGCCAAGATGACAAAGAAAGAAGAGGGATTAGGGGAAATGAAACTTTAGTAGGGAAAGGTCTCTTGAAGGAGATGTGATTTTAATAAGTCTTCAAAGTTAGAGAAAGTTTTGTGGGGACTGTGCAGTCATTCTGTGTTAGTACTTGAGCATAAACTCTCCAGAGAAAAATCAGACGGTTGAGAGCAACAGTGCTAGAAATTCTGAATAAGTTGGTATGCTCTTCTCTTTACAGCTCAGTAAGGTCAGGGAATGCTGTTGGCAGTGTTAACTATCAAAAGGGGAAAAAAAATCAACTTTATTGAGAAAAGGATGGCTGTACTATTTTGCCCATTTAGGATTTTTCTTATGCTTTTGGTTAGAAGTAGTGTTCCCTGTTTCCAGTTCTAAACTGAGACGTAGAGTAAGCAACAGGCATGGAGTGGTCACGTATTAGCAGCAGTAATAAGTTGCCATTCTCTCACATCTTTTTCCTCTCTTCCTTCATCCTCTCCCCCTTTTCTTTTCTCCCCTTCTATCTGCCTCACCCCTTGCAGAAACCACTTTCCAGGAATTCACCATTCGGCCCTGATAAGACTCCACAGTACAGTAGATTTTCTTGTCAGGCTATTCTTTCCCACAAATTCTAGGAAGAGAAATAACAGAGGAAAAGTGTCTTTTGTCTATTTGGAGTCCTACACTTCCTAGCCAGAATACAAGGAAGCAGCCTAGACCAAGCCTAGGAGGTAAAAATACAAGCACTGTAGGCTGGTTGTTTCTGACCATTGAGACTGTATTCACTAATTTTTTGCATGAAATATGCCAAAATGACATTGCCTGGTGGTGATCCTATTACTGTACTTTGAAACCTGAGATGGTCTCTCAACTGCAGTTAAAAAAAAAAATAAAAAAGAAAATTCAAACAATGATCAAGAGACATACTTGATTTGATATGCATTTCATAGAATTGCAATGTAGTCTACACTTTAAAGTTCCAATATTATAGAACAGAAAAGATAGACTATTTCCTGTAATCTATTACCTTTATGGGCTTTTTTCATTCCATATATTTTTCTTTTTCCCCCCACATAGGGCAGTTTTCTATGGACAGAAAGAGTCCATTTTAGATTCCACATCCTTAATGAAACTTCAAAATAATAATAGTAATAATGATGGTATTTGTTAAGCGCTTACTATGTGCAAAGCACTGTTCTAAGCATTGGGGGGGGATACAAGGTGATCAGGTTGTCCCATGTGGGGCTCACAATCTTAATCCCCATTTTCCAGATAAGGGATCTGAGGCCCAGAGAAGCTAAGTGACTTGCCCAAAATCACACAGCTGACAATTGGCAGAGCCGAGATTTGAACCCGTGACCTCTGACTCCAAAGCCCATGCTCTTTCCACTAAGCCACGCTGCTTCTCTAAATACTACACATTTTTTTTCCTCAATGGAAAGTAGCAGACTATTTTTCTTCAAATTGTTCTTAGTGGAACGAACACTTGGAATATTGTATCTCCCTAAGAGGAAAGGGTCACCAATTTCATTTAAGAAGAAACTTCAGTTAGAAAGTTTGTAATCCTATTGTTTCTGGTATTAAGTGAAATCCAGAAAGAACCCAATCTATAAGAGGTTGATGTTAAATTTGGAACTAAAGCTACTGACTTTCGCACAATAGGGTGAAGTTGAAAAATAGGAGTTTCAGAGCATGAATCATTGGCCTGTGTGTGGGGATGATCTTGACACCGATGACTAGAATTCTGTGATGAAGGAAGGTAAAAATCCTCTTTATCCCAGTATGAAATGCCAATGTGAATTTTTTAAAAAATGGATGTGTTTTCAGGTTGCTAAAGTAACATGACTTGTTACAAAGTTTCAGAGTTCCCCGCAGACATATTCAGCACAATATCATATATACTTTCAGATAGCGTCTTTGAGCTTAAATAATTTGATTTCATTCAATTGTATTTGAGCGCTTACTGTTTGCAGAGCACTGCACTTGCAAAAATTCTTCAAAAACCAATTATACCTCAGAATAATATAAAAATTGCAATAGTAATAAAGGTGCTGAGAGCTCTGTGTCTTTTGCTCCAAATATGGTAAATTTATCCTCTTGCATTATACATTATATTATTCTATTTATTTTGTTAATGATGTGCATCTAGCTTTACTGCTATTCTGATGACTTGACACCTGTCCACATGTTTTGTTTTGTTGTCTGTCTCCCCTTTCTAGACTGTAAGCCCATTGTTGGGTAGGGATCGTCTCTTTATGGTGCCAACTTGTACTTCCCAAGTGCTTAGTACAGTGCTCTGCACACAGTAAGCACTCAATAAATATGATTGAATGAATACATTGGTTAAATTTGTGTTGACATAATACATAACTTGTTATTTATATATAATAAAATAGAACTTTTTATCTTTCTGTAGTTGTAGAGTATGTTGTTCTATATTATCAGATTTGCTAATTAACTTACTGGTGAAAATTGCACGTTGATTTTTGATACTCATCAAAATATCTGGAAATGTTAAATTTAACAACATGGGACAGGTTTATACATTATTATCAATTTGAATACATTTATATTTTATAGTGTGTCTTCCTTTGTCTGAGGTCAGCAGAGCAGAAATAGAAACCTAAGCTTGACTTTTTTTCTAGCCATTTATTAAATGAAGAAAGCCCTACAAATTCTGAATTATTCCAATGAAGATAGAAGTGTGTGCTATTCAATACACTTTAAAGAGAGAATGTTTTATAGCAGGATGTAGATGGGATAACAGGTGACAATAGTCAAGGGCGAAGTTTCTTAATAATAGAGATTTGTTTCTAATAAAGATTCACGATGGATTCTAGATGGTCATGCCAAGTTAACTGAAATATATCTACGTTTCTTTTGCCAGGAAACTGAATTATGCGTTAATTTAGGACAACTTCCCACCATTTAAGAATACAGATTCACTTATTATTCCCAAGAGTTCAGTTTAAATAATAACATCCTGAATCTCTTTAATACCTTCTTTCCCTCAAAATGTTTTCCCATTAATCATTTCATTTTTGTCCTCACAACATCTTTAAGAGGTAAGGTGGGACAGGTATTATTATACCCATTTTATAGATGAGGAAACCAAGGCACAAAGTAGTTGACTAATTTGCCTGACATCACAAAGCAGGTCTCTCGCAGGTCTTTACTCCCAGGCTGGGAAAGCGAGATTTAGGTTTGTTTGGATCTAACACTGAGAAATTCCATCTTACTCAAAATGTTGGTTGGGCAAAGACAAGTGAAAAATAAATGAATAAAAACATTAAAAAATACATGATGTGGGAGATTTAGAGACATAGAAATGACACCAATTCAATTAGTTTTATCTCAAATTTTTCATTGATTCCTCTTTTCATATTTCACTTGACAGACCTATCATCATAAGTAAAGTAGCATTATAGATGAAGCTATAAATTTTAGATGAAGCTGTGAGGTAGCACTGAAGATATAAACAGCCCTCTATTGAATACATGGCTAAGTGTATAGGGGAAAGGAAACCAGTAAAAAAATAGAGAACCCACAAGTTTAAGTCGAAAAACAATCTGCTTTGGAAAATGTTATCACCATTATCATCCTCATTATTCACCATGTATGAATACTGAAATCTGTGAGTAGTTGGGAGACAAACTGAAGCAATGGGCGATGCAATTCTTGACCTTGAGGGGCTATGTTGAAGACATAATAGACATAAAGATAAGATTACGCTATAGTAAAGCAAGAGAATGAGGATGAATGGAATAATAATTGAATAATTGTAAGCCCTTACTATGTGTCAGACAGTGTACTAAGCGCTGGGGTAGATACCAGATAATCAAGTTGGACCAAGTTCATATTACACATACAGCTACCAGTCTTTATGCCCATTTTACAAATGAAGTAACTGAAGCACAGAGACGTGACTTGTCCAAGGTCCTACGGCAGACAAGTGGCAAAGCTGGAATTCGAACCCAGAACAGAACAAGTGAAAAAAGCAAACAAAAATCAATATATGTGAAGATTTAAAATGTTGAGGTAAGTGAGTGGGTTGCAAAACCAGGAGAGGTTATCAGAAATTAATGTGAAGATTTCCTTTTTGTGCTTTTCACACAATTCAGTGCAGGGAGAATTAGTGCTTAGTACAGTGGGTGGCACACAGTACACACTCAAATACTATTGATTTTTTTTATGGTATTTGTTAAGTGCTTACCCTGTGCCAGGCACTGTTTAAAGCACTGGGTTAAATAAAGGCTAAACGGGGTGGACACAGACCATGTCCCACATAAGTCTCCCAGTCTTAATCCCCATTTTACAGATGAGGTAATTGAGGCATGAAAAGTTAAGTGACTTGCCCAAGGTCACAAAGCAGACCAATGGCAGAGCAGGAACTAGAACCCAGGTCCCCTGAATCCCAGGCCTGTGCTTTACACTGGATTTTTACTCACTGGATAACAATGAATTAGAGTGTTGGGCACATCAGTCACTACTTTCCTTGGAATGAAATAACCACACCTTGAGACTAAAGATAGTGATTAGCCATTCTTTGTGATTCAGTAAAAAGATCCGTAGAACAGGCCAGCCGAAGAAAATCTCAGCTACCATGGTAAACTCTCAACACATTTCCCTGACTGTGTTCTTCCCAAACCACATATGAAATGCTGCGTGCAGATTTCCTCAGCAAATGCTGTTGACTCTAAACGAGAATGGAGACTGGAATGTCCATTAGACATTAGAAAGTAATGGCAGCAGGCTCTCCAGCTCTGTTAATTCAAACCAACAGCTCATTTTAGCGAAATACTTTCCTCTTCTAATAAAATTTCTTTGGACTTTTTGTACCAATAGTTCTAAGTACTGCATGTGCATCCACCAGTGTCTAGGTGGTTAGTGGGTAATCAATTCATGGGTAGGCAATGCAAGTTGTGTATTCAAATAAAATTACTCTCTAACTTCCAAGTAACTGTGAACTTGAAACACAATTTAAAATGAAACAGAAAAATCTGTTCAAATCCACACCCAGTCCTTCAACTACTTTGCAGCCCCTAGGTTCCGCTTTTTGCCACATATGCTACATTGTCATGACAGGGTCTATAAAAGGAAAGATGTCATTTTCATCTATTGACACCCACCTATCCCCCCAGGGGCAATGTAAAGATTTCCAGTCCTTCAGTTGTCTCCTGTGTAACCCTGGGCAAGTCATTTAACTTCCCTGTGGTTCCATTTCCTCATCTGCAAATTGGGTATTAAATACCTGTTCTTCCCACCGTGGACAGAAACTGCATCCGACCTAATTATCTTGTATCTACCCCAGTACAGCACAAGTACAGTACAGTGCTTGATAGAGTCAGTGCTTAGCGAATACTACAATTACTATTATTATTAATTTTTAATGTGTCATTGTAATACACGACACGAAAGTATGAAATAGGTGAAAATATCTAGCTGACCCCTTTCTTCCTCCAGAATTCATATAAAGTTTGATTTTAGCAATTACCGAACTTTTCAGATGAAATTACTGAACAACAAGAGCTTTTTTCATCTCTGGATCCTTTTCATGAGAAGTCACAAGAGAAATCTCATAACTGCAGGTACTGTATGAATCTGAAGGGTAAAGAGAGGACAGACAGCTGAAGGTGACTACGACAAGATTTCAGCACCAACATCAGAATTAAACGCTGAAAGCGGAAAGGCTGTGATGCCAGAGCACTAGTGGAAAAAAGCGAATCTAATTGCATCTTTGTTAAATATCAAAACCAATCTTTCAAAGCTTCTCTTCATTGTTATACCTATCCTAGGGAGTGTGTTTTATTTTTAGAAGAGGTATTTTTCAAAATTTCATTTGACATTAACACTTTTGCAATAGGACCTTAATTCCCCTGGAGAAGAATAATTTATTGAGCCCTGTAGACTGAGTGTATGTAAGTGGGCACAGTTACCCTAGCTTGAAAGAGGCCCATGATGATTTTCTTCCATCCTGGAATCTGCCTTTGAGAGAAGTGAGGGTCTTCCTAGCATGATGCTTTACCTGTAGACTTCTTAATGGCCTGGATCATAGTCTACCAATTTTATTGTACTGTACTCACTGAAGCAGCATGGCTCAGTGGAAAGGGCATGGGCTTTGGAGTCAGAGGTCATGGGTTCAAGTCCCGGCTCCGCCTCAGACAGGTCACTTAGTTTCTCAGTGTCTCAGTTTCTTCATACATAAAATGGAGTTTCAAATCCATTCTCTCATCCCTTAAGGGGGTCCCTCATGATGAGCATCCTGTGTCTGACAATTATCTTGTATCTACCCCAGCACTTAGTACAGTCCTTGTTATTGTATACTTAACAAAGCAATAATTATCACTGTGCATTACTATTATAACTGTTACATTATATTATAATTATTGTTATTATTCCCTTCCCTCAAAGAGTTTACACTCTAATGGTCATTTGCCTGTTGTGGACAAGATATCAAGTGTCTCCCCCTTCTAGACTGTGAGCCCACCGTTCGGGTAGGGACCGTCTCTATATGTTGCCAACCTGTATTTCCCAAGTGCATAGTACAGTGCTCTGCACACAGTAAGTGCTCAATAAATACGATTGAATGAATGAACGAATGAAAGTGGTGAGAGACTTTTGTTGCAAGGTGTAGGCATGAGGTGGGAAGAGAGCTGGGAGAGATATTTCATTCTACCCAGAAATATCTCCCTGGCTTCAGACCAAGTAAACAGTTTGAAATCAACAGTGTAAACATCACTACACAAGCAATATGCGTTAGTGGAAAGAACAGGGGCTTGGGAGTACAAGGTTGTGGGTTCTAATCCTGATTATCTAGTATCTGCCCCAGTGCTTATGACAGTGCCTGGCACATAGTAAACACTTAACAAATATCTTAAAAAGATAGTATTTATTGACCATTTACAATATGCAGAGCACTCTACTAAGTGCTTGACAGAGTAATAATTATAATAATAATAATGATGGCATTTATTAAGCACTTACTATATGCAAAGCACTGTTCTAAGTGCTGGGGAGGTTACAAGGTGATCAGGTTGTCCCACGGGGGGGCTCACAGTCTTAATCCCCATTTTACAGATGAGGTAACTGAGGCACAGAGAAGTTAAGTGACTTGCCCAAAGTCACACAGCTGACACTTGGTTGAGATGGGATTTGAACCCGTGACCTCTGACTCCCAAGTCCGTGCTCTTTCCACTGAGCCACACTTCTTCTCTAATGGGATGGGTTTTCCTGTTCCTTATGAAGACTGCCTTCTGGCCCTCCCAGTGGGTCATCTCATAACTATAAAAATAATGTGTGGCATTTGTTAAGCACTTACTATGTGCCAGGCACTGTACTAAGCATTGGTGTGAGTACAAACAAATGGGGTTGGACACAGTCCCTACCCCATATGGGGCTCACAGTCTCAATCCCCATTTTACAGATGAGGTAGCAGGCCCAGGGAAGTGAAGTGATTTGCCCAACAGCAAAAAGCAGACAAGTGGAGGAGACAGGATTAGAATCCATGACCCTTTGACTCCCGGGCCCACCCTCTTCCACTACACGATACTGCTTCTCATCTGCAGGAACTGATTACAGGGGGTAGATCAGAAGGAAGTACCAGGTGGATGATAGTAACTAGGTGACCTTGGACTTGATTCTCTTCTGCCCATCCATTCAGGTCCAAAAGAGGAAAAAGCAAGATGAATTTGGATAAAAATCAAGTAAGGCAGTTGCTCGCTCAAAGACAACTGAAGAAAAGGAAAGGCTCGAATGTGTTTCAGGTTAGGTTGGGAAGAATGTTGGAATCAGGGCCTGCCACTTAGAATTCTGGAGTCTCCTTTCCACAGCCAGTCTGGCCCACTGGGACACGGGGTAAACTCCAGTGACCTAGTGTCTGGAGGGAATTTTCTGGATCAGGCTTCACTCTGAGAAGCTCCTTCTTCGCTCAGAGTTCAGGACAAGCGTGGAAACTCTTAAAGCCTCTTAGAAGACCAAAGGGGTGGGAAGTCAAGGTGGTTGAGAAGCTGAGGAACCTGATTTGGTGGACATGACCTCTTCTCACACTCCTTTAGTGAAAGAAAATTGTGTTCTCAAGTATTTGTGGGAAGCAGTGTTGCCTAGCGGAAAGAGCACAGGCCTGGGAGTTAGAGGACCTGGGTTCTAATCCTGGCTCTGCAACAAACAAACCTGCTGTGTAACTTTGGACAAGTCACTTAGCTTCTCTGTGCCTCAGTTCCCTCAGCTACAAAATGGGGATTTAATACCTGTTCTCCTTCCTACATAAGCTATGAGTCCCAAGTGGGAACTGTTTATGTTTTATCTACCCAAGCACTTAGTCCAGTGCTTGGCACATATAGTAAGCACTTAACAAATACTTTTTTTATTATTAATACAAGAATTCCCAGCACATATTTTCGACCCAGTCATACTACTACTACTAATGGTGATAACTGAGGTATTTCTTAAGTGCTTACTCTGTGCCAAGCACTGGACTAAGCATTATGTACATTAAACATAATCAGGTTGGACACAGTTCCTGATTCACATGTGTCTCACAGACTAAGTAGGAAGGAGAGCATGCCCTGAATCCCTCATTACAGAAGAGCAACCTGAGGCCCGAAGAAGTTAAGCGACTTGCCCATGGTCACACAGCAGGAAAATAGAACAGCTGAAATTAGAACTCAGGTCCTCTGACATTCTGGCTTGTTGCCTTTTTTTTTTATAATGGTTTTTGTTAAGTGCTTATTATGAGCCAGGCACTCTTCTAAGTGTTGGGGTAGAGATAAGCTAATCAGATAGGACAAAGTTCATATCCCACTTGGAGCTCACATGGGGCTCATTATATCCCATATGTGGGGCTCATTTTACAAATGAGGCAACTGAGGTACAGAGAAGTTAAGTGACCTTTCCAAAGTCACTCAGTGGACAAGTGGCAGAGCTGAAATAGAACTCAGCTCTAATTCCATATTATTTCCATTAAGCCACCCTCCTCTTCCTCATGAAGGAGCCCACGGAGCCCCAGATGCTGCCTACAACCAAAGGGTGGCTTGGTTTTGAATGGCAGTGGTCCTGAATATTGAATGATCCCGATATTAGGGAGATTAAATGATGTCATCTACAAATCCGGCCCCAAATCCTTTTCTTTGCCATCAACATCCCTTTCTTTTTCTTTTCCTTTAACTTCTACTGTTGCTTCTCACAAATTCTAATAAAAACCGAAGAGTGTAAACGCGACAAATTGTCAGGGAAATGCAGTCAGATTGAAGCAAATTTGATACATTGGTCACTTTTTCGGGAAATTGTATTTCCTTCAATTTCATTCATTCACAAATGGACTATAGAGAATTTATATTATCTTATAGAATATGTTGGGGTAGACTGGAAATTTCTTTTATCAAATTTATTTGCCACTGCTGAATTTTCAAGTGCATTTTACCTTTTAGCATGTTATCAATTGAATATTTCAACAGACTTACTCGATTATCAGATACCTTATGTGCACAACTTTTCTATAAGGTTACCATTCCTTCTGAAAGATCAAGAATTCCTATTCCATGTATGTTTAGATCTATTTTATAACTGGATAACTATTGGACTAGCTAACCATTTTTTGAAGATAAAATCACTTCTCTAATAGGATAAATCACCACTTTGGTGCCATGTTTCATACTGGGTAATTGACTGTTTCCAATGAACCAAGCCATTTTCCATATTTCTTGCTTAACCCCATTACTCCGAACAATGTGATTGACACGACTTAGATTCCTTTTGCTTCCTCCTCATTTCAAATGCATGGATGTACGGGAATCATTAAATTCTCTTTGTATGCTTCCTGCTGTGCCGTACGAGCTTCCAACACTATTATTCATGGATGGACTGCCATAAAAATCTTTCTATATTTAGTTCAGAGTTACTGAAGTAAAGTACTACAGCCTCAGCCCGGCCTAACCATTTTGACAGTTAGGAGACACTGGGATTTCCGGTTGTGATTTCTTTAACAAGCGATTATTTAAGAAAAAAGATATGGGGAGCCATCAGTGCTTTTTGGGGTGACACTTCCTGTGAATGCTTTGTAAATCTGCAGTGCATACAGCATACTGAAAAATATAGAGATTTTATAAGGAGTTTGCTGTCTGCTTCAAAAACACAACTTCCTCCAATTGCCCGGTGATGTGCATAGCAATCCTAACTTTCCTCCATGAGCGACAGCTACAACTCTGCAGCTGCTTATTTCCTGACTCCTGGCATGAAAGAGTGGTGTATGCTTACTGGGGATTGATTGAGGCATAGGGGAAAATTAAGGCCCAGGAGGACAGTATTCCTTTCCTTTCACATGGAGCCGGGATAGAGGATGGAATGTCCACCCTCTTCCCCATACCAAGAATAACCTACTGCCCAACAGCATTAACACATTCAATCAGCTTTCTCCTCCTATTTGGGTACTTCACCCTAGTTTGTATACTTCATGTATCTCAAGCTAGCCTTATATTCATCTCTCCCGCTGTGGAACTCTTGCTAACACCCTTATCCCTGTATGGAACTCCTCTCCCCTTCATTTCCAACACACCACTGCTGTCCCCATTGTCAAATCCCTTCTAAAATCACATCTACTCCTGAAGACCATATCAGCTTAATATCTCTTCTCCCCTGGTTATATCTTTCTAACTTCCACTTTACACCTTGGTGCCACCTAAGCACTTCGGTTTATGCAACCCCTGCTAAAGCACTTAGGTAAATAGCTTGATAATCTCCAACAAACTAATTTGTTTCATTGTCTGTTTCCATTGCTGGATTTTATGATTCATGATGGCAAGGGTAGAATCTACTAATTCTCTAATAACAACAATACGTTTGTTAAATATATCTACTGTCTCCCCATTACATTATACATTTCTTGAGGGAAGGGAAGGCAAATGCTCTTAAGTTCTTTCAGCCCAGTAAATGTTCAGTCATTGCTGCGGATAGTGAATGGGCTGGCACCTTATTTCAAATGTTTAACAGGAGCCCTACACTGTCCTATATGGAAAAGATTGTGAAATGGATTGTGGTCTCAGGCAGAGGAATGGTGGGGCTGAGTGACAGAAGTGATACGGTTCCTACAGGGAATCTCCTTTTTCTCTGACGCACTCCTCCTTAAAGGTTTATGTTCGTTTTTCATAGAACTGTGTTGAAGCAGCATAGCCTAAAGGAAAGAGCATGGGCCTGGGAATCAGAAGACCTTGGACAAGTCACTTGACTACTTCTTTGTGCCTTAGTTTCCTCACCTGCAATGTGGGCATTCAATACCTGTTCTCCCTCCTAATTAAATTGGAGTTCCACATGGAACAGGGACTGTGCATTATCTGCACATACTGTATCTATCTCAGGATTAATAACAAATGCATTTGTTAAATTCTTACTATGCACCAAGCACTGTTCTAGGCACTGGAGTAGTACAAGATAATCAGGTGGGACACAGTCCCCTGTCCTACATGGGCCCCACAGTCTTAATCCTCATTATACATATGAGGTAACAGGCACAGAGAAGTGAAGTGACTTACCCAAGGTCACATAGCGGACAAGTGACGGAGCTGGGATTAGATCCCAGGTCCTTCTAGGCCCATGCTCTATCCACCAGGCTATGATGCTTGGTATCTAGTGTTTAACAAATGTCACAATGGCACTTATTATTTATTATTATTATTATTATTAGGAGCCAACCCTTTCTCTTCCCCCGACTACTTCCTGCCAGCTGCATCTGTCAACAGCCTTTGAGATATGCAAATAAAGTAGAAATTTTCCATTCCACAATGAGGCAGAAGATTGGGAGAGCTCCTCTCATCTTCAGACTAGCAAGTTTGTCCACAGATTCATTTTAGGCTGAAAGGGGCATATAAAACTTTCAAACACTGGGCCTTCATCAGGAGAGAGTAATCCCACCCATTTCTTTGAGTAAGCATAAAGTCTCCATTCAAAAAAAAAAAGAAATTATCCTGGGAAATTGCAGGTCATTTTGCAGAAGAATACATAAAAATGTTCAGCATTTCAATTCAAGTATAAGTACCAATTAGACCATAAGAAAATAATAACTGTGTAGATATATACAACTGCCATAAAATTACAGAAAATCAATAGTACACGCTTATATAGGGTGTGTGGTGAAATTTACCGTTGCATAAAAGTGATTAGCATTAAACTGTTCTAAGTAAAGAGAAATTTGAAAATGCCTGTCACACAGAGAAGGAACTTAGCAGGGAGTTCACAGAATAAGTTAATCATAATAATTGTGGTATTTAATGAGTGTAGGATTTATGAAGTGGAAATGTCCCAAGCCCTGTATTAAACACTGGAGGGTTTTTTTATGGTATTTGTTAAGCACTTACTATGTGCCAAGCACTGTTGATACAAGTTTATCAGGATGGACACCATCTCTGCCCACGTGGAGCTCACAGTCTAAGGGGAAGAGAGCGAACAGGGAAGAGACGGAAGGAATCAGCTTGGCCTAGTTATTAATAAAAATAAAAATAATAATATTTGTTATGCACTGGGGTAAATACAAGATATGGACCTGAGGCTCACAGTTTAAATACAGATATTGAATCCTATTTTGCAGCTGAGGGTACTGAGGCACAGAGAAATTAAGTGACTTGTCCAAGGTCACCCAGCAGACAAGTGGTACAGCCAGGATTAGAAAATAATTATGATAATAATGGTGGTATTTGTTAAGCACTTACTATGTGCCAGGCACTGTACTAAGCACTGGGATTGATACAAGAAAATCTAGTTGGACACGCAGTCCCTATCCCACATGGGGCTCACAGTCTTAATCCCCATTTGACAGATGAGGTAAGGGAGGCCAGAGAAGTTAAGTGACTTGTCCACGGTCACGCAGCGGACAAGTGGCAGAGTCAGGATTAAAAAATAATTATGATAGTAATAGTGGTATTTGGTAAACTCTTACTGTGTGCCAAGCCCTGTACTAAACAGTGGGATCGATACAAGCAAATCAGCCCATTGTTGGATAGGGACGGTCTCTATGTTGCTGATTTGTACTTCCCAAGCACTTAGTACAGTGTTCTGCACACAGTAAGTGCTCAATAAATACAACTGAATGAATGGTTAGACACACAGTTCCTATTCCATGTGGGGCTCACATTCTTAATCCCTATTAGATAGATGAGGTTAGTGAGTCATAGAGAAGTTAAGTGACTTGTCCACAGTCACACAGCGGAAACGTGGCAGAGTCAAGATTAGAACCCAGGTACTTCCAACTTCCAGACCCATGGTCTATCCGTTAGAGCATGTTGCTTCTCTCACCGTAATTTCCTGTTCTCCTTCTCCTTCAAGAAGAGCAGTCTTATGGCATTGCTGCAAAAGTTTCCAAGGAAAGTCTCATAGAAGTAGTCCTCACCGGGGAATAAAATAACTACTATTTCACAGGGGAATAGATAGCTGTAATTTATTTATCTATGTCTGTCTACCCCTCTAGACTATAAGCTCGCTGTGGGCAGAGACTGTGTCTGTAGATTCATTCATTCATTCCATCATATTTATTGAGCACTTACTATGTGCAAAGCACTGTATTAAGTGCTTGGGAAGTACAAATTGGCAACGTATAGAGACGTTCCCTACCCAACAATGGGCTCACAGTCTAGAAGGGGGAAACAGACAATAAAACAAAACCTGCGGACAGGTGTCAAGTCATCAGAACAAAAAGAAAGCAAAATGCACATCATTAACAAAATAAATAGTAAATATGTGCAAGTAAAATAAATACAGTAATAAATCTGTGCAAACATATATACAGGTGCTGTGGGGAGGGGAAGGAGGTAGGGTGGGGGGATGGGGAGGATTGTTATATTGTACTCTCCCAAGCGCGTAGTACAGTGTTCTGCACACAGTAAGCACTCAGTACATATGATTGAAGGAATGAATAGAAAAAGTACCGAAAGAAAAGTCACCTGGTAGCCATTCTCATAGAAAACAACCACCACTGGGAAGAGGGAGCCACTGATTGCTGAATTTAGAGAAGGGAATATACGGTAGACTTTTCCACTTAGAACATCACCTTCAAATCCCAATTGGCTCAGAGATGCTTCCCCAGAAACACCAGCTGTTGAACCAAGATAAAGAAAAGAGGATAAGAAGAGGAAGAGCCATGGGGAAGGGATATTGGTGGGAGCTGGTGGCGCAGGAGGGTTTCTCCCACTCTTAACTGTAAGCTTCTTGTGGGCAGGGAACACGTCTACCAAACTGTCATACTGTATTCTCTCAAGCGATTAGTACAGTGCTTTACGCTTCAATAAATATGATTGATTGGTAAAGGTCAGAGCTGTGGGGAAAGGTGGAACAGGAAAAAAAAAATTGGTAGTCTATCCACCCAGGAGAGAATCCAAGTGCGGAGGAAAGAGTGGGCAGGACTTCTGCAAGATGAGGAATTCAGACAGTAGCAGTGACAGAGCGAAGCACAGGACAGATGGCTGCTCCTCAGGGATTTCAACTTCTGTGAGTTAGAGCCGGGGCCGGAAGCTTCAACTTGGATATACGTTCAATCTCTTTATTAAG
This sequence comes from Tachyglossus aculeatus, assembly GCF_015852505.1. Taxonomy (NCBI): domain Eukaryota; kingdom Metazoa; phylum Chordata; class Mammalia; order Monotremata; family Tachyglossidae; genus Tachyglossus; species Tachyglossus aculeatus. Next base: position 12,573,486 of record NC_052075.1, read on the forward strand.
GGGAACTTGAACTCCACATCACTACTAGATCATTTTAATGAAGTTTTGTGTGTTTATTTTGTTCTGGGATGCTAGTCATTCTTGAATTACAGGGGAAAGATGATTATTTCAAGCAGAGAATCAAGTGCAAACACTTCAGCCTGCTGATGGCAAGTAAAGAGCTTGGATGGATAAATTAAATCTCATGCTTGGGGTGAGTAGAGAGAGATTGGCTGGGAGAAGGTCACTGACAGAACCATCCTAATTGATGAAAACAGTCATTTCGAAACTTCCATGGCAACCTATTCACCGGTGCTCTATATCCAACTTCTAGTAGCATAATAGACAGGAGAGTTGCCAGAAACCCACTACCCCCAGTTTATTCCATGTTTCATGAAGGCAGAAGCCCTGAAATGACAATCGATTAATCAATCGATGATATTAAATGAGCACTTATTGTATGCAGAGCAGTGGGCAAAGCACTTGGTAGAGTATGATACGAAAGAGTAGCTGGACACAATCCATGCCCACATCGGAGCTATTGGTCCCATATCACAACACACTGCCCAGGATAATTTTCCCAACTCCGGTGCTAATTTCCTGAGCTGGCAGTTTTTCCCCTATTCAAAGGCATGGATGTTGAGATGAGCTCCCTGTAAAAGGGGATAATGAGAATTTAGGTGTATTTAGGTAGGAGTTTGAATAAAGGGTTTTTTGTGTGCAGTTTCAGGAAACACCAACCAATTCCTCAACTAATTTCCACCACCCTTGGATATGTCATCTTAAAACCAGCCTTAGTATTTATAGAAACATCAATCTATGCACTCCATTTAATTGTTTCTTCAATTCTCCATATTCACATTTCTATCAGGTGAATGTACCTTATTATTTTTTTAAAGTATGCAAGCTCATTTGGGACAGGGGATTATCTTCTGTTATATTTCCCAGGTGCTTATGACAGCACATTTCACTCAGGTGCTCAATAAATACAATTACTAGGACTACTACTACTACTACTACTTATTCTCCTGCTCCATGGTTTGCATTGACTATGTTTCTTTATTCATTCATCCAATTGTATTTATTGAGCACTTACTGTGTGCAGAGGGCTGTACTAAGTGCTTGGGAAATATAAGTTGGCAACAGAGACGGTCCCTACCCAACAACGGGCTCACAGTCTAGAATGGGGAGACAGACAACAAAACAAACCATGTGAACAGGTGTCAAGTCATCAGAATAAATAGAAGTAAAGCTAGATGCACATCATTAACAAAATAAAATAAATAGAATAGTTACTATGTACACATAAAATAGAGAGAGGCATGGTTTGGAAAATGAGAGGGGAGACGGTCAATCAATTGATAGTATTTATTGAGTGCTTACTGTGTGCAGAGTACTGCACTAAGCACTTGGGAAAGTAAAATACCACCGACAGGAGGAAATGTGTGACTAATGTGTTGGAAGTGGAAGATTCGGGAACAAGAGATGGTTGGAAGCTGGCTTAGAAGGGGTTTAATCAATCAGAGGTAATTGCTGAGCAAAGCTTACTGTGTGCAGAGCACTGAACTAGCACTTAATAATAAGAATAATGGCATTTACTAAGCGCTTACTATGTGCAAAGCACTGTTCCAAGCGCTGGGGAGGTTACAAGGTGATCAGGTTGTCCCACAGGGGGCTCACAGTCTTAATCCCCATCTTACTTGTTTAGCAGTTACTATGTGCCAAGCTCTGTACTAAGCATTGGAGTAAGTACAACATACGCAGATCAGTTACAATACCTGTCTTACATGGGGCTCACAGTCTAAGTAGGAAGGAGAACAGGTATGGAACATCTATTTTACAGATGAGATAAGCACAGACAAGTCAAGTGACTTCCCCCAGGTCCCACAGCAGACAAGCGCTTAGTACAGTACTCTGCACACAGTAAGTGCTCAATAAATACGATTGAATGAATGAATGAAAGTGGCAGAGCTGGGATTAGAACCCAGGTCCTCTGACTCTCCAGCCTGTGCTCTATCCACTAGGCCACACTGCTTCGGGATGTCTTCCTCATTACATTGCCAGCCCTTTAAGAGTAGAGACCATGTTGTTTACTACTAATGAATTCTCTCAAGTCCTTAGTATGCTTCAGTGCATACAATTTGTACAATATAGTGGATTGAATGAGTGGGACACATTTCTTGGTAATCTCTCTCCAACCACTTCAGCGCTTAGAACAGTGCCCAGCACTTAGAACAGTGCTTTGCACATAGTACGTGCTTAACAAATACCATTATTATTATTCTCTCTCTCTCTATGTATATATATATATATATACATACAGAGAGAGAGAGAGAGAGAGAGAGAGAGAGAAAGAGAGCTAGCTATAAGAAAAAAGAAAATATGAGAAATAGCATGAAATGGTAGCTGATTCATGTGCCTGGGAGTCTGAAGGATCTAGATTGTAATACTGACTCCTCCACTGTCTGCTGTGTGACCTTGGACAATTCACTAAACTTCTCTGTGCCTCAGTTACCTCATCAGTAAAATGTGGATTCAGATTACGAGCTCTATGGGGGACAGGGACTGTACATTCATTCATTCAATTGTATTTATTGAGGGCTTACTGTGTGCACAGCACTGTACTAAGCACTTGGGAAGTACAAGTTGGCAACACATAGAGACGGTCCCTACCCAACAGTGGGTTCAACCTGATTAAGTTGTAAATATCCCAGCACTTGACACATGGAAAGTTCTCAACAAATACCATAAAAACAACAAAAACACCACCACCAAAAAACAGTTCTTGACCTGAAATGCCATCAGTGTAACTCTGGGTAGAATTTTCTAAAGTTCAAGAATTATTTGGAATTTGGACTCGTATTTGACATGAAGGAAGATGGCAAGTCTGTGGAAAGAGGTAAAATTTCCGTGGGAAAATGAATGGGTGTCAGTTTCTGAGCAGACACCCTCAAATTTAGTGAATTGAATCCCAGTGGTGGCCATCTTTATGAAGAGTAATATATACATGGGCAGTTATAAAGATCTCCTTCGTGACAGCCAAATAGATTTCCCCCTCCTTTCTTCTAAAGCCACCAAAGTTGAGATCCTCTGAGATACCACTGACTTCAGCTCTCAATAAAAATTGGGTAATTATATCAAAGAAAAATCAAATTCCATCTCTAAAACCCAATTACCCAGGGCTTTATACAGTGGGGTGATGAGGAAATGACATTATTTTGGCAAAGAAAAATGTTCTGAAGTAAGTCCACATCCAAAGATGCCCCCACACAATTTAAGAAGTGAAGTGCAAAAAGCAATACAGACAAGAAGCCATTCTTTTATACTCAACGATATACTTCAGTTTCGTTCTGAAACAGCTACACTGCCGTGGAAACCGAAGCCTGCATTATTCAAAGTTATCCTCCATTCTGTTTCTGTAGAGCTCACAAGAACCCCAAAGTAAAGAAATAATATAGAGGCAGGTTTAAACCCGAAGGATATTCGCAGACTGCATTATGTATTTCGCATATGATGATAACAGCGTAAAAAGGAGCTCAGCTACTTTACAGTTTTAATACCGCAGCATAAATTATAAACAGAAAAAGCACCTGGATCCATAACTCTTATGCTAAATTGGTTTAATACGTACGGTGGCATTTATTATTATTAAGCACAGAAGTAAAATCACCAACAGATGGTGCTGCTAGGATTGAAAATGGTATTGAGCTAATACATAAATCTCACCCTCCTTGAATATACTATTTATAATTATAGAGTGTGCCCATAAACTGCCTATTTACTTACAACTCTTCAATAGTGTACTAGCCTCCTGTGGCATTTGCAAATTCTGAATGTATTTTGTATCATCTTCCTTACAGAGCATTAGTTTGGAGGACCTAACTGGAAGAAACGGACTGTTCAAAATGGGTCCGTATCTGACCAAGGCACATGAAAAACCCCGTTATCAAATGGGGTTACGCATTTTACAGAAAATCCTCCATCAAGGTTGAGTTTCAGAAAGTTTCACCTTCCCCCCTGCCTTACCTCTCCCCCCCCGCCTTACCTCCTTCCCCTCCCCACAGCACCTGTATATATGTACATATATTTGTATGCATTTATTACTCTATTTATTCATTTATTTTATTTGTACATATTTATTCTATTTATTTTATTTTGTTAATATGTTTTGTCTGTTTCTCTATCTCCCCCTTCTAGACTGTGAGCCCACTGTTGGGTAGGGACCGTCTCTATATGTTGCCAACTTGTACTTCCCACGTGCTTAGTACAGTGCTCTGCATACAGTAAGCGCTCAATAAATATGATTGAAAAAAAGGAGATAAAAGTGTGACTTGTTCCATAAACATTTCTGATTATGAGTCTCAATAGCAGACTTTGAATAACAAAAATAATGCGTGCCCAGTTTGCAATTAACCATGAAGTGTGGTATGACTCATAACCAATGCATAATTTACAATTCAGGGAACTTTCATTTCAGTATATAATGTTGACAGTTGAAATGGCCCAGCCAGTATAAACAAAACTTGTGACGTGTTTAGAAATGGTTGAATGATTACAAAAATGAATGTGATGTATTCATAGTATGATTATTGGGGTGATTCTTGATTATGTGCCAGAACATAAATCACCTCTCAGAATTAAAACTTCAATCTGATTTATATACAACCAATTTAAAGCACATTCTTCAAAATTAAAACAGATCTTTTCAAATAGAACCACAAGCCTCAGACAAGTAGGTTTTTCAGAACAACACAGCTCTAATTAACAATTTTTCTATTTCTGTGGGAAGGAATTCATACCTGGGAGTTAGAATTGCTTCTAACCACAGATAATAGGATCTCATAATATAAATCATATAGTTGGCCAGTAAACTTATTTGCTTTCATTTTCCTTTTTTTCAGATTATGCTTTTGGTCTGTGCCATGTTTGAAGCCTATTAAATTTAATGAACTGCTAAGTATAGATGTAGAAATAATGAAATAATTTAGAAACAGCAGACCAGTGACTGCATAACTGGTTATGGGTTGTTTTCTCTCATCCATTTAGCAGCTCATTACTAACTCTAGCTATGCCGTTTGAAAGATAATGGAAATAGGACCCTTTTATCTATAATCATATCAAGAAATAAAAATGGAGTGGCTAAGAATTCATTTGTGATTTTATTTTAATTAGAATACTCTCAATCATTGTGCACATATTACGGGCTATTTAACTTGGCCTAGTGGAAAGATCACAGTCCTGGGAATCAGAAGACCTAAATTCTAATTCTGGTTCTCTAACCTTGCCTTCAGTGTGAACTTTGACGTGACAACTTCTCTGTACCTCGGTTTCCACTTCTGCAAAATGGCCTCACTCTCCCGCAGACTATGATGATGATGGCATTTATTAAGCGCTTACTATGTGCAAAGCACTGTTCTAAGTGCTGAATAATAATGGCAATTATTAAGCACTTACTATGTGCAAAGCACTGTTCTAAGTGTTCTTAGTATACTGCTTGGCACATAGTGAGCACTTAATACCATCATATTCACCAAGTGAGAGAGAGGTACTGTTCAGAGATTTCAAAAATAATCGAAAACTAGGAAATTGCATGCATAATTTTGTTTGACTCTAATTACAATTTGATATGAATAAATGGGGGTTAGACCAGATATGAGTTTTGGAAGCAGAGAAACCTAATTTCTAGAAGGCTATTCTTAAAGTTAAGAGATGACTTAGGGGCAGAAATTATACATTTTAGGTTAAATAGCTAGAATCCAAAAATTCAACTGAAGAAAACACAAAATGGTTTCAGAAAACAACATATGTCTATAAGAATAACTCAGGGAATATGAAAAACATTCCAATATTAATAGCCAAGGCGTTTTCTATATTTTCTATACCTATGTAATAATTCCAGAAATCTGCTCAAAGCTAGAAGCCCTAAACATAGTAAACATATACTATGAGTCATACAGATGACAAAATCCCATGCTATGTCTGAATTGAATCTACAGTTTATCATTGCGAAGTGTGTGGACAGGAGCAACTTTATAATGGATTTGACTGCGACAGGAAATCCGCTGGGCTTTCCCTTCCCACTAAAGCGTTTCCCCATGCTGTCTTTTCCCAGGAATGCTGTCCACTGAAGGGATCCTGAGTCTGGAGAATCCCAGTAAAAGGAATCAGAGTGGAGGGATAGTTTCTAGGAGAGGGAGAGAGGAGAAAAGAGACAGAGGGAGAGGGAGAGGAGAAGGGAGGAGAGTGGGAAGAAAGGGAAAGAGAAGGAGCGGGAAAAGAGGAAGAAGAGAGAGAAGGGGGGGAAGAGAGAGACACTGTGCATGACTGTACTTAGAGTGGCCATGGAGTAGTACATTTAGGAGAGCTGCTCCTCATCTAATTCCCATTTGTGTATTCTTTCCTGGTGCTTAGTGTAGTTTTCTGCACACAACACTGAGAAGCAGTGTGGCCTAATGAATACAGCACAGGATTTGGAGTCAGAAGGACCCGAGTTCTAATCTTGGACTCTGCCCATTGTCTGCTGTGTGACCTTGGGAAAGGCACTTAACTTCTCTGTGCCTCAGTCACCTCATCTGTAAAATGGGGGCTAAACCTGTGAGCCCTATGAGGGACAGGGACTATATCCAGACAGATTAGTTTGTTATCTTTGCCAGTGTTTAGTTCAGTGCCTGGCACATAATAAGTACTTAACAAATATCATTAAAAAAAAACCCAACACAAACAAATGAAACCTTAATACCATTACCTCTACATTCCCAAACTTGCAACAGTGCATCTTATCACCAAGAATTACCTCCAAACCCTCCCCTAATTCTTTCTTATGCCTTCGAGTCATCTCCGAAGTGATGTCCAAAGTGATGCCATGGACACATCTCTCCCAGAACGCCCCACCTCCATCTGTAATCGTTCCGGTAGCATATCCATCGAGTTTTCTTGGTAAAAATATGCAAGTGTTTTACCACTGCCTCCTTCTGCGCAGTAAACTGGATTCTCTGCCCTTGACTTTCTTCTGTGCTGCTGCTGCCCAGCACAGGGGACTTTTGACTTGTAGCGGATTGCCTTCCACTTATTCATTCATTCATATTTATTGAGCGCTTACTGTGTGCAGAGCACTGTACTAAGCATTTGGGAATTACAAGTTAGCAACATATAGAGATGGCCCCTACCCAACAGTGGGCTCACAGTCTAGAAGCCACAGTCGCTAGCCACTTGTCCAAGCTAGGAATAGAATGGAAATGCCTCTTCTTGACTCTCCCTCCCATAGTCAAGACTGGTGGAGCAATGGAAGCTCTCCAGGTGTGACCCCGAGAGGGGCTCCTAATTCTACCCATCAATCAATCAATAGCATTTGAGAGCTGGTATGCAGAGCACTGTACTAAGTGCTTAGGAGAGTACAATACAACAGAGTTGGTGGACACACTCAGAAGTTTCATTTCTACAATACGTGAAGATGTCTTCCTCCATTTAACATGAATGGCAATTTTGATTTTTGGAAAGTCATCATTAAGTCTTTTAACAAAGTGCCTCATAGAAGAAGCATCTGCAGTTGACTAAGGTCATCCTGAGTGCTAATATTGACAACAGAATCCCAATTACCATAGAAAATGGTGCAATATATTTATTAGTGTGAACCAGCCAGTCAACAGAATTCTGTTCTCTCCTCTTCCAGAGGATTCTGGCTCTTCTGCTTGGTGAAGCAGCATTAGAGAGAATGCTTTTAGCATCAAATCTGGTGGGTGCCAAGAAAATCAAAGAGATTTATTTAATCATTCTCTGTGTGTAAGCACTTGTATAGACTGTGACAGGTGTCTGGGGTGCAATACTTCAGCAGAGTGTCCTAAATCAATCAGATTTGCTCCGGCTTCTTGATTCAGTTTGTTTTTAATCCTTTCAGGAAACCGATTCAGGGTGCACTGGGATTGGAGCCTGCTATGGGAGGGAAAGTTCTTTGGCTAGCTCTCCTCCCTTTATTAATGGGTCTGATCAGCTTAGAGGGAACCTTATCATTGTGAAAATCGTGAGCAGGAAATAGGAAGAGCAATATCATATTTTCAGACTGCAAGGAATTTAGCCTATCACTGACACACCCTGATCCTTTATTTCCGACACAAGGGCAAAACCTTAGCGCAAATCTCACATTTTGGGCCAAATAACAGAAAATTAAACTGTTTTTCCTTGCTTTTATAGATATGTGGACTTCACAGTGAATGTTAGGGTGGTTTTGTGGGGTTGACTGGATTTGCCTTGTGTTCCAAATAGTTCAGTTTTACTCCAGGGAGAGGTAGAAAAAAACAAGGAAAATTGATAGTTTAAGAGATGGTTGGTCACTATATAGCAAAGTAAATGAAGCTGAGCAGAAGTCCATGCATACAGACTTGGTTGAGAAGGCCAAAGAATGACCAAGAAAACTTTCCACACTGCACACAGGAAGATAATTCAACACTGCTCTGATACACTCACCATGTGCAACAAAAGTCACTGTTTTTGAGGCAGTTTCCTTTCCTGATTGCTGTCTGCCAGGCTACTCTGTCTGTTGTTGTCTTCTCTCAACTTTCTGCAGCCCTACCAAGCATGCAGAAACAGATCTGACAGTCCACTATCATATTGGTGGACATCCTTTGAGAGATTTTCAAACAGGGAGTGGCCGGCAGCATGGTCCAACTAAAGGCCTATAGAGCATCCTTCTCTTCAGTTTTGAGATCTAAGCTCCACACAGGTGCCTCATCTGGTTTTTTGAGCAATTCCATCTTTTATGGCCCATATGAGAGCATGAACAATGAGGTTTTGCACCTGCTAACATCGAAGATGGTCACCTCAACACAGCATCTTCATTGTTAGCAGATCTGGAACTCCATTGTTTATGATCTTGCCTGGGTGGATGGGTCTAAAATGATCCATGCATAATCGTCCCCACTGACATGACACAATGAAGAAAGAGATTGCTCTATTTGAGCAGCGGCTTTTGGAAATTGAGATAAGAAGCAAATCTGAAAAGTGATCAGAATCAACCATAGTTATTGAGCACTTATCTGCAGAGCACTATACTAAGCATTTGGAAGGGTACAATGTAACAGATTTAGTTGACAGGTTCCCTGCCCACATTGAGCTTACAGTTTAGAACACTACAGAAATGCCAAGTATCATGATAGACAGTGACCTCACTGTGGGCAGGGAATGCTTTTACTGACTCTGTTATATTGTATTCTCCAAAGTGCTCTGCACACAATAAGAGCTCAATAAATACAATTGATCGATTGACATTCCAAGATGGCTACTGTCAAATTACCCTGCCTAGGTGAAAGATCTGCAGATAAAATTTGTAAAACAAGTAACAAAGGAAGGAGGTTTGGGGAATGCGCTCTCGATGTTGTGTTCACACGACCTGCTGTTATATAGCAGCACACATGGCTACAGTCTCCCTACCTGTAGCGTCAACTTCAGACTCTGAAGAGCTGGTATTTATTGTGGACCGTGGCTATGAATGGCACTGGCGATGCTCATTCCCAGCCTCTTCAGTCCCATGGCTCACAATCCATGCCAGTTCACCTGCCAACTTCAGAAATGAGTCTCCCTCATTTCTAGAAGATCTGTAATCGCACCTGTTCAAAGTGGGCTCCAATTGGCTTTGAATTTAACCTCTCCCCCAGCACTCTTGATTAAGAACAAAGTTTCACATGCCAGTGGGTGAGCTCCGATTCCTCACACCTGCAGTTGCATTTGAAAACTTTCTTGGGCTGGGCCTAGCTCTAATATCCAATTCTGGGGTGGAAATTCACCACATTCAATGTGTTGACTTCAAAGAAGCCAGGGTTCAGGGGGAGAGCAATTTCCATCTCTGTGTGTAATATCAGGGCAAATGCTGAGGTTTTCTGGCAACTCAGCCTTACTCATGTGCCCATTGCTGAAAGTAATTTTACAGCCAGAATTACTTGTCCTAAATAATGGTTCCTAGTTTTTATAAAAAAGAGCAATGGAGAACAAAATCATGTTGAAACTATCTCAGTCTCCTTGCATTTGGTTCAAAATCTGTGATTCTCATCAAATTTTGGAGTGATACAAATTGGGATAACCTTGAAATTTGATCTTGAACTTACTAAATAAAAAGGGTACATTTAGAGCAGCTGAAACTCTTGTTTCCTTTAAATTATTTTAAATTCAATCTCAGTCCACTGGGAGGTAAAATCCTTACAACTGCCCTCTTGGCTGAGGTGGGTAGTGTCAGAAGTAGAGGACATGGTATTTTAGGCAACTAACCCAGGTCATGCAGTCTGTAATTCCAGAGTCTGAACTAAAATTCAGGATTCTTCATTCCTTGATTTTTGGAAGTAAGTGGTTGGTGTCTAACTAGTCTGGCCTGAGGTATATGACTTATTTTTCTTCTGAAGGGCACCATCATTTAGTTTACAATCCATCTTCTCACTCATCCACCTCACTGACTACTCTGGTCTTTTATATATATGAACTATGGTGTATTATATAATTTAATATTATAGCATATGTTGCACCTTCTTGAGCAATAGTTTAAAATTTATTTTCCAGAAATAAAAATACAATCTAGTAACTTGAGAGAAATAATTAACATTTGGAAGGAGAAACATTCGCTGTTAGATTTCTAAATTAAATCCCCAAATTAATAGTAATAATAATAATAATGATGGCATTTATTAAGCGCTTACTACATGCAAAGCACTATTCTAAGCGCTGGGAAGGTTACAAGGTGATCAGGTTGCCCCACAGGGGGCTCACAGTCTTAATCCCTGTTTTACAGATGAGGTAACTGAGGCACAGAGAAGTGAAGTGAGTTGCCCAAAGTCACACAGCTGACAAAGTCACACAGTAGCACCAAAATTTGAACCCATGACCTCTTACTCCAAAGCCCATGCTCTTTCCACTGAGCCACGAATTAAATGCAGCATATTACAATTGATCAATCAATCAATCATATTTGAGTGCTTACTGTGTGCAGAGCACTGTACTAAGCGCTTGGGAAGTACAAGTTGGCAACACATAGAGACGGTCCCTACCCAACAGTGGGCTCACAGTCTAGAAGTGAGACTCACAGTTTTAATCCCCACTTTACAGATGAGGTAACTGAGGCCCAGAGAAGTTAACTGACTTGCCCAAAGCCACACACCTAAGAGGCAGAGCCGGGATTAGAGCCCATGACCTCTGGCTCCCAAAACTTTGCTCTTTCCACTGAGCCACGCTGCTTCTCTTAAGCATTTACTATGTGCCAAGCATTCTTCTAAGCACTGGGGAAGATCCAAGTTAATCAGGTTGTTCCACATGGGGATCATAGTCTTAAATCCCCATTTTACAGATGAGGGAACTGAGGGCCAGAGAAGTGAAGTGACTTGTCCAAGGTCACACAGCACGACAACTGGCAGAGTCTTGATTAGAACCCATGTCCTTTGACTCACAAGATCTGGCTCTTGCCACTAAGCCAGGATGCTTCTCTAAGTACTAAGTGCTTAATAAGTGCTTAATCAATATAATAATAATAATGATGACGATACAATAATAATGATGTGCCCCATTTCATCTCAGTGGATCCTCAACTTATCCTGCCTCTTTCACTGATCACAAAGAATTGACTTCAAATCCTGTAGATGCTGTTTCCAGATTTAGTCATGATGATGAAGTTTTATTCTTAGCTGTGGATTTCCCTGAAACGAGAATTGAGCATAAGGGCAGTATGTTAAGATGATCCTTTTCTCTACCCCGATTGAAGCTAATTCACACACCTATAGCTTGCTGTTTAGGGGGTTCTATCACTTGTTCTCTTCCTTCAAGATTTAAGCAGCAAGCCGAATTTTGACCACTGACTGGGGTGATCAATTAATCAATGGTATTGGTATTACGTGTGCAGAGCACTGTACTGAGCACTTGAGAGAGTACAGTACAACGGAGTAATTATCTGCCTCTGTTGTTTATTCAAGCCCGTCTTGTATGAGCTCACATTCTATCCTCTGTGTTTTCCTGAAGTACCAAATCCCACTCTGTGGAGAAAGAATTAACTTTGTTCTTTTGAACCCGTCAGTTTCACCCTTCAATCTTATCCTGATGTCGTGGGATTTGGTGAACAGTTATTCATCCTCCCCTTTCTGTCAGCATTTTGTAGATGTCAGTCAAGCTTTCCAGGCTGAAGAGCCCTCTTTTCAGTTCTTCCTCACCAGCACCAATCTGCTGGGTAGGAAAGCATTGAGGCCTGATGGAATAAGTGCCAGACGAGGAGTCAGGAGACACAGGTTCTAATCGCAGCTCCATCACTTGCATGCTATATGACCTTCGATAATCTCTCTGGGCCTCAGTTGACCCATTTATAAAATCAGATAAAATGCTCATTCTTCCACCCTCTGGGTGGAAGGCTGTGTTGGTTCTGATCATCTTGTATCTGCTGAATTGCTTAGCAAAGTGTTTATCAAAGACTATCATTATTATTATCATTACTCTTCCTCTAGTCAGTCTTTCCCAAGATGCCGTCACCAGAATAGCAGGGGCACTGTGGTTTAATCTGGTGGCAAATCCACCAAGCAGACACCAGAATAGCAGGGGCACTGTGGTTTAATCTGGTGGCAAATCTCCCAAGCAGACACTTTACAATTAGAAAAAAAAAAAAAAAAAAAAAAAAAGACAGAGCACTGCAGGCCGGGTTTTAAAAAGTTGGTGGAGAACCTGGAGAAATACAGCAAAGAGGGCTAAAAATGATCAAAAGGAGGAAGAACACATTTTGAGGAAAGATGGATTATTTAGTCCAGAGAAGATAAAGCTAAAGGCTGCCACAGCAAATGTCTTTATCCTCAAGTTATATGACCCATTTTACTGAGAGGTCATTAGATAGCCTGTATTCTCTCAGAAAGAGTCAGATAGATCTGGAAGTGCAGAGGAAGACAAGAGGAGAGCATAAACAGCTGGCTCCACTGGCCAAATGTTGCAAACAGTCAAAATGTTTCTCTTCTAATGGACTCAGGGAGCTGAATTGCTGAGGGCTACACTTGCTTCTTGCTATTTACATCTGTTCTTGTGTGAAGGGAAATGGATTACACTGCAATTTTCCTTGGCAAAATGTTTTTGTTTTCCCTAGAGACATTTATTAATTGGAGTACACATTTTAGATCAAGAAAAGAATATATTAACATGTTTTGTTGCTTTTTTTTCCCCAGAGGAAGAATAGTTTCTGGTCTAATGAGTTTTCAGAGAGAAAGAACCCGATTTTTGTCAGTGAGAGCATAGGAGCAACTTCACTTTTGGAAACGTATATTTAGACAGTACTCAGGTGCTAGATCAGGTGGGTAAAACCGTTGGCCTCTTTTGGATTTTTAGAAGGAGGAGGAGAGCTGACATTCAATGTCTCTTAAATAGCTGCGTTGTCTTATGGTGTCACAAATGGCATACTGAAGTGCAGTAGGATATTTTTGCACAGAAGCTACACAGTTCATCGTCTAAGTTTAGTCTCTCTCGAACTATTACACCTGCATGAGTTGATCTCCAAATCTTGGTGGAATAATCAGGACTGAAAAAGATGCATTTTGCTGAAAGCGTGAAGCAAAACATAGTCCAAAGTGATATTTGTCCAGACTGTGATTTCTAGAGGAGATCTTTTCTGGCCGTGCTGCTATCTACTAGCAAAGACCTTAATTTCCACTTGAGACTCTACATTGTCCTAAAGGCTAATATGAAAAAGTCTTTCCCCTGGATGTTCCCAGTTTGACAGCAGATAGAAAATTAAGACACATTAGGATTAATCAACCTGCTTGCATGCTATCCAGTCAGAAATAAGAACACATAGGGAAGAAATAGTCTAAAACGTAAAGTCTCAATTACCTTGGGTCACAACAAAGAAGGCATTTTAATAGGAGAGAAATAACCAGCTTTTGCGATCCCATCTCCCTCCTACCATTCCTCTCCAAAACGTTTGAGCAAGTTGCCTCCACTTCATCTCCTTGCCCGCCTCCAATCTGGCTTCCTCCCCGCTTCACTTCATAGAAACTGCCTTCTCTACAGTCACACTGACCTTATTCTTGACAAATCCAATTGGCCTCTACTCCATCCTAATCCTCCTTGACCCCTCAGCTGCCTTCAACAGCTGATGAGAAGCAGCGTGGCTGAGTGGAAAGAACACGGGCTTGGGAGCCAGAGGTCATGGGTTCTAATTCCGGCTCTGCCACTTATCTGCTGTGTGACTTTGGGCGAGTCACTTAACTTTTCTGTGCCTCAGTTACCTCATCTGTAAAATGGGGATTAAGACTGTGAGCCCCTCGTAGGACAACCTAATCACCTTGTATCCCCCAGCACTTAGAACAGTGCTGTGCACATAGTAAGCACTGAACAAATACCACCATTATTATTATTATTCAACACTAAGGATCATCTCCTTCTCCTGGAAACATTATCCAACCTTGGCTTCACTAACACTGTCCTCTTCTGGTTCTCCTCCTATTTCTCTGATTGCTCCTTCTCAGTTTCTTTTAAGAGCTCTTCTGCCTCCCACCCTCTAACTGGGGTGACCCTCAAAACTCACTTCTAGTTTTCCTATTCTCCAGCTACACCACTCCCTCTGAGATATCATTTGCTCCCATGGTTTCAGTGATATCTACCTCTCCAGCTCTGACACCACTCTTTCTCTGCAGTCTTGCATTTCCTCCTGCTCTCAGATCATCTGTCCTTTGATGTTCCACAGACACCTCAACCTTAACATATCCAAAACTGAACTCCTCATCTTCCCACCCAAATCCTGTCCTCTCCCTGACCTTTCTCTCACTCTAGAGAGCACCACTATCCTCCCTGTCTCACAAGCCCATAACCTTGGCATTATCCTCGATTCATATCCCTCATTCAACCAAAACATTCAATTTGTCACCAAATCCTGTTGTTCTACCTTCACAGCATTACTAAAATCTGCCTTTTCCTCTCTATCCAAAGGGCTACTTCTCTGGTCCAAGAACTTATCCTATCCACCCTTGATTACTGCATCGGCCTCCTCACTGAACTCCTTACCTCCTGCCTTTCACCATTCCAGTCCATACTTCACTCTGCTGCCTGGATGATTTTTCTAAAATAAATTCAGTCCATGTTTCCCTACTCCTCAAGAACCAACCAGCCCACTCACCTGCACATCAAACCAAAACTCCGTACCAAGGGCTTTCAAACACTCAGCTTGCCCCTTCTGTCTTATCTCACTGATTTCCTACTACAATCCAGTGCACACACTTCCGTCATCTAATAATAATAATAATGGTGGCATTTATTCAGCACTGTTCTAAGCTCTGGGGAGGTTACAAGGTGATCAGTTTGTCCCACGGGGGGCTCACAGTCTTCATCCCCATTTTACAGATGAGGTAACTGAGGCACAGAGAAGTGAAGTGACTTCCCCAAAGTCACACAGCTGACAATTGGCGGAGCTGGGATTTGAAGCCATGACCTCTGACTTCAAAGCCCGGGCTCTTTCAACTGAACCATGCTGCTTCTCACCAACCTACTCACTGTACCTCAATCTTGTCTACCTCACCACCAATCTCTTGCCCAAGTTTTCCCTTTGACCGAGAACTCCTTTCCCCTTTATATATGAAGATCACCACTCTTCCCACCCTGAAGGTCTCATTAAAAACACATGTCCTCCCAGAGGCCTTCCCCGACTAAGACCTCATTTCCCCTACTCCCTACGTGCCCATTCTATGATACCTCTGCACTTGAAGCTGTATACATGTAAGCAGTTACACTCCACCTTTAGTCTCACCTACTTACATACCTGCCTATAATTTACTTTAATATCTGTCTCCCCCCTAAGTTATAATTTCCTTGTGCAGGGAATATGTCCACCAGTTCCCCACTCTCCAACATGATTAGTACAGTACTCAGCACATGAGAAATGCCCACTAAATACGGTTGATTGATTTTATCTGATTCTTCAAATAGATAAAAACTAATCTATTAATAGGATCTCTGAAGCGTTTACTCTGTGCAAAACACTGCACTAAGTACTTGGTAATTTTGAATCTCCTTTGCTTTGAAAGCAGGATTACTTCCATTTGTGCTGATGAGAAAAAACATGAATTGGGGGTATTTTTCTTTTCTATCTAGCATTGGGTTTCCCCATGCAGGCATGGCTAATGACTCATTTTGAAAGACCATTTTTCGGAGATCATTGATTAAAAACCCAACATACTGTACATAAGAATAAATTAATTTTAATCTAATGTAGTCCCATATGACAAACATTAAAAATTAAAATTAGGGAAAATTACAAAAATCATTCAAGTTATGAGTATGGAAGACTAACGTTTTAAGTCTAAAGGCATTGCTTGTAATTCACATAAGAGACTGCTATGTACAAGCAGTTTATCCAGGTTTACTTTTGTCATTATTAATAAGATAAAATGTGTTCAGTTGTAAACTTAAACGTATAGTATTTGCTAAAGCCTGGTTTCAAACTTTCTTCAGATCTTTGTCAATACTAATCAGCTAGCCTGCTCATGTACAAAGCACCCAGGTGAAGTGAAGCATATTATTTTCATTTCATTTCATTTAATCGTATTTATTGAGCGCTTACTGTGTGCAGAGCACTGTACTAAGCACTTGGACAATTCATATTATCCTAGAAGCTTAATGGTGGTGGTGGTAACAGCAGTAATAGTAGCAGTAGTATTTACTGAATAACTACTGGTTGCAATATTCCCTACTAAGTGCTTGGGAAGTGAAAATTCCTTGATTCTCCAGCAACTGGCAACTTTTTCCTGGGCTCTTTTCCATCTATGGAACTCACTTGAAAACCTTATTTCTCAATCATTCAATCAATGGTATTTATTGAGCACTTACTGTGTGAAGACTATTGCACTTAGAACTTGAGAGCGCTGAATAGAGTCGGAAGACATGTACCCTGCTCACAGAGAGCTAGAAGTCTTGAGGGAGAAGGTATTGAAATGAGGCTCCTTCAGAGTTTATTAAAAGCAAGCACACTTCTTCATTAATTGGCTAAATGGAGGGGAGAGCTTTTGAAAGGGCTACTATACATGGAGTAGCTTTGTAAAATAATTTCTGCTGGTTTTAATGTGTACTAGCATTTACTGAGCACCCTCTTGGTGCACTGAATTGTAGTAGGTTCTTGGGGAGGTCAGAATAAAGAAGTGAAACAATATCTGGCAATATAAAGGAAAGAAACACACTCCCCTACTCCCAGACATGTCACTACTCATGCATGCAACTATCTTTTTAAACAATGGTTATAAAATAGTATATGGACCCCACTCTGGTTACTTCTAAGGTAGCCACTTAGCCACTGTAATAATTCATTGATTCCTCTGATACTAAGTTTTGTCTATTGTATAGCTTTCTCAATTTCACAGAAAGAGAGGTCTGTTGCCAAAGCATATCTCCTCTCTGAACCTCCCTATTAAATAGTCTATCAATCAATGATACTTACTATGTGCTGAACACTATACTAAGCATTTGGGAGACTACAATACAATAGAGTTAGCAGACATGTTGTTTGTCCACAATGAGCTTACAGTCACTCTGTTGAGGAAATTACAGCTACCCACAGGATCACAACAATGGTTCTCAAGTTTGGGGGTTAAGGTAGTTGATCTTTAGACTGCAGCAAGCTCATTGTGGTCAGGGAATTTGTCTGTTTATTGTTATATTGTACTCTCCCAAGTGTTTAGTACAGTGTCCTGCACACAGTAAGTACTCAATAAATACAATTGAATGAATGAATGAACTTCTTGATTTGCAAGGAGCACATCTTTTCCTTCCATTGTACTTTCTCAAACTCTGAATATATTTTCTGAACACAGTGAGTGCTCAATAAACATTATTGAGTGACTGATCAAAATGCTTCTCTTGGCCTAATTTCCAGCATAATACCTTTTCCTCTATAATTTTCAGCAAGTCAATTAACCTAAGTGGCCTTGAGGAGTTTTCTGGTCAATGCTGGGTTGCAGAGTTAGCTATTATTTTCTTAAAGATCTCCTAGGATGGAGACTTTCAGAAACTCTCTCAATAAAACATTCCACTGTTTTATCACTCTGACATTCTAGACATTCTAGTCAATGTTCAACCAAAATCTCTCCTGTTCAAATTTGATTCCACATCTGTAGACAAGGCGATGAACCAGTCTTGTAAAATTCTTTGCATAGTTGAAGACAGATATTAATTTCCCCTTCAGCCTTATTTTCTTTATGCTAAATAACCTAACTTCCTTCAACCTTTCCTCCTAGGACCTATTATTCATGTCTTTAATCATTCTGAACTTATGCATTTCTCTGAATCCTTTAATAAAGTTCCCTAAGTTTGAAACAGAACACTCATCAATATTTCCTCCTAGAAAGGCGGTATTTAAATCAAAAGACTAATGTTCCTCTCAAAGAGATGCAAGGGCTTAGGAATGAAACAATTGCTTCCAGTTCAATAGTCTTGTGTAATTTTAAAGCTAGCCCAATTTTAGATGTTGCATAGAATGTTCATCAGCGGTGAATCCAGTCAGTTTAACCATCCTCTGTTTGGTTTTCCCAATAAATGGATCCAAATGATGCCTAAGAAATCATTCTTCTGTCATGATCTATTTTTATTTGAACTAAAAACGAGATGGTTGGAATGGAGCCCCCACTGAGTCACTCCTTTTATCAATTAAACCTGTGTGCTGAAAAACACAGTCAGTTTCCAGGATTTTTTATGACCTTATTAAAAGTTTAGACTTTGCTTCCACTGATCATTTGCATTCTTCTTGAAAACTTGACCAGAGAGAGGCTCAGAGAACTCATTCAGCCATTGATTTGAGTGATAAAGCTCTAGTCCAACCTGTTAAGAATGGTGGTGACGTCTCCATCCCTGGCCACCTTTATAAAATAGATTGACACCCACAGAGCCTGAAGGGATTAGCTATTCTGTTTGAAGATAGGACTGGGTCAGATAAACTCTCAAACACTCTTCCAGGTCTATTGATAGTTGCTGCTATTTCCCTCAAATTTAAAAGATTCAAATCCATGGAAACATCTGTATCACGTACAGTATAGTAATGTAATATCCCAGAAAGGTGTAGCAGCAATACACCTTGCCCGTCTACATCTCTATAATCCTTCTTCTAGTCTCTCATTGTTTTGCCTCACATGTCCTACTCCTCTTTCCAGTTTTATCTTTTTTTCCTCCCACCTTTCCAGCCTCTGTTTCATTCCCTTTCCTTCCTCCTCCTCCTTTTTTCTCTTCCTTTTCCCACCTTTTTTAGTTCCTTCTCTCTGGCATTCAACCATTAAAACATCCAGAAGTTATTCATCCTAGTCGTTTCAAAATATTCTAGTTCATTTCAGAGTGCAGTAATATGCATGGGAGTTCATTTAAAACACTAAGACATTAGCAGGTAAGCTCCCTGTGGGCAGGAAATGTATCTTGAGCTTCCACTGTGAACACCATACACTGCATTCAATAGTCACTCAAAAACTAACTCCATCTCCCAAGCAATTAGTTCAGTGCTCTGCAGACAAAAAGCACTCAATATCATTGATTGATTGACACAGGAAAATTAGTTAGAAAGAAATCCAAGATCAGATGGTACATATAGAAGAGCAGAGCTTCTGGAAATCCACGTGAATAAGTAAAAATTGAATTGCATATGATGTCTGCCTGCAAAGCATTAATCTATTTCTGCAGGGAAGAGCTGAAATACAGATATGGATACAAACAGTTTAGGTGTCTGATTAGTCCTAGGCAGTTACCCAAAATAAAATTTGCTTCTTCTCTAGCTTCCCAAAGTATATGTGACCTTCACTACAGAGCTATCAGCCCTGGTTAGTGAACACAGCAGACACAGATGAGAAGCAGCATGGCTCAGTGGAAAGAGCACGGGCTTTGGAGTCAGAGGTCATGGGTTCAAATCCCCGCTCTGACAGTTGTCAGCTGTGTGACTCTGGGCAAGTCACTTCACTTCTCTGGGCCTCAGTTACCTTGTCTGTAAAATGGGGATGAAGACTGTGAGCCCCCCGTGGGACAACCTGATCACCTTGTAACCTCCCCAGTGTTTAGAACAGTGCTCTGCACATAGTGAGCACTTAAGAAATGCCATCATTATTATTATTACATTAGGCCAAGAGAAGGTGCTTCTTGGCTATTCAATTTAGGCTCCTCTCAGTGGCTATAGAAGGTGGCTGATGAGTGTGGAGATCTTCTCTCAGCTAATGGGAGCTAGTCCTTTGCCCCATTTTACCCAATGGTTGTGTTGCTCCAGTGCTTAGAACAGTGCTTTGCACATAGTACGCGCTTAATAAATGCCATTATTATTATTATTATTATGAATACAAGGTGATCTTAGATGAGGGTCTGAAATTAGTCTCCAATTTACTCGAAACCATTGGATTGAGCATCAGAGTTTGGACCATTTTCATGCTTAGTTCATCAGTTTAAAAAAGAAACGGGCACATTTTGTAAGATTCTGGTACACATGTTACAGATTCGTCTTTCTGGCTTACATGATCTCTAATTAACATTTTTAATTAAGACAAAAAGTATTGTTTGCACAATAACATGGAAAATTAACACAGGTGCTCAGGTAATAATTTGCATAAATAGTTATTGCCTTACACTAGCATGTAAATTATGATCATTAACTGCTTTTGGGGGGAAGGAGAAAAAAATTGTACCTTTTCCTTAACTGAGGAAGAAGCAAATGAGGATAGAATGCAACAGAAAGGTGTTTATATTCCAAATCATCCCATCAGAAAAAAAAATTAAAGTCCTAATACAATGACTAAAGACTGTACCCTTCATGTAAGTGGCCCATGAATTGTAAATATAACATGGCATCTATCATTTGCTTCTCCTTGTGATTGAAATTATGCTATTTTAGCAAGCTTAGACAGGGAATCCAATGTGAATGTTTATGATAAGAGCAGTCACATGTAAGGAGAATTCTACTAATGGTAAATCCTATGTTGTATACCAATGTTGCTGAAAAGCTTGATAATTGAGTCCATATTGTATACCTGAAAAGATAGTTACTTGTTTTGCTTTCCACTTAAAAGCTCTTAGCAGACATTATCAGTAGTATCAGCAGCTCCTGAGGCCATGGCAAACCTTTCAATGATTGATTATAGTGTTAAGTACTTATTTGCCAAAGGACTGTACCAATCATTAAGGCATAGACAAATAATCAATTCTGTCATAGTCTAGACTGTAAACTCAGAGGCAGGGAGGGTGTCTGTTAATTCTGCTCTATTGTACTCTCCTAAGCACTAATGTGCTCATAATAAGCGCTCAATAAATACCACTGATTGACTGATAGACCTGTCCACAACGGCGTTTGCGATCTACAAGGGCAGCATGTTATCTCCATTTTGTAGAGGTGGACACTGAGACTGAGAGAGATAAATTGAATTGTCCAAGGTCACCCAACAGGTCAGTGACAGAGATTAATTTAGAACCCAGGTTGTCAGACTCCCAGTTCAGTTCTTTTTCCACTAAGTCATCCTGCCTCCTCTTTGATGCTTGTAGCCTGAATCATTCATTCTTAGGATCTTGGTAAAGTTCCTTTTACAGTCAAATTTGTTTAGAAACTACTAGAACAGATTTACCAATCATTTCAAATGCCTTTGTATAACCAGAAATGGAGTGTCAATATTTTAATATTATGCTGAATTTCCATGCAATTATACCATCCTTCATTTTATTACCGCTCATGTGAATTCCCACCAGGAACATGAACTTGGAGAAACTATTCTAGATATGCCAAAACTTTCGATTAACTGAGCCTGAAAGGGTCTTTGATTCATTCAACAGTTCAGCAGAAATCACAGGATCCCGAAAGCATAACAACTGTGCACATCACCATAATAGCGTGGCTGAGAAGCAGCATGGCTTAATGGAAAGAGCACAGGCTTGGGAGTCAGAGGTCGTGGGTACTAACTTTGGCAAGTCACAACTTCTCTGTGCCTCAGTTACCTCATCTGTAACATGGGGATGAAGACTGTGAGCCCCACGTGGGACAATTTGATTACCTTGCATTTTTCCCAACGCTTAGAACAGTGTTTGCCCCATAGTAGGCACTTAGCAAATGCTACCATTTTTATTATTATTATTATCAGTAGTAGTAGTGGTGGTGGTACTTGTAAAGCTCTTACTATGGGACAAGGAATGAGTTCAGTGCAAGGATAATAATGATACGATCAGCTCAAATACAATTTTTATCCCATTTGGGATTTATGGCCTAAGAGGGAGGGAAATGGATACTTAATCCTTATTTTCAAATGAGATAACTGAGTCACAGGGCAGTTAAATGACTTGCCTAAGGTCAGATAGCAGGAGAATGGCAGAACAGGGATTAGAATCTGGGTCTCCTGACATGGACTCCTGAGCTTTTCCCACTAAACCATATTGCTCCTCTATTAGTGGGATTGATATGCTTTCTTCATGACTATATCCATCATCAGAGGACCTCCCAGATTGGGCAAATCCCATTCACTGCCCTCATTCATTCATTCAATTGTATTTATTGAGCGCTTATGGTGTGCAGAGCACTGTACTAAGCACTTGGGAAGTACAAGTTGGCGACATATAGAGACGGTCCCTACCCAACAACAGGCTCACAGTCTAGAAGAGGGAGACAGACAACAAAACAAAACATGTGGACAGGTGTCAAAGTCGTCAGAACAAATAGAATTAAAGCTATATGGACATCGTTAATAAAATAAATAGAATAGTAAATATGTACAAGTAAAATTAATAGAGTAATAAATCTTTACAAATATATATACAAGTGTTGCGTGGAGGGGAAGGAGGTGGGGGGGATGGGGAGGAGGAGAGGAAAAGGGGGCTCAGTCTAGGAAGGCCTCTTGGAGGAGGTGAGCTCTCAGTAGGGCTTTGAAGGGAGGAAGAGAGCTAACTTGGTGGATGTGTGGAGGGGGGGCATTCCAGGCCAGGGGAAGAACACCTTAGGGGAGAGGATGGCTGAGAGAATCAATCAATCGTATTTATTGAGCGCTTACTATGTGCAGAGCACTGTACTAAGCGCTTAAAGAGAAAGCTGTCCTTAACGTGATGAGGCTTAACACGGCTAAGAGAGGGACAAGGTTTGTGTCTGACCTAATTATCTTGTACCTATCCTGGTTTGTAAAGCATAGTAAGTGCTTAATAAATACCATAAAAAAGTAGCTCAACCTTGGAATTGGGAAGGACTCGGTTTGGATATACTGCTTCACAACTATCTCCCAAACATCATGCCTATAAATTTGATTGAGTTGTGATAAAGTGCTCACATTGCCAAAAGTCAATGCAGATGGGCCTATTTTCCTTTTATTCAAATGAGATATTTATTACACAATTCATTTTTGAACTTGTGGGAAGGATGTAAGAGCTTTTAGTCAATTCAAAGATGGGATTAGACATAAAGCTATTATATACCAATGTGAAGCCATTTATACGATGAAAAAAGATATTGAAAACATTAATCAAACTGTAAAATGGATGATCCAAGCTGTGTCCACCCCAAATTGTGATTTATATATTAATGATCCACAACTGTTCAGCTGCAGTATTTTCAACTACACAGAGTAAAAAGATTTAAATTATCCATGTTGTTTCCAATAATGCCATTTCCAAGGCTGCAGTACAGTATTCTACTTCATATACTCTTTCTTATGCATCGAATCGCAACTTGGTTTATGATACAATCTGGCATGATATTTCAAAGTCACATCCAGAAATGCAACTGAGACAAAGCCGCACCATTTTCTCATATCTTTATATCTCTAACAAAGTGGTATGGACTCTCATTTCAAAACCATAAAAGTGGACTTTGAATTGGCTGGGTGCTAGTTATTGAATCATTTCATTGAAGAATATTAAGACAACTCATTGTCTGTGGAATCATAGCTGCTTGAATGACCCTGTTATATTATTTTCAGTAAAGTAATATCAAAATAATTGGGTTCTACAGATTTATGTGCCATAAACTATTGAATTCCAATGGTGTAAATTTCCCAGCTTAAAGATATTTGCATGTCTCTTTCCAGAGACTGGATGACACCGTGGCCTCAGCGATGCTTTCTAGAATCCATATACCAATATTAAATCGATTCAATTTTGAAAATGAGAAAAAGTGTGTGATCTGAGTCAACAAGAATGTATTGATATCAAAACTGTGTTTTCATTTGCTGTTGAATCGAATTCCACTATTCTTATTCGCATTTACAAATCTGCCCGGGCCCTTTAGACTTTGGAGATTGAGAAGGTAATACCGAAACCTGAAATGGCACTTGGAGATCAGGAGACACTTCACAATTATTTTTAAATGGAGACACAGTGGCTCACCAATCCGCATCAGGGAAAGGTTTCACTCAAATAAAATATTTAGTTAGTTAAATGAGGATATTCACCCTGGTAGTAATAACAATAATAATAATTATGGTATTTGTGAAGTGTTTACTATGTGCCAAGCACTGTTCTAAACACTAGGGTAGATACAAGGTAATCAGGTTGAACACAGTCCCTGTCCCACATGGAGCTCATAGTCTTAATCCCGATTTTACAGATGAGGTAACTGAGGCACAGAGAAGGTAAGTGACTTGCCCAAGGTCACACAGCAGACACGTAGCAGAGCCAGAATTAGAAGCCAAGTCCTCTGATTCCCAGGCCATGCCTCATCTGCCTAAACTGGATCGAACAATCACAGCACCTGGGCATGCCTTGGTTTTTGGAAAAGCATTGACAGCGCATTGTGACAGCATTTGGGCGCTTGAATTAATTTATGACATTTGTAAAACACAATGTGCAAAAACACTGTGCTATGGTTTGCTGGAAAATGCTACAAAGAAATGGATTCAGACAGAAGCCCTGGCTCAAAGAGCACTGACTCAATATAAAATGCCTGAGAAGGACAAGTATGCCGGCTCAGAAATTGACTCGTCTTATGCCGTCGAGTCATTTCCGACCCATAGCGACACCAAGGACACATATTAGAGAAGCCGCGTGGCTCAGTGGAAAGAGCCCGGGCTTGGGAGTCAGAGGTCATGGGTTCTAATCCTGACTCCACCATTTGTCAGCTGTGTGATTTTGGGCAAGTCACTTAACTTCTCTGGGCCTCAGTTACTCATCTGGAAAATGATGATTAAGACTGTGAGCCCCATGTGGGACAACCTGATCACCTTGTATCTACCCCAGTACTTTGCATATAGTAAGCACTTAGTAAATACCATTATTATTATTATTATTATTATTATTATTATTATTATCATCTCTCCCAGAATGCCCCTCTCTTCATCTGCAATCGTTCTGGTACTGTAGCCATAGTATTTTCTGGGTAAAAATACAGAAGTGGTTTACCATTGCTGCCTTCCACACAGTAAACTCGAGTCTCCGCCTTCGACTCTCTCCCATGCTGCTGCTGCCCAGCATGGGTGAGTTTTTCATTCATTCAATCGTATTTATTGAGTGCTTGCAGAGCACTGTACTAAGCACTTGGGAAGTACAAGTTGGCAACATATAGAGATGGTCCTTACCCAACAGTGGGCTCACAGTCTAGAAGGGGGAGTTTTGACTTGTAGCAGATTGCCCAAGCTAGGAATGGAATGGATATGCCTCTGCTTGACTCTCCCTCCCACAGCCAAGACTGGTAGAGTACTGGGAACTCTCCAGGTGCGACCCTGAGTGGGGCTAAGAAATAGCCTGGTTAATTTAGCAAGGACAACAACAACAAAAATTAAAATGGCAGTTCATCACTACAGGGAGAAAATAGCCCTCAGCCTCTTCAATAGTTCCAGTGGAACAGGTCCCTCACAACATTCTCAACATCTTAGCTGCATTCTGGTTCCCACCCTCTCTGCTCCATGGAAGTGGCTCTTTCTAAGGTCATTGATGACCTCCTTCTTATCAAATCCAATAGCCTTATTTCATCCTTATCCTCAGACTTCTGAAATGTCTTCATCATTGTGAACCACCCTCTTCTCCTGGAAACGTGCCCTAACCTTGGCCTCACTGACATTTCCCTCTCTTGGTTCTCTCTCTGACTATTTCACCTCAATTTCTTTCCCAGGCTTCTCCTACGCCTCCTACCCTTTAACTGTGAGAGTCCCTCTTGGCTCAGTTCTTGATCACCTCCTAGTCTCCACCTACATCAACGCACTACCATGGCTTCATTACCTTCTCTACACAGGGGATTCCCCAAATGACCTCGAAATGCCGACCTCTCCGCTAGTCTTAGCATCGCATTTTCTCCTGCCTTCATGACATTTCTATTTAGATGTCTCATCAAAACTTCAAACTTGGAAAGCAATCACCCTTCCCACCTTCGAAGCCTTATTCAAGGCACATCATCTTCAAGAGCCCTTCCCTGATTGAGCATTCATTTCTTCTCACTCTCCCTTCTGTGTTACCCTTGCAGTTGAATTTGCATGCCTTATTTACCCCTCCCTCAGAACCACAGCTCTTATGATGTAATTTATTAATGCCTGTCTCCTTCTCTAGACTGTATGCTTTTTGTGGGTAGGGAACATGTCTATCAACTCTGCTACATTGTACTCTCCCAAGTACTTAGTACAGTGCTCTGCACATGGTAAGTGCCCAATAAATATGAATGACTGATTTCCATCCAAACCCTATCCCCAATCTGAATTTCCCATCACTTCTCAATTGCATAGCTTCTTCCAGCTATCACCCTATTTTTTTGTTCCCATCCATATAATAATAATGAAGATATTTCTTAAGTGTGTACTATGAGCCAAGCACTGTTCTAAGCACTGGGGGAATACAAGGTGATCACGTTGTCCCAGATGAGGTAACTGAGGCACAGAGAAGTTCAGTGACTTGCCCAAAGTCACACAGATGACAATTGGTGGAGCTGGAATTTGAACACACGACCTCTGACTCTAAAGCCCAGGCTCTTTCCATGGAGCCATGTGAGATCTAATTATATTTCTCATTAAATAATTTTAATGTTATATCTCCAGAGGCAAACATTTGATTTGTTTTCAGTGTCAGATTGAGTTTCATTTTTTAAAACATTTTGAATTTGAGGTGATGGTGAAGGGTTATTATCAAGCTATTCCTCTGGAACATTGTGTAACAAAATGAACAAAAAGAGGATGTAGTTCCCTTACATTTTTACATTTTCACTAACTTCAAAATTGAAAAAAGATATTCCCCTCGAGGAGGAAGCCCCCTCCTTCTTCTCCCTCTCTTCCCCCCCATCCCCCCTTACTTCCTTCCCCTCCCCACAGCACCTGTATATATGAATATATGTTTGTATGTATTTATTACTCTATTTTATTTGTACATATTCTATTTATTTTATTTTGTTAATAGTTTGTTTTGTTGTCTGTCTCCCCCTTCTAGACTATGAGCCTACTGTTGGGTAGGGACCATCTCTATATGTTGACAATGTTGACAACTTGTACTTCCCAAGCGCTTAGTACAGTGCTCTGCACACAGTATGCACTCAGTAAATATGATTGAATGAATATTTTTTCTATTAATTTTATTTTGTTAGTATGTTTTGTTTTGTCATCTGTCTCCCCCTTCTAGACTGTGAGCCCGGTGTTGGGTAGGGACCGTCTCTATATGTTGCCAACTTGGACTTCCCAAGCACTTAGTACAGTGCTCTGCACACAGTAAGCGCTCAATAAATACGATTGAATGGATGAATGAATGAATCCTATCTCCAATAGTGAAGCCTACATAGAAAAAAACAAAACAGTACGAAGATCTCATGTTTATCACTTCCTTAGATCTGAATTTGTTGGTGAAGTGTTTACCCATCATTACAGTGAATTGTTTATTAGAACAATGGTATTCATTGACTGTTTTAATGTATAATTAATATGCAGAAAAGTAAGTTTAAACATGAAATGAATCCAGTGTGCTTCATCTTCATTATAGCTTATTACTTTTGGAAAAAGTGATGTGTTTCCCTTTTGCAGTAAAAAAAAAATAACTCCAGAATCAGCAACACCATATGGCTCATTTATCAACCCATCCTTAATTAGAGAAAACCGAAGTAAAGGAGTGATTCTTCATTTGCTTTGCCAAGCCACTATTTCCCAACCACCTTGTTACCTATTTACTCTTGGCTACAGAGGTCGCTGATAACTGATGAAGTAAATACTAATTGTGCCACTTTGATCTTCTGCAGGGAAATTTCCCTCAGAAATACATTCTCAAAAACCCCCTGCTTTAATTATCCTAAATAATAACGGCTTGTTTTGGGTAATGTGCTTTTATTCCCAAGACATTCTCATATCATTTATCTCATTTTCACCCTCTCAACAACCCTCTGAGGTAGGTAGAAAGACAAGTTTTTTTATCCCCATTTTCCAGATAAAATAATAAGAAACAGAGAAATTAAGTAACTTGTCCAAGGACACACAGACAGCTGGTCATTGAACTCACACTTGGTCTTCTGGCTTACAGATTGACACTTTTCCACTACACCATGCAACATTGTCATCGATTGAGCCTGTACTTTATCACATGTACATGGTACTAGAGGGAAGTCGGCAATATCAGAAATGTCATGTAGATAAGACCTCTGTCCTCCTAGTTCATGGAAAGTGAATGGATCCTTTCACATTCTATAACCAGAGAGGGTTCTGGGATTCATTCAGAGCAATTACCTTTTGTGGTTCAGCTAATTGCAATGAAAAATACATGAATAAATACATTATAAAAAACATTTTTACAATGGAAAAATTTATTTCTGGCTCAGTTTACATAGACCTTACATTTGTCAGAGACTATTATTAGGAGGGACAAAATTAATGTTTGAGGAGTACTGTACCACAATCCCCACCTTCATGCTCATCCATCTGACTTTCAGGCTTCATTCCAAGCTCTTCCACCCTCTTTTATTTGGAAAGTCCTGTTTACTCATAAGGTAGCATCATGTCTCCGGGGAGAGTCAATATGGTTACAGTTTCATTATTCATTCAATCGTATTTATTGAGCACTTACTGTGTGCAGAGCACTGTACTAAGCACTTGGGAAGTACAGGTTGGCAACATACAGAGACGGTCCCTGCTCAAGAATGGGCTCACAGTCTAGAAGACTGTGACATCCTTACTGCTGACCACCATAAAGAAAGTCGGGACAGAAAAATTGTCACCAATAGAGGGAAAACAGAATCTGAGAGAAATAAAACAGGCTTCCTCTTGCCTCATGTGGATTTGGTCTCAGTCAATCAATTAAGTGCTTACTGTGTGCAATACACTGTACTAAGCCCTTGGGAAAGTACCACACAACAGTATACCAGATATATTCACTTCCCACCATTGTGGGAAGTTTACAGTCTAGTTCGTTTACAGTCTAGAGGGGGAGAGACACATTAATATAAATATTATTGAGATGTATATGAGTGCTGTAGGGTTGGGAGCAGTGGTGAATAAAGGGAGAAATTCAGAGCCTGCAGAAGGGACTGGGAGAAGAGGAAAGGAGGGCTTAGTTAGGGAAGGCCTTTTGGAGGAGATGTGCCGTTAATATGGCTTTGAAGATGGGGAGAGTAATTATCTGTCATATAAGAAAAGGGAGGGTGTTTCAGGCCAGAGGCAGGATGTGGCCGAGAGGTTGGTGGTGAGATAGATGAGACAAAGGTGCAGTGAGAGGATTGGCACCGTAGAAGCTAAATATGTAGTCTGGGTTGTAGTAGGAGAATAGTAGGTGACAACCAAGAGGACAAGGTGATTGTGGGCTTTATTCAATCAATCATATTTATTGAATGTTTAACTGTGTGCAGAGCACTGTACTAAGTGCTTGAACTTGTACTTAAGTGCTTTAGAGCAGGTGATAAGGAGTTTCTGTCTGATGCGAAGGTGGGTGGGCAACCACTAGAGGTTCTTGGGTAGTGGGAATCATGGACCTGAACGTTTTTGTAAAAAGTAATCCAGGCTGCAGAGTGAGGTAGACTGGAGTGAGGAGAGACAGGAGGCAGGGAGGTCAACAAAGAGGCTGATAATAAAGTTGGGATAGGACAAGTGCTTGGATTAACATTGTAGCAGTTAGGATGGAGAGGAAAGGATGGATTTGAGCAATGTGAAGGCTGAACTGACAGGATTTATTGAATATGTGGGTTGAATGAGAGGGAGGAGTCAAGGCTAACACTAAGGTTACGGACAGGTGAGAGAAAGGATGGTCGTACTATCTACAGTGATGGAAAAGTGAAAGGGAAGAAAGGGTTTGGGTGGGAAGATGAGGAGTCCTGTTTTGGACATCTTAAGGTTGAGGCGCTGGTGGGACACCTAAGTAGAAATGTCCTGTAGGCAGGGGGATACATGAGACTGAGAAGAGGGAGAGAGATGTAGATTTGGGAATCAACTGCACACACATGGAGGTAGTTGAAGCCTTGGAAGGGAATTAGTTCCCCAACGCAGTGGGTGTAGAAGGAAAATAGACATAGACCCAGAACTGAACCTTGAGGGACCACCACAGTTAGAAGGTGGGAGGCAGAGGAGGAGCCTGTGAAAGATACTGAGAATGAGCAGCACAAGAAGGTTACCAAAACAAACCTCAGTTTTAAATCTTTCAATTTCTTAGCACATAAGAGCAACTAAAAATAATAAAGTTCAGCAGCAATTATGCTGTCTGCTGTACACCTTTGTCCTTCCCTCATTAATTCACAAGCACACAACCTCCAAATGTTTTTCCTAAACTTCAACTCCCTCCTGAAGCTCCTAAGCCCTATGACACATCCCCCTCCTGAATCCCTGATGATCTCACCCATCATTTTTCTGGTAAAATCCATGTCTTCCCTAAGTCTTTCCATCCTCCCCTCAATACCAAACTGCTCCTTCCAACACCCAGTACAATAGACCCAAAAGCTATCTTTCCATTTATGAGCTGGTTTCCATCCATCCTCAAAACTTCATAAATCTATTCAAATGTACATTCAATTATTTATTTTGTATTTGCACAGATTTACTTGTGAATATTTTATACCTGTTTCCCCCAGTAGAGTGTAAGCTTCTTATGTGCAGAAAATTTGTCATTTTTTGTCCTTCCCAAGAATAGTACCTTGCATTAAGTGGGGGTTAAATAATAACCATTACTGCTAGTAATATTATTAATAGGATAGATTCCCAAGATAATTTGGTTCCAGACTCCAGGTCAAATTAAAAAATAATATAAACTAATATTGATAGTAGTATTATTATGGCGTTAAGCTCCCACTGTGTACTAATCATTGAGCTAAAAACTCTGAAATTAAAAAAGAAATTGATAATTGTTTCTTTCAACTTTTCCCACAAGAGACCTCCCACAAGATGGGAGGTACCATGGTCATGGAAAGGGCACAGACATGGGATATTCATTCAATTGTATTTATTGAGTGCTTACTGTGTGCAGAGCACTGTACTAAGCGCTTGGCTAGCCATAAGATTGACAGTTTCTCTCCCCTCCACTGTAGACCTTGGAGTTCTACTGGTGGGGGAACTTTTACTTAGATGTAAAGAGAATGTGCATGCAGTCTAGAAGGATCTTACAGTCAGTAGTGTCAGTAGAAAGGATGACTTTGTCGAAGTCTATAAAAAAATATTGCTCAAGGGAATTACACTGGAAGGAAACCACACCGCTTATCATTCTAAGTAATGATAATAACAGAGAAGCTCCTCAGTCTGCAAAACCTAACCCACAGCTTTGAATGTAAATAGCATTTGTTTTTTCCCCCCACACAAAAATCTGCATGGCCAAGGAGTGCAATGTTTTTTCCATCAGGATCCTGGATTTCTGGGCTCTCTAGCACTTTGGGAAATTTGCCTGAAGTTAAGCAATTCTATGCAGCACCCTAATTTTCGTAGAAATGTTTTCGTAAGTAATTTTTATTCTACCAATATTCAAATGTTCTACTGAGATGACTCAGATATCACATGTTTACGTTAACCATCTCATTCCTTAGCACGACTCATTCATCCTGGAGCAAAGAAAACTTCTGTAGCAATGAAAACACCAAATGTTCAGAAGAGAATAACAACCTAAACCCGCCTTTGAATCTGGAATTTAAATTTGCCGGAGGATACTTTTCCATCTACACATGATCCAGATCATTGGATTGGATAATTGGATTAAATTTAGATTTTTATTATCTGTGTTTTTCATGCTAAAGAAATCTGCCCCTTTGAAAGATTTGATGAAAGGCATATGAAGTTTTTAAATTATTATCAGGTCCATTTTCATGTTTAGACACAACATGTGTGGATGTGTGTGAGTGATGGGTTATCATGTGTACAACTACAGGAAATAGATTGTGGTTCTAGAATATTGTATCAGACAGTACTGGACTGTCCCAATAACATGAAGGATTCCAGTAGCATCCCCAAAAGTGGGGATAATAAAACTAACAATTCCAACAGAGAAGTACACTTATGTTGCAGTCTAATAAACACAACTTGTGAAGAGACAACCGGTCTTTCCTAATCAAATGATTCTTACTCATCAGGAGCTAATATTTTCCAACATGGGGAACGAGGAATTTGTTTAATGTGGAGTTTGGGGGGTTTACATTAAGTTGGAAGTCTCTAGATCTCTTCTGAGTTTCTAAAACTCAGAAGCAGTGTGGCTTCATGAGAAGCAGCGTGGCTCAGTGAAAAGAGCACGGCTTTGGATTCAGAGGTCATGGGTTCAAATCCCGGCTCTGCCAATTGTCAGCTGTGTGACTTTGGGCAGGTCACTTCTCTGGGCCTCAGTTGCCTCATCTGTAAAATGGGGATTAAGTCTGTGAGCACCCCATGGGACAATCTGATTACCTTGTAACCTCCCCAGCACTTAGGACAGTGTTTTGCACATAGTAAGCACTTAATAAATTCTATTATTATTATTATTAAAAGCCTTTCTACCCACGTTCTTCAGATGGGGAGGTATCATGGTCATGAAAAGAGCACAGATATGGAATATGCAAGGTTAGCCCTCTCTCCCCTCTACTGTAGACCTTGGAATTCTTCTGGTGGGGGAACTTTTCCTTAGATGTAAAGAGGATGAGCATGCAGTCTAGAAGGATCTTACAGTCAATAGTGTCAGTAGAAAGGATGACTTTGCTGAAGTCTATAAAAGAAATATATTGCTCAAGGGAATTGCACTGCAAGGGAACTACACCACTTATTCAAATCATGCAGTAACCCAATGTGGACACAATTATTAACTTCCACAATAGCTGAATTTCCCCTCTACAGTAGTAAAAATAAATGTGAATGACAGTGTTAAATGGATTCTAAGAGAACACCTAAAACATTTTGAAATCTAAAGGCTTTTTTGGAATTAGAGCCAATGAAATGTGATTGAAATTGATTTTAAATTGTTTCATTTACAACCTAGCAAACAGAAAATGACCAAAGCCATTCTTTATATAATGACCAAAGGCAATTATTAGGTGAACTATATCTTTCCTGAGGAAGATGCTTCTTCTAATGGAAATTTGGCAAGGTCAAAAATGGTTCTTGCAAGTTTTAACAGTTTCAGTATCAGCAATCAGAAAGCAGTAAAAATAGTGAAGGTAACCTAAAAGGGTTCCTGCTATTTCAGCCACAAATTTTATCCCCATTGTGTGGTTTTTTTTCAACATATCATACAGCATTTGCTTGAATAACCTGCTGTCACTCACAGAGCAATAGCATAGCAGTGTAGTGTTTAAAAACAGAGGGTAAGATTTTTGTATGCTGGAATACTTCATTTAATTCCTTATTTGAATATTTATCCACTTCTTCTAGGAGATTTATGGGCACCAATTGAAACAGAAATGGTTGACATAGCCAAGGGAGGTCAGTGCTATTTAATAGGAGGTTTTATGGGCTAGGAGGGGTTTAGATAGATTATAAATATATTACTCTGTGATGGGACTTGTTAAATCCTTTTAGCCAGCCCAAGCCAATGGTTTATGATCCTCTGGCAAGATGTATTTTGCTTTCAAAGTAGCTAGGTTGGACATGTTCTATTTCAAATATATCTCCATAGATGTGATAATGCAATGGCTGACACTGAAAATGAATTGATAGTGGTAAATCGGGGGAGTTGACGCATCGGAATTGGTCATTCTGAGATCACGATTTGACCAGGGAAGAAGGAATTTTGGACTTTGTATTGCCTTCTCTGCAATGGAAGTGGTGATTGATTGGTGCTTTATCTCTTTCCTGGAGTCAAACAGGCTAATGTTTACTCTAAACATGGGGATAAATGGAAAGCAGGACTTCCAAAAGGCTGAGGTGATAGATAGCAAATGGTGATAGCAAGAAAAAATACTGAGAAGATTGATAACAGGTAGAAAGGTTTAACAAAAAAAAATTTCTATCTCTATAGATGAAAAGATTAGGTTGCATTTCATAAATATTGACAGAAATTAGATTAATAGCTTGGCATGCCATACAAGCTTGTACTAATGTGGTGATGACAATTAGAAATATAATTTCTATATTACAAGCATATCTGATATCCAAAGGAAAGGCAAATAGCTTCAACATTCATTCATTCAATCATACTTACTGAGCACTTACTGTGTGCAGAGCACTGTACTAAGTACTTGGGAAGTACAAGTTGGCAACATATAGAGACAGTCCCTACCCATCAGTGGGCTCACAGTCTAAAAGGGGGAGACAGAGAACAAAACCAAACATACTAACAAAATAAAATAGAATAGATATGTACAAGTAAAATAGAGTAATTAATATGTACAAACATATATAGATATATACAGGTGCTGTGGGGAGGGGAAGGAGGTAAGATGAGAGGGATGGAGAGGGGGATGAGGGGGAGAGGAAGGAAGGGGCTCAGTCTATGAAGGCCTCCTGGAGGAGGTGAGCTCTCAGTAGGGCCTTGAAGGGACGAAGAGAGCTAGCTTGGCGGATGGGCAGAGGGAGGGCATTCCAGGCCCGGGGGATGACGTGGGCTGGGGGTCGATGGCGAGACGGGCGAGAATGAGGCACGGTGAGGAGATTAGCGGGAGAGGAGCGGAGGGTGTGGGCTGGGCTGGAGAAGGAGAGAAGGGAGGTGAGGTAGGAGGGGGAATAAAATAAATGATTGAATGAATGAACGAGAGGATCTATAGTTTTATAGAAAACCATAAAATTAAATGGGCAAGGCCTCCAGCAGGAGATGTGATTTTTGAAGGACTTTGAAGATGGGAGATCTGTGGTCTGACTCATATCAAGAGAGAAGAAATTAATTGTTATTGGTTGGAGAGGGAGGGAGGATGACTTGGATGGAAGAATATTGATACAAAGCACACATGTACATGAGTGGTGTATTTCATTATCATCATTACTTAAATGAGAACCTATTATGTACAAAGCACTGTATCTTCCCTTTGAGGATAACACTCTTGACTGTGAAATTCATTCATTCATTCAATCACATTTGAGCACTTACTGTGCGCAGAGCACTGTACTAAGCGCTTGGGAAGTACAAGTTGGCAACATATAGAGACGGTCCCTACCCAACAACGGGCTCACAGTCTAGAAGGACTGTGAAATCTTACCATTATGTGGCTGGAATGATCGAGAAGACTGACACCCAATGGACAATTTACTCTACACTGAGTCCTCATAAAGATGGTTCTTTCTATTTCCATCAATACGTTGACTCTCAAAAGACTACCAGAGATTTTTTATTTATCTGACACTCCTGAAAATGCTGTCAAGGCTCCTGATTGCTGTTGTTTGGACCATATCAAAGCTATTCAGCAACCCTTGAAAAATCTTAAATACTACTTCAAGATACACCTTGAATTGAGTCTAAGTGGCACCCTGCGTTAGGAGCAGCTCCTCTGATTTGAAGGCAAATAGAGAATAATATCAGTGTTGTTTCAATTCTAACAGAGCATGAGATGGGGAAGTTACTGATGGAATTAAAGAGGGAAGAATATGATCGAAAATCGAGATAAATGACTTGGGCAGACATTTTGGAATTGCCAGAGGGAAGAATGTGGTATCCAGCTAGGCAAGAATTGAGTAACTCAGAAATAAAATTTCAGATATGAGGGTGTGAAGAAATATATGTTTTAAAGGTGTTGGAATGTTGAAAACAAAACAGACTATATTAGAACAGAGGAAACATTTTTAGCTAATCAAAGACTCAATTTGTTCTGACTTTTCTTGAAACTACCTTGAACAATCTTACTGGATCAAAACTTTTGGTTCATTTTGGATGTCATGATTTAGCAAAAAAAAAAAAAAAAACCACAAAAAAACCCAGAAATGTACCTGCCACTTTAAACATGTACAGTTTCCCTTTCTTCCTAGAATCCAGCAGGGCACACTGGTACTGAGAAAGGAATAGCTCTCTTTGAGCAAAAACTTAATAATGAAGCAGAAACAAGGAGCTTAAGAGAAAAGAGCAACAGCATATAGTTGGTTTAGTGAAAATGAAATCAATAAATGGCATTTATTAAGTACTTATTGTGTGCAGTGCACTTCCCTAAGTTCTTGGGAGAATACAACAGAGTTGGTAGGCATGTTTTCTGCCTACAAGAAACTAACAGTCCAGAAGGAAACAGCACCTGTGGTATATTATTTTTCAGACATAATAGGATTGGGCACTAAAATTATATTGACTAGCTTCAGTGTGATCTGAATCTTGGGGCCATTTTGACACCACTCCCTTTCTTTGAGTTCCCCATAGAGCACACTAGCTTTCTTGATCTGGTTTTCTATCTCCTTGCCTATTAGTGTGGCCTAGTGGAAAGAAAATGGCCTGGGAGTTAGGCAACCTGGCTTCTAAACTCTAATCTAATCTCTGTCTCTTGCCTGTTGCGTGATAAACACCCTGGGAAACGGGAGCATCTTACGTTCAATGAGAGTTGGCAATGTCTTTGTCATCCTCCTGCTCAAAACAATTGGTCAGTTGTCCTCCATTTCTTCACATCCATCACCTCTCCCCGACCATAGCAACCCTTCCAAGTGCAGATGAATTCCCACTGGAAACATTTCCAAATGTGCTCTCAGTACTTTAAGAATACAACAGAAAGATTGAAAGAAGATTCCAGTGATCTTCTGGAGTACCTGGAGTATGTTGGTGACCTTACCTAAAAATAGATAGTTAATTTCTCATGTAGCACGTGCAGATGACTAGTTTGCTATCTCGGCAGATGGAAAAAAATGAGGAGAAATCAGGTTTGCAGGTAGCATGCTCTGCCCCAAATAGACATTTAAAGCATCTCCCAACAATTGCTCAATAGCCATTAGAATTCAGACCAAACATGAACACACAGGTAACAGTTGTGGTTCGTACTCTAAGACACCACTGACTTTGTATTCAGCTTAAAAGCGCATTTGTGGCTGAAAAGACTACTGTGGGATCCACGGTCCAGGCCACACTGGGAACACAAAAAGGTTATCTACTAATGCATTATTGTGGTTGATGTTCACAGTTCCTGTCACTGTTTTCGCTTGCCTCTTTCCCAGTCTTTCCTTCTGTAGCTTTTGCTCAAAGGACCACTTGCTTCTTTATAGCAGTACAACATTCAAATCTAATCTGTCCTCAGCAATTCATTCCCAGTTTTCAGCTAAGATGCAACATTGACTGAGGCGTACATTTCCAAGTTTTTAAAATAGTCTCTCAGTCTGATTCCTTTTGATATTCCAATTTCAGTTCTCCATATAGCCGCTGATGGGGTATCCCGTTGTTTGGCCATGAAGGCCAAAAGTAATTCCCCTCAAACATCAAAATTCTAAAAGAACAAAAGTCCCAAAATGGGTTGTGAGTGACATTTCATCCATTGCATCCACAGCAATCTGGATTCGACTCTCCTTACTTTCTCTCAGACTTTGGAAATGTCACATCTCTATGCATGAGCTTCTCCATCTGCGAAATAAGATTAATAATATCTCCCATCTGCTAATAAGATCTGCTTATAACTTGCAGGATAAGGGAGACCAATTAGATATCTGGAAAAGCCCTTTAAGTCTTTTTTTTTTAAAACTCCCCCCCTCCCACAGCAGGAAGAGACTTTATTAATGTGTAAATAATGTCATTAAACTTATATTTTAAATAGTTTATAATCAATTTGGAGTGGGCTTATTTATTTATATCAATCGGGATTAGATTTCCACAATGACTAATTAAGTAGTCATCATTATTATTGTGATAAGAATTTAATTGAACATCTCTTTGACCTTAGGACATGATCTTTTGGTGCTTCCAGTGGGCACAGCCTCTCTCCCTTATCAGAGGACTTGGGTTCTCATCCTAACCCTCACTGTAAAATGGGGCTTTAATATCTGTTCATTCATTCAATCATATTTATTGAGTGCTTACTTTGTGCAGAGCACCGTAGTAAGTGCATGAAAAGTAGCATTTGGAAACAAGTTGCAATTTGGCGAGAAATCTGTTCTCCCTCCTACTTAGACTATGAGACCCATGGGGACCAGGAACAGTGTCTGACCTGATTATCTTGTGTCTACCCCAGTGCTTAGTACAGTGTTGGTACACAGTGGCTCAGGGAAAAGAGCACAGGGTCAGAGGTCATGGGTTCTAATCCCAGCTCCACCACTTGTCAGTTGTGTGACTTCGGGCAAGTCACTTAACTTCTCTGTGCCTTAGTTCCCTCATATGGGGATTAAGTCTGTGAGCCCCACATGGGACAAGTTTGATTACCCTGTATCCCCCCAGGGCATAGAACAGTGCTTGGCACATAGTAAGCACTTAAATATCAACATTATTATTATTTTTTTTTTTATTAGTATTATCATTACTATCAATCTATAAAATAGCCCAGGCAGTAGTGCTACAGCTGAGATAAGCAGGACACTCATACAAATGAGAAAGCATTAAACAAACATAGTTACATGATGAACAAAGGACTACTAGCAAGGGAGTGAAATCGTACATATCAGGGAGAAATTGCCATTTTTTTTCCCAGATGGTTGGAGAAGGCATGAATTGAGAAGGAGAAAATGAAGAAAGTTCATAAATCATTATAAAATAATGTAAAGCTGGTTCTATGAGGAGCAAATATGAATAAAAATTATTCAGACTTGGCAACAGAAGATTTTGTGAAAGGGAGACTGAATTAGTTATTTCCCACATCTATTCAGGATGAAATGAAAGGAAATGGGGTTCATTCAATCGGATTTATTGAGCGCTTACTGTGTGCAGAGCACTGTACTAAGTGCTTGGGAAGTATAAGTTGGCAACATATAGAGATGGTCCCTACCCAACAATGGGCTCACAGTCTAGAAAGGGGAGACACTCACAGTCTAGAAGGGGGAGACAGACAACAAAACAAAACATATGGACAGGTATCAAGTCATCCAAATAAATAGAAATAAAGCTAGATGCACATCATAAACAAAATCAAATAGTAAATATGTACAAGTAAAATAGAGTAACAAATCTGTACAAACATATATTCAGGTGCTCTAGGGAGGGAAAGGAGGTAGGGTGGTGGGGATGGGGAAGGGGAGAGGAAAAAGGGGGCTTAGTGTGGGAAGGCCTCCTGGAGGAGGTGAGCTCTCAGTAGGGCTTTGAAGGGAGAAAGAGAGCAAGCTTGGTGGATGTGCGAAGGGAGGGCATTCAAATGAAATCAAATGAAAACAAGAAAGCATTTAAGTAGGACTTGAACACCTGGATGATCTGGTGATGAAACAGTGGTACAGCTACCACAGAAGATATAAAAACTCCTTCCCTGGTCATCTGTAAGGAAATGGTATCCTTCCATTTGTCCAGAGTGGCTTAGTCATTTGCAAGACTGAATGCTGAAAACTATCACAAACTTCCTTTGCGATATTTCTAAGCTCAAGGAGCTAGAGCACGTCTAATAAATACCAACCAGAAGAGTATAATGCAGTGGTTGTAGACAAAATGGACTATGTGGCAAATGATTTCTTTTCTAGATATCCCTTTTGGCTTGCACTTATTTACAAGGATGTTTTTCCACACAACCCAGCCACTCCACAGTCCCAGCAATATGGTTTTGGGGAGGGTAACCTACACATTCAACAAATTGAAAACTGCCCCCTTTAACATATCCAGGCCACATCAGAAACAACACAGGGCCATCTTTTGGTGTGCATGGTGAGCGATCACAACCGTGGGTTGCCTTTTCATTCATTCAGTCATATTTATTAAGCGCTTACTGTGTGCAAAGCACTGTACTAAGCACAACAAGCTAATAGTCTAGAGGGGGAGACAGAAATTACTATGAGTAAATGAATGAATCAATTTTCCACACACATGCCTTTCTAAGTGAACCTCTTTTTGGATTGTCTTTTTTTAGTAGATAGGACAACTATGTAGCATTGATAATGTGTACTCGCATGTTGCCCGTAAGAGAAGGTGAAACAGCTTCATGTTCTGGCCTCTGGGTAAGGACCCATCCCTAAAAGATCTGAAGCTTAGGAAAGAATAATAAATTCCAAGACCGTTGAAAGAAGAAGGCTTTTCAAGGTCCTGAATTTTACAGGCAGATATGAAGAGTCTGCATCATCACATGACTGGTGAACAGGGTACCCAATAATCTTCGTATAAGAGGCTTAGAGTAGGCCCATATGCTTTATATGAGAACACCTGCTCCCCAAGTTTCATTGATACACACTCCTTTCTCTTTGAACCGAGCTTCAGAGAAATTGTCTACTCTGCCTTCCCAAATTACATTTTTATAATGGTCAAGAGCTCCCTCCTATTTGCTGCTCACTGTCATTAATAAATTACCTAATGAAGTTTAATGTCTATTGGAAAGACATTTAGACTTTCTCAATGCTAAATTTTAGCAAATGATAGAAAAAGTCAAATAATTCATTAATAAAATTCATACATGCCATTAAATTGAAACAGAGTGACTTAGAGAGGTTCGGCATAGAGGTAAAAAGGTTTAAATCAGAAATTTAATAGGAAGGTAGGAATGTATTTCATTCAGAGAAAAATGGTCCAACAGTGGTGTTAAAGATGGCCTTACTAAGAAGGCAACACCAACAGACTCTATAGACGCTAATAATTTTCAATTAGATTTACTGTATGCATCCAATATAATGTTAAAATATAGAGAATGCAAGTTGTAGATGCATAAATTAATGTAGAAAAGTGGGGCATGGAGACATAATTGTTTTACATTCCTAGCCTTTCTTCTTCATTGGGGAGATACGTTCATTTCTCTCAAGTTCTTCACACAGGCTCCCTCAAACCTGCCTGAACATCTCCCAAAATCCTGTTCCAGAATTCACTTCCAGAGCAGGTTCTGTTTCAAATAAACTCTCTTCTCCATATTCTGTTCTAAATTAATTTTAAGACCACTGCAAAGTGAGAAATTGGAAACTGCTGGGAAGCAAACTAAGCATTCTCCAGGCAAAATATTCCAAGTGGGTTTCAATTCAGCTCACCATTGGAAATCTCGGTATCCTTATTTGGAGGAAACACAGTCATTCCTCCCCTGACTTCTCTTTCTGTCAACTCTAATATGCCTTATTTAATACGTGGTCTAGTGAACTGTCCATAGGAGTCACATGAGGATCTCTAGACCGTGAGCCCGTTGTTGGGTAGGCACTGTCTCTATATGTTGCCAAATTGTACTTTCCAAGTGCTTAGTACAGGGCTCTGCACACAGTAAGTGCTCAATAAATACGATTGAATGAATGAATGGGGAAAAACTCACATAGCAATGGATATTTTATCTGCATGCTTTCCTTTTTCCAGGGTTTGATTTATAACAGTTTTAGGAGTCTAGTCATCCATTTATCTGCTGTGGGACCTTGGGCTAGTCACTTCACTTCTCTGTGCCTTGGTCCACTACCTTCTCAGTACGTTGCATCTTCAGTGCTAAACTCCAGCCGTCAGCAGAGAGAAGCTAAAAGCATGGTGATTGTACATCATTTCTTTTTTTTTTAATAGACTTCTTTTTATAGGTATATATTCATTCATTCAATCGTATTTATTGAGCACTTATTGTGCGCAGAGCACTGTACTAAGTGCTTGGGAAGTATATATAGTTTTTTAAAGGATCTTTTTAAAAGTGGTTGTATTAGGGGTCCTCACATAATTCTTCTTCCATATTTTTCCATATACCTAAGAGCACTCAGAAGGAGGACATTTATATTTCTTCCACACTCTATGGTGTCTATCATATCTAAAATCCCAATTCACTTTCCAATGTCACTATGAGCACAACAGTAACAATCAATGAATCAGTGGTATTTGAGTACTTACTGTGTGTGGGGCACTATTCTAAGTGCTTGGGTGAGTACAATATAACAAAGTTGTTAGTCACGTTCCCTACTCACAAGGAGCTGCCAGTCAACGTTTCCTTTATTCCTTTGCCATTTTCCTGTAGTGGGTGTCTTTTCAACTGAAGATTCATCAGGTTGAATGAGTTGTATGTCCAAATAACAACATGGACTTTGCTTTTCAACTCATTTTCGCCTTGAGAAATATTTCAATAATATCGATCTCTGTCCAAGTCAGTAGCTGAGACATTCAAGAACGATTAAGTGCTCATTAGTCCATGCTAAAGGACATATTAAGCTGCAAACACAAACTTGAACGGCTGTGACATCAATTTCAGTTTAAGGAATGTCACCCACTCTGATTTTGGAAGCTTAGTTAATGTGGGAGTCATTAAAATATAAGGAAAACATTGAGTGCATTAATATTTTATAGGGATTTTCCCTGGGCATAGCCTTGCAGTTAGATCAGAAACACCTTGTTCATCCCACAATAATTCATTAAGCCGCCAACTGA
Source organism: Tachyglossus aculeatus (assembly GCF_015852505.1). NCBI lineage: Eukaryota > Metazoa > Chordata > Mammalia > Monotremata > Tachyglossidae > Tachyglossus > Tachyglossus aculeatus. The sequence goes on from NC_052075.1 coordinate 12,616,074, forward strand.
GAGCTGAGGTTGTAATACTGGCAGCACGCCTGGAACAGTACAACATCATAAAACCAAAAACCAATGCCCCAACAATCAAACAATCAATCGTATTTATGGAGCAGTTTGCTAAGCACTTGGAAGAGTATCAACAGAGGTGATAGACATGAATCCTGACCACAAGGAGCTTGCAGTCTAGGGGGGCGGAAAGATATGTAGGATTGAAAGTTTTGTGCAAAATTTTGTTATTGCCTTAAATCCTATCAATGGTCAGGTTATGAATCTCTCTTGGGTAGAAACACCCTTCTAATGGGTTCTCAGCTGTGACAAAATGTGCTTAGATGAATCCAAGTATATCCAAGAAATTCGGCTCCGAAAAAAGTCCATATGGAATTGATTCTAGTCAGTATTATAAGTCAGTGATCTATATTGATATTCTGATTGATATTAAGACATAGAAGAATATCCTCCAGTATTTGTATCATTTTGCATTGCTATGAGCTAAATACCTCTGGAACCTTGAAACCGGAATCTCAGTGGCTTTGCCCTCATGTTTGCACTCAAATTGTGATAAGGCAATTCCTTTGTACCTATTTCATTCATTCATTCGTTTTTATTGAGCGCTTACTGTGTGCAGAGCACTGTACTAAACGCTTGGGAAGTACAAGTTGGCAACATATAGAGACAGTCCCTACCCAACACTGGGCTCACAGTCTATTTGAAATGCCTTTAATTGCACCTTGAAACACTAATAAATGTATGAGCATTGGTGACATCTTCAACACCAGCATAAAATGTTTTCCAAATATTGTATAGAACTTCAGATTTTGATTCAAATTTCTTTTCAAGATAGACATGTCCTGTCAAATGATCCTTAAACTAAAGAAAGATTGCTTCTTTTTAAGAGAATTCATGGACCAGGAAGAGTCTTTACATTTACCCATCTACACTGAAATTAATTCTTTAGAAACACTAGTCCATTATGTCATTCTCTCCTTGGCGTGTGTTTCATTAATGGTCAAATCCCATGGATGATAATAGGATTAGTCATGCATATCATTGGAATAATATAGCCCCAGAGAGTCAAACAAATGTAATATAAGAATACTGGGGACCCTAGAGGGAAGATGACCTATTCAGTATGGCCTTTTTTTTGACATCAGTGGTTCTGTGATTAGTTAGGAAAATTTGTATCTGGGTATGAATCAACAGTTTGCTGATAGAAAATACATCCAGTAAAGCCTCTAGATTTGCCTAGAATTTATTTCAACATTGAAAAAGGACCTTTTAAAGCAATAACCATTTTTATGCTTTGTATGTCATGTTAAGAATTAAACGTGAACATTAAACATGGGGAAGCAGCGTGGCTCAGTGGAAAGAGCCAGGGCTTTTGGAGTCAGAGTTCATGGGTTCGAATCCCGGCTCCACCAATTGTCAGCTGTGTGACTTTGGGCAAGTCACTTAACTTCTCTGTGCCTCAGTTACCTCAGCTGTAAAATGGGGATTAAGACTGTGAGCCCCCCGTGGGACAACCTGATCACCTTGTAACCTCCCCAGCACTTAGAACAGTGCTTTGCACATACTAAGCGCTTAATAAATGCCATTATTATTATTATTAAACACTATTTTATACAGAAAGGGGTTAAGACATTTCTTGAAGGCCATGATAAGAAGAGTCATTTTATATCTTCTGATCAAATGTTTCTTCCAGTTTTAACTAAAGAATAATGAATTTTACATTTTATGAATTTTGATATACGATTCATCCAATCAAAACTTATTTTTTTTAAACTAATGCCCCCATCTATTTAGGGTTGGAATTAATTCTTCATTTGAATAGAGGCGGGGTCTTGTCTTATGCTGTCGAGTCATTTCTAACCCATAAGACTCCATGGACACATCTCTCCCATCTGAAATAGTTCTGGTAGTGTGCCCATAGAGTTTTCCTAGTGAAATTATGGAAGTAGTTTACCATTGCCTGCTTCTGCACTTTAAATTCGAGTCTCTGCCCTTTACTCTCTCTCTCACGCTGCTGCCGTCCAGCACAGATGAGATTTGACATGTAGCAGATTGCTTCTCCCCTCACTAGCCACGGTCCAAGCTAGGAATAGAATGGGTATGCCTTGGCTTGACTCTCCCTCCTGAACCCAAGACTGGTAGAGAACTGGAAGCTCTCCTGGTGCAGTCCTGAAAGGGAGAGGTGGGGACAGCAGAGGGAAAGTGTTACAACGCGTGACATACTGGTATCTAGTGTATTTGGGACTAGGGTGGAATGGTAGACCAACTGCTTCTCATTTATTGCGCACTTACTGAGTGCAGAGCACTGCACTAAGCTTTTGGGAGAGTACAATACAGTCGCTTGACACAATCGCTTCCTGAGAGGACTTACAGTCTAGTGATGAAGACTGAACAGCTAAATAATGTAGAGGAAGCAGCGGGACATAAGGATAAATACATCATGCTTTTGGGGCTGAGGATGTGCGAGTATCAAAAAGAGTATCAAAAAGAGGAGCAGCGTGGCTCAGTGGAAAAGAGCACGGGCTTTGGAGTCAGAGGTCATGGGTTCCAAGCCCGGCTCCGCCAATTGTCAGCTGTGTGACTTTGGGCAAGTCACTTAACTTCTCTGTGCCTCAGTTACCTCAGCTGTAAAATGGGGCTTAAGACTGTGAGCCCCCCGTGGGACAACCTGATCACCTTGTAACCTCCCCAGCGCTTTAGAACAGTGCTTTGCACACAGTAAGCACTTAATAAACGCCATTATTATTATTATTATTATTAAAATGCGTAAGTGGTACACATCCAAGGGAATAGGCATCACAAAAGGGATGAATAAATAAATGGATAAATATGCTCTTCCTCTCGACTGTAAATGCCCTGTGAACATGTCTACCAACCTAGATGTACTGCTCACTCCATAATCACTTTTCTAATCCTATGGTGAGAAGCTCTTCACTGATATTTAGCTGTGCTAAGTGTTCTCCAGGAATACCAAACTAATCTATGTTTTCTCCACTCAACAACTCTTTAGATTTTAATACTGGCTCTCTTAATATGGGAGGCATTCACTCACTTTTTCATAAGAAACTTGCGCTCTTTTTTTAAATCTCATTTCTTTAATTAAAATGCCATGCTCCGAAGAAAGTTATAAAGCAAAAACCACCATTGAAACTTATCCCTAACATATGTTTTAAAATATGCCGCAGTAATTTAAATGTATCTCTTCGTGGAAGAAGTTTCTGCATCAGTGCTTTTGGGGACAAAATGAATTTCCTACTTCGTATCATCCATACAAAGTCATAAATACATTCTCAAAGCTGTATTAGCTGCCTTCTTAGCACATTGGTTTCTAGGCTCCAAATGACTGCTAGAGCTACAATTTTCAGACCAAAGTGCCTCAACTAGATGTAAACTTGTTGATTATAACTATTAACCATATATAAACACTATTTTTTTCCATAGAGCAGCAACCATTTTTCTATTGTTCCAGTTAAAATGATTTAATTGTAATTTTAACATAATTTCAGAATTTTTCCAGAGCATCTCAATGGATAACAGCATTAGACAGAATCTTAAACAAATTGTGAGACAGAATGTAAACTAATTCGGTTCTTTATTACAACAAAAAGAATGCAATTAGAAATATATAAAATTACAATGTTTCAGGAGGCATTTTCACGAGCTAAAACCGTATTTCGTTACAAAAGCTCATAGAGTTTATTGTGTAAGAAGAATTCAAATTGTTTCTTACTAGTGGGCCAAAATTGTTAAATAAATTTGATATCTAAACAAGGAATCTGATGACAAGACGTTAAAGAAGTCATTTAGAAAGAATCCATATTGTTTGCTTTATGATGAGTACTGTAAATTATTTTTATGTCAGGCACCCCCAGTAGATTTTAAGATCCTGAAGAAAGGAATCCTGTCTAAGAATATTGCACTGTACTCTTCCAAGGGCTTAGCCCAGTGCTCTGCCCAAACTAAGCATTCAATAATTGATTGATTAATGGTTATCATACTTTCATGAAGACTGTTCTCACAATGATAATGCCAAATTTTGTCTCAGTGTCTAAATTTCTATACATGGCAGATAAAGTAGGTGCAGTAAGTGGGTGAGAGTTGTATTCCAGTACTCCAATTTGATCAGTAATTGCTTTATTTGCATAATAATAATAATAATAATAATAATGGCATTTATTAAGTGCTTACTATGTGCAAAGCACTGTTCTAAGAGCTGGGGAGGTTACAAGATGATCAGGTTGTCCCACGGTGGGGGGGCTCACAGTCTTAATCCCCATTTTACAGATGAGATAACAGGCACAGAGAAGTTATTTGCATGAGGTAATCAGTCAGCTTACTATGTGCCAAACACTGGACTAGCATAACTACTCAACATAAACAGGTGTAGCAATTCCAGCAAATTAAAAGGGCAAGGAAGCAAATCAGTGAAGAGCTACAATCTCATAGCGTATGGACATGTGTTTGCCTAAAATCAAGACTTGTTTTTGTTTCTGCCTCTCCCTGGTATGAATTAAAAAAGAGGAATGAGAGATGAGATAGCTGTACCTATTCTTGACCTCATCCATCACAAGGATTATGGAATTTTCAAAATAAATAATTTTACATTATATAATAAAAAGTGAGAGGCCTAATAAGAGGCCTTTCCTGACTAAACCCTCATTTACTCTTCTTCAACTCCCTTCTGCGTCATCCTTGCACTTGGATTTTTACCCGTTAATCACTATTCTGTCAGTACCACTGTACTTATATGTATCCATAATTTATTCTTATTAATGTCTGTCTCTCCCTCTAGACTGTAAGTTTGTTTTGGTCAGGGAATCTGTCTACCAACACTGTTACATTATACTCTCCGAAGCTCTTAGTACAGTATTCTGCACACAGTAAGCACTCAATACATTTGATGGATCAATACTATTACATGAACACGCACTATTTTAATCTGTTTTTCCCCACCTTTTATTGGCTGTACCAGAAGCTTCTCCTGCCTTGAGAAAAGCAATTTATGATTTCAAATATCTAATGCGAGATTACATGATACACCCTGTTCCAACCCTGCCTCCTCCCCACCCCTCGCTGTTCAAAAATCAATCCATAGTGGAGTTAAAAAAGGGAATAATCACTTTACAAAGCCACCTCGAAATAGATCAATGTTGGGGAATTTGCGCCTCTTAAGGATCACTGCCCAGAAAGTCAGATTAACTGTACGATATCTTACAAAACTCGTCATTGTCAGGAATTTGATTCATTGCTTCACTATTTGACCGAATATCAGGAAACTAGATCTTTAATTTTTGAATTCTGTACTGTAGACATTTTAAATCCATTTTTTGATTAGTCTACCTAGTTAAGACCAAATCTTTAATTGGCTTCAATTCTAGAAGCTTCATTGGAAAAGTCTTCTGTTTTACATTATGCTATTATCATCCTCTAATACAGGGTGAAACTCATTTTATGTCATCTTACAATTTAAATGTAGTTATCATCCTTTTAACCAAGGATAAACAGCTTTTTACTGTTTAAAATAACTGAAGATTCACCACATACATAGATCATTAGATTTAGATGTAGGATTTTCTGTCAACCTTCAGGTGCTCTGCTGCTTCCATTCCTTTTCAAATGAGAAAAAGAGGCATTACTTACCCAGATCTGTGGCTAAGGGATAGCCGTGGTAGCTTAAATGGTTATACCAGATGTAAGTCTAATTAACTAGAAACATATCTACATAATACTGGTGGGGCATTTCGTGTGGGGAGAAAGAGAAAATTAATTTTTAGTTTATTGAATAATTTTTATGAGAAATCTATATTTTCATTAGATTCATTTGGTGAAATTCCTATCTTTAGAAAGTAAGGTATCCAACTAATGGCAATTCATAAGTGATTATGCATGTTTTAATAAATATAAAACAACCTCATGGGATTGTGTTTCATTGTACTTTTAGAATATGCCATAGAAAACCAATCCTATAAAACAATCAATCAATCGTATTTATTGAGCGCTTACTGTGTGCAGAGCACTGTACTAAGTGCTTGGGAAGTACAAGCTGGCAACAAGTTGTACTTAAGTACAACTTGCCTAGTACAGAAGAGGGTGAAGGTTCAGTTCTATGAAACTAGACAATAATATTAATGATAACGATGGCATTTGTTAAGCGCTATGTGCCAAGCACTGTTCTAAGCCCTGGGGGGGATACAAGGTAATCAGATTGCCCCACTTGGGTTTCCAGACTTAATCCCCAATTTACAGATGATGTAACAGACACAGAGATGTTAAGTGACTTTCCCCAAGCCACACAGCTAACAAGTGACAGAGCCGGGATTAGAATCTATGACCTCTGACTCCCAAGCCCAAGCTCTTTCCACTGACCTACGCTCCTTCTCTAGGTTGCAAACACTTCAGAAATGAATTTTAGTTTCCAACACTTTGGCAGCAACATGAATTTACACAGCTTTCAAAATGTGGGCAGTTGTCATTTCGGTAAAGTATTTAAAATTCGGTCCTCTCCCTCTAGACTGTGAGCTTGTTGTTGGCAGAGAATGTGTTTGATTTTATACTGTACTTTCCCAAGCACTTAGTACAGTGCTTTGCACACAGTAAATGCTCAATAAATACAATTAGTAATAATAATAATATGCATTTTCCCAGTATAAAAATGAATTTTATACTATGCTATATACTGATTCTGGGCCTCTAAATCAAACTGATATTTATTGAGTGCTTACTGTGTGAAGAGTGCTGTACTAAGTGTTAGGGAGAGTGTAAATTGGCAGACATGATTCATGCTCTTGAAGAGCTTGCAATCTAGTGAGAGAGACAGACCTTGAAATAAATTACCCTAGAACTCTGACTCCTCCTATAAAGAAGGCCAGAAATTTAGACCTGCTTTTGTTTTCCTGCTGGAGTGACCTTCTGTGAGTAGCATCATTCCTCTCTGGCCTCTGATTAGCCATAAAATCTTGTGGGAGACATGCTAAATTTATGATCCAAATATAGGCCATACTGGAGTCAACCAAGATGGTGAACCACAGGAATTTACTTTCTCTACCATTGATGCCTGAGGTCTACTAATGGCCAAGTGAACGGAGGAGTTGAGACCATCACTATTAACTGCTTCTACTCTGTTTTATGGTTTAATATGCATAATAGGTTTAAATGAAGAAGCACTGTGGCCTAGTTGAAAGAGCACAAGCCTAGGAGTCAGAAGACCTGGGTTCTAATCCTAGCTCAACCAATTGTTTGCTGTGTGACCTTGGGCAAGTCACAGCCAAAAACCATCCAATCCATTTTCCACCTACCTGAAGTAAATTTACCTACTGAGCCTATTACCTAACGGTTACCTGGAGACTATTACAACACAGAACATGAAATCCGTCTTCAGCAATGATGTATGAGAGACTATAAGATGACCTTACTGCAAATTTCAAAGACTACTGTGCCCCTTCTACCAATCTACACTTCTCTGTAGACATCAGCTAAAGACACTTCTCCTTTAGTGGCACAATCTTCTGCTCATTCTCTCTTCCTTGCTCCCAAGTTGGGATTCCAGGAAGTTGAATGGCTCACATGGGATATGGGGTCTCCACTTACTGTATGACACTGCCTGAGGAGGAAAAAGGCCGGGTCTAGGACCCCAGAAATCATCACTGTATAATATTTTGAAAAATTACATAATATTCTCTGAGGGAGTGAGTCCAGAAACCTCAATCCCCAGGCTGAGGAAACCTTTCCTCACATGGTTGCCTGATTAGCCGTGAGACATTCAATCACTTATTGAACTCCTTTTGACTTTAATTAACTCTCCAGGTTATAAGGCAAGATGGTGAAATACCTTTGATGAACTGCTGATTGTATTCTCTTAAAGGCATTGGACATAAACATTTTCAACTAATTCATTTGAGGGCCCATTAAGTTGGCCAGCACTAGTTGGAAGAACTCTTGGTCATCACCTAAAAATGCTAAATTAAGCTCCCTATCGATTTCCAACTCCAAAGTGGGAAGTTGCTTCAGAAAAATTTCTTGAAATGTATGTATTTCAAAAGCTGGAGCAGCTTGCCAGATTTTTATGTGAAGGAATAAAATAGATGGGTAGGAATATTGGTGTGATTTTGCACATTCAAAGCAGAATATTTTAAACTTTAGGTAGCAAAGTTTAAATGTATTAAGTATAAATTTAGTTGAGTCCATTTCCTCATATGCTTACTTCTCCTAATTAAAAAAAGGTCCTATATGACAAGCTCAACTGTTGTGAATCCTTCTGTTACCATGGACAATATTTGAACTTATAACTCAAAACTTTTGAAAAATGTTCTGCTTTAATAAAAATTCATTTTGTGACTGACAACTTGACAAGGAATATCAGAATTGTGAAATTTTAAGAAAACTGTCATGGAGACTATCTTTGAGTCTAGACAAACAATAGTGATATTATAAAGAAGGTCACTTACTGTGATTTTTGGAATTAAAACTTATCCAACAGTGTACAGTTCCACCATGTATGGTGAAAGCAATTTATTGCTGCTTTTCAGTATTGGAAAAGAAAAAGTTCATGCTGTCATTGATTGACCTTTAAAAAGAAAAATGTAGCTGGCTTATGGGTAATAAGAAAGCAATGATTTTTTTTTTTACTCACTAGTAGACTTTCTCCATTAGGGCCCACTGCATAGTTTCCTAACACTTTCCAAAGTTTGACAACATAAACCACACACTGACCTATCCTACATTACCAATGGTTGCATAATTATTGATTCAGAAAAATAATTCCAGACAATAATTTTTGGATAAAATAATTGAGCATTTTTCTAATATATGGAATATTTTTGACATTAAAAAAACACTAGTATATTGAGGAAGACAATTACAACTGCTGAATGCTATATTAAAATCAAAACCACACTATATAATGTTGGTAACAAGAGTTCATTTGTCTAGCTGTCAATAGACACTTGCTTTTTTCCTGTGGCAGGAGAGATGAATACATGTTTTAAAAGACAAAGATTGAAGTAAATAGTTACAAGTGATCACTGTCATAATCAGTCTTTGAAGTTCAGGAAGATATGATTCTTTTGGAATATGATATTTTCTCCTATCCAGACTCACAACCATGGATTTTGACTCACCTTCATTTTTAGCAGTTTCACCTCTTACACTGACCTTTTGTACTTCATCATCATCATCAATCATATTTATTGAGTGTTTACTATGTGCAGAGCACTGTACTAAGCGCTTGGGAAGTACAAATTGACAACATATAGAGACAGTCCCTACCCAACAGTGGGCTCACAGTCTAAAAGGGGGAGAGAGAGAACAAAACCAAACATACTAACAAAATAAAATAGAATAGACATGAACAAGTAAAATAAATAAATAAATAGAGTAATAAATATGTACATATATATGTATATACATGTACATATATACATGTAAACATATATACATATATACAGGTGCTGTGGGGAAGGGAACTTGTACTTCCTATTATATGAATGGATTCTCCTTAATCCACTGTTCCATGTGGACATTCATGATTCTGAACATTTCTATCATTTTACTTTTATCTCTGATATACATGGTTCTTTTGAATAATTGCCATACCTATTCTTTGTTATCTAAGGTCAATGTCCAAGGCTTTAAAGTTTAGTTATGCTTCATCTTCATTTTTTTTTTAATGAAAGACTAGAGCTCTGTCCTTGAGTCATAATATTGAAGGGAAACACTAATGGAAACTAACTGCTTAAAAGTTCTGTTCTTCCTGTTCATTTTGTCCCTATTTTCCCAGGGAAAATGTCAAAAACTGGGCATAGTTGTTTCTTTTAAGTTCACATGATATTACCAGCAATAATCATAGCTCCTATGATTACAGCTCCATAGATCTATTCACCTCAATTACAGATTTTAATTTTCCTGCCTTTGATAACTACAACTTGATTTCAACTAAGTTTTTTAGGAGTTAATGTATTAACATTTGCAAATATCTAATTTGAGAAGTTTCCCGAGCAACATGGAGTCATAAATAACCTTGACCCTGCGGCAACCTCAATTTTCACCTCATATCCCTCTTACCATTCCTCTCCAAACTTCTTGAGCAAGATATCTAGAACTGCCGTCTCCACTTCTTCTCCTCTATTTCTCTCCTTGACTCCCTCACTCCAAGGAGACTGCCCTCTCTATGATCACCAATGACCTCCTTCTCAACAAACCCAGTGGTCTCTACTCCATCCTAATCCTCCTCAACCTCCGAGCCGCTTTCGACAACTTTGAACCAGCAGTAGGGAGTCCTTGAAAGGCCCTCTTCTCCAGTGCTGACCTCTCCTCTGCAATCTCGCATTTCCTCCTGCCTTCAGGACATCTCCCCTTGAATATCTCACTGACACCACAAACTTAATATGTCTAAAACATAACTTTTCATCTTCCCACCCAAACCCTGTCCTTCCCCATCCTTCCCATCACTGTGATCCCCACTGTATTCCCTGTCTCCCAAGCATGTATCCTATCTCATCTTTCTCATTCAACTAAGATATTTCAATCTGTTCACCAAACACTTTTGGCTGTACTTTCACAACACTGCTAAAACCTGTACGTTCCTGTCCATCCCAACTGCCACTATGCTGATACACTTATTCTATCCAATCTTGATTACTAACCACATCCACCTCCTTGCCCTACCTCCTTGCATCCTGTCTCTCTTCTTTCCAATCCATGGTTCACTCTGTTGCCCAGATAATTTTCCAAAATAATTCAGTCCACATTTACCTCTCCTCGAGAATCTCCAATGATTGGCCATCCATCTTCTTGTCAACAGAAACTCCAGGCCATCAGTTTTAAAGTACTCAATCAGCTCTCCCCATCCTAACACATCTTGCTGATTTACTACTCTAAACCAGCCCACATACCTTGCTTGTCTAATACCAACCTACTCACGCTATCTCGGTATCATTTATCACCCCTCCGACCCCTTACCCACATCCTCCCTCTGGCCTGTAACTCCTTCCCTCTTCATATCTGCCAGATCACCTCTCTTCCCACCATCAAAACGTTATTAAAAACTCATCTCCTCCAAGAAGCTTTCCTCCTTTTCCTCTCCCATTTGTACCATTTAAACACTCAATATTCACCCCACACAGTTACACTCGTGTACATTTCCATAAATTATTTTAATGTCTGCCTTCCCCTCTACACTCTAAGCTCCTTCTGGGCAAGAAAAGTGTCTATCAATTTTTGCACTGTACTTTCCCATGTGCTTAGTACAGTGCTCTGCACACAATAAGCACTAAAGGAAAACATTGAAGGCCAGCATCTTTAAGCCTTGTAACAGCTGTAGAATTTATAGTGAATGAAGGAAACAGGGAACAGAATTTGTCCCCAAGCAGTAACAAAACAGCACTTAGTGTTGAGCATTGCACTAACCACTTGAAAGAGTGCAATAGAATTAGTAGGAATGATCCCTTCCCTTAAGGAGCTTAAAATATAGCAGGGGAAAAAAAAAAAGATTGCTATTGATCATTTCTGTTTTCTACTAGTCAATGCCACAGGGAAGCTATATACAACACTTGGTATAAGCTCTATTTGGCATGTGTGTGTGTTGATAATGATGTGATACCATATGACCTGGTGCTATTTTTAGTGTATGACTAACAAAAAATCCATCACCTGCCACTAGCCTGTTTTTTTAGACAGTGCTAATGCTTAATACAGAGGCTGACACATAGTAGCACTTAACAAATATCATCAAAAAAAAAACGACTGGACATTTCATTTGAGATTAAAATATACTTCCAAATAATTCCCATTTGCTACTCAGTTTTACCACTAAAGCACAGACAAGCGCCCCACTTGCTGACTCAGAAAGGGTCTAGGAGCAGGGTTTGGGATAACTTGGAGCTGACCTTAACTTTTCTTCAGGATGGGAACATTACTTCTGCTGAGGAGTTCGGGACACAAACATTTGGAAGCATTGTTGATATTTTGGAATTGCAAGTCTCAGAAACTCTGGCTTCGACTGTATCCAAGCAGCATACTTGGTGAATCCAGGACTTTTCTGAACAGCTGATACATGATGAAACCCCAAACTCTTCAGCAACCTTGCCTACACCAGATAATTATTGGGGTTTCCACTGAAACTATCATTCTTATAGGGTAGAATACAAATGCAGAGTGGAACTGGCTCAAGAGTTCTGTTCATCCAAAAAGTTTCCCACAGTATTTCTCCAAGAGTATCCTAAACATATAATCACAAGTAACTTGCTGTGTATCCCCTTTGCATCTTTGTGAATCTTTCCCTGAGCCTGAAACACTTTCCCCTGTCACAATCTGCCAGAGAGTACCTCTCCCTTCAAAGACCTCCTAAATACCCATCTCCTCATCTGTAAAAATGGGGATGATACCTATCCTCGAGACGGAAAGTTTGTTATGAGAAGGGAATGTGTCTGCTAATTCTGTTGCATTGTCCTCTCCAAAGCACTTGGAATAGTGCTCTGCACACAGTAAGTGCTCAATAAATAACATTTATTGATTGATTAGATTGTGAGCCTCATTTGGTCTAGGGACTGTGTCCCATCTGATTACGCTGTCATTACTCCAGTGGTTGGCACAGAGTGCACTTAATACTGTAAATATTATTACTAAGTTATGTGATCCTGACACGTGTACTACTTCCAGATAAAACACTCCTGCTCTCACTATATACAAATACCATTTACCTTTCTGTTTTCCTTGCTAAATTACAAACTCCTTAAGGACAGGGAAGTTGTGCTAGGAAATCTCCCAATTTCTTAGTACAGCGCTTAGCACTCAGTAGGCATTAAAAACATCGTATTAACTGATTAGATCCTCCTGTGGATCCGGCAAGAAAGCTTTACATAGAAGGAGCAGAGAGCTCTGTGGAAATCACGTTCTAGGTTATTATTGAAATTGGCAATTTAAAGTAAGAGTGGGAGAGAGAATGATGATTTCTTCTCAATTGCAGAACTGCAGTTTTCCATAATTAACATATACTTACACTTCAGTGAATTTTCTTGAAAAGAGGAAGGTACATAGCTTGTTCAAAATATAATGCAACATTGTTTTAATATTAATTCAAGTGATGAAGTTGGGCCCAAGCTTCATTGAACTGTTAAACATAATCAACTTCCAAAAAATGAATATGGTGAATTAGGTAAACTGACAACATAAACTAATTCTCAATTTAGACTTTTTTTTTTTTTTAAAACAATCGTATTTTCCTCAACCACCTCAGGAACATGTCCACCATGTTAAGCCAAATTGAGAGAGACTACTATCTATAAGGTCCTGAATTTACAGAATATTATGCCATTTTTATCCTGTCTGTAAGGTCCTGACTTTCATAAAGATGATACTTCATTAATGACATTCTAAAAGAGCTTATAACGAGTTCTAATCTGGTTTTCTTTAATGAGTATTTGTAATATATTTAGAAAAACATATTTTTGCCTTAAAATCTTGGGGTTATCCTATCAATCTCTGACCATGATAATACCTTAGGTAAAAAGGGGAGAGTAAAGGAAAACTCATAACAACAAAATAGCTAATCTGAAACGTTTCCAAATCCAGAGTTTCTCAGGCCCAGGAGATTTGGCTTTTAGAACTCTGATAGTACACACTTATGTGAAATAAAAATAATAATGATAATGGCATTTATTAAGCACTTACTATGTGCAAAGCACTGTTCTAGGTGCTGGAGCAGAGAGTATTCCTCTTTCCATATGACTGAGCAAAACAGCATTTTCCAAAGCCCAGGTAAACTAGCCCAGTGACTGATACATATCTCCTAAACTTGCAGCATGACAGAATTTCAAAATAAATGAACCACCATATCAGCATTTTCCATGACAAACTCTGAAAATATGATAGTTAAATTTCCACCTAGTGAAAAAGTTTTCTTTGGTTCTTGCCATATGAAGAGTTAGCCTTTTGCTGTCCAGTTGGGCGGTTGTTCTGATTTACAGATTGGGATATGACTAGGCTCCAGCATCTACCAATTCTCTTCATTCCTCCAGGCACAGTCTGTTCAGACTTTCTACTCCCTTGAAAAGAAAATTCTGTGTACAGCTTTCATGAAAAGTGAAAGATGATAGCTCTGCCACCGGCCTGTTTGTTACTCTGGGCAAGTCACTTAACCTCACTCTCCCTCAGTTGCCTCTTCTGCAAAAATGGGGAAAATGCTATTTGCCTTTCTACCTACCTCACAGTGCTGTTGGAAGGAAAAATGCGAGATAACTGATGTGAAAATGCTTTGGGAATAAAATCCCTATATACAGAAATGAAGGTATCATTATGATGAAAAGCAGCATGGCCTAGTGCAAACGACATGGGCCTGAGAATCAGAGGACCAGGTCTTCCAATTACTTGCTGTGTGACCTTGGACAAGTCACTTTTCTTCTTTGTGCCTCAGTTTCCTCAACTGTAAAATGGGGATATAATAGCTATTCTCCCATGTACTTAGACTGTGAGCCCCATATGGGACAGGGAGCTAATTAGCTGGTTACTTTTGGATTTGACAAACACACCCAGCATAACTCAATGGAAAGAGTCAGAGCTTGGGAGTCAGAGGTCATGGGTTCTAATCTCGGCTCTGCCACTTTCATTCAATCATATTTATTGAGTGCTTACTGTGTGCAGAGTGCTGTACTAAGCACTTGGGAAGTACAAGTTGGTAACATATAGAGATGGTCCCTACCCATCTATGGGTGTCAGCTGTGTGACTTGGGCAAGTCACTTAACTTCTCTGGGCCTCAGTTTCCTCATCTGTAAAATGGAGATTAAGACTGTGAGCCCCACGTGGGACAAACTGATTACCTTGTATCCCCTCCAGTGCTTATAACAGTGCTTGGCACATAGTAAGCATTTAAATATCATTATTATTATTATATTCTTTTTGGGATGTAGCCATTTTTTCACACCATGGGACATCTGAAAGTCTGTAGCAGACCCTATATAATATAGTGCTTGGCACATAGTAAGTGCTTAACAAATACCACCATTATTATTATTATAGTATTTCTTAAGCACTTACCCTAGAGCTTAGAAAAGTGCTTGATACAAACTGCTTACTACATATCATAAATGAAATAATGATAATAGTGATGATTCTATAGGGTCTGCTTCAGACTTTCAGATCTCCCATGTTGTGAAAAAATTGGCTACATCCCACATAGAATATGATTTCATTGTATTATGTTGGGTGTGCTTGTCAAATCCTGAAGTTAGCTGATGGGTATTTCTCCATCACTGTCCTCCTAACCCTGATAACTGCTTATCCCAAACTCACACTGCATCAACAGCACAAAGCTCCTTGGGACACTAAAATCTAAGACACTCATTTCAACCTTTTAAAGAGATCACTGTCAACTCATTGCCACCTTACTGAAGGGAAGGGACACTGCCATGTTAGAGAGGACCCATGCCACTGCCATTTTTGAGAAGGGATGATTGCCTCCATCTTTGGGAAATACCACATGGGCATACCGGGCCCTGAAACAGTGGTTTAAGTCACCATCTGATGGTGGTGGTAGTAGTGGTAGTAGTATTTTATTGAGCATCTATTATGTGGCCTAGTGGAAAAAGCACAACACTAAGTTCTAATCTTGATTGTGCCATTTACCTGTTGTGTGACCTTAGGCAAGTTGTTGGTTTTCTCAGTGTCCTCATTTGTAAAATGGGAGTTGAAAACCAGTTCTCCTTCCACCTTAGTCTGTGATCCACAGGTTGGGCAGGGATTGTGTCTAATTCCCACCTGTGTATTCTCTCCTGTGAATCAACAACTTATCATGGCAGGAGAGTTTGGATACACAGATGAAGCTTAGAGCTATGCCATATAGGTCTATCCATAAAGGAAAGGTCTAAGCCAAAGCAACAAGGTTGATTCATCTATGCTGGGCAGCAGCTGCATGGGAAAGAGTCAAAGGTGGATGATCAAATGATCAAAAAGTTGATCAAAGACAGTGGCAGAGATTCAAGTTTTTACTGGGTGGAAGAAGGCAATGGTAAACCACTTCTGTATCTTTACTAGGAAAACACATACTAGAACAACCTTATGACAGAAGATGGGATGTTCTGTGTCCATAGACCAGAAAAGACTTAATGACATTTAAAGAAGAAGAAGTAGTATTCTTTGCCAGGACTTACCAAAGTCCTTTGCACAAGGTAAGTGCTTAATAAACACTATTACTACTATCATTACTATTTCCAGTAAGCCACAATAGTTTTCTTCTTAACTATATTTGCTTCAGATCTGTAGCTCACAAGTTATTTTATAGTTTTAAGCTCCCTTTTTACGTTATCAACTTGTACTATATTTTATATACATACAATACTATCTCAGGGCATATAGAAGTAGATGCACATATCATATTTAAACACCTGGCGTTAAAATAAGAATTCTTTCTTTGCCTATGTTTCCTGATTTTACATGTCATTACATGCTTGCACTAAAAAGAATGCATTTTTCTAAAAAAAAAAATGCAAACCAAAACCTGAGCTGTATGATATGGATAAAAACAGCCTAGTCAATTCACGGTAAATAAAAAGGAAATGAATACCGTCACTTGATATTCCTCATTCATATCCAGATTTAAAAAGATCCCTGGAATGCCTCAAATAAATCAGTCGTGCCCTTTCCTTCATCCCTTTTCTAGAAGCAATTCTTGATATTTAACACACACAAATGGGCATTATCAGCTTGGCCTCCATTCAACTAGAATAAACCCTCCTGTAATTCTGCAGCTGTTGCCTTTGATACTTTTACATTGTTGCCCAATCTCACCATGAGTAAATAGATGACTGTTTTTGTCTTCTCTTTTTCTCTACAGACATGACTTATGAGATCATTTTACCTGCTATTCAAAACATGTTCTGCCTGGCGGAATGGTGATTTGACCCTGATTTTCCAAAGAATCCACTGGAAGTGCTTTTAACTTTCCTGCCAGATAACTATCATGCTAATAGTTAGAAAGTGATTGCTACTGTCACCAGGCTGCGTTTCTCATCCAGAAATGATCAGTCATAGGAAAAGATGAAAACAAAAACGTTCCGAGCCTTTTGTCTTTCCATTCTCAAGGGGTAGAGCTTGACTTTAGATATATTGTTCAGCCCACATCTTCATTTTCCCAACAATTTGGATTTCCCTGAACTACCTCTGGTCGTGGTTGAACTTGGTACCCTCTTTACAGAAAGAAAAATGGGTTTAATCAGCTGTAGAAAAGAAGCTACAGAGAGGTAGTCTGATCTAGTAGGAGGAGCTTGGGACTGGGGGTCAGGGGACCTGAGGTCTGGTCTTTGCTCTGCCATATGCCAACTGTATAGCTTTGGGCAAATTCTGTAACTCAGTTTCATTTCAGTAAAATGGGGGGAAAAGGTAACTGTGCTCACTCACACTATGAACCCCTGTATGGGGCTGGCGTGGTGTCCAATCTGATTGATAATAATAATAATAATGGCATTTGTTAAGCACTTATGTGCCAAGCACTGTTGTAAGCACTGCAGTAGATACAAGACAATCAGGTTGTTCCACGTGGGGTTCACATTATTAATCCCCATTTTACAGATGAGGTAACAGGCACAGAGAAATTAAGTGTCTTACCCAAAGTCACTCAGCTGACAAGTGATGCAGCTGGGATAAGTGCTGGATGGTGAATTTTCTTGGCTGGCTCCATCCCAGTGGAAAAGAAGAGGTGGATTATGGAATAATGTCCCTTCTGTCAGATCCCTCTTTTGACAAAATGGTATTTTAGCTGTTGGATATATCCAACCACAATCAATGGTTCTAACAGTTTGTGGGGCTCATGGAATGAAGGAGACAGGAGAAAGGAGATGATGGTATACAAGCAGATCCTGAATCAGGACTAATTTGTAAAGATCATGAAGAGAGCTCAGTCCTCGTACTCAGAAGACCTGGGTTCTAATTCCGGCTCTGCCACTAGCCTACTGTGTGATGTTGGGCAAGTCACTTAAGTTTTCAGTACTTCAGTTTTCTCATCCCTAAAGTGGGGATTCAATTCCTGTTCTCCCTACTTCTTAGACTATGAGCCCCATTTGGGACAGGGATCTTGTCCAAGCTGATTAACTTGTAACTACTCCAGTGCTTGCACACAGTACTTAAATACCACAATTACGATTGTCATTATGAAGAAACAGAAATGGTTAGAAGACACAGATGACATCAGGAAATTCCAACTACACGAACCACACTTTCCTCCATACCTTGGCATTAAAAAGGAGGTTGAATGCAATAACCAATATAACCTTCCTTCTGTCTTGTCTACAGATGGTTAACATATTTACAGCCTTCTTAGGATTCACGTATGAATGGATGCTAGATTAAAATATTTACAATTAGAATGTACATGCATCTAGCTTTACTTCTGTTTATTCTGATGACCCCTGTCCACATGTTTTGTTTTGTTGTCTGTCTCCCCTTTCTATACTGTGAGCCCGCTGTTGGGTAGGGACCGTCTCTATATGTTGCCAACTTGTACTTTCTAAGCGCTTAGTACAGTGCTCTGCACACAGTAA
Source organism: Tachyglossus aculeatus (assembly GCF_015852505.1). Classification (NCBI taxonomy): domain Eukaryota; kingdom Metazoa; phylum Chordata; class Mammalia; order Monotremata; family Tachyglossidae; genus Tachyglossus; species Tachyglossus aculeatus. The sequence continues at coordinate 12,634,596 of NC_052075.1, forward strand.
GCACTCAATAAATACAATTGAATGAATGAAAAGTCAAAATTTAATATGTCTGACTCTCCTGTTAGGTCAGAGAACACATTGCTTCTTAACCTGTACTTCTCAAGAAACTAATACAGTGTACCACACTAAGTGTATACTCAATCAATACTACTATTCCCTGAAAGGCAATCTGTACCCCCTAAAAATCCAGTCACGCACACCAAAAAAGTGTCCAGAATTGGAAAAGTAATTTTCAAAAACCAAGAGCTACTTAGAGAGTCAAGTTAAACAGTTCAGTATGGAAAATGATGTGTTTTTATTGTTTTAATAAGTTGTAAAATGATGAAGCATTTACTCCATTCCAGCTCGGAGTGCTTTCATTAAAAATCTCATATCTATCTTATTGCAGAGCTCCTTTTGCTGTAAGATGAATACAACCATATGAGAGATATCACATTTTAATAAAAGTGTTTTATAAAGGTTTCTATAATTATAGACAGCATCTTTATAGACCCACAATGCTAGGGTGATAAATACCTGGTGCTCAATAAAAATGGCTACACTTTTCCCATGCATATGATTGTCAGAATAATCAGAATCCCTCAATGCGGACAGTGGTAATTTTTTTTCCTGATTTACCTCAGAGACACTTTTATGATTTCCAAAGGAGTAATGAAACTGAAATTATTGACACTACATGGAAATAAATATGATTCTGGAATATGTGTGAACATAAATCTCTTGTATTCACTGTGAGATAGGGCAAACATGAAGTATTGATGGATCTCCATGAAGCAATTTTCAGTGCCTTATCCACCTTTGCTCCACATAGCTCCCTATTACCATCAGAGTCACCAAAGATGCATGTTGTTCTTGACAAATACAGAGATGGGATGTCTGCGATGTTGAATTATCTGAATGCCTGAGACTTATGTGCATTTCAAAGTCTCCATTATCTGCTTCATTTGTGTTTAGGGACCCATGAACAAAATTTAACACCAAAACCAGATATCGCATACCTTAGAGAAAGAACAAAATAATAAATGCCTTCTATGTTGGAAGATAGCTTTCGATTATTTCAACTCACAATATTGTAATAATTACAATACCAACCCCCGAATTACCTTTTTATCTAGTATTTAAGATGTGGTTATGGAATTCTGCATACAGTTCTGTTAGTCAAGTATTAAGGGACATGAGAAAGCTGGAAAAGGTATAGAAAAAGACAACCAAAATGGCAAGGAGGGAAACACATTCAACATCAGGATAAAAGGAAAAGGTTCTCACTCTCCAGCCTGAGAAGGCACAGAATAAAAGGGGACATGATTGACATCTACAAATTAACATCTACATCAGGATGAAGAGGGTGGGTGGGACAAAGAGCAACATCAATCAATTGCATTTATTGATCACTAACTGTGTGCAGAGCACTGTACTAGCTGTTGGGAGAGTAACGTATAATGTAACAGATACATTCCCGGCCCATAACGTGTTTACAGTATAGAGGGGGAGTCAGACATTGAATAAATAAATTACAGATATGTGCATAAGTGCTGTGGGGCTGAGGGAGGGGTGAATCAAGGGAGCTAACCAGGGTGACAAAGTATCTTTAAATTAATCATAATAAATATTATAAATTATTTATTCATATTAATGTCCATCTCCCCCTCTACTTTGCAAGCTCTTTATGGGCAGGGACTGGGTCTGCTATTTCTATTGTATTGTATTTTTCTAAGAGCTTATTACAGTGTAAGTGCTCAATAAATACAGTTGATTGATTGACTGGAAGTAAAAGGAAACGAGGGCCTAGGGAAGGACTCTCAGAGAAGATGTGCCTTCAATAAGGCTTTGGAGGTGGGGAGAATAATTGTCTGTCGGATAGGAAGAAGGACGGCATTCCCGGTCTGAGGCAAGGTGTGGGATAGAGGTCAGTTGTGAGACATGATAGACGTACAGTGAGTAGGCTAGCACTAGGGGAGTGAAGTGTGCATGCTGGGAGGTACTACAGAGAGTAGCTAGGTGAGGTAGAAGGGGGCAAGGAAACAGTGATTTAAAGCCAATGGCAATAAGAGTATGTTTGATACAGAGGTGGATTGGTAACTACTAGAAGTTCTTGAGGAGTGGGGAGACATGGACTGAATGTTCTTGTAGAAAAAGGATATGGGCTGCAGAGTGAGCTATGGACTGGAGTGGGGTGAGACAAGAGGCAGCATGGTTAGCAAGGAGGCTGATAAAGTTAGCAAGGTGGGATAGGGTAAATTTTTGGGTTAACGTGGTAGCAGTATGGATGGAGAGAAAAATGGAAGAGTTTAGCAATATGAAGGTTGAAGGGGGCAAGAGGTGTGATAAGGTGTCTAATAATGGGGTTGGAGGAATATGTGGAGGGATTGGATTTTGAGAGAAGGCAGGAGATTTCCTCTTGAAATACTGATGGGAAAATTGAATAAGGGGAAGGAGGAGGAGGGGGCTGGAGATGAGCAGGAGAGATTTTAGCGAGATCATGCCTGATAGCTTCATTTTCCCAATAAAGTAGGTAGCCTTTACTATTCTGGGAGAGAATAAACTAGTGGGGATTAGATAAGGCCCTTGTCGCTAAGGGATCTCACAATCTAAAAGAAAGAGGAGGAGGTCAGGAGGAGGGTGATAAGTTCAACAATCACTGAGAGGAAAGATATTTTCATAGAGCAGAAGGGTAACACATGAGACTTGCTCCCTAAGAAGCTGAAGATCTAGAAAAATATCAAAATCTTCAGATGTACTTTAAATTGATGAAATGGCCCCTAATGGCTTATTGGGAAAGTTAGGGATGTTAGATTGTTCATCCCTTGGTTCATCCCTAAGAGGATGGATGACAAACAAGGAAGATGTCACACTGTTCCTCCAAGCATCCCGGGGTCAGTAGTAATAGTATTTATTGAGCACCTGCTGGTGGAAATGCAATGTACTACTGCTTGTAAAACACAAGCCAAGGAGTGACATATCCACTCCCCTCAAGGATATGACTCAGAGTTAATAATAATAATAATAATGGCATTTATTAAGCACTTCCTATGTGCAAAGCACTGTTCTGAGTGCTGGGGAGGTTACAAGGTGATCGGGTTGTCCCACGTGGGGCTCACAGTCCTAATCCCCATTTCACAGATGAGGTAACTGAGGCACCAAGAAGTGAAGTGACTTGCCCAAAGTCACACAGCTGACAAGTGGCAGAACTGGGATTTGAACCCATGCCCTCTGACTCCAAAGCCAGGGCTCTTTCCACTGAGCTAAGCTGCTTCCCTGAATTAGAGATAAGCTACTGGAGTCAATAGGCCAGTGGAATAACTTCATAATGTCATACATAGTTTAGGGTCTCGTGTTTCTCTACAGGGATCCTAGCAGGTTGTCACCCAGTGAGCAGTGGACTTCATTCTGCCAATTTCTTTCCCCAATTTTCAGTGAATTCTCAAATGGCTTTAAAAGGCACTTGTGTACATACCTTTATGTTCAGTTGTTTCCCCTACCTGTAATTGATTTTAATGCCTGTCTCCCCTGCTAGACTGTAAAGTCCTTGTGGGCAGTGATCATGTCAGTTTGTGCTAGTGCACACTCAGTGGTTAGTACAATGCGCTTTATGCCATACATACATTCAATTGACTGGTGTGGAAAGGCAATCACTCAGGAGTATTCCAAAGAGGGAAACCATTACAGTGCTTCTCGAAGCAAAATGAAAGCAAATGTTACGGCAGATTGAAGGTATCTATTTAAAGGAAAACAGTCTCGATGAATACTGTGTAGCAATATTGTGGGGGAACAGGATGGAAATAATTTGAGACCAATCACCTAAATCGAACTTGGCAGTGCTCTGCAAGTTTCAAAAAATGCCTCCTGTCACTTCTAATCAATGATGGTGGCCATATTGGTGATCCAAACAGATGGTAGCCCAGTCAACTCTTGATGGGCACCAACTTGTTCTCCAATGTGTCTTCCCAGGGATTCACTACCCTCTTGCCAAGGACTTAAAGAAGATGGTAATGCTTCTCATGGGACCATACTCCAAAAGGCTCATGGAAGAATGGCCTGGAATTGGAAGTCTCAGTCCAAAACGTTTGGACTCCACATGATTTCCACATGATTTGATGGTGCCCTAGAGCAATAGGTTACAGTTTCTGTTAAGGGTTTTGAGTTGGCACAGATTAGAATGCATTTTACCTTTCAGCAATGGTTCAAGAGGGAGAAGAGGAGATGGATTTTTTTTTTTTTTTTAATACACCCCTACATTAAAGGAAGACACCCTTCTCAAGGTCCAGACCGGGCTAAGACCAAGGAAGTCAATTGTTGGGCCAAGACAGTAGGCATGACATTTATCATCAAGAGATTACCATGTCCAAAGGACTGTGGAGAAATACAAGGACATGGAATCAGATATTCACATAGGGGCTCTCCATGTAGAGAGCTATCATGGCTTCAACTGGAGAAGCAGCGTGGCTCAGTGGAAAGAGCACAGGCTTTGGAGTCAGAGGTCATGGGTTCAAATCCTGGCTCTGTCAACTGTCAGCTGTGTGACTTTGGGCAAGTCACTTTACTTCTCTGTGCCTCAGTTACCTCCTCTATAAAATGGAGATTAAAAACTGTGAGCCCCCCTGTGGGACAACCTGATCACCTTGTAACCTACCCAGTGCTTAGAACAGTGTTTTGCACATAGTAAGTGTTTAACAAATACCAAGTTTTTTTCAACTACTACCTCTTTGTGGATGATCCCAAATCTACATCTCTAGCTCTGAGCCCTCTCCTCTCTCTGCAGTCTTGCATTTACTCCTACCTCCTAGACATTTCCACGTGGATGTTCTGCTGATACCACAAACCTAACATGTTCAAAACAGAACTTCTTATCTTGCCACCCAAACCCTCCAGCACCTCCAAAGTCCTTACAATTGGATTTAAAGCACTCAATCACCTTTACCCCTCCCACCTTACCTCATTGCTTTCCTACCAAAATCCAGCCCACACACTTCACTCCTCTAATGCCATTCAATTCACCCTCCCTCGATCACATCTATCTCACCACTGACCTCTCTCCCACATCCTGCCTCTAGCCTGGAATATAATAGCATTTATTAAACACTTACTATGTGCAAAGCACTGTTCTAAGCACTGGGGAGGTTACAGGGTGTCCCACGGGGGGCTCACAGTCTTAATCTCCATTTTACAGATGAGGTAACTGAGGCCCAGAGAAGTGAAGTGACTTGCCCAAAGTCACACAGCTGACAAGTGGCAGAGCTGGGATTTGAACTCATGACCTCTGATTCCAAAGCCCGGCTCTTTCCACTGAGCCACGCTGCTTCTACTCCTCCTGAGAGAAAAATTAGTAACTCTTCCTCCAAAGCCTCATTGAAGGCACATCTCCAAGAGGTCTTCCATGACTAAGCCCTCCTTTCCTCTTCTCCCACTCCCTTGTGTGTCATTCTGATTTGCTCCCCTTATTCACCCCTCCCTCAGCCCCACAGCACTTATGTACATATCAGTAATATATTAATATGAATGCCAGTCTCCCCTTCTAGACTGTAAGCTCATAATGGACAGGGAATGTGTCTAACTGTTATATTGTATTCTTCCAAGTGCTTAGTATGGTGCTCTGCACACAGTAAGCACTCAATAAATGATTGATATAGAGATGAGCAGGAAAATAGACAAGACAGATGGAAAGAATAGAGAAAAATTCAACCAATTTCCTCGGATTTCTTTTTTCTTTTTAAATTCAACAGTAAGGATGGCAGCTCCTTATTCCTAGGAGAGAATAATCTGGGATGCCTTACCATGCAGGATAAGGCAAGACTTACTCTGACCTGCCATAAGCTATTACTTTTTCTAAATACCTTGTAACTTAAAGACTCATCTAAATGTCAAATTTTTTTCTTCTTCCTGCCTGTAAATTATTCAGAGGGTGTGTGTGTGTGTGTGTGTGTGTGTGTGTGTGTGTGTGTGTGTGTGTGTGTGTTTTGAAGGGGGGTGGGAGTGGAGTTGAAAGCATGGTCAGAGTCCTTGAGAATCCCTCTGATTCAATTTTATGGCCAAGACTAGCATACAATATTCCAGTGGAAGTCTAATCATTCCAACAAATTTTGATAAAGAATGCATTTTTCTAAATCAGTTTCTAGGACCAAAAATTATCCTCAGGGTTCTAGAGTATTCTTTCTCAATCAATCAATTGTATTTATTGAGTGCTTACTATGTGCAGAGCACTGTACTAAGTGCTTGGGAAGTACAAATTGGCATCACATAGAGACAGTCCCTACCCAACAGTGGGCTCACAGTCTAAAAGGGGGAGACAGAGAACAGAACCAAACATACCAACAAAATAAGTAGGATAGAAATGTACAAGTAAAATAAATAAATAAATAAATAGAGTAATAAATATGTACAACCATATATACAGGTGCTGTGGGGAAGGGAAGGAGGTAAGACGGGGGGATGGAGAGGGGGACGAGGGGGAGAGGAAAGAAGGGGCTCAGTCTGGGAAGGCCTCCTGGAGGAGGTGAGCTCTCAGCAGGGCCTTGAAGGGAGGAAGAGAGCTAGCTTGGCGGATGGGCAGAGGGAGGGCATTCCAGGCCCGGGGGATGACGTGGGCCGGGGGTCGATGGCGGGACAGGCGAGAGCGAGGTACAGTGAGGAGATTAGTGGTGGAGGAGCGGAGGGTGCGGGCTGGGCAGTAGAAGGAGAGAAGGGAGGTGAGGTAGGAGGGGGCGAGGTGATGGACAGCCTTGAAGCCCAGGGTGAGGAGTTTCTGCCTGATGCGCAGATTGATTGGTAGCCATTGGAGGTTTTTGAGGAGGGGAGTAATATGTCCAGAGCGTTTCTGGACAAAGATAATCCGGGCAGCAGCATGAAGTATGGATTGAAGTGGAGAGAGACACGAGGATGGGAGATCAGAGAGAAGGCCAGTGCAGTAGTCCAGACGGGATAGGATGAGAGCTTGAATGAGCAGGGTAGCAGTTTGGATGGAGAGGAAAGGGCGGATCTTGGCAATGTTGCGGAGCTGAGACCGGCAGGTTTTGGTGACGGCTTGGATGTGAGGGGTGAATGAGAGAGAGGAGTCGAGGATGACACCAAGGTTGCGGGCTTGTGAGACGGGAAGGATGGTAGTGCCGTCAACAGAGATGGGAAAGTCAGGGAGAGGACAAGGTTTGGGAGGGAAGACAAGGAGCTCAGTCTTCAACATGTTGAGCTTTAGGTGGCGGGCGGACATCCAGATGGAGATGTCCTGAAGGCAGGAGGAGATGCGAGCCTGGAGGGAGGGGGAGAGAGCAGGGGCAGAGATGTAGATCTGGGTGTCATCAGCGTAGAGATGATAGTTGAAGCCGTGGGAGCGAATGAGGTCACCAAGGGAGTGAGTGTATATTGAGAACAGAAGGGGACCAAGCACTGAACCTTGGGGAACCCCCACCGTAAGAGGATGGGAGGGGGAGGAGGAGCCTGCAAAAGAGACTGAGAAAGAACGACCGGAGAGATAAGAGGAGAACCAGGAGAGGACGGAGTCTGTGAAGCCAAGGTCAGATAACGTGTGGAGGAGAGGGGGTGGTCCACAGTGTCAAAGGCAGCTGAGAGGTCGAGGAGGATTAGGACAGAGTATGAGCCGTTGGATTTGGCAAGCAGGAGGTCATTGGTGACCTTTGAGAGCGCAGTTTCCATGGAATGAAGGGGACGGAAGCCAGAATGGAGGGGGTTGAGGAGAGAGTTGTTGTTGAGGAATTCTAGGCAGCGCGTGTAGACAACTCGTTCAAGGAGTTTGGAAAGGAATGGTAGGAGGGATATGGGACGATAACTAGAAGGTGAGGTGGGGTCAAGACTTTCTCGACTCTCACAACACCGTTTATGAGATTACTAATTCTGTTTTATACTTATTCACAGTGATTTATTTCCTTCCAATTCAACAAGTTAGCCTGAATCTTTGGTCTCCTTGTGTTTTTGTTTCTTCTGGCCCTGTTCATTTCATTTTGAGGCAACAATACATCAAACATACAGTCTTTGAGTCAGTGTTGCAGGGAGATGTGAGCTGTGTAATGCCTTGGGCCTTTGTCAGCCAGCAGCAAGCAATTATATATATACACATATACACACACACACACATATATATATATATATATAGATATATATATAGACATATATATTGCTGAGGAGGAAGGGGAATAAGGAGCAGGTTACTGCTACTTTTAAAAATTGTAATAGCTATTTTTGTCGCAGGATGTAGCTGCTTTTTGATACCAAGATAAACATAGCTCCCTGTTTCAGACCGTTTCTCTTACTGTCTCATACTCACTGGGAAAGGCAGTTGTCTTCTTTCCAACAAGTTGAATCATCATGTTTGATGATTAATGGCTTCCTCCCATTAGATTTATGCTTGGATGGAATTTGCTTTGGCAATCTTTGGCTAGCTCCAAGGTTTACCTGTTTGGTGATCGCAAATCAATAAATCACTTCCTTGGATGGGATTTACAGTTTTTTTAGTGGATACTGAGTCCTATTTGTTATTTGTCGTGGAACTGTAAGGGTACAGAGAGTACTTATGAATTTATTTTCATCCTCCTTAATACACACATTTATCTAAGGTAGATATATTGATATGCAATGCTACTTTAATTAGAAAGATAGAGTAACTTTAGTAAAGATAACAATACTAACTTGGAAGACTTTGAAAAAGGATAGAAGATTAAATATGCATTCATCAATGCTTCACGATGCACACTATCCATGGCAAGAAACCTAAAATCCACATAATTGAGTTCTCAGAGAAAAAGCATCACCTTCACAATACTTGTATATCAGTTCACAGCAAACACAATGACCCTGCTGGTAAAGTTAGAAGGATAATTCACTTATTATCACTCAATATTATTCTCTTTCTGATGGCTGATACTTGGAACTCTAAGAAGGTAGGTAGACTTCAATTTTTATTTTTCAATAAAGTGATCAGATGTCCACCATACAAGCAATGGACAACGTGCTCATTGTATCACAAAAACTAGTTAATTGAGTATGAACTCTATGCAGGACACCATAAGAAGTCATTGGGAAATACATGAAAGTGAGGAGACCACCTCTGCCCTCAAAAAGCTTACAATATCATATAATAGGAAGCAGTGTGACTCAGTGGAAAGAGCCCGGGCTTGGGAGTCAGAGGTCATGGTTTCTAATCCCAGCTCTGCCACTTTTCAGCTGTGACTTTGGGCAAGTCACTTCACTTCTGTGGGCCTCAGTTACCTCATCTGTAAAATGCAGATTAAGACTGTGAGCCCCATGTGGGACAACCTGATTACCTTGTATCCCCACCAGTGCTTTAACAAATGCCATTATTATTATTATTATTATTATCATTATTACAGTCTGGATTGAATCAGTGTGTTGCACTACCCCCAGGTGCTTAGTACAATGTTTTGCATGATAAAGCACTCAATAAGTGCCTTTGATTCAATCAATCAGTTGACAGTACTGTTTGAGAGAACAGTTTGGCCATGCTGGCCTACCACCCAAAACTTCATAATAATACTAATAATAATGGTACTTGTTAAGCATTTGTAATAAGCATTGGGGTGGATTCAAGCAAATTGGGTTGGAAACAGTCTTGTCCGGCCTAGAGCTCGCAGTCTTAATCCCCATTTTACAGATGAAGTAACTGAGGCACAGAGAAGTGAAGTGACTTGCCCAGGGCCACACAGCAGACAAGTGTTGGAGCCGGAATTAGATGCAAAACCATCTGATTCCCAGGCCCCTGCTCTGTCCACTATGCCATGCTGCTTTCCCTCTTGAAACTTCAAGAGTTTAGGACTGGAATATCCTTCTTATATAGATTTCTTCTTGGGTGGTTCAGATCATTAATATCTCAGCCGGTGAATGGAGTGGTGAAGGGGTAGGAAGGGGAGATGCGGGGGTAGGATGAGCATGGAATAAAGACAGACAAGGAAGGATGCAGAGTCAATGATAATATTACCAACGGAGAGAGAATTCACCTCACTCAGTGACATTTGAGAAACCACTATGGCATGAGGGCATCCCATCAAGATCTTGACATCTAATAAACCCTGGAGAAGAGATCTTGCATTAGCTCTTTCTGGCCAAAATTTAAACCTTCATCCAGCAATCCTAGGGTAATTTAAGGAGTGACATCACATCAGTTGCAACGTTTTATAGAAAACAAAGTCCTCTATGTCTGAAAATTATGCACCTTAAGAGACAAGCATAACAAAATAAATAAAACATATCAATGTCAGGCTAATCGCAAAGGATTTTTTTTAAATAATTATGTCAACTAACGAATCTTTATAATATATATATATATATGGGACACAGGAAATTGTTCATGCACTTAGTTCCATCCCTAAAGCACATATATATATATCCTAATAATTGGTACTACTTCTATCTGCAATTTAGTATAATGTCTGTCTAACCTGCAAGACTGTAGGCTCCTTGAGGGCAAGGATCATGTCTAGTAATGGTATTGTACACTCCCAAATACGTTGTAAAGTGCTCTGCACAAGACTGATTATCTGAAAGATGGGAACTATAACAGTAATGAGAAAAAAAACTGACCCAAAATGACTGAAATGATTATAAATTTGAACAATGTCTGAACTAGAATAGAGGTGAAAATAAATTCCTTATGTACATGTTTTTGAATCCTGGAATTCCAAACAATGTCAGATAGTCTCTCTTTTTTTCAAACAAATTTTTTTCTGGGGGAAAAAAACTAATTTAAATTAGAATCAGAATATGAAAGCCACCAAATAATAAAGCCAGAATGAGCTCTATGTTTCATTTTCTGCCTTTGAAACTTAATATATACAGATAAATAGTACTAGTCAGAGAGCCTGGATTAGTGTATGAAATGCAGATTTCTGATCTTGTTCTGTTTATAAATGCAGAGTTTATTATTGTAATTACTGGTACATTGATTGTGTTCAGCTTAACTTTAATTCTTTTTCCATCCAGTGACTTTCCCAACTCTCATTAGGTAACATCTGAATGCCTATCTTTGAAAATCTCTTTTACAGTTGCAAATAGCATGACACAATGCAGAACTTTCTTGCGATTCTAATCTATGAGAGGCGGGATATTCTTTCAGCACAAAGAGAATCTGTCTTAAAAATAGAATTATTATTAGAGTTTTCATCCTTACTGTTGAACTACGCAGAACCTTAGAATGTTATTCTTGCACAGCCTGGAGGGAAGGTAATTGTATCATCTGTCTCTACTGGTCTGTGTCTTAGCCCTTTTAGCACAATCATCCTTTCCATTACTTCTTGATTTCATTTAATATTATCTTGGGTTAGGATCAGTGTAGCAGCAGAAATAGGCAGAATTTAACATTGCAAATATACGCTCTTCTGTAGCATTCTTTTTCTTTCATACTAAAGGGTATTAGGTGCATTTGAATGTACAGGAGAAGCAGCGGGGCTCAGTGGAAAGAGCACGGGCTCTGGAGTCATAGGTCATGGGTTCAAATCCCAGATCCGCCAGTTGTAAGCTGTGTGACTTTGGGCAAGTCACAACTTCTCTGTGCCTCAGTTCCCTCATCTGTAAAATGGGGATTAAGACTGTGAGCCCCCCGTGGGACAACCTGATTACCTTGTAACCTCCCCAGCACTTAGAACAGTGCTTTGCACATAGTAAGCGCTTAATAAATGCCATCATCATCGTCATCTGAATGAAAAAAATTCAGATTTTTCACTCATCCGCCTAGATGGCTATTACATTGTAGTTCTGGCTGTGTATTCTCAAATTGAACAGGTTTGGAAATTCACTCTAAAATATGAATACCTGCACAACATTTTTTATACAATGCCAGAATCCATTGGTTTTTATCATTCATTTTTTGTTCAAATACTCCAATATTTAAATAATGTTGTTAAACCTTAAATTCTGCTTTCATTTTATTTGGGAGATTTATTTTCCCTGGAAAAATCAGTTTTTTATATTTTCTATTGTTTGCGGCTCAAACAAATCCGCATGCAGAAACAGAAGGGAACTCTTGGTTAGGTATTTTCAGGGGTCACTATGGAAATACATTTGGTGGATCTTTCATAGATTTATATCTTTCTTTTAAGAATGTAAAGGTTCTCCTCCAATAAATCATTAGCAAGAAATGTATTTTTTGCTTCTGTTGGACTCTCCTAAGTGTTAAGACTTAGAATATGTAAAAGGTTTAGGTGGTCAAAAATATTATTATTCTTTCTGATTTGTTAAAGGGAAAATAGAGTGTTACTTTTTTCTTTACATATTTTAATTGCTTTAGTCTATTAGAGAAGCAGCGTGGCTCAGTGGCAAGAGCCCAGGCTTTGGAGTCAGAGGTCATGGGTTCAAATTCCGGCTCCACCAGTTGTCAGCTGTGTGACTTTGGGAAAGTCAATTCACTTCTCTGTGCCTCAGTTACCTCATCTGTAAAATGGGGATTAAGACTGTGAGGCCCCCCATGGGACAACCTGATCATCTTGTAACCTTCCCAGCACTTAGAACAGTGCTTTGCACATAGTAAGCACTTAATAAATGGCATTATTATTTTTACCCCCAGAAGAGAAATATGCAAGTGGAAACAGTCATGATGATAGTTCCACTAATGTGGGACTTTCTGGCCTTGTGATCTCTGGGTTTTATTGTGTCACTGTCTACAGTGTTTTTGTTTGCTTACCTCATATCTGTGCCTGAAGGCTATGTACTCTACAATGTTTTGCTGTCCTTAAATAATCATTTTATCATTAAGCACTTTGTGCTGGACACTGTACCAAACATCAAATGAAACATCAGCATGGATTTAAAAAAAAAAACCCTCCAATTTAATCCTGACCTTAAAGGGGTTTCATAACATAAGTAAGGGAGGGCACCTAGAAAAACAATGTGGCCAAAAGGGACTGAGACTGGAGATCTGGATTCTATTCTCATATAACAATAATAATTAATAATATTTGTTAAATGCTTACTAAGTGCTTAACACTGTACTATTGCATTATTTTCAAGAAAAACCAAAACACTAAAGGATAATACTACATTTTAGTCATTTTTCACAATGTTGTTCTAAAATACGATGGTTCTAAGGTCCATCCTCATTTTTCTAATGATTCTACTGGAACACTATTTGCAGTTAGTTTTCCAATAACACACAGGTCCAATGACACAGGTCGAGGTCCAGCTTCCTTCAAATATCAGGAATATAGAATCAGCCTAGAGAGATCACTGTTCCTACCCATCACGCTAATTCTTATGATCACATGGCTGGAGGCCAAACTTGAGCAAACCTCTTCTGATTTCCATTTTAAATCTTGCCTTGCCTAACTGGATGGCATCTCAAGGCTCATACAAAGTCTCTGCAACCTGAAGATACGTCTGGGCCTCACTGAAATGAAGCGTTAATGGCCCTTCCGTCCATTTCCAGAATCCTAATGTGTAGAGCAAATTCAACAACATACGCCATGCCAACTCACATCTGTATTCGATGGATGATGCCTTGTCAAACACACATTTTGACTGTCCAAAAAATGTTGCGAATGTCAGTCAAGTCCAATACAAAATTAGACACTGGTTGGACTATTGATTGAAACGGTGGAGACCAGATTTTTATCTTTCATGTTAGCCAGGAAAGCCTCACTTTGGAGAGCAGGACGGGTAGCAACAAACACACATTTGTGATGAGGAAAACAAGAGAGTGAATGGCGTGGAAAAGGGAGGGTTGTAAGACAGGAAAAGCCAAAAAACAGAAGGGAAAACTACAGGGAGGAAAAAGATTAATTTTGCAGAAAGAGAATCCCAGCAGGATAAGATGTGGTAGAAGTGTAATTGTTAATTGCATTCTGGGTTTTCATGAACAATCACAACGTTCTCAATGGTGGCTAAAAAAATAATAGCATGGTGTATTTTAAGGGTGACTGCTTATACAGTCACTTTTTAAAAATGATACCGAAGGAACGCTCTCATCAGTCCAAGAGATAGGAGGAATGTAGCAGCGTGGGAAGCAGTGTGGCTTGGTGGAAAGCGCAAGGTCTTGGGAGTCAGAGGACATGGGTTCTGATTCCGGCTCCGCCACTTGTCTGCTGTGAAACCTTGGGCAAGATGCTTAACTTCTCTGTGCCTCAGTTACCTCATCTGTAAAAGGGGGATTAAAACTGTGAGCCCCATATGGGACAACTTGCTTTCCTTGTATCTACCCCAGGGCTTAGAACAGTGCTTGGCACATAGTAAGAGCTTAACAAATACCATTATTATTATGGAGGATTTTCCTAATTTAATTTGGGGAGAAAATAATGTCAAGATGTTAACTTGCCTGTTTAGGAAAAGTAAAGAACATTGGCAGTCTTGGTAGTAGAGCCACATTTTCCAGAAAGCAACACTTTGCTTCTTAGTCTGCATTTTTCAACTGATTTTTTTTTTTTTTTTTAAGAATGCCAGTTCAAAAATCAGGTATTCATTTTTTCCTCTTTGCAAAGATGACCTTTGGCAGAAAAGTAGCACTGCCTGGCTTGAGTTTTTAAGTCATTCTACTAACATTCTCCTGAACTCCTAACATTCAGAGGGTGAATGTAGTGGGTGCAGAGACCTTAGCTTCTCTATAGACTAATTAAAGCCAATGATGGACGGGGAAGGAGAGAGCAAATCAGCTGTGGTAGTTGCACTGAAACTTGGAATGGGACCACATCTTGCTGAACTGAACAACACGGCACAAAATGGAAACAATCAATAAATAGCATTTGAGCTCCTACTGTGTGCAGAGCATAGTACTAAGTGGGATACAATAGAATTAGTAGACGTGAGCCGTGCCCTCAAGGAGCTAACAATCTAGTGGTGGAGACAGATATTAAAATAAAATACAGACAGGGGAAGAATTAATGCACAAGTACAAAAGTGCTCTGAGAGAGGGGTGAATATTGACACACTTAAGGAGTACAGACTCAAGGGCAGAGCCAAATGGAATATAGGGTAAAGAAATGAGAGTCCTTGAAGACCACTCAGAGAAGACTTGTAGCTTGTAAGTACCTTATGGGTAGGGATTGCGTTTACCAAGTCTGTTGTAATGTACTTTCCCCAACTGCTTAGTAAGGGTCCCACCCACTGTAAGCACTCAATAAATACCACTGATGGATCGATGTGATTTGAGTAGGTTTTGAAGATGAGGAATGGCCTGCCAAGCAGGAAGGTGGATGGGAGAAAAGGGCCGACAATTGAGATAGGTGACTTAGAGAGAGTAGGTTGGCATTAGAGTAGCAGCATGGCTCAGTGGAAAGAGCCTGGGCTTTAGAGTCAGAGGTCATGGGTTTGAATCCCAGCTCTGCCAATTGTCAGCTGGGTGACTTTGGGCATGTCACTTAACTTCTCTGTGCCTCAGTTACCTCATCTGTAAAATAGGGATGAAGACTGAGCGCCTCACATGGGACAGCCTGATCACCTTGTA
Source organism: Tachyglossus aculeatus (assembly GCF_015852505.1). Classification (NCBI taxonomy): domain Eukaryota; kingdom Metazoa; phylum Chordata; class Mammalia; order Monotremata; family Tachyglossidae; genus Tachyglossus; species Tachyglossus aculeatus. Next base: position 12,649,984 of record NC_052075.1, read on the forward strand.
TCCCCCCAGCACTTAGAACAGTGCTTTGCACATAGTAAGTACTTAATAAATGCCATTATTATTATTATTAGAGGGATGAAATGTGTGGATTGGGCTGTAGTAGAACAGCGAGGCAAGGTATGAAGTGTGGAGCTGACAATACTTGAACACAGTTTCTGCTACTGTATTCTAGAAGTGGCTTTAACCTAAAGGTCAAAGGCCATTTTGAAAAACAATTTCATTCGGAAATTCTAAATCACTACCCTCTATACTGTAAGCTCATTATGGGCAAGGAATGTTTCTACCAATTCTATTGTACTGTTCTCTCCAAGCACTTAGTTCAGTGCTCTGCATACAATAAACTTTCAATAAATACCATTGATGATGATTACCATGTAATCAAAGTGTTTATTTCCCTGGATTCATTTAGTGATTTTTCAGCTTTCCCTAGTATTTGTTGCTTTCTAAGTTTTTCCGCATGTGTGTATATGTATTTGTGTAGGGTTTTCTCAGCCAGTGCTAGGCTCATGTCTTCAGTGTGGGCTGCGTGTGAAGTATTGCAACTCAACAAGGAGCAGCCTACAGGCAGCCAACACTGAAAACAACTAGTACCGACAGCAAAAACCTACACAACAGCTTTCCTTTGCATAAAGTAGATGCAGCTATAAATACACAAAGCCTTTGCCCACTTCATGTCCTTCTCATTTTCCACTGAAAAAGCAAGATTCCCTTTTGCAGGACTACTCCCACATAAATTCCACATGCACACATAATAATACTCGTAATGATGATAATGATATCGCTACTAGTTAAGCCCTCACTATGTCCCATGCACTGTTCTTACTGCTGGGGTCGATGAAGAAGCATCATGGCTAGTGGAAAGAGCACGGACTAGAGAGTTAGAGGTCGTGGGTTCTAATCACAGCTCTACCACTTGTCAGCTGTGTGACTTTGGGGCAAGTCATTTAACTTCTTGGTGCCTCAGTTACCTCATCTGGAAAATGGGGATTAAGATTTTGAGCCCATGATCTGATTACCCTGAATCTACCCCAGTGCTCAGAGTGGTGCTTGGCACACAGTAACCACTTAAATATTATTATTATTAATATTACAGGCTAATATTGTTGGACACAATCCATGTCCTACATAAACTAGGTACAACTATTAACTGAAGTCCATTATAAATTCCTTTCACTGACACTCCTAAAAGCCCCAAACAACCTGCTGACAAAGATCCATTAATATCATTAGTAGAGTTAGGGTTGAGAATAGATGACTGGATTTTAGACTGAGCAGTAGTCCACTTTGTCTTAAAATTAACTGTCTTGCTATGGCTGAACCCGAATCAACCAACTGACCATTTCCAGTGAAGCACAACGGTCAATGGTTAGTTTTGGCTAATGTTTAGTACCGTATTTGATTTGGAAAGCACATAGAATTTACAAATATTTTGAAGAGCTGTGAAATATAGATATACTATCCTGGAATAAGCGTACCCTGCTCAGTGTCCTATCTGTCCCTCCCTGGATTTTTCCTCTTACCATTTGAAAACAAAATTAGAGGAAAAAAAATGTGAAAAAAGATGTGGCCGGAGACTCTCTTATTTCATTATTTAGGGTATGATAAATATCTCCACTTCTTTACCAGATTCCCTCTTTCCCAACCTCCCCATTAGCCTGTCACTCATCTGGAGTTTGTAAGCCAATTTGATCATTAGCATGAATGTACTGTGAAAATTAAGGTATGGGAAAAGGTCATGTCATATACCTGGGACTAAGACACCATTATAATACAGACCATTTTTACACTTTATCTGCCCACATTGGGAGCACTTGCATTTGTGTGATTTTATTTGGTTCAAATAGGAGTCCAAACAAAGATTGTCCACAACTCAGATTATGTGCAGTTGTGCTGCCCATGAAATAATGATGGTATTTGTTAAGCACTTACTATGTGCCAAGCACTATTCTAAGCACTGGGGGGGGAAAATCAAGGTGATCAGGTTGTCCCACGTGGGGCTCACAGTCTTCATCCCCATTTTACAGATGAGGTAACTGAGGCACAGAGAAGTTAATTGGCCTCCCCAAGGTCACACAGCTGACAAGTGGCAGATCCGGCATTCAAACCCATGACCTCTGACTCCCAAGCCCGTGAGCTTTCCACTGAGCCACGCTGCTTCAAACTGGTATTGTTTTCTAATACTGAAGATGGCAACTGGATTTTCAATCTCCATACTGAAAGAATTTTTTTTTTTATTGCTTCCTCCTTTGGGGCCCCCAAGAAGATACGTGGGCTTTTTGATCTTGGAGGGAAGAGTGTTTATGTGAGTTTATTAGCCGATACAGAATGTAAGCCTATTATTCTGTCAAAGCTATGTCTGCAGGCAACAAGGTGACAAATGAACAGGAATTTCGCCTCTGAGAGTTCAATAAGATGGTATTGTCCTGACATTGCAAACTGTTTACCACCAGATTCCTCTACATCTATCACCCATACCCAGCCTTTCCCTTTTTCTAATTCCACTGACATTGAAATCTGAAGTCCTCTGTGAGTCATTTATCACACTTATTAAAATGTTCCACAGTGGATTAGAATAGCAATTCACTATTATTTTAGAATGCTGCCCAGCAGCTATTCTTCTATGCAGCAGATTCTAATGCTTTATTGAAACAGTGGTTTGCCTTTAGTAAATGATTCTTTGCAGAGATACCAGGCTTTCAATTATAAGAGGTGATGTTGGCATTTTAAATCTGGCACCAGGGTCCAAGATTATGCAAATCCCTTGGTTTAATATTGCATTTAAATCTGCCCGAGATACTTGACACTTGATATTTTAACACATATATGTCAGTTGGGTTCTCTAGGAGGCTGGGTTTAAGGAATAACTCTCAATTTTCCCTTTGAAATAGGGGCTATCCATCCTCAATGGAGCTGAAGGGAGCGACTAAAATACCACATACCCTCCCATAATGATTCTTAATATAAAGGACTCATTTCCACAGTTGTTTACATAGGACAAATGTGTAGTAGTTGGCTGATAAAGAAACGAAGCAATCGTCCCGCAAAATTAAGACAATGAAACTCTTTTCATTCCCGAGCTTTCTGATTGACATAATGTAGCAAAATCCAGCCTGAAAGACAGTCCCTTTTAATTCTGAGTTAAATTGCCAGATTTCTATGATTTCTTGAAAATACTCTTATCTCACTTCTTCTGTAGTCATGAGCAGGTGCTCACAGATTTTTGAGTTACTGATTTGTACCTCGAATTATAATCAGGAGACTAAAGTATAGTTTTAGACGGTAAAACAAAGTGATGAAAACTAGATTTTGAAAATACTACAGCTATATACAATGTTCACAGAAGAGACTAATCTTTGCCCATGTTTGATCTGTAGAATAACCAACATGGACAATTGAAATGCCAGAGTCAAGATTTTTAGGATTCAGAGGGAGTCAATCATATTTGAGTGCATCCTGTGTGCAGAGCATTGTACTAAGTGGTTGGGAGAGTACAGTGTAACAATATAACAGATACATTTCCTGGCCATAATTAGAGGAAAAGGACCGGTTAAGTTCTATAGCTGAAAACCAAAATGCTTATTTCCAGACATTTTCTTCTAGACTTGGTTTACCTCTCCATTTTATATTTCTCATTTAAATATCCAATTGCTTTGTCTTCAGTCAGGAAAATTATTTTGCTTTTTCTAATCTAAATTCAGGGCTGACCTACTAACTACTGAAGCAAAGGAGACTGAGATTTCAAAGTGACCTTATTTCTTCAGTTTTGTGGTCTGATAAGGCTCAGAATTTTCACAGAATTGCAGAGGAATGTGATATATGGAGGAGACACTGCTCTGGTAGAAAGCTGCTTATAGCTCAATTCTTCCTGTAGGACAGATTGGGATCAACACTGAGGTGATAGAAAATACAAGACAGAAACAAACATGTAAGGCAACTAATACTAGAGAAGGGATGGAATTACCAGAGGGATGTGGGAAATGACTCTCTTCCAAGATGGCAGAAGGACTAGGAGTACAGAGAGACCTCTCAAAACAAAAATATTGGCCAAGGACTACACAGAACACCACACTCACACTGACCAAACCCCCTCAAAGATACCCTCGGTACCTCTCAATCCCAGGAGGAGGCCCATCAGGGAAAGAAAGGCTTTCTTGTCACACGCCCTCGGCCTGTCGGAGAAAATAAAAACATTTGACTTTATTATGATTGTGATTGGTAGAAATTTTAGATCATGCATCCTCCAAGGGCCAGAGACTGTGATTAATTGCCTCCTGTGTAGTCTTTCCCAGTGCTTAGTAGACAGCACACAGTAAGTGCTAAATATGACTACTTTAACAATAACAAGTATGGAGCAGCCTTAGAGGAATTTCATTAGCATCACTTTTTTAAAAAATGGTATTTGTTAAGCACTTACTATGTGTCAAGCACTGTTCTAAGCACTTTCTCACTAGGTGTTGAGAGTGGCATAGAGCTGGAGGGAAGGAGCATGGCCTAGTGACAGAGCACTTGTCTGCTGTATGACCTTGGAGGAAGTCATATCGTCTCTGTGCCTCACCTGTAAAATGGAGATTAAGATTGTGAACTCCAAGTGGGACACTGACTCTGTCCAACCTGATTATTAGATTGTATCTATCCCAGATTGTAATACAGTCTGTCACAGTAAGTGCTTAAATACTGTAAAAAACTAAAAACTTCAATTGAAGTCTTCTTGGTATAGATGATAGACTGTAAGCTCCTAAAGGGGAGGATTTTTTTCTGAGCTACTCAACTGTATTATACTCTCCCAAGCACTTAGTACAGCGGTCTGTACACAGCAAATGCTCAATAAATTCCACTGACTGATTTAAAAGTACACCTTGATTCAGAAACCAACTTTTCTCAGAACCCCAGGAATGGAGCATTCCCCCCTTGACCCTCCCCAGGATGTTGATTTTATTTTTCATGTACATTTTGATATACATCATGTAAAACTGTCACATGAATACAATGTTATCTTTCTAGCTGCATATATTTTCATATCCCTGAGAGTTACTGTAACTCTGATTTCTCCATTATAATTAGACACCAGAAAGGCAATGAGTTTAAATAGAATCCAACAGGAAACAAGTCACTCTGAGAACTCCCTACATCGGCTGAATCTTTTATGGGCCAACACAAGACCAATATTCATTCAATCATATTTATTGAGCAGTTACTGTGTGCAGAGCACTGTACTAAGAATATATACTAAGATACTGTGAGTCAGAGGAGACTGCTGATTTTCATTGTTCATGGAAAAAAAAAAAAAAAAACACAAAGCAACCAGAGAAACAGATCCAGAGAAGCAGGATGGCCTAGTACAAAAGAACACCCGAACTAAGACTCAGGATCTGGCTTCCAATTCCAGCTCTAATTCATTCATTTAATCATATTTATTGAGCACTTACTGTGTGCAGAGCACTGTACTAAGCACTTGGGAAATTACAATGCAACAAGAGAGACAATCCTTGCCCACAACAAGCTGACAGTCTAGGGAAGCAGCGTGACTCAGTGGAAAGAGCCCGGTCTTTGGAGTCAGAGGTCATGGGTTCAAATCCCAAGTCCACCACTTGTCAGCTGGGTGACTTTGGGCAAGTCACTTCACTGTGCCTCAGTCCCCTCATCTGTAAAATGGGGATTAAGACTGTGAGCCCCCCATGGCACAACCTCATCACCTTGTAACCTCCCCAGTGCTTAGAACAGTGCTTTGCACATAGTAAGTGCTTAATAAATGCCATCATCATTATTATTATTATTATTATTATTATAGGGGGATGAGCTCTGATACTTGCCTGCTCTCTGACCTTGGGAAAGTTACCTTCTCTATGCCCCAGTTTAGTCATCAGGAAAATGGAGCTGAAATACTAGACCTCCCTTCCCTTGAGATTGTGAGTGCTCAGCAAGATAGGGACTGTATCCGAACCTGATTATCTTATGATTCAGTACTTAGCACAGTTTAGTGCTTAGTGGAGAGTTTGGTACATAGGAAGCACTTTTAACAAACTTCATCATTAGTATTATTTTAAAGTCAAGGGCCCAAGATTTTAAGTATATTTCTACTGCTTTCTACACTACTAAATTAGAGGTAATGATGTTTTCAAGGCAATGGGAAGGAGTGTTTTGTCACTAAGGACTTTGAGATTAAGGTGAACTACCCTCCCCACATCCTAACTCTCTGCAGATAATTCGAGTAAGCCAGACACTCCTGTGTTAAAGCCAACACTAGCAGAGTATAAACTGGGAGGAGATATATGAAACCCTGGACTCCCCATACGTGTCTCTAACATCTCATCTTTAGCACAAGCATGCCTGCAACGTGGGTCCTAGAAAGGCTCTTTAGGTTTAGAGACCTCAGTAACCCATATCTTTTCAAAACAGACCAAATCTCAATCACTCTCCTGTAGAGACACAAATTACCTAACCACACACTCAAACCCAAAGCTGAAAACTCCTATTATGATGCTTACTTTTCCTGCTCACGGAAGGTCCTGCTCACTGGAAGTCTGCCTTCTTCCTTCTAAACTTTCCCCGCAGTTCTCCTAGATGGCCTTCCACCTGATCTTCTTTTAATGAAGATTTTAATAAGCCCCAGGTGAAGGTATTCACCATGCAACTCCAGCTTGCCACACCCTATGATTAAGGGAGTCTAGGGCTACAGGGGAAATTCTTATAACTGTCTGAGGGAGAGTTTGTAAGGTCCTCTGGATTATACACAAGGATCAGAAGCAGAGCTAAGTGAACTTGTCCCTTTTCTGCAGCCCCCAATTCCATAGTGGGAGTGAGGGGGGATATATATTGGTAATAAGGCCATGGGAAGGGAAAAGTACAACTGGGCCCTATTTCTCAGATGCTTCTGTGTGCCACCCTGGATTCAGAAACAGGACTCATTCATTCAGTCATATTTATCAGATGCTTATTGTGTGCAGAGCATTGTACTAAGTGCTTGGGAGAGTACAATACAACAATAAACAGACACATTCCCTGCTCACAACGAGATTACACTCTAGTGGATGAATTTACAGTCCAGATGATGAGCTTCCGCAAATTTCCCCTTACTCAATCAATCACTGAGTAAGCATTTCTGGAATGCTTCTGCATACCACACTGGAGTCAGAAACAGGACTCATGTTTCCCCTCACTTCCTTGTAGCCTTTGGTCTCTAGAGTGAACTGAAAAAGGAAGTGTCAGTATCCCATGGCGATATACTGCCCACAGTGTGTTTGTATACACGTACACATCCACACTCACACATATGAAGGGACATGTTGTCCACATAGAAATTCATATAAGCTGCTCTTGCATTGGGTCCAGAGTCATAAAGAACTAATAGTGGCTAACCTTTTTCTTCCCTTCACTACTGCTCACTGCAAAAATCTGTGGTTGGGCTTGAAATAGTCCCACTAATCTCCCAAGTGTACAGTGCTCTGCCCACAGTAAATGCTCAATAAATATGATTGATTGATTAACTGCTTGGCAGAAATCTTGGGGAGAGGCAGGAATTGAGGCTCCATGGAGGACCACTGGGGTTCCATGGCTCCAGGACCCTAAATTCATATCCTTTTGGAGGTCTCCAAACCATGGGCAAAGCCACTGTTGGCATAACACAATAAGCAGCACGACCACTTAAAAAGCGTCAGTAAATCGGAAGGAATGTGCCCTGCTGCTAAAAGAGCAAATCAGCCCCATTTTCTAACCACAGAAAGTTCTTGGCAATTCCTTTGATTTGTAGCAATTCTACCTCACTTAGTTGAAGATTATTAGGTTGAATTCAGGGTGACAAAGCTGCAGCTTGTTTGTAATAATAATACTAACAATAATAATAATGGCATTTATTAAGTGCTTACTATGTGCAAAGCACTGTTCTAAGCACTGGGGAGGTTACAAGGTGATCAGGTTGTCCTACAGGGGGCTCACAGTCTTAATCTCCATTTTACAGATGAGGTAACTGAAGCACAGAGAAGTTAAGTGACTTGCCCAAAGTCACACAGCTGACAAGTGGCGGAGTTAGGATTTGAACCCATGACCTCGACTCTAAAGTCCCTGCTCTTTCCATTGAGCCACACTGCTTCTCAGGCTTACACAAACCTCCAGGTTTGTAGGCTCCTTCTGATTAGCCCGGGAGATGGGACCAATCCCAATGCTCATCAAACTATGCCTCTAATTGGCCTGGACTCTGGGGATGGCCTTGTGCTCTGATTGACTGTCTCTATATGTTGCCAATTTGTACTTCCCAAGCGCTTAGTACAGTGCTCTGCACATAGTAAGCGCTCAATAAATACGATTGATGATGATGATGGGAGTGAGTTCGGAAGATACAGAGAAGATAAATGAGATCTCTAAGCATGACCGAGAATTCATGTACAATATGTCATGGAAGGATGATTCTATGCTGTGCCCATTCACTATCATTTACAGAATCTGTTACCCTTTGGAATCCTGCTTCTCAACACCCTGTTCTTCCTGAAAGAGAAAATCCATCTCGTAATTTCTTTATGATGGGCTGGTCTGTTGTTACCCAGGAGTCTGGAGTTGTGCCACATTTTCCTAACAGTTCTTCTCTATATCAATGCAGCTGAGTGGGAAGACAAGAGACTTGGGAGTCTTTCTAGACTGTGAGCCCACTGTTGGGTAGGAACCGTCTCTATATGTTGCCAACTTGTACTTCCCAAGATCTTAGTACAGTGCTCTGCACACAGTAAGCGCTCAATAAATACGATTGAATGAATGAATGAATGAAGTGGCTCTGCCACTTGCCTGCTGTGTGACCTTGGGCGAGTCATTTCTCTTTTTTTAATGGTTTTAGCTATGTGACTGTATGTGTCAGACACTGTTCTAAGTGCTGGAATGGATTCAAGGGAATTAGGATGTGTTCATATTTTCTCATCTAAACAGTGGGAATTCAATACCTGTCCTCCCTCCCACTTAGACTTGAGCACCATGTACTACAGAGACTATGTCCAACCTTATTGTCTCATATCTATCCTAGAGCTCAGTAGAGTAGTTGGCATGAAGTAAGTGCTTAACCAATACTATCATAATTATTATGTCTTTAAAGTGTTCCTTCTCTCCTGTTTCTGTCTCGTATGTATTCACCATGCAGCAACAGTTGCTTGGAGATTCTTGTATAATCACTTCTTTCCACAGTTCTTGCAAGAACAATTCCTCTTTTTATATGGCATTTATCAAATATTTACTAAGTGTGAAACTTCATGTTTTGTGGTAGGGTAAGATACAAGATAACACGATCAGCAGAACAGCTGGTGTCTGCATTCCAGGACCTCAGTTTTGGTGATTCACTCAACCGTATTTATTGAGCTCTTACTCTGTGCATAGCACTGTACTAAACAATTTGGAAAGTACAACATAACAAAAAAAAGACACATTCCCTGCCCACAACGAGCATTTTGTTTTGCCATTCGGTACTAGGTTTGCCATGCAGTGGCTCTGTGAAACTGCTGGTTTTGTAATATCTATATGATTTAATACTTATAGGTAGATGGACTTGTATGTGCATATTTTGGTTCTAGAAGAGGATGTTACTGATGGTGGAATCCTATCCATGTCTGCAATTGTGGCTGAAGAGGCCAATACACTTACATGCACAGCCTGCCACGTTGTTTGCACTTTAGAATGGATCCCTGTTTTGTTAATAGGTCTTCCTTAAGTAGGCTTTATCTCTGTCTTCTAAATATTCCTCTTGGCAACTCTATTTTCACAAAGCTTTTGCTCATTGAGGACAACTCTTCCCCCATTCAGTGCCTTCCGCTATTTTACACTGTTTGAGACTGTGCTCTGCTATGCCATTAAATCATTCTACCCCCCTGTTTTACACGGGTTTATCATTCAACACCAGCTTAGGTACCCTGCCATTGGCCATTCTTTTCACATCCATGAAATGACACTATTTTATTGTGAGCTTTGCTTAAGTATTGCTGTGATACCTATGGTCAGATCTTATTGTGGTTAATCTGGTGTTCCCAGCTGATGTTGACTTTGGCTCCTAAGAGATGCCGGTGAAATTTCTCCTCTGCTGGTGTATCTCAATTCAGGTGTTACAAATTTGTAGAAAAATTGTGGTATTTGTTAAGCACTTACTATGTACTCATTGAAAGGGTAGTTACAAGATAGTCATGTCCCACATGAGGCTCATAGTCTAAGTAGGTGGGAGAACAGATATACAATCATTCATTCATTCAATCATATTTATTGAGCACCTACTGTTTGCAGAGCACTGTACTAAGCACTTGGAAAGTGCAATTCAGCAACAGATAGAGACAATCCCTACCCAACAACGGGCTCACAGTCTAGAAGGGGGAGACAGACAACAAAACAAAATGATCCCCAATTTGTAGGTGAGGGAACTGAGGCACAGAGAAGTTAAGTGACCCACCCAAAGTCACATAGCAAACACATGGTAGAGCCAGAATTATAATCCGGAGCTCCTGACTCCCAAGCCTGTGCTCTTTCCACTAGGCCATGAGGGTGCACATCACAACCACATAAAATACCCTTAACTTGGTATGAATTTTGAGGTCACATTATTGAAACACTCTGCCTTGCAGATTCCAGAAGCCATACCAGTATTTTTATTCTGCTTTGTTTAGATCTCATTATCTATTTGTAGATCATTGCCTATGCATTTTTATGGTATTTTTTAAGTGCTTACTATGTGCCAGGCATTGTATTCAACACTGGGTAGATAGATGCAAGCTGATCATCCTAGACACAGTCCATGTCCCACATGGGGCTCACAGTCTATATAGGCGGGAGAGCAGACGTTGAGTCCCCATTCTACGGATGAGGGAACTGAGACCAGGAGAAGTTAAGTGACTTGCCCAAGGTCACATAGCAAAAAAGAGACAGAGTCAGGGTTAGATCACAGGTCATTCTGCCTCCCAAGCCTATTCTCTATCCACTGGGTATGTTATTTTCTAATTTGTCTCCATGGCAACTTCTTCCTCCCACCCTCCCTACTTCCTGGAACACTTTCCACCTTCACAACGTGCAGATCACTGACTGCTCTCTTCATCTTCAAGTCCTTCACAATCCCCTAGGAACCATTTCTAGACTGTGAGCCCACTGTTGGGTAGGGACCGTCTCTATATGTTGCCAACTTGTACTTCCCAAGCGCTTAGTACAGTGCTCTGCACAGAGTAAGTTCTCAATAAATACGACTGACTGACTGAATGAATTTCCTGATTAATCTATCATCTCCCCATGCTATATTCCTCACAACTGCAACTTCCATTCAATTTCACCTGAAGCACCTGGTTACTCACCATATACCCCCCTCCATTATGTACACATTCTGACAATCTTTTGTCATCTCCCACTTGCAATTTAGTTTAGTGTCTCCCTGCTCAGATAGATCGCAAGCTCTTTGATGGCAGGGATATGTACTCAGCTAATACTCTCCCAAGTGTTTCTTACAGGGGCCTAAACAGAGGAAGTACTCATTGCCATCGATTGATTGATTGATCATTATACATCACACTCTCTAGGTAGTATAATATAATATTCACTTTTAAGATCTGTGTTTTAAAGACTGTGAGCTCCTTAGATGGCAGGGAATGCTTCTATAAACTCTGTTGTGCTTACTATAGTGTTCTGCACAAAAATGCTCAATAAATACCGTTGGTTGATTGATTGATAGAACTATCAGAGCTATCAAAAGAGCGGTTGAGCTAATGATGAAAACAAACACAGCAAAAATTCTGTCTTCCAAAATGGCATTTTATAGCATGGAAAAATCAAGTCCTGGATCATCTCTGCTTTTAGGTTGATGTGGGCTAATGAGTCAGCCATACATAAATAGAAGCAATTACCATCATTTATTGACTCATTAGAGGTTTTGCCTTCTGCAGTACAATGTCCAGAGGTTATGTATCATGAAGAAATCTCCATCCAGAAGCACCAAGAGAAATATATGCTTCTTGCTTATTGCCTTATAATAAAATTCTTTTCAGGCTAATTGCACCTTGTAGGACAATCTTTGGGTCCTTCAGATTGTAACTTCAGATTGCAGAGAGACAGAAAATAAACCACTAAATGAACACAATGAGGTCTCTGTTTTGAGAAGCTTAGAAGTACCCCGAGGAGTTGCTGGAAAGTCTCGGCTTTACCTCACATTTGCACTGTGGTAGGTTTCATTTGGAAACACGGAATGGAATTTGTAGTTGGTCCTTCCCATCAGCTAGATGTATCACTTAATGGCTCATTTATGAAAAAATAAAGGTTTTTTTTTCCCTCCCCTTTGCAGCATAAAGACTCATTAAAATGAAATCTGGCTGTCTTTGGGTTTCTTCTAAGTAAGCCGCAAAATGAAAAGATCGTTTAGATGAAAACTTACTCCACTTTATTCTGTGTTTTCCTTTCTGAGAATAATCCTATTGTGCAATAATAGCTCAATGTGTGGTGTGGAGTTGTAGGAGTGCGGGTGTGGATGAGTTTATATATCGGAGAGACTTAAATTCCATCTCATCAAAGTGCTCTGTGAAGAGAAAAGAAAAAGCTCTCTTTACAACTGTAGTGGCTCATTTCTAAAAAAAAATCCATCTTCCCATTTCTTTAACAATCTCACCTGCTTTGCTTATTCACAGCATCTCTCTCACTCTCCTTCTATTTGCTTAACCTACCCAAACTCTGAAATTTGCGTTGATGTTACACTTTCACACACCATAAAAATGGGCTTTAGAGTGAACAGAAATATTAGGATTAGGATAGGCGCCCAATAGTCAACGCTGTGACAGAAATACTGCAGTTCTAAATTGTTTTCATTGGGCAATTCTCTTCACCAATAGTATGGGGAAATTATTAGAATACTTGTCACTCAGTGGAGCTATCAGGGGTGAAGCTTCTGAGGGTTGGTGAGAGTTCTTCCTTCAGTCAAATCAGGGATTTTCAGTTTTATAGAAATGATTTCCTTGCCACTTGAAAGACTCATTGGAACTACCCTTCCTGCCCTTTTCTTTTTTTTTTTAATGGTGGTGGAAAGAGTCAGAGTCAGAGGTCATGGGTTCTAATCCTGTTTCCCCCACCTGTCTGCTGTGTGACCTTGGGCAAGTCACAACTTCTCTGAGCCTCAGTTCCCTCATCTGTAAAATGGGGATTAAGACTGTGAGCCCCACGTGGGACAACGTGATCACCTTGTAACCTCCCCAGTGCTTAGAACAGTGCTTCGCACATAGTAAGTGCTTAACAAATGCCATTATTATTATTATTGTTGTTATTATTATTACTATCTGATTTTCAGAATTTTAACCCAGTGCTTAGCACATGTTTATTCACAGTGAAGCGGTGGCTTTACAAGCCAGAAGATGTAATAATTGATACTTTGGAGATCTCCACCATCCAAGGGAAATCTTGGTTCATTGATCAAAAATGTGGCTTTTGGCATATACATTATTTAAGAATTATAGTGAACCACTTCCTTAATACCAATCCCCCTCCCAAAATGAATAAATGGGGAATTCCTTATATAGAAATCTAGAACTCGGTGAGAAGATCCTGGAAACCCCTGGGAAAGCCTCCTGTTTGGCCAGCCTTGATTCTGGCCATGCCCATAAAACAGATTAAAGGACTTGATTAGACAGACCACTTAGCAGAAATTTCTGTAAGATATCCTGGGAGAGAGAGTAAGGAGACTAGATATTCCCTCCAGCCGTCCTTCTCTTTCCCTCTTCCTTCTACCCTCTACTTGATTTTTCTTTATTATCATTATTACCATTTTCACTGTAGTAATAATATAGTAATATATAGCATATAATAATGTATATATTATATAGTAATATAGTATAGTAATTTATTATTATTATTATTATTATCATATTTTTTACACATTTACTCAGTGTCAAACACTGTTCTAAGTATTGGGGAAGATACAAATTAATCAGGATTTTCACCATCCCTGTCCCATATGAGGCTCACAGTCTAAGAAGGAAGGATTCATTAATTCATTCAATGGTATTTATTGAGCACTTACTGTGTGCAGAGCACACAGCTTGGGAGGATAGATTATACATCCCCAGTTTACAGATGAAGAAATTGAGGCACAGAGACACAACAGGCAACTGGCCAGAGCTGGGATTAGAACCCAGATCTTTTGACTCTCAGGGCGGTGCCCTTTTCACTAGGCCATGCTGCTTCACCAGAAGCTTTTATCTTCAATTGCTTTAAATCAGTATTGAAAATATGCCATTTCAATATGATTGTTATGATCACCATCTCTTTTCAAAGAATCAGCAACCTAGATATACTTCTGAACCAAAAAGAAATGTATTTTTGTGTCAACTGAAAAATGGCCAGGAATAGGAAAATGGACCTGACACCATTATTAATAATAGCAATCAATAATAATGGTATTTGTTAGGTGCTTACTATGTGCCAGTCACTGTACTAAGCACTGGGCTAGACACAAGCAAATTGGGTTGGACACGGTCTCTGTCCCATGTGGGGCTCACAGTCTCGATCCCCATTTTACAGATGAGGTAACTGAGGCGGAGAGAATAACAATTATGGTAATTGTTAAGCACTTCCTCTGTCAGAAACTGCTCTAAGTGCTGATAACTGTAAAAAGACTTGCCCAAGGTCACACAGTAGAAAAATGGCAGAACCAGGATTAAAAATAATAATGATGGTATTTGTTAAGTGCTTACTATGTGCCAAGCTCTGTTCTAAGCACTGGGTAGATTACAAGGATTATCAGGTTGTCCCACGTGGGGCTCACTGTCTTAATCCCCATTTTACAGATGAGGTAACTGAGGCACAGAGAAGTTATGTGACTTGCCCAAAGTCATACAGCTGACAAGTGCAGAGCTGGGATTCGAACCCACAATCTCCGAATCCAAGGCCCATGCTCTCTCTGCAACACCGTCCTACTGTTTTGTCGTGTTCTTGAACCAAATATTCATCTTGAAATAGTACTGTGGGGAAAAACATGAATTCAAAACTCTTAATAAATTTTCCTTACCACATGGAGACAGAACTGAATGGGACTTCGGAGGGATGGAAAATAAAGAATTTCTGTTTAATTAAACCAGGACTATGAAATATTTGATTCAAGCACACTTATTTATACACACTCTCCCAACCTACATTTCCTTGATAATTAAAATTTGTAAAATCCGGAGCTGTAATTATGAATAACAAGCTCTGCTTTATGGTTTGTCTGTCATTAGGATAATTATTGTTTCACTACTGCCCCCTTTTAAAGTATTTGTTGGAAATAAATGGCTGCAAGCAAAATATCATCATTCAATTTAGGTTTAATTGATATAATTAGTGCATCCTTTGTCATGTTCCACTCTTAAACTGATGATAATTGGTGGGGGGAGTGTGTCTGCTTTATATTCTCCTGCTTGAAATATTTATCATTTCAGTTCACAAAATTTAGGAATTCATTTGTTACACATAATTCCCATTCCCCAAATGTGTCTTTCCTAGCTGGATAAATGAGATGTGCTTGCTCTGCTCTTTGTTGGATTCCACGTGCTTTCAGAAATTGGTTCGCGGTCAGCACAGTGTATTCACTTCCTGGAATAATAGTCATTAAGAGGAAATGCTGGTCCATAATAATGGTGGTATTTGTTAAGCTCTTACTATGCGCCAAGCACTGTACTAAGCGCTGGGGTGGGTACAAGCAAATCTGGTTGGACACAGTCCCTGTCCCACAAGGGCTCACAGTCTCAATCCCCATTTTACAGATGAGAGAACTGAGGCACAGAGAAGTGAAGTGACTGGCCAAGGTCACACAGCAGACATGTGGTGGAGCCAGGATTAGAACCCATGGCCCTCTGACTCTCAGGACTGTGCTCTATCCACTACATCATGCTCTTCCTCACACCCTCTATGTGGATTGCCCAGAGATGGACTTAAGAATAATAATAATAATAATAATAATAATAATAATAATAATAATAATAATAATGGCATTTATTAAGCACTTACTATGTGCAAAGCACTGTTCTAAGCACTGGGGAGGATACACGGTGATGAGGTTGTCCCACAGGGGGCTCACAGTCTTAAATCCCCATTTTACAGATGAGTAATCTGAGGCCCAGAGAAGTTAAGTGACTTGCCCAAAGTCACACAGCTGACAATTGGCAGAGCTGGGATTTAAACCCATGACCTCTGACTCCAAAGCCTGGGCTCTTTCCACTGAGCCACGCTGCTTCTCTACTAATAATAATATTTGCTAAGTGCTTACTATATGCAAAGCACTGTTCTAAGCGCTGGGGGGATACAAGGTGATCAGGTTGTCCCACGTGGGGCTCACAATCTTAATCCCCATTTTACAGATGAGGTAACTGAGGCACAGAGAATAATAATATGATAATAATGATGGCATTTATTAAGCGCTTACTATGTGCAAACACTGTTCTAAGCACTGGGGAGGTTACCAGGTGATCAGGTTGTCTCACAGGGGGCTCACAGTCTTAATCCCCATTTTACAGATGAGGTAACTGAGACACAGAGAAATTAAGTGACTTACCCAAACTCACACATTTGACAAGCGGCGGAGCCAGGATGAGCACCCACGACCTCTGACTCCCAAGCCCGGGCTCTTTCCACTGAGCCATGCTGATTAAAACATCACTGAAGAGGATGAAAAGAAGAAAGCACGTTAAAGATGTAATGAAGCCAACTCTTGAACACTATCATACAAGGAAAGTTGAGGGGACAGAACATGTTGTGGGCAGGGAATGTGTCCGTTTATTGTGGCATTGTAATCTCCCAAGTGCGTAGTACGGTCCTCTCCACACAGTAAGGCCTCGATTAATACAATTGAATGACAGGAGAAGGTGGTCGGCCTCTCGAGGAGCCATTAGAAATGTGTTCATTCATTCAATTGTATTTATTGAGCACTTACTGTGTGCAGAGCACTGTACTGAGCATTTGGGAAGTCCAAGTTGGCAACATCTAGAGACGGTCCCTACCCAACAGCGGGCTCACAGTCTAGAAGCGAGAGACAGACAACCAAACAAAACATATAAACCAAATAAAATAAATAGAATAAATATGCACAAGTAAAACAAATAAATAAATAGAGTAATAAATGCGTACAAACATATATCCATATATACAGGTGCTGTGGGGAGGGGAAAGAGGTAAGGTGGGGGGATGGGGAAGGGGAGGAGGGGGAGAGGAAGGAGGGTGCTCAGTCTGGGGAGGCCTAGAAATGGGGTGATAATGTGAGAGCAGGAGCTTGGAGACTGTGAGCCCACTGTTGGGTAGGGACCGTCGCTATATGTTGCCAACTTGTACTTCCCAAGCGCTTAGTACAGTGCTCTGCACACAGTAAGCGCTCAATAAATACGATTGAATGAATGAATGAATGAATAAAAGGTAGCTACAGTGCCAGACACTACACAGAAACAATGCAGTAATGTAGTGAGGGACAATCTGGAGGTGCACATAGCGTGGAAGGAATTGCTTGTCACATATCTGCTACATCATCAGCACTTAGAACAGTGTTTGGCACATAGTAAGTGCTTAACAAATACCATAATCATCATTATTAAAAATCTCCATCAATAATGTCAACCTGAATCCAAGGAACAGTGTTCTGTCCCTATGCCTCTCTTTCTCTTCCCCTCCACTTCTGTCTCTCTTTCTCTCCCCCCACATCTTTTCCCCCACACCTCTCTCTTTTTGGACAAAATAGGGTGAGAATAAGCTATCGGACAGAATGGTTCAGATCTTCCTGAGTTCCTGCTAGGCCCCAAATCCCCTAAGACCTCCAGGATGTCTGAGCTGGAACTAGAACCAGGGTCTTTTGACTCACAGATCAGTGGTCTTTCCACTAGTTAACAGCTTTTTCAGTTCCATACATGCTCAGGGATCTCCCCAATGCCTTGAAAACCTCACACAAACTGTGGACAAAGCTCCCTTCAAAGTCCATTCATTATTGACTGCTTAATCGTAACCTATGAAGAGAGAGGGTGGAAAGAGAGACTCTTACTTGGTAGCTTTTGGCTGTAAAGCCGGAGCCAGTTGGGCACATACATAGGTTAAAGCATCCAACAACATTGGGTAATACTTATAATAATACTAAAAATAATGACATTTATTAAGGGCTTACTATGTGCAAAGCACTGTTCTAAGCACTGGGGAGGTTACAAGGTGATCAGGTTGTCCCACGTGGGGCTCACAGTTTTAATCCCCCCATCCCCACAGATGAGGGAACTGAGGCACAGAAAAGTTATGTGATTTGCCCAAAGTCACACAGCTGACAATAGGCAGAGTGGGATTTGAACCCATGACCTCTGACTCCAAAGCCCAGGCTCTTTCCACTGAGCCACGCTGGATGTATCCACGGGGTGGTTGTTTCGCAGATTACAGCGGTAGAGTTAAAAATTCCCTGTTGGAGTATCATTCAATACACTGATTAATTTTGTTAGTGGACCAATCCACAGTTTTCCCCTCCCCAGTTTTCTGTAGTCCCTTACTGCTCCACCCTGCCTAATGACTCCCTCGGCTAGTCATCATTTGTAAAAACACTCATAAATTTCCTTAAACTCCCAATTCAGGTAACACACCAGGATTGGCTGCTTCCAACAACACAATTCTCTGCTTAGCCTCGGGCAGTCTCTGCTTTATGGCTTCCTGTGGGCTGTACCGATTAAGCTGATTCTATTGTATACTCTACTGTGCCTGTGAAATGTATTCCCTGTCTGCCTGAGTAACTTTAACAATATTTTTGATAACTTGGAGAGCCATGGATAAATGTTGAATAACAAAGCAGCGTTCCTCAGCTCTTGATCCCATCCCCTGTGGCCACACTTACAACTCTCACTATCATTTTTGTACCAAAAACTCTAGGAATCCCCAAGCTTTAAGCTGAAGTGTCTCAATATTACCATTTATTTAAAAAGTACATTAAGGGCTAGTGAAACAACTATATTGACACTCTTCATTTTCCACTTTGGAAGTCACTTGTCTGCTGTGTGACCTTGGGGAAGCCACTTTACTTCTCTGGACCTCAGTTACCTCATCAGTAAAATGGAGATTGAGTCTGTGAGCCCTACCTGATTGCTTTCTATCTACCCAGCATTTAGAACAGTGCTTTGCACGTAGTAAGCACTTCATAAATGCCACTGAAAAGAAAAACACTGCTTGGCACATAGTAAGAGCTTAATAAATGCCATTATTATTGTTAGTGTGATTAAAATGCGAGCATTTTTCTGATGAAAATTAGAAAAAAGATTAGGACTATTCTGCCCACATTTCGACACTCGACTTCACACCATATTGAAAATGTCAATAGACTTGTTTCAGTAACACAAAACGTAGTTTTTTTTAAAAAAAATGGTTCTATTTCAGATTAGGGCTTGGGGATTCCTAGAGTTTTGGGTACAAAAATGATAATGAGAGTTGCTATACTGAGAGTTGTTATAATGAGAGTTGCTAGAGAAGCAGCATGGCTCAGTGGAAAGAGCAAGGGCTTTGGAGTCAGAGGTCATGGGTTCAAATCCTGCCTCTGCCTATTGTTAGCTTTGTGACTTTGGGCAAGTCACTTCACTTCTCCGTGCCTCAGTTACCTCATCTGTAAAATGGGGATGAAGACAGTGAGCCCCACGTGGGACAACCTGATTGCCTTGTAACCTCCCCAGTGCTTAGAACAGTGCTTTGCACATAGTAAGCACTTAACAAATGCCATTATTATTATAAGTGTGGCTGCAGGGGATAGGATCAGAAAGCTACCCACGCCAGACCATGCACTACACACATTCATAAGAGTGGCTTTGGTTTCAAAGACTCCCCCATACTGGGTTTAGATGAACTAAAAATTCAAAATACCCATTCAAAGTCTTACTCACAGTTTCTTAGACTTACGAGGTGATTTCAAGAGAGGCCATTAGAAATGTAATAAGGCCACACTGAAGGATACCTTTTAGGAATACTGTCGTCCTCTGGGATGCTGAGAAACTACAACGGCAATATGAGGTGCTCTGGTTCTGTTGCAGCAAGGCTGCCCGGCATCTTTTGAGTCAGAGTGGTAGAATTCTAGGGTGTGATGGGATTTGCAGACAATGCTACAGCCACAGTCAATATACACATATGTATCCAGCCTGGAAAGAACAATTAGCAGTCAAGTCAGTCAGTCATATTTATTGAGCGCTCACTGTGCTCAGAGCACTGAACTAAGCACTTGGGAGCATACAATATAACAGGTATATTCCCTGCCCACTCCACAAGCTTACAATCTAGAGCAGAGACTAAAAGAACCCTGTAATGACTACATGGTAGTTGGTAGATGTTTCTAAAGTGGATGGCGACGTGAAAATCTGACAAACTTAAAAAGAATTTCTAAAGAGATACTGACTGTGGAGGAAACCATAACCCACAGTGACAGGATCAAATATAATGCAATAGAGGAGTATTTCCTCTCAGCATATTTGATTTTATGATTTTATGAACACAAAGCACTGCTAAATTCCTAGGAAATACCATTTGACAAAGTGACTTGCTCCAGCCGTCTAGAAAAGCATTGCTTAGATAATTGAAGGTTATTCGTGGCAATGTTTAGCAAATGGCTTTCATTTCTAAAGGAACTGTAGTGAACTCTGCAGTGGATTTAAGGCACTTGAGTTTCACTTCTCTTGATGGAGTTGGCTAACTTTGTGACCTTGGATGAGTCACTGCCTCACTGTCCACATCTGTAAAACAGACAATCAGAGCTGTGCTGAATTAACTAATCGATCTGATGGAAGGATAATTTATTTTATGGATTTTGCTTTACTGCAGAAAAGATGCTAAATAATCAGAACCAGTTTTATGGATGAGTGAACTAAAGACCACCATTTTAGGCATTTATTGGAATGGCAGAGTTCCTTGGCAGTCTCCTTCCCCCACCACGGGGCAGGGGTTTCCTTATAATCTCCAATCAGCACAGTCTGGATTTGGACCTTTAGAAGTTCTTCGATCTAGAAGCCCTTCAGATTTAAAAATGTCAGTCCCGATAGTGAGATTTTTCATCACAGTGTCTGAGTTACTGACAAGACACAGTAAGGCTGTTAATATAATAAGGAGTATCTGACTATCCCACATTATAAATTATCAATCAATCAATACTTTACTTTCCCAAGTGCTTAGTACAGTTCTCTGCACATAGTAAGCACTCAATAAAACCCACCGATTGAATGAATGATTGATTGGTAGTAGTGTTATTGAGTGCTGACTCCCTGCAGAAACTCTACTAAATACTTGGGTGAACACAACAGAGTTAGTAGATATAATCCCCGCCATTCAGAAGTTTATGATATAATGGAGGGGTTTGAAATCTATCTTACAGTTGAAAGATTTCCCATTGATGCCGCATTTGTTACCCACAAATTCACCCTGCTGTACACCGTCTACTACGTCACCCTCTGTAATTGGCTATCAAATATAATAAACACATTTTGTTACATAAAGATGTTTAAGGGGCAAGTTATAGGAAGGCCTATATTGAAATATGAAGTATAACTTCATGCCCCCACTGACAGCCATTTGAATGTGGGGCAGAATCTTTGACCTTAACTTCAGCCAAAGTTACCATGTCAATATCATTGTGAAGGAAAGTCAATTCTTTAAGATGGTATTGTTCCATCCAAGGTATCCAAGTTCCTAACCGTTCCTACAGAACTGAGTGCTCTCTCTGAAGGTTGTGACCCTGAAGGGTATTTCTGGAGATTTTGCAGTAATACTTTACCAGTTTCATTTGTACTTAAAGTACATTTTGAAGCTGCATTGTCAAGCTAACATATCTAGTCATTCTGTTACAAGGATATTTATCCGTTCTGAATTCTTGCTCCAACTCCAATTTCACCCTCCATAGCCACTGAAGTCAACCTCTGAAGAACCATAGGAAACAGACACCCTCACATCGCCTTGGAGAAATTATAGTTCCTCAGTCTTTTGACCCCATTAACTTTTCTCTTTTTTTTTAACCTTTGTCACTACCATGTCTCCACAAATCAACCCCAAGCTCTTATACACAGGCAGAGCAATTCTCGGTACAACCCATTGTGTCTGAAGCCTTAGTGAAGCTAGTATAGAGTCTTCTCTTTGGTGTTAACTATTTATTGATCACCTGTTAATAATGTATCCCCTGTCCTCTCCCAGAGGTATTGAATTTCATTCCAGTGAAAGGAATAACCTCTTATTTTAATGGTATTTTGATCTTCTGAATTCATTTGCAGCATGGCATCTATTTCAGACTCTAAACCCAATGAAGGCAAATACTGTGATTTCAAATCTGCTTCAGCCACCCACCAGGACACATGCAGACTCAACTAGCCTAAAAGCTACTTGCTAATACATCTCCAGTGTTATTTTCTCAACCCCATGCCAGCCACTTCTATGAAAATAATGTTGTTAATGTATGTTCTGATAGCATTAGAGCAAGTCATCTTTCTTAGCTACATCATTATCCAAAAAAATAAAGTATTAGTTTTTCTTGGGAATGATTTTATCAGAATACATTTTCATTTATTTGTATATGTAATCATTTCAGATTCCTGGTTGAAGAAAAAGTGACATAAGAAAATTGTTTTTATTTGAAGCACAAATCAAACTAAACAATAATACCTCTGTAACTAAATTGCATGTACCATAAAAGCCCTCTTTCTTCTGGGAAAGGTCTGCTCATATCCCTGTAATATTTTTTTTCTTGAAATCCCTCTGGCTTTTTTGTTAGAAAAAAAATTGTTGCCTGCTCCTGGTACTTTTATAGGCTTCATAAATTATCTTTAAGTTCTATCATCAAAACAGTGTTGGAGAGGAAAGCACAGGAGACTTCTTCATAGTTGATTACATGAAATGAAAGACAGCATTTTCAACGCCCCGTAACTGTAGTGCTTCCATAAACTGGAACTAAATTAAATTTAGCCTAGGTACCAGATTAAAATCTCTAGATCGGGTCACTGGTCAACAAATTAATTCATTTTCAAACCATCAGTACAAAACTGGACTCACAAAAATCTTGGATCACAGAGGCATATTCAGAAACTTTGGGAAAGCTAAAGGCTGTTCCCTTCCAAGAAAAATATTTTTTAAAATGTTCCCTTAAGGGTTGCAATTTCACTTTAGGAAGCTGTCCAAATCAGTGATAAAGGGACTTAATTGGAGGAGGAAAAGGTTGGGAAAATTCTATCATTCCAAAATTTTTCACCTATTGCTCAAGGAATTTACATCACATGCTGCTTTGGGTTTTCTCTGCCTATGCATAATACCATTTGGGTATATCTGTCTCACTGTGAGCTAGGAAAAGGGATGTGAAACACATCGCCATAATTGCCTTGGTGCTCAGTGCAACAGGAGAAAAGGACTATTAATCAGTAGGAATCTCATGATAAGGCCTGGAGTACGGGGGTAATGGGAAGAGGGGAAATGAATGTGTTTGTATGTGTGTACGTTTTTGTGTGTGTGTTTTCAAGTTCTATGGGACAGTGACAGTCATTTTAACTATGACATGTGTTTTCATTACCCTTTGTGAATTCAAAATGAAGAAGTAGTAAGAAAGAGTCCCCTAAGCAAAATTCTGTTCAGGGAAGAATTCTGTTCCCCCCTCCCAGCCCCAAAGCACTTATGTACATACTTGTCATTATTTATTTGCTTTGATGTCTGTCTCCCCCACTGGAGACTGAGAGCTCATTGTGGGCAGGGAATGTCACTGTTTATTGTTGTATTGTACTTTCCCAAGTGCTTACTACAGAGCTCTATATAGTAAGTCCTCAATAAATATGATTGAATGAATGAATGAAATTTAGAGTGAAAGAGATTAGAAGAATGGTGACAGATAGAGAAAGAGATGAAATTAGTGGAAAAAGATAAGGAGAGAGAGGGAGTGAGTGGGAGAGGAAAATTGGCTACCAAGGTAGCTCATTCCCAAAGAGAAGCAGCGTGGCTCAGTTGAAAGAGCCCAGGCTTTGGAGTCAGTGGCCATGGGTTCAAATCCTGCTCCTCCACTTGTCAGCTGTGTGACACTGGGCAAGTCACTTAACTTCCCTGGGCCTCAGTTACCTCATCTGTAAAATGGGGATTGACTGTGAGCCCCCCGTGGGACAACCTGATCACCTTGTATCCCCCTCAGCATTTAGAACAGTGCTTTGCACATAGTAAGTGCTTAACAAATGCCACCATTATTATTACTACTATTATTTAAAGAGAAAATATGAAAAGAGCTAGCCAGTGAGAGCTATCTTCCATAGTGGACCCTATCTTGATCAGAAGCTCTTGACTCTCTTATTGCCTAACCCCATTAATGGTCAGGGAGTTAACAGGTGCAGTATGCACATAAAAAATTGAATTGATTTAAATTGTATCTGTTTTCAAGAGGTGGATAGAGGAGTTGGGAAGTGGATCCAATGTTGTTAGTCACTCATAGGCTAGTTCACGTTGATGAAAACAACCAATAACCAACAATTTTTGTTAATATTGGCTTTCTCCCAAAGAGCGGGTGGGCTCATTCCCAGAGAGTTCATTAATACATCCTGATTTACTTCCTTTTCCTTTCCATTCAGATGACAGGAATTCCACAGTGCAAGTTTCGAAACCCTACCTATTCCCTCCTTTGACTTTCCACTATTTAAGCTATCCAGAGTTGATAACATTGATCTGAAGTTCCTTCTTATCTTGATCATCAACTGATCAGCAGGCACTGGGCTAGTGATGGGCTTAGTTAAATTCCAACCATACATTGAGTTTTATAGGAATCAATGCAATGTTTGACTCCCTTTTTCTTCCCCAAATCACTATTTCAAAAGTACAGAATGAAGACATCTGATTTACCTTTATCATCTAGGCTGAAGGCTTCTCAATGGACCAGGACTCTGGAAGCTTAAATATACAGAGGTTTAGAGTCCATGAAAGTAAGATTGATAAGTAGCGGGAATGTGGATAAAAGTTTTAGACCATCCAATTCTCATCAAAAGCAGCATGATGCAGACTTGGCCCACTGTTGGGTAGGGACTGTCTCTAAATGTTGCCAACTTGTACTTCCCAAGCGCTTAGTACAGTGCTCTGCACACAGTAAGCGCTCAATAAATACGATTGATGATGATGATGATGAGAACTTACTTCAGTACATGAAAAGATGATTCACATTGATAAAATGTCCCATGACTCATCTTCATAGAAGGAATTGAGAAGAACTTTGGTAGAGTTAATTATTCACTGCCTTGCCTTCGGACAGACCACCCTTAAACGGTTCCATGTGGCTGGAATTCTCTATAGTTATTTTGCTCCTCTCCAACTCATTTTCATCTAAGATCTGAGGGTCGAAGTGGGAGTTCTCCATAGCTTCCACTTTCATTTTCTCCATTCCCACCCCCCAAAAGTCAATCTTATTTCTATACTGAGCCCTATGTGGGACAGGACTGATTTAAGTATGGTATTTGCTGAACACTGTGTTTCAAGGACTTAACAAGATAATAAAGTTTCACACAGTATCTGGTCCAGATGGGACTTATGTTCTAAGGGGAAGGGAGAACAGATATTTAACCCCCATTTTATGGGGATGAGGAAACTAAGGTATAGAAAAATTAAGTGACTTGCCTATGGTCACACAACAGGCAAATATCAGAGTCAGGATTAGAACTAGGTCTCTTGACTTCTATGCTTGGGTTCTTTCTACTAGGCTGTGCTGCTTCTATAAGGTGGTGAACTTTCCTGAGATTTCCCCTTAGATAAACACAGTGAGTTTTACACACTGCTTTCTTGTGTATCCTTTCTAAAGAAAAAAATTTTCAATTTATTTGTGAGGCAGACCAAATGGAATGCAATAGGATATCTGTTCACTTGAAATGAATCCATCTAGAAATACTTTTTTATAAGTGAGCACTGACTTTCCATAGAGCATTTAGCCATGAAGTGGCTACATTTGAAGGACAACTTTTGGTTATCCTTAGGGCAAAAAACACAAGAAAAAAATACTTACAGGGGTTCAGAACAGCAGCTCTAGTAATTGTTTTATGTCCCACAAATGTATGTGCTTAGCAGACTCTTCAATGATAAGGACGAAAGCAAGATTTAATATTTCAACAGCAGTATCTTAGGATGGGGAGAAAAGTAGTATATGGACAGCTATTTTATTGTCATTTCACTGACATTCACTGGTCCTTGGGAGCCTGGGAACAAATTTTTTAGTAGAACATAACCTGATAAAACAGGGTAAGCATTTTTAATAACTAAAGATTTTCATTTAAAATTCCATTTCTAAACTCAAGCAGTGATATTCTCTTTTGAATGAATTTATGTTGCCAATGTACATTTGATTTGCTGGGAATTATTGAAATAATTCACAGTGGTCTGTAAGCTTTTCCCTCATTTACCCAATAGCTCAGCATTTTGGGATGGATATCACTTATTTATACAACTAGACATTCATGTCCTTAGGCAATGCACAACAGGAACCTTTAACGTTTAAATGACAGCTATTGAAGAAACAAGACAGGCGACCAAAATAAAGCCAGTGAATAAGCCTTTCCGTTATATGAATATATTAGACTGTCACATTATCAAATCTCTCTGATGTTCTGTTTCATTTATCAGCTGCATTAACAATCTGAAAGTCTTATTCAGACTGACTGGTTTACTAAATGCCTACTTCTCAACAGTGTTTTCATGAAATGTTAAAGATAGAAATTAAAACAAAAGCTAACTTTGGTAGTAGTTCGTTGTGTTTTTCAGTATGAAAACATAAAATATTCTTTTGAGAAGAAATGTTTTTTTCTTTTAAATCTCCTTGAAGCTATAGATTACAGCAGTTGTGTACGTTAAAGCTTGGAAGAGAATGATCAATGCCCTTGCCAGGTGGTTAATAAGGATAAACTCAGGGAGAGGGAGGTCATAAGTAGGATTTGGGGACAGCAAAGATCAGAGACTCAGCAAAGAAACTTAAGTTTACAGCTCTATTATCTCTATTTCTTGAAGTAATTGAGGAACAGAGCTCCAAGATACGCTAAAATTCAGTGGCAAAAAAAAGTTATAATTAACTTTGCAATTTGTTCTGAAGGAAACTCGTTACTCAAAAAATCCAATAACATTTTAAGAAATGCTTTTGGAGAGAAGCCCTTCTCTGGAGAGAACAATGAAAATTTCAGTTTCATGACTGAAAAACTTGATCCAACAGTATTCTCTTCTAACCTCCTTTTCTGAGTTAAATTACCACTACATGGCAAGCTGAGCAACTTCCCAGCATGCCCCTTTACTTCCATGGGGTAGGCTTCTGGGAATTCATAATAGTAATAATGATAATTTTGATATTTGTTAAGCGCTTACTATGTGCCAAGCACTGTTCTAAGCGCTGGGGGAGATACAGGGAAGCAGCTTGGCTCGGTGGAAAGAGCGTGGGCTTTGGAGTTGGAGGTCATGTGTTCAAATCCTGGCTCCGCCAACTGTCAGCTGTGTGACTCTGGGCAAGTCACTTCACTTCTCTGTGCCTCAGTTGCCTTATCTATATAATGGGGATTAAAACTGTGAGCCCCCCGTGGGACAACCCGATCACCTTGTAATCTCCTCAGTGCTTAGAACAGTGCTTTGCACATAGTAAGTGCTTAACAAATACCATCATTATTATTATCATTATACAAGGTAATCAGGTTGTCCCACATGGGGCTCACAGTCTTCATCCCCATTTTCCAAATGAGGTAATTGAGGCACAGAGAAGTGAAGTGACTTGCCCAAAGCCACACAGCTGATAAGTGGTGGAGCCGGGATTAGAACCCATGACCTCTGACTCCCAAGCCCGTGTTCTTTCCACTGAGGAATGCTGCTTCTCTAGTATCCTACTTGACAACACAAAGTGTTGCTATTCCCGTGCTTCCTTAGGAACTAGAAGCTAGAGTTTACCCCAAAGATCATTGGATAAAACATTTAATTCTCCTTAGGGGAGCTCTTCCAGTCTCTGACTACTATCTAATAAGGAACCAAAGAGTTGATTTTCTTTTAGATCAATTTGTCTTTCCAGGAAGGTGACACATACCATCAAAGCCAAGACTTTCCCTAGGGGAAAACAAACAAACAAAGAACAATACCAGAGTCTTTCGATGTTTTGGAAACTAAAAAAAAAAAAAGACTCAAAAATCACCCCAAGATATGTTGGACTTACCCGCCCTTCAGAGTGCCATATTAAAGAAGGATTTAAGGTTTTAAATGGTCCTAAAAAAAAAACCCGTGCATTAGGGGAAATCTGGAAAATCTAAATCAATCAATCCATTATCAGAAGTATTCACTGAGAGTCTACACTGTACTAAATACTACTTGTGAGAGTAGACTACCTGGACTCTAACCCCAGCTCCATAACATTTCTGCTGGGTGACCTTGGGCAAGTAACTTAACTCCTCTGTGCCTCAGTCACCTCATCTGTAAAATGGGGATGGAGACTGCGAGCCCCACGTGGTTCAGGGACTGTTTCCAACCCGATTTGCTTGTATCCTCCCCAGGGCTTAATACAGTGCCTGGCACTTAGTAAGCGCTTAACAAATACCATCATTACAATAGAGTTAGTATACATAATGATGGTATTTTTTAAGTGCTTACTATGTGCAAAGCACTGTTCTAAGCACTGGGGGGATACAAGGTGATCAGGTTGTCCCACGTGGGGCTCACAGTCTTTAATCCCCATTTCACGGATGAGGTAACTGAGGCCCAGAGAAGTGAAGTGACTTGCCCAAAGTCACACAGCTGACAATAGAGAAGCAGGGTGGCTCAGTGGAAAAGAGCTCGGGCTTTGGAGTCAGAGGTCATGGGTTCAAATCCCGGCTCCGCCAATTGTCAGCTGTGTGACTCTGGGCAAGTCGCTTAATTTCTCTGTGCCTCAGTTACCTCATCTTTAAAATGGGGATTAAGATGGTGAGCCTCACCTGGGACAACCTGATCACCCTGTAACCTCCCAGTACTTAGAACAGTGCTTTGCACATAGTAAGCGCTTAATAAATGCCATTATTATTATTATTATTAATTGGCAGAGTTGGGATTTGAACCCATGACTTCTGACTCCAAAGCCCGGGCTCTTTCCACTGAGCCACGCTGCTTCTCCATGGTCTAACATATATGGTCTAGCAATTTATATATGGTCTAACAATCTAGTGGAGCTGAGAGCCTAGCATTTACAACCTAGTGGAGAAGACAAAAAATAAAATAAATTACATGTAGGGAAGAGACTAGAGTACAAAGGTCTGAACATAAGTGCAAAGAGGATGTGCAAATACCCAAATGCATAGGTGTTAGATACAAAAGTGTGGAGAGGGAAATAGGTTGGGGAGATGAGAGATTAAATCAGGGAAGGCCTCCTGGAGTAGGTGTGTTTTCAGATGGTCCTTGAGGATGGGAAGGTCAATGGTACATTTGATGAGAAGGGGGAGGGAGTTACAAGCAGAAGGGAGGACATGAACATGAGGTTGGCAGGGGAAGAGATGAGAATGTGGGAGAGTGGAGAGTCGATTAAAATGTAACCATTCTATAACTTCAAGTCCTGCAGCATCTGCTGGACTTTGCCAAATTCTATCAGCCTCTACACGGAGGCAGTGTTAAGTCACTAAAATGAGAACTTTTAGGACAAAGATTCATTTAAACATCAACTACATCAACACAAAGAGAAGAAAATCCTAATGAAAATTGCATTTCCATATCTCTTATAAATAGAAGGAGTTTCCTTCCAGGGAGTTATCTTTCTGAAATCTAGTGATCTTTGCATTTCACATGTTTCTGAAGAGAAGAAAGTTGTGAAGTTCGAGGAAATATAAAAAATCTATTTTGGTTTCCCAGTTATACAGAACCTGTTAGGGGGAGAGGGGACATGGTGTGATTTTTCCAATTATTTGAAACTGGGTTGAAAACAGTTGCCTTTGTAACGCATAAATATTTTAATTTTTTTGAAGAAAACAGCAGTTTGGGGAAAATCTGTTCTGCTTATCAAAAAGTTATAAGGTTATCACTGGGTTTATATTTTTGGGAAAAAAAAGATCTTGAAGGGAAAGGGGACACAGCAGTTGTGTCTGCATAAAGCAAATTTAATGGCGGTTTTACAGTGCTCTGCATTCAGTAAGGGCTCAATAAATATGATTGAATGAATGAAAGCATTCACATCTTCCTTCAAACACTTCAGGCAACAATTATTAGGAGGATTATGTATCAGTAATTCTTGTTGCAATTCAGTAGGGTAAGAATGAAAAGTATTAGTCTGAGTTGGTGCATACCAAGATGTTTTGCAGGAGAAGATCTGTATCCCTTAAATATACAATACTGTCTTCAAGGAAGTGCTCAATAAATACCATTGGTTGAGACAAACATTTAAATAAATTACAGATAGGGGAAATATTAGATTGTAAGGGCATGACATTAAATGTGATATATTTAAGCATTCACTATGTGCCAAGTTGTGTACTAAGCCCCAAATCATCAGATTTTTTTGTGGGACTCACAATCTAAGTAGGAGGGAGAACAGGCATTGTATCCCCTTTTGCAGATGAGGGAACTGAGGCAAAGATAAATTAAGTGACTTGCCCAAGATCACACGGCAGCTAAGTGGCAGAGCAGGAATTAGAACCCAGGTCTTCTAATTTCCAGCCCTGTGTTCTTTCCAAGGGTATCAACTACTTAGACAGGAAGGTGAATATGTGCCACACACAGTTCTTAGTGCTGGGGTACATATAATAGATAAATGGAGCTCAGACAGTCTCTAGTCAATCAATCAATCAATCATATTTATTGAGTGCTTACTGTGTGCAGAGCACTGTACTAAGCGCTTGGGAAGTACAAGTTGGCAACATATAGAGACAGTCCCTGCCCAACAGTGGGCTCACGGTCTAAAAGTCCTACATGGGGCTCACAGACTCTCAAGTGGAGGGAGACTAGGTATTTAATCTCCACTTTACAGATGAGGAAATTCAGGCACAGAGAAGTAAAGCCACTTGCCTGAGGTCACACAGTAAGCAAGTGGTAGAACTGGAGTCCTCTGGCTTCCAGGCTGTGCTCTTTCTGCTAGGCCATGCTAATTTAAGGAAAGACTATCCTTATCTACCTATCCTGAGCAACTGCACTGACTTTGATACCCACTAGCGATTTCCTTCTGCATATTTTTTGTGGTTATAGATATGTTCAGAATGGAAAGATTCTGTAGGATGTATTTGATCCTCTAAACAGAATTATAGAGTGATAACTCAGTACTTTCCCCTCATTGTTGCTTTCCTTTTTATCTTCAAGGCTCTTTAGCACTTTATAGCCCTACAAGGATCATGACTACAAAGAACTCTCTAGGAAGAGTAAATACCCAGCTGGATACTAAGATACAGGGAGGAGGATAAACCACAAGCCTCAATCCCATTTCTCTGCTTCCATCTCCATAATTAATCGCGGTGCCCAAGTATTTACTCTATGCTAAGCACTGGGGTTGATAGAAGGTCATCAGTTTGAATACTGTCCCTAGCCCATAGTATTCACAATCCACAGTATCTTATCTTCTAAGTGCTAAGTACAGTGCTCTGCCCACAGTAAATGCTCAATAAATAAGATTGAATGAATCTTCCATTTTAGAGTTGAGGAAACTGAGGCCTAAAGAGGTGAAGGGCCTTTGTTCAAGGTCCCACATCTGCTCAGCAACAGAATCCAGGTCTTTTGACTCCTGATCTGTACTAATTTTTTTTCGTTGGCACTTAAGTACTTACTAGGTGCCAGACATTGTACTAAGAGCCGGGGTAGATAGAAGATAATCAGGTCAGATGCAATCCCTGCCCCCAGATGGGATTCAAAGTCTAAGGAGGAGAGAGAACAGTATTGAACCCCATTTTACCGATGAAGCAACTGAGGCACATAGAATTTAGGTGACTTGACCAAGATCCCACAGCCGACAAGTCACAGAGCCGGGATTGGAATCCAGTTCCTTTGACTGTCCGGCTGGTGCTCTTTCCACTAGGCCATACTGCTTCCCAGTAAGCTATGCTGTAGCCCTAATTGGCCTCCACTTCTTGCTTGTTCAATCAATCAATCAATCAAGGCTGTCCATCACCTCGCCCCCTCCTACCTCACCTCCCTTCTCTCCTTCTACAGCCCACCCCACACCCTCCGCTCCTCTGCCGCTAATCTCCTCACTGTACCTCACTCTCGCCTGTCCCGCCATCGACCCCCGGCCCACGTCCTCCCCCTGGCCTGGAATGCCCTCCCTCCGCACATCCGCCAAGCTAGCTCTCTTCCTCCCTTCAAAGCCCTACTGAGCGCTCACCTCCTCCAGGAGGCCTTCCCACACTGAGCCCCCTCCTTCCTCTCCCTCTCTCCTCATCCCCCCTGCCTACCTCCTTCCCCTCCCCAAAGAACCTTTATATACGTTTGTACAGATTTATTACTCTATTTATTTTACTTGTACATATTTACTAGTCTATTTATTTTATTTTGTTAATATGTTTTGTTATGTTGCCTGTCTCCCCCTTCTAGACTGTGAGCCCGCTGTTGGGTAGAGACCGTCTCTATATGTTGCCAACTTGTACTTCCCAAGCACTCCGTACAGTGCTCTGCACACAGTAAGCGCCCAATAAATGTAATTGAATCAATCAATCAATCAATCAATAACAAGGTGGGCCAGCTGGCCAGGCACCCGTGGACTATTTGTCCGGCAAAAGAATTTCTCTGACCAGTCTCCGTCTTGTCAAATACTCACCCGAGAGTTTAGATCTTTACAAAAAAGAGAAGAATAGGAAATGAGAGATTTCCAAAAAGATAACCACTTTTTTTTTCTTCTTCACCCTTTAATGGGGAAGGATTACTTTAAGATTCTCCTTTCACGCTTGTCCAGAGGCAGAAATAAAGGCTGTAACTTTCTCCTCTTTCCAAAAGAATCTCCCAGAAACTTGCAAGCCGCTCACTCCGTCTCTTCATATGAGAGCCAGGAGAAGTATTTTTATCTTCTTTTTACAATAGCCTTTGAAAATGTGCAGCCTAGATAGTAGTTACCCAAGAAAATGTCCTTACCCTTGTGATTACCACATCATGACTCCTGACCAGATGCGGTTCAAAAGGGATTAATTCAGATTTGAAAACATTTCCAATGCACAGTGAAATTCTACAATTACCATGTTAATGCAGAGGGTATAGATGGCCAGTTCATTCATTCAGTTGTATTTATTGAGCACTTACTGTGTGCAGAGCACTTTACTAAGCGCTTGGGAAGTACAAGTTGGGAACATATAGTGACGGTCCCTACCCAACAGTGGGCTCACAGTCTAGAATTCAGTATGACCTATTTGAAGTAGCTTGGGACCGGTAGTCACAATCTATGTTGCCAAATTGTACTTTCCAAGCGCTTAGTACAGTGCTCTGCACACAGTAAGTGCTCAATAAATACAATTGAATGAATGAATGAAGACCTCCGTTCTACTTCCATCTCCACCAATTGCCCATTGTATGATCTCGGGAAAGCCACTTAACTTCTTTGAGTCTCAGTTTCCTCACCTGTACAATGGGACTAAGAGACTTGTTCTCCTTATTTCTTAGACTAGGAGTCTCAAAGTGGACAGGCACTGAATCTGTTCGAATTACCTCATATCGATCCAATATTAAGCATAGCGCTCTGCTCAAAGCCAATGCTTCATACATAGCCTTAGTATTACACGAGTTATATTCCATTCATGGATGGTTGACAGTGGTGTTGACAAAACTAGAAATAGAAAATGAAAACCTCTAAGGAAAATGACTAGGATGCTTTGCACGTAGTAAGCGCTTAACAAATGCCATTATTATTATTATTATTATTATGTGGTCCAACCCAAGGGGCAGAGAATTTGTGGGGGATGTGGAGGCAGGGCCAGAAAAGTTCTCTGTGCCAGTAGATAAAAATTAAACCTGTTATAGGGGAAAGTCACTAGCTGGAATGCCTCAGTAACTCATAATATTTCTGGGTGAATGAGAAATCAGTCTTCCCTTTCTCGGCTCCACCACCTCCCAGCAATCAATCCATCGATGGTATTTATCGAGTGCTTAGGGTGTGCAGGCCACCATAAAAAGCACTTGAAAGAGAACAATATAACAGACATATGGACAGTTTTGCCCACAAAGAGCTAAAGACTAGAAGGGTGCAGACTTTAAAATAATGATGGATAGGTGCGAAAGTGCTGTGGGGCCGAGGGTGGGGTGAATATTAAGTACTTAAAGGGTAAACAGAAGTGTCCTTCTTGGTTAAAATCCTGTTTTTCACTTCTCATTTCCCCTCTACTTCTCCATTTTCCCTTTGATTCTTCGTCTCATCCTCCAGCCCAACTGTTGGCCCTGACTTCTGCCTCATCTCTATTCCACTACTGAAAGGCCACAAACTACCAATGATTAATTTGCTTTTGCAACTTTGATTTCACCATTCAGACAACACACATTGTTCTCCTGCCTGTGGACAAAAAAGTGATAATAACTGTGGTACTTGTTAACTGCTTAGTATGTGCCAGGCAATGCACTAAGCACCGGAGTAGATACAAGGCAATCCAACTGCACACAGTCCCCGTTCCACGATAAACCACTTCTTGTCTATTTCTGAGGTGGTGTGTCCGTTAGCAAGTTCAGGTGTCCAATATTATTGTAGAAGGACGATGCAAAATGCTAGTTTAGAATTGCCATAGCACTTTAGTGAAAGGCCTATATCTTCATTTCAGTTTGTAAGGTTGTAGAGTTGGCCTTTAGTGAAGGGCCTGTATCCCCATTTCAGTTTGCAAGATAATAGAGTTGGGGGAAATACAGAAAAGACCTAAATATACCTAATCCACTTTATAACAATGCGTGCTGTGTATTTCATACTGAATGTTTTTTATAATACTGCAAACTTCACAGTTTACATTTCCAGAGTTAGAAGGTATAAATCACATTGACTACTACCGGCACGTCTGCAAGAGGTAAATAGGATAGCAGTTTGAAAAATACAACTGGGCGGGCCCCATTTCTTGTCTAATGATTGCCAGAGTTCCAGGCTCCTTTCCAATTCAGGGAAAGAGGAATAGGTGACTAAAATGATTCAGTGCCCGTCACTGTCCAATGCTCCTTTACTGAATTGAAAAGCCTGAATCTCTGGGGTTTCTTTGGGACGTGCTGCCAAACTGGAGAGATTCTAAATGTTCATGTGTAGTTGGTATGGAGAAGCCGCGTGGCTCAGTGGAAAGAGCATGGTTCTTTGGAGTCAGAGGTCATGGGATCAAATCCCGGCTTCGCCACTTTTCAGCTGTGTGACTTTGGGCAGGTTACTTAACTTCTCTGTGCCTCAGTTCCCTCATCTGTAAAATGGGGATTAAGACTGTGAGCCCCACGTGGGACAACCTGATCACCTTGTAAACTCCCTAGTGCTTAGAACAGTGCTTTGCACATAGTAAGCGCTTAATAAATGCCGTCATTATTATTATCCCACTGCTTAGAACAGTGCTTGGCACATAGTAAGTGCTTAACAAATACCATTATTATTATTATTATTATTATCATTATTATGAGAAGCAGCATGGCCTACTGGAAGGACCCCGGCCTAGGAGTCAGAGGTCCTGGGTTCTAATAATAATTCTAATTCTAATCCTAGATCCACCACTTATTTGCTGTGCAATCTTGGGTAAATCACTTAACTTCTCTGTGCCTCAGTTCTCCCATCTGCAAAATTGAGATTCAATACCTGTTCTCCCTCCTACTTAGACTGCAAACCCCACGTGGAATTCAATTATTGTTAATTTACCCCAGTGCAACCTACTGTGCTTTTTTATGGTATTTGTTCAGCACTTACTATGAGCCAGACACTGTTCTAAGTCCTGGGGTAGATAGAAGTTAGGCAGGTTGGAAACGGCGCATGTTCCACATGCGGCTCACAGTCTTAATCCTCATTTTATAGATGAGGTGACTTGCCCAAGGTCACACAGCAGATAAGTGGGTGGAGCCGGGATTAGAAACTAGGTCCTTCTGATTCCCAGACCCGTGATCTAACCACTTGACGATGCTACTTCTACATTTCTGACAAATAACAAGCACTTAAATACCAGAGTTAACATTGTTATCATTAATGTTTATTGAGGGCTTTCTGTGGGCAGAGCACTGTACTAAAAACACTTGGGAGAGTACAACAGAGTTGGTAGGCACATTCCTTGCCCAAAATAATAATAATAAAAATAATGATGGCATTTATTAAGTGCTTACTATGTGCAAAGCACTGTTCTAAGTGCTGGGAAGGTTACAAGGAGATCAGGTTGTCTCACGAGGGGCTCACAGTCTTAATCCCCATTTTACAGATGAGGAAACTGAGGCACAGAGAAGTGAAGTGAGTTGCCCAAAGTTACACAGCTGACAATTGGTGGAGCAGGGATTCGAACCCGTGACCCCTGACTCCAAAGCCTGGGCTCTTTCCACTGAGCCACATTTACATACACTTTCTTCCTCTAGTTAAGAGTAATTTGAACCAATTGCATTTTTGAAGATTAGCCACGGGCTACCCTACTGCTACTACTATGAGAAGCAGCATGGCCCAGTGGAAAGAGCCTGGGCTTTGGAGTCAAAAGTCAGGGGTTCAAATCCCAGCTCCACCAATTGTCAGCTGTGTGACTTTGGGCAAGTCACTTCACTTCTCTGTGCCTCAATTCCCTCATATGTAAAATGGGGATTAAGACTGTGAGCCCCCCGTGGGACAACCTGATCACCTTGTAGCCGACAACCTGATCACCTTGTAACCTCCACAGCACTTAGAACAGTTCTTTGCATATAGTAAGTGCTTAATAAATGCCATCATAATTATTATTATTATTACTACTACTACTAACAATGATAATTGTGGTGTTTGTTAAGTGCTTTTCCTACCTCCTAGGGATGTCATGAGGGTAAAATGAGCTAAGCAAAGTGAAATCTCTTTGGTACAATAAAAGCAATTTACAAATTCAAGTTCAAGTAGAAAAAGC
The DNA here is from genome assembly GCF_015852505.1 of Tachyglossus aculeatus. Classification (NCBI taxonomy): domain Eukaryota; kingdom Metazoa; phylum Chordata; class Mammalia; order Monotremata; family Tachyglossidae; genus Tachyglossus; species Tachyglossus aculeatus. Next base: position 12,686,874 of record NC_052075.1, read on the forward strand.
ATGATTATGGGAATCAAAAACCTTGGGATCTGATCCCAGCTTTGCAGTAAGTGAAATATTGACTGGTGGTATGTCATCAGGGAGAAGCTTTTTCTCGATTGTGAGCCCACTGTTGGGTAGGGACTGTCTCTATATGTTGCCAACTTGTACTCCCCAAGCGCTTAGTACAGTGCTCTGCACACAGTAAACACTCAATGAATACAATTGATTGATTGATTGACTGTCTCTATATGTTGCCAACTTGTACTTCCCAAGCACTCAGTACAGTTGCTCTGCACACAGGAAGTGCTCAATAAATACGATTGATTGATTGATTGATTGATTGGTAGTGCTCTAGTAAAAAGCTTCTGGAACCTGCAAGAATGTTACTCCGAGGCAGACAGTCTTACCAGGAATGACTTTATTAAGGAAAAGGCCTACTTAAGTAATAAATGATGTTCAATATAAAACTCTTGGTGTGATAAATTTAGGATGAACATACAAGGGGCTCTCAAGGTTTTAAAATACATCTGCTCTGATTAATGAGCATATGTACTTTTTTTAATGTGATGGAACCAGTAGTCTACATCAAAAAAGCCCAAAACTCTCCAGCTCTTCACGGAAAGCAGAAGGGATGTTCATCCTCTATGATGTCTGAACAATTCCACTGGGAAACTAATGATCTACTGTATTCAAAAACATCTAAAAAACAATACCATCTGGTGTTAAGCAGAATTCTAGCCAAGAGCTGGCAGCAAAATAGATTTGACAACCTTGACATGAAAACTATTTATTCCCAATGCCAATTATGTACTGCCTGCCAGTTCAATAGCACATCTTTCCAAGAATGGCATTTAGCCCTTCTGGCATCTGAAACATACCGCACACAATCTTTTCACCTCCGAGATGAAAGCAAACACACTTATGTCCACTGCCAAACTGAAGTAACACAAGAACGTAAGATCCAAGTGGCCCAGGGTTGATTAACTATTCAGCCTAAATGACTCTGAAATGGCAGCTTTGTGCCTGGAATGAATCTGGTTTGATTTTACTCCTCTCACATACATGCCAGGATTGAGATTGGATGCTGGAATGAAGATACCACCTTCTAGGCACTACTGGTCATAGTTACAATAATCACACCAATTGTATAAAACATGGTTATTCACATTCCTCCAAAGCCAACGCAAGTGATTTAAATATTTACCTGTTCCATGTGCTCCCATGGTTGGTTGAGAATTGGAAAGAAAAGTTATAAAAAAAATTCCGAGCATAAAAGTTCCATTGTCTGATTTCAAGTCAGTGGCATAGATAATCATGGCTTCCTAACTATAATTCATCACTTATAAAGAGTGCTCAGAGCTACATAGAAGAGAAGTTGAAAAGGATGGCAATAATAACCTTTCAGATCTATAAATCTTCATTGGGATATGAAAAGAAGGTACGATTTATGCATTCTGCAAAGCCAGCTAGGAATAATTGCTCTCAGAACAGACACATATGCTTTAAGGTGTAGATCTTTTTTTTTTTGTCACTCACTGACCTGTGACCAAATACAGGGCAGGTTGGTTTTGGGTCACAAAGAGGAAACACTGCCATCCATAATCAGTGAAGACCCACTCTTCTGAGAGTCATTTGTAAACCTGAGACTCAGTGGGTTTAATTTTTGTGAGACTGTCCAATTGAAACATAAATTTAGATTTTCCCTTCCAGTGGAGGTTGGGGTCTGAGTAGCTTGATCTGCTTTGAGGGCCTGAGTGGCCTAGCTGAAGTTCAAATCTATTTAGGGAATAAGGCTAAGCAATCAATGGACTTCATGGAGAACTATTACAATAAATACAGGAATTCAACAGCTCTCTCCTCATTATAGATGAAGACTGGGGTAAATAAACAAAGGAAAGACTATGGTTCCAGCTACAGTTCTCTGAGCCCAAAATTGTCATCCTTGTTATGATTATCACCAAATGATCAGCTTCATCTTTATATTCATCATCATCAAGTTATCAGGCACCTAAAGGATATCGAGGATATTCAGGATATACTATGAATTAAAAGAGCCCCTTTCTGATGGTTTATGCAAAAGTGCAGAGAAGCAGAGAATATAGAATTTATATATTCTAAGGCATTCACTTGGACCTAATCCATGTCCTACATGGGGCTCAGAGTCTTAATCTCCATTTTTCCGATGAGGTAACTGAGATACAGATAAATTAAGTGACTCGCCAAGGGTTACACAGCAGACGAGTGGCTAAACTGGGATTAGAACTCAAGTCCTCTTACTCCCAGGACTGTGCTCTTTCCACTAATCTGTGCTTCTTCCCAAGCTGCATATGTTGGCAAACATGCTCTCAATATTTCTGGATAATATTAGACAGATACACAATAAAATATCTTTTTTAACTGCATTTGGATTGTCCTTTCAGACTGTATTAGCATAAATTCTGATTAGAAAATGAAGAATATCTGAGAACACAAAATTGTGCTGCAAAAATATGCTGGTCAGGTAATTTACCAGTTTGAATGTCAACTTTGCAGAACTCCTTGATTTGCTGTTCTTCTCTTTGGGAATCCCGATTAAACAATAGCATACAAACTAAGCAATCCTGCTCTCTCCCTCCCCCTAAGACTATGAGCCACATACAAGATAATGAACTTGTCAATCTGTCAAATCTATCTCAACGCTTAGCAAAGTGCTTGGTACATAATGAGTGCTTAACAAATGGTACAGCTATTGTTATTATCATTAATAGTAATACTAACACTTGGAAACATTTACTGTTTGTATCAAATGACCCTGAATTCTGAGAAGCTTCTCTCGCATTTTTATGCTGGAGATGAAAAAGTATTTAAACTTTTCCTCACAGAATCTCTCCCCAGTCCATTTTCAGGGGAAAGAACTCTGCTGTCTCCCGCTTCTAGACTGTGAGCCCACTGTTGGGTAGGGACCGTCTCTATATGTTGCCAACTTGTACTTCCCAAGCGCTTAGTACAGTGCTCTGCACACAGTAAGTGCTCAATAAATATGATTGATTGAATGAATAAATGATTAATAATCCTTTTGGAGGTTTTTATGAATCCCCAACAACCAAATGAACAATCGACACCTCTCGAAAAAATGTATACCATGGCACATAATCAACACAGATTGACAGTGTGTTACCAATGTCTGACATCAAGTCTCAGACTACATTACAGGTTAGAGAGAGGAATTGTAAAGTTCAAACTCCTTTCTGGCCTTGGGACCTGGATTTAACAGGCACACTACATTTGATTTCAGAGCAATTCCCATCAACACGGCCTCCATGCTACATTTAACGTAAAATGACAAGACAGCAGCAGAAACAATAAAGTTGGGGAATATTGTCAGACCAGCTTTGAAGCAATGCTCAGGCCACACATCTTCCCTGGGAGGGATGTGGGAGGAGAATGGCTGACAGCAGAATACTTGAAGAGCTGCTTTCTGGGGAGCTGAAGTGGAGAAATCGTAAATAAGAACAGAAGGGCCATTTGAAAGGCAATGCAGAAAGTATTCAGGTGATATCACAGAGGAGAGAATAGTGCAAAACAGGAGAAACAAAATTAGCACGAAGAGTAGACGGTGGTGAATGAGGACAGCAGGGTACAGTATAAAATGAGAAAGGGATTTACCAGCCATGCCTTGTCAGTAACAACCACACTCGCCAACTTATAGAATCTTGTCATTAATGACATTAGCCAGTCAGTAAATCATTATATATTGAGCAGAACACTGTACTAAGTTATTGGGAGAGTACATTATAACAATAAACAGATACATTCCTTGCCCACAATGAGCTTAAAGTCTAGAGAAAGAGATATTAATATAAATAAATGAACTACAGATATGTACATAATGCTGCGGGGCTGGGGGTGGAGGAGGGATAAATAAAGGGAGAAGACACATTCAGGGTGAGGCAGAAGAGAGTGGAAGCAGAGGAAAGGAGGCCTTGGTTAAGGAAAGCATCTGGGAGGAGATGTGCCTTCAATAAGGTTTTGAAGGTGCAGGGAGCAACTGTCTGTTGGATTTGAGGAGGAGGAGGTAGGTTGTGGGAAAGAGGTCAGCAGAGGAAAGGAGGCCTTAGTTAAGGAAAGCATCCTGGAGGAGATGTGCCTTCAATAAGGTTTTGAAGGTGCAGGGAACAATTGTCTGTCCCAGGTGGAACATAGAAACATGCGTACCAACTCTATTATACTGTACTCTCCCAAGAACTTCGTCAAGCACTCTACCCACAGTAAGTGCTCAGTAAATATGACTCACTGATGCAGTGGATAGCTTTTCCTCATGAGGTCTCTTCAGAAAGTACATTCTAAAAATAATTTGTTACCTAGAGAATGCATCAAAATAATAAAATCAAATTTAGAAAATCAGAGGTTAACTGCTGTTTGTGGCTTATACTGAATCAACGTACAGGCGCTAACCTTGAAAATGTCTTTAAATTTCTGTCACCTCAGTCTTCCTTTTCTCCTTTTTCCCTTGTTATTTGAGATTATTGTTGAGGGGAGATGAATAGCTGCCGATCAGTAACAACAAGACTTCTGTCATCTTTAGCTTTAGGCTCCTGTCTAATTCCTCTAGGATTACTATGTTTCAAATACGATCAATTCTCTATCACTCATATGTGAACGCTCTTAGAAATACATCAGTTCTCCTTCAGGGTTTCAGAAATAGAGGATACTTGTTTCACAAAATACCTCCTTTTCATGTTTAACCCTTATGAATATTGTCAGAGTTAACAGTTTGGATAAAACAAATAGTGTCTCTAAGTCCCAAAACAAAAACCCCAAATGAGGCGTTACAGTCAGCGTTAGGGTTGGAGTCAATTATTATCTTGGTATCATACTGATAGTATTTATTAATTACCCACTGTCAGAGTTAGGCTCTTAGACTGTGAATCCCGTGGGGGACACAACCTCTGTGCTAAGTACATTGCTGTGCACGTAAAAAAATCCCACTCTTTATTTTATAATAACAATAATAGCATTTATTGAATGCTTACTATGTGCAAAGCACTGTTCTAAGCGCTGGGGACATTACAAGGTGATCAGGTTGTCCCACGGGGGGCTCACAGTCTTAATCCCCATTGTACAGATGAGGTAACTGAGGCACAGAGAAGTTAAGTGAGTTGCCCAAAGTCACGCAGCTGACAGTTGGCGGAGCTGGGATTTGAACCCATGACCTCTGACTCCAAAGCCCGGGCTCCTTCCTCTGAGCCACACTGCTTCTCTAATAATGAGTATTGACAATGAGATTGAGGTAATTAAGATAATGAGTATTGTCATTATCACTAGAGTCAACGCAATAGTCTTAAATGCCTGTAGTATTTGTAGAGCACTTACTACGCTCCGAGCACTGTCGTAACCAGTTGGAAGAAAGCGGTGCATTGTCTCTAAGCTGCCCTAGCCCCTCTACCCGGCCCTCCCCTGTCACTGCCCTGGGAGATTACCTTTAGATCCCTGGGTACCTACTTCCTCTCTCCTGCCTCTGTTGGGCCTCAGCTTTCATCATACCCTCTACAATGCCCATGTGGACTTAAGCTCCAGCACCACACGTCTGCTGTGTGACCTTGGGCGAGTCACTTAACTTCTCTGTGCCTCCTCTGCAAAATGAGGATTAAGACTGTGGGACAGTGATTGTGTCCAACCCGATTATCTTGTATCTACCCTAGGACTTAGAACAGTGACTGGCACATGTTAAGCACTTAACAAATACAATTATTATTACCATGCAGTTTGGACTTCCGCATCAGACAGCTGCGTGACTTCTATGGGTTCCTTTTATCATACCCTGTAGCTCTATGGGACCTCAGCATCCTCCCAATTATAATAATGGTATGTGTTAAGTGTTTCTTTTGCCAAGTGCTAACAAAGCGTTGGGCTAGATACAAGACAATCGGCTCATAGCCAGTCCGTGTCCTTCATGGGAGTCACAATCTAAGGAACTACCTGCCCGCCATGCTGGCTCCCTGGGATCCCACCCAGATCTCCTCCTCTGCATCACCGAGGAACCTCCATCCCCTCCTTCCTTCCTCCAGTCCAGCGGGACAGAGAAAAGCAGTCACAGCCAACTTGGCACTGTCTCCACAATATCTCAGGAAGGCTATGGCGATCGCTACCATAGCAGTCGCTGTGGTCACGGCTGTGCCTGGACTCAGAGCTTCCAGGTACCTGAATGAATCAGCATTCATTCATTCAACTGTTTTTACTGAGCACTTTGCCCACAGCGTTGTACTAAAACCTTGGGAAAGTACAACACAACAATAAATAGGACATTCCCTGCCCACAGTGAACTTACAGTCTAGAGGTGGAGAGACAGCAAGGCGTAGTGGATAGAGCTTGGGCCATGGCCAAGTAACTTCACTTCTCTGTGCCTCAGTTATCTCATCTGTAAAATGAGGGTTGAGACTGTGAGCCCCATATGGGACAGGGTGTGTGTCCAACTTGATTTGCTTGTATCCACCCCAGTGTTTCTCCTCTCAGGACTTCACCTGGAGAGTTTCCGGTACTCTACCAGTCTTGACTACGGGAGGGAGAGTCGCGTGGCTCAGTGGAAAGAGCACGGGCTTTGGAGTCAGAGGTCATGGGTTCAAATCCTGGCTCTGTCAAGTTGTCAGCTGTGTGTCTTTGGGAAAGTCACTTAACTTCTCTGTGCCTCAGTTCCTTCATCTGTAAAATGGGGATTAAGACTGTGAGCCCCATGTGGGACAACCTGATCACCATGTTTCCTCCCCAGGGTTTAGTACAGTGCTTTGCACATAGGAAGTGCTTAACAAATGCCATCATTATTATTATTATTGTTATACCCATTCCATTCCTAGCTTGGGCAGTGGCTAGCGAGTGGAAGGCAACCTGCTACAAGTCAAAACTCACCTATGCTGGGCAACACTGGCATGGGAGAGAGTCGAGGGTGGAGACTCAAATGTACTGCCTGGAAGGATGGAATGGTAAACCACCTCCTTATCTTTACCAAGAAAACTCTCTGGATGCGCGATAAGAACGATTGCAGATGGAGGTGAGACGTTTTAGGAGAGATATCTCCATGGCGTCGCTATGGGCCGGAGACGACTCGACAGCATAAGACAAGACCCCAGGGCTTAGTACAGTGCCTGGCACGTAGTAAGCACTTAACAAATGCATCATTATTATTTTAGCCACAGCACCCGACTGATCTTTGGGTTTGTCATCTTGTGTTAAGGTTTTATCTTATTTCTCCTCAAGTACCCGTTTCCAGTCCCCTCTTCCCCTTGTTTTATTTTCAGATTGTGAGCCCCCCAAGAGACAAGTGTCTAATTCCCACCTGTGTATTCTTTCCCAGCTCCTGGTAAAGTGCTCTGCACATACTTAGACTTAATAAATACTATTATTACTACAACCACCACCTGTGTTAGGACGGAAAACAGGAAGCATGTTAGGAATAGAAAATCCTGAACTGCTTTCTGTCAATTTGACAGATAAACATATGGATGGACGCTGGAATAGGATTGATGGTTCAAGATGCCAGAAGCAATAACCTTATCTGCATTGAGCAATCTCCAATATTGCTAAATTGGCACCGAATGCTGGTTTACCTTCTGCAGTTTGAGGTCAAAAATGGAATGTATCTTTTCAAGGTAATTCTTTTTGAACACGTAAGTTTCCCTGAGTTCAGGAGACCTGGATTCAAACCCAGCGCTTAGAACAGTGCTTTGCACATAGTAAGCACTTAATAAATGCCATCATTATTATTAAATCCCAGCACCTCCTCTTGCTTGCTGTGTTGTGACCTTAAACAAGTCACTTAACTTCTTAGTGCATCAGTTTCCCCATTTGTAAAATGAGGATTAAATGTCTGTTCTTCTGTTTCCTTGGAATTTTATCCCATATGGAACAATGACTCTATCTAATAATAATAATAATAATGGCATTTATTAAGTGCGTACTATGTGCAAAGCACTGTTCTATGTGCTGGGAAGGTTACAGGGTGATCAGGTTGTCCCAGGTGGGGCTCACTGTCGTAATCCCCATTTTACAGATGAGGACACTGAGGAACACAGAAGTTAAGCGACTTGCCCAAAATCACACAGCTGACAATTGGCGGAGCCGGGATTTGAACCCATGACCTCTGACTCCAAAGCCCGTTCTCTTTCCACTGAGCCACACTGCTATCTGATCTGATTGCATGGAATCTGCCTCAAGCATAGACTGTAAACCCACTGTGGGCGGGGATTGTCTCTCTTTATTGCTGCATTGTACTTTCCAAGCTCTTAGTACATTGCTCTGCACACAGTAAGCACTCAATAAATACGATTGAATGAATGGAGGTGTTTAACAAAATATCACCATTAATATTTCTGTTATTATTACGATCATCATCATCATGATCATCATAGGGCCATGAGGAGTGTGTGTTACTCTTCATTGAACAGATTATTATGAGTGGTAACTTTCTTTCTATAGCACGGAGTACTGGGAAGAGCATGGGCCCGGGAGTTTTAATCCTGGCTCCTCTACTCATCTGCTCTGGGTCCTTGGGGAAATCACTTAACTTCTCTGTGCCTCCGTTTCCTCATCTGTAAAATGGGGATTGCATTGTCCAACTTTGTTGTACTGAACTTTCCGAAGCACTTAATCCAGTGCTCTGCATATAGTCAGCGCTCAATAAATATGAATAAATACCACAAATATGAATAAATATGAATAAATACCATTAATTTAATCTGGCCTTGCCACGTGCAGATTACTGGGCTTCAGATCTCCTATAACTGATGTGAGCTCTACATATTTTTTGAAGACCCAACACTAGTAGAATGCTAGAATAAGAAGGATCTAGGTAGAAAAGTTAAAAATGTTCTTTTCGTCTTGATAAATATACTTTAGTGCAAGTTTTCCTAGCCCCTTAGATTGTGAGCTCCATGTGGGGCAGACTGAATCCAATCTGTATATATTTAGTACAGTGCTTGGCATATAGTAAGCACTTAACAAATATCACCATTTAATATTATTATGATTATATCATTTGCAAATGTGATGCTCCCTTACTGAACACCCCGAATGCCAGGATAAATCCCAGTTCTGGGACAAGGGAGTGAGAAATAGTGTAAAATTAGAAAGCTGAGATATTTAAACCAGAGAATAATGTTCATTCAGTATGATTTTTGAAACAGTCTGCAACTTTATCGATTTTCCTGAAGTTCTAAGACCATCAGACATATGAATCATCGGGTTCGGGGAAATTGTTTTCCCACCAGGGATTCCTTACAATAGAAAGAGTTTTCACGTTAACATGACACATTTATCTGCTGCCACATTTATCGGCTTATTGAACACTTGCACTAAAGTATTTTTATCAGGACGAAAAGAACATTTTTAACTTTTCTACTTAGATCCTTCTTATTCTAGCGGTCCATTAGTGCCAGAGCTTTAAGATATGTATAGCTCATCAGCTGTGGGAGATCTGAAGCCCAGTGAATTTGCATGTGGCAAGGCTGGAATAAATTAATGGTAATAATAACAATAATAATAATAATAATAATGGTATTTATTAAGCACTTACTATGTGCAAAGCACTGTTCTAAGTGCTGAATAATATTAACAATGGCATTTGTTAAGGGCTTACTATGTGCAAAGCACTTTTCTAAGCACTGGGGAGGATACAAGGTGATCAGGTTGTCCCACTTGGGGCTCACAGTCTTAATCCCCATTTTCCAGATGAGGTAACTGGGGCACAGAGAAGCTAAGTGACTTGCCCAGGGTCACACAACTGACAATTGGCGGGGCCGGGATTTGAACCTATGACCTCTGACTCCCAAGCCTGGGCTCTTTCCATTGATCCACGGGTATTTATTCATTTAATCATTTATTGAGAGCTGACTGTATGCAAAGAACTGTATTAAGTGCTAGGAAAGTACAATACAACAAAGTTGGAAGATGCAATCCCTGTCCACAGTGATCTTAAGTGCTTAGTACAGTGCTCTGCACACAGTAAGCACTCAATAAATACGATTGATGATGATGATGATGATCTTACCCGCAAGCTTTTCCTGGCCCAGAAAGGAAAAGAGCAGAAGGCATCACAGTGACTCCAAAAAACTGCCTTGGACTCCAACCTCAACCTCTGACTTTTCTCAGGCTGAATGTTCAGGGACCGGGTTACCATTCTTGTGCTTGTGGACTCAAAACTTCCCACAGCACTTGCATACACAGCTCATCTTGAACACATCGAGAAGCAGCATGGCTCAGTGGAAAGAGCCCGGGCTTTGGAATCAGTGGTCATGGGTTCAAATCCCAGCTCTGCCAATTGTCAGCTGTGTGGCTTTGTGCAAGTCACTCAACTTCTCTGTACCTCAGTTCCCTCATCTGTAAAATGGGGGTTAAGACTGTGAGCCCCCCGTGGAACAACCTGATCACCTTGTAACCTCCCCAGCGTTTAGAACAGTGCTTTGCACATAGTAAGCACTTAATAAATGACATCATCATTATTATCTTATTACATGGGCACTCACGTACAATTCCCATTTTTTTCTGCCTCCTAACTGCAATTTACTTTAGACTCTATCTTCCCCGCTAGACTGTAAGCTCTTTTTAGGCAGGGATCATGTTCACTAGCTCTACTGTACTCTTCCAAGTACTTAGCACAGTGTACTGCACTCAGTAAGAGGTAAATAAATGCACCTGCTTGCCTCGATAAATGTCTCATGCGTGCACAAAACAATTTCTTCCCTCACTGACTCTCCTTGATCCAGCCTTTCCAGGTTGTACCAGGTCAGACTCATGTTAAGGGGAAGATCAATCCATTATTCTTCCATTGTGTTATATCCAAATACTGTAATGTAATATAAGTCATTGCAGAACTGGATGTGTTAATTTTATTTAATATAAGCTCCTTGAGGGCAGATATCTCATATAATAATAATGATAATTATGGTACCCCATAAGGCTTGCTATGTGCCAAGTACTTTTCTAAGCACTGGGGTAGATATAAATAGATCAGGTTGGACACAGTCCCTGTCCCATGTGGGACTCATAGTCTTAATCCCATTTAACGCCTGAGGGAATTGAGGCCCAGAGAAGTTAAGCAACTTGCTCGAGGTCACACAGCAGACATGTGGTGGAGACAGGATTAGAACCCAGGTCCTTCTGACTCTCAAACCCATGCTCTATCCACTAAACCATGCTGCTTCTATTATTTTGTACTCTCCCACGCACTTAGTTCAGTGCTCTTCACACAGTAAACACTTAAATACACCACTGATTAACTGATTTCAGTCATTATAGCCTGGAGAATTATGAAATGGCAACAATTTAGAGGGAAATTGTTTCTTCTGCAGCAAATTCCATCCTCAGAGACTTTATCTTTTTGGAGTATGAATGAAAGTAGTGTTTGGGGGTTTTTTTTAATGGTATCTGTTAAGTGCTTATTATGTGCCAGGCACAGTATTAAGCACTGGAATAGATACAAAATAGGAGAAGCAGCATAGCCTAGTGGATAGAGCATTAGTCTGGGAGTCAGATGACCTGGGTTCTAATCCTGACTCATCCTCGTTTCTGCTGTGTGACCATGGGAAAGTCACTTGACTTCTCTGTCCCTCCACTACCTCGTCTGTAAAATGGGGATTAGAATTGTGAGCCCCATTTGGGCAATGTACTCTTTCAATGTGATTAGCTTGTATCTACTCCACTGCTTAGTACAGTGCCTCGCACATAGTAAGCACTTATAACAAAGAACTAAAAAGCTAATCAAGTTGGACGGAGTCCAGATTTCACGTGGAACTCACAATTTTAATCCTCATTTTGCAGATGAGGTCACTGAGGCACAGAGAGAACTGAAGTGACTTGCCCAAGGTCAAACGGCAGACATGTAGATATTAGAAGATATTAGAACCCAGGTCCTCTGATTCTCAGATCAGGGCTCTTTCCACTGGGCCATGCTGCTTCTCTAGGAACAGAGACCAGTAAGCTCGGTTTTATCTAACAGCATTTATTTTCACAGTAATCTGCCTTTACTTTTATGTGATGAAAACCATTTTCAGATTTAATTTGTGGCTTTAAAAACAGGGCCTTAAGGGCGTGTATCCTTACACTGTTCTGAAGCGTAGACATAGAGGTGATGAGGAACCTAGAAGGAAGCACCTGGTAACTCAGTCTTCTGAATGAAATTTAGTGTGTTCGTCACTATCCTTAATACATGGGTTTTGGGGGGGTACAAGGTCCTGTGAAATAGAATATGGTGGTGATTTCTATGTCTTACCCAGTACAAAGTCAAATTTGCCTGCCCTTCAAATAGGGAAAAAAATGGAAATTCTGTTCTTTGAAAACATTCCTGTATGTTTCTTTTCCTCCTCGATATTTTTCAGTTTAATATCATTTTGAGAATTAAGTTTTTCTAAGAGCAGCATGGCCTAGTGGAAAGAACATGGGCATGAGAGGAAGAGGATTTGGGTTCTAATCCGGCTCTACCTCTGGTTCACCTTTGTGCTTCCTTTTCCTCATCTGAAAAATGGGGATCTGATGCCTGTTCTCCTCCCTACTTTGACTATGAGACCCTGGTACGACAGGGACTCTGTCTGACCCAATTCAATTGTATTTACTCCAGAGCTTAGAACAGTGATTGACACAAAGTAAGAACTTGAGAAATAATAGTAATGGTAATGACAATTATGATAATAAATCATATAGCATTTGTACTCTCACCCAAACATGAGTATCTATCTTTTGGGATTTGAAGGTAACACTAAAATCCACCTGTTCCTCTTCATCCAAACTGCTATCCCATTAATCCAATCACTTATCCTAGCCAGCTCTGATTATTTTATCAGCCTTCCTGCTGACTTCCCTGCCTCCTGTATCTCCACACTCCAGTCCATAGTTCACTCTGCTGCCCAGATCATTTTCCTACAGAAATGTTCAGGGCATTTTTCCCTACTCCCCGAGAAACTCCAGTAGTTGTCCATCCAACTCTGCATCAAGCGGAAACTCCTCACCATTGGCTTTAAAGCACTCAATCACCTTTGTCCCTCCCACCTCACCTCGCTACTCTCCTGCTACAACCCAGCACACACATTTTGCTCTTTTAATGTTAACCTTCTTGCTGTACCTCGATCTCATCTATCTCTCTGCTGACCTTTTTCCCACAACCTACCTCCTCCGAGGTAGGGACCGTCTCTATATGTTGCCATCTTGTACTTCCCAAGCACTTAGTACAGTGCTCTGCACACAGTAAGCGCTCAATAAATATGATCGAATGAATGAATTTACAAAATGGGGACTCAATACCTGTTTTCCCTTCTAATAAGACTGTGAGCCCCAGACTAGTGTAAAGCACTGCCATGTAGAAGAGAGGTCTCTAGGAGCAAATCTCTTTTAAACCCCATCCCATTTGGCACTGACCCTTCCATCCTGCTTTGAGTCTTCCCCAAATCTGGCCTAAGTAGAGAATCAATCAATCAATCAATCAATCGTATTTATTGAGCGGTTACTGGGTGCAGAGCACTGTACTAAACGCTTTTGGGAAGTACAAGTTGACAATATATAGAGACAGTCCCTACCCAACAGTGGGCTTACAGTCTAAAAAGAAAGGGCAGCAGAAATTAGAGTACCTGGGAAAAAACCCCCAAAAAACCCTGTGCTCAACCAGACTCAGAGCAACCAGAAAATAGACAAAAAGTAGGAGTAACATTAAAAGCAGTTACAACTGGAACTAATACTGACTTCATTTTGGCCTGTATTCTTGTATTTACACAAAGTGAAGCAGTGCTGCCTAATGGAAAGAGCATGGGCCTGGAACTCAGAGGACCTGGGTTGTAATCCCAGCTGTCATTTACTTGCCGTGTGACCTTGGACAAGTCACTTAAATCCTCTGCCATTCATTTTCCTCATTTGTAAAATGGGGACTCAATATCTAGTCTCTCTACTACTTAGACTGTGAGTCCCATAGGCGACAGGACTGTATCGACCTGATAATATCATCTTTACCCCAGTGTTTAGTACAGTGCCTGGCACATAGTAAAGTGCTAAACAAATACCACAATAATCATTAAGTGACGATATTCCCAGAGATTAAGAAATGGAAGCACAACAATGTCCACAATGAGTTAACAAGCTGTTTTAAAAATACACACTAGGGAAAGCCTAATTGGCATTTTAGGGAAGTAAAACGGACCAGAACTATGAGTCCTCATGAGAATGATACTGCTCTATCATTTTACAATAACGGAATTTTTTTCTGATGTACACCTACGTGCGCAATTTCTCTGAAGGTTAAATATAATTGCATCGCAATTTTTCTTCTCCTCTGACAAGATATATAAAGTCCTTTTGAGGTACTGAGAGTCAGGCTATATGTGTGGACATACTGAAAATATTAGAAAATCCTTATTAGGGAATGGTGTTGAGGGGGCCAGGGGGGAAACGCATTGAGGAGTAAAGAACCAGAAGCCCAAGCAGATACAGGACCGTCAATGTGTGTTGAAAATCACTGGCCGTGATGAAATCCATGAAGGAAGAAGGAATGGCAAAACCTTCCTATACACATGAGTGAAATAGACAAACTTCAATGGGTCAAGTAACAATATTGTATGTGAGTAAAGAGATGGAATTTTGATTGATGAGTCCAAAAGAAGCACAGAGGTGAATTTATTATGGCTCACCCCAGATACATTAATAATGCCAAAAACCTTCTTGATGCAAAAATTTGATGTCCTGTGACAGCTTAGAAATGTGCTAAACTAATCAAAAATCATTTTACTCTCTGGCAACCTCCCGGAACTGTGGCTTCACAGACTGCAAGCATTTATGCTCAAATCCGTTGTTGAGAAGTCAAATGACAAAAATCTAAATGAACATAATACAAAATATACGCCTTTTGCGCCATTATGTGACCCATCTTTAACCCAGGCCTGGAGCACATTAATCAATTAATCACCAGTATTTACTTAATGAATACTGTGTACAATACTAAACCCTTGGGAAAATACAATAGGGTTCATCCTTTCTCCCAGTCCCACAGCATGAATGTACATACTTGTAATATACTTATTTATATGGTTGTCTGTCTCCCCCTCCAGACTGTAAGCTTGTTTTGGGCAGGGAATGTGTCTGTTTATTGTTATATTGTACTCTCCCAAGCTCTTAGTGCAGTGCTCTGCACACGGTAAGTGTTCAGTAAATACGATTGACTGACTGGTGGATAAATTCATTCAATCGTATTTATTGAGCGCTTACTTTGTGCAGAGCACTGTACTAAGCGCTTGACTGACTGGTAGATGTGATCCCTGCCCCCCAAGCCTTACAGTCTTACAGTCTACAGAGCTTACAGTCTTCAAGAGGGACCATGGTTTCTAGACTGTGAGCCCATTGTTGGGTAGGGACCGTCTCAATATGTTGCCAACTTGTACTTCCCAAGCGCTCAGTACAGTGCTCTGCACACAGTAGGCGCTCAATACACACGATTAAATGAATAAATGAATTGCCACTTTGTGCACACCAACTGCTTGCCTTGTTCTGTTATTTTGTTTACTGTTGGCAGTGCCCGGTTCTGTTCTCTCCTTTGCCTTCTTGTCTTTGAAGCTTTGCTTGAAGAGGGACACTCCTTTCTAGATAGCAGTGTGTCATTCATTATCAGTTATCTATTCCAGTTTTCATTTGGGATACAACTGAGGTTATGTTTTTCCACACCTTCTAATTATTGTTACATATGTGCTGCCCTCCTATCTCCTGATTTTCCAAGGGGAGCAAGGAAGGGCAATCAGTACACTTAATGGCACCTGGACTCCCTTATTTAATTTCCACTCCAGTCCATTATTTGTTTTATTTTACTACTGTTGACAACTGGACCATCAAAACTCAATGATTGAATTAACAAATTCCAGCTACTAATGGCCATGTCAGTGAAGAATTCTTAAATTTCATCTCCATGCTTCTCATACAGTGGTTAACATGATTTACTCTTTGAGAAGAAATTCTCTTTGAGAATTATCAACAGTGACAAAGTTTTCCACTGGGAATAAGTCAAACTGTGATCCAGACATTTAAAAGAGAAGCAGCCTGGCTCAGGTGCAAGGGCATGGGCTTTAGAGTCAGAGGTCATGGTTTCAAATCCCAGCTCCGCCACTTGTCAGCTGTGTGACTTTGGGCAAGTCACTTCTCTGGGCCTCAGTTACCTCATCTGGAAAATGGGGATGAAGACTGTGAGCCCCCCATGGGACAACCTGATCATCTTGTAACCTCCCCAGCGCTTAGAACAGTGCTTTGCACATAGTAAGCGCTTAATAAATGCCATCATTATTATTATTAAAAAGGCACCAACTCTATTGAAATGAGGATGGGGCTGTAAAGACCCCTGAGTAAACATCCCTGTCCTCCCCAGATTTTCCTACCACTGTAGACAGGACCACCCTCTCCATCACCCCCATCTTACCTCCTTCCCTTCCCCACAGCACCTGTATATATGTATATATATTTGTACATATTTATTACTCTATTTATTTATTTATTTATTTATTTTACTTGTACATATCTATTCTATTTATTCTATTTTGTTAATATGTTTGGTTTTGTTCTCTGTCTCCCCCTTCTAGACTGTGAGCCCACTGTTGGGTAGGGACTGTCTCTATATGTTGCCAACATGTACTTCCCAAGCGCTTAGTACAGTGCTCTGCACACAGTAAGCACTCAATAAATACGATTGATTGATTGATTGATTGATTGATTGATTGATCCACCCTGTCTCCAAACTCCATAACCTTGGTATTACTTGACTCATTTCTCATTCAACCCACATATTCAATTTGTCACCAAATCCTGTCTGTCAACCTTCACAGAAATCACTAAAACCCACTCTTTCCTCTCTACCCAAACTGCTACCTCATTGATCTGAGCACTCATCATATCCCACCTAAACTACTGCATCAGCCTCACTGCTGACTTTCCAGCCTCCTGTCTCTCCCCACTCCAGTCAATACTTCATTCTGCTATCCGGATCATTTTTCTACAAAACCATTCAGGCCTTGTCTCCCTATTCCTCAAGAACCTCTATTGGTTGCCCATCCACCACTGCATCAAAGAGAAACTCCTTACCATTGGCTTTAAAGCACTCAATCACCTTTTCCCCACCTGTCTTACTTATTGATTTTCCACTACAACCCAGCATTCTCACTTGTTCGTTCAAGATCAACCTTCTCACTGTGCCTCAATCTAATCTTTCTCACCGCTGAGTCTTTGGTCACATCCTGCCTTTGATCTGGAACTCCCGCCCTCTTCACTTTTGACAGACCATCACTCTCCCCACCTTCAAAGCCTTATTAAAATCACATCCCCTTCAAGAGACCTTCCCAGAAATATACCCTCATTTCCTCTATTCCCTCTCCCTTCTATGTCACCCTCAGACATAGACGTCCACCCTTTATTCACCCCACCCTCCTCCCCTCAGCACTTATATACACCCATCCATAATTTCTTTTAATGTCTGCCTTCCCCTGCTCACTTTGAACTCCTTGTGAGCAGGGAACATGCTCACCAACTCTGTTATATTTACTCTCCCAAGCTCTAAAGTACAGTGCTTGAAACATAGGAAGTGCTCAATAAATACGATTGATCAACTGATTATTTTTATTTGCAGCTGTAATAGTCAGATATAATATATTTTTCCCCATTCTACAACTGGAGAAAATAGTCACCCAGATTGAGCTTCATGACCCCAGTCCTGAAAATCCTCTCCTCCAGGAGAAGGAATCTTTATATGGAGTTCTTAAAGACAATGATCATCCAAGATTAATTTCACTCCAAGATACTGTAGGCTCATACCTTTAGCTTTTTCTGCCCTGTCTAAATAAATAAGATTAGTAAGATTTATACTCCACAAAGTTATGAAGCTTTTTTGTAGCCAGAACAGCTCATTTTCGCTTGTACTTGGGTATACTTTGTCCTTGTTTTCCCTCAACTGTCCAGCACCAATGGTCATGTTTTAGATCTGCCTTACATAACCCTGAGCTTCAAAAATGATGCTGTATTTGGGAAACTATTTTTCTGTTCCCTTTTATCTGAGATTCAAAAATGTCTTTGTTATTTAAGCTATCTAAAGCACATAATAGCTAACCATTAGTTTCCTGGCAACACTTTTGTTTTTTGTTTTTTTTTTAAAGATCTGCAGTTGAATTTCATGATAGAGAATTCATTTTGCCCAGGAATCATCACACATCCCTAGAACTCTGCCATGTCTTTTAACCCAGTGGAGGGATGAATTCCAAAGTCAAGACTTGTGGATTTACTTCAGAGGGAGAGCTGGGAGAAGAACAAGATGGAAAGCTGAGCAAAGCAGCCACTAACAAATACACACATGGCAGGTTATTCTGACTGAAGGGTTTGTGGCCGATAAACCTTTGAAGAAAGGGTGAAGTATTTCCTCTGCTTGTAATATAATAAGGTATTTGTTTTGTTCTCAAAGCATCTATCTGTAGGGAATTGATGAGGATATTAAAGATGAGGGAAGGAAGGGACAAGGCAACGTGTGGTGTACTGGTCAAAGTCTCCATGACAGATTTATAAAAATTCACATTCTTAAAATTCACACATTTCCCTAGTTTTACAAACATTTGCCACCTCTTTGTTAAATAAGGAGAAACACATTATGGGTATTTGTCACAAATTAGCAACAAATGGGTTAAATCTATTTGGTAGCTCTATGGGGAGAGTTTGGTTTTTATTTTGTTTTTTTGGTGTGATTGCATTTTCTTTAGAGGCTACTGATTCCAGAATTCTATCTGACAGCCTAGGGGTAGGTGGCTGATTATTTTTTTCCCTTAAAGATTTGTGTGGAAAATCCCCATCACAATAGCAGAAATAAATGTTTTGAAACTAAATATCCCGATGCACCAATTAATATCCCAACACACCAATTAATTCCTTTGTCAAATATTTAATTTTCATCAAAACATCCTGTTCATGAGTATCAAAATGAAGTTCTTTTTCAGTAACTCGGGCAAGTTGAAACTATCGTAAAACCTATGAATTGGCAAAATGAAGGATCTTTGCAAATGAATTTTGGGAATTGGCAAGTACATGGAAAGATGTGGTAAAAAGAAAGTCTAAGCAATTGTTTCCACAATGGGCTTCTATCTTTATATCTGTACTTAAGTTTTAATTACTTCTGATAACAGTGTAGACCACTCTAGTAATTGTAGTTATTACTTTCTTGAAACTCACAAAATTGTTAGATTGTGAAATCTAACTCCAACTTCCATTCTTAAGAAGCATGAGGCAAAATTTGGGGGGGAGTTAAGAAACTAAGAATTAGCAAACCAGCTGAATATAAAAGACTTATACTTTAGATTTTTTTTCATTGTGATAGTCACAATTATAAACAAATGATACAGATAAAAATACGAACTTCTGGTGCTTTGAATCAAATAAACAGATGTGACACATGCTCTGGCTACTGAACATGGATTGCATCCCAGAATCAATAACATTTCTACTTCCTCCTTTCACAACACTCCAACTGATTCCAAAAAATATACTTTCTGCATCAAAATGGAAACAATTCAGCAAGGCTATGTGTCCACTGGAAATGTAGTTGATGGAGTTTGTAAAGTTCGTTTTTTTATCGTTTCAACTTTAACTTCTTTGATTCACTAAATAGTCCATCCTCAATCCTTTTTCCTTCTTCTATGGGTCGGACATTACTCATCATATTTGCATTGGTTGTTGTTAATGCAGTTTTCACTTTTGTACTGTAATTTATATAACTAGAAGTCTCAACCTAATGGGGGTATTTCTTAGATCAAAGTGAGGCCACTTCTAGAGATCCAAATTTTAAACACAAATTAGCCCAATTTTATCATAACCTTTAAGCTGGCAAAGATTCAAACCCCTTGAGTTACTTAGATATAGAAGAAAGAACTACGAAATTAAAGGGTCTTACTTGTGTTTAGCTGTCCTGAGAAGTCTATCAATATTCTAAGGCTACTCCACAGTCATTATCAGTCCTCATGCATCAGTACATGTTTGGAACATTCCTGAAAATAATAAATGGCAGAGATGACCATTGTTAAGCTTGGGAAATTTGGAGCATTTTCATTTCCTGAACTGTGGACCAGATTGTTCTCTCAATAGCTCACTCTTTTTCCTTTCCCTCAAGTTATACAATCTAGATTGTCAACAGACCACCTAAGGAGACTAGGATAACATTATCTATCAAACAATGACTTAAGTGCTCACCGTGTGTGGAGCACAGTATTACATCCTTGGAGGAGTACTTTGGGCAAGTCACTTAACTTCTCTGTGCCTTAGTTACCTCATCTGTAAAATGGGGATTAAGACCGTGAGCCCCACGTGGGACAACCTACTTACCTTAATAATAATAATAATAATAATAGTGGTATTTATTAAGCACTTACTTTGTGCAAAGCACTGTTCTAAGCACTGGGGAGGTTACAGGGTGATCTTGGGTTTACCCCAGTGCTTAGAACAGTTCTTAGCACTTAACAAATCATCATCAGCATCATCATCAATGTAACTTGCTGCCTGGAAGAGATGGAGGACAGGATATTTGATCCTCTAGATAAGGCAGGTGAGGCAGAGATATACTACAGCCACACTGGGGTAGAGTCAAACATGAAGGATCAAGAAGAAAAGCCCAAGTTGCTTATGGATGTTCACCTAATGAGAATAGAAATGATCTGGGCAAGACCTCTTGTCTTTTCTTAGAAATGAGAACTTTTTTAAAAGGAATGATGTCACTGATAAGAAAATACACATAAAAGGTGGAAGTGGCGGTACTTCGGAAACAGTCTCGCTGACTCTATTTCCTATAATTAGCCAATAGAATTAGCTCTAATAAAGGTTAAAACTTTTTCATGACCACTTCCAAGGAGAAAAAAATGGCTCTGAACTAGAAAAATATCGGCTGAAAGCACTACCATTATGATTGTTAAAAAAGAAGTAGTAACCAATTGAAGAGTATCCCAGGAGTAATATTACTTTCCTTTAAGATTATTTATTTTCTGCCTTAAAAATAACTCACTTGAGTGAAGCAGAGAGAGTAAAAAAATTACGGGTTGAAAGAAACACTTACCACCTACAATACCAAAAATGACATTTATGAAATTTTACAGTTGAGATTCAGAATCTCTGTAGTCAAGAAATTTAGAGTAAAGAGTCCCAAGACAGTCTTAACTGTCCTTAGTGATCTATATTGTCTCCGAGGGCTTTATGGAAGCATTTGATAGCCAGATCAGACCTGGCCAGTATCTGGATTAACACTGGGGTAACGGTGCATCTATTTCAGGTTCATGAGTTGAAAAAAAGAATCTTGGGGGCATGGCATTGGCCAAGATGGACCAAGCCACTCATGGCAGTTCCTTTCTTTTGAGTTAACCACTATAACCAAGGCCAAGATCTCAATGTATTAGGATACAAGAAAAAGAGCCAGTGATGAAATTAAAGGTACTTAAAGTGTATTCAGTTGCTCTGAGAAGTCTAACAAGTTTCTAAGGCTACTCCACGGTGATATGGCTAACCATTATCCTTTCCCTACTATTCCAGTCTTATTGAGCCCACTGTTGGGTAGGGACCGTCTCTATATGTTGCCAACTTGTACTTCCCAAGCGCTTAGTGCAGTGCTCTGCACACAGTAAGCACTCAATAAATACGATTGAATGAATGAATGAATGAATTCAACCTACTGTATGTAGAAGTAGTAGTAGCATTTATTAAGCATCCCCTCTGTGCACTGAATTGGACTAAGCTTTTGGGAAGTACAGGATAAAGAAATGAACACGTTCCCTGTCCACAACTAGCTTACACTATAACAGAAAGGCAAATAAAAATCTATTTACAATCAAAAGTATCAATCATTAGTATTTATTGAGCCCTTATTGTGTACAGACTGTTGTACTAAGTGCTTGGGTGAGTGCAATGCAACAGAGTTGGAAGACGTTCCCTGATCACAAGGAGCTTTCTATCTAAAAGGAAACTCATCGAAATGAAGGGCACAAAATAAGTTATATTCATGAGTTATTCATGAGTGCTAAGGCAGATGTAAATGAGTTTGCAAGTGCTAGAGCTGGGTGAAGGGATAATTTGGTTCAAGGTGCTGGAAATTCATCAGGAGAAGTTTGTTGGATGGGTGGGATTTTAGGAGGATTTTGAATGTGGGGAAAACGGGTCTGTCTACTGTAGGCTGGGAAGATGTTCTAAGCCAGATTAGTAGTGTGAATGAGGGGACATAGGTGAGAAAGTTGAGAGTGGGATTATAATGGAGGTATTTGTTAATCATTTACAGTGTGTCAAGCATCTTACTACAGACCTTCCCAGACTAAGCCCTCATTTCCTCTTCTGCCACTCCTTTCTGCATCACGCTTTCATTCATTCAATCATATTTACTGAGCCCTTACTATGTGCAGAGCACTCTACTAAGCGCTTGGGAAGTACAAGTTGGCAACATATAGAGACGGTCCCTACCCAACAGCGGGCTCACAGTCTAGAAGGGGGAGACAGACAACAAAACAAAACATATAGACAGGTGTCAAAGTCATCAGAACAAATAGAATCAGAACAGTGCTCTGCACAAAGTGAGCTATGTACATATCCATAATATATTTATTTACATTAATGTCTGTCTCCCCCTCTATACTGTAAGGTCATTCCCTCATTCAGTTATATTTATTGAGCACTTACTGTGTACAAAGCACTATACTAAGCACTTGGAAAGTACAATTCAGCAACAAATAGAGACAATCTCTACTCAACAGAGGGCTCATAGTCTACAAATGGGCTCCCTGTGGGCAGGGAACGTGTCTAATGACTGTGATATTGTACACTCCCTAGCATTTAGTACAGTGTTCTGCACACAGTATGTACTCATTAAACACGAGTGATTGATTGATTAGGTGACTTGCTCAAGGTCACGAAGCAGGCAACTGGCAGAGTTGGGATTAGAAACCAGGTCCTCTGAATCCCAGGCCCATTCTTTTTCCCCTGGGCCACACTGTACATGCTCTTGTTCATTTTAAATGCTTGAACGTCCTCATGCAGACTCAACTATTCTTCCTACTTCCTCCATTTGGCCCCACAACATATTCCTTTCCATCCCACTGTCCATCCCCATCTGTCACTTATTCTATTCGATAAGAATGAAGAAGGCACACAGATTCAGTATGGTATCCAGTTATCTTAGTTTTCAACACAGGTTTTACCAGCTTACCTATGCCAGTGAGAGAGTGATCTGGGAGCCCTCCCTCTCTCCACTGCCACCCTCATAATGACGGTGCTTAGTACAGTGCCTGGAACATAGTAAGCACTTAACAAACACCATCATTATTATGTCAAGTCAAACCAAACTAATAAGTAACCTGAAGAAAAAACAAACTTACATGGTAAATTCGACCAGAAAGTCACTATACTCAGGGTTTGTGAGAAGCAGGATGGCCAAATGGCTGTAGGTGGTGGTATCAGAAGACCTGAGTTATAATTTCACTAACTCCGCCTCTTTACTGCTGTGTGACCTTGGGAAAGTCATTTACCATCTCTGTGCCTCAGTTTCCTACGTTGTAAAATGGTCATTAAATACCTGTTCTCCTCTGCTCTTAAACTGTGACCTTATCTGACCTGTTTCTCTTTTATCTACCCCAGCATTAAGCACAGTGCTTGGGACATAACATTTAACACATACTTCAGTTGTTAGTCATTCTTAATTTTATTGAGAGACAAACTTGAACGCTCTTAACTGAACTTTTATCTCGACAAGTACTCTGTGTAGTGATCCATAGTTAGACAAAGAATGAGAAAATCAAACCTAAAAGACCACCATGTCCTTTGGGAGAATGTCAGAGAATGACACCAATTTGATGTCAAAATTCAGTCCAGGTGATGATGCAGGAAGAATGGTTAATTATGGTATTTGATGTTAAGTCCTTACTAGGTGACAAGCACTGTTCTAAGCTCTGAGGTAGATGATACAAGTTAGTCAGGTTGGACCCAATCCCTGTCCCACATAGGGTTCACATTCTTAAGCCCCATTCTACAGATGAGGTAACTGAGGCCCAGAGAAGTGAAGTGACTTGCCCAAGATCACACAGCAGAGATGCGGTGGAGCCAGGATTAGAACCCATGACCTTCTGACTCCCAGGCTGGTCCTCTAGCAACTAAGCCACGCTGCTGCTGATTAATGATGATGATTAATAACTGCTGTGGAATCATGGCAACACTCTGAAAGGAGTCAACCCTACTGTCTAATGCATCATTTAAAGAAGAGCTGCCCAGGGATTATTACCATTCCATCATAATGGTCTAGTCACAAAATGGAAAAGTAGCAATGGACCCTTTTACCAGAGTTAAATCTCATTAAATTTATCCAACTAGGAAAGATTTTTATTAGGTAGTAAAAATATCAGGGGGCATTGTGTAACCAAATGTACGTAGTGTTTCAGGCAAAGGTGCTTCTTGAAAACCTGCTGGACACCAGACACTGTATAAGCTCGGAAAAGTACAGTAAAATTCAAGACATGGTCAGGACCAAAAATTTCAATCTGAAGAGGCAGAAAGGCAGACATATATTGTTTATATTTTTGTGTGGTATTTGTTAAGTGCTTATTATGTGCTTGGCACTCTACTCAGCTCCGAGGTAGATACACACTAATCAATTTGTACATGCCCCACATGGAGCTCAAAGACTTAATCCCCATTTTACAGATGAGGTTACTGAGGCACAGAGAAGTTCAGTGACTTACCCAAGGTCACACAGCAGGCAAGTGGCAGAGCCAGGTTTAAAATCCAGGTCCTTCGCACTCCTAGGCCTGTACTCTATCCATGTGGAGTAAGCATTTATATAATTGGAAAAGTAAAGTCTTTTGGACTGTGAGCCCACTGTTGGGTAGGGACTGTCGCTATATGTTGACAACTTGTACTTCCCAAGCACTTAGTACAGTGCTCTGCACACAGTAAGTGCTCAATAAATATGATTGATGATGATGATGATGATGATAAATAAATAACTGGGGCATATAAATTGATATCTTCAAAAACACCAGGATTGGCTGTTCAGACAACGTTGACTGCGGTGGTAGATATTAGTTGGAGAATGCGACCCTAAAGAAATTTTAGAAGGAATGACAAGATTCTCCATTCACCTCTGTACATTTCTGTTCCTGTGTACTACAATTAATTGAATGTTTTGAAATATGTAAGCTCTCTTAATTGTAATTAGAGTAACATTTTGTCAAAAGTGTTCCACCCTTATGTCTGCTAAAAATTCCATTCAGAAAGCTAAAGTC
Organism: Tachyglossus aculeatus; assembly: GCF_015852505.1. NCBI lineage: Eukaryota > Metazoa > Chordata > Mammalia > Monotremata > Tachyglossidae > Tachyglossus > Tachyglossus aculeatus. The sequence goes on from NC_052075.1 coordinate 12,712,112, forward strand.
AATAGAAATATGCCTGGTCCAGAAAGGAAAACATGACATGAGGTAAATGCTGTCAAAGGCAGGAGAAGATATGAAGGTTGTTAACGATGGAACATGGCCCACTGGCAAACAGTGCATTTCAGAATAGGATATTTAGAATCACACATCTCCCACCTTGATCACCATCGCTATTAGACAAGGCTCTCGGTATTTCCCTTCAGATTGTTTGCATTACTGAATGGATGATCTCTAAAGCATATGGGATTTCACTCTGTCCCTAATTAAGATTAATTGTCCCATAAATGATTAATGTGTACTCTGAATCTTGCATGATGTCTCTATTAGGGAAATTCAAAACAACTGATCTGATCTATAAGTTAGCCTTTGGCCTTTTTAATCACACAGGCACAAAACGGGTGGATTTCATCAACAGTGATGTCTTTAAATAAGATAGATACCATATTTAAGTTATTCTACCCCTACAATATGAACATTATTTTAATTTTCAGGTTGTTCTAAATAGGAATGATTTCACAGGAAGTTCAATACCGAATGAATTTCCCTGAAGAAATTCCCAGCACACCTCGGTTTCTCATTCACTTTCTTGAGCCAATGAGATTCAGTTATTTTTGTCACAGGGTCTTTTTGAGCAGTTTAACATAAGATTCTGTCTATCAGAAGAGAGTTCAGCATGAACTATCTAATCCTTGTGTAAAAAATTTAAATGCAAACATAAACTAACCACACAAACAAAATTCTTTCAGGTTAATTGTCATTCATTCATTCCACTGTATTTATTGAGCGCTTACTGTGTGCAGAGCACTGTACTAAGCGCTTGGGAAGTACAAGTCAGAAACATACAGAGACGGTCCCTACCCAACAACGGGCTCACAGTCCAGAAGGGAGAGACAGACAACAAAACAAAACATTTCAGAAAAGTCTATTGGTCAGGGGACTGGCATTGTGGTGAGTGTATATTTTAGTTCTTGCTAAATTGCAGTGTAACTTTCAAAATGCCTTTCAACGCAACATAGCTACTGCAAATAGATTGTGCCTAGGCAGAGGATTATTCTGCTCCGACCCATGCCATGGTTTACTGTGTGAACTCAAGTCACTTCCCTTCTCTGGGCCTCAGTGTTTTTCAGGCAAAAATGAAATAACTGATTTAAAAGTGCCTTGGGAAAATTAAAATGGTGTACAAGTATTAGGCTTTGCTATTTTGTTTACAATTAAAATTCAGCAGATATAATAATGAACTAATGTTAAAGCTAGTTTTCTTCACTCTAAATCATTCCCTCTTCAATAAATAGTCAGGCTTGCTAGCTCTTTCAGGAGGCAAAAATACAATATGGAACCCCAATATGAAGACCTATAAAATGAACTGGGAAGCAGCATGGCCTAGTGGAAAAAGGACGGGCCTGGGAGTAAGAGGACTTGGGATCCTATCCCAGCTCTGCCACTTGCCTGCTGTGTCACTTCACTTCTCTGTATCTCAGTTTCCCCATCTGTAAAATGAGGATTCAAAACCTGTTCTCTTTCTCACTTAGTCTGTGAGCCCCATGTGAGACAGAGACTGTGTCTGACCTGATTAACTTGTCTCTAAGTGTTTAGAACAGTGCTTGACCCACAGTAAGTGCTTAAATACTATAATCATCGTTTATCATATAATAGAAGTAGGAATAATCCATAGAATTGACAGCAGTGCTGAAAGAAAGGCAAGATGGGAGTGGAACCACTTTGAGAGAGTACAACAGAATTAGTAGACATGATCCCTACCATCAAAAATTCACAACTTTCCAGGGGAGGTGGAAACTAAAATAAATTACAGGTAGGAGTAAGAAGGAGGAAGAAGGAATGGGGATAGGGAAATAAGCTGGTGTTTTAGTATTTTGGTACATTGGGCTTCTTTGAGTATGAGTTCAAATAGGTTTATATATATATATATATATGTATATAAACACACGCCAGGAAATGTTGATATGTACATACATGCTATGGGTGTTTGAGAATATTTATGGGCTAAATGAAGCAGAATTGTTGAAGTATCAGTTGAGGGACATAAACCAGGGAGCTCCATGTAGGATAGACAGTGTGTCTTTTCTGATTGTAATATAGCTACCCCTGTGCTTGGAACCATGTGTGTTCCTAATAAATAACATTATTACATATAAAATATATATATATATACTTCATTATTATGAAAGGACTAGAATGAGATTGTTGTGAGCATGATCTCTCCCTCGCCTTACAATCACCTTTAGATTCACTATGCTCAAGATGAGCAGAAACAAAGCATGAACACAAGAAAGTCTTCAACTTTCCCAAAGACAAAACCGGAAACAGCATTTAAGGTCTTTATGCCTTTTATTTGTGCTTCTACACTCATATTCGCATTCCTCTCTATTATTTCAAAAAAGAATGCAGAATAAAAATCAGAACAGGCATCCTAAGGAATACAGGACTGTGATATTTTCTTGCTCCTTAACTCTTCAGGAGAGGGGTATGTTTTCTCTACGGCATACGGGTTCACCGTATTAAGTTTAATAAGACCCTAGTGAAGCAGCGTTGTTCATTTTATCACAATCTTGAAAGTCATCTGGCAGGATTTTCCTTTGAGGACAGGCCTGCACTAATGAGGACTCAGGTGTAATTCATTGTAAGAAGTTTTGCAGGTGGAAACCATTTGTTACATACAGTGAAAATGAGCCTATTCTACCAATGCACAATGATTTATTACAACTTTTTGCAAGACCAGCAAAATGGTCCAAACTTGCCCAATTTTGCTTTATGTGCGAAACTTTTCAAAGCAGCAACCGAATGCCGGATATTAATGGTGGGTAAACCTTTTGAGGTTTTATAGGATCAATTCAAAGAAGTTTGAAAAAGTTTTGGGGCCCCTCCCATCTTAGACTCTGAGCCCCATTTGGGACAGGACTGTGTCCAACCTGATGAACTGGAATCTAACCCAGTACTTAGAACAGTATTGCCAATTTGTACTTCCCAAGCGCTTAGTACAGTGCTCTGCACACAGTAAGCGCTCAATAAATGCAATTGAATGAATGAATGAATGAACAGTGCTTGACACACAGTAAGTGCATAACAAATGGCATAATCACCTAGAATGAACGTGCTGAAACACACTGATGTAATGATGATGATATTTTGAATTTGCGTAGTGTTTTTAGTTTTGCAAAGTATATTTACATCAATCATCTCATTCCTAAATAAAATTGGGAAAGTTTCTGGACGAGGCTTTCCTCCCAACCTCACTTCTAGGTAAAAATGAGTGCTTGTCTGGAAGTCTTTTCCTCTACAGAAATATATCAATGAGGCCGAACGGATCATAATATTCTAACATTCATTTTCAATCAATTCTTTTATGGAAATATCACTTTTAAAAAGAAAAAAACCACATGTTTTCAGAAGCTAAATGTGCTTGAATGGCTTTAAAATCAAGTTCTGGAATTTGCTCCCCGAGAATAAAGTCAGAAATACAGAGAATGGGAAATCACAAGGATTTGTAGGAATGATTTCTGTCTCCGTGGTTAATGATTCTTTGACAAGGCCCCACAAGACCTGATGTGCTCCAGGAGGCCTACATAACACAAAGACACCCCTTCTTTAAATTAGTAATTAGTCAGTTCAGACCTCAGTGGCTTATGTTGGAATGGCGTACCTGAATATTGCCAGGAAAAAGGATGTGGGCGGGCTGATTTTCTTCAACTCTAGTCTAAAGTGAAGCTTTCTCACTGGCTCTGAGTCACGTATGAACCTATGGGCTTATGGGGACAGGAAGACAGATTTCATTCTTCCAGGTCGTCCTCAGCTGGCATATGTAGAGCATCATTTCATAATCCTCTGGGGGGTTTTAGCTTTCGAATAACGATTTAATCAGTTCACTGTTTCCAGCACAAAGAACAGCTAGCCCTCCTTTCCTACAATTTCTCTTATAAATTAAACATCTCTCTTACAGCTGTTTGGGGATTACCATATCTAAAAATCCTCCCATTCCCTTTAAAGAGTAACCAGATTGGTGAAATGACAAATTGGCAATCATCCTGCCCACCTCAGGGATTTTTAAACTCAGCTTGCCAAGAGGTGGTGGTGAAGGGTAAAGACAAATTAAAACTACAATTAAAATGATTCCGTAACACCTTAAAATATGTTCAACATAGTGTAATAACCTAGAAACATAAAGTCTTTTATATGAATACAAACATTACTAGAATTAGAGTAAAAATTCAAAAAAATCACAACTTACGGACTGCTGATACATCTAGGCTCTGAGGAATTTTTGTTTAATAGAAAATACAAAACAAAATTATGCTGTCAAACTTGGTTTATAGCAATGATGATAATAATGATTTATGATTATGATATTTATTAAGCACTTATTATGTGCCAGGCACTGTACTATGAGTTGGGGTGGATACAAGCAAATCGAATTGGATATGGGCCCTGTCCCCTGTGGGGTTCACAGTCTCAATCCCCACTTTACAGATGAGGTCACTGAGGCACAGAGAAGTGAAGTGACTTACCTAAGGTCACACAGTGGACAAGTGGTAGAGCTGAGATGAGAACACCTGAGCTTCTGATTCCCAGGCCTGTAGTCTGTCCACTACACCATGCTGCTTCTCGTTATGTTCAAGCATGGGGGGTAGATACAAGGTAATAACATTGCTCTGTACACAGTAAGCGCTCAATAAATATGACTGACTGAATGAATGAATCAAGGTCCTTGCCACACCTGGACATCACAGTCAAAGAGAGAAAGGAGACCAGGTACTTTATCCTTTCTTTTGAAGATAGGGAAACTGAGGCCTGAAGAGGTTAAGTGGCTTTCCCAAGAACCCAGATCTCCCTGTGCTTTTGTTCCTAAGCCACACTCTTACGTGGCCAGTAAGAACAAAAATCGGGTTGTGATCCAGAATTTCCCTGAATTGCAAAACCCTATACTACCAGAATAAAATCAGAAGCCTTGGATTATTTCAGTGAGAAAAAGAGTCAAGGTGAGTCACCTGTTTCTGCAGCTGCAGGACACCAGTATCTCCTTTCTCCTTCACATCAACTCCACCCTCTCACCTTGCATCAATAGTCGGGACACAATTTTTGGAAATATATGAAACTCTTTTAGTCCAGCATGACTTGCACTTTATTTCTAAGTAGTAGTAATGTTAGTATGAGTAAAAATAATATTTATAAACGCTTAATACAGTGCTCTGCACACAGTAAGTGCTCAGTAAATCCAATTGATTGATTTATTAAACGTTCACTAGGTGAAAAGCATTATACTAAATGCTGAGAAGGAAGTTTACAGATCTAAAAATGAAACATGGTCTCTAGCCTCCAAGGGGCTCAGAATCCAAGAATAAGGGGGATTGAGAATACAGGGTGCAGAACAGGGGTGCTTATTGTCTAATTTATGTTGGATTGGATTGCAGACATGCCTCGGTGCCTCTTTCTGAACATCCTTACTCAGGTGAAGGGGTTGATTTACTACCTCCTCTGGTTCCTTCAGTCGGGATCCGATGTGTTTGAAACGCTACCACCATATGATGAAACATGACACAGGCAGGAGTTTTAGAGGTGGGGTGCGGGAGGATTTGGGTCGTTTCTCGGGAGTCACACACACCTCCAGAAATCTCCCAACACTGCATCCTAGCTCTTGCAAAGGGGAGGAACAGTGAGACTCACATAGCTGCATCAGGGCTTGTCGTTAGGCTTGTGACTATGTAATTTAAACCACCCAAACAATGGATGAGGCACTGAGTTAATAATAATGATGGTATTTGTTAAATGCTTATTACGTCCCAAGTATTGTTCTAAGTACTGAGCACTGTTCTAAGCACAAAGGCAGGCATTAACTGGATCATCTTCAAGGACTTTGCCTGATGCACTAATGATCTATGGAACCATGACAGAAACACAGGGGAAGATGAACAAAAATATAGGTGACAGGGACTCTGATAAACCCACAAGAAGCATCAGAATTTCATACTTCTCCAGCCTCGGAACAAAAGTCATAGACGTCACAGTTGAGGCTGAGAAAAATGATGCAATCAACGTTCTAAAAACTGAGGCTTCATATTGCTGCCACTGTTTAATAACAATAATAATGGTATTTGTTAAGTGCTTACTATGTGCAAAACACCGCTCTAAGCACTGGGGAGGTTACAAGGTGATATTGAGAACTTCCTGGGCTGGAACAGGAGTTGATGGGAGTTCTAAGGATAAGGGGATGTGTCAGGGTCTCTACCATATAATTGGGCCCTGAAACTCAGTTGTCTAAGGAATAAAGAATTATGTTGAAAATAACAGAAAGTCCTACTGAGCACACATAACATTAAGATATCAGACAGCTTACTTACAGCTCTTCAGCTCAAAAGAGTGAGCAAATGAACGCACGTGACAATAGACATTCAGTGGACGTTATATTGTACTGGACTACTGCCCCAATTTTAGATTATATTGATGAGGCACTTCAGGATTGCACCATATGGGTTCTAAGTTTCTCAGTAAGAAAGCAAGAGAAGAGACTCTAAGCTCATTGTGGGCTGGAGATGTGTCTGCTATATTGTTGTGTTGTCTGCTACCAGCTACTTAATAATAATAATAATAATAATAACAAAGATAGAATTTGCTAAGCACTTACTATGAACAAAGCTCTGTTCTAAGTGCTGGGGGAGAATACAAGGTGATCAGGTTGCCCTACGTGGGGCCCACAGTCTTAATCCCAATTTGACAGATGAGGTAACTGAGGCTCAGAGAAGTTAAGTGACTTGCCCAAGGTCACACAAGTGACATGTGGCGGAGCTGGGATTAGAACCCATGACCTCAGACTCCCAAGCCCGTGCTCTTTCCACTGAGCCACGCTGCTTCTCTGACTACAGTGTTGTGCAGTCAGTAAGCATGCAATAAAAATATGATTGAAGAGAGAAATCGATATGGTAATGGGTCTTCAGAAGAGGCCATTATTCTTCTCTAGGTATAATGCAATTCATAACATTTCCTCCAATATTCTCAAACAACTCAGTGGCAGAGATCAAAAAAATATAATCCCCATCTATTAATTTTTGAGACAATTCGGATGGAATTAAAAAATGCAGAGAAGCCAAAGGTGTGGAATGTTGCTCCAAAATTTGTTTCAAGCTCATTCTGTGGTTATCCAAAGCCCTTATTGTGAGTTCATTATTTCTTCAACCTGAAACCTATTCTAATTACTTACATCCGATAACATCTCATCTCATTTGGTAAGTATTTTTGTACTGTCTTCAAAAAACCACCACAATTTGTTGACGTGATCCTATTGCAATTAAATACCCATTTATAGCCATGAAATGAAAACATTTTCTTTTTATAAGTCTACTTGCAGAATGCTGTTATTACAGTTTCCTTCTCAAATGTTTAAAGCCATAGTCAGTGGAAAAAATATAGTCGATTGTCAATTTCTGCTCAGGAAGATAATTATTTCAATTAAAATATTACATTTGCCATTTCCTACACTAATATTTCTTGTAAGACTACAGGAACAAATTCAACTTCCTTTGTCTACCCACGTTAATGTCCAGTTTAGGAAACTTTAAAAGGCGCCAGGAGAAAATCTGAGTGAGCTAACAGAGAAACAAAGTCATTGTAGTGAATTTAATTACATTTATTCTTAGCTAGCCATTTTCATCCACATCAAGCAAGCATTCCTACCAATTGACTCTTCCAATTTTGTTGATCAGTTCTTTTCACCTGTTACTTACGGGCTCGGGTTCTTCACTTCTCCCAAACTCGGGTTTCTTGCTTCTGTGTACTCTCTCAAGTGTTTTGTTCATTGCTTTGCACTAAATAGAACGTGATAAATACCACTGGTGGACTAGTTGACTGACTAACTACCTTATAATACAAATGAATGTATAGATCCAGAAAACAATGCTTTCCATTAAAGAGAATCTATATAACCACCTAAATTCAAAAATAATGCCAGTGTGAATTATCCATGGATTCGAGAGTGATTAAAGTGCCACAGAGAAGCAGCATGGCTTAGTGGAAAGAGCACGGGCTTGGGAGTCAGAGGACATGGGTTCTAATCCCGGCTCTGCCACATGCCTGCTGTGTGACCATGGGCAAGTCACTTAACTTCTCTGTGCCTCAGTTACCTCATCTGTGAAATGGGGATTTAAAGTGTAAGCCCCATGTGGGATAACCTGATTACCCTGTATCCAACCAGGATAAGCAGTATGGCTTAGTGGAAAGAGCCCGGGCTTTGGAGTCAGATGTCATGGGTTCAAATCCCAGCTCTGCCAATTGCCAGCTGTGTGACTTTGGGCAAGTCACTTAACTTCTCTATGCCTCAGCTACCTCAACTGTAAAATGGGGATTAAGATTGTGAGCCCCCCATGGAACAACCTGATCACCTTGTAACCTCTCCAGTGCTTAGAACAGTGCTTCGCACATAGTAAGCGCTTAATAAATGCTATTATTACTATTAAAGAAGCTACTTTTGCGATGCTCTCTCTCGGTCTATGACACTACAACACAAAACTGGCCCAGCGTTAAGGCGGCCAGTTTGTTTGGAATTGGGGTTTTGATGTAAGCTTCTTGTGTGCCCTTTGTAATGAGTGGCTCACCTGTCCACCTACTTGCTTGTTGTACTGCATGCTCCTAAGAAAGATTCTGAAAGTTTTCAAAACTGAAATTTCAGTTCTGGGGCTCATCTTTATCTATCAATCAATCTATCTATCATCTATCTATCATCTATCAATCAATTCATAGTCTCCACTTGGTACAGTGATTCTACTGACCCAGCATGCAAGTGGCCCACTGTTGGGTAGGGACCGTCTCTATATGTTGCCAACTTGTACTTCCCAAGCGCTTAGTACAGTGCTCTGCACACAGTAAGCACTCAATAAATATGATTGAATGAATGAATGAATGGCTAAAAAGAGCAAAATTTGACCATTCCTCTATCTCACGGTGTGAGAGTAAAGATGACTTCTAGTCACACTACAGGGTTTATTTCATTCAGCGCCTATCCCTGTTTGTGATTCTACCCCTTTGACAGCCTCTACTGAGAAACATTTGCTGGAGAAGAGCAACCCCTCTTCTGATTGCTGCCCTGTCTGCTATCATTAGCTCCCCACAGATGCAATTGCTATTCCTATTTTTCAGGAAGACTTGGCTTCTCTGTGTTTTTAAATTATTTATTTTCTCCTCCCAGCTAGGGACTTCAGCTACCATCCATCCTTCTCACATATCCGGTCCAGTGCTTTCTGTGTTGCTGCAAGAATTGCTTTTAGGCTGGTGAGCTGGCTGCGTTCCGGAACTTCATTATTGGCATATAGTTCTGTTGGAACATGCTCATTTGAGATCCCACGGCTTTCTGGGACATAGAGTTTAAATGAAGTACTCAATCACTGGTTACCCATACTGTGTCTACGCTACATGTTTACCCCCAGACATGGGGTTGGGTAGTTGAATTAGTAGTGAGCCTGTTGTTGGGTAGGGACCGCCTCTATATGTGGCCAATTTGTACTTCCCAAGCACTTAGTACAGTGCTCTGCACACAGTAAGCACTCAATAAATACTATTGAATGAATGAATGAATAGTATGAGTAGTAGCTTTTATTGGGCTCCCACTTGATAATAATAATAATAATGATGGCAATTATTAAGCGCTTACTATGTGCAAAGCACTGTTCTAATCACTGGGGAGGTTACAAGGTGATCAGGTTGCCCCACGTGGGGCTCACAGTCTCAATCCCCATTTTACAGATGAGGTAACTGAGGCCCAGAGAAGTTAAGTGACTTGCCCAAAGTCACACAGCTGACAATTGGCGGAGTCGGGGTTTGAACCCATGACCTCTGACTCCAAAGCCTATGCTCTCCTCCACTGAGCCACGCTGCTTCTCTTATAGCATTTATGAAGCACTTACTATGTGCAAAGCACTGTTCTAAGCGCTGGGGAGGTTACAAAGTGATCAGGTTGCCCCACGTGGGGCTCACAGTCTTCATCCCCATTTTGCAGATGAGGGAACTGAGGCCCAGAGAAGTGAAGTGACTTGCCCAAAGTCACACACCTGACAATTGGCATAGCTGGGATTCGAACCCATGACCTCTGACTCCAGAGCCCATGCTCTTTCCACTGAGCCACGCTGCTTCTCTTGATGACTATTCTAAGCACGTGTATGTTTGTGGCTCTGTAGTAGATGCTTGGAAAGTAGAGAATATCGAAGTGACACGTTCCCTGACCACAGGAGTCCAACCTCGCGGGAAGCAGTGTTGCCCATGGGAAGTAGCAAGGCCTAGTGGGAAGAACATGGGACTGGGAGTCCGAGGACCTGGGTTCCAATCCTGACTTTGCCACTTGTCTGCTGTGGCGACCCTAGGCGAGTCACTTAACTCTCTGTCTCAGTTACCTTATCTGTATGAAGGCGATTTAGACTGTAAGCCCCACGCGGGACATGGATTGTGTCCGACATGATTAGCTTGTATCTACTCCCAGAGCTTAGTACGGTTGCCTGGCACATAGTAATCATTTCACAAGTACCTTAAAATAAAAAAACAAAGAAAAAAAATCTCCTCGCTGCCCTCCACTAAGGAGTCTTGGTTTCACAGCTGATGTAAGGGTCTGTCTAAAGGGTAGGTATCTTGTCTCACCCTGTCGAGGAGTCAGCTTCGATCCATAGCGATTCCCTGGACACATCTCTCCCAGAATAGCCGATCTCTGATCGTTCTGATAGTCTATCCATAGACATCATCCCAAAGTAAAACTCTGCATTCGTTCTTTGCAATCCATGTACAGCCCTATTCTCTTCCCTCACCAACAAATGGACTAGGAGAGAGAAAGCCTATCTCTCAGAGAAAATAATCGATCACTTTCATACCCACTCTATTCACCTTTTCGAGGAACCCTTTAAATGATGACTACCACCTCTAACGTTTTATTCACTCTCATCTTTCTCTGTCGGTGTAAAGCAATACCCATAACTTAGAACTTAAGCTTACACAGGAGAGAGCATACTTTTACCTGAGCTATAAATCAACAAACACTTGCTATGCCTTCTGTAAAGAGTAAATAACTAAAATAAGATGGCTAACTAAATATTTTACCCTCCCAACTTAACAGGCGTGAACAACCAAGCCAGAAATTACCGTATTATTCTGCAATCATCTAGAATCTACACCTTGTGAAAAGATCCTGAGAGGTGTAAACACCATCAACCAATATCTATTGACCACCACTCTGTGGTGGATGCTGTTGTTTGCATGACTAAAACCATCTGGGAATAGTACAGCATATAAGGACCAAAGATTTCTACATTCCAATTCTGGAAGTGTCTTTTAACACTCCTTCCCAACTATTGCCTCCTGTTGAAAGGTGATCTACATATTCAGGTATCAGTTTACTTCCCTTAAATTCCAGCTACTCAGTCTTCAATACAATCATAAGGATAAGGAAAAAAGGTGGTTGTTTAGGAGATGGGAGCAATTACCTGAGGCCTTTGGGTGCTTTGAGGCCCACTCATTGTCTATGTCTAATCTGTAACCATCTGATTATTGACTTTGTCTCCAATTCAGGCCTCCACACCATGCTGTGGCTTCTAAGCTGACTCCACTAGTATTTATCTTTCTACTACAGGACATACTACCTTCTATGCTATATTATGAGATTCAGTGCCGAAGGGATTATTCATGAATGATTCCATTTTATACCTCTTGAACAAATAACTTCTTTGGGTGCCACGAGAGACTAGCAACGTTTGGAACTATAACCCGTTTATCAGAATAATTCCTTCCAGGTGACTGCAGAAGCTCCCTCTATCTAATAATAATAATGATAACGGCATTTATTAAGCACTTACTATGTGCAAAGCACTGTTCTAAGCGCTGGGGAGGTTACAAGGTAATCAGGTTGTCCCACGGCGGGCTCACAGTCTTCATCCCCATTTTCCAGATGAGGTCACTGAGGCACAGAGAAGTTACATAACTTGCCCAAAGTCACACAATTGACAATTGGCGGAGGCAGGATTTGAACTAATGACCTCTGACTCCAAAGCCCGGGCTCTTTCCACTGAGCCACGCTGCTTCTCTGTAAGCTGTTTGTGGGCAGGAAATGTGTCTGCTTGTTATATTGTACTTTCCCAAGATTTTAGCAGAGTACTCTACACGCAGTAAGCGTTCAATTAATACAATTTACTGACTGACCGACTATAAGCAGCCACCTTACGATGAGGATGATGATGGTATTTGTTAAGCACTTACTCTGTGCCAAGCACTGTTCTAAGAGCTAGGTTTGTCCCACATAGGGCTCACAGTCTTAATCCCCATTTTACAGATGAGGTCACTGAGGCACAGAGAAGTGAAGTGACTTGCCCAAAGTCACCCAGCTGACAATAGGCAGAGCTGGGATTTGAACCCATGACCTCTGAGACCCAAGCCTGTGCTCTTTCCACTAAGCCACATTGCTTCTCATCTTATCGCCTCCAGTTTTATACTGGTTTAAACTATATAGTATGTAGAGAAGCAGAATGGCCTAGTGACAAGACCATTGGCTCGGGAGTCAGAGGACGTGGGTTCTAATCCCGGCTCCACCACTCGTCTGCTGTGTGACCTTGGGCAAGTCACTTAATTTCTCTGTGCCTCAGTTCCCTCATCTGTAAAATGAGGATGAAGACTGGGAGCCCCACGTGGGACAACCTGATCAACTTGTATCCTCCCCAGAGCTTAGAACAGTGCTTTGCACATAGAACGCGCTTAACAAATGCCATCATTATTATTATTATTACCTCATCTGTAAAATGGGGATTAAGGCTGTGAGCCCCAAGTGAGAAAAGCTGATTATGTTGTTATCTACCCCAGAGCTTAGAACTGTCCTCAGCAAGTGGTGAGCGCTTAACAAATACCATAATTATCATTATTATCATTATTAGTCATTGGCCTAATGACAAGGAGGTGGAGCCAGAGGAGAGGGAATTGGGACATTTCATTTTCTCCACTCCACCTCTCTTTGCAGCAGTTTGGTATTCCCCCAGCCCCCCATCCCTCCTTTTGTCCTCTGGAGGAGTGTTTCAGAAGTGTATCAATCAATCAATCAATCAATCAATCAATCAATCATATTTATTGAGCGCTAACCATGTGCAGCGCACTGTACTAAGCGCTTGGAAAGTACAAGTTGGCAACATATAGAAACAGTCCCTGCCCAACAGTGGGCTCACAGTCCACATCCCTCTCACAGCATTTTGTGAAATTGTACCCTTATTCTCTTTTGTGCAATTTTACATAGTTTCTTTTCTATGGTGTGATTTGGAGGTAAGCACACAGTGTGGCTCAGTGGAAAGACCCCGGGCTTTGGAGTCAGAGGTCATGGGTTCAAATCCCGGCTCTGCCATCTGTCAGCTGTGTGACTTTGGGCAAGTCACTTCACCTCTCTGTGCCTCAGTTACCTCATCTGTAAAATGGGGATTAAGACTGTGAGCCCCCCGTGGGACAACCTGATCACCTTGTAACCTCTCCAGTGCTTAGAACAGTGCTTTGCACATAACACACAAACACCATCACTATCATTATTATAAACTGGAATTGTTATTGAAATCAAAAATAGAGAAAATTCAAAATTGAACTTTCACAGAAGATAGCAAAAAATACAAAACTAATTTTACCTAAATTTGATATTTCACAATCAGTGCAATTTAAAGCCCAGCATGTCTTTCCGTAGGATAATTGCAATAGTAGGAATAAATCAGAAAAGGTTAGAGATGAAATTTAGCTACAACTATTAATACCTTTAATTTGTTTCCCTTCAATAATATCCTCGGTATTCAGTTTGGTGTGAACCAGTAATATTCTCTTTATGATTATAAATACTTCATAATATGATATAAATTCCATTTACTACTGTATGTCAAGTCTTTCAATCTTCCCATTTAGCAGCCACTGATCATTTAGTTTGTTTGATGCCAAGATTATATTTCTTTCAGAAATACTATCCCTTTTGTTAAAAGAGTCTAGAATTAGGCTGATTGCCTTTTTACAGTTTTTCAACGGTGGTTCTTCCGCATCTGGAGGATTCTTTCAGACAGCGAACAAATGCTCCGTGTCATTTGAGGGTTCTTTCATATTGCGGGAGATCAAAAAGTGTCCTAGTCTCTGTCAGACAAATGCTGTAGTTGCTGATGGTTAAAACAGTCTCACAGCGCAGTACTATAATTCCATCACTAGACATTAATTACATATTATTTAACCAATTAAGCATGAAAGTTGCATTATTGTCAGAGATGTGATGTATGACCTGAACATAATTTGGTTAATGAGGAACAAGGTGTGCTTGCAAAGCAAGGCGATGTATTTTGATAGCAGGGAGGACTAATTACCCTGACATATGTCAGATTGAATATTTTCTTCCAAAACAATTTTTTCAAGGAGAAAAAATATCTCTTTTCCTCCTAAAAATTTTGACTATATTTATCTCAGAAAAATCAAGGAAAGTTGCTGCAGATAGAAGTAAAAAAAAAAAAAAGCATGGTGCAAATTCTCCTGGGTACTAAATCAATGATAAATAACTCCTGTCATTCTAGGACTTTGTCTTTTATGAACTTCGAGAGAAAAATCTTTAGTTCCCAATTTCTAATTATCCAGACTCCAAATGGATCCACCCCCAGAATCCTAAGAACAGAGTTTAGCTGTGTGCCAAGACTTTAACTCTTACAGTGCCACTTTCACTCCTCCCTGCAACCTGTTTTACGATGAATATGTGTGATGAGAAGCTTGTGATCTGAGGCGTGTGAAAGTGGAGTGTTCACAGGTCTCAGCTCTTGAGTGGGGAACATAGGATATCAGACAATATTCTACCTAGAAAGGCAAAGAGCAAAACTTTGAAAAGTCAAAGGAAAAACTGTAAAAAAGCAGTTTTTTTGAAGCGCGTGGCTCAGTGGAAAGAGCCCGGGCTTTGGAGTCAGAGGTCATGGCTTCAAATCCCAGCTCCACCAATTGTCAGCTGTGTGACTTTGGGCAAGTCACTTCACTTCTCTGGGCCTCAGTTACTTCATCTGTAAAATGGAGATGAAGACTGTGAACCCCCTGTGGGACAACCTCCCCAGCGTTAGAACAGCGCTTTGCACATAGTAAGCGCTTAATAAATGCCATCATCATTATTATTATCATTAAATACAGATTAAAATGAATGGACAGACCATCCAGCATAGATAAGGAGAAGGAATCAGTAGTCTGAAAACCAATCCCTGAAGTTCGCATTGGGTTAGGATTGGGAGAAATATTCCGCTTGTCTCTGAGCCCTATTTTGCTGCTTGCCTAATCTGTGATGTATTTTAATGTTTGTTTCATCATCAACCCCCAAAATGTCCCTTAGATAGGGTAAGTACACAGATACAGATAAGCTCTTGTTCTTACATCTACTCAAGTGGAGGATACATTTTTAACTATTTCAAGTCAGCGGGGGTCATTAACACATTGCTACTGAGTTATGCTGGAAACTTAGACCTACCCTTCAAAGGATTCAATTTACTAAGTACTTAATAAGTTACACAGAGATGAAACCAGAGCTGCTAGGAAAACAAACTGATTCAATTTACTAAGTACTTAATAAGTTACACAGAGATGAAACCAGAGCTGCTAGGAAAACAAACTGATGAATTAGGTGTTCTTTTGTTTGAATCCACAACATGATTTGGAGGAATAAGAGAATGCCAATGGAGCTGAATAACCTACAAACAGTAAACACTAATCAATTCCTTCATGCAGATTTTTGGACTCCCAGGTATCCATAATTGGATCAAGGCTCATCTGTTATGTCATCATCATCATCATCACCATCACATCATCACCATCATCGTGATAATTTTTAAAATGTGGTGTCTGTTAAGAGCTTACTATGTGCCAGACACCGTTCTAAACTCTGAGGGGGTATCAATTCAGATAATCAGGTTCACAGAGTCACAGTCCCACCTGGCATTCTCAATCAAAGTAGGAGGAGAACAGGCATTTAATCCCTGTTTTACAGATGAGAAAACTGAGGCATCGCAAAGTGAAGTGACTTGTTCAAGGTTACCCAGCAGACACCTGACAGAGTCAGGATTAGAACTCAAGTCCTCCGACTCCCAGTCTTATATTCTGTGCACTATATTCTATATTCTGGCCACACTGCATTCGAAAGAAGTCTTGCAATTCTTCTCAAACTAGATTGTGCAGTAACCAGCTCTGTGTGGGCGAGGAATGTGTCAACCAATTCTGTTTCACTGTACTCTCCTAAGAGCTTAATATAATGTTCTGCATGCAGTAAGGGCTCAATACTATCATCAGTTGATTGATTGATTGATTTTTAAGGTAAAATGATCTAGTCACTCCAAGTCACCCTTTTCACTACTTTTATAAATTTAATTACTAAACTTCAGTGATCCTGAATTATAATCTTAAGCACTGAAACAGTCTATAGATTCTTTAACTATGATAGAAGCTTCAAAGCTGTTTCTCTTTAAAAATATTTTCACTTCTGCTTAATTATTTCACATTTTCCTTGAGTGAATTACTAACCAGCACCCAAATCAGTGTCTTCAGTGTATTTAAAATAGATCTATTTTATATGATGAGAGAAAGCAAACTTAAGAAATGTACCGTTGCCAGTTTTGCTTTTGTTACGTGGGTTGGAAATGTCAGAGACATATTGCTTTTCAGATGTAACACCCAATGTAATTACATATTGGCATGTGCTAGCATTATTGTGCACTGGAACTTTAAATCATTTATAATTGAATTATATGTTATGAAAAATGTGATATGATCCCAAGGTGTTTATGCGTTAGTGTTTAGCACTTGCCGCCACTAGCCAACTTTGATTTTTTAAAATAATCTTCCAACTTTCTTTTTTCTATAGATTAAGAAAATATTATTTTGTTTGTTTTATTTTTTCTCTCTATTCTCAAGCCAAATTCACCTGAAAATGTGTTCATGAGATTTGTAGAATATTTGCAGTTAAGGTAATTGACTCTGCTTTCTGTAAAGTATATTTCTAAAACTTGTGCTTTCATTTTGTTCTATGACAGTCATGGTGAGGATTGATTAAGTGATCCACAGATGGTTCATTAATTTCTAAAACGATTTTAAAATCAGGTAATTCCAAAAAAAAGGTGACAAAAATTGAAATTAGGTCTAAATAATTGCTTCACAATTTTCATTCAACTTTACTAAGTAGATCAGGTCTCTTTCAGTTTTCCAGAATTAGATGACCATTTGTCTGTGAAAATTAATGTTAAATAGACAATTTTACATTGATAAGCTTCTTGAGATGAGGACTTTTTTATGTTTATTATATGCTTCTAAGCACTAGGACAATGTTGTATATCCAGTAAAGGCACTAAATTCAAATGAATGAATGGATGAATGAATGAATGAACTTCCTTAGTGATAAAGTAGTAATAGTAGTTACAGTATTATTATTAGTAGTAGCAATAGTATTTATCAAGTACAACAGCAGTGCAGTGCACTGCAGAGCACTGTACTAAGCACTGGGAAAAGAACACATTGGTGGGAAACAGACACCTTCCCTGACCCTCACAATATAAGAATAAAAGCTAGGAATTAAGCAGAGAGGAGAAGTTGAATGCCTTCCAACCTTTGTGAATTTATTCATTCAACCTTATTTACTGAGTGCCTATTGTGTGCAGAACACTATACTAAGCACTTGGAAAGTACAGTTCAACAATAGAGACAATCCCTGCCAACACCAGGATTATGGATACAACCCTTTGGAATGCCTTGGAAGGAAAACCACTAAGGTAATTCTATCAGAATGAATTATGGAGCAGTGCATATGGCCTAAGAATAGCAGTGGTCAAAATTTTTAAAAGCCCTCCATCATAAGAAAATCAACCTCAACACCCCAGTTTATAGTGCTTCTTTTAGGAAAAACCAGTGATCTCCCCCCAGCCCCGTTGCATTCCCCAGGTATATCCTTTTTTAACACCAACACTATTTCTAACATGGGTGGGCAGTTTCAAATTATCAACTTCTGCTACCTCACCATTTCACCAGAGCTTTGCTCAGACTGTAAGTTCACTGTGAGAAGAGGATGCGTCTGTAGAGTGTGTTGCTGTTTGCTCTCTTGAGTGCTTAGTACAGTGCTCTATGCACCGTAAGCACTCAAAAAATACAATTACTGACTGACTAGCTGATAGTGCTGCCTATACAAGGTAGGTTCTGAGTCACATGGTTACAGGAATTCTATTCCATCATCCATAGGGTCATCTTTTAATCTGGATGATAAATATCTCCCACCCAGTGTCTCTTCTTTTGACAGAAATAAACTGTGTGGAATAAAGCCTGTGGGTTTTGTGAGACCCAGATTCTACACTTAAAGAAAGTTGGCCCCATGGAGACTTGGAATATTTCTGGCCACTTCTCGTGTTCTACTCCAAGATCACTGTCACTTTTAAAACCTTTTTATTCTCTGTGTCAAGCTCCACAGAGTGTTTACTGTTGTATTTAGACTGCGAGCTCACTGTGGGAAGGAATGTGTCTATGTGTTGTTATATTGTACTCTCCCAAGCACATAGTACAGTGCTTTGCACAGCCCGTTGTTGGGGAGGGACTGTCTCTATTTGTTGCCGACTTGGACTTCCCAAACGGTTAGTAGCATTAGTAGCGAGAAGCAGCATGGCTCAGTAGGAAAAAGCATGGGCTTTGGAGTCAGAGGTCATGGGTTCAAATCCCAGCTCTACCAATTGTCAGCTGTGTGACTTTGGGCAAGTCACTTAACTTCTCTGTGCCTCAGTTACCTCATCTGTAAAATGGGGATTAAGACTGTGAGCCCCATGAGGGACAACCTGATCACCTTGTATCCTTCCCAGTGCTTAGAACAGTGCTTTGCACATAGTAAGCACTTAATAAATGCTATTATTATTATTATTAGTAGTAGTACAGTGCTCTGCACACAGTAAGCGCTCAATAAATACGATTGAATGAATGAATGCGATTGGATGAATGAATGAATGAAGTCTTTATGATTTCTCACCCAGGTGCTACCTTTCCTAGCAGATTAGTCACATGATTACCCTCCACGTTTCACTTCAGGAAAAATAGTATTTTGCTCCCACAAATGTACCCTGGTCTTTCTCATGTGAAAACAACTGAATTAATATCTTGGTAATTAAGGGTTTCTCCCAAAACATTTGGAGAAGTTTACGAAAACTAGTGAGCATGTAACTCAGCAGGATTTTGAATTTATCAGAAGTGGAAAAATCTGTAATAGGAATATTAGCACTAAAAAGAAATGGAAAGTAAACTGATTTTCTACTCAATAAAGGATTGTAATGCACAGCCATAGAAAAATGAGACACAAACCTGAAAAGTGAATTTCTCCTAGAAGTCAAGAAAATGCGTTTTCTTCCTTAGTGAGCCCAAAGAGCCAAAAGAATGAAATAAAAAATACTGTGTCATCTCCAAAAAGGGACCAAAAAGCATTTTGAGGTGTGTGCCAGAGATGAATTTTGTATTTAAAGGCATGAAGATAATAGAACAGAAAGGCAAGGTTCCTAGATGCTTTAAAGGCAAGGTTATTTTTATTTTAGTATACTCCCCTCTCCACAAAGTGCACCCATTCATTTGTTCTCTTGGGGAAAGATTAAAATGAGGCACATCATTTGAATGTGTCTGGATGATGGATCGTTATCTCTTCTTTTATAAAATAAATAGCACTTTGAAAGCCCTCACAAAGTAAAATCATGAGAAATTTACAACTCCCACCTATTTACTGATAAATGTCAATTTACTTTCCTTTTCTTATGTTGATTTAAAGTTTTCCTCTTTCTCTAGGTTTTTGAGTCCCCACTTACTAAAGGTGTGAGGTGGCAAGCCACTGCCTATATTTTCTTCCCCATGAGTTAACCTCAGAATTGAAGAAATTCTCAAATAATAAAACTAAAATTCTCACTAGTTTAATTACTAACACAAATGATGCCAACTTGTACTTCCCAAGCTCTTAGTACAGTGCTCTGCACACAGTAATCGCTCAATAAATACAATTGATTGATTGATTGATGCAGAAAAAAGACCTAAAGATTTGCAAATGAAGTCAATCCTAAAACCTGAATTAGATTGGTAAGGGTAAGTGTGGGGTAGATACAAGCTAATCAAGTTGGACCTAGCCATATATAACCATGTACAATCATAATAAAATCTCACATAATCATAATAAAAATGACTGGTTGCTTCCTTCAGATGTCTTTACCTGAAGACCCATATTATGACATTTAATGCTTTTTCCTAAGATATTACCACAAGTCCTTGGATCGGAGCTGAGAATGGTTTGGCTACAAAATCAAGTAAAGAACAACAATAATCGTTAAAATTCTTTCTTCGTGGTATTTGGTATTAGGAACTTAGCGACAATAGAATCAGATCAGACAATGCCTGTCCCACATGAAGTTCACAGTTGAAGGAGAAGATCTTTCATTCCTATTTTACAGTTGAGAAAACTGAGGCACAGAGAAGTTCAATGACTTGCCCCGCGTCACATAGTTGATAGGTGGCAGAGCAGCTTCAGAACACAGGTCTCCTGGCCTCCAGTTGTGTGCTCTGATTGAGTGCTTGTTTTGTACAGAGAACTGCAGTAAGTTTTTGGAAGAGTGCACGGCCTGTACAGTCATATAGCCCACACACTTCGCTCCTCTGGTGCTAACCTTCTCACTGTACCTCAATCTCACCTACCTCGCCGCTGACAATGCCCCCCCTCCACAAATCCACCAGACAATTACTCCCCCGACCTTCAAAGCCTTACTGAAAGCATATCCCCTCCAAGAGGACTTCCCAGACGATGCCCCACTTTTCCTCATCTCCCACTCCCTTCCATATTGCCCTGCCTGGCTCCTTTTTCTCTTCCCCCTTCTCCCTGCCCCAGAGTGCTTATGTATATACCTGTAATTTTATTTATTTAAATTGATGTCTGTTTACTTGTATTGATATCTAGACTGTGAAATTGTGGGCAGGGATTGTCTCTATTGCTTTCCCAAGCACTTAGTACAGTGCTCTGCACACAGTAAATGCTCAATGAATTCAATCAAATTGAACTGCATATAGGATCTAAATAATATTCTGGTATAACCCCGACTAGGGATTTCACAGGCATTTCCTCTTCTTCCACTCCCTTCCGCATTTCCCTTGCACTGGATTTGCACCTATTATTCACTGCATATAGCTTTAATTATCATCATCAATCATATTTATTGAGCGCTTACTATGTGCAGAGCACTGTACTAAGCGCTTGGGAAGTACAAATTGGCAACATATAGAGACAGTCCCTACCCAACAGTGGGCTCACAGTCTAAATTATATTTGTTCTGATGACTTTGACACCTGTCTACACGTTTTGTTTTGTTTTCTGTCTCCCCTTTCTAGACTGTGAGCCCGTTGTTGGGTAGGGACCATCTCTATATGTTGTCGACTTGTACTTCCCAAGCGCTTAGAACAGTGCTCTGCACACAGTAAGCACTCAATAAATATGATTGAATGAATATTCATAATTTGTTCATTCACTTTTTTGGGATATTTCTAAAGCACTTACTGTGTGCCAGGCACTGTTCTAAAGTGTGGGATAGATATAGATACAGGTTAAGTTGGACATAGTCCCTGTCCCACAAGGGGCTCACAGACTTAATCCCCATTTTACAGATGAGGGACCTGAGGCCCAGAGAAGTAAAGTGACTTGCCCAAGGTCATACAGCATTCAAGTGGCAAAGGCAGGACTAGAACCCAGGTCAAACTGTGCTGCTTCTCACATTAATCTCTGTCTCTCCCTGTAGACTGTAAGTTCCTTGTGGAACTGTTATATCATACTCTCCCAAGCACTTACTGTAGTATTCTGCACTCAGTAAGCGCTTAATAAATATAATTGATTGATTAATTAATGATGAGATTAGAACCTTACACAACCAGCATCCCTATAATTTGCACAGGAAGCAAGAAGTGATAAAATTCAGGAGGAAAGTGTTGATCCAAATTTGCAAATACTCAGCTCAAGAACCACTATAAATGACACACACTGGTGCTTTACGAGGAAAGTGCATATATAGTATTCCCAGGCTAAAATAAATGATATCTCAAGAGTTCATAAAATGGAGTATTCTGCTTAAGAATTACACTCCTAGAGGTTGCTTCTTTATTCACCTTGCCTTACCAAAAAAAATGATCTATATATGTCTGGAGACTTCGATATAAATTAAATAAATCAGATTGCTTTCTACCATATAACTCAAAAGCTTTCAGAATTTTCGAGTGTTTTCTTTTAAGAATAGAATTCCTTACTTCATTCTCTGTAGATTCACTCTCAAAGCACTGCACAAAACACCTTTAAGTCAGTTTGCTCATTTCAAAATTAAATCTTTGGTATAAATAATGAATAGTTCGGTTATGATTCTCTGAAAAATATAGTTATGAGAATATGAATACTAACCCCCAAATCTCTTATGAAGTTGGGAATTCGCAAACTAGAGAGACTCTTTTGAAACTTCTCCAAATAGAAAAAAATGAAAAAAAGAGAAAAATTCATGACATTTTGTTCTGTGCTTAAAAAAAATCTACTGTTCATACCTAAATTCATTCATTCATTCAATCGTATTCATTGAGCACTTACTGTGTGCAGAGCACTGTACTAAGCACTTGGGAAGTACAAGTTGGCAACATATAGAGTTGGTCCCTACTCCACAACGGGCTCTTAGTCTAGAAGGGGGAGACAGACAACAAAACAAAACAAAAAAACCCCCTACATGCCTGAAGCATAATTAAAGACATCTGTTTTTATTGCACCTGTTTTCCAAGCCCTTAGAACAGTGCTCATCTCACAGTAGGTTCTCAATAAAAAACATTAAGTTTTTGTTTCCACTGTGATTCTTGGAGTCAAGGCCTTTATCATCAAATACTGTAAATGTATTAGATGCTAGGAATCATTTTATTAAGGACTTTGTCTTAATATCTCCTAATTTGGTCAGTAACAGCTGATTTCAGAATTGTTCCAATTCATTTCTAAAGCGATGTGTAAAACAAAAAAAAAATTATGTTGGGTGGAGATAAAGAGATTGTCCAATTTTGACCACTTCACTTGGACCACAGATGTTTGGTCTTTAATTTGGTAGTTTTTTCTACCCTGATGTCACTGACCCATGGTGTTAATCTTCCAAAGGAAGTGATTGTCTTCTTCATGCTGCTTTACATTCTCTGTTTATCCACAAAAGAAGGAGATTCCTGTCCCTGTGAAAATTTGGTTATGTTTTTTTCTGGATCTAGACAGTTTTATAACTTCAGTTTTCTTCACATTTATTGTCAGTCACTGTAGCTTTGCTGACTCTGTGGAACGATTCATAATCATCCTACTTCTATGGAGGGGACAGCATAGCTCAGTGGAAAGAGCACGGGCTTGGGAATCAGAGGTCATGGGTTCTAATCCTGGCTCTGCCACTTGTCAGCTGTGTGACTTTGGGCAAGTCACTTAACTTCTCTGTGCCTCAGTTACCTCATCTGTAAAATGGGGATTTAGACTGTGAGCCCCATGTGGGACGACCTGATCACCCTGTATCCCCTCCAGTGCTTAGAACAGAGTTTTGCAAATAGTAAGCACTTAAATACCATCATCATCATAGATGACCTGGGAGTATATAGTCTCAATGGAGTACAGGGTGTGGAAAACAAATTTTAATGCATCAAGAAGAGAAATGAAATAAATAAAGGGATGTGGTAGATAAGCCATTTGAGAACTTTGTTGGATAGAAGCAGAACAAAGGGACAATACTTAATAATAATAATGATGATGGTATTTGTTAAGGGCTTACTATGTGCCAAGCATTGTTACAAACACTGGGTTAGATACAAGGCAATCAGATTGTCCCACATGGGACTCACAGTCTTAATCCCCCTTCTACAGATGAGGTAACTGAGGCACAGAGAAGCTAAGTTGCTTGTCCAAGGGCACACAACAGACAAGTGGAGGAACCAGAATTAGAACCCACGTCCTCTGACTCCCAAGCCTGTGTTCTTCCCACTCAGCCACGCTGCTTGAAGAGTGGTTTCCAGGGTTAAGTATAGTGGAGACAGGAGCGTACCACGTTCTGTGTGATAATGGGAAGCTGGAATGTGCCGGTGATCCATGTAGTTTTGTAATCGTGGAATCACTTTCCAGAGATTCGGCCTTGATGAGTTCCATGCCTCATCTCTAGTCTAGGCATAACCTAGTAGACTGTACTTCAGATAATCACACTTATAAGGCCCAAGTGCTGCTTTTCTAAAGGACCCCACTGCAGAGTTATCAGAGAACGTCTTGCATGTTTCTTTGTTCTTTAGGAGCTTGACATTAAGTCATCTTGACAGCTTGGAGGTCGTTTTTCAATATATTGAATGTAGGTTATTTCAAAAGAACGACATTATCCACAAGGAAACACAGACATAAAAACCCTCCAGGTTTTCAAGCCGCTCTATTTGTGTATCCCGGATTTTGTTTTTGAATACTTGTTGTTTTCATTCACCTAATGAATGCATTTCTCGCTGTTGGCTCAGTGCCTGCTATTATTCATCTTCATTTTAATGAACTGAGAATCAAATAATATGCCAGAGCCAACCTTTTAGTGCTAAACAATTTCACTGTACATTTTTCTACATTGCCAAACTATGTGCTCTCTCCACTAAAGTCTCTTGATAGTTGAATTAACAGAGAAATATGACACACACTTATCAATTCTATCCTTGTACCCAATTTACTGGGGATAACTGAAAGTTGACTGCGTAGTTGTTATTTTGCTTTTATTTATGTGAGGGATAAGTGAATCTACCTGTAGTTCTTAGATCTCTTTCTAGCTGAATTTTCATCTCCATTCTTGTCTATCTCACCACTAAACTTTCACCTGCAACCTGCCTCTTGATAAGCATAGTAAGTTAAGTGCTTACGATGTGCGAAGCACTACATCGAGTGCTGGGGAAGACACAAGATAGTCAATTTAAAAAACATTCTTTGTCTCAGGTGGGGTTCACAGTCTATGTAGGAGGGAACACAGGTATCTAGCTGATTTTACAGATGAGGAAACTGAGGCACAGATTATTTCAATGATAATTTAAGCAGGCTAGCCTAGTGGAAAGAACTTGGGTCTGAGAGTCAAGGGCCCTGGCTTCTAATTCCAGATTCGCAGGATTTCTAGGACTGTCAGTTACTTCTTCATCCTCCTCTAAGGATCCTCCTCCAGTTATCTATCCTCAAGCTCCTTGAATCGGGGGACTGAGCTAATCCTTCTTTATAAGAAGAACTAATAATGGTATCTGTTAACATTTACTCTCTGCCATTCACTGGGATAGAAACAAGATGATCATTTCAGATGCAGAATCCATCTCACATGGAGCACATAGTTTAAGGAAGAGGGAGAACAGATCTTTCATCCCGATCTTATAGATGAGGAAACTGAGAAAGGGAAGTTAAGAAATTCATCCAGAGTCACACAACAGGCAAGTGGCAGGAGCCGGGATTTGTTTCCAGATCCTCTGACTCACAAGCTCGTGTTCGTTACAATAAGCCAAACTGCTTCTCAACTACTCCTAAATTCTGGCCCAAATTAAGTATGGTTAATTCAGGGGACTCACGCTACCCCTGCCACGCTCCCCGGAGTCAGTGCTGTTCCATCCAGATATTCAGATGGCAGAAGAAGCCAACTCTCTGGAATCTGTATGGAACTACTAGGATACAGTTGCCCCGCTCTTCAAACAATCAGTTGATGGTCTTTATTAAACACTTACGTGTAGCGCACTGTACTAAGTCCCTCAGAGGGTACAGTTGAAAAACACAATTCCTGTGTTCAGGTAGCTCTCTGCTCATTTTTCTACCTGCCTCACATTTAGAACAACACCATATTTACATCCTCTCCCCAACTTTTTCCTTTAATTCGAGTCTCTCCTCAAAGGCTGAAACTTTCCATAGTAATACTGTCTAAATCATGAGTGAAATTAATGCTCCTTTCCCAGCACCCCCCAACCAAGGTACATAAAAATAATTAAGCAAAGTGAAAACACAAAGATAGTAATAAAAACAAACTTCCTTGTTATTCATCTTATTTCATTAGATTGTAAACTTCTGAAAGGATCCTGTCTGAACAGTGTAAAATTCATTAAATTCTCCATCAATTAATAAAAGTTTAATATTCGTTGTTGCTGAATGATACATTTGAATTGATTAAATAGTTATGAGAACCCAGAAACATTACTGATTTTTCACTCTCCTAGTGTCTGATATTATTATTTCATGTGGTTATATTTATGTTTTTTCATTACATTTTTATAAACATAATCACTCAAATGCAGAGATTCTAGCCAGGGTTTATCATAGATTTTAAGTATTATTGTATATGGGATTGAATTTGACAGGAATTATGAAGTAAAGTTATGAGAATCACACCAATTCAAAACTTTCTATTAATGTTTATGAAATATCATTCAACTCAAGAAAGTAAAAAGTAATGGAAATTTTCCTAGCTGAATTTTGCGTTATCTTCCTTTAAATGCACAAACTTCTTTTGAAATTAGAAAAAAGAATAAAATTTTGTTCACTTTGAACTTCAATGAAAAGTCCAAATCTGGTCCTTTCATGGAAAGCTGACATCTCAGTATCATTGAATATGGCAGCAAATTCAAGGAAGGCCAGATAGCATCTAAAAGCTATAGACTTTTAAATAGCAACAGTGGAAACAGTGCTGGATATTGCTGCTATGCAGATATCAGATGAAAATGACTGATATTTTTCTGCAACTCCGGGTTTACTTTTCAAAGAACCATCTCCCAAATAGTCAAAAGCTGGATGACCTGCTTAATAATGGAACCCGGGCTGATCGCCTACCTTGGTATCTATTAATTAAATCATGTACCTACGCACAAAATAAAAGTATTGGGGATAGACTGAAGTGACTACTAGGCATTGAAATACCTTTGGAATTTAGTTCTTAAAACATGTAGTGAATGAACCATCTGATAAGAGCTATTCGAGGGAAAAAAACAACATCTAAAGCAAAGCTCATTTGATAGCTAAGTCTGTCTAGTAAATATTTCATGATTAATAATGACAAACGTAGAAGAAGCAGATAATACCAATAAATAAATGTCTCCTGATGAAAAATAGCTATGTACTGGGACATTTATAGCACACTATTTAGTGGTTGCAGTTCAATATGTGATTTCTTAAACCAGAATCGATTGTTAGGAAGGTCAGTAGTGAACAAAAATGAGATGTAACACATTTTCAGCCACACGGAGTAGAAATGGCAGTCTGCAATTAAAAGGAAGAGTAGCACCAATAGCATTTATCTGTGGTACCTAACACTGAGTCGCCATAGAATCAGTAACCACGGCAGCACTGTCCTGTAGGAGGGAGGACTATTGAATAAGGTTTTTGGGTTCATGGGGTCTCCACACTTTTCTAAAAGATAACCACCCACTTTCATCTTCCTGCTCCCAACCCATCCCTGAGCAATGGCAATCCTGGGATCACAGAAGAACCCAGAAGCAGTGTAGGAGCAGCTCTATCTAGTGGATAGAGCATGGGCCTTTGATTCAGAAGGACCTGGGTTCTAGTCCTGGCACTGACACCTGTTTGCTCTGTGACCTGGAGTGAATCTCTGTGCCTCAATTATCTCATCTGTAAAATGAGGATTGAGATTGTGAGCCCCATGTGGAATAGAGACAGTATCCAACCCAATGACCATGTATCTACCCCAGCCCACTCTTCTAAACTGTGAGCCCGCTGTTGGGTAGGGACCGTCTCTATATGTTGCCAACTTGTACTTCCCAAGCGCTTAGTACAGTTCTCTGCACACAGTAAGCGCTCAATAAATACGATTGAATCAGAATCAGCACTTAGGCCAGTGCCTGACCCATAGTAAACATTTAACAAATGCCATTAAAAACAAAAAAAACACAAAAAACCCCCACAGCATTCTAGTGTGAGCCAATACCAGAAGGCACTTTAGCCAAGAACCTGATAGAAGTTAGGAGAGCTGTCTTTCCCTTGGCTTTTTTCAGTCACTGTCCTTCTCTTTGATGCTAAGAAAACAGAATTATCAGTATCAGAAGAGACTAAATTCTTGTAAAACCTCTCTGTAAATTACTTATTTCTATTAATGCCTTTCTCTCCCTCTAGACTGTAAGATCACTGAGGACAGGGAATGTGTCTATCAAGTTTGTTGTAATGTTCTCTCCCAAGTGCTTAGATCATTGTTCTGCACACAGTAAACACTCAATACCACTGATTGATTAAATATCATTGATTTAGAGGATATGTGGAAGAAAGAAAAACAGTGAAGTATTTGAGTAAGCTGCAGTTTGTTCTAAAGGAAGCATAAATGCGGTCTTATTGGGCTAATGGAAAGAACTCAGCTCCAGGGATCTGGACAACTGGATTCTGGTCCCACCGCTCTGAGTAGGGGAATGCCGCTGGGCTATGAAATCAGTGGTGAAGTTAATAAAATGAAGAGCTACCTAAGATATTCCATGAGGTAGATACAATTATATGTGGAAAAATAGATAGCTAGCAGCTGCAGCAGCCTCTCAGGGTCACACCTGGAGAGTTTCCAGTCCTCTACCAGTCTTGACTATGGGAAGGCGAGTGAAGCAGAGGCCAACCCGTTCCATTTCTAGCTTGGGCAGTGGTTAGCAAGTGGAAGGCAATCTGCTACAAGTCAAGACTCACCTGTGCTGGGCAGCAGCAGCATGGGAGAGAGTCAAGATCAGAATCTCAAGTTTACCACACAGAAGGAGGCAATGGCAAACCACTTCTATATTTTTACCAAGAAAACTCTATGGATACTCTACCAGAACAATTCATTCATTCATTCATTCATTCAATCATATTTATTGAGCGCTTACTGTGTGCAGAGCACTGTACTAAGCGCTTGGGAAGTACAAGTTGACAACATATAGAGACGGTCCCTACCCAACAGTGGGCTCACAGTCTAGAAGGTGGGGCATTCTAGGAGAGATGTGTCCATGGTGATGGCATAATAATAATAATAATTATGATGATGGTATTTGTCAAGTGCTTACTATGGGCAAAGCACTGTTCTAAGCGCTGATCAGTTTGTCCCACGTGGGGCTCACAATCTTAATCCCCATTTTAGAGGTGAGGTAACTGAGGCACAGAGAAGTGAAGTGACTTGTCCAAAGTCACAGAGCTGATCAGTGGCAGAGCCGGGATTAGAACCCATGACCTCTGACTCCCAAGCCCGGGCTCTTTCCATTCATTCATTCGTCCATTCAATCGTATTTATTGAGTGCTTACTATGTGCAGAGCACTGTACTAAGCGCTAGGGAAGTACAAGTTAGCAACATATAGAGATGGTACCAGTGAGCTCACTGAGCCAAGCTTCTCTTGCATAAGATAAGACAAGCAGCTGCAGAGACTCCCAAGGTCTGCTACATCATGGTTCATGTTTAGGTCAATTCATCTCTAAAATGGTCCAACACATAAAAGACCTTCATATAACTTGATAGTGAACTGTATCCCTGCTTTCACCTACCTGTTTGTGAACCAGTAGAGACACCAGTGTCAGGAATGAGAGCATACGAGTGGCGCTACGTCAAACACCGGCACTGTCATCAATTCCTTCGTGAAGTTTCTCAGTCCTGGAACCTTAGGACTTAGGCCCAGACATCATTCTCTGGCAGGGTACTCCTTCTGAAATGTTAGCCTGGATCCTCTGCAGTTTCCAACAGCAAGAAGAGTCCATAGTTCAAGCAGGGTAAATTAATTTTCTCAGCCCCTCGGTTTGCCCTGTCCCACAGTCAGGCTCACAGTCTTATTCTGCGTGGCTCGTGTCCTAGCCACACAGAGGATGGTGCAGTGTTGGTCATTCAATCATCTTTACTGAGCACTTACTGTGTGCAGAGCACTGTACTAAGCGTTTGACACTCTTCACCTCCCAGCTAGTTCTGTTGTAGCACATGTAAAACATGTTTTTGTCCATTACATCAGCATGACAATGCTAATGAGGCTCTTGAGAAATAAGAACCAACATCTTCACTTCTTCACATATTCAGTTGTCTCGGCAAGGCTCCGGGGTCAACTTCAAATATCAATTTCACCTAATTCCTGGCAGTCTCTCCCCCCGCCCCCGAAGTCGCCTGATGGTAAGCAGCAGACCCCGGGTTGCTGATTCATCTTAATGCAATGGGAGCATGACCCCCTTACTCCTTAAAACAACTGTGTTCATTCTCAATTTCCACCACCTTGCTGTCGGTCAAGAGAATGAAATTTTGGGCTCCAACCTGCCTTTTCTTAACGTAAGCAAGTTGTCACTGGGATCATTCACCATATTTTTGCAATAATATTTTCATATGTCTGATGGAAAAAAGTATGTTTCTGAGTTCAGTTTTCCCTTTTAGGTGGGCATGGGTATGCCATTTCATTCCAATCAAAATTTGAATGGAATAAGTCTTAGAGGAAGATGCAGTGGTTAGTCCTTTCACCAAAGTCATGCCCCTCCTTGGGAAGGCAATTTAATTGGAAAAGCAATTTTATTTATCTTAATAATTGGTTATTAATTACTTGTACTGGGACCCCATGTGGGACTGCGCCCAACCTGATTATCTTGTATCTTACTGTGTGTAGTGCTTGACCCATAATAAGCACTTAACAAATACAACAATTATCATTATTATTATTGCATGATGGAGATACTGATGAGCAAATTGCATTTCATTCAGGGAATTATTATCTAATGAGGACCTCAGTGAATTTAGATAATCCACTAGATTATTAGCCGATGCCAAACCATATGAAGAAGATGTTATGGTTTCTCCACTACTGGCTAAAATGGAATTTCAGAGTTTTGCACTAATTTCTGAGAGAGTTAAATAGATGTATCCATATTATGGAAGACAACTTGGATGGAGAGAAAAATTCTAAGATGTGCCAGTGTTCAGACAAAGCAAAGGCTGTTGCAAGATGCTTTACAAAATTGCCTGCTGTTTGGCTTAAATTGGACAGATTCTTCACTAAATCCTTCCTTTGAAAAACCATTAGCCCAGTCGGCATAATATGAGTTTTCTGCAGCTTCCTGCAAAGACTTATATGAATGTCTGACAGACTACACTTCTCCCAAGATTATTTATTTATTCAGTATTGTGATGATGCCTTCAATTATTTTAATGACTGTTTTGTGAAATGCATCACTACAGTCTATAGCACATTAAGAAATTGCATATTTTGTTTCCAGAGGTTCTGGAGTAGAACCTAATTTACAGTGTGAAAGGGTAGGTAGGATAGCGTACCCACAATACAAGCACTTTAAAGACAACACGTCTTACAGAAACACTACCCTGCTGAATTATGAGGTAAATATAAGTGTTCACCAGGACTCTTTGCAATCACCTCTGATATCTTGAGAGCCCAGGAACTACAGTACCTTGGAATTAATGATGTTCTGAAGGAATGTTGATATTTTCTGAAAAGAAGATTTAATGTTTATCTCTGTGAGACTGAGGCAGGTATAAAATGATACCTAAACTGTTCAGGGTTCAGGTTGTGAGAGATAAATGGGGAGGTGGAAACGAGGAAGGTCTGAAGCTCTGTTATTCTTATTGACTGGTTTTGGTTATAGTACTGAGAGCTGGGTCTTCAGTGAAGAGGGCATAGATGGTACCTAATCCAGGGAAGGCTGGTTCCAGATTCTTAAAATGAAGAGGAAGTCCTGGACATATAAAGTAATTGGATTGAGCCTGAGGAAAACTTGCTGTAATAAATTTTTTGATTTTTGTTACTGAGAAAGGCTAAAATATTGAAATTGTTATACTTCTTGTGGAATGCATGAGAATCTGGATTAATGTGTACAAGGTAATGATAATGCATCATTTCCCTCTCAATCAATCGGTGATATTTATCTAGCACTAACTGTGCCACACCCCTCTCAGGTTCGCACCTGGAGAATTTCCAGTACTCTACTAGTCTCGACTGCAGGAGGGAGACTCAAGCAGAGACTAAATATATGCGTTCACCAGGACTCTTCGCAATCACCTCTGATACCTTGAGAGCCCAGGACTACAGTACCTTGGAAATAATGATGTTCTGAAGGAATGTTGATATTTTCTGAAGAGAAGATTTAATTTTAAGATTTAATTTAACTCATTCAATTCCTAGCTTGGGCAATGGCTAGTGAGTGGAAGGTCGGATGTTAAATGTCAAAACTCACCTGTGCTGGGTAGCAGCAGCATGGGAGAGGATCGATGGCGCAGACTCGGGTTTACTGAGCGGAAGGAGGCCATGGTAAACCGCGTCCATATTTCTACCAAGAAAACTCTTTGGATCCACTACCGGAATGATTACAGATGGAGGCGGGGGTTCTGGGAGAGATATGTCCGTGACGTCGCTGTGCCATGCACTGTACTGAGTACTTGGGAGAGTGGTGGTCTGCTAGTTATGGAGGGAAGGAGTTCCAGGTCAAAAGAAGGATGTGTGCAAATTTTTGATAGTGAGAAAAATTAGCTGAAGATAAGGTAAGCAGGTTGGCTGTAGCAGAACGAAATGTGTGCCCTGAGTTACAGTACATTAGTGCGGTAAGGTAGGAGGACAGAGCTGATTGAATGTTCTCTCCACTCTCTTCTAAAAGGTTCCTTTAGTTTATGTGTCACTCCTCCATTCCCTCTTTCTCAATCATGCCATGTCAGTTCTGATTTTTGAGGTGACAATTGAATGGGGTATCTTGTAAGAGGCATGAGAGCCGCTGATAATAACAAAAAAAAAAGCTATTTCAGATGCTTGATGGATGTCTTTTTTCAGAAACGCCACTGAGGCTTGGAGCCAGAGTGAAAGAAGAGAGCCCATTCCAATTGGGAAGGAAAATCTGCCTAGAGTGTATTAAAATTGGAAAATTTTTATGTAGTAAACACCTGATATATTGTACCTGAAAAATCATTTGTAATCAAAAAATGATTTCTACTTCCTTTCTTAATACTCATCTACTGAAAACTGTTTTCCAGTCAGTACAATTGGATACAACATACAACTGGGAGTGAAAAGGTCATGGGCTCTAATTCCACTCCACCACTTGTCTGCTCTGTGACCTTGGGCAAGTGATTTAACTTCTCTAGCCCTGATACTACATCTGTAAAATGGGGATTAAGATTGTGAGCCCCACGTGGGACAGGGACTGTGTCCAACCTGATTTACTTGTAGCCACCCCAGTGTTTAGTACAGTGTCTGGCACAACGTAAGTGCTTAATACCAGAATTATTATCATTATTAAATCCCAGAAAAATAAATGAAAGGTTATTGAGCCCTGGCTAGATTGTAAACTCCTTGAAGGTAGGAATCATGAACCAATTCTATCGCATTGTATTCTCCGAAGCAATTAGTACAGTGCTCTGCCTAGAATAAGCACTCAATAAATATAATTCATTTGACTGATTTAAGAATTGAGCCTTAACTTGAAGTCTTCAAAGTCTTCAGAACAAAGTTTGCATGGCTTCTTGGAACACATTATGGTACTCAATCTTGCTTACATAATGCAGGTTTTGATAATTGATTATTTGATTCTTCAGTCTTTCTGCAACACACGAGAGTTTATATTTACTGTGGAGTGGGAAAAACTTTAGTCCATACTTCTTAGATTAGCACTTGAAGAAATTTGAAGTTAACAATTGCACTTGATCTTTTATTAATAATAATAATAATGGCATATATTAAGTGCTTACTATGTGCAGAGCACTGTTCTAAGTGTTAGGGAGGTTACAAAGTGATCAGGTTGTTCCACGGGGGGCTCACAGTCTTAATCCCAATTTTACGGATGAGGAAAATGAGGCTCATAGAAGTGAAGTGACTTGCCCAAAGTTACACAGCTGACAAGTGGCGGAGCCGGGATTTGAACCCATGACTTGACTCCAAAGCCCGGGCTCTTTCCACTGGGCCATGCTGCTTTTCTGCTGCTCTTCTGCTGCTCTTCTGCTTCTTCTACCTTATTCCAAGAAGGCTCTATCAACACACACTGCCAGGGGTGGAAATTTTTAAATTATTTTTCTTCATTTGCTTTCCGATAAAATCACAGCTAGCCCTTTACAACTTGGAAAGTAATAATAGTAGTAGTGATGACGATGATGTTTTGAGCACTTATTGAATGCAATGCATTCCCCCATACTATTATAAATTACTTGTTCATTCTTGTAGATGTTGCTCCCCCCGACCCCCCCTGGCCATAAGCTCATTATTGGCAGGGAAAGTTTCTTCCAATTCTGTTGTATTGTACTCACCCAAGCACTTGAAACAGAGCTCCACATATTATAAGTGCTCAATAAATACCATGGATTAATTGACTGATGGATTGATTACTTTTTTACGCTCTATATCCGCTTTACTTCTGATCCTCCTTGGGACAGCGAGGCTAGAGAAGGCCAAGGGGGTGGAGAGTGTCATGAATAGAGACACCACCCCCATGTGCAATAGAGAAGACCCTTGTCCTGCTCCTTATAAAATCATGGAGGGAGGCTTTAAAACCATCAGCTGATGCCCAAATCAGGGAAGAATCTAATTAACGAGGTCTCTTGGTAGCTTTCTTTTCTATAGCCTAAGTGACATTTTTAATCTTTCCTCATGGATCCTCTTTCTCAATCCTCCACTTTGCTATTTCTCCCATGGATGCTCAGTAAATACTGTAGCTACTACTTCTACTAGACAGTAAGTGCCATGTGGACAGGGGATGTATTTACCAAGTCTGTTACAGTGTACTCTTCCAAATGCAATGTACTCTTTCAGTGATCTGCACACAGTAAGCACTAAACAAATGCAATTGATTATGTATATTCCTACGTCTCCTCCTCCTCCTACTGCTACTTGGCTTAGCTTTCCTACAGTTTCACAGCATATTCCCTAACAAATTCCATTGCCCACTGCCTCTTCCATCCAGAAGGGAGCTCTTAGCATTCTGACACTGTTTTTTATTCACCCAACTACCTCTTCTGAGAGAATGGATTATGCAAACATGGTTGGGGAAATGGAAAACCAGTGGGGATTCCCCATCTTAATTCTCACATTAACAGACCCATTGCACAGCTGACAAATGCTTTATGCTCTTGCTCTATTCCCAACTTTCTTCTTCTGCTTATTTTTTATTCAAGAGCCTGCACTAAAAGATGATCACTTCCATTTTCTCTCCTCAAATTCTCTCCTCTCTCCTTGACACTTGGTCTTCAGCAAATCCTTACAGACCAGTAACAAAGATACAACCGTTCTAGACTGTGAGCCCACTGTTGGGTAGGGACCATCTCTATATGTTGCCAACTTGTACTTCCCAAACGCTTAGTACAATGCTCTGCACACAGTAAGTGCTCAATAAATACGATTGAATGAATGAATGAACCCTACTAGTTGTTTCCATAACTCCAGACTTTATTTGAAGTTGCTTCCAATTAAAAACAGTAACTAGAAGTCATAAGGTCCTCAAGGAAATTGACTTTACTATCTTTCACTTTTATTTTCTCTATTCAGACATCAGTTATCTTGTAGATCTGTGTTATTCCTGGGAAATAATGTTGGGTCTTCTATTGCAAACCAAGATTTATTATGGTGTACTAATGCTTTTTTCCACTGTATTTTGGAAGAAGCACTTATATATATTTTGTGCTTACAGAAAATCATATTGATTTGAACCAGAGGGCAAATATCCCTGCGGTATGAATACTGCAAAGACACTCTAAACATGTTTGTGGCATTAACAGTACTATCTCTCAGATGCATTTTTGTAACTCAGAGAAACTAGGGAAATCCCATCAAATTCAAATAATATGATGGATGGGGTATGGGAACAGATTACGTGTCCTTCACTGGGCAATTTTAATGTGTCACTGACTGAGGTATCTGATTGGTTCATATCTTCAGCTGTATTCTTAAATAGCCTGCAAAATAAATAAAAAAAACTAAATGGAAACTCCAGTAACAGAATGACTTGTTATGTCTGTGTAATGCCTAGTACGAATTCATCACAGGGAACATTTTGGTGAGGTTCTCCATGTTCAGTGTTTAGTTGTCTAAAAGCAAGGGGCCCAGAATGGAGTTCTGGGAATTATACATTTGGATGTATCTCTGCCTTAAATCAAACATATGCCATTTGTGCTTTTAATACTAAATTGGGAGGAAAAGAATCTGAGGAACAGGAAACTATTTTCCAGGAGTGATTAAATATTCCCACTGACATATTATTAGGTGTCACACCTCTCTAGTCTATGGAAGCGATATAGACCACAATAATTCATATTGTACAACTAAAAGCTATAAGATTGAGATAGATGGCTAGAGAACATGAATAAAACAATACCTATGAGTTAAGATTTTGCTTTTCAAGAGAGTCGGTTCCTCCTGTTCAATCCTCAAGCTATTTAGACATAACAATCTATCAAGCCTTTCCAGATTCTCTCTCAAATATTGAATATAATTGTGAAAAGTAAAGTTGTTTTTCAATACAGGCACACATTTTCCTCTCACCTGTCCAATTTCCAAAGTGGCAATCCGATTTGAAAGCATTTATCTTCAATTTCGGCTATTTCAAATGCTCCAGGGATACAGTTATATCAAAGGTTAAGAGTGTCTTGTGCTTAATGATTGTTTACTCTGATGTGGAGGAAATCAATCAGATAAAATAAATGGGGCTCAGCGTTCACATCCGAAGAGAATTAAATAGCCCGCCCAGTGCCATCTTCCTTTGTAGGAATATATCCAAAATGCCTATTAGGCTGTAAGCTCCAAGAGGGCAGAGATTCTGTCTACCAACTCTACTGTATTGTACTCTCCCAGCC
This sequence comes from Tachyglossus aculeatus, assembly GCF_015852505.1. Taxonomy (NCBI): domain Eukaryota; kingdom Metazoa; phylum Chordata; class Mammalia; order Monotremata; family Tachyglossidae; genus Tachyglossus; species Tachyglossus aculeatus. The sequence goes on from NC_052075.1 coordinate 12,748,877, forward strand.
CCAAGGCTCAAACATTGTTCCTAATGAGAGACTCCAACACTGTCTCTGACTATATGCCTGTTGACATTTTATAAGATTATTATCAAAACTGGCTGTTACACACACACACATACACACACACAAATGTGTGTGCAAGGACTCATTCTCACAGAACAATCTCACCATCTTAGAACCAGAGGATGTCTATTATATACAGAGAAGCAGCATGGCTCAGTGGAAAGAGCCCGGCCTTGGAAGTCAGAGGTCATGAGTTCTAATCCCGGCTCCGCCACTTGTCAGCTGTGTGACTTTGGGCAAGTCACTTCACTTCTCTGGGCCTCAGTTCCCTCATCTGTCAAATGGAGATGAAGACTGTGAGCCCCCCGTGGGACAACCTGATCACCTTGTATCCCCCCCCCCCAGCACTTAGAACAGTGTTTTGCACATAATAAGCACTTAACAAATATCATCATCATCATATGCATGAGTGCTCATTGTGTAGTCTGTCTGTGCATCTGCCACATTCAATAAAGATGAAATTATTTTATGAAAAGAAAAAAGTCCTATCAGTGTATGTAAGTGGAATTGAAAGGACCTAGGCTTTTTTGCACCAAGTCACCCAGAATTGTATGGACATACAAACTGTCCTTTCCTGTTCCTCCTGAGTTGCCTTCACCCTTTTCTCATATGCTCTGTAGTCTTCCAGTCTTCCACAATAGCAGGAACACTTCCTCCTGGGGAGTGAACGGTATAATCAAAATAATAATAAAATATTTGCATTTTTTAGGCAGTTACTATGTCCAAGAGCAGCATTAAGCTCTGGGTTACGTGCGAGATTCTCAAGTGGGCACAGTTACTGTCCAACAGGAAGCTCACTGTCTGAGAGGAGAGAGAGCAGGCATTTTATTCCCATTTTATAGACAAAGGAACTGAGGCGCAGAGAAGTAAAGTCTCTGTATCACCTAGGGAATCATAACCACAGAGTAAAGGAGCAGAAGACATGGTGCAGGAAGCAGCGTGGCTCAGTGGAAAGAGCACAGAGTTTGGAGTCAGAGGTCTTGGGTTCAAATCCCAACACCGCCGCTTGTCAGCTATGTGACTTTGGGCAAGTCCATTATTATTACTGTTATTACTCTATTTTACTTGTACATATCTATTCTATTTATTTTATTTTGTTAATATTGGTTTCTATGTTGCCAACTTGTACTTCCCAAGCACTTAGTACAGTGCTCTGCACACAGTAAGCGCTCAATAAATACGATTGATGATGATGATGATGGTTTTGTTCTCTGTCTCCTCCTTCTAGACTGTGAGCCCACTGTTGGGTAGGGACTGTCTTTATATGTTGCCAACTTGTACTTCCCAAGCACTTAGTACAGTGCTCTGCACACAGTAAGTGCTCAATAAATATGATTGATTGATTGATTGATTGATTGAAGTCACTTCACTTCTCTGGGTCTCAGTTACCTCATCTGCAAAATGGGGATTAAGATTGTGAGCCCGCATGGGACAACCTGATCACCTTGTATCCTCCCCCATGCTTAGAACAGTGCTTTGCACATAATAAGCATTTAACAAATACCAAAATTATTATTATTATTATGGTGATTATGAGATATGGGAGGGAGCATGCTGTTCCCCTTCATGAAGCCAAGGAAATAAGCTGAAACTACCTCTTTTAACTGATCTCCTAACTCTTGAAAATTGGAAGTGTTGAATAAGACTTTATCTAGCGGAATGCTTGGAACATCATCGAAATCTCATCTCCCCACTTGATCTCTAACTTACAGTTGCCAAACAGCAAATGCTCCTGGTTGTTCTTTAAGTATATAGACAGAATAACAGTAATCCTCGTTTGTAGCAAGGACTTCAAAGTCCATACTAAGGATAAATGTAATCTCCATCTACTGCCAGAGGAACACTGGCAATAGTGGCAAACACATTCACCCATATTGACTTTTTCCCAGCAAAAGTATTATCCAAAAGATTGTCAGGAGGATGGGTTGTAACAAGGAGTTCTTTCAAATCGATGGAAATTTAAGCTCGTCAAATCCTCCTTTCTTCAAAAGCAACAGAATGGGTCCCACATTTCAGACAACAAATTGTATTTTAAGGGAAAAAAGACCCAGTGAGAAATCCTTTGATTATGGGTTTCTTTAAAGTGTTCAAGAATTAGATTAAGCTATAACTAACGTTAAACCAGGCTGTGTATCTGGACCCACTATGAGATGTGATGAATCCAAGCACAAGAAAAATATCATACTGGGGAAATGCTTTCAATCTGAAGGAAGTCTAACAGCTGATTCGGATGGTCAAAAATAACCACGGTACCCTTTTTGCTTTGTTTAAAATTTTCTATCGTGTTTGACTGGCTTACCCAATGGAACAAAAGTGGACAGTAAAGGGCTATCGTCCCCTCAGGATGCCTGACACTCTTGTGGTACCCAAAATACAATTGATTGATTGATTGAAAAGATGATTGGTGTGGGCTGACCAGTTTTGATTGCTGCTATTGCCTTTAATGGCACCTCGTTTTCTTCTTCCCCAGTCAATTTCCCAGGCCAGTGCATGAAAGAGAAAAAGACGACCAAATGAACACATGCTAAATATTCAGCCAGCTCTATTTACCCAAATGGATGTTAAGCAATGTATTAGGAATAATGAGTTTTCCGTAAAAAATACCTGACCTGCTCTTAACTAAAAATGTAATGAAACAGCTTGAACTAGTGGAAAGAGCTCAAGTCTGGGAATCAGAGGATCTGAGTCCTAATCCCGTCCCTGCCATATGTCTGCTGTGTGACCTGGGCAAGTCACTTCACTTCTCTGTGCCTCGGTTACCTCAACTGTAAAATGGGGATTAAGACTGTGAGCCCCACGTGGGACATGGATTTGATCCACCCTGATTAGTTCGTATATACCTCAGTGCTAAGTACAGAGTTGGTAGACACGTTCCTTGCCCACAATGAGCTTATAGTCTAGAGGGGGATGCAGACATTGAGATAAATAAATTATAGATATGTACTCTAATTAGTCAATGAATTAAGTACTCTAGAGTATTAGGGCATTAAGTATCTAGAGTATTAAGTATCTAGAGTATTAAGTAATAGAGTATTAAGTATCTAGAGTAGATATGTACTCTAATTAGTCAATGAATTAAGTAATGGTTGCTTAGTAAGTTCCACTGATTACAAGAGTGACTGATTGATTGACAGAAAATCCGGCCTTACCTTTCTGCCACCCCTCAAAGAAGTGTAAATGGACTCTGAAATGCTTAGACTGACACTGGGTACCTTCTTTCAGAGAAGAGGTAGGAACACCCCAGGAGAATTCTCTTTTTGAGAGTGGGCTCCTTAGAGCAGAGAACCAGGTAGATTTCTACTTGTTTGTTTAAGTTGATTATAACATGAAGTCACAAAGTGGAAAATATAATTTTCAAACCCCCCTGTGACTGTTCATTCAGACCCTGTTAGCCTCTCATGGCTTTGAAAGCCTCAGTTTCCTGCCTCTAATGATTCTTCTTCACTTTCCTCGTACACTGATGCTCGCTGTTATAGCTCTCTTATTCACAATTTATCCCATGCTGGGAATGAAATACCTAGGCCTGAATTTCATTTTGGGCCCTTGTTTCCCAATTTTAAAACCATTTTGCCCGTTACTGTCTTCTAGAGCAGAGTGAGGAATTTATTAGGATCAATTTTATCTATCACTTTCAGAATTCAGTAACTTCAATAAGGTCACTAAAGGTTAATGCTTTTTTATTAAAATGAATAAGCCAATTTCCTCAAACTTTCCTCTCAAGGAAAATCATTGATTCTGATTCATTATGTACTCCACTCCCTCAAGGGTAATTATGGCTTTTAAAGGGAATGGACGCTGCCCGTTGTTTTACAGCATGCTCCAGTCGTATCTGCCCAGTGAATAATATAGATATATTTGGCTTCTCTTGCATTTCTCTCACATAATTTTTAAGCACACATTAGGCTATAGGTCTGTGGATATGTTAGGATATCTGTGCTCTGGAAGGAGGCACAGAAGAGATAGCCTCACCCAGCCTTCCCAATCCACTGGACCCCTGAAATACATCACCGCTAACCCCAGTTGTGTGCACTCTCCTCTACTGTCTGGTGGGCCATAACTATAGCCGTACTCCCAGCATAATAATAATAATGGCATTTATTAAGCGTTTACTATGTGCAAAGCACTGTAACAGCATGTCTTGTGCCATCAAGAAGGACAAAATGGTGGCAGCAAGAGGCCTCCACATGATTACAGAGAAGCAGCGTGGCATACTGGAAAGGGCACAGGCTTGGGATCCAGAGGTTGGGTGTTCTAATCCCAGCTCTGCCACTGACCACCTGTGTGACTTTGGGCAAGTCGCTTGACTTCTCTGTGCCTCAGTTCCCTCATCTATAAAATGTGGATTAAGACTGTGAGCCCCACATGGGACAACCTAATTACCTTGTGTCTACCCCAGTGCTTAGAACAGTGCTCAGCACATAGTAAACGCTTAACAAATGCCATCATTATCATTATTATTCAGAGCACTGGGGAAGCTGTGTTCTGAAGATGAATCAGTCACCACGGTTGAAGTTGTGACCATCCTACTCTGAGCCATGCGGAGCCTGATATTGTAAAGTTCTTTAAAAGTTGTTCATTTATCATTCTTGCCTTTTATGTTACCATTGTGTTTTATCATCTCATCTTCTCTTGCCACCAGCTCCCTCGCTACTCTACTCTAAAACTGTGAGTCCCTCAAGGGCCAGAGATCAACTGAGAAAGGTCTAAATTAAGGACCAAGAATGAACTGAACAGAATTGTTTAGCAAACTGCAGTCATTTAGCTGGACGTAACGAGGCAAAACTAGATATAGGTAAACCCATATCTGATTAATATAGTTAGCTACCTACAGGAGAATAGGCTTGACTCCCTAGAAATAAGGAATAATTACAAGTAAATAGGATTGGCTGTGGCTTACTGGACAAAGTGCTTGGGACAGAATGCTACAATTAACAGAAATGATCCCAGCTTTAAGGAGTTTACAATATATCCCATTGCTACCCTGGAATTTCATCGTATCTCATACATTAAAAGCAATTTGAACCCTTTAAAACCAGATTTCCCCCAATTTTTTAAGTCTTAATTGCATAGTACCAATTTAGATGATAAATCTTAGGGAAAAGTGGTTCCAGGCAATGGTTCCTCTGAAAGTATCCCCCAAACATAAATAATTCCTGAAAATCAACCTATACCAAGAAGCCTTAGCTGGCTAACAATGTGCTGAGTTCAGTTTCTCTGTGAAAATTCTCCCCTCCTTAACTCCGCATTTTATTTTTGCATATTTTTATATGTGCTGGAACAGCTGTGAGGTTCTATGTTTCTTTTCTCTTCACTTACTGTGATGCTGTCTATTAGGCTGCTAACCCCTAGAGGATCAGGATTGTGACAGCTTTTCTAGCTATGTAGAAGTACCCTGAACCATCCCAAAGATCGTTGCTCATAAATGTCAAAGGTGATAGGTTACTATAATTTATGAATTTTCAAGATAGTGGACTTTTAGGCCAATGGATTAATATACCATACATACAAGCATAGGGTTTTGATGAAGTCAAGGGAAAAAGCAGGTCAAAAAGTCACCACCAGTTTTCCCATAGCAAGATCCAACCAAGTCCATTCTTTTTAATCATTCACCATCTCCTAAGGGTAGATTTTGAAATCACTTAGCAGAAAGAGTTTATTAAAAATCAAATAATCTCTTACCACCATCTCCTCTTTTGGAACAAGCAATTCCAGGAGCATCAAAATAAATGCTGTAATTTGAGAAAGTACTGAATCCTGTGACAACATCATTAACATGCCTTTCTTCCCACCATTTCTATTTATTATAACTTTCTGCTCATTGTTCGTTTTTAACTCCTTTTAGTTACTTTGCACTGAAAAAAACTGAAATGAAATATAATGTGATGCTAATTTATCATCAATAGCAGGGGAAATATCCAATAATATAGTCTGAACCGTTCAATGACTAAATAATAACAATATTCAATGTCACCAGTTAGTTTTGATAAAACAAAATCAAGGATATTTTTCCTCATGTAACCCTCTAGTTCTTTGTCTTGCTGAATTCTAATATTAGCAATAAAGATTGTTCAGAAAAAAATTTTCATATAGTTACCGAGATGATTTTAATTCCCAAATTCTTAGCTTGGGTGGGTGAAAATGCTGAAATGAACTAGGATGTTAATTCTCATCTAACCCATATCTCCCCACAGTTAGGAAAAAGTGAATGAAATCTCCCATCTAACTGACATTCTCTCATCAGCACAGAAAAGCTGGTAAAAATGATGAACTAAATGAACAATTAAAAACTGATCAGAGCACCACTTCAAGAGACTCTCCCTCCTCCCTTATAATAGCAATAATAAGAATAATTATCACATTTATTAAGAACTTTGTATCTTACAAAATAGTGTGCTAAGCAAGTCACTTAGCTGTACTAAGCATTTGGGAGAGTGTGATACAACAGAGTTGGTAGACAAAGTCCTTGCCCGCAGGTAGCTCACAGTCTAGAGATGAAGACAGACATGAATATTAAAAATAATTTATAGATATGTACAAAAGTGCTATAGGACTGAGAGTGTGATGAATACCAAATGCCCGAAGAGCACAGATCCAAGTGCATAGATGACACAGGATAGAGAAGGAATAGGGGAAAAGAGTGCTTAAACAGGGAAGGACTTTAAGAGGTGGAGAAAGCAAATAAATACCTTGCCCTCTTTTTTACAGAAAAGGAACTTGAGTTTCCAAGAGGATTTTTTTTATTGTATTTGTTAAATGCTTACTATGAGGTTGGCACTGTTCTCACCTCTGTGGTAGATACAAGCTAATCAGGTTGTACACAATCCATATCCACGTGGGGCTCACTATCTTAATCCCCATTTTCCAGATAAGTGAAACACAGAGAAGTTAAGTGACTTGCCTAAGGTCACAAAGCAGATATGGCAAGAACTGAGATTAGAACCCAGTGCCTCTGACTCCAATCCTGTGTCCTTTCTACTAGGCCGTGCTGTATCTCAAGGTTGCCCAAGGTGACACTTTCAGCCATGGAAGTAATGGCCCCTATGACATTACTACAATCTTCCCCTGTACACTGTAAGCTCCACGTGGGCAAGGGTCATGTCTACCAATTCTGCTGTATTGTACTTTCCCAACTACTTAGTACAGTGCCCTGTACACAGTAAGTGATCAACAAATAACATTGATTATTTAACCCTTACTGACTGAAATGAATTGTGATATGTGCTTTGGAATGCATAAAAGAAGCACAAGGAGATCTTATTCTATTCATTCATTCATTCATTCATATTTATTGAGCACTTACTGTGTGTAGAGCACTGTACTAAGCACTTGGGAAGTCCAAGTTGGCAACATATAGAGACGGTCCCTACCCAACAGTGGGCTCACAGTCTAGAAGGGGGAGACAGAGAACAAAACAAAAAATATTAACAAAATAAAATAACCAGAATATGTACAAATATAAACAAAAAAGGGGGAGGCAGACATAAAAGTATTTACAAGCAGTGAAATCCGAATGAATATTCTGGATGTCTAATTGAATTACACATAAGTACGGAGGATGGGTGAATCTAAAAAGAAAGATATCCCTATGAATCTCAGACCAAGGAAGTCTGGAATTCTAGGGTTCATCATCATCATCATCATCATCAATCGTATTTATTGAGTGCTTACGGTGTGCAGAGCACTGTACTAAGCGCTTGGGAAGTACAAATTGGCAACATATAGAGACAGTCCCTACCCAACAGTGGGCTCACAGTCTAAACGGGTTCTACCTTCTTCTTCCCCAGCCTCATCCTCATTCTAAATCCTTAAGAAGCAGGCAACTGTAGACACAGACTGATTCCATACTACTTCATTTACTTCCCATCCCTTATCCCTGAGTATAGATTTTCTAAATAACCCATTAGCCATCTTAATCATCAGAATAGAATTCTGCCAAGCCATAAACCTGGCTTCAGGTTCTGAACCCTCACACCAGCAGTCAAGCAAGTGTAAGAATTTCTGATATTGAACAAAATAAAGCCAAAATAAAAATTCACTTTATCCAACTCAGTGATGGTTCTATGCAGAAAATTGGTAGCAGGAAGCATTTCTTCAGCCCAAGACCTGACCTCTTCATCTGGCCAATTTTGTCCAAAGGGACAAAATGAACTGTGTGAAGGGCTCAAGGATATTTTGCTGCAATGATGTGAAAATGGCATGAAGTGTGCTAAAGAAACTCACCTTCTCTCCTGAATCTTCTATTTATCCTCGATCACCTGACTCACTAGCTACAGATGTCTGGTTATGATTCATAGCCTTTCTTATCGGTCATTAATTAATCGCTGCTGGGGAAGCAGCGTGGCTCAGTGGAAAGAGCCCGGGCTTTGGAGTCAGAGGTCAGGGGTTCAAATCCCAGCTCCACCAATTGTCAGCTGTGTGACTTTGAGCAAGTCACTTAACTTCTCTGTGCCTCAGTTACCTCATCTGTAAAATGGGGATTAAGACTCTGAGCCCCCCGTGGGACGACCTGATCACCTTGTAACCTCCCCAGTGCTTAGAACAGTGCTTTGCACACAGTAAGCACTTAATAAATGCCATCATTGTTATTATTAATTACAGACAAATACAAACACATCCAACCCCCCGCCTCCACCCCCAACATGCACGCCGTATGTAGGATTATTGACTTTGGTATTCCTTTATTCTGCAGATGAGTGGCAAATTCAACAGTCCAACAAGAGTTAAATTTTCCACGAATATGACGTAAAAGTGATTATCAGGCACACACTGATCTCACCTCATTTTCTGCAGATCAGTGTGTGCCTGATAATCACTTTTACATCATATTCGTGGTAAATTTAACTCTTGTTGGACTGTTGAATTTGTCACTCAAGTTCCCTGGAAACTGTTTTTTCTGTTTTTCTTCTTGGGGTCCTGATCTTCCCAAAGCCTCCACTCCAAAATGGTCACCCACCATTTATAATTACAGCCTCACAGGCTGACTACTCGTCTTCAGTGACTTGGCTTCCAGCTGTCCACTACTATGCTACACTGCCTGAGATTTTGCACCACTGTGTGATGGAAACATTCTTACCATTCACCCTATTTATGGTTTCCTTATTTCATGTACCCATAGAGAAGCTGTCTGGGTATTTTTCACTGGGAGACTGCAGCATTAAGCAGGCAGCTGGAGAGAGGAAGGAAAGAGTCAGGATGAAGAAAGGGATCAGGCAGTATAGGGAAGATGGAAAATGGAATAACAGAGAGGCAGTGAAAGAGGAGGAAATGGGTATCATGAGAGAAGAAAACGCCAGAATGGCTTGGAGAAGGACTGAGGAGGAAAACAATAGAAGACAAGACCAGGATTGGAAAGAGGTGAAGTTAAATAGTTCAGCCTCTTCATAAGAATTGTAACTTTAATTTTCTGTATGCTACTCCAAGCACCTAATAATAATAACGATAATAATAATAATAATAATGGTATTTGTTAAGCGCTTACTATGTGCAAAGCACTGTTCTAAATGCTGGGGGATACAAGGTGATCAGGTTGTCCCATGTAGGGCTCACAGTCTTAATCCCCATTTTCCAGATGAGGGAACTGAGGCACAGAGAAGTTAAGTGGCTTGCCCAAGGTCACACAGCAGACAAGTGGTGGAGCAGGGATTCCAACCCATGACCTCTGACTCCCAAGCCTGTGCTCTTTCCACCGAGCCACGCTGCTTCACCTAATACAGAGCTTTTGAACAAAGCTGTTCGATTATACTCAGTTAATGATAATGATGATAACGATTATCATGATCATGATTAAGATTAGACAAAAGACAAAAGAGAGGACAGTGGCCCCCTCAGAGGAGGGAGGACAGACTTGAGGCCTACTGAATGTCGACAGTTAACAGAGAGTAGAGTAAATACTGAGGCTAAAATAGAAGAGGATTGAGAATGCTTACTCAAAAAGCCTCTTGCCTCTGTCACAGTCACCAACTACAGTCTTCCAAAAAGGTCATATTGAAGTCTCTCCTTGCCCACTCTAATACCATCTTCTCTCAGGCCTATCTTGAATTTAACAGTTTTGAGACTATTTCTGTAGGAAAAAAGCCCCAAATAACTATTACAAATCTTACTTTGGGAAATAAGCATCTCTCGTTTCCATCACTTTTAAGCCTGCTACGGTCCCACTGAAGTGGTGTTGTTATTGGCTGAATCCTCAAAAACCCTGACAACAACAATTTTGAAGACAGGCCACCAACCCACCTGAGAAGGTCTTATGTCTCTGGTGTCCAAAGCTGCCTGGCAGAATTCCTCGTTACAAAACAGAAATTGGCAGTGCAGCAGTATCCATGAAAACACAGTATGGTACAATAGCACATTAAGATAAACCAAATGAAGTTCATCTATGTATTTCCAATGCTTCTCCTCGCAACAGAGCCATGTCTAATTTTATTTTTCCAGGCATCAATAGCTTGTCTTGGGAAACATGAATATGCTACATACAATAATGGTGAAAATTGCAATTTTAGATTTTTGTTCTCATGATCCAAACATATTTTACAAAGTAATGAATTATCTATCCTTAGAGTAATAACTGGGATAAACCACGGTTCAACATTTAACTTTACAATCCAGTTTTTTGCAAGAACTTATGTTGGTCAGAAGATTAAATCTCACCTCAAAGCTGCCTCCATTCGGCATGTCTAATTTGGAATTATAATTTTATCAAGTATGTAGATGTACATAGGAACCAATTCATTTATTGGTTCTCTTGGGAGGCCTCTACCTGGCTTGATCTGATCAACATTGCCTTAATAACCAGGAAAGTGATTGAAACATTGAAATCTATTTTCCTTTTAAGTACCTGTGCACTTAGTGCCATTCAGGGGAATTATGCATGCACATTGAGAAGAAAATAAACTAAGCCCAGAAAATACTGAAGAAGTACAGGAGCCCGTTGTCGGGTAGGGACCGTCTCTATATGTTGCCGGCTTGTACTTCCCAAGTGCTTAGTACAGTGTTCTGCACACAGTAAGCGCTCAATAAGTGTGATTGAATGAATGAATGAATCACTTAATTTTTCTCATTTAAGTCATGTTTCAAAACTGTCATATGAATTAAATATCCCTTACAGATAGCTTTTCTAAATGCTTGGGGATGCAAGGCAATCAGGTTGTCCCATGTGGGGCAAAATCAGTCCTATTTATTGAGCCCCTACTGTGTGCAGAGCACTGTACTAAGCTTTTGGGGAAGTACAGTACAACAGAGTTGGCAGACGCAATCCACACCCACGAGTGTATCATCTGGAGGGAGAGAGAAAGAGACAGTAATCTAAATAAATAAATAAATAACAGATGTATAGAAGCAGCATGGCTCAGTGGAAAGAGCCCGGGCTTTGGAGTCAGAGGTCATGGGTTCAAATCCTGACTCCCCCACTTGTCAGCTGTGTGACTTTGGGCAAGTCACTTCACTTCTCTGGGCCTCAGTTACCTTATCTGTAAAATGAGGATTAAGACTGTGAGCCCCTGTGGGACAACCTGATCACCTTGTAACCTCCCCAGCGCTTAGAACAGTGCTTTGCACATAGTATGTGCTTAATAAATGCCATCATCATCATCATCATCAAGTATTGTGGAGCTGAGGGAAAGGGTGCAAGTCTGAGTACAAGGGCAATGAAGAAAGGAATGGGAGAAGAGGAAATGAGGGCTTAGTAGGGGAAGGACTCTTGGAGGAGATGCGGTTCTAATAAGGCTTTGAAGGTGGCGAGAGTAAATATCTGTTGGATATGGAGGAAGGTGTTTTAGGCCAGAGACAGGTCATGGCTAAGAGGTTGGCAGCAAGATAAATGATACTGAGATACAGTGAGTAGGCTGGCATTAGAGGAGTGAAGTGTGTGCACTGGGTTGTAGCAGGAAATCAGGGGGTAAGGGAGGAGGGGGCAAGATGATTGAGTGTCTTTAAAGCCAATGGTGAGGACTTTCTGTTTGATGCAGAGGTGGATTCATTCATTCAATCGTATTTATTGAGCACTTACTGTGTGCAGAGCACTGTACTAAGCTCTTGGGAAGTACAAGTTGGGATCATATATACTCACTCTACTGTACTCTTTCCAGCATTTAATTCTGTGTTCAGCCCATAGTAAGTGTATAAGTACTACTGATTGATTGAATGATTCACTTAGTGAAAGTTTGTCATTTTCCCAGAAAAAAAAAACACCCAAAGAAAAAATTCTGCTATTGCAAAACAGGATTCTATTCATATCTTTGTTTCACACCAAAAGGTCGATCATTACCTAAGATAATAATAATAATAATAATGTTGGTATTTGTTAAGCGCTTACTATGTGACAAGCACTGTTCTAAGTGCTGGGGTAGATACAAGGTGATCAGGTTGTCCCACGTGGGGCTCACAGTCTTCATCCCCATTTTACAGATGAGGGAACTGAGGCCCAGAGAAGTTAAGTGACCCAAAGTCATCCAGCTGACAAGTGGTGGAGCCTGGATTTGAACCCATGACCTCTGAGTCCAAAGCCCGGGCTCTTTCCACTTTGCCACGCTGCTTCCCTAAGATGCATCATCTATGTTTACTATTAAACATACCCTGTATCTTAGAAAAAAAAAACATATTTTAAACACTGTTCACAATTCCAGTGCCTTTTACTGAGTTTTCAGATGGCAACACTTTCTTCAGTGGATGGGTAAATGGTGGAGGTTCTTGAGGAGTGGGGAAACATGGACTGCAGGTTTTTCTACAAAAATGATTTGTGCTGCAGAGTGAAGTATGGACTGAAGTGGGGAGAGACAGGAGGTAGAAAGGTCAGCAAGGATCCTGAGGCAGTAACCAAGGCAGGATAGGATAAGGGCTTGGATTGATGTGGTAGCTGTTTGGATGGAAAGGATGGATTTTAGTGATGTCATGAAGGTCAAAATGACAGGTTTGCCAACAGACTGGTTAATTGATGACAGAAAGACTGGAAAATCAGTGTGGCTTCGTGGCTAGAGCACGAACCTGGGAGTCAGAAGGTTGTGGGTTCTAATCTCTGCTCTACCAAATGTCTGCTGTGAGACCTTGAGTAAGTCACTTCACTTTTCTGGGCATCCGTTACCTCATCTGTAAAATGGAGATTTAGAGTGTGAGTACCGTGAGGGACAGGGACTGTGTCTAACCTGACTAACTTGTATCTATCCCAGGGCATAGAACAGTGCTTGGCACAAAGTAAGTACTTAAAGAGTACAATGATAATAATAATAATAATGATATGTGGGTTGAATGAGAGAGGGAAGCAGTGTGGCTCAGTGCAAAGAGCCCAGGCTTTGGAGTCAGAGGTCATGAGTTCAAATCCCAGCTCTGCCAATTGTCAGCTGTGTGACTTTGGCCAAGTCACTTAACTTCTCTGTGCCTCAGTTACCTCATCTGTAAAATGGGGATTAAGACTGTGAGCCCCTTTTGGGACAACCTGACCACCTTGTAACCTCCCGAGCGCTTAGAACAGTGCTTTGCACATAGTAAGTGCTTAATAAATGCCCTTATTATTATTAAAGCAAGTTTACAGATTTGTGAGACAGAGAGGATGGTGGTGCTGTTTACAGTGATAGGAAAGTTGGGGGAGGACAGGGTTTCGGGGGAAAGATGCTGAGTTCTGATTCGGATATGTTACGTTTGAGGTGTAGGCAGGACATACAGGTAGAGAGATGTCCTGAAGGCAGGAGGAAATTGAGATGGCAGAGGAGAGATCAGGTCTGGAGATGAAGATTTTGGAATCATCCAAAAAGAGGTGGTAGTTGAAGCCAGGAGAGTGAATGAGTTCTCTAAGGGGTTGGGTGTAGTTCTAGAATAGGATCCAGAGTGTAGGTGTGTGTAGAGTGCTCATGATCATGGTGAGCATTCACTGCAACTTAATTCTTGGGATGCTGATGCATATATTTGGAAAAAAAAATATTCTTTAATGAACGTAACCAATGACTGATTTGTTTAACTCTCCTGCTTCCAAATTACTACATAATTTTGGAGAATTTTTATTTCTATGTTAGAGATCGGCATGAAAATAAGAATTATTATTTGTTTAGGGCCACCAGGGAGCAATTTAAATATCTGTTTTTGATTTCACAGTGACAAATAATTTGGCTCCTCCAATTAAAGAGTTACCAGTGAACATGAAATGTATTTACAGAATAAGGAAACTGAGTTAGAAATCTCCCAGTTTCTTCGATTTTTTGTCATTTCTGTCCTAATTAAGTTTTATTTACCCCAGGGCTTTGAACAGAGCATTACAAATTGATAATGCTAATAGTAATAATAATAATGATGATAAAAATGGAAGTAACACTATCATGCTTGAATTTGATATCCCTTGTGCTTCTTCTTCCCATGCTAGGTGTCTGTAGGCCTGTGAATTTAAACATAATAATATGGTTAATACGAATGAAGAAAAGTATTTTTATTACTTATGAAAGTATCATTTTATTTACTTTCTTGTATTTATTCAAACATACATTTATTTTGTGTTCCCAGATTCTTACTTCCAATTGTGTCAATAGTTTTCTGCTTGACATCAAAGAATTCATACAATTTGTATCAGCCTTTAATCCCCGTTAGTTTGTAAATTCCTTTAGGTCAGGGATCATGTAATCTATTTCTGTCATACTCACTCAGAATTCTCTCAGTAAATATTGTTGAATAAGTGTATGCATTCTACACCAGCAATATTTGTCATTCATTACACTATTATCGTTATTATTATAAAGTGCCTTTGAGTTGTTTCCAATTCATAGTGACTCCATGGATATATTTTCTCCATAACGTCCTGTCCTCTGCCATAATCTGCAATCTTTCTAATGGTTCTTTTGTTATTGTGGTTATGGACTCTATCCACCTAGCTGCTAGCTTCTAGATTGTGAGCTCATTGTTGGGTAGGGACCGTCTCTATATGTTGCCAACTTGTATTTCCCAAGCACTTAGTACAGTGCTCTGCACAAAGTAAGTGCTCAATAAATATGATTGAATGAATGAATGAATAGTCTGTCTCGTCCAAGTTCTCCCTGGACTTTTCCTAGCATTAGTGTCTTCTCCAGAGAATTGGTCCTCCCGATTAATGTGTCCAAAATATACTAATCTAAGTTGAGTCACTTGGCCTTAACCAATAATGTCTTATACATAGAATATCATATATAATAGAAATAAAATTTCAGGGCTAAAAGAAAAATGTCTGAGAAATATGCTATATTTCTAACTTCAGCAGTGGTTGGCTGGTTAACTTTTGATGAGTGGTAGACCTTTTAGATGCATTTTCCATTTGGAAATAGAAAATATTAATTTCCAAGAACTTCAATATAATACTATATTCATGATAAAACTGCCAAATAGAGGACTTTCTGATCATCAATCCTAGCACCTTTCCCAGGACAAACTAAGCCTGACTACTGACAAAATATTGGCTGTAAAGTGATTTACTCCTAGGGGAACAGCCTCAAAAAACATGAAGATGACATCTCAATCATATGATTAGATATTTTAAATCACATTACATACAAACACCTATAAACATAAATCACTACCCAGTTAGGCAATTGCTAAATCCATTTCATCTGAATCACATCCCAAGAGATTTCTGGATTGTGTTTAATTTATCCACTAGAAATATATATGGTTTATGACCATTGATTAGCCAGCACAAGAGACTTCCAAAGTGTATCTCTCTTTAACCAAGATGATCTGCTTTTTTTAAAGATCTTAACCTTGAACTAATAATCAAGTTATTTGAACATTTTCATTTAAAAATATAGCAAAACAACTGTAAGCTACAATAATAAACTATTTTCCTTTAGAGGCATACTTTTTTCTTTCACAATATAAGATAAATTAACGTTTTTTTATCCTCAGTAATGTTAACATTTTCTCTTTGATCCACACATCCCACTGCATAGCTCTAACTATAACATAATTATCCTGCAGTTCCCCTTCTTCCAGCGCAATCACTTTCCCTATTTCTCTAACATTTTTCTTGCATTCAAGAATACTAAGGGAGTTCTGCTCCAGGCATATAATTTCTCTGCAGAAAATAATTAAGTCTACCTCATACCTGTCTCCGAAAGATATATTTCTCTGTCATTCTAAAGTCAGTATTCAACAAAAGCCATAATGAGAATTTACCAGATTCATTGTCTCTCTCCTTCTTACTCTCTCTTTTTCTGTTTCTCTCTCCCTCCCCACCCCAACCTCCTCATTATCAAATCATTCCATTTTGAGGAAGAACTGATTGCTTCACCTGCTCTTTGGAGGGAGTTACTTAATGGCAAATCGGCTTCGCCTGTAATGATGTACAGGCAGATTTTTGCATCTTCAGCAGGCTTTTCAATCCTAGGGAGCTGAAGTTTCCAGATGAATTGCTAGATTGCTGTTTCATTAAGACCCATTAATAGGACATATTTCCACAACCTTAATATGTGGACCTTCAGTGTCCACCTGACTGTGCTATCTGATGTCTATCAACTCCATTTAGCCCCCAAATACATTCTAATGAGTATATGAGGTTTGCATTCTTGTGATGTCCGTCACTGTTTTGTAATCTGCTCCTTGATCCCCACCCAAGTGCTTAGTACAGTGCTCTGCACATAGTAAGCACTCAATGAATACCATTGTTTAATTGACTGATCTCCTGCTCTTCCTGGCGTCATCACCCCAAGTCACTTGATTTTTCTGCTTCCTCATTTTAAGGTCCCACATCAAGCCTGTGAGAGAGCTGGCCTAGATCCCGGGGATCCTGGCTTCCAGTCTCATGTTCTTTCACATCCTTTATCAGGTCCTGTATATCCTGTATATACTGGGTGCTTTCTGTACTGCATTAAGCTTTAAGCACTTGGAAGAGTACCAAATAACGGAGTCAGTGTACATGATCCTGGCCCTCAAAAGCTTGCAATCTAGTGGGACAGAGACATTAAAATTAATTACAGTTAGGAGAAAGAAAGAGGAAAGAATGAAAGAAAAGAAAGAAAGTACCCCAGCACTTAGTACAGTTGCTGCCATACAGTAAACACTTAAGAAATACTATTATTATTATTATTATTATTATTATTATTATTATTATTATTATTATTATTATTAACAATTCTGCTATACTGCAGCAGGTTGAATAACTCAACATGCTTGTCTTCACGAAGACATACGTAGAAACAGAGGTGCCAACTTTTGATTTTGAATGTAAGGCAAAAAAAATGACAGAGATTTTAAGTGGGAATGAAATAAATGGGATAGGCTTGAAATGGCTAATAAGCCGAAAGCCACGTTTTGAGTGTTTTCAGCCATAATTGTCTTGTCAGAGACCTGGGATGAGCAAATCTCAGAGTCCAGATCAGAAAATGGCCAAGCCAATTGTCACTGGCAGCCCCACAGAAGAATCAACTATGTCTGGATGTTAGGTTGTCCCAGTTTAGGTTATTGGAAAACACTTATTTCAGTTCTTGCGAATGTATAAATCTTATATTGGCTGGTGGATACCTATCTTGAATTCCATTTAATTCCTTCTCTATGCTCTTGATAAACCTATCTGGTGCCTATAGCATTATTAAAAATTCCTTTTATTTAGTGTGTCAAGTGACTAAATCCCCAAATTAGATAAGTGTTCTTAAGATAACTGGTTGACATTACTTTGATTAGGGAAGTTTGATTACAGAACCGAATTAGCATTTCATTTGACATGATCTTACATGATGGGTGGAATAGCCTTTGCTGCCTCAATAAATATGAGCAATTTTTTTCATTAACCCATAAAATAGTCCTCTAGAACATGTACATAGGCATTTTACATCAAATTGGTTGAAGGCAGAAATAGCCCTAATCCCACTCCAAAATCTTAACTCTAACCAACCTCTCTCAATTTCCTTAATTGGGAACAAGTTTAATTGTCTGATATTTCTCCATTAAAAAAGGAAAGACTTTGTAGTGACTATAACAATTATTTTATGTGGAATGGAATAATTCATCTAGAGAAATTACAGAAAATGACACATATGAAAGAGAATTAAACAGCTGTCTGTATTTGTAGGGAATGGCATCTTACAGTTCTTCATTCTCACTGACCGTCTTATATTCTCTATTGTTTGCTCAATTTTATGCTAATTCAGGTTCTTTTAATCATTTCTGGAAAAATGCCTGCTATGAATTTCAAGAAAAAGAAAATATTTGGGCTATTTTTAAGGGTACTTAAGAATACATTCCAAAATGGATCAAATTTGGAATTCATCTCTGCATATGCAAAATGATTGGCAATATAATAATAATAATAATACCAATGTTGATATTTGTTAAGCACTTACTATGAGTCAAGCACCGTTCTAAGCACTGAGGGAGACACAAGATAATCAGGTTGTCACACGTGGGGCTCACAGTCTTAATCCCCATTTACAGAGGAGGTAACTGAGGCACAGAGAAGTTAAGTGACTTTCCCAAAGTCACACGGCTGACTACGGTTAGCCAGAATATCTTGGGATAAGGTTCAAAAATAGGAATGTAACACTGAGTCTGGATAGGGAGATACTACATTTATCAAGGACACGTCTGAAAAGAAAGAGAGGAAGAGAAAAGACAAAGAGAAGGAGGGAGTGAGGGAGGGAGAAAGGGAAACGGGGAGAGAGGGAAGGAGGGAGAGAGATGGAGAGATTGACCTCCACAAGGACATTCAACAAAGCATAGAGAATAGATCACGGGCTTGGGAGTCAGCAGGTCATGGGTTCTAATCCCAACCCTGCCACTAGTCTGCTGTGTGGGCTTGGGCAAGTCACTTCACTTCTCTGTGCCTCAATTACCTCATCTGTAAAACAGGGATTGAGTCTGTGAGTCCCACATGAGACAAGGGATTGTGTTTAATACAATTTCCTTGTATGCACCCCAAGCAAGCATCTTCAATTGTAAGTTAAATGACCAGGGATGCTGACTGTTCATTGTCAAAGTGAGGGCTAAATTGGGTGTGGTGCTTCAAAAGTATAATGGATTACTGGGATAGAGTATTGAGGGTGGAGTTTAGAAAGGAAATGAAGGGAAGAGCTGAAAAGAGGAGAGGAAGAGAGGAAAAGTGGGAAGTGAATAGATAGAACAGGATTGGGTTGGGGAAGGAATTGGAGGAAAGGAGTGAAAAAAGAGGGAGATAAAGATGAAATCAATCTTCAATCAATCATATGTACTGAGCATTTACTGAGTCCAGAGGACTAGTAAGTTCTTGGGAAGGTACAATCCAACAGTAAAACAGACACATTCCCTGCCCACAGTGAGCCTACAGTCTAGTGTGGGAGGGAAGAGGAGAGAAAGAATGGGACAAAAAGGAAGGAAAAGGTGCTTATTCCTTCAATTTCTGCTATTTCTTGTCAATGCCATCATATCGGGTTCCCACTGGGCTCTGGGATAAGCATGAAAGAGTTTTCTCAACTGTGCCTTAGAGCCCTTTGCAGCTACTTCCATCCAACCCACCCAATCAATTATGCCAAATGCGATTAGACCATTATGTCTGGATCCAAAATTCCCTCTGCTGTGGATGTGTAAACTGTCACACTGGCTTTCCTCTTAAAATCTAGTAAGCTCCCTGTGGGTAGGAATCATGTCTATCAACTCTAATGTATTGCACCTTTCCAAATGTGTAGCACAGTGCTCTGCCCAGAGTTCAATAAATTGATCTATTGATTTATTAAGGATCATCTGGAGAGCAAACTTCTCATAAGAGGAAAAGTATCCTGTAAGTGAAAAACTAAGACAGGCAACTCCAAATGAAACGTTTATCTTTCCTAGTTAAAGCGTTCAATCAGTGCAATTTATCAGTCAGTTGACTCAATATTTTCATAAACCAAATGTATCTAAGAACAGTTGCAGCATTACCTCATACTAATTTAGGAAAGTGGTAAGTCTTTACTCTATGAATCTTCCCAGAACTTAATTAAAACTCAGGAAATAAAGATTGAAAACCAAGATAAACATTCAGACTGCAATCTTCCATTCCTCAAAACATTTTCTCCAGAATAGGTGAGTTAACTGTCACATATTTACTCCAGCTTTAGAAAACAAACAGTAAACATACCACAAAATCAAAAACAAATTGCTATCGATACAGATTTGGGTCTCCAATTGGTGGGTTTTTTCGTTTATAAAATGGAAGGTTCACTTCTTCAGCAATCTCCTGGACTATATGGGTGTCTCTTGTGATTGAGAAAAACGTGTGAACAGTGAAATGTTCTCTGTTGGTGATGGTTGGCTAAGCCAAATGTACCAACATGAAGATAGTACTGCATGTTTCATAGGCCTTTTTCCACTTGGAGTGAGCAGTGTGACCCTCTAGCCATCCTGAAATTAAATTTCCTCCAGAGCAAATCTCGGATTAATTTCCTGTCCTCTTCAATTTCCATTTTAACGCTTAGACTCCACCTGAGCGACCGTGACCTCCGGTAGTACTTACATACACACCTTACAAACCTTATTACTCATATATAGCTATAGATATATAGATAGATTCCCTCTTCCCTCTTCCTCTGATTTAAATTATTTTCCTAGTCATCTCCCCTGCTAGACTGGAAGCTCCTCCAGGGCAGGAACCATGTTTACTAACTTCATTTACTTTCCTCTACTCTTAGTACAGTGCTCATTGTTAGAGAGTAAGGCCAAAGGACCAGTGCCCTCCTGCTCTCACACTCACCCCATGATGTTTTTTTGGAATATCCTGGGAGGGGATTGACCAATAAGCCAATAAGGGAAAAGGCCTAACACCCTTGCGGAAGGAGCCAAACTCTTCTGAGAGCAAGGCGATAGGAATTGAGGTCCCTGGAGCTGGCGGTTGACTCTGATGCACTGTTGGAAGTAATTTTCATGTGGTAATTTAATTCTTTCTACCTAAGCTCTATCCAGAGTAAAATGGAAGCTACAGCAGTTTAATTTTATTGTTAACCTCATTTAGAAGCTTATTTAGACTAAATCCTGTTTCTTAGTTTTGTTTTGTTTTTCCCCAAGCAAAGCCGTCATGACCTAACCCTTGCTTTGGTTAACAGAATCTGTGACCTGATATATTACCCAACAAACTTGTCTTTAGTATTCTCTATTGTGATCCTTTCCATTTGTGTTACTGATTAAGCTTTGATCTTTACTGGTTTGGGTCTTTGGTTCAGTCACAGTTGCAGGGGTTTACACAAAACTCCTGAATGGAGTTCCTAAATCCATATTTACTTCGGTAGTCTTTCACACTAGATGGTGAATTTTGGTCCTTATTTGAGGGTAAAAGCATAGGAGTCCCAATTTAGATTCACTGAAAAATCGCTGGTATCTAAGTGTTCATGCCCAGAGTACGTGTTCAATAAATACTATTGACTGATTAATGATTAGTGAAACCTGCAATTTAGTCAATGGGTTAGGTTAAGCCATCCATATTTCCCTCCTCTACTGTCCCCACCCATAGAGCCAACAGCTCTGTTGCAAGACAGCATTTGGGTATTTTACATTAACCATCACCTCTAACTTTAAAATCACTCTTTGTGCAGATTGTAGTTACAGGAATTCCTCTTTAATGTATAAAACCAGACCCAAGTAGAGCGATCCCAGAAGACAATTGGCTATGCATGAGTTTGCTTTTGTTTTAAGAAATGTCAACAAGCTTTCCCTTGACATTTCAACTATTTCTAAGACCTAGTTTAATTCAAGTAATTTTGTCTTTCTGAGGCAATGAGTAAGTTGACTGGGGACTATTTCTTCCTATTTGCCACCCGGAACTAAAATAAGTAGACATTACAGAATGTAATTTTAAAAATACATATCTAGCGCAATGTTATGCATTTCAGTTCCAGGTAGCTCTATCCTTCTCACATATTCTTAATTTATATAGCCAAAAGATGGCAGTACTTCATCAACAATCCTTTTACTATAGAGTTAAATATTCATTTTTTCCCCCTGTCAACACTCATCAGGTACAATTGCTGAATATTTTAAGAATAAAAATTTTAGCAATTTTAACAGCTAACCAATAAATGCTTTAAATTCAGGGTCTCAATCTTCGCGTTTTGCTCTTTAAAATATTCTGACTATCCACATTAATGTCAAGGGGGCTCCACTATAAAGTACATACTTTAAGCTTTATCTTCTTGCACTTTATTTAATCTTATTTGATTAGCCTTCTTCGAATCACTCTGAAGACAGGTCTTTGAAGAAGACTCATAGATACCTTTCTATTAACACAATGCTCTTGATTTCATTTTAAAGAGCTTCGCAAATAAGCGAGCTGCCTCAAATATGCTCCGGTGATGCAGGCTCTTAAAACCGGTCCAATAATTCACAGTTCATACTGATTCTAGCAGAGTGAGAATCAACTGTATTTCTAATGAATTCAAAACAGAAATGCAGATCAGAAGAGCAGTGGTATCTTGTAGCATTGATATCTGATAGATTTTGATTATTTAATTAATAATTTTGTATTATCTGAAACGGATACAAATTAATAATAAATCAGTTGTATTTAATGAACTCTTATTGTGTGCAGGGCATTGTACTAAGCTCTTGGGAGAGTACAATATAAAAGAGTAGGTAGATATGTTCCCTGCCAACAAGAAGCTTAGATTCTAAAGGATAACTTCCCAAACTCTCTTGTATTCTTTATAGCCTTTCTATTTTCATACAGTGTTCAGTTTTCCCCGTAAAAAATTAACATTGATATAAATCTATGTTTCCAAGATATTTTTATTGCCTATGTACGTTCAGAAATGAACTAAACATAACTGGCATGTCAAACTTGAAATCTTGTATCCTATTATAAATTCTTTATCAATATATGCTTGTAAAATATTTACGAGGCATTAAACTCAATTTTCTTATCAGTCATAGGGGAAATATTTATTACTCTATTTATTTTACTTGTACATATTTATTCTATTTATTTTATTTTGTTAATATGTTTTGTTCTCTGTCTCCCCCTTCTAGACTGTGAGCCCAATTTTGGATAGGGACCGTCTCTATATGTTGCCAACTTGTACTCCAAAGCACTTAGTACAGTGCTCTGCACAAAGTAAGTGCTCAATAAATACGATTGGATGAATGAATGAATGAAATGGCCTGCATAAAGAAGTAAAGGGGTGCAGAAACATCCTTTCTTCAATTAATCCATCAGATTTATTGAGCACTTACTAAGTACATATCACTGTACTAACCACTTGGGAGAGCAGAGCACAATGCCCAGTCCACACCAACAAGGATCTTAGGGTCTAGAGGGGAAGACAGGCATTAAAATAAATTACAGATATGGGAAATATAAACCCATATACATAAGTGCTGTGGGATTGAGGATGGAGAGAATATCAAGAGCAAAGTGGGTGGGGTGAACCAAAGGCATAGGTGTTTGTTTTATGGTATTTGCTAATCTCTTTCTATGTATCAAACACTGTTCTAAGTGCTGGGCTAGATACAAGTCAATTAGGTTGGACACAGTCCCTGCATGGCACCCACAGTCTAAGCAGGACAGAGAACAGGAGAACTGAGGCACGGTGAAGTTAACTGACATGCCCAAGGTCACACGGCAAGCATTTGGCAGAACCGGGATTAGAACCCAGGTCCTCTGACTCCAGGCCCCTGCTCTTTCCACTAGGCCAGGATATTCTTGATGATGCAGAAGGGAGAACAAGGAAGGGAAATGAGGGTTTAATCAAGCATGGCCTCTTGGAGCAAATATGATTTTTGGAGGTCTTTGCAAGTAGGGAGAGTGGGGGTCTGACAGATAGAAAGTGGGAGGGAGAGCTAGGCCAGAGGGAGAACAGGGACAAGTGTCGACAGCGAGATAGTCAAGATTGAGGTACTTCTTCCCAGATTTCCCATTACCAATCAATCAATCAATCAGTGGTATTTCTTGAACGCTTTCTGTGTTTGTCGAGCCCTATGTGCTTACCAAAATATAATATAACGGAGTTATTCCCTGTGCACCAGGAGTTTACAGTTTAGAGGGGGAGAAAGACATTAAAATTATGGCTAAGTACATTGATCCTGTGGGGTTGAGGCTTTGGTAAATATTCACTCATTCAATCGTATTTATTGAGCGCTTACTGTGTGCAGAGCACTTCACTAAGCGCTTATTAAGTGCTTAAAGGTTACAAATTCAGGTGCAGTGGTGATGCAGGAAGGAAAGGGAGTAGGGGAAATAAGAGCTTAGTTGGGGCAGGTCCCTGACCCCTAGTAGAAAGATGCTGAGACAAACATGATCTTTACCTGTGCTGTGATGGCTGGAAGAGAGAAGGAAGGGTTTTATCATTACTTCATTTTCAGCAAATCCAAAAACACACCTAAAGGAAAGTCCATCGTTTTCTTAAAGCAGATGGATTACTCAAAGTAAAAAGGAGCATATGGTAGCTGGAATATCATGCTGGAAGTCTGTTTTTGACCCTTTAGGTGACCATGAGCTCCTCCCTGTGCTTCATTATCACCCCCTAAAACATAGGAATAGTCCTTTCCTGCTCTCTTGTTATTAGATGCTGTCCAGTTGTTTTTGATTCATAGTGACTTTATAGTTCTTTTTCCTTAGAATTTTCTTGGTAAAAAATACAGAAGTGGTTTACCATTGCCTTCTTCAATGCAGTAAAAATTGAAGTCTCTCCCGTTGTCTTTGATCATCATTTTGATCACTCGATCATCTGCCTTTGACTCTTTCCCATGCTGCTGTAGCCCAGCACAGGTGAATCAACTTTGTCAGCACAAGTGAATCAACTTTTCCTGCTCCCCTTACTGGAATGAGATGAAAATGAACGATAAGGTGCTGAGGACAAGGATGAGAAGGATTCAGAAACAAAGCCTCCTGATTCAGTACTGCTCCTTTCAAAGGCCGCTCTTTGAAGGGCTCTGGAACCCCATCAAATTGGGTCCAAATTCTGGACTCTGGACAAAAGTAGTCTATTTTGTACAAGCAGATGAAATGAAGTAATTCATTATCAGATGCCGAAGAGGGAGGGCCAAGTGAAAATAGGCTGTCCACTACTCGGGGGGAAGATTCATCAGACCACTGACGTAGAGTCGAAGAGATGAGGTTTGGTGTAGTGGCTGACAATAATAAACCCGCAAAAGTCATGCACAGCCCAAATCACAGATAATGTTATGGCCCAAGGAGCCCTCGGAGGGAGAAAGGCTTGGTGTCTCATTTTCAAAAATGCAGTTTAAGTGATAGCTCCAATTTTGCTTTATATGTCATTTAGGGCACAGTGCGCATAAATCACGATATCAGGAACTCAGCATAAAAGAGGACGATCTAAGGTATGACAAGACAACATCCTGGAATTTTCCACATATTTCTTTCTCTGAATTTGGCGGCATTAGTTTAATCTGACTTGTTTTTATTGTCTCTTCTCCCTGTTGGAAGTCCAACAGGGAGAATTCCACTGGAGACTAGGCAGGCATCCTTATGCACTGCCCTTTCAATGCTATAATTACCATTTTTAACTGCTGGGCACAGTCAACATGCTGTAAGATTTGAAAGGAAAGAATTGAATCACTGTGTAGATGCCACAATGAAGAATTTAATTGGCCACTTAATGTCACAACCTTACAAGTCTATTTAAAAATCAGATTATGCAACTGGATTTTTTCGGATATTCATTTCTCTTTTTAACTCCCCCCCGACAAAGAAAAATATGTGTTTTTGTCAGGCTAAATATTTTTCTATTGATGGTTTACATGCTTGTATTTTACTGTATTCCTATTGAAGAAATGGGCAGCAAGAAACTTGGCTTCTTATAGTAAATGATGAAGAAACAGATTTGGTTGAGCATTTTTGTGTGCAAAACACCAAACTAAGCCCTTGGGGGAGTCAAACTGAGTTAGTAGAATTGATCTCTGCCCTCAAGGAGCTTAGTGGGGGAGATGATGTTAAAATAAATTACAAATAGGAGAAGAAAGGAACGGGAATATGCACTTTAGTTTGTGCTTATGTAATACGGTGTGTAAATTATCTACAAAATTGCTATATGAGGTTGTGATTATTAAGTGATGGAGAACTGCTTAATGGACAGTATGGGGATATAAGCAGGGGAATTGTGAACTTAATCAGGGAATCAGTGTGTCTCAGTGGGAAGAGAATAGAACTGAGTTCTAATCCCAGCTCCACCACTTGTACTCTCCCGAGTGCTTAGTACATTGCTCTGCACACAGTAAGTACTCAATAAATATGATTGATTGATCGATTGCCTGCTGTATGATCTTAGGCAAGTCCCTGTCCCATGCGGGGCTCACAGTCTCAGTAGGAGAGAGATCAGGTATTGAAATCCCCATTTTCTAGATGATGGAACTGAGGCACAGAGAAATTAAATTACTTGCCTAAAGTCTCACAGCACGTAAGTGGCAGAGTTGAGATTAGAACCTATTTCCTCTGATTCCAGGTTCATGCTGTTCCACTAGGCTACATTGCTTCCCCAGACTATGACTAGGAAAATAGTTGTTGGCTTAAGAGAAGGGGAAGGATCATGAATTCGATAGTGTTCTTAATACTGAGGTTGAAAGAGAGGAGAGGTCAAGGAAAATGACATTGTTTAGGTCCTCAGAGACAGGTACTATGGTCAGATTGTCAACCGTGATGGGAAAGTTGGAAGCAGAGTATTTGGAAGGGAAAATAAGCTGTTAAGATTGGGACATATTGAATTTGAGGTGTTGGCAGGACATCAACGTAGGGATGTCCTGGAGCCAGGAGGAAATGTCAGATTGCAAAAAAGGAGAGAGGTGGGGGAAAGTGGGCTAGATTTGGAAGTCATCCTGTAGAAGAGGTAGTTGAAATCATGGAAACAGATGAACTACTCACTTAACTTCTCCGTGCCTCAGTTACCTCATCTGTAAAATAGGGGTTAAGACTGTGAGCCCCACGTGGGACAACCTGATCACCTTGTAACCTCCCCAGTGCTTAGAACAGTGCTTTGCACATAGTAAGCGCTGAATAAATGTCATTATTATTATATTATCTGTGGTAATGTGAAAAGGGGCTGGCCCAGCACTTAGAACAGTGCTTCACACGTAGTAAGCGGTCAACAAATACCATTATTATTATCATTGTTATTTTTGGTGGATCCAGTGTATGGGAGGACAAGAGCATTCTGCATGACAATATTTGTTCTACCCTTCCTCCTGTGCCCATTTTCTTGGAGGAATAGTTGGCTGAGGCGTTAGGTGAGCTACTTATTGAGCATCTAAGGTGTGTTGTATGAGTGGAAAACCAGGAAGGGAGACATCTCCAGTCTGCAAGTGCTCCTATGGTATTTACACTCCCAAGCCCTCATGTCGGGGGGTTCAGAGGCAGACTAACCCTGCTTGCATATGCCTCATTTTAATTCACCATAAATTTCACAGCTGTTTGGGTATCCCGCTGCCATCCATTCTTCCTACTGGACCTGTCCAGAAAGTCCTGACGATACAGCAGAGAACTTTGGGAGAGGCAACTGCAGGAAATCAACCAGCCTGGTGTGCAGCTATCAAGGTGAACTTACCCTCTTTAGACATTGGTCACAGGAAAAATGGGGGCTTAGTACAGTGCTACGTGCTTATTATAGTGCCTCATACCATAAGAAGCAGTGTGGCTCAGTGGAAAGAGCACGGGCTTTGGAGTCAGTGGTCGTGGGTTCAAATCCCGGCTCCCTAATTGTCAGCTATGTGACTGTGGGCAAGTCACAACTTCAGAGAAGCAGTGTGGCTCAGTTGACAGAGCATGGGTTTTGGAGTCAGAGGTCATGGATTTGAATTCCGCTCCACCACATGTCTGCTGTGTGACCTTGGGAAAGACACTTAACTTCTCTGAGCCTCAGTTACCTCATCTGTAAAATGGGGATTAAGACTGTGAGCCCCACGTGGGACAACTTGATCACCTTGTAACCACCTCCAGTGCTTAGAACAGTGCTCTGGACATAATAAGCGTGCAACAAATGCCATTATTATTATTATTATTATTCTCTGTGCCTCAGTTACCTCATCTGTATAATGGGGATTGACTGTGAGCCCCCTGTGGGACAACCTGATCACCTTGTAGCCTCCCCAGTGCTTAAAACAGTGCTTTGCACTTAGTAAGTGCTTAATAAATGCCATTATCATCATCATTATTATTATAAGCACTCAATGAATACCACTGATTAGTTGACCAAGAGTCAGAACAGAAAACAGCAACAGGCTTTTTAAGTGGAAAGTGCTTAGAGCATCAGAGAGTAATATTTATGTGCACAGATTTAGAATACATGGTTGGTCATACATAATTCTTTCTAAACACACTTGTTCACGTGGATGGGATTTCATCTCCGAATAGGCACAGTGCCGAGAAACCAAAAATGAAATTTTCAACATCTATTCCTAAACGCTGGGGTGTTCTACGCACCAGGATCTGAAAGCTTTTGATTTCACCCTACTCCTTTCTTACTTGTGCCATCTGTGGGAAGTCTCCCCTGTCAAAAACGGCCTCCCAAAAACCATATTGCACTTCTGTCAGAGGAAAGGATGGAGTCAGCATTCAGCTGCTGTTCAGCTGTTTCAATGCAAGGTTTGTTTCTGCTGGCACTTTTACTCTCTCATTAGTGAACGTCTTTTATTCCATTTTTTTCCATCTGGCTTAGACCGAAATATTAACATTTGGTTAAGAGGTACAGTAAACTTTTTCATATGGCATGTTCTTATGCTTACGGAATAATCTGTCAAGATACTGTAACCCGTTGGTGAAGTATTTCTAATCTGCTGATTTATTTCCTCCCGAACCGTTCCGAGATCATCAGTATTTTAAGCACTTTTGAGCTGAGCCAGGGGTTTCATAAGAAACTGAATTTCATTAACTCTGAAAGCTTCTTCTCCCATTTTGCCGGAGTGCCAATAAAGTCTAGGCTTCCCAAAGTGTGTTGGTTTGCGATGAGAATTACCTTTCTACCATGCTTCATCAAAATCTATCTCTTCAGCTATTCTGGAAGCTTGCATCGAGGATGCTGGTAGCAGGGAAAATTTCTTGTTCAAACACATATTTAGTCCAGGCAGAACCTCATTGCAAAGTGAATTATAAAGTACCAAATCTAGACAAGTACTCAGTGCTTTTATGCTGAGTTTCAGATTTGGAATACATCTTCAAAGAATTCAGCTGTAAAACAAGAACTTACAGGGTGCTCTTGTTTTTCACACGATTTATCTGTGGAATATATTTTCGGTTTCCTCAAGAACTCCAACAATCGTATAGAATGAGGCCGTGTACTTCTGCTGGTAAGCAAAACGGCATAGAGGAACTGAAAATCCTGTGGCTAATTCATTCTGTCCTATTTCTTTAAAGAGAATCTTGAAGAACGACTAAACCAATTATAAACAATTCTATTGCCCCATGCCATTGTTCCCAGGGAAATGAATCTAGGTAATTATAATGATGTTCCTTGTGGAACAGCTTGCCACTATATGATGGCTAAGATTTACATTTTTCTTTCCTTTTATTTGTTTAAGGTGCTCATTAAGGGCTTACTACATATCAGACACCCTACTAAGTGCTGGGTAGATACAAGATTATCAGGTTAGATACAGTCCCTGTCTCGCACAGGGCTCTCTCTTAGTTTTAATGCCCACTTTGCAGATGAGGGAACAGAGGCACGGAGAAGTTTAAAGAGTTGCCCAAAGTCACACAGCAAACAAATGGCAGAGATAGGATTAGAACCCAGGTCCTCTGAGTCCCAGACCCATTCTCTCCTTCCATTAGGCAACACTGCTTTCCTTCAAAGGGATGCCTTGGGGAGATTTTCTGGAATGATAATAATAATAATAATAATGGCATTTATTAAGCATTTACTATGTGCAAAACACTGTTCTAAGCACTGGGGAGGTTACAAGGTGATCAGGTTGTCCCACGGGGGTCTCACATTCTCAATCCCCATTTTCCAGATGAGGTAACTGAGGGACAGAGAAGTTAAGTGGCTTGCCCAAAGTAACAGAGCTGACAATTGGCAGGGCCGAGATTTGAACCCATGACCTCTGACTCCAAAACCCATGCTCTTTCCATTGAGCCAAGCAGCTTCTCTAATAATAATGGTATTTATTAAGTGCTTTCTATGTGCAAAGCACCATTCTAAGCACTGGGGAGGTTACAAGGCGATCAGGTTGTCCCATGGGGGGCTCACAGTCTCAATCCCCATTTTCCAGATGAGGTAACTGAGGCACAGAGAAGTTAAGTGACTTGCCCAAAGTAACACAGCTGACAATTGTCAGGGCTGAGATTTGAACCCATGACCTCTGACTCCAAAGCCCATGCTCTTTCCATTGAGCCACACTGCTTCTCATACTGACACCAAAGCTGAAGACCACAGTCCTTTTTCTGAACTGACTGTGTCGAAACCCCGTGCAGACACATAAGCCAAAGGGACAGCAAAGCTTGGCCAAATATCCCGTGATTTGGAAAATTCACACAACTCTTTTGGAAAATAAAATAATCTTGCTCTGCCTAAATGATGGAAATTAACGGTTTGAAGGTGCGCCAGCCAGAGCAGCATGCTCGGGGATATTTAGTTATTTGGAGTAATTACCCACTTGTGACTATTATTCCTGTCTAAGCTCATACTTGTCTAACTGTGGCATAGTCGGCAGTTTAGAACGGCTTATTGCCACCATCCAACTGTCAGCTTCATGAAGGCAGAAATTTCATTTTATACTTTTTCTGTATGTTTTTAAATATAAAATGAAATCCCTTCCCTTTATGATCTTAACACACAAAGTCATGCACATATACACACACACACACACACACACACACACACACACACTGCTAGAGAAGAAGTGCTGTCTAGTGGATAGAGCACAGGCTGGGAGTCAGGACCTGTGTTCTAATCCTGGCTCTGCCACGTGTCTGCTGTGTGACGTGGGCAAGTCACTTAACTTCTCTGTGCCTCATTTGTAAAATGGGGATTAAGACAGTGAGCCCCATGTGGAAGCTTGTCTGTATCCAAGTTGATTATATTGTATCTTCCCCAGTGCTTAGAACAGTACTTTGCACATAGTAAGTGCTTAATAAAATGCCATCACAGTGCCTGGCACATCGTAAGTGGTTAACCAACAACATAAAAAAAACCCAATAAGACCACATTCACATACGTGACATTCTGCTTTCCATCGTCTAAGTTGACAAAACAGTAAGATTTTACAATAAAATTGTGTGTGCTTAAAGATTGTCCTTTGTTACTCTGCTGAATTGTGACTCACAGTCCACTGTTGTTGATTTCATCCTGATAGCCTCAAAGCATTTGGTCTAAAACAGTCTCCTCTTTTCTGATTTCTGTAGTCAGGCTGATCTGTCTTCTGCTCAGGCATCTCGTTGATGCCTTTCAACTGTTCACTACTCAGCTAAATCTTTGGAGGTTTCATTGAGTCTTTAAAACATTTCTCTGTGCTCCTTATAGATGGTTTCCCCATTTCAGGTCATTGCAGAGCAACTGTTAGTGAATCTCAATCTTATATGAACCTTCCAGGGAAGGTTTGAAGGGCAATGCTTCAATTCTGGTGGTCTGACTGAGTTCTGGTACCTCATTTTGGTGACTCTCTCTTGCTATTTAGAGAAGCAGCGTGGCTCAGTGGAAAGAGCACGGGCTTTGGAGTCAGAGATCATGGGTTCAAATCCCGGCTCTGCCACATGTCTGCTGTGTGACCTTGGGTAAGTCACTTAACTTCTCTGTGCCTCAGTTACCTCATCTGGAAAATGGGGATTAAGATTGTGAGCCCCACATGGGACAACCTGATCACCTTGTATCCTCCCTAGCGCTTAGAACAGTGCTTTGCACATAGCAAGTGCTTAACAAATGCCATTATTATTATTATTATTATTATTATTCCCTGAGCCTCAGTTACCTCATCTGTAAAATGGGGATTAAGACTGTGAGCCCCACATGGGACAACCTCATCACCTTGTATTCCCCCCCAGCACTTAGAACAGTGCTTTGCACATAGTAAGAGCTTAACAGATGCCATCATTATTACTATTATTATTACTTGCCATTAAGTATATACTGTAGAGGTGACCTTAGGCGAACTGCTCCAGAGGGTGTAGGGGGTACCCCAATGTATGCACCGGTTTATTGGCCAATCATCCTAGAGCTTTTCTTTGGTTTGAAGATGAGGCTGCAGACAGTGAGACTGTCGTCGTGACTATGAATGTCGTTTGGAGGGAAATTCCCGGAAATTGTATATTTTGTCCATAAAATAGTGGAGTAGTGCCCCTTTTTGAGTTCCTTGACATTCAGGGGTGACTATTGTCCAGACACTTGTGGTCAAATAGACAAAGTAGTGTGCTACTGTCAGTAGGACTTGCCCTTGGGTTGTTTTCACCAGAGTAGTGATAGTTTGCACTGAGCCATCCAGACTCTCAGGCCTAGTCGCCCTCCGCCCAGCAAAATGCATTGGGAGTTAGCCGATAAGGAGAATAGAAGCTGTTTCTGGTCACTGATCAGAATATCAGAAGAGTAGAAGACACCACTGCGCCCTGTCCATTTTGTAAGTCAAAAATGAATGGGATACTCCAGCTCAGCAAGGGTTCTGGGAGAAGGGTTTTCCACTTGTGAAAAACAAGCAACAGCAACAAAAACAAAGAACACCAGACAAAAATGAAATAGCCCAGAAGAAGATTGCACTCAGAACTTATCAATCAATACAGGAATTGACAAACAGATATGCTATTCATCCCTGATTTTGCATCCTCATATCTTGCCTGATCTGGTTTGGATGAGCTGCTTTGAACCTGATCTCTGATTAAAAACCCCTGGGAATTTGGTCTGCAAATCGCAGCAGAAAGGAAAATTGCCCTTTGCCGTAACTTCCATCCGGTTCAGGACTTAGACAAGGTGATCCAATATTTTTTTTTTCCCCAGAAACTTTTCCTCCCTGTTCTTTGCACCATTAGATGTGATCAAAATATTGCATTACATACATTTTGGCTGCCAAGCCGACCTAACCTTGTCACCGATCACTGACTGGGTGATAAATACACATCAGAATTATATACCAATATAGGTAAATACAAGTTGGCAGACAAAGTCACCATCAGAAGACTAAGGTTAAAGTCATATGCATTTCCATAAAGTGACTAAAATCTCAAGTGTGAATGGCACGTTCGGTCAAAGCGCAATATCGTTTAATGGTAAAACGTGTCTCCTCTCAACCCAGAGATGGATGGACAGAAAACTTTGCTGAGTACTTTCCTGGACACTTGCCATTCTCTAAATGGTCCACAATAATGATTTTGTGGAACTTCTGCTAACTAGTGTGGATTAAATTGAGTGCACTTAAATTTCCAAGACATCCAGCTAATTTACTAATGGCAGATTAAAAGTATATAACAAAATAGGTGAAATCCTAGTTAAGTTCCAGGAATCATTCCTTGATAACTCAAATGAGGCAGGATGCTTCAAAATATAGAAAAAGAAATATAACAGAGAGAACAGTTGGAAATGGATGTAAGTAAGAACGAGAACAGATAAAACAGGCAATTGGTCTCTGTCTGAAAGCTAATCCCCGTCATTTTGAATTTTTGCCACTTTTACATGTCTTTCACGATGTTTCAAATGAGAGCTGGTTTAATGAGTTGTGAAAAAATCTTTAAAAAGGCAAATTTATTCTATTCCTTGAAAAGCATGGAGATATGTTTCATTTTGGAATTGCTTATACTTATGAGTCTCACAGGAATCCACAAAAAAATCCTTTGCTTATGGGATATGATCCTTATCAACGTTGTACTTGTTATATGCCTAGTAATTACAATGGCAGGAATTGTTACTAAGGGGGAATTACAGTCAATTTTAACTTGCAAAAAGAAGCCAAATGTTTATTGCTTTTTCTTCTCATTACCAAGAGTGTACCATCCTCACTGGAAGGAAAAAAAATATAATTTAAATATGCTCTAATATGCTTTTTAAATAAATGCAATGAAGTTACACATTTAATCTAAGTGGAGTACCTTTGACCTTTTCTGGAGTTCACAGTCATTACAAATTTATTGGATGCATGCAGAGGGAATGGCATAAAAATATAAGAGCATAAGCAATATAATTACAGTTCAGACTCATGATCCATCCAGCCCAGTGTTGTGTTTGACTGTGACAACCAATTGTCTGGAGAAGCTGTGTGTGATTGTGGCCTTCCTTAATATGAACACGGTGGTGAATCTGTCACCTGAGGTATTTAACGTTTACACTTTCCTCTATGCAAACAATTAAGGTCATCTTCCATGAATTTATCCAAATCTTGCTTGAACCTACAGATAGTTTCAGGCTGCACAACATTCTGTAGTAACAAAAGTCCATATGTTTACCACCCACTATATAAGCACGGGTTGGTTAAAATGTTTAAAATATAAGAATGAATGTGTTAACTGCTTGAAATTCACATATGCTATATCAATTTAGAAAAATGGTTTGGCTCTCAAAAAATGACACAGTCTGACAAATTGTGTTGGCCTCACCCACCTGCTTCCTACTCTTCTCCTTCAACCCCTACAGGCTCTCACTTTCTTTTGTTGTTCCTTAGAGCTTTGAAGTATGACCAAAATGCCCCTTCCAGATTCCCAAGAACAAAACTAAGGAAAGGCAAAGTGCACTGAATTTCCAATAATAGTGTCTAATTTTCCTTAGGTTCACCGGAAATTAGATTCATGGACACTCAGAAGGCATTTCTATCTCTCTAGCATACACGTTATTCAAATAGAACAGTCTATTTTCATTAGGATGAATAAACTAATTCATTCATTCTATCGTATTTATCGAGCGCTTACTGTGTCTAGAGCACTGTACTAAACGCTTGGGAAGTACAAGTTGGCAACATATAGAGACGGTCCCTACCCAACAGCGGGCTCACAGTCTAGATGGGGGAGACAGACAACAAAACAAAACATATTAACAAAATAAAATAAATAGAATAAATATGTACAAGTAAAATAAATAGAGTAATAAATACATACAAACTTATATACATATATACAGGTGCTGTGGGGAGGGAATGGAGGTAAGGCTGGGGGGATGGGGAGGGGAATTTGGTGCCACGAGAAGCTTTGTAAGCTAAAAATATCAGAGGGATCGATGGAGAGTTGGATACATTTGTGGATGAGCAGTCTATAGTATGTCATGGATGGAGAAGTTACCTGCCGTTGGGTAGGGACTGTCTCCATATGTTGCCAACTTATACTTCCCAAGCACTTAGTACAGTGTTCTGCACACAGTAAGCACTCAATAAATACAACCAAATGAATGAATGAATGATAGTAACAGGAAGAGTTAGGGACATTAGCTGGCCCATTCCAACCAGGAGTACAGGTGACAAGCTGACTAACCGTCACGTGGTTACTTAATTTATCTTCTTTTCACAGTCAAGTATAGATTGCTGGGGTCAGCACAATTCTTCCTTTGGTCACGAAGATTAACTCAGAGCAAAATCCTTCACAATTGCCTGTAGTGGTGATTTACATGGTTTGTTATTCCCTTTGCCTCATGCAAAAACCACCAAAGATGATCCCCGCAGAAAGCTATCTCCTGTGACCAAGAAGGGGACTGCTAACACATCAAAGTTCTTTCACATGCCCTGAGAGATTAATGGGACAGGCTTGCTGATTTACACTGAACAAGGATTAAACATAGTAATATTACAGGACGGCCTATACTTATCATACTCAAGGAGAAAAGGTTGGCTGGGATCCATTAGCTAACACTACAAAAGCCCTGATAATGAGACTAATGCACAAAACAAGTGTTCAATTACTACTACTGGGGGAAATTTTCAGAAAAAAACTATTTACCTGAAAGTTCCATGTATCTGGAGATTAAGGTTTCAAGAGGTTTCTTACGGTCTTACTGTAAACTTCCTTGAGACTATAAGTTCATTGTTGGCAGGGAATGTGTCTGTTATATTGTTGTGTTGTACTCTCCCAAGTGCTTAATACAGAGCTCTGCACACAGTAAGTGGTCAATAAATAACTACTGATTGATGGGTTGTCACACTTGGTCTGGCTGAGACCTGCATAAACTATGTCTTTTCTCCCTTAGGCATTTCGTCTGGGGCATAGGGGGAATCTTACATCCTTAAAGGTGAATCCTCACGTTGCTATTTTAAAAAGGTACTACTACTACTAATAATAATGACGGCATTTGCTAAGCGCTTTCTATGTGCAAAGCACTGTTCTAAGCGCTGGGGAGGTTACAAGGTGATCAGGTTGTCCCACGGGGGGCTCACAGTCTTAATCCCCATTTTATGGATTAGGTAACTGAGGCACAGAGAAGTTAAGTGACTTGCCCAAAGTCACACAGCTGACAATTGGCAGAGCTGGGGTTTGAACCCATGACCTCTGACTCCAAAGCCCGGGCTCTTTCCACTGAGCCACGCTGCTTCTCTGAGGAAGCAGAGGACCTGGGTTCTAATCCTATCTCTCTCACTTGTCTGTCCAGTGACCTTGGTCAAGTCATTTAACCTCTCTTATTCTCAGCTTTCTCATTTGTTAAATGGTGATTCACTACCTGTTCTGCTTTCTACTTAGGCTGTGAATCTCATCTGAGACAGGGACTGTGTCTGACTTATCCCAGCTCTGAATTCAGTGCTTGGCATATAGTAAGCACTTTGCTATCATCATCATCATTATTGCTTTTAGCACACCTGTCTCTTAATGGAGTCAACCTACCCTCCTTTAGATTTTTCATTTGTATTTGCCAATTTTTTTGGCTACATTTTCTTTCTGAAACATTTAGTATAAAAGACCTTTAAAATGGACAAGTTCTCTTCCTATCACGCTGCACTTTCAGTCCAAACCTGGGTAATTTCTTTCCACTGGTAACAACTATTCTTTCCTTAAAGATCCAATTTCAACATCGGATTCTAAAACTTCAAAATAAAAGGATAACTGTGAATATAAGCTTCCTTGGCCAGTTGGCAAACAGATGGCAGAATGGAGCCATCTAGAATAGCTGTTGGGCAAGAGTGGTTATATGAGACTAATGAAAATGAATGAGGAAAAAAAGCACTTCTATCCATTTGAGCCGATGATGAGAACAATTTGAATAAGATTACAGCAGCTAAAGTTTTATGATTTCTCTTCAGAAATTCTGCAAAGCCTTTTTTCCTAGGCTGGCCAATTTTCTTTTCTCCTTTGAGACCCTTTGTGGACACTACAGCCCCTATGCTAGTGTTAGGAACTAATTTTCTTCTCTCTTCCCTGCCTTTATGTTGTGTCTGCCTTAATAATTGTAATAACTGTGGTATTTGCTTAGCACTTGCTATGTGCCAGACACTGTTCTAACTGCTGGGGTGGATACAAGCAAATTGATTTGAGCAGAGTCCCTGTCCCACAGGAGGCTCACAATCTTAATTTCTATTTTGCAGATGAGGTAACTGAGGCACAGAGAAGCTAAATGACTTACCCAAGGTCACAAAGCAGTCACGTGGCAAAGCTGGGATTCGAACCCAGATCCTTCTGACCCCCAGGCCTGTGTTCTATCCACTAGGCTAGGTTGCTTCTCACCCTTCTGTAGTGTCTCCTCCATGGTACAATCTTTCCATGTCTTTTTCCCTTCTCTTGATCCTCTCTCTTTTATGTCTCAGTATTTCACAGTCTCAAGAATTATAACAATAATACTAATAATAACAATAATAACAATATTTCTTCAGTGCTTATAATGAGCCAAGCACTGGGGTAAATGCAGTCAGATAAAGACACTTACTCAGTCCCATACGGAGTTCACAGTCTAAGAGGCGAAGATAAAATGAATTTCATCCCCATTTTCAGATGAGAAATCTGAGACATCTGACTGGCCCATCATCATATATTAGGCAAGTAGCAGAGCTGGAATCGGATCCCATATCCCCTGAGTCTCAGTCCTGTGTACATTCCACTAGACCATGCTGTTTCTCTACAGATTAAATCTCTTGGAACTAGCAGCTCCAAACTTCACCATCTCAGATGAGATGCACAGCCTCGGTAGAAGGCAGGATAGGTAGTGAATCACCCTTTTACAAATGAAGAAGCTGAGAGTAAGAGAGGTTAAATGACTTGACCAAGGTCACAGAGCAGGCATCCTCATTTTCTACAATTATGTTCCTTCAATTTCTCAATAATTATTCTCAATGATAAAAAGAGTAATTTTATTCTTCTCCCGGTAGTCCACAAAACAGAGAGGAACAGGTAATATCATTATCCTTAATTTACAGAAGAAGGAACAGAGTTTAACTGAATTATCCTGTAATTGCCAGGCTAAATCCCAGATTAAAATCTAGTTCTTTTCAATCCCCAGTCTGGTGTTCTCTCTACTAGGCTATGTTGTCATTAAATAGAGCAAAAACTATTTCTGGGGACCTCTGTAATGCATCCTGCTTTTAATTACAACTGGTGAAGCTCTAATTCTATTCACGTTAGAAAACTTGTAACTAGGACAATGCCACTTTGCCTTGTATACCATCAGGAAGAGCATTGCATTATTATAGCTTTTGCCATACAAACCAAGAAAATGTAAACATTCAGGAATGAGCATATTGGGTTAATTTAGATATCGAAGCATTTACCTACTATAAAATGGACATTTTTAATTATGTGTTCCCTACGGTCCAAATTAAATCACTGCATCTTCTTTCAAATGTTTTGGATTGCTACACTATCAATATAGACCCATTAATTGCTCATTATTACTGCTTGATTCTTTCACCGAAATGGAAGCATCACATTAAACAATTCCAAAATAATAACTCTTTTAGGCCTGAACTCTGGATCAAGTGAACTACCTCTAGACAATGTGAAAATCACTGACTTGTTAGGAGCCAAATATTCCACTATGGCAGTTGAAGCAGACCCTGCTGTGGCACTTATTACTAAAGAACAGATTTCCTACTGTGACAACAGATCTAGTCTGGATGTGTAGCTTAACATTCTCAATTATCATATGCTTTTGGTGAATTCTAATGACTCTGCGTAGGCTGGAGAGACTGTTCTAACGAAGCCGTTGTGAATTTATCACCGCCTTTGCTGGTTTCCATCTTTTGGATTTTTTAAAAAAATATGCTGATAGAGTCTTGTTCATGAGCATCAAGACAGTGATTCTGTGAGTAGCGAAAAATATATAAAATTCTGGAACATCTACAGTGCCTTTTCTGGGTCAGAAAAATGGTGTAAATTTATCAGTCTTCTGTCTCTGACAGTACCATCAGTAGGTGCAGAAGAATATGTATTTAGATATTTACATTAATGTCTATCTCCCCCCCCAAGACTGTATGCTCTTTGCGAACAAGGAATGTGTCTGTTTAATATCATACTGTACTCTCTCAAGTGCTTTGCACAGAGTAAATGCTCAATGAATATGATTGAATGAATGGTTGGATGAATGATAGTGATGGAATTTCCCTTTTTGCCGTCTATCCTATAGCTATCATCTTAACATCCCTCACACTACTAATAAATCAATTGAGTACCTTTTATTCATTGATTTATCCAGCCCTCTTGATTCTTAGATATTTTCTGTCAAACTTCCTGTGAAAACTATCCCTGTTTTCACCATGACCTCAGTGTGTCCTCCCTCTTTCTGGGGTTGGGGATTTGACTGGCAACAATTTTGTGTCTCATTCTCGGGCTTCATGATTTTTTTAACTTTAATCATGAGCACTCTCAGCCTTAATCTTTATTTTAGTCCATAAAAAGTACACCTTCTTGGCCTACTACTCAACTGAGCTGATGTTGAGATGAAGGGAGGAAGAAGAAGGACAAAGGAGAAGAACAACAATAGCAACAATAACCAATGCATCAAATACATCAATAAATCAATTGATGGCAGACTATGACCCCTCTAGACTGTGAGCTTTTTGGGGGTCTGTTGTTATATTGTACCTTCCCAAGTGCTTAGTATGGTGCTTTGCACATGGTAAGTGCTCAATAAACACAAATGAATTAATAAATTTATTGAGCTCTTACCAGATGCATAACACTATACAAAAAACAGCGAGAGCAGACATGTTTCCTGCCCACAAGGAGCCTAAAGTCTAGAGGGGGAGAAAGACATTAATATAAATGATTTATAATGTATAATTTAAAGGTATGTAATTTAAAGTGCTGTGGGGTTGAGGGTGGAGCGAATATCGAATGCTCAGAGGTCACAGATCCAAGTAATAGACAACATAGAAGCGAGAAGGAGGTGCAGGAAAGAGGGCTTAACTCGGGAAGGCTTCTTGGAGAAGATTCATCCATTCGTTCAATCATATCTATTGAGTGCTTACTGTGCTAAGCACTTGGGAAAGTACAAAACAACAGTAAAAAGGCACCTTCACTGCCCACAGTGAGCTTACAGTCTGATGGTGGGAGAAAGACATCAGTACAAATAAATAAATTACAGATATGTGTGTAAGTGCTGTGGGGCTGAGAAGGTGGAAGAAAAAAGGGAGCAAGTCAGGGCAATGCAGGAGGGAATGAGAGATAAGGAAAAGTGGGGTTTAGTCTGGGAAGGCCTCTTGGAGGAGATATGCTTTCCATAAGACATAATTGGATTTATTGAGCACTTACCGTGTGCAGAGCACTATACTAAGCACTTGGTAAATTCCAATATAACAATAAACAGACACACTCTCTGCCCACAGCAATGTCAGAGTCTGGAGGGGGAGATAATCTGAAAAATTGCAGATAATCTAACAAGTGGGTAATCCTTGTTGCCCACAGACAAGAGTTGACTGAATACTAATTTTCCAACTTTCCAGCAGAGAGGTGAAACAGAACAGATGACTTCAACGTAGTATGGGAAGGGGCTGTGCCGCAAAAGAAGTCAAAAGCAAGAGGTAGCAGAAAGGCAATCTTCCAGGCGTCAAGGACTTCCTTTGTTGCCTGGGAAACCAGAGATGCTAATCACAGCTTTAGAATAGTTACAGTCCCCACCCTCCAATCCTGAGATCTGTTCTTTACAAAAATCTCCTTTGCTCTCCCAAGGCCATCTAGGTGTCAACTAAACCCACCTTTTCTCTCTACTTGTTCCTGAATTTTCACAACCGCTTTTTTTGCCAATGAAACTAGCAGAAAACCTCTGTTTCAAAGGTCCCCAGGAAGACTAAAAGGGCAAAGCACCTGGCAACATTTCACCTTAGCTTTTGGTACTCCCGCGAAATTTTGTGAAGGAAAAACAGAGAGCAGAATAAAGCTTTGTCATGTGTTTCATAGAAGAAAATCCCTAGTGGAGCTTCTCAGAAGAATGGGGGAAAGGTTTTCAGTTGAGGAAAGATATGGAGGAATTTGAGGTAATTTGGAGGCGGAGCTGAGGGTTTTCTGGTCCTCTTTATAGGAAATCAATCAATCAATCAATCGTATTTATTGAGCGCTTACTATGTGCAGAGCACTGTACTAAGCGCTTGGGAAGTACAAATTGGCATCACATAGAGACAGTCCCTACCCAACAGTGGGCTCACAGTCTAAAAGGGGGAGACAAAGAACAGAACCAAACATACCAACAAAATAAAATAAGTAGGATAGAAATGTACAAGTAAAATAAATAAATAAATAAATAAATAGAGTAATAAATATGTACAACCTAAAGGGGCCCTGGGATCTGAGGGGAATTGCCCGTGGCATTGAATAATCTCTAACAGTTTTTACCATGGCAACAGATGAAAACTTTGGCTGAGATTTCAAAAGCTCAAATGCACTTGTGGAAACGACTTTTTGGGGGGTAATGGAATCCGTTTCAGGCTAGAATTTCCCCAAGACAAGTCTAAGCATCAGCACTATAATTTTGTTCTCAGATAGGACTATATGTAAGACTTAGAGAAGCAGCGTGGCTCAGTGGCAAGAGCCTGGGCATTGGAGTCAGAGGTCACATGTTCAAATCCCAGCTCCGTCAGTTGTCAGCTGTGTGACTTTGGGCAAGTCACTTAACGTCTCTGTGCCTCAGTTACCTCGTCTGTAAAATGGGGATTAAGACTGTAAGCCCCACGTGGGACAACCTGATCACCTTGTATCCCCCCCAGCACTTAAAACAGTGATTTGCACATAGTAAGCGCTTAACAAATATCATCATTGTTATTATTAGGTAACACCTTTCAGGCTGAGGAAAACTAGCTTTACCTCAGAACTGCCCTGGGTTCACTGATTTCAGCACATCCTCCTGATTGACAGGTATTTTTTTACAGCCTTTTAAGCACCCAGACCAGTCCCCTAACCTTTTGATACCACCCTTTTGATGCCCCTGGAGTGACCCTGGGGAAGGCAGAAACAACATGAAGCTCCCAACACTCCCAGCAGCAGTCATCAATAAAGATGACTCCTAATATTAATATTATTAATAATATATAATATTGATAACATTATCGTACTTATAATTTTTAATTATCATTAATTGATGACAATACATTATACGAATATAATGCATTAATATTGTATTAATAATATAACAATATTAATTAATGATGGCATTTTTTAAGTGCTTACTATGTGCAAAGCACTGTTCTAAGCACTGGGGAGGATACAAGATGATCAGGTTGTCCCACGGGGGGCTCACAGTCTTCATCCCCATTTTACAGATAAGGGAACTGAGGCACAGAGAAGTTAAGTGACTTGCCCAAGGTCCCACAGTTGACAATTGGCAGAGCCGGGATTTCAACCCATAATCTCTGACTCCCAAGCCGATGCTCTTTCCATTAAACCATGCTGTGGTGACAGGCAAGAATCCACAATCTCCCAGTCAAGATATCCCAGTCAGGAATACCATTCATTCATTCATTCATTCATTCAATCGTATTTGTTGAGCACTTACTGTGTGCAGAGCACTGTACTAAGCGCTTGGGAAGTACAAGTTGGCAACATATATAGACAGTCCCTACCCAACAGTGGGCTCACAGTTTAGAAGGGGGAGACAGGGAGTAAAACCAAACATATAACAAGATAAAATAAATAGAATAAATATGTACAAATAAAATAAATAGAGTAATAAATACATACAAACAAATAGACATATATACAGGTGCTGTGGGGAGGGGAAGGAGGTAAGGCGGGGAGATGGGGAGGGGGAGGAAGGAGAGAGGAAAGAGGGGGCTCAGTGTGGGAAGGCCTCCTGGAGGAGGTGAGCTCTCAGTAGGGCCTTGAAGGGAGGAAGAGAGCTAGCTTGGCGGATGGACAGAGGGAGGGCATTCCAGGCCAGAGGGATGACGTGGGCCGGGGGTCGATGGTGGGACAGGCAAGAACGAGGCACAGTGAGGAGATTAGAGGCAGAGGAGCAGAGGGTGTGGGCTGAGCTGGAGAAGGAGAGAAGAGAGGTGAGGTAGTAGGGGGCGAGATGATGGACAGCCTTGAAGCCGAGGGTGAGGAGTTTTGCCATATTTATGCTAGTCAATCTTGGCATATTAGGGGAAGAACAATACCTTTTCTCCTTTCTACGTAGGTAGTGAGCCCCATGTAGGACAGAGACTGCATCCAACCTAATTAATTTGTATCTATCCTACTGCTTAGAATGGCACTTGACACATAATAAGACAAATAGCGTTATTATAATTTTATTAAGACCAATTGTAGCCAAACCTCTTTTGTTTTTTGGCCAGAAGAACCAGAAACACTTAGATCTTTAGTAGCTGCTACGTTCGGTGAATTTTCCATGATCAAACAAGCTGCATACTGAACCACTGTCTCCTCACTGTATTTCATTGTCAGTGCTCACTACAGTGGGAGTTCCAAACCACCACTAAAGACACTCCAAGCACTCTTCTCTTCCTTGCCACTTCTATATAGACTTTAGAGGAGTGTGAAGGAGCAGGGATGATGTCTGGAGAAAACAATGACAAACGACCACCCAGGTCCTGGATCTTACCATGGTCCAACTAGATGATTGTTTCAGGCTCCTCACTAGTCCCCATACTTCTGATTTCCCTCCTTGCTTTACCCTCCTGTCTGGATGACTTTTTAAAACCTCAGCCTCACACATCTCGAGAACCTTCAAGTTTTCCATTCTTCTCTGTAACAAGCAGAAAATACTGACTATTGGATTCGAGGCACCTCTTAGTAATAATAATAATAATAATTAATATTTATGATATTTGCTAAGTGCTTACTGTGTGCCGAGCAGTCTTCGAAGCACTCAGGTTGATACAAGGCAATCAGGTTGGACACAATCACTGTCCCACATGGGGCTTATAGTCTCAATCCCCATTTTACAGATGAGGAAGCTGAGGCTAAGGGAAATTAAGTGACTTGTCCAAGGTCACACAGCAGATGAGTGGTAGAGCTGAGATTAGAACCCAAGATATCTTACTCCTAAGCCCGTGCCACTAGGCCATGCTCCTTCGCTCGTTTAACTCTCTCCTTCTCCCTCTCTTCTCCCTCTCCTTACCAATTCACTCTCTTCATTCCTCCCAACTCATCAAGTTTCATTCCCATCTTTGCTGCCTCTGGGCCCTTGCTCGTGTGTTTGTTCTGCCTGGATCCTACCTCTTTCACATCTTCCAGATGACATTCCTACGATATTCAAAGCCGTTCACCAGGAGGCTTCTCCTGATGAAATATTCTTCTCTCTAGGTCATAGCATCCC
Source organism: Tachyglossus aculeatus (assembly GCF_015852505.1). Classification (NCBI taxonomy): domain Eukaryota; kingdom Metazoa; phylum Chordata; class Mammalia; order Monotremata; family Tachyglossidae; genus Tachyglossus; species Tachyglossus aculeatus. The sequence goes on from NC_052075.1 coordinate 12,793,375, forward strand.
ATTCACCACATCAGGTTTTTTGTACCACCTCTATCCATGTGCACCCAGACCACTGGTAGCCCGTCTGCACGTTTCAATTTACGTACCCTATAGTTTATGCTCTTATTCATCCATATATCTGTATCTCCATTCTCTTCTTTCTCCTTTATCTGATTTATTTTCTGTCCATCTCTCCTTCTAGATGGTAAGCTCCTTGAGAGCAAGAATCCTGTCTTTAAGTGTACTCTTCCATGTGGATGAGGTGAACAGCATAGCATATTCCTGGGAATCAGGAGACAATTGTCCCAGCTCCTTCACTTTGCCCATTGTGCGACCTGGGGCAAGTAAGTTAGCTTCACTGTGTCTCAGTTTTCTCCTCTGTAAAATGGGAATGAAATACCCGTTCTACCCTTCCTATTAGGCCCCGAGATCCAGGTATGACAGAAACTGTGTCTGATCTGACTCTTGAGTTTCAAGCCTAGTGTCTGGCACATAATAAGTGCTATGTTACTTTTATGATTCACTGATTAATTGATCTTCTGAACTCCATCGGTGGCATTGCTGGTTTCCTTCTGGGTTGATGGCACTATGTAGAACCACAGACTTCACATTTTAAAGCTTCTGCTTTCTGAAAGTATGTGTTTTAACTTAAAAGTAAAAGAACATATGGAAGTGGAGTGCTAACTAAAAAATGGACTTTCCTAATGGACTCTAGGTAGTCGTAGGGAGACGAAAGAAAAAAATCAGGATCAAAGATATGATTAGCAGAAGTTTCCAGGAGTCACCTTTTTCAATTAAAATGAGATTTCTCAGGAAACACTCAGACCCTCAGTTTCCCAAAAAGATTCTTCTATTGCAAATCTCTCAGCCCTGCATCTTCCAATAAACATGATTTTTCTACTTCTTACCATGAATCTTTCACCCTCCTGTTCCAAACAGAAATTATTCTTCCATCTTGTCATGAATCTGTCAAAGGCACTGCTTCCCACAAAATTGACTTCTCTAATTTATGTTTCTTTCCCTGAATCTCTCAGGCCCGTCTTCCCAATAAAAAACTATTCTTGTGTGCTTCTGAGATCTGTGCTCCCAGCAAAAAATAGCATTTCAATTTTGGTGTCTGGTTTCCTCTGGATCTAATATTCGTAGAGGAAAGATCATTGTTTATATCAATTTTGGTGTCTGGTTTCCTCTGGATCTAATATTCGTAGAGGAAAGATCATTGTTTATATCTCAGAAATAAAATTTCTCTCTTCGCAAAAGAAATCAATATATTTCTCCAAATGGATCATTCAATCCATGTTTTGGAGGGAGATGATCCTTCTTTCACACATATTATTAACAACTCTTCTCCTTTTAGGCTGGTATTTCTCACTTGAAAATATGTTTCTTGGCCACGTCTTCTGCAGGAAAGCCTTCTTGTCTCAGACCATTCCCGAGAAAGAAGAGATGATGCCCAAGTATCTGTGAATAAAGTTCCAGTGTGCAAACCTTAAAGACAAAAGTGAAAGACAACCTCATTTAAGACAATCTCATTTCACATTTTTTCTCTTTTTGAAAAAGCTTTTGATATTTGCTTACTTTAACTTGCATTTCAGATTCCTCTTTCTCTTTGTACATAGATGACAAGTACTTCGCTAAAAGTGCAGATTTTCACTGCATTAGAAAGGTTTGATGGAATGAAGGAGAAGCCCAGATTTTTCACTTCAGGATATTAATTTGTTCCCTTGATCACCCAAAGTGCACTACCTGAAATTTACTCTGATATTATCTCCTAAAAGTGGGAATTATTTCAATCTAGAGAACACCTATTGAAGAAAACAACACAAATATTTTCACTGTGGAGGATGATTCATTTTTCCAGATAAATACATGCCAGTACAAAGATGCTCATAGTATGTCCATAACTACTATTATTGAATATTATTCAAAACTAGAAACTGGGCCAACTCAGCCACTGCTCTAGTGCAGCATCACAAACAGATATTCATATCTAGAGATGCTGACAATGAAGTTAAGCTAAGGTTCATGAAATAGTGACCATATCAACCAATCAATAGTATTTACTGAATGCTTATTTTGTGCAGAACTTTCATGAGTCCAATAGAGTTGGTAATAATAACAGTAATAAATAATGGCATTTATTAAGCCCTTATTATGTGCCAAGCTCGGTACTAAGCACTAAGGTAGATATAAACTAACCAGGTTGGACACAGTCCATGTCCCACGTGGGGCTCATAATTTGAGAAGGAGAACAGGTATTGAATCTCCATTTTACAAATGATGAAACTGAGGCACAGAAAAGTTAAGTAACTTGCCCAAGGACACACAACAGGCAAGTGGTTGATCTGGGATTCGAACCCAGGTCCTCAGACTCTGAGGCCTCTGTTATGTCCACTAAAACACAATTCCTGCCCACCTACCCACTTCCTCATCCCTACAGTTGTCATTTTTCAAAAGACAAGTCATTGGAAATTTAAGACAGAGTTATGTAACCCTCAAGCTAACTTCCCCCAAGGAGCTTTCCTTGATTAGTTTCCACCAATAGCTGCCCTTTGCACACTCATGAATGTAGCTAATCTTAGAATTTATGCATTTTTCAATCCACATATACTATTTATATTTCCATCTTTCCATGAAATAACCATTAACACCTGTCCCTTAGTTTTTCCTCTTACTACTACTATAGGTAAATTATAATGTTCCTGCCTTGCCCATTAAACTGTAAGCTCCTTGGGGGCATGAATTGTGTCTTTTATCCATATCACAAACCCCCCCCAATAGTTAACCATACCATTTTGCTTTCTCATTTCAATTTTCAGAATCCATGTTTGAGAGTGGTCACCATTTCTTAGAAAATCAATTATCGGTCATTCCTGAATTTTATTAGAATATTATGTTGAGAGAAAGGGAAAAGTGAATGTCTTTAAAAGGAAATAGCATGAAAAGGGAAGTGGGAGTTTCCTAAAGGTAACAGATTTACAGTTTTATCTCAGCCAGAATAACAACAGATGTGATGTGATATCGGTTCTAAGTGGCTTGTCTTAAATAAAGGTGAGAAAGTGCCTCCAACTTTATATAGCCTGGCTTGGGTTTCTCTGCAATTTTAAAAGTGCTAATTATTGAAGAATATGAGTATTCAGATCAATGCTCGTTTATTGTCATGTTGCGACCTAAGCAGTTAAAGTGTATCTGACAGTTTTTTTTTGTGATGTCGGGCCATAAAGTTATTTTCGGAGGCCACCTATGCTCTATTTAAATAAGGGAGATTAATTAGTCTGGGTACCATTCCCAGGAACTCTGGGAATGATCAAGCCTTGGAGACTGGATGTAAGTGTTATTGGTCAGATTCCTCAGTGATGTTGGTTTCAGAGGTGGTAACTCAGGAAGGCTGAGGAGAACAGGATCAGGGAAGATACTGAAATCTCTCCTCTCTCCACATATTTAATTATCATGGTGTTTGTTAGGTGCTTACTATGTGTCAAGCACTGCTCTTCCTGATCGAATGAATGTTTCTCTGCATGTTCAGTTTTCAGGGTACCAATATAATGGGGAGATGGAGAATACCTCCAATGTTTCCCAAAAGAATAATAATAACAATAATAATGGCATCTATTAAGCACTTACTATGTGCAAAGCACTGTTCTAAGCACTGGGGAGGTTACAAAGTTGTCCCATGGTGGGGCTCACAGTCTTAATCCCCATTTTACAGATGAGGTAACTGAGGCATAGAGAGGTTAAGTGACTTGCCTAAAGTCACACAGCTGACAATTGGCAGAGCCGGGATGCCAGATATGGGGGTGAACCCGTCATTTGCTGGATGCTCAGCCTCCCTCACGCCAGATTTCAATTAAGACCCAGAGCTTCCAAGCAAGTTCCAAAAGATTCCAGATTCTCCAAGCCTTTAATCCTCTCCAGAGACTTCTCTTGATTTCTCTCCCACCCAAACCACACTCACTTTTGAATTCCACACTCAAAAAGAAAAGTTGACCCGTCTGTTATTACATTGTTATTCGTAGTAGTTATAGTAGTAGAAGTACTACTAATCCTAGTGGTCTTCCTTAAGTGCTTAATATAAGCCAAGAGCTGGGATAGTTATGAAATAATCAAGTTATACACAGTCCCCTACCACTATAGAGCTCACAATCTATGGGGAAAGGAAAACCAATTATTTTTCCCCATTTTACAAATAAGACAACTGAGGCACAGATAATTTAAGCGACTTACACAGCAGGCAAGTGGTGGAGGTGGGTCTAGGACTCAGTTCTCCTGACATTTTGTACTGTGGGCTTTCTGCTAAGCTACACTGTTTCCCCTGGTGTTGATTTAATAATAAAAATAATTATTATTTTTATGGTATTTGTTAAGTATTTACTATGTGCCAAGCTCAGTTCTAAGCACTGGGGTAGATTCAGAGTAATCAGGTTGTCCCACGTGGGGCTCACACTCTTAGGGCTCTGCACACAGTGAGCGCTCAATAAATATGACTGAATGAATGAATCCCCATTTTACAGATGAGGTGACTGAGGCACAGAGAAGTGAAGTGACTTGCCCAAGGTCACATAGCAGACAAGTGGCCAAGCCGGGATTAGAAGGGACCATCTCTATATGTTGCCAACTTGTACTTCCCAAGTGCTTAGTACAGTGCTCTGCACACAGTAAGTGCAAAATAAATACGATTGAATGAAACGAATGAATGACTCCCAAGCCCACACTCTTTCCACTAAGCCACACGGCTTCTAACAAACCCCGCGTAGTATACTAAGCATAAACAATATCTGTAATTATCCCTGATTTCCAAAGATTCCTGAACCCCATCATCTTTTTGTGAATGAGTGCTAAATATTCACTCAAAAGCTATCTTTTAAAAATTAGTAGAATAAATTGCTTTCATTAATCATGTAGCTTCTGCCCAAAAATCTCCCTTGTGCACTGAACTAAGATCAGTATTTTTTATGCACAAAGTCACAATTGTCCCAATGATTTGAAGTAGCAGCAGAGAGATAAAATATTTTATATTTCAGCTTTAATAATAATAATAATGATGATATTTGTTAAGCGCTTACTATGTGCAAAGCACTGTTCTAAGCACTGGGATGGTTACAAGGTGATCAGGTTGTCCCACGAGGGGCTCACAGTTTTAATCCCCATTTTACAGATGAGGGAACTGAGGTGCAGAGAAGTTAAGCAACTTGCCCAAAGTCACACAGCCGACAGTTGGCAGAGCCGGGATTTGAACCCATGACCTTTGACTCCAAAGCCCGGACTCTTTCCACTGAGCCATGCTGCTTTGTCCACCAAAGTCCTTCAAACTGTCAGCCTTTTATTTTCATTCTGCTTCAAAACCAGGACTTTGCAATTTTACCCATTTAGGACAAAATTTCTCTAAATAGCAAGCTTCTCATGGTCAGGGAACACATCTAATAATAATAATAATAATGGCATTTGTTAAGCACTTACTATGTGCAAAGCACTGTTCTAAGCGCTGAGGAGGTTACCAGGTGATCAGGTTGTCCCACGGGTGGCTCACAGTCTTAATCCCCATTTTACAGATGAGGTAACTGAGGCAGCGAGAAGTGAAGTGATTTGCCCAAAGTCACACAGCTGACAGTTGGCGGAGCCAGAATTTGAACCCATGACCTCTGACTCCAAAGCCTGGGCTCTTTCCACTGAGCCATGCTGCTGCTATCATTCTGTGGCATTGTATTTTCCCCAAGAGATTTGTACAGAGCTTTGCATCCAGGAAACCCGGGAGTCAGAAGGACTTGAGTTCTAATGCTGCTTCTCCGATTCTCTGCTGTGTGATCTTGGACAAGTCACTTCACTTTTCTGTGCCTCAGTTACCTCATCTATAAAATAGGGATTAAGACTGTGAGCCCCATGTGGGGCATCGACTATGTCCAACCTGACTACATTGTATCTACCTCAGCGCTCAGTACAGTGGCTGGCACATAGTAAGCGCTTAACAAATACTATGAAAAATGCCTTGGATTGATTGAGCGGATTCTTATGAAATTCCTGGTAACACGTCCTGTCACATCCATCCACACTCTCTCCATCGTCATTTACACACAGTAAATTCTGGATTTATGAATCACTTTTAAAGTCATCTCCAGATTCAAGTTTTTAACTGGACAAACACCATAGACAGTGATCTAACGAAAAAGAACTGAAAGACTAAATCTCAAATAAAAGCAATTCAGTAGTAATTTCACCAAGAACAGCACATAGTGGACCCTTGAAAACAATGTCACATTTACAACAGTAATTATGTAAAATGCACATCAGGTTTTTCCTAAAGGTAGATAAAAATAGCCTTCAATACATCTCTACTCCAGACAATTCAGAGTTGATTAATTTAAACTTTGGACAATGTTTGAATAACATTGCAGATTTTCTTCAAGGTTGCATTGTTGTGAACTCATACAGCATTCTAGCCCGATCTCCTCTGTAACATTTATTAACCCTTCCTGTTGCCAATGAATTGAAAATATTTGTATATTGACTCAGTTTCTCCTAAACTTCTGCATTTCTGTATGTTAATCAGCAAATATTTGAGAATTATTTTCTGAGTATGGGATATATACCTGTATGTCTACCACTAACTAGTATAGAAAAGATTAGTCTAATGTCATAATACCTAACATACACAATGTAAATCATAATACATAAAAGACAAAATATTCATTTTCGATTTAGCAAAATGATAATCAAGCATTCTTTAAGTCCAGTAAGAAAGAAATGAATAAAGGGGCTGCATATTTAAATGCCTATAACTTTGGATTTCAGTGGGTTTCAAATAAGCACTGCATGGCTTAGATAGACCCTTGAATAAACAAATTTCTCAATCTCTATCTTCCCACTATGAAATTAATTCCATTATAGTCATAAAGGGATTTGAGATTTTTCAGAGAAGTCTGCTGAGTAAATGAAATAAATTTTTATCGATCTCAGCTGTAGTGGTCCTTGGCATGTAAGTTTGTTCTTCAGATCATAAAATAAATAGAGACTAGAACCTACCATTAGATATAACTTCTCAAGTCTTTCCATCTAGCAAAAGTTAAACTCTGACAAGTATGTGAGAAGTGTGTTAGAAGTGGTTAGCTGGGCTTTTTCAAAGGTCAGCAGATAAAAAGGTCATTTGGCTTTTCTGAGGGAGAAAAAGCGTGACACATTTTCCCAAAGTGTTTTGGAGCAACTAGCTCTGGAAAATGCTCAAAAGGTGAAGTCTTTAATTTTTTTTAATTTATAAGCAGTACTTGCCTGAGAAATCAATCAGAAGAAGGGAAAGCAGGGATGGATTGTAACCACGTTTTAATTGGAAGAATTTGAGGCTTCCCTGGAAGTCTTTCACATTGTCATGGGAGTTGGAGCTTAGGAAACTACAAACCGATCATGGCCCTATATAAACTAGTTCAACAGAGGGAAACTCTACATAATTGACTTTTTAGTTTAGTATAAAGATTGTCAGTGTCTGGAAGGCTAGCTTTATGCAGAAGGATGGGGTCTCAAAGCTAGAGGAAGTCTTATGGTGTGTGACTTGAGTAGTGTGAGGATATTTTCCGGGAAACTGCATGGCCCAGTTTGAAGAGTACGAGCCCGGCAGTCGGAAGGCCTGGCTTCTAATCCCAGCTCTGCCACTTCACTTGCCAGCTTTGTGACCTTCACCTTGGGCAAGTGATGTACGTCCTCGGTGCTTCAATTTCCTCAGCTGTAAAATGGCGATTCGATACCTGTTCCTCCTTCTGCATAAACTGTGAACCCCATGAGGAACAGAGACTGTGTCCAACCTGATGAATTTATATTTATTCCGGCATTTAGACCCGGGCTCGACACTTAGTAAGTGCTAAACAAATACCATAACAAAAATAAATAAATATGAAAGTGGTGAGAGGATATTTCCTGTGTTTCAGGCAGTAACAATGCAGAGTCATACAGGACCCCTCCTCCCCCTCCCCAACCCCCCCGCCTTACCTCAATCAATCAATCAATCAATCAATCGTATTTATTGAGCACTTACTGTGTGCACAGCACTGTACTAAGCGCTTGGGAAGTACAAGTTGGCAACATATAGAGACGGTCCCTACCCAACAGTGGGCTCATAGTCTAGAAAACAGCACCTGTATGTATGTATATATGTTTGTACATTTTTATTACTCGGTCTATTTTACTTGTACATATTTATTCTATTCATTTTATTTTGTTAATATGTTTTGTTTTGTTGTCTGTCTCCCCCTTACCTTTCCTTTGGTGCTATGAAAGCAGTTTGAGGGACCAGGTTTATTTTTTTGTCCTTCTTGGCAAATGAATGAATTCCCCTTCCATTGATCTTTTAGACAATTTGCAAGGCTATCTGTCCATCCAGTCCCACATGTAAGCTCATCGTGGGCATGGAATGTCACTGTTTTTTTGTTGTGTTGTACTTTCCCAAGAGCTTAGTACAGTGCTCAGTAAGTGCTCGAATAGTAATAATGATAATAATAGTTATGGTACTTACTAAGCACTTACTATATACGAGGCATGGTACTAAGCACTGGGGAAGAGCAGCGTGGCTCAGTGGAAAGAGCCCGGGCTTTGGAGTCAGAGGTCATGGGTTCAAATCCCGGCTCTGCCAACTGTCAGCTCTGTGACTTTGGGCAAGTCACTTAAATCCTCTGTGCCTCAGTTACCTCATCTGTAAAATGGGGATTGAGACTGTGGGCCCCCCGTGGGACAACCTGATCACCTTGTAACCTCCCCAGTGCTTAGAACAGTGCTTTGCACATAGTAAGTGCTTAATAAATGTCATCATCATCATCATCATACAAGGAAATTGGGTTGGATGCAGTCCCTGCCCCATGTGGGGCTCGCAATTTCAATCCCCATTTTACAGATGAGGCAACTGAGGCACAGAGAAGTGAAGGGACTTGTTCCAGGTCACACAACCGATACGTGGCGAGCCCAAATTAGAACTCATGACCTTCTGATTCACAGGTTCGTGCTCTATCCACTAAGCCACGCTGCTTCTCAGCATTCTCATTAAATACGATTTAATGAATGATTATTATTATAATGATGTATTTGTTAAACTCTTACTATGCATGTGGTAGGGACTATACTAAGCACTGGTGGATATACACGATAATAGAGTTGGACACTGTCACTGTCCCACACAGGGCTCACAGTCTTAATCCCCATTTCACAGATGAGGCACAGAAAAGTTAAGTGACTTGCCCAAGGTCATGCAGCAGACAGTTGGTGGAGCTGGGTTTACAACTGATGTCCTCTGACTCCCAAGCTCTTTCCACCAGACCACACTACTTCTCACAATTATGAAATAAAAGCTTTGTAATGTTAGCCCTAAACCAATCCAGATATTTCAAATATTGATAAAGCATATTAGAGAAGCAGTGTGGCTCAGTGGAAAGAGCACGGGCTTTGGAGTCAGAGGTCATGGGTTCAAATCCCGGCTCCACCAATTGTCAGCTGTGTGACTTTGGGCAAGTCACTTCACTTCTCTGGGCCTCAGTTACCTCATCTTTAAAATGGGGATTAAGACTGTGAGCCCCCGTGGGACAACCTGATCACCCTGTAACTTCCCCAGTGCTTAGAACAGTGTTTTACGCATAGTAAGTGCTTAATAAATATCATCATTATTATTATTATCATTATATTATCATTTGATAATGCGTATCCTCAATTAATGACTAAGGGTGAAGGATAACAAAATGAAGAGCAAGGCATAAAGTCTGCTTTACAAATAATCATATTAGTAGCTAATACAGAGGCCATATCTTCACAATAATGGTTAATGAGAGAGAAGTGCTGATCTTCATTAAAAACGAACACCCTAAGTAGAGAAATTTCTTCAGCTCGACTTTCTAGTCTTAACTCACAGGCCGAGAAGGCTCCTACTTCTGATCCAGTCGCTTTAATTTGGCTCATAAAACTCAACTTACTCACATTCAGTAAGGTTCGTTCGCTAGCACTGGTTCTGCTTCTGCTACTAATTGCCCTACTGAAGGTTTTATCATTTAGTGTGAAGTTGTGCAAATCTTTGACAAAATTAGAACTTTGCCCTGCTACACAGCAGCATTTCTGCACTTTTTAGATAGTCTGTAAGCTCCTCGTGGGAGAGGAATGTGTTGTTGAACTATCTCAAATGTTTAGTATTATGCTCTGCACACAATAAGCACTCAGCAAATACCACTGTTTTATTATTATTGGATCCTTGTAATATCATTGTTATTACCTTGTAATATTATTATTGGATCCAGGGTAAAACAAGTAGGCTGAACAACTTTTTAGTTCCTATTTGAAATGCAAAGTAGGTCCTGGAGACCATGTTGAAGATACTGCTTTATGTTCTTATTGAATAATACTTCTCCTTCCTGCATGTTTGCATGGTTTTTGTTTTAAATTAGATGAGGCTGCCCAGAACTAGTCTTGGTTTGCCTCATAAATCAGCTCTCATTTAGATGAGAAGGAGCGTGGCTCAGTGGAAAGAGCCCGGGCTTTGGAGTCAGAGGTCATGGGTTCAAATTCCCGCTCAGCCAATTGTCAGCTGTGTGACTTTGGGAAAGTCACTTAACTTCTCTGGGCCTCAGTTACCTCATCTGTAAAATGGGGATTAAGACTGTGAGACCCCGTGGGACAACTTAATCACCTTGGAACCTCCCCAGCACTTAGAAAAGTGTTTTTCACATAGTAAGTGCTTAATAAATGCCATCATCATCATCATTATTATTATTATGGATAACTAGAGGAATTTTACGGGACATAATATATTATTACCGCATAATTTACATATTTTACAGTCTGAAAATGCAAAGTTTTTCTTTTTCTCCAAGAAAGTCAGTGCCATGTCTCTCTTCAGAGGAACTTGAAAGTATTTTTAATTCCCCAGCAGTTAAAGCTATTTCAAGTGTTGTAATCAAAATTGAATAATCACTATAAAGGCGCTGGTGAACCGAACAGATGTCTGCACTAGCAGGATTGAGGCATCACTTGGATAATTCAGGCAAAATTCCACTTTGGTCTCAATAGCGTGGCTATTTCAGTACCCTTCTAATTTACCCAAAAGATCAATTACCAGCTGCTAATAGCCACTACCTTAGGTTGAGCTGTTCCTGGACAAAATAGACAAAATGTCTTCACAACAGCGCTAAATCCACCCTTGCCTCTCTACCCAAACTGCTACTACATCAATCCAAGCATTTATCCTTTCCCACCTTGATTATTGTATCAGCCTCCTGGATGACCTCCCTTCCTTATGTCTCTTTCAACTATTTTCCCATACTTTTCCCTGCTGCCCAGATGATTTTTCTACAAAGACATTCAGTCCACATTTCCCCACTCCTCAAGAACCTCCAGTCATTGTCCATCACCTCCATAACAAACAGAAACTCCTTACCACTGACTTTAAAGCACCCCAATCACCTTGCCCCTCCTATCTCACCTCACTGCTCTCTTACTATAACCCAGCCCACAAACTTCATTCCTCTGATGCCCACTGTTGGGTAGGGACCGTCTCTATATGTTGCCAACTTGTACTTCCCAAGCGCTTAGTACAGTGCTCTGCACACAGTAAGCGCTCAATAAATATGATTGATTGATTGATTTATTGATGCCAACCTACTCACTGTACCTCAATCTTGTTTTCTCACCACTGACTTCTTGTCCATGTCCTGACTCTGGCCTGGATCACCTCCCTCTTCATATCTGACCCCATATCTGACCTTCATATCTCCCCCTCTTCCTCTACCCCTCCTCCCCTTCTCCTTCCCCTCCCCACAGCACCTGTATATATGTATATATGTTTGTATGTATTTATTACTCTATTTATTTTATTTGTACATATTTATTCTATTTATTTTATTTTGTTAATATGTTTTGTTTTGTTCTCTGTCTCCCCCTTCTAGACTGTGAGCCCACTTTTGGGTAGGAACCATCTCTATAGGTTGCCAACTTGGACTTCCCAAGCGCTTAGTACAGTGCTCTGCACACAGTAAGCGCTCAATAAATACAATTGAATGAATGAATGAATCTGACAAACAATTATTCTCCCTACTTTATTCAAAGCACATATTCAAGAGGCCTTCCCTGACTAAGCAAGCCCTCACTTTCTTTCCTCCCACTTTCTTCTGCATCACCTTGATTTGTCGCCTTTATTCACCTCCCCTTTGGCCTTATGGCATTTTTGGATACGTTCCTTAATATCTGTAATTTATTTATTTACATTAATGTCTGTCTCCCCCTCTAGACTGTAAACTTTTCTGGGGCCAGTGTATATGTCTGTTATATTGTTATACTGTCAGTGCTTACACAGTAGGCACACAACAAATATGATTTATTGATTGTGAGAGAAAGAGAGAATCTGATCTACAGAAACTGGTTTAAAAATAAGGACGGGTATGAGTGGGAAGGAAAGAAAGAAAGGCATCACAGAAAAAAGGGCTAATCATGGGCCTGGCTATACCAGAAGGACCTGGGTTCTAATTCTGGCTCTGCCACATGTCTGTTGTGTGACCTTGGGCAAGTCATTTAACTTCTCTGGGAATCAGTTACCTCATCTGTGAAATGTGTGAATTTGGGCAAGTCACTTAACTTCTCTGGGCCTCAGTTACCTCAACTGTAAAATGGGGATTAAGACTGTGAGACCCTGTGGAGAAACCTGATCACCTTGGAACCTCCCCAGCGTTTAGAACAGTGCTTTGCACATAGTAAGTGTTTAATAAATGCCATCATTATTATTATTATTATTATGAATAACTAGAAGAATTTAACAGGACAAAATATATTATTACCACATAATTTATATATTTTACAGTCTGAAAATGCAAAGCTTTTCTTTTTCTCCAAGAGCGTGAGCCCCATGTGGGACAGGGACTGAGTCCGATGTGATTAACTTGTATCTACCCCAGGGCTTAATAACAGAGCTTGGCACGCAGTAAGCGATTAACAAGTACCGTAATAATTGTTATTATTATTACACATAAGTAAACAAACATTCTGACAAAGAGCTATAATTACAAAAGAGGATGGACTCAAAAACACCAGCTCTGGGAAGGTAAATGGAGACTATTGTTTCGATAAAATTGGCAGAAACTGCTGGCCACTGCCTGTAAAGTACTCAACCTCTCCTCTACTTAACCTCACTCCTTGCCCACTACAACACAGCTTGGATACTCCCTTTCTCTATCGCCAACCCATTCATTATACCTCACTCTTGTCACTGTCACTGTTGACTCCTTGCTCTCTCCTTCCCTCCTGCCCTGAACTCCCTTCCTCTTCACATCCCGGAGACCAGTTATCTACCCATCTTCAGAGCCCTAATGAAATCATATTTCCTCCAGAAAAAGAAGCAGTGTAGCTTAGGGGAAAGAGCATTGGCTTTGGGAGTCAGCGGATGTGATTTCTAATCCCGGCTCTGCCACTTGTCAGCTGTGTGACTTTGGGAGAGTCACTTAACTTCTCCATGCCTCAGGTACATCATCTGTAAAATGGGGATTAAGACTGTGACCCCCCACGTGGGACAAGCTGATTAACTTGTATCTACCTCAGTGCTTAGAAGAGTGCTTGGCACATAGTGAGTGCTTAACAAATACCGTCCTTCTTCTTCTTATTATTATTATTATTCTAACCTTCCCTGACTAATGTCTCATCTCTCCATTTTATTTGGGCACAGATTATGTCTACCAACTCTATTACACTGTATTTTCCAAGGGCTCAGCACTATGCTTTGTGCAAAATAACCACTCAGTAAGTACCACTGATTGATTGATTGATTGATTTGAGCTCTCACCCTATAAATGCTCAGCCCACCCATTCCAACACCACCACCTATTTAGGAATCTTTAAATTTGGTTGCTTCTCATCCCTAAAAATCATTTATTGTCTGTTTCCCTCCCTAGATTGTAAATTCCTCTAAGGAAAGGATCATATCTATTATCGCAATTGTACTCAGCACCCAGTGCTCTGTACGAAGTGCTAAATGACTATTTTGCATTGATGGATTGCTTGACTGGCACTGTGTTGAGAACAGTCAATAAATAATGAATAATTGTGGTATTTGTTGAATGCTTACTCTGTGCCAAGCACTAGGGTAAAGACAGGTAATCAGATCACATACACTCCCTCTCTCACATGGGGTTTGCAGTCTAAATAGTAGGGGGAACCGTTATGAAATACTCATTTCACAGATGGGGAAACTGAGACACAGAGAAGTTAAGCAACTTTCCCAAGATTAAACAACGGGCAAGTGACGGAGCTGTAGTTAAAATTTGGTTTGTACAGTTCCCAGGCCCGTGCTTTTTCTACTAGGGCACACTGCTTCTCTGACAGGGTGGATTTGGGTCTCTACTCATTGTTCCTCAGCTCTGAAATGGAGTGGAAGGGTGTGGTTAGATCCTGAAATTTTAAGGCCCTGTCTCTCTCCCCCATCTTCCTGCCCTATCCTAGTTTACTCTCTGTTTTCAATGAACTAATTAAGAGATCTAACCAGGTAATTTCAGTGTTCTTTTATTTTTGTTTGATTATAAACCATTTTCCTTCTCTGTAAAAGTAATAGAATAGTTCAAATTAACCTCATCAACCATTTACACAATTAATTTTCCATCATCAAAAAGAGTAAACAGTGTTATTTATCATTAACAATGGGAGCTATGAATGCAAGTAGTAAAAATGGATCAAAATGTGGTCACATTTTCGGGCATTTAATACCTGCAAAACTGAGAAGAAACTATCAATTTAATGAGTAAATCATCAAAAATGGACTGAATTTCCATTTTCCATGATTCACTTAAAACTGAACTTGAATAGGACAGCCAAGAGATAGGACAGAAATTGCAAACGATTGATCTCGACTCTCTACTGAGGTATTCATAACTTTGCTCTGATTTCCTGTGGAAAAGGAGTCCTAAAAATTATTTCTTTCATCCATCTTTCTTCATCTCTCTCCCCACCCCTTAATAACTTTTCTTGGGGATTATAGGCTGATTTGAGCAATAGACCCTTAGCTAGGTAGGGCCATAGATTGCATGGCAATAAATGGATTTGGAAGAGAGATTTAGGCCCTTGGGAAATTAGACTTCATTATTTGGGGCAATCGCTCAGAATCCCCTTGTTTGTTATAACAAAATGAGAAGTCAAAAATATAAAGATCTATGTTTTCCACTATACGCATCAGATATGATTATTCTAATAAATGGACAGGGAATCACTGGGATCTACCCATTATAATTTCATTTTTAATTATCTCCAAAGGCAGTAAAAATAAACCTGTGTGATTTTTAACACTGCTGAGCTCAGAATGTTACAGCTCTGGTTATGGAGGTAATTTAAATCACCAATATCCTGAAATAATCTCAGGCAAGATCTGCCTTAGCAAAAGTATTTGGAACAATGAGTCGGTTATTTGCATAAGTGAAGACAGTGGCAATAATGATGATGATTGGTAATATTTTTGCTAATATCACTTATAATAATGAAAATGATAAGAAAAATCCCCCCAATCCTCTTTACCCAAAGTATTGGCATAATATTTACATGCAGGAGCAGGCTTTGAGCATGACTTTATACTTATATTACCTAAATATTTTGTTTCACTTCTCTACCTTAGACCTGACCATTAAAATGGACCATCTACTCCTTCAAGTTACTACTGAAGCTTCTAGTAAATGAAGTATAGTAAATCAATCAATGGTATCTATTGAGAGGTTACTGTGCGCGAAGCACTGGACTATATGCTTGGGAGAGTGCTTACAACAGAGTTGGTAGAAACATTTCCTTCCAAGAAGAAGCTTTAGTCTAGAGGGAGAGACAGACCTAAAATAAATTACAAAGGCGTACATTAATTCGGTGGGAATCGAGGGGATACCAAGTGAGAAGCAACGTGGCATATTGGATAGAGCAAGGGCTTGGGAGTCAGAAGGACCTGGGTTCTAATTCCAGTTCTTCAACTTGTCTGCTGTGTGATCTTGGGCAAATCACCTAACTTCTCTGTGCTTCAGTAAACTCACCTGTAAAATGGGGATTAAGACTGTGGAACATGGACTGTGCCCAACTTGATTAGCTCGTATCTACCCCAGTGCTTAGTACAGGGCTTGGCACATAGTAAGTGCTTAACAAATGCCATCACAAATAGGACTAGACGGTACAGATCCAAGTGCACAGGTGATACAGAAGGAAGAGGGTATAGGGGAAATTAGGTCTTAGTCAAGGAAGGACTCTCTGGGGAGATTTGATTCTACGAAGGCTTTGAAGATGTGAAAATTGATGGTCTGGCAAGGTGGGATAGGATAAGTTCTTTTACCTGTTGGTTAATTAATTATGGTATTTATTAATAATAATAATAATGACATTTGTTTGTGCAAAGCACTGTTCTAAGCTCTGGAGGGGGATACAAGGTGATCAGGTTGTCCCACGTGGGGATTAAAAGTCTTAATCCCCATTTTACAGATGAGGTAACTGAGGCCCAGAGAAGTGAAGTGACTAGCCCAAGGTCACACAGCTGACAATTGGTGGAGCTGGGATTTGAACCCATGACCTCTGACGTCCCAAGCCCGTGCTCTTTCCATTGAGCCACGCTGCTTCTCTTATAATAATAATGGCACTTACTATGTGCCAAGCACTGTTCATTCATTCACTCAGCTGTATTTATTGAGCCTTACTGTGTACAGAGCACTGTACTAAGTGCTTGGAAAGTACAATTCAGAAACAAACGGAGACAATCTCTACCTAACAACGGGCTCTGGGACTGAACTGGGACTGTACTTGTGAAGCTGGTCTTCTCACCTGGCTCCAGTTGCCCCACCTCCAAGACAGCTTTCTTCTCTTTCATCTTCCGCAGTTTAGGCTGAAGCCTTTTCTGTAGATGTTCACCTTAGGTCCCACATCATTTGGGGACCCTTAATAGAAATGTCACAGAATTCAGAAGACATTTAACCACACATTTTGCTTATTAGTTATCTACTTATTTTTACATAAGTGTTATTTACATTTACTTACGTTTGTATTCTCATCAATGCGTGTCTCTTTCTCTTCACTTTTAGACCGTAATTTCATCTGAGGTGAAGATCACATTCTGTCCTTGTCTATAAATAATAACAATAATAATAATGATGGCATTTATTAAGCACTTACTATGTGCAAAGCACTGTTCTAAGCACTGGGGAGGGATACAAGGTCTTCAGGTTGTCCCATGTGGGGCTCACACTCTTCATCCCCATTTTACAGATGATGTCACTGAGGCCCAGAGAATAGTAATAATAATAATCGTCATCATCATCATGGCATTTATTAAGAGCTTACTATGTGCAAAGCACTGTTCTAAGCACTGGGGAGGTTACAAGGCAATCAGGTTGTCCCACAGGGGGCTCACAGCCTTCATCCCCATTTTACAGATGAGGTAACTGAGGCCCAGAGAAGTTAAGTGACTTGCCCAAAGTACCACAGCTGACAACTGGTGGGGCCGTGATTTGAATCCATGACCTCTGACCCCAAAGCCCGTGCTCTTTCCACTGAGGCATGCTGCTTCTGACTTGCCCAAATCACACAGCTGACAAGTGGCGGAGCTGGGATTTAAACCCATGACCTCCGACTCCAAAGCCCGGGCTCTTTCCACTGAGCCACGCTGCTTCTGACTTGCCCAAAGTCACACAGCTGACAAGTGGAGGAGCTGGGATTTGAACCCATGACCTCCTGACTCCAAAGCCCGGGCTCTTTCCACTGAGCCACATCCTTAAGCAGCTAGTGCACTGTTCTTCACCCAGTAAGAGCTCAGTACTTATCGTTGATGAAGGCAAGAATGATGATAATGCTGCTGCTGCTGATGATATCAAAACTTTCTCTTTCCTTACTCTTTCTGTCCCTTCTGTGTCACCCTGACTTGCTCCCTTTATTCACCAACCCCTAGCACCACAGCTCTTATGTACACATCCATACTTCATGTACTTATATTAATGCCCATCTCCTCTTGTAGCCTGAAAGCTGGACAGGGAATGGGTCTGTTATACTGTGGTGTTTCACTTTCGCAAGCGCTTAGTACAGTGCTCTGCACACAGTAAGCACTCAATAAATATGACTGAGTGATTGGAAGAAGAAGACATGGAAGTTTAGGATAGTTTCTGGATGTCCCAGTTTTCAGCCCAGATATTGTTCGTAAAATAATAATAATAATGATATTTTTTCAGCGATTATTATGTGCCAGGCACTGTATTAAGCACTGGGGTACATGCAGGATAATCAGGTTGGACAAAGTCCTTGTCCCACCTGAGGCTCGAGATCTGAGTAGGAGGGAGAATCAGGCATTGAATTTCATTCATTCATTCAATCGTATTTATTGAGCGCTCACTGTGTGCAGAGCACTGTACTAAGCTCTTGGGAAGTACAAGTTGGCAACATACAGAGATGGTCCCTACCCAACAACGGGATCACAGTTTAGAAGGGGGCGACAGACAACAAAACAAAACATGTGGACGGGTGTCAAGTCATTAGAACAAATAAAATTAAAGCTAGATGCACATCATTAACAAAATAAATAGAAGAGTAAATATGTACAAGTAAAATGAATAGAGTAATAAATCTGTACAAACATATATACAGGTGCTGTGGGGAGGGGAAGGAGGTAGGGCGGGGGAGATGGGGAGGAGGACAGGAAAAAGGGGGTTCAGTCTGGGAAGGCCTCTTGGAGGAGGTGAGCTCCCCATTTTATAGATGAGTGAGGAAACAGGCACAGAGAAGCTAAGTGACTGGCCCAAAATCTCACAGCAGACAAGCAGCAGAGCTTGGATTAGAACCCAGATTCTCCGACTCTCAGGCCCGCGCTCTTTCCACGTGGCCATACTGCTTCCCATACTAAACCTGCTGAATAACTGAATAATAATGACAAGAACAGAGTTCAAAATACACAATAATTGGAGTTTTTCTGATCAATTTTAGGGCTTGAACGTGATTAGGATTTGGAACATCCCCTCAGTTCAAAATGACCAACAACTCGGTGTCTCTACTCAAAGGACATTATCATTCTTAGGCATTAATCCCTTTTCCAAATAGCACGCTGGCTTTTAAACTCTTTGCTACTGCAAATAAAGGAAAATAGTGAACTTCAAATAAGTAGAACTCATTCTTCAAGGAATGTATATCCCTGATTGTATCCATAAGGGGACTTGTAACATTCTATCATAATAATTAAAATCTAGCCTCCAAACTTGAAACGAGCTCACGCTACATCCAGGAAACAGTTCTGATCCTATCCTCCTGAAAAACCCTCCTCTAACTTCACTTCCTAAATAATGTTTTCCCAGACTAATCCCATGTGTAACCTGTTACTTCAAGTATCTACTCTATTTCCTCTGTTTCCATATCTCTAACCAAAGTTGTGAAGTGTAAATGTTTTTGTTGTGTTATGTACATCCATTGAGTTTGTCTTTTATTCTTTTATCTGGTAAGATCCTTGATGGCATGACTTCCCAGGACTCCTTAGTTCTTCCTAGGAATCACAGAGCACTGCTTAATAAATACCATCATTATAAGCACTTAGTACAGTGCTCTGCACACAGTAAGTGCTCAGTAAATACAATTGAATGAATTAGAGTCCAAATCTCCTTACTCCCAGACATGTGCTTTTTCCACTAGGCCACGCTTACTATTTATGATTACATTGAAGATCTTAGTTTGAAAATCATAGGAGGCTTCTTCTGGCATATGGTAAATGGCCATTTTGCCATTTTAAAAAATAAGATATATAATAATGATGGCATTTGTTAAGCGCTTACTTTGTGCGAAGCATTGTTCTAAGCGCTGGGGGGGATACAAGGTCATCAGGTTGTTTTTTTCAATGGCATTCATTAAGCGCTTACTATGTGCAAAGCACTGTTCTAAGCGCTGGGGAGGTTACAAGGTGATCAGGTTGTCCTACGGGGGGCTCACAGTCTTCATCCCCATTTTACAGATGAGGTCACTGAGGCCCAGAGAAGTGAAGTGACTTGCCCAAAGTCACACAGCTGACAAGTGGCGGAGCCGGCGTTGTCCCACGATATATATTATTTAGAGGATTGAATCATATACATAGGGTGAACCTTTAGATCCCAAAGATAATTTTCTTCTATAGTCTATTAAGAGAGACTTCAAGTGCCTCAGGGCTAGTGTTAAACCTATTACTTTGAGACACTGAAATTCCTACAAATGTATATTTGTTTTGAAAGCACTTGCTGGGTTTTTCTAATCACTGTGTCCTTTGTTGCATTGATTTTTAATATATATGGTTAGCTCATGAGATTTCGTAGTTTAAATGAAAAGCTCCTAGTAGCAAATAAATACAACAAAGGAGTCTGGAGCCCGTAGCGTACGTATCTAGAAATAGCAAATCATTTGTTTAAATAAAGTCAAGCTGAGTTCAGTAATTGATGGCATCTTTACCCCCTGAAGTTACATGAAATGACTATGGCACATTTATATAATAATTAAAATGTGTCAACGACAATTTAGCTGAAATTGTCATGAACCATTCCAAGCACATTTTGAAAGGAAAGCAGTCAAACTTGATGTCACACATTACTGTGATCTCTATAGTCTTGATAAAAAGAAAACAATTGCTGCAATTTGTGTATTTCCATCATCAGAGAAAGCAAGGAGAGTCATTCTGTAAATGGGGATTAAACGTCTGTTCTCCTTCCTTCTTAAGCTATGAGCCCCATTTAGGACAGGGATGGAAAATGACTTCATTTCTAGACAGTGAGCCCGCTGTTGGGTAGGGACCGTCTCTATATGTTGCCCACTTGTACTTCCCAAGTGCTTAGTACAGTGCTCTGCACACAATAAGTGCTCAATAAATACGATTGAATGAATGAATGATCTTGTATCTACCCTGGTGCTTAATACAGTGTTTGGCACAGAGTATGTGATGAACCATTATAATAATATTATTATTATTATTATTATTATTATTCTAACAATATCCAAATGATAATAATAATAATTGTGGTATTGTGGTGTTTGTTACTTTACTTTGTTACCTTGTTACTTTATAACAATAACTGTGGTATTGTGGCATTTGTTACTTTACTTTGTTACTTTATAATAATAATTGTGGTATTGTGGTATTGTCTCTATATGTTGCCAACTTGCACTTCCCAAGCGCTTAGTACACTGCTCTGCACACAGTAAGCGCTCAATAAATACGATTGAATGAATGAATACTACGCTTTTGTATTTCTTTTATGTTCTCTTCATTCCTTGTCTGGCCAAACCTACAGAGCTCCCCAAATGACACCAGCATTCTTCATCCTTGGAAAGTTGTTTCCTAATATCCTTGAGCTGTGCCCAGGTGTCCAACCTAACCATCCTTCTACATCCAACACCCTTCCTTTGGATGTGTGCACATATTCCTATGCTTATTTGAAGAGTGAGTTCCATGTTGGTGGTGAATAGACCATGTAATATAGTCCCTAAAGATACCCATTAACTGATGCTGCATTGCCCAGCCCCGTGCTCGTGATTGCAGAAATATGCTTTTTGATGATGATTCTGACACTATCATTGCTTTACACAGTTGTACTGTTGGATTTCCCCAAAACAGAATAAAAAAAACAGAATAGCCTATTTTATTTTTAGTAAAATGATGTCCCTTTATCTTTTGAGGACAGGGAGAGAGAGTAACTTTGCTTCACTGAACTGCTATAGGTTCTAAAATATATACAAGCTATACTTCAGTTTTTTAATCCATTTAAATTCCATTCATTCATTCAATTGTATTTATGGAGTGCTTACTGTGTGCAGAGCACTGTACTAAGCACTTAATATAGCAATGGCATTTATTAAGTGCTTACTATGTGCAGAGCACTGTTCTAAGCGCTGGGGAGGTTACAAGGTGATCAGGTTGTCCCATGTGGGGCTCACAGTCTTATTCCCTATTTTACAGATGAGGGAACTGAGGCCCAGAGAGGTGACGTGACTTGCCCAAAGTCACACAGCTGACAATTGACAGAGCCGGGATGCGAACCCATGACCTCTGACTCCAAAGCCCATGCTCTCTCCGCTGAGCACGAATTCCATATTGAAAGAAGGAAAAACATTTCTCTTCATGGCAGATTTTCTGTTTTTTTTCAATGTGCAAAATTTCTCAACCAATAAAACGAGTATGTAGGCTAATATGCAAACATTGTCTCTGTTTCTGAATATTTCTTAAGTATAATAAAATGAGCATCAGTGGAATTTTGCATGTTTTACTATGATAAAATGCTTTGGTCACTTAAGTTTGAGTTTCCCTTTCATTTTCAGTATATGAATTCCATTTCCTTACATCACAGATTAATGCAAAAGAGTGTTATTTAATAATAATAATGATAGTGCTAGCATTTGTTAAGCACTTACTATGTGCCAAGCACTGTTCTAAGTGCTGGGGGTGGGGGCTACAAGGTAATCAGGTTGTCCCATGTGGGGCTCACACTTTTAATCCCCATTTTACAGATGAGGTAACTGAGGCCCAGAGAAGTTAAGTGACTTGCCCAGAGTCACACAGCTGACAAGTGGTGGATCCAGGATTAGAACTCATGACCTCTGACTCCCAACTCTGGGCTCTTCTCACTGAGCCACGCTGCTTCCCTCACTGCTTCTATTTCTTTAGAATGTGCCATCTTGCTATGAACTATACAAGATATAAAGAAGCAGTCCTCTCTTGGGGAGACAACCTGCTCACTTGACTCTAATACCGACTCTGCCATGTGTCTGCTGTGTGACCTTGGACAAGTCACTTAACTTCTCTGTGCCTCGGTTATCTCATCTATATAATGGACTTCAATTCTACTTCCTCCTACTTAGAGTGTGAGCCTCATGTGGGACAAGAACTGTCTCCAACCTGATTAACTTGTATCTACTCCAGCATTTAGAGCAGTGCTTGGCGCATAGTAAGTGCTTAACAAGGACCATAATTATTATTATTATTCTCCCAGTTTCTATCAGGACAGTGGTTTAGCCTCCCGATTTCTATCTGAAAGTAGAAAAGGTCAGAGTTGGAGACAGAGAAGCAAGAACAAACCTCTCCTTAAATAATTAGCCGAGTGGGATAAACTAACTGGTCAAAAACCTGAAATAGTGAAAGAAGTAGCAACAGATTCCTTCCTTGAATTTTATTTCGTGTTTGGCACTAAGGAAGCCCCTTTTGTTCTCATTCCTCAGGGATTCCCACCTGGAGAATTCTTACTCCTTTTCATGGGATTTATATCCACACAAGACTCCAAGACCAGGAACTTTGATTTCTATAAATAGTGGAACATCACATGAGCAATTTGACGAGGATGCTGGTAATCGAAATGATTTTAGTTTGGGGAGGGCGGACAAAAACAATGACACTTTCTTATCTGATTACACTGGGAATGAGTTATGCAACTGCCGCGTGGCTCAGTGGAAAGAGCCCGGGCTTTGGAGTCAGAGGTCATGGGTTCAAATCCCGGCTCCGCCAATTGTCAGCTGGGTGACTTTGGGCAAGTCACTTCACTTCTCTGGGCCTCAGTGACCTCATCTGTAAAATGGGGATTAAAAACTGTGAGCCCCCTCGTGGGACAACCTGATCACCTTGTAATCTTCCCAGTGCTTAGAACAGTGCTTTGCACATAGTAAGCGCTTAAGAAATACCATCGTTACTATTATTATTATTATTAAATGCCCATGTATCAGTCAGAAAATAAAAACCCTTCAAAATATCAACATAATTTTGAAAATGTCTCTTCATCGGGCACAAGATATTTGTTCAGAGTGATATTTTATTAACTTTCCCCTGTCAGCACTGTCAAAGTGAGACAGATATACCCTTTAGTCTTTCTTGTAAACATCCCCCATAAGACTCTGACATTAAACATAAGACTCTAACAATTTATGCTATTAGTAAGGAGCCCTGTGAAAGTATAAGGTCTTTTACTAAGCATAAATGCAGGACCTTTCCTCAGAGAGCACACAACATAACCCAGAAAAATGAAAATAGGCAGAGCAATGGTTTCAGTGTATTAAAATGAGCCTGAAGGCAGTTTGTGAGCCTTCAGGGGCTAAAGGAAACATGGAATCCAAATTAAGTCAGGAACATTTGGCCAGTCAAATGTAGTTGTGCATTGTGACTGAAGTAATATGGACAACTGAGGAAACATCAACAGGCAAATACATTGAAATTCAGACACAAGAAGATATGATTTTACTTTTCTCATGTGATTGATTACCTTGAAATATTGAGCTGCTCTTCCTGCCAAGAGAACAGTCAGTGTGTGCAGAGCAGGGTTTTCAAATGTTTGGCCCCACCTTACAGTCCCGCAATCATCTTCACTCACTCATACCCTCCCATGCCCCACCCTAAGTCCATTTTCACTTCCATGTCCCTCTGAATTCACTCCTGGTGCACACAAGTTTGTGTGCACACATATGCACACACACACACACATACACACACTCATGTGTGCCCCATGTTCCTCTCCTCACACTCCTTCAATCAAAAATGCCCAGGCACGTTCCCCAAATTTCAGTTGGCTTTCTGGAGAGGCCAAAAGCAGCATCCAAATACCTCAGGGAAATAAGTGATTCAAGTTCTCAAGCCAATTCTCATGTTATGTCTCCTTTGTCTTCCTAAATCCCCTTGGTTTGTAAATCCATTGGGCAGCCCCCAGTACAGATGTGACCAAACACTCCAAATTCCCAGATTTCCACTTACTAAGGCTTGAATGAGGCAAAGTCATGAATAAGATCCTATTTATAAGTATTCTGAGGGTATCTTGGCCTGAAATCTCCACTGTGGACCATGATCTGACAGAACATGTAACGTGTCCTCTCAGTGATCCAATTCAATCTCTAGAAATGTTGGAGTCTTATGGCTGAATCTAGATAAGAGAAATTAAAATAGAGGAGTTCCTCTACTCCTCACATGTGTGGTGACTGGCAGGTTCTGTAGATGCCCAAGGCCAGAAGAGCATTGGTCAACGTATTATGAATAGTGGCACAACAAAGAATACGAAAATGGCAGCCTGGAGAATGGACTTCAAAGTGGCTTTCCACAAAACTAGCTTCAGTACAACTTCAAACCTGCATCCTTTTCATGGTGCTATTTGACAGCCATCCCTGGCCTCCACCCTAGCATTTCCTCACTGAACCGAGGGTAGTGTTGCTAAATAGCCATGTTTTCATCCTTTGATAGTTTTCATTCTGTTTGTCAAACACTGTGTAGGAGGGCACCTCAGGCAACTGAGGGCTTGTTGAAATAATGTCAAAAACACAATGCCCACAGTTATTTCAATAAAGGTTATTTTCGCTTTTCATCACTTCCAAACTCTCAGGCTTCATAACTCTATTTATGCTTTTTTTCATGTTAACTTTATGTCACTTCACCCCCAGCAGGAAAATCATTTGTTGCCATGTTTCACTTGAAATTCCATAAATCCCAAGAAGTTTCTTATTACTTCACACAATCCAATTAAAGTGATGTTTTTACAGTCAAGATGGTATCAGCCCGACAACTGAAAGCATTCAATTGAATTCGGTTGTAGAATACATTCACTGGGGTTTCTACTAACAGGAATAATAGTAATAATAATAATGATAATAATAATAATACAGTTTGGGATGCAACTCAGTGTGTCCTGGCAGTCTTGGATTTTAGTTCGTAATCTCACAATCAGTCTCATTCACATCATCCTCAGCTCTCTTTAATGTATGCCTTTTCAATGGTTTATGTTAAAGTATCCAAACTCTGCTTCTTTCCTAACCTATATTTTCTTTTAATGTCTGCCTCTCCAACTATATTTTAAGTCACTTGAGAGTAGTGACCATGTCTAGTCTATTATACTCCCCCAAGGGCTTAGTACAGAGCTTGGCACACAATAGGAGCTGAAAAATGCTATTGTCTCACTGGTGGATAGTCCTGGATTTCTGCCTGTCCATTAAGTAGCCAGAAAAGGGTTCTGGTAAGATGGAGGGTGATGTATGCTCCTCATCTGACAAAGCAATAGCTGCAGAACCCAACAAGGAGAGATTGTGGGGGAGTTGAAGTGAGAAACAGGAAAAGCAGGGGAATCTCAATGCTCAATATCTCAATGCTCAATTCAGTATTATTGATAAAGTGATCCAGACTACGAGAAAGTCTTTCTTCTGCTTTCTGTGATACTTTTCCTGTGGTGTTTGAGGGTTAGAATACCTTGATTGCTAGAACTGTGGAAAATACATTAACCTTAATCTTTTCCCAGCGTGACTAACATTACCTAACTTGAGAAGCAGCGTGACCTACTTGAAAAAGCACAGGGCTGGGTGTCAGTGGCCCTAGACTCTAATACTGTCTCTGCCAATTGCTCGCCATGTGAACTTGGGCAAATCACTTAACTTCTCTGTGTCTCAGTTTCCTCAACTGTAAAATGGGTATTGAATACCTGTTCTCCCTCCTACTGAGACGGTGAGCCCCATGTGGGCCAGTGATTGTGCCCGATCTAATTAACTTCAAATTACCCATCGGTTAGAACAATGTTAGACACATAGTAAGTGCTTAAAAATAGCATAAAAAAAACTTAAAAAAATAGGCCTACAACTGATTTCTTGCTCCCAAGTGTAGAAAGTATTCATCTGCAGACTTGAAAGCATACTGCAGAATGGTTGAGCAGAAAAATTGCAAAACAACATTTTGAAAATGAAAACTCATTTAGAAACTGTTAACTTTGGATATTTTTAATTGGGTCTAATTCTAAAGAGCAAAGTTACTCAGTTTGGCCTTTAACCTTTAGTGTACCTTCATTGGGTATGAATAAAGGGAGAAGACCCTGGTCTTAAGTCATGGCTGGGAGGTAAATTTATATACATATGTGTTTAATCAGCATTCAGTTCTGCATCTTTTCTGAAAGGATACTTTGTTAGTGGACTCAATTTACAGACGAGGAAGTTCTTCCGAGCCTATGAATCCTCTACCCTACCTCAGTCATTTCTCTTTGCTCTTATTCATTCATTCATCCGTATTTATTGAGTGCTTACTGTGTGCAGAGCACTGTACTAAGCACTGGGGAAGTACAAGTTGGCAACATATGGAGATGGAGATGGGGGTTGGAGATATGGGGGATATGGAGATGGTTATTGGGGTTTTGGTTCCCAATTTTTTTTTCCACTATCCACCTTTCTTTCTACCCGGCATATTTCAATATGGAAGGGGACAGCTTATTTGAGCTGAATCAGCTTATTTGCAGCTGAACCAGATGCAATTTCTTTCATATTATCAAGCGAGCTTGATAAGAAAGCAGACTCAGTAACTCTGGATACTGCCATAGGTTCCGTGACACAGCCTATCTTGTCATGGAGCTAGTGAGCTTTTGGTAAAAGTGTAGTCTGTAAGAGAGAATTTAACCTCTCTGAGGGCATAGTGTGTGTTTTCTAACTCTCACACAATCCCAAGCACTTAATAAAATGCTTTGCATATAGTAGGTGTTCAGTCCATCGATAAATGATTGGCTTATTGTTTGGAAACACCTTTCAGGTACCAAATTCCATTTAGCAGCTATGTTGTATGTCAAATGACAATGCTCTAAATCTTTCAGGAAGAATTTGTTATAGCTTCTGAACAAGTGTGACTTCAGTGAAATGGCCAAGGAAAAATAAGACCAAGATGTTTGATTACAAATAATGACCACATTCTGTCGCTAGTTTTCATAGTCAACGGTTTTTATATTGTATCTGCTATACATGTGTGGGTGTAAACGTTTCTATTGTTTTCCTTCTTTAATTACAGATCAGCTGTTCTTGGTTGTGTTTAATTCCGCAGAAAACAAAACCTACCTAATTCTTCAAGATGTCTTTAGGCTGTTGCCAAAAGATAAATATGGAAAGAAAACTTTGGTTTTCTTTTATTGTCACGTTATAGGAGTGAAACTAGCATTTATCTGGGAGGTCATACACATATTTTCTCCAAGCTATGAACAGCTATATATGTGTTTAATCAGCATTCAGTTCTGCATCTTTTCTGAAAGGATACTGTTAGTGGACTCAATTTACAGCTGAGGAAGTTCTTCCGAGCCTATGAATCCTCTACCCTACCTCAGGCAATTCTCCTCACTCTTATTCATTCATTCATCCATATTTATTGAGCGCTTACTGTGTGCAGAGCACTGTACTAAGCGCTGGGGAAGTACAAGTTGGCAACATATGGAGATGGTCCCTATCCAACAACGGGCTCACAGTCTAGAAGGGGGAGACAAACAACAAAACAAAATAGTGCTTACAAGTCACTTGTCAGGTTGGTTTGGTGATTTGGGATTTGTAATAAGGTTTAATGCTTGTATAACTCTAAGGACCCTAGAGTCAGGCCAATTTTGCCATTGATTTTTTTTTTTTTAGTGGTGTTTGCGAAGCACTTACTACACTTAGACGCTTAGAAGGTATTGTACCAAGTGCTGGCAGGGGAAGAGATAAAATAATCAGGGCAGACACAGTCCATGTTCTATATGGGGCTCACAATCTTCATCTCCATTATGCAGGTGAGGTAACTGAGGCACAGAGACTTTAAGAAACTTCACCATGGTCACACAGCAGACAAGTGGCAGAAGCCAGATTAGAACTTTGAAGTGCTTAATACAGTGTTCTGCAAACAGTAAGTATTCAGTAGATACAACTGATTGATGACTTTACAAAGTATTTTAACATTTTGCACTTCCCACGATTACTAAACTAAGTCAAGAAACAACTGTAGTGTGTCTAACATGCGACCCTAATAATAACTCTCCTTCCTTCGAAGCCCTTTGGTGAAATATGTCCTGAAGCAAAGGATGCATATGCATTCATTTCCTTTCTTAAATTAGCATTCTACCCTGGTGGAAGAAAAATCCCTAAATGCAGAACTATAGATAATGATTCTGGTAGTTACCCACCACACATGCTTTCCTATAAATGAGCTGCAATTTAAATGTGTAAAACACTTTATGGTTCAGAAAAGAAATATAAGGAATTAGTGAACCCTTTTCTGTGCTGAGGGCTGAAGGGTGCCTTGTGTGTCCAGCAGAAGTTGAAGACAGAACAATTTTGCTGAATTAAGCCCTCCATTATTCTCAGTTTAAATCTGTCACGTGTCTACTTTTCATGTCTGCAGCCGGTAAATTCTAAACAAACAAATGTGTGATCCTAGGAAGTTATGGAGGCAGACAATTCCAATTGATTCCAGAAGGATTTTGATAAATTCATGGATGAGAGATACATATTGAGCTATTAGAGGAAAAATGTGTGCAAGTTGAAAGAACATATTGAGACACTAGAAGGCTCAGAAAGAATTCGGATAAATCTCCCTCTCCAGCCAAATCTACCTCTCCAGCCCTGACTTTTTTCCTACTCTTTTCTTTTGCATTTCTTCCTGCCTTCAGGACATCCCTCTTTAAATGTCCCACCGACACTTCAAACTTAATACGTCCAAAGCAGAACTCCTCATTTTCCCACCCAACACTGGCCTCCCCATTGCATTCCTATCACTGTAGGCAAAACCACCATTCTCCCTAACTGATCAGCCCATAATGTTGGCATTATCCTAGATTCATTTCTCTCATTCAACTGCATATTCATTCGGTCACAAAATCCTGTCTCTACTTTCACAACATCTCTAGAATCCACTTTTTCCTCTCTATCCAAACTGCTACCACACTGATCCAAGCACTTTTCACATTCCACCTTGACTCTTGTATCAATCTCCTCACTGGACTCCCTGCCTCCAGTCAATATTTCTCTCTGCTGCCTGTATCACTTTACGAAAGCATGTTCACCTTTAAGTCCCTACTCCTCAAGAACTTCTAGTGGTTGCCCAACCACTTCACATCAAAGAAAAACTCTTTACGGCTTCATGGCATACAACCTGCTCTCCCTTCCTAGCTTACCTGGCCAAACTACTCAACCCAATCTGCAGACTTTACTTCTCTAACACCAGCTGAAACTGTGAACCTCAAACTGATCTATCTCACCACTAACACCCTCACCATATCCACCCTCTGGCCTGCACCTTCCTCCCACTGCATATAATAATAATAATGATAGCACTTATTAAGCGCTTACTATGTGCAAAGCACTAAGTGCATATCATACCTCTCCTTCCTCAAAGCCCTCCTAAAATCACAGGTCTTCCCTAACTAAATCCTCATTTCTCCTAATCCCTCTCCCTACTGTGTTGCCTATACACTCAAATGTGTATCTCTTAAGCAGTTGATATTCCCCCAACCCTTATCCCTGCAGCACGTCAGTTCATATCTTTATACTCTGACACATACCCTTTTGTGCAATTTATTTTATCTGCCTCCACCTTTAGACTGTAAGCTCCCTGTGGGCAGGTATCATGGCATCCATTTCGGCGCAGAGTAAGAGCTAAAAAATACCATTGTTCAATTGGTAATGCCATGGGCAATCGATACGTCGTTGATTGTTAGAGGGAGAGATAGGGATATGAGATATTGAAATACACCAAGAGGATGGAAATCCAGGAGTCAACCATAACACTAGTTCTCCTAACATTTTATTGCTGCTATCAAAGACAGGCTGAATGGCACATTGGGCTAACCTAGGAAGAAGTAAGAATCAGGTTACAGTGGTTTGCTTTGGTGGTCACAACACTGTTCACCGATGTATACTTTTATGTATAAAAAAGAGATAATAGTGGACTAGTGACATTTGTGCCCACTATGACAATTTAAGGAGGCAATTTGTGCTGTTAAATTAGGCTGAGTTGTATTTCCCAATTTGTAGTAAAGTTTACTCTTCAAGTAATAATTATAACAAATCGAAAGAACTACTTGGGAAGTAACTTCTACTCTGTGGTTACAACAGTGGTGTTTATGGAGGGAGGGAGAGATATGTTTCTAGGATTTCCCCATTCTGAGTTCATAGTTCATTTTTACATATTTAGAGTTTGATGGATAGCAGAATTTTTTGCACTGATATCTCTCTATTCTTCTCCTGTCTGAATTCTCAATGTGATTCCGCTGCTCACAGAGTGTAACAGGTGATTAACTTTCCTAAAGATGCACCCTGTCATAAATCTTCCCGATTTTACTTCCAATGCTGGTTTCTCTTCTTTCAGCTATAATTTGACCTCTGTGGTGTTCTTGATATGACCCATTCCTTGTGCATGCCTTTCCTGCTGAGCCATGATGTTCAGATGCCTAAATAATGCAATGGGCATCTTGCTTTGAAGTGTAGTGGTTGTTAACCCTACTGTTTCAAGGTTTATGATCAGAGTGGTAATGTTTCACTGTTCTGGGCTACTTTGGGAAAGATGTATTACCATGGGCCTTAGCCTTCCTGGTATTTTAAGTAGAAATATGGAAATCCAAGACACACTCGCCTTTATCATTTATCTCTTTCATTTCCCTCATTGCATCTGACAATCCTAATAGTTCTTTCTTTTCCATGCCGGAAGTTTAGTCATCGCAAGAAGATACATGGACATTAAGACAAAAGGAGGAACTCAGATATGATTAATTCCACGGATAATTTTGGAGGAATTTCAGGCAAAAATTGATTTGGGGGCTTTCCAACTCTTATTTATTAGCAAAACCTGGATTTGGATGCATTAATCAGGGGGAGAGCTGACTCCCTGATTTGCCTTTGCAAATGGTGAATGTATATGCCAATACAAGTTTGTAGGCATGCCAAATGTGAACCTTGAAAATGAAAAATCCAATGCACTTCTTTAGATGCTGCCTTGAAAAATGTACCCCTGCAAGTTCATCGCAAATCTAAAATAGAGCCATCAAAACAAGTTGTCACTTATTTTTCCTGGCTGGAGATAGCTTATTTTTCTCCTAGTTCTTAAGCCAATGGGTTTAAACTTAACATCTTCACTCTGCATAGAGCTGAAGAATGAAACTGTGAACACAGCCAAAAGGCAGGTTGAGTATCTACATAAGAAATATGCATATTCATCAAAAGGAAAGCTATCTATGAAATAACTATTTTTAACTTCAACATTAGGCTATCCTCAGCACTAGAAGTGGAAGAGACTTTTCTTTATGGTTTATTAGCTGTGCTGTTCAAAAAATGTAGTTACCTTGGCAACCACTGACAGGAAAATTAAGCTGTCAACTTCTCGATCGTTCCAAAAGGGTCACTGATCTTTTCAACACATGATATGAAAAAGAGCTGCAGTTAAGGTATTTTGCCATATTTTTGAACCCAGATAAAGAAGTCCAGCTTTGTCTATGAATCCCCATGAGAGATAGAGTGAAACTCAGGGAAATCAGATTAGCAGGTTTTGAGGTGTCACATGAAGGTAGCAGATGCTTTTTTCATAAAAGCATGTGGAGAGAGATCACAGCCCAATTTATGGCCCAATCTGATCTGGACTCTAAATTTTGCAGTCCTCCTAGGGGTAAAACTGATGATTGTCATCATTTCCGACAAGCCAACCTGATTTCCAAGTCCACTGGCCAAAGTGTTATGATTATATGTCTTATAAAGTTTTGATTTTATAGCTCACACTCTTTTATTCGCTGGCATCTAGAGTCTAACAATAATGTTAGGGTCATCATGACCTTTAATGGCAGGCTTGCTGAAATTTGAGCCCTTTAGTGATGGGTCTCTGGGTTTCTCTGGTTTCAGATCTAGGTATCCTGCAGGGGCTCCAGAAAAATAGTATATCAGAAGATGAAGGCCTTCATTATTCCAGAAATCTTTGTCTTTATCCAAACCCTATGGTGCGTCACTAGAATGCTTCGAAAGGATATGTCCAGCCTTTGGTATCTATAATAATAATAATGGCATTGTTAAGCACTTACTATGTGCAAAGCACTGTTCTAAGCACTTGGGAGGATACAAGGTGATCAGGTTGTCCCACATGGGGCGCACAGTCTTAATCCCCATTTTACAGATGAGGTAACTGAGGCACAGAGAAGTTAAATGGCTTGCCCAAAGTCACACAACTGACAAGCAGCGGATGCGGGATTTGAACCCATGACCTCTGACTCCCAAGCCCGTGCTCTTTCCACTGAGCCAGACTGCTTGGTGGTGGCATGCATGACTCATATGCTATGGAGTTTCTTTTTCTACCCAAAGAATCCAGTAGTTCTGTAAACCATGTTAACCACTCTAAAATTTTCCCAACACCTTCTTCCTTAACCCCAATCATGGTTCCATGCCCGAGACTGTAGTGCCATCCACAGACAGAAGGACCCTTATAATGATGGCATTTTTTAAGCGCTTACTCTGTGCAAAGCACTGTTCTAAGCACTGGGGAGGTTACAAGGTGATCAGGTTGTCCCACAGGGGGCTCACAGTCTTAATCCCCATTTTGCAGTTGAGGTAACTGAGGCGCAGAGAAATTAAGTGACCTGTCCAAAGGCACACAGCTGACAAGTGGCAGAGCCAGGGTTTGAACCCATGACCTCTGACTCCAAAGCCCGGGCTCGTTCCACTGAGCCACGCTGCTTCTCTACAGCTGCTGCTGCTTCTCTGCCTTATACATTCAAGGAATTAAGGCACATTAGGAATCCTGTTGCTTTGCCTAATTAATCCTTGTCTCTCCCCGTTTTGAATAGATAATAATAGTAGTTACACTGGTATTTGTTAAGCGCTTACTATGTGCAATGCACTCTTCTAAGCGCTGGGGAGGGTACAAGGTGATCAGGTTGTCCCACGGGGGTCTCACAGTTTTAATCCCCATTTTACAGATGAGGTCACTGAGGCACAGAGAAGTGATGTAACTTGCGCAAAGTCACACAGCTGACAGTTGGCAGAGTTGGGATTTGAACCCATGACCTCTGACTCCAGAGCTTCTCGTTAAATAGATGCCACCACAACCAGTGGTATCTTGGTTCCAGTGACACTCTATTCTCCTTCTAATGAGAGAGAACTGGAGGGCTATGAACCCAAACCCTTTCCTTCTTTACAAGTCATGTTCATTACTAGGAAAGACCCTGGGAAGACTGTTGGATTCAAGGACAAGTTCTGCAAGGCAACCTTACCTTCGTAATGTTGGGTCACACACCAGAGTGATCCTATTTCCATGCAAAACTTCTTCCATTAGCCTTCCCTAGATTCACATGATAGGCCTGGGATTGCTGCCAATTCTGGGAGACATGCCAGCTCTGGGCAACTGACATCTGGCCACAGTACGCGATAAACAGACAGAAGACCTGAGTTATGTGGGTTCTTCACTCCCCCTGAAACTCCTCAGATTTCAAGGAAATGGAATGTATTCTGAATTCCAGGAATTTTTCTTCCCTAAAGAGGTCATCATTGGCATCATCATCATTCGTCATTCAAAAGGTGGAAAGAGCGTTCATCGGCCCAAGTTTAATTTCTCTACAGAATTCATGCCCAGTGCCGCAGATCAATCTAAAAGCCAGAATCAAATAGTCTGAAAGGATTCTGGATCCCACCTCCAACTTTACTGGTTGATGGGAACTGTCCACAGGTCATCCAGAACAGAAGTAGCTCAGGGGATACGAATGAAACTGCTGCCTTTTTTTAATGGTATTTGTTAAGTGTTTACTATGTTCTATAGACAATGCACTGAACACTGGGGTAAATCCAAGATAATCAGGTTGGACACAGCCTCTGTCCCACTTGGGGCTCACAGTCTTAATCCCTATTTTACAGATGAGGTAGCTGAGGCACAGAGAAGTGAACTGACTTGCCCAAGGTCACACAGCAGACAAGTGGCAGAGACGGGACTAGAACCCAGGACTTCTGACTCTTGTGCTCTTTCCAATAGGCTATTCTGCTTCTCAGATATCGTAATAAACACCTGTCAGATCATAATTAACGTCTGTCAGACATCATATTCAGTGATAATAATTATGGTATTTGTTAACCAATTGTACTGGACCAGATTACTGTGTGTTAAGCATTGTACTAAATTCTGAGGTAGATACAAGATAATCAGGATGGACAGAGTCCCTGTCGTTCATGGGGCTCGCAGTCTAAATAGGAGGGAGCACAGGTATTGGAAGCTCATTTTACAGATGAGGAAACTGAGACACAGAGAAATAAAATGACTTGCCCTAGGTCACACAGCACGTGAGCAGTATAATCAATTAATCAATCAATCAATCAATCAATCTCTATATTTTGCCAACTTGGACTTCCCAAGCGCTTAGTACAGTGTTCTGCACACAGTAAGCGCTCAATAAATGTGATTGATTGAATGAATGAATGAATAAATACGACTGAATGAATGCATGAATGAATACTCACACTAATGGTTAGGGCTGAACCCCTTACCATCCCTTTTCATTTCAATTTTCCCCTTAATAAGTCACGGAGTTATCCAACCGTTTTTGAACCTACAAATAATTTTCCCTTATTCGTTATCTTTCAATTGGCCTTGAATTAATCTAAACTCTTCTTGAACCTATTCACATTTTTTCTCTGCATAACTGTTCAAAAGGTTTCAGATTTTTTTCTTTATCTCTGATGCATACATATTGACTGACAAAGCTATGCAGACAGCAAAGACATTAATCTAAAGCCATAATATGAAATGTTTTCCTTTGTGTTTAGCTGTTCATTTGGGGGGATTTACAATGTAAATAAAAATGCGGGTAATGTAATTTCACGTATTGCAAGTAATGTAATTCTAAAAGTAACAATATAATACTAAATTGCGCCTTAGATTTATCATTCTGCCTATGAAATCATCTTCCATATGACTTTATGGCAGTCATAAGGAGAGGAGTTTGATATTTGCAGTGGATCTGGAAACTAAGTTGGATTCATAATGGGGGCATTTATTCATACAGCTAGATCTCTCTCATGCTTTCAGTAAGAAGATCTTCCCATTCTTTCTAATTTGGGGGGGTTTTAAGACCAGTACCGTACCAATTATAGTTACAATGTTAATGCACCGTACAAAGAGTTTTGTCAGCTGTGCGACTTTGGGCAAGTCACTTCATTTCTCTGGGCCTCAGTTCCCTCACCTGTATTGAGCGCTTACTATGTGCAGAGCACTGTACTAAGCGCTTGGGAAGTACAAATTGGCATCACATAGAGACAGTCCCTACCCAACAGTGGGCTCACAGTCTAAAAGGGGGAGACAGAGAACAGAACCAAACATACCAACAAAATAAAATAAGTAGGATAGAAATGTACAAGTAAAATAAATAAATAAATAAATAAATAGAGTAATAAATATGTACAACCATATATACATATATACAGGTACTGTGGGGAAGGGAAGGAGGTAAGACAGGGGGATGGAGAGGGGGACGAGAGGGAGAGGAAAGAAGGGGCTCAGTCTGGGAAGGCCTCCTGGAGGAGGTGAGCTCTCAGCAGGGCCTTGAAGGGAGGAAGAGAGCTAGCTTGGCGGATGGGCAGAGGGAGGGCATTCCAGGCCCGGGGGATGACGTGGGCCGGGGGTCGATGGCGGGACAGGCGAGAGCGAGGTACAGTGAGGAGATTAGTGGTGGAGGAGCGGAGGGTGCGGGCTGGGCAGTAGAAGGAGAGAAGGGAGGTGAGGTAGGAGGGGGCGAGGTGATGGACAGCCTTGAAGCCCAGGGTGAGGAGTTTCTGCCTGATGTGCAGATTGATCGGTAGCCATTGGAGGTTTTTGAGGAGGGGAGTAATATGTCCAGAGCGTTTCTGGACAAAGATAATCCGGGCAGCAGCATGAAGTATGGATTGAAGTGGAGAGAGACACGAGGATGGGAGATCAGAGAGAAGGCTAGTGCAGTAGTCCAGACGGGATAGGATGAGAGCTTGAATGAGCAGGGTAGCAGTTTGGATGGAGAGGAAAGGGCGGATCTTGGCAATGTTGCGGAGCTGAGACCGGCAGGTTTTGGTGACAGCTTGGATGTGAGGGGTGAATGAGAGAGCGGAGTCGAGGATGACACCAAGGTTGCGGGCTTGTGAGACGGGAAGGATGGTAGTGCCGTCAACAGAGATGGGAAAGTCAGGGAGAGGACAAGGTTTGGGAGGGAAGACAAGGAGCTCAGTCTTCGACATGTTGAGCTTTAGGTGGCGGGCGGACATCCAGATGGAGATGTCCTGAAGGCAGGAGGAGATGCGAGCCTGGAGGGAGGGGGTGAGAGCAGGGGCAGAGATGTAGATCTGGGTGTCATCAGCGTAGAGATGATAGTTGAAGCCGTGGGAGCGAATGAGGTCACCAAGGGAGTGAGTGTAGATTGAGAACAGAAGGGGACCAAGCACTGAACCTTGGGGAACCCCCACCATAAGAGGATGGGAGGGGGAGGAGGAGCCTGCAAAAGAGACTGAGAAAGAACGACCGGAGAGATAAGAGGAGAACCAGGAGAGGACGGAGTCTGTGAAGCCAAGGTCAGATAACGTGTGGAGGAGAAGGGGGTGGTCCACAGTGTCAAAGGCAGCTGAGAGGTCGAGGAGGATTAGGACAGAGTATGAGCCGTTGGATTTGGCAAGCAGGAGGTCATTGGTGATCTTTGAGAGCGCAGTTTCCGTGGAATGAAGGGGACGGAAGCCAGACTGGAGGGGGTCGAGGAGAGAGTTGTTGTTGAGGAATTCTAGGATCACTTTGTATCCTTCCCAGTGCTTAGAACAGTGCCTTGCATATAGTAAGCACTTAATAAATGCATTCATTATTATTATTATTATTTTGCAGATGAGGAAATCAAGGCAAAAAGAAGACAGCTAACTTCCCCAAGTCACACCACTGGCAAGTTCATTCCTTCATTCATTCATTCATTCAATCGTATTTATTGAGCACTTACTGTGTGCAGAGCACTGTACTAAGCACTTGGGAAGTCCAAGTTGGCAACATCTAGAGACAGTCCCTACCCAACAGCGGGCTCACAGTCTAGAAGCGGGAGACAGACAACAAAACAAAACATATTAACAAAATAAAATAAATAGAATAGTAAATATGTACAAGTAAAACAAATACAGTAATAAATCTGTACAAACATATATACAGGTGCTGTGGGGAGGGGAAGGAGGTAAGGCGGGGGGGATGGGGAGAGGGAGAAGGGGGAGAGGAAGGAAGGGATTCAGTGTGGGAAGGCCTCCTGGAGGAGGTGAGCTCTCAGTAGGGCTTTGAAGGGAGGAAGAGAGCTAGCTTGGCGGATGTGCGGAGGGAGGGCATTCCAGGCCAGGGGGAGGACGTGGGCCGGGGGTCGACGGTGACAGAACTAGGATTAGAACCCAAGTCCTCGGACTCCAAGTCCCACACTCTTTCCACTAGTCCATGTTATTCATCCAGACCTGCCCACACAAGTTTACATTGGGTTTATTGATGGTTTTCAGCAGGGAGAGGAATGTGAAGTCAAAGATAACTGCACACTGTGCTCCATGTTTATTTATGAGGTTGAAGATGAGGGTTACCATGGTTTGTCTGGAGAGGTGTTGGG
This sequence comes from Tachyglossus aculeatus, assembly GCF_015852505.1. Classification (NCBI taxonomy): domain Eukaryota; kingdom Metazoa; phylum Chordata; class Mammalia; order Monotremata; family Tachyglossidae; genus Tachyglossus; species Tachyglossus aculeatus. Next base: position 12,831,621 of record NC_052075.1, read on the forward strand.
TAACACTGAATCATCCAAACTTTCAGGCTCAGAAGTCTCCTTGGGCCACAGTACATGTTGCATGACCACTGATTACGATGAAGGCATATTCTATGGTCATAGATAGAATATTTCTGTGACCCTTGTTCAGCAACAGAACCAATTGCGCTCACTACGTTCTTACGAGTCAAATCACTCTGAATTGTTTGATTAATGCAATTAATATAATATATTGAATTCATATGACAATAATAATAATATGGGTATTTGTTAAGCACTTACTATGTGCCAAGCACGGTTCTAAGCGTTGGGTAAGATACAAGGTAATCAGGTTGTCCCACGTGGGGCTCACAGTCTTAATCCCCGCTTACCAGATGAGGTAACTGAGGCACAGAGAAGTTAAGTGACTTCCCCAAAGTCACACAGCTGGTAAGTGGTGAATCCAGGATTAGAACCCATGACCTCTGACTCCCAAGCCTGTGCTCTTTCCACTGAGCCACACTGCTTCTTTAACTTTGTATGGTAACTTTGTTCTTAGAAGTTCCCAGCCATTACCTACCTCACTGTCTTAGAGAAATCTTGGAAAGCAGATAAGGGAAAGGAACGAGAAACCAAGAGCTAAATTAAGAATTAATCTATAGGAAAGCCGGGATTAGAATTCAAATCCCCAGAAAATACGCCTTACGTTTCTCAGGAAACTTTCTTCAAGGCGGGTAGTTTAGGGTCCTGAAATGAAAATGGAAGTTATGAACTGAATATAGACACCTTGGATATGGAAATATATATATATATATATACATATATATATAAATATATAAATATATATATATATATTTACTCTTTAGAGAAGGCCAATGGATGAGTAGGGAGAATACTCCTTCCTGAATGATGTCAGCAACACACTGTCTCTGCTGTAAAAATGTTTCATTTTAATAGCACTTTGAAGCTTTTTTCAAATTTTCAGGCTTTAAACTTGATCCAGGGATATAGAAGTAAGTAAGTATCTATATGATTGAATTCAATGCTGTGGAAAAGAATGGTGTGAGTCCTGGAGGCTCCCAATAATGATATAGAAGCAAAGCAAGAATTAACACGGTCTTAATCTCAAAAACCTAATAATTTTCATAGGAGAAGCAGTCTGGTCATTCCTCTTCCTAGCTAAGATATTACCGCAGCAAGCTCTTGGGAAGTCTCAAATTACTTAGACTCCATTACTTCTAGAAAATGTGGTAAAACAAATTTGTTCTGGTATGATGAAAGAGTAGGAAAATAGATTCAATGTAACTACATTTTCGAAAAATAAACCTCTTCTTGGTAGTATCATTTGTTTTCAAGTGCTCCCTTACTAATTTACAGGATGGATTATGCTTGTTCTTTTTCAGAGCTAGACGTTTCCTCCGCAGCACGGGAAGCAGCATGGCATGGTGGATAGAGCACGGGCCTAAGAGTCAGAAGGTCATGGGTTCTAATCCCGGCTCCACCACTCGTCTGCTGGGTGACCTTGGGCAAGTCGCTTCACTTCTCTGGGCCTCAGTTACCTCATCTGTAAAATGGGGATTGAGACTGTGAGCCCCACATGGGATAGGGACTGTGTCCAAATCGATTTGCTTGTATCCACCCCAGTGCTTAGAACAGTGCCTGGCATATAGTAAGCGCTTAACAAATACCAATATTATTATTACTGCTAATCAGAAACGTGGGAATGCCTGCTAGGTTTATGCCATCAGTGACAAAGGTATATATATATATATGACTGAAAAGTCATCTAGGGCATTTTGTGTGGTCGATAAACAGCAGGAATAGTGAGCATTTAACAAATACCATTACTATTATAATTATTAATAATCCTGAAAACAACTGATTAATGGGGGATGCAAAGAAATGGGAGTGACACTGTCCAACCTCTATTACCACAATCGATTCCTTTATTCTGGTTCTTGGTTCTGAAATCTAAGAGACTAAAGTGAGATCCATCCATGATTCTTGGAGGGTAAAATCAGAAACAGCAGCAGGCTGAAACAAAGTTTATTCATTTTAACATTAATAATAAGGTAGTAGAAAAGTTGAAATATTTTCCACACTTTCCTCTTGTAACGAAATATCCCTAATAAAGTTAAGCAGGGATTGACATTTCCCATAGTGTGAGTGTGAAAGAGATTTTAAACCATCTGTGAGATAAAAATGCTTCTGGCCAGCAATATTGAAAGTGAAATGCCATGGAGTCAAATTGTAATTTAAAAGGGTGATTTGTCTGTCAATTTACGGAATATTTTCCTTTCACTTCCTTTCCGTCAGTCTTTCTGCGAATTGGAGATCAGTCTAAATGCTGGAAAATACTTCAGAGCCACACCTGAAGAAGCCTCCTGTGAAACGTCTTTGTCACTTTGGATTATATTCCTCATTAGGGGTCATTTCAAGTTGCAGAGTCAAAGGTCCTAATGGAGCAGTAATGACATAAAACTAATGGCGGAGTCTTGTAGTGTGTGACCTACTTCAGAACCAAATACCAACTTCAGATTTCCTGGAAATTGATTGTTCAAAAATTCCTAGGTGGTTTCATGAAGTCAGCAAATCATTAACCTCAGTTCTACCAGGTGACGTTTTGCCACAAAACAAAATGAGAGGAAATCAGATAGTAAAAGAAATGGGTAGTGAAAGAAAATCATTTATAATTCACAATATTTGCTGGGTTATCCCTCTCCCTTCCATACCAATGACCACCATGCTGATTCAGACATTTGTCCTATTCCGGTTAACACAATGCATTAGTCTCCATACTGACCTCCTTGACTTCAGTCTTGTCTCAGTCCAGTGGGGCAATATGGACTGAGCATTTCTGTAGAATAATGATCCCAGCAGCAGAGTGAATTATGGATTGGTGAGGGGAGAGATACGAGGTAGGGAGGTCAGCGAAGCTGATACAGTAATCAAGGAGGGAAGGAAAAGTGCTTGGATTACAATGGTAGCAGCTTGGATGGAGAGGAAAGGGCAGCTTTTAAGCAATGTTGTGAAGGATTAATCGACATGATTAAATGATAAATTTAATATGTGGGTTGAATGAGAGGGAAGATTGAAGGATAAGGCCAGGGTTAAGGCTTGTGAGACAGTAAGGATGGTGGTGCTGTCTACAGTGATGGGAAAGTCATGGGAAGGGCACGGTTTGGGGGGGGAAGATAAAGAGTTCATTTTGGACATTTAAAAGTTTGAGGAGATGGCAGGAAATCCAAGTAAAGCTATCTTGAAGGCAGGAGGAAATGCAAGACCACAGAGAGAGAGAAAGATCGGGTCTAGAGATGTAGATTTGGAAATCATCCTCATAGAGGTGGTATATGAAGCCATGGGAGGGAATGAGTTCTCCAAGGGAGAACAGTTAGTGGGTGGGAGGCAGAGGAGGATCCCGTGAAAGAGACTGAGAATGAGTGGCACGAGAGATAGTAGGAGAACCAAGAGAGGACAGTGTCAGTGAAGCCGAGGTTGGATAGTATTCCTAGGAGAAGGGGTGGTCGACAGCATCAAAGGAAGCTGAGAGATTGAGGACGATTAGAATGGAGTAGAGGCCATTGGATTTGGCAAGAAGATCATTTGTACCCTTTGAGAGGGTGGTTTCTGTGAAGTTAAGGGAACAGAAATCAGATTGGAGGGGGTCAAGGAGAGAATTGGAAGAGAGAAATTTAAACCAGCGGGTGCAGACAACTACCTCAAGGAGTTTGGAGAGGAATGGTAGGAGGGAAATGGGGTGATAACTGAAGGGAGAGATGGAGTCAAGCAATTATTTTTCTTGGGATAGGGAGACATGGGCCTGTTTGAAAGCAGTGTGGAAGATGTTATTGGAGAGCAAACAGTTAAAGATGGTGGTCAGAGGGGAAGAAAGGAAGGGGCAAGTGTTTAGATAAGTTGTGAAAGGATGGGATCGTGGGCTCAGGTGGAGGGGGTGGATTTTGAGAGAAGGCAGGAGATGGATCTTCTCTTGAGAGACTGCTGAGAAGGATGGGAGCAGTGAATGTGAAGCACTGTGGCCTAGTGAAAAGATCACAGGTTTGGATTCAGAGGACCTGGATTCTAATTCTGACTTTACCACTTCTCTGCTTTGTGATTTTGGGCAAGTCACTTAACTTCTCTCTTCCCCTCTAGACTACAAGCTTGTTGTGGGCAGGGAATGAATGTGTCTACCAAGTGTGTCACATTGCACTCTCCCAAGCACTCAGTACAGTGCTTGGAACATAATAAGTGTTCAGTACATACGACTGATTGATCAATTGATTCTCTGTGCCTCGGTTATTTTATCTGTAATATGGGGGTTAGGACTGTGAACTCTACATGAGACAGGGATTGTGTCCAACCTGATTATCTTGTATCTACCCCGGTGCTCACTAAAGTACTTGGCACATAGTGCTTAACAAATATCATTAAATAAATAATGTTGATTTTAAAAAATAAATGGGCAGAGTGAAGGTGTTAAATATTCAGCTCTGGAAACAAATGAATAAAAAAAAAATTAATCTTTGGCCTCCAAATGGTCCACAAATGGAGAAAAGGAGATGAGAAGGAAAAATAAAAATATAAAAGCAAGGATAAAGACAAATACAATTAAAGCAGGAGCAGAGCACTGCTCTAAGAGCATGGAAGAGTAATAATAATAATAATGGTATTTGTTGAGCATTTACTATATACCAGGAGCTGTACTTAATGCTGGGATGAATAGAGGCAAATCGGGTTGGATACAGTCCCTTGTCAGACGTGGGATTCACAATCTCAATCCCCATTTTACAGATGAGGTAACTGAGGCACAGAGAAGTTAAGTGACTGCCCACAGTCACACAGCAGACAAGTGATGGAGCTAGAATTAGAACCCATGACCTTCTAACTCCCAAGTCAGTGCTCTATCCATTATACCATGCTCAATATTTACTCACCTTTCCTGCACTGGGGCAGAGGTTGATGAGGGGAAAAAAGAGGGGTAAAAAATCAATTTGATCAGGAAGCGGCCGTGAAATGTCAGCAAAAGAAGTTCAATAGAATTGTTGAGGGGAAAGTTTTGGAAAGGAAATGGAGGTAATGGATACAGATAGCATATCCCCAAAAGCCTGGCTTCACGGGGAATAGGGATGGGGTTGAAGAAAAATAAATCTGGGATTGAAAATTTCATATGGGTTTCAACTAGTTTATCATTTTAATGGGGCACATACAGATTCTTGGGGGTAATTCTAAACGTGAAAATTCTGAAGAGGTTCATTTGAAAGAGCATCAGAGGATTTTTATGAAACTGACGTGAGGAAGTTCTGCACATTTTGATAAGTAAGATGAGACCTTCTTCAGAACTCTCAGGGAATCTTCATTCTACATTAGTCTTCCATGATTCTTGCAGCTTAGCGAATTGGTTTATAGAGGATTTTTTACATCATCTTGTAGTATTAGACCTGCTTCTCTATGTCAGAGTACAGGCCCCTCACTCTGGAACAAAGAGTGTTGAGTTTTTTTCCACGGAATAGCATTGCCCTCATTTATTCACGGACTGTGTCAGACAAGAGATGAAGAACGCATGCATGTCTGTGTTTGTATGAGAGAAATACTTCAGATACTACCAAGTTCACTGTCTACCACCAAATTGGACCACTACTGAGTTCAACTCTAATCATACTACTGAAAAAATTCACAGGGAAATGGATACATAGTGGGAAAATATTAAAGAGTTCAGCAGTAAATTATTTCTTATGCTCTAGATAATATTCTGTACTATATGCCCTGACATCAGTGTGTCTTATACAGAAGAGAACAAAGCCAAATATTGCATATAGAAATAAGATTAAATTTAGTGTGAATATCAATAGCCACCAGGCACATATCTCTGGGCTAAGATGGAATCCCATCACCCCACCTCCAGTAGAAAGATGTGATTTTGAACAGAAAAGCTCACAAAGAAACAAACAGATTTAGAGTTAGTCTAAAACTGTCTCCAGTCTCATTTGTGGAAAAAGGAAGTGAACAAGATGAGGTTATATCAAAACAAAAACACATCTATATATATATGGAAGTGAAATGAATGTAATTTCCCTTTCTCTAGAAAAAACACCAGCCATGCATTTTCTTCATTTGTACTCTTCAAGGGTTATCTGTCAGGAACACAACACACTTCTCACAAAGGAAAACAACCGACCCACTAAAAGAGTACAATTTTAGGTCATTATTGTCAATTCTATTGTGACAATGATCTTTTTATCATTGTTTTTATTTGGATTTCATTCTAATTCATTGACTACTGTGAATTTAAAAAAGACAATACAACAGAGAGGTAAATTGTTGAAATTCATTTAAAATCTATAATTATATAATGATATAAGGATAGAAACTGGATTAAGCGCTTAGTACAGTGCTCTGCACACAGCAAGTGCTCAATAAATATGATTGAATGAATGAATTAAAATGAATGCAATACAATTAAAAGAACTGAAATTAGGAATTAAAATTAAAAATTAAAATTAAACTCCTTTTTGTTGCTGCAGATACAATAACGGTCAATAGTACTTTTCCATTTTGGTCTCACTCTTACAGCTCTCACCCACACAGAGAATATACTGACTTCAACTTGCACAGAATTTAGCCCTGTATTGTCAGACTGACAGGACAGGTTATGTTCAGCAGTGCTTTCTGATTGAGTGCCATAGAGCTGATACAGGTACATGGAAGGCTCCTAAGGAAGCCAGTGTCAGAAAATGAACAAATAGAACTGGAAGATAGCTAGTGAAATGAATCCCTGCTTCTTCATAAATAAAATAGGATCAACAACTTTCGTTTCACTCTTTGTACTCAATCAGTCCGTTGGTCAACTGTAGTCACTGAGAACCCACTATTCAATGGGGGAGATGAGTGAATGAAATGCAGATTATTTCCCCAGGAAAAGTCTAGCCCACAGGGACAGAAATTTGGAAATTTAGATGTACATAAGTATTATCCAATGGATGAGCGTAACAATTATTATCACTAATAATAACAGTGATATTTGTGAAGTGCTAATGGTTAAGTCACAAACCTTTCTTACCTCGTTTTCCTCATTTAAAATTGGGGATAAGATAATAATAATAATAATAATGATAATAATAATGGCACTTGTTAAGTGCTTACTATGTGCAAACTACTGTTCTAAGCACTGGGGAGGTTACAAGGTGATCAGGTTGTCCCACGGTGCGGGGCTCACAGTCTTAATCCCCATTTTACAGATGAGGTAACTGAGGCACAGGGAAGTTAAGTGACTTGTCCGAAGTCACACAGCTGGCAGAGGCAGGATTTGAACCCATGACCTCTGACTCCAAAGCCCGTGCTCTTTCCACTGAGCCACGCTGCCGAAAGATACATTCTTTCCCTATTTCTAAGACTACGGAGCCAGATGTGGGATGGTACTTTGTTGGTCTGATCACTGTATCCACCACAGTGCTTAGCTCCTAGAGAGTGCTTAACAACTATCGGAATGACGACCGTTATCATTATGACTTTTTTCCTGGGGCTACTGAGAAGTTGAATATTGTCACTGAATTATATTGCAGATTTTCAGAAGCATACTAGGATCTACCTTTCATTTGATTGCTCTCCCAAGTATTTAATTCTTCTGTTGCACTCTCCCATTTTCATTTAGAAGATGATCGATGAATACAATTACAATGGTGATGACAGAAATGATTATATTGTTTTGGTTAGCTGAGTCCAAGAAGAATCTCTTATGAGAGTTTCGATCCATGGTATTTATTGAGAACTTATGGGCAGTGCACTGTATTTGGGAGAATACAATATAACAGAGTTAGCAGAACACGTTCCTTGCCCCAGAGAGCTTACAGTTTAGAGGAGCAGACAGACGTTAATAGAAATAAGTAATTTGTAATATATAATTTAGTACATATAAATATATATAATATGTAATATATAATTTAAAGGTATATACATAAGCACTGTGTGGCTGATAGTGGGGAAAATATCAAATATCCAAAGGTCACACATCCAAGTATACAGAGGACACAGGAGGGAAAGGGAGCATTGTTATTACATACATTATTATTATTATTTTCTTCATTTGACAGTTTTAATCCCCACTTTACAGATGAGGTAACTGAGACACAGAGAAGTTAAGCGACTTGCCCAAAGTCTCACGGCTGACAGTTGGCAGAGCCAGATTTGAACCCACGACCTCTGACTCCCAAGCCCGGGCTCTTTCCACTGAGCCACGCTCAGTCAAATAAGAGATCAGGGACTGATTTGAATCTCCCATACACGGTTTTTTTAGGTGCCCACTTAAGCTCTATAGAAGAAGTTGGGTGACTTTAATGATCCTCAGATCGGTGAGCCCAAAGAGAACTTTTTTCTGATTCATTTTACTTCAAGAAGAAGTAATTGCTTGCTTATTACTTTTCCCTTTTCATGTGTTTGAACTGGAGATTCACTGGCTACCAAATTATTTTTTGTTCTCCCTGAATGCAAGCAGAACAAGATATGCCAAGAAATGTAGCTAAAAATTCTTTCTGCTGGGGGCAAGTCATTTGTGTGACTCTTTGGCTCAAAAAGAATGGGTATTATTTCTCAAGCTTTCTTTAATTTTAAACAGTCTATTAATATCAGTACCTACTTCAGGTCTCACTGAAAAGAACCTTGCCCTCCTTGCTGCAGTATATTAGTGCATTATTCTCCTCTTTGGGGAGAGGGTTACCTAGCAAAATTCTCATGATACCTGGAAGTTCTAAAATAAAAACAAAGTGCTAACATTTGTGCAGCGCATATACATTCCTGAAATAATACAACAGTGGGAAACCCCTCACAGTACTCTACAGTATCTACATCTGTCTCCTAGAAAGAGAGGACACTTCTTCAGGCTGAATTTCATTAGCATTTCAATGACACAATATTTTCACTGTACTGCTTAAACTGCCTAAATCTGCTGCATTGTTTAAATGAGGACCGCAGCCAGATTTTACCCATTGTTTCTATGGCATTGCAGTCCTGAGAGATTTATAACCTTTCCAACAGCATGTGATTAGGCTAGATTAAGGGAAGAGATTTTAGTGGGTTAATCATTACATTTAGTTTAAACAACAGAAACTGGAGGCCAGATGATCCCAAAGAAGGTACACCTACCTAGGTTTTAAGCTGAAGACCCGTCTCATTCACTTAAATGGGCTTGGGTCCAGAATTTGGCTGAAGGAAATAACAGCGTGGCTCAGTGGAAAGAGCACAGGGTTTGGAGTCAGAGGTCATGGGTTCAAATCCCGGATCCACCAATTGTCAGCTGTGTGACTTTAGGCAAGTCACTTCACTTCTCTGTGCCTCAGTTACCTTATCTGTAAAATGGGGATGAAGACTGTGAGCCCCCATGGGACAACCTGATCACCTTATAACCTCCCCAGCACTTAGGATACTGCTTTTCACATAGTAAGCACTTAGTAAATGCCATTATTATTATTATTATTAAATAACATTTCATAGGGGAAACAGGAGTGTTGGCCAATCTCTCCTGAAATCAGTTCCATGGCCCCTATTACCAGGTGACAAACTGAAGAAGTAGAGAAGGCTAATGGAAAGGGCACAGCCTTGCGAGTCAGAAGGAGCTGGGTTCTATTCCCAGCTTTGCCACTTGTGTGCTGTGTGACCTTGGTGAAGTCCCTTAAATTATCTGTGCCTTTGTTACCACAGCTGTAAAATGAAGGATTAAGATGGTGAGCCCCACGTGGGACATGGACTGTGTCCAACCCATTCAGTTTGTATCATCTACCCCAGAGCTTAGTACAGTGCCTGGCACATAGTAAGTGCTTATCAAATACCATTTTTTTAAAGGGTGATAAAACCGGACTCTAAGGCAGATCATCTCACAATACAGCTAGACACCATCAGCTGGAGGCTGATGCATCACTTACCTTGGTCTACTGGTCTTTCCACTAAGCGTCACACAGCTTCTCAAGTCTTATTCGGCATTTTTATATAAATATCTTGGTCTTGATTAAGAAATACACTGCAGCTAATTTTCCTTGACCACCCAAGAGTCATACTTTGGTGGTTGCACTTTGATACAAAGTATCCAGATGTGAAGAGAAGGGCGTAAGGTGTAGTAGGAGAAATGTCATATTCTCAAGCAGAGATTTTGGGGTCACTGGCGGTCGAGATAAAATGGGAAAACAGGGACAGGTCCTGAAAGTGGTTGAGCCATTAGTGAACCCAATAATGTGCACACAGTGTGCAAGGGAGGGTCGGAAGTAGAGAAATTTTATCAGCTGCGTGCGTAGAGAGAATTTCACCATCAATGTCAAAATATATTTTGAAGTGCAAATATAAGGCAACTGATTTCTACTCATTATTTTTATTGTTAACTTGGAACTTTAATATAATAGAATACTATGGAATTGGTTTTTAATTTCCATCATCTTTTCGCCATACATACAATAAACTGTAAGCTCCTTGTGGGTAGGGATCATGTCTACCAATTCTATTATTTTTACTTTCCCAAGTGCTTAGCACAGTGTTCTGATCATATTGAGAGATCAATAGATACCACTGATTGATTGCCATTGTCTTCTAGACACCCCCTTGCCAGAAAAAGGTGTCTTAAGAAGCACTTGCACTATTCTAACCAATTCAGCTTTCCAAAGAAAGTTATGCTGGTAAAAGAAAATCGTGAGAATGACCGTGAAGATAAAAAATGCAATGAACCCACTGAATAAGTGGCATTCCATTTACATGAGAAATTCTCCTGTCCCAGTACAGTTAATAGATTGCACTACCTTAGGCATAATCCTGCCTAGAATTCCCAAACTAATGATGTTGATGTGTGTGCATTTTAATGTATTTTCATTTTCTTAAAAGTATGGCACAGAGAAATAAATTGTGTCCAAAGTAATGAGCCATGGCATTCTTCTCTGTGAGAACCCATTATGCGATGAGAGTAATAAGTCTGTTTTGGAAAAGGGGCCAATGTTACTATTCCTGGCCATGTGAGAAGGAAAAAAATGAGCTGTTTGACTCCTGTAATATCAAAAGACTTTTTTTAAATTTCTATCTTATTTAGGCATTCATTCATTCATTCAATCGTATTTATTGAGCACTTACTGTGTGCAGAGCACTGTACTAAGCACTTGGGAAGTACAAGTTGGCAACATATAGAGACGGTCCCTAACCAACAGTGGGCTCACAGTCTAGAAGGGGGAGACAGAGAACAAAACCAAACATATTAATAAAATAAAACAAATAGAATATGTACAAATAAAATAGAGTAATAAATACATACAAACATATATACATATATACAGGTGCTGTGGGGAGGGGAAGGAGGTAAGGCGGGGGGATGGAGGAGGGAGGAGGGGGCTCAGTCTGGGAAGGCCTCCTGGAGGAGGTGAGCTCTCAGTAGAGCCTTGAAGGGAGGAAAAGAGCTAGCTTGGCGGATGTGCGGAGGGAGGGCATACCAGGCCAGGGGGATGACGTGGACTGGGGGTCGACAGCGGGACAGGCAAGAACAAGGCACAGTGAGGAGTTTAGCAGCAGAGGAGCGGATGGTGCGGGCTGGGCTGGAGAAGGAGAGAAGGGAGGTGAGGTAGGAGGGGGCGAGGTGATGGACAGCCTTGAAGCTGAGAGTGAGGAGTTTCTGCCTGATGCGTAGGTTGATTGGTAGCCACTGGAGATTTTTGAGGAGGGGAGTACCATGCCCAGAGCATTTCTGGACAAAGACAATCCGGGCAGCAGCGGGAAGTATGGATTGAAGAGGGGAGATACAGGAGGATGGGAGATCAGAGAGGAGGCTGATACAGTAATCCAGATGGGATAGGGTGAGAGCTTGAATGAGCAGGGTAGCGGTATGGATGGAGAGGAAAGGGCGGATCTTCATGTACCCCTCAATTGTCTGGAGTGGTTGACCAGTATGCAGACCTATGCTCTGTAGCTGAAGGATCAGCTAACTCAACCTACAGAAACCATCAGTGGCTCACAGAATTTTGCAAAAGGGACCACTTGACCAGTGGGTTGTGCCCCTAGAGGAAGAGCTATACGTTAAATGGAAAAGAGAAGTGCCGAATGGAGAAATCTCTTTTTCTTCTGGACTCTGCTCCTGGTCACATACCCTATTTGGATGCTAAACAGTAGTGTGATAGCCATCCTTATTGACATGAGGTAGGGATGGACCATCCAAGATTCCTGTGTTTTCCCTCTAGTAAACCAATATCAGGATTTGTGAGACCTGGGGAAGATAGAGCAGACACTCTGGGATGGAGAGGGAGAAATTAGTGAATGGGGGGAAGGGGCAGAATGGACAGGGGAGAATTATAGGGGGGGAATGGTGAGGAAGGGAAGTGGGAACTGACTCTCATATCTGGTCAATTTTTGCCATCTTCGGAGGCAAACAAAACTAGCAGCACCAGATGCCTTATGGTAGTAGCTGTAATAGATCCAGTCAGGGTGGGGATGACTAAGCTCAGGGCTACAGGGAAAACAATTTATACTCTGCTGCAATGGCCACCCATCCTGGATACCCACCCCTCTTCCACACCTGAAGTCAGTTAGAAGCCAGTAGGAGAAGGTACTTCTTTCTGGCATCCCACAGTTAGAAATGAACTAACACTCTTAGACTTGAGGCTTTGAAATCATCAGGACACCAAGAGTCACAGTCAAAAACATTGCCAGACACTGGATGAGAATAACCATTCTGGTATTTATTAAGCACTTACTCTGTGTTAAGCACCCTACTAGATGCATTTGGGTAGGTACGGGATGAGCAGATTGGATACCGATCCCACCCCGCATGAGGCTTGCAGTCTAAATATTTCCCAAGTGGGAATGGCTGTGGGCTGTGCATTTCAGGCACAGTTATATACATGCATGAAAACATCACCTTAATCCATTTCTCCAAATCCAAAATAATGGTGATATATTTTGACAGTTGGAGGGGCCAAAAGCACAGCTATATTAGACAGCTATGAAATTCTAACCTCTCATCTCCCCAATCTATTTTCCCTTCATTTTTGCCTCACCGATGCACTCAATGTGAGGAGCAGAATGGCCTAGTGGAAAGAACAAGGGCCTGGGAGACAGAAGACCTGAGTTCTAATCCTAGCTCTGCCACTTGCTTTCTGTGTGACCTTGGGCAAGTCACTTAACTTCTCTGTGCCTCAGTTATCTCACATGCAAAATGGGGATTAAATCCTCCTCCCGCTGACTGTGAGACCCATGTGGTACAGGGACTGTGTCAAATCTGAAAAACTTGTATCTACCCCAGTGCTTAGTACAGTGCCTGACACATAGTAAGCACTTAGCAAATACCAAAAAAGAATTCCATGCCCTCTAAGCACTTTGATGCCCACTCTACCCCCACAGCCCCTTGTTCTCTGATATTTCCCCAACTTGTAATTTATTTTAATGTCTTTCTTCTCTACTAGATTTTATGCTCCTTTAGGGCATGGATTGAGTCTACCAACTCAACTGCACTCTCCCAAGCTTAGTACATTTCTCTTCACGCAATATATGCACAGTAAATGCCATGGATTGTTTGAAAAAAATGGGCTCTCCAACTTGACTGATGAAAGCTTTAAATTTCTTCATGATATCATTAAATACTTAACAATTTCTGGTAAGGAAATGGAGCATAATGGAAATGGTTAAAAAACAAAATAGAGTCTTGTGAATAATAGTGGGGAATTTACGGTTCTCTCCTCCCCTATATATGATTGCCCACCATCTAAGAAAAGGCTAAATTTTCTTTTTCCACATCAGTGTCACATTGTTTTTGGATGAGGAGAATGAGTACAGATGATTTCCAAATAAGGAATCCATGAAATGAATGAAAAAGTTATTTATTATATGAACCACAACAGCTAGCAGGGAATGACTCAGTGTTAATATGTTCCTGTTTTCCATCTCTGTTGGCTCCCTGCCGGGGCCAAAGTCCCTCATCCTGCAAAACTAGCCAATTTGGCATCCTGGCAAGCACCATATTGTCAACATAAACAATTGCCTATTAAAGTGGCTTTTGGGAGGAAAGATTTATTTTCTTGCTTTCTTTCAGCAACACATCTTAACTGATTTCCCAGTTTATGCCTCAGCCGTATTTTACTTGTTGCAGGAATTGAGTGATGTACTGAACACTAGGGGATATTTGAATTTGTGCTAAGGGCACAACGAACAATTTAGAAAAATACAAACAATTCTATTTGAATGTATTCTACTCTATTTTTTGACAGGTTAGAAATTTCTTTTGAATTTAACTTTAAACACGTTTTGATCTTAGTGCTCTGGCTCGCTCATTACGAGTCATTCTCTCCTACCAACACATATATGGTGACAAAATATTTTCTACTCAACTTTCCACTTGAATGCACAATTGTTACTAATTGCAATAGATTTATTACAGGGACATTGACCAAAGGGTTGCATTTCTGAAAATCAATCAACAGTATCTTTTGACAGCTTACTCTGTGCAGACCCCTGCACTAAACACTTGGGAGACTTTAAGTCAGTGGACACAGTGCCTGCCCTCAAGGAACTTACAATTAATTATCCTCAGGACACTGCAAGCAAGGCATAAATAACAGTTCCACTCTCACAAGTGAGGGCTCACAGGTACTGAGGTCTTCCTTCTCTCCATTTTCACCCATCCCAGAGGCATTATCGTTTTGTGGTGATTTCCATTCCAGCCTCTCCACTAACCAAGAAGGACCTCAATGATTCATTTCTCCAGTTGTGGCTCTGGGAGAGAAAACCACCAATGATCCATTTATCTGCTTCTAAATTGCCATATCTGTCAGAGGGTTTTCTTTCGTAGTCGGAGCTCTGTATGGAAGATGGCAACAGTTCCAACCATCCTATTTGGCAAAGGAAGCATGGGAATCTTTGCCTGTTGAAATCTCTGCTCTTTCCTTGGCCAATGATAGTATAATCTTTGGAATCTGAAAAAGGAAATTTAATGTCCATCCCAATGTCTGGCAAACCCAATACACTTTGCCTATCTGTTTAGGTATTATTAGACTATTCCAGCAGCTGCAGTATGATTAGCAAGGGAAGAGAGGAAACTACACAAATGCAATACAACATTTGACAGTGTTGTACCACAGTTGGAAAATGAGACACCTGCAGTGGGCAAAGCAACAAGGCACACCCTAACCAAGAAAGAGGCAGGTCTTTTCAAACAGAAGATGAGGCAAAAAGAAAAAAAAAACACATCAAGTGCTGTAAACTACACAACGACACAACAAAGAGCAATCTTTCAGCCTCACATGAACCCACAGAATGGCATCTTCTTGCACGAAGGACAACTATATATCTGTTTTTCACTTACCCAACAAGACCATGTTCTTTCGGATAATTTCCAAGATCTTAATACAGTGCACCACACCAAGCATTCAAATGCTACTACTAGTTCCTAGGGCAAGTTTGCAACTTTTTCTCCAGACTGTAAGCTCTCTTATACTGTACTTTCCCAAGTACTTAGTACAGTCCTCTACACAGATGAAATATCCAATAAATATGATTGCTTGACTTTGGCAAACATTTTGCCTAGAAGAAAAACACACTCTAGTTTTCCTTGAACTTTCCTGATGTCAGAGTAGAAGCTGCAACTCACACTGAGTTTTTAAACTTTACATTAGAAACATGAAGAACTTTAGGTCATTTCCAAGGAAGAACTGAATTCTCCTTCCCATCTGTAAAGTCAAGGAAGCAATTTATCTGTTAAATGGCATGATTGATCCTTCCTTACTGAGCGCTTGTCTGGGTGAATAAATCAGGATACAAACCACCACCCATTGGAGTGTTCAAACCTGACCCTTCAATTAGCTTTCTGCTGACACTGGTTCCTAATTACTAGTGCAAACCTCTACTTTAGCTATCCCACAATTAGCCAGATAATACAGCTTCATGTGCTGAAATATCCTGGCTGGTAGCATCCATTTATCAGGCATGTTCCCTTGGTGAATCTCACAGCCTTCTTTGAATGAGTAGAACATCAGTTCTCTGTCCTTTTTTTGTTCACTTTAAATGACACATTGCAAATCCAAATGGTACAATTGAACATGGGAGCTTTTTTTCAAACAGTAATTAAGGTGACTTACAGTTCCTCATTACCAACCAGCCCATAATAAAGAGATTTTTCTATGCTCAGAATCTGGCTGGCAAAAATTTCCCAGGATGTTCAAGCAAAATAAGTGCAGTTTCCTTGAACCCGGAAAATAGAAGAGATTTGTCTTTGCTTTTTTACAAAAGGTTTTAGTAGGTTTTGATTTTTATTAAGAGCTTACTATGTGCTGAGCACTGGGCAGAGTGTCCAATAAATAAATCAGTCAAAGTCCCTGTGCCTCACTGGGCTCACAACCTATGCAGGAGTGGGTAGGCATTATAATAATGATGGCATTTGTTAAGCACTTACTATGTACCAAGCACATTCTATACACTGATTATATAGATGGGTATATTATAGAACAATTATAATAATAATGATGATGGTATTTAAGCACTTACTACGTGCCAAGCACTGTTCAAAGCACTGGGGTAGATACAAGGTAATCAGGTTGTCTCACATGGGGCTCACAGTCTTCCCATTTTACAGATGAGGTAACTGAGGCCCAGAGAAGTTAAGTGACATGCCCCAAGTCCCACAGCGGACAAGTGTTGGAACCAGGATTAGAACCCGTAACCTCTGACACCCAATCCTGTGCTCTTTCCACTAAGCCACATTGCTTCTCTATAGAACACATACAGCATCTCTTAAAAATACAAGAACAACATAGGAAGGTGAACAGTAGATGGAGGGCCTAATCTTTAGTGACAAACTGGTGTGACAGCCCTAGACTTCTTATAGTTCTAAAAGATTTGGCGGCCACCTGTTTCTGGAGGGAGGAGGACCTGCCTTCCTGTGGAGCCACTGTGAAAGCCGGGAAGGAGGATGTTGTTTCAGGGAGCGTGATCTAGTAGATCAGAGGACCAAGTTTCTAAACCTGGCTCTACCACTTGTCTGCCGTATGACCTTGGTCAAATCACTTAACTTTTGTGTAACCTAAGTTACATCATCTGTAAAATGAAGATTAAATATTGTGAGTCCTGCATGGGGCAAGGACCGTGTTCATTCTGACTCCACCGCTTATCTGCTGTGTGAACTTGAGTAAGTCACTTAACTTCTCTGTGCCTCAATCACCTCTTCTGTAACATGGAGATTAAAACCATAAGCCTCACACAGTTCATGGTCTGTGTTTAACCTGATTAATTAGTATCTACCCCAGCACTTAGTTCAGTGCCTGGCACACAGTAACTGGTTAACAGAAATCATTAAAATACCATATCCTGAGTTGTCCCATTGTCCATAATTTTATCCCTTCAGTGAGAAGCGTGGGGGTTAGGGGATGGAAGAAATCTCAATCTAGGCTCTGAACATCTCCAAAGCCTCATTTTCTTTGAGGCAATTACTTCATGTCAGGTTGCTATAAGCCAGGTTGTTCAATCTATAATTACTGTTTCTCAACTGTTCATCACATGGTCACATACCTTGAGATTCTCTCTTGTTGTGTCTTAAAATTACACTTTGGTCACCTTGTTTCCTCTTTTCAGCTCACCCTACAGACACAGTGAATCACACTTTACTGAAGAGCAGGCTCTGTGTTCCAATTTACAAGAACAGTTGAAACAGGCAGAAGGCATCTGAACTGTGTAAATTCATGACACTGATTCAAGTCCATCGGTTCACTAATTCACCTGGGAATCTTGTCATGTAAAAAAAACTACCCACGGGCCAAATCCAAAGCCAATGAAAAACCCAATATGGTCGTCAGTCCCTGTGGTGAAAAAAATATGATGATGATCAGTGAAGCAATAAAAACTGAACTAGTGCTTATCATTAAGTGTGGAAATATTGCTGTCAGTGTAGGATTCTGTTAAAGTTTTCAGAGCTCAGAAAACACATCACATAAAATAGTTGGCCTGATTCAGTGTTGAAAGACATGATGATTGGTGAAAAACAGTTCGGCTGGATTCTGAATTTGATTGTTGACACTGGAATAGATATGATGCAATTGGAATCGTATCTTTAATGGTAAATCTCACTGTGGGACAAGAAATAGAATTATTCGAGTACTCTTTAAATGAAACAATGTAGAATTGGTGTTAGCTGAGAATTTATAGGCCACAGGTGGTAACAAGGACTCTAGTAGATATGCTTAATTGTTGATAGTGCAAGGAGGCCAGAGGTGAATTTTCTCAAGGGTATTTAAGCCACCAGGAAAATAACTACAAAATGTGCACAAGTACCTTTTAGTATCTCTAATTACCACAATAATTGTAACCCTTTCTCCCCTCCTTCCTACTCACAGAATTCATCAGAGGGATTCTACCACTATAATTCCCATTAGACTGAAAGCCATTCTATAGTCTTGGTCTCCCCAAACAAACCAGAATAAAGACAGTATCCAGCTAATTTAAACAAGACAACACATTTCATAAAGGTCTTCTTTTTTCTCCCCAAGATATTGGGACACTTATGTGAAACACTAGACTTGTGTCAATGGGCTGTTCTAATGAGTATAGTAGAGATGCAGTGAAAATCTCTTATCTGTGTCCAATAATTCTGAGGAGGGTTTCTTGGGCTGCTTTAACCTCTAAAGCTCAGGGCAATTTATGTATAGGAGTTAGTTCATTCAATCGTATCTACTGAGCATTTACTGTGTGCAGAGCACTGTACCAAGTTAGTATTTGGAGATCCTTATTTACACAGCACTGTGTAGAACAGAAACTGGGAGATGATGTCTAGCTAGAAGATACCCAACTCCCCATGAAATGGGGCAACTACTACTTGCTTTCTCTAGTTAGTGTGATCTTTGTGGTCATCTTTAATTGTCTTGTCTTATGCAGCTGAGTCGTCTCTGATCCCTAACGACTCCAGGGACACATCTCTTAGAATGCCCACTCTCTATCTGTAATCTTTCTGGTAGTGTATCCATAGAGTTTTCTTGGTAAAAATACAGAAGTGTTTACCCTTGCCTTCTTCCATGCAGCAAACTTGAGTCTCCACTCTAGACTCTCTCCCATGCTGCTGCTGCCCAACACAGGCGAGTTTTGACTTGCAGTAGATTTCCTTCCACTCACTGGCCACTGCCTAAGTTAGGAATGGATTAGGTATGCTTCTGATTGACTCTCCCTCCTGTAGCCGAGACTGGTAGAGTACTGGAAACTCTCCAGCTGCGATCCTGAGAGCGTTCATCTATATTTACCAAATCCTATTACCTTTTGTCCAAGTTATGAATGGGACGGATACGGGATAGAGAACGATCTCCGGAAAGGAAAGTGCAGCATCACCATCAACAACGTTCACTGAGCACCAAAGAACACTATAGCAGGTGTTGAGATCACACAATGGAAGGAGAAGACATGACCATTGTCCCCAAGGAGTTTTCAGTCTAATAGAGGAGAAACACAGGCAGATATTGCCAACAAAGGTGAAATAATAAAATACTCTTGCTATGAACCAAAGTAACCAATTAATTAAATGGGAAAAAGAAAGACAAACTTCAGCTCTAAGTTCTAAACTGGCTAATGGGAAAGGAGAGTTAGTAAGGGAACGCCTCATGAAGGAGGAGCTGGCTTTATGGAAGGATAGCTGCAGATTGAAAGCCCTTAGAGGCGCCCAGAAAAAGCTTCTCTCAAAAAATATTTAGGTCATAAAACCACACTCTGAGAAAAGGACAGGATGATAAATTTAACTTTGAATGACTTATTACTGCTACCTGGCCTTCCATTATCAGACAATCTTGCAGAAAACTAGAGGAAATTTAGAAAATTCAAAGTAAGGTTTGAATCATATTTGACATGTTGGCTGAAAGAAGAGGGATCATATAAAATCTCCATTTTCTGCATGCCAGAGGAAAGGAAACAGAGTGTTACAGAAACGCTGAAGGTAAGATTTTTGTAATGAAAGGAAATCTTTCTCCAATTTGAAGAGTATTATCGACATTAAAAAGAGATATTTGAAAGGCTCAATTTTGCATGGATGTGCAAAACCCAAAATAATCCAGAGTTAAATCAAATCCATTTCATTGTAAGCTCCTTGAGGGGGGGGTAAAAATGTGTGTTTTGCTTCTATTGCTTTCTCCCAAGTACTTGCTACAGTGCTTGCTACTCAGCAGGCACTTAATAAATATCACTGATTGATTGATAACTTGAGAGCAGGGAATTTGTCTACCAGCTCTGCTATATTGTACTCTTCCAAAGCATGTAGTACATTGCTCTGTACACAGCAAGCACTCAATAAACATGATTGTTGACTGATTACTTGAGGAATATGCGTGAAAGAAACTATTTCATCAAAAAGAGGCAACTCCAGTTAAGACTCCATTTCTGCAGAACAACAGAAATTGGGAAGATAAGGAAGTTAATTCCCCTGAAAGGACAATCATTGCCCTAAGCAGGAGACTATGCATGGCAAGATCCATCTGTTAGAGTGTTACAAACCAACAGAAAAGGATGCCAAGAGGATAGGAGGTTACATAAACCCATGGAACAGTTGTGGAATACAGCAAGGACTTAAATACCATTTTGGGTTGCTACTGAAACAAGAGCAGCCATTTTCTAACGACCTGTAGATACCAACATGGCAAAATCAGGTGCATACTCTGAAACACCACCCGAGAAGGCATTATTATAATGAAATATGCAATGGAGGGGAATTGGAAGACAGTCCCTAACTAGGAGATCAGGCTTGTATCTATCTGAAAAGGAGCACTTACTACATCTCTGTTGCTAGTGAGTCCTCTATGCTGTTCCTGATAGTCTGTGATCACCTGCAATTTTCATACCTTGAGATCGTTAGAATGTCAGGCAGTTTAAATGGTGATTGAGAAAGATGATTCATGCAACCTCATGAAGATTAAAATTATCCATCCCGTGGGTGGGGTAAATTTATAACTTGCAAGTATCTTTCCCCTTTCTTATTTTCCTCCAGGTCTTTATATGCTGATTAGTCCTCTGGGAGTTCCATTTTGTTTGTAAAAAAAGCCCATCTGTATTCCATTTACAAACTAGAGAAAAGTCTGATGTTTTGTGGGAAGAACGTTTCTATGTTCCAGAAGAACGTTTTTTTTTTCTTTTCACATTGCATTTTAGTCTTCTCTTACCATGTCTTCACTTACCATCTACCTTGATCCTCTTAAAGTTAAGACTTTGAAGATCTTATATGGCATGCTTTCCCCATTTATGTAATGTATTTTAGGAAGCTCTGAGTGGTGAAAGCATAAAAGTAGCAAAGATTCTATTTTATGTGAGGGTCATTATTCTCATTCAGCAGGGTTTAATATTTTAACATAATTATACAAGATTAAGTGAAGGTGTTTCACCAGTAAATCAGTTAAAAGCATTTCTTTATAATCACTGGAAGCAGAATTCTAATGATCAATTTGTTAATTTTTGCTCTGTAGCTGTTGAATGTTTTAGAACTCTATTACCTTCCAAAGTCTTTGCCCTTCCCTGAGTTGGAAGAGAAATGGATATTTAAAGCAAATCAAAAACAGCAAATCATTGGTCTTTCTGCTAATTGGGAGTCATAACTTGCACATTCTATAATCCTGAGTTTTTTCAAATGTCTTTCAAGGTGCATTTTGCAGAAGTATAAAAAAAAGAAAACTGAATAACTTCGGGCAATTGGTTGAGTGAGATATTTCAAACAACCGCATCAGTTTTTTAAAGACCTTTTCAAATTTAATAGACAAAAAGATCTAAGTGTATGGACCTGAATACTTCTTAAAAACAGAAATTCACCCAGAAATAAAAAGATCAAAGAAATTTATACTGCACTTACTATTATAAAGTTGTGCTGTAAAAAGACCTAGGATTAGGAGACCGCATGTAATATTAAGAAGTCAGTAAAGTCAATCCAAGTGGAAGCCACAGACGTAACTGCACATTGGTACTTAAATATGCATGAGAACCAATCCTTTAAGGTGTACCTTTTAAAGATTTCCTGGTAGCTACACAAATTCCAGACAATGTCTGGCGGCCAGGTTTTTCACATACTGGTGGGAGAGAAGTGATAAACAACCATAAAAACCATAATACCAATTAAAATGTCTTCCCATTTACTGATGTGGTGTACATAGCATCATGCTGAAATTCCCTTTTATTCACTCATTATATATTAATTAAACCATGAGCTTCTAGTGCCTACCATTTCAACCCAGCTGTATAAACTTAAATGAAAGTAACAATAAGTAATGTTAGGGAGATGAAAACAATGTATTAATATTTAATCCTGAGTAACATATTGATGTAAATTAATTTTCAAGGTGGCAAAAAAATGGGAATTGGAAAAGTACTGTTTAACCCATACAATTTAGATCCTGAAAATGAGAAAAAGCCAGGTACCTGAACGCAATAGAGATTAAAGTGGAATTCCAAGAATTACAATGAACAGAAGCATATTTCTTCACTCTAAAAATCATTTTTAAGAACAGGCCTTGCCATAATAGGAGATAATGGTTTGGTGAGTTCTAAGCTATTCTCAAGTAGTTTTAAGGCTTTGCTGAAAATCGAAGCACAAAGTCTATTAAATAGGAAGCTTACTATGTGCCAAGCACTGTTCTAAGTGCTGGGGCAGATACAGCTAATCAGGTTGTCCCACGTGGGGCTCACAGTCTTCATCCCCATTTTACAGCTGAAGGAACTGAGGCACAAAGAAGTGCCCAAAGTCACACAGCTGACAAATGGCGGAGCCAGGATTAGAACCCACGTCCTCTGACTCCCGAGCCCAGGCTATTTCCACTAAGCCCAAGCTCCTTGAGGGCAGAGATTGTGTCTATCGATTCCTGTCATGATTATTTCCAAATCATGTAGCCAGTCACTGATTTAGGAATGAGCATACACGTCTCTCTGAATCACCAGTCAAAGTACCATTAATGGTGATGATGATGAAGAGGAGGTGATGTTGGAGAAAGAGGAGGAATCGAAAAGCAGCGTGGCCCAGTGGATTCAATATGGGCCTGGAAGTCGGAAGGATCTGGGTTCTAATCCAGCCTGCTACTTGTCTGCTGTGTGACCTTGGGCAAGTCATTTAAATTTTTTGTACCTCAATTACCTCATCTGTAAAATGGGGATTAATACAGTGAGCCCCATGTGGGCTTCAGGTATCCAACCTGAATAGCTTGTATCTACCCCAACACTTACTACAGTGTCTGGCACTTAATAAGCACTTTAAAAATATCATTTAAGAAAAAGAGGAGAAGGAGGAGGATAATGATGGCAACATGCGAGGTATTTCCAAAGTGCCTGATAAGCTATGATTTAGATAAGACTTGAATGTGCACTTGGGTATACAAACATGTGACCAGTTTTCTCCAACATATTGAAGTTGTTATAAAACAGCACTGAGTACAAAATCCTTCTTTCATCCATTATGATTCTGGCCTTCCTCACTCAGCCAAGACAAGGGAGAGCGGAGCAGCACTGTGTGAGAGAGAGGGAACGTTAGTCAGTAGGAGCCCCATAATTAAGTGATGAGGATGAACGTACATAAATACTTATGTGCTAGAGATGGACGATTCCCCTGTCAGGGTCACACTGGGAGGGTTTCCAGTAATAATAATAATAATAATGATGGCATTTATTAAGCACTTATTATGTGCAAAGCTCTATTCTAAGTGCTGGGGAGGTTACAAAGTGATCAGATTGTCCCACGTAGGGCTCACAGTCTTCATCCCCATTTTACAGATGAGGGAACTGAGGCCCAAAGAAGTTAAGTGACTTGCCCAAAGTCACACAGCTGACAGTTGACGGAGCTGGGATTTGAACCCATGACCTCTGCCTCCAAAGCCCAGGCTCTTTCCACTGAGCTACGCTGCTTCTCTTACCAGTCTTGACCGTGGGAGGTAGAGTCAAGCAGAGGCATATCCATTCCATTCCTAGCTTGGGCAGTGGGTAATTAAAATAATAATTCATTCATTCGTTCAATCGTATTTATTGAGCGCTTACTGTGTGCAGAGCACTGTACTAAGCTCTTGGGAAGTGCAAGTTGGCAACATATAGAGACAGTCCCTACCCAACAGTGGGCTCACAGTCTAGAAGGGGGAGACAGAGAACAAAACAAAACATATTAACAAAATAAAATAAATAAAATAAATATGTACAAATTAAATAAATAATTATGATGATGGTATTTGTGAAGCGCTTACTATGTGCCAAGCACTGTTCTAAGCGCTGGGGTAGAGACAAGATCATCAGGCTGACCCATGTGGGGTTTACATTCTTAATCCCCATTTTACAGATGAGGTAACTGAGGCACAGAGAAGTTAAGTGACTTGCCCGAAGTCACACAGGATCCTAGAGACCTTCAAACTAAAACAGCCACCTATCAAACACACATAGATCAACTTTAGATCGATTTTCCAAATGTTTTCCAAATGTTGTTAATAATTATCCAGGCCCCATATTTCCATTCCATCGTATGTAAACTAGGTTCTTGGGGAAATAGGAACATTTCTCTCAGGTCCAACTATATCCAACATGAGGATAGTAACTGTGATATTTTAAGCACTTACTATGTGCCATCTACTATGTTAAGTGCTGGGGTAAATACAGTGCAGTCATATCGGTCACAGTCCCTGTCCCACATGGTTTTCAGTTTAAGGGAGAGGGAGACAGGACAGGAATGAATTCTCATTTTATAGATGAGGAAACTGGGACACAGAGAAATGAAGTGACCCACCCTCAAAGTCACACAGTAGACAAATGGCAGTCAGGATTAGAACTCTGATATTCTGATTTCCAGGTCCATGGTTTCCCTAAACCATCTTGCCTCCCCAGAAGGGACAAAAAAAAAAAAAAAAACTGTTTTCAATCAATCAATCACTGTCTGGGAGAAATAAGATAGGTTAGGTTTGTCTGTGCTCAGATTAATCAGTATAGTTCATTCATTCATTCATTGAATCATATTTATTGAGCGCTTACTGTGTGTAGAGCACTATACTAAGCGCTTGGGAAGTACAAGTTGGCAACATCTAGAGACGGTCCCTACCCAACAGCGGGCTCACAGTCTAGAAGGGGGAGACAGACAACAAAACAAAACATATTAACAAAATAAAATAAATAGAATAGATACGTACAAATAAAATAGAGTAATAAATACGTACAAATATATATGATTTAAACACTTGAATATTTCCCACTTAAGTGTTTCCCAACTCTGTTGTATTGTACTCTCCCAAGTGCTTAGTACAGTTCTCTACCCACAGAAAGCACTCAACAAATACCATTGAATGAATGACTGAATGATGTTGCTCTTCCGAATTCATTCATTCATTCATTCAATCGTATTTATTGAGCGCTTACTGTGTGCAGAGCACTGTACTAAGCGCTTGGGAAGTAAAAGTGATAGCCCTACATGTAATAGCTAAACAGCAAGCGCTAGAGTGACTTTTGCTTCTAAACCTTTGATAGATATTAAGCATATTAGTCTTCATAGGAATCCATGACAAGATAGGTATAGTCACATAATTTTTTATCTTTTTTATTATTAAAATGATATTTGTTAATAGAGCTGTTTGCCATAGATGGATAATGAAATTTACCCAGGGATGCCAAACCTCAAACTAGGATCACCGATAAATGCACATTAAACAGAAGCAGTTTATTCTTGGAATGGAACATGGAATATACAAAGAAATTTGTTTAAGGTTTTCTACTACAATATCTGCTGGTAGGTTGCTATTTCTACTATTGACTACTTTTTTAAACTAAATGTTTCAATCTAAGACCCTGTGAAAAATAACAGGTGTATGACTGCCAATTTTTCACTACAAAACAAAGGAAAATAACTTGGAAAATGCATAAATTTTCTTGCATTTCGTTAAGCTGCAAAATGGAGGATTTCCTTTCCTCATTTAGATTTTCATTTTTCAGTTGCCTCATTTTTTTTCCTGACACCATCATAATAATAGTATATTTTTATGGATTTTGTGAACAAAATTAAATTATACCTTTTATTAGAATCCTGGTTTACTCACACTGATTGGTGAAATAGAACATCGGCAAAGCAGGCTACTCATGAAATAAAATTAAGATTCTCTTGAGATTATCTAATTTATACGTATATATATATATATATATATATATATGCATATATATAAATTGTGTATAGTACATTCCAGTACTTAGTACAGAGCTTGGCACTTAGTAAAGGCATAACAGATGCCATTATAATTAGTATTAGTATTATTATTACCTCTAACACATCAGAACTGATTAGTGAGTATTTACCCCACTGACTGGCAATTTATTTTAATGTCAGTGTGTCCCATTGCCACACTCTTAGCCTGTAAACTCCACCTTCCATGCCCACCCAGAAAAGCACCATGGTAACCACCAACTTCCCTCTTGCGACGGAGAGTCCCCATTCTCGGCATATTCTCCTCATACCGACTGGGAATAACAGCTACTCCCGTGCATTTTCAGACTCCTCCATAACTGCTGAAACTTTGACCCTATTTCGTGTAGTTGCTTGTGTTGTGTTTCAATGCTTCATCCTTCCTGATGAGTCTATTTCCAAGCGCTTCTCCCCACTTTGACTTTTAGATTGTGAACCTAATTGTGCCTAATTCCAAACTACGTGTTCTTTTCCGGCACCCTGCTCTGCACACAGTAAGTGGTCATCGTATAGTGGTTAGAGCACGGGGCTGGGAGTCGGAAGGACCTGGGTTCTAATCCCTGCTCCACCACTTGTCGGCTGGGTGACCTTGGGCAAGTCATTTAACTTCTCTGGGCCTCCGTTACCTCATCTGTAAAATGGGATTAAGAGTGTGAGCCCCATGTGGGACAGGGACTGTTTGTGTCCAACCTAATTAACTCTAGAGATTAGAACGGTGCTTGGCACATAGTAAGTGCTTAGCGAATACCATTATTATTGTTATTATTAGTTATTATTCCCTATCTAATCACATATACACTTTAGTCCTTATCCAAAAAACACTTAGACATTCACCACAACCTCTTTCCCCTATATAAGAAGCATTGCTTAGTGGATAAATCCCAAACCTGGGAATCAGAAAGACTTGGGTTCTAATCCTGGCCCTGCCACTTGTCTGCTACGTGACCTTGGATGAGTCACTTAACTTCTCTGTGTCTCAGTTACCGCGACTGGAAAATGGGGACCAAGACTGTGAGCCTCATCTGGGACAGGGACTGTGCCCAACCTGATCGGCTTGTATCTTCTCCAGTGCTTAGTACAGTGCCTGGCACAAAGGAAGTGCTGAAACAATACCACAATAATTATATATTGCTTCCCCCTACCCTGTAATTTATTTCAATGTCCAAATCCTCTACCTCCAGATTAATAACTCCTTAGGGGTAGGGATTTAGTCCACTATAATGTATTTTCATAAGTGGTTAGTAGATTGTAAGCATGTTGTGAGCAGTGAATGTATCTGCCGACTCTGTTATATTGTACTCTCCCAAGCACTTAGTATAGTGCTCTGCACACAGTAAGAACTCAATAAATACCATTGATTGATGAATATAGTGCTCTGCACAGAGTATTTGATAGATACTACTGATTGATTTATTAATTAACTGAGACAATGTCAAGGGATTGTATCATCCTCAGTGTCTGCCCTAGGAGTAGCAGCATGGCTCAGTGGGAAGTGCATGGATTTGGGAGTCAGAGGTCAAGGGTTCTAATACCTGCTGCGCTACATGTCTGCTGTGTGACCTTGGGCAAATCACTTAACTTCTCTGAGCCTCAGTTACCTCATCTGTAAAATGGAAATTAAGACTGTGAGCCCAAGGTGAGACAACTTGTTCACCTTGTATCCCCCCCCCAGTGCTTAGAACAGTGCTCTGCACATGGTAAGTGCTTAACAAATGCCATTATTATTATTATTATTATTATTATTATTATTAGGACTGTTATTGGCTTTGTGTTCCTTTTGCTCTATCCAAACTATGTAGGTCTCGGGTACTTCTAGAAATGTGATGTGAAAACAGGTATCTTACTGTTAGAGAAGGAGCATAACCTAGTGCCTAGAGTATGGACCTAGGAATCCAAAGGACATGGGTCCTAATCCTAGCTCCACCACCTGTCTGTTGCATGGCCTTGGGCAGGTCATTTAACTTTTCCATATTTCAGTTACCTCATCCAGTTTGTTAATTTCTACTAAAATTTTCCATTTTAGTAGAATAATTCTAGGTTCTGGTACACCTTACTTGGTGGAAAAAGCACAGGTTTGGAGTCAGAGGACTTGGGTTCTAATCCCAGCTCCATTACGAGCATTCTGTGTGACCTTGGGCAAGTCACTTAACTATATTCTGCCTCAGGTTTCTCATCTATAATATGGGGAATTAATATCTGATCTCCCTCCTACTTGACTGTGAACTCCGTGTGGGACAGGGGCTGCGCCCAACATGATTATCTTGTTTCTACCCTACTGCTTATTACAGTACTTGGCACACGATAAGCACTTAACAAATACCACAATCATTATTGATCTAAGCATACTGATTTATTAGTCACCACTGAGACCTAGGTTGAGTTTTGTTAGAATAATTTTAATATTGAACTTCACTAGATTCCTCACAACTGTAGAGTGACTGCAGGTGGTGACTACAGAATTCTTTGGTACTCTTAGCTCTGCAAAACCAATAGCCTCTGTACTTCAAAGAGTAGAATTACAGTAACCTTTAAATCTTGTACTCTTAAGTGTTGGCTCCAATAAGTTGAAAAGGAGCAGTAGGGTAACTTCCATTCAATTTTTGCCCAAATACCTATAGTGAACAATTCAACTTCAAACAGTAATGCTCTCTTCAAAAAAAAAAATATTCTTTTGAACCATGTCCTTCTTCGTCAACTGCAGCCGGGAGACTGTACCCCATCAAATGATCAGTGGGAAGTCAGTAATATCATTGGCATCACTTCTCTACATGTTACTGATATTGACAGTAGCAGAGAATTAGAAGCCAATGGTCCCAAAGGAAAAAGGTTGAAATGTCAATATCCTTATCAGATTGCAAATTATCCAAATGAGCATGGTATTTTATTTGAGGAGCCCACTAATTAACTTCTGTAATGTGGCTCCCGTCTGAGCTGTTAATTGTGGATACTGATGTGCTGGTTACTCAGGTAGATAAGTATAAAAAAAAAACAGCTATCAGGAATTTTAGGTCACAAGAGCCAGACTGATCTATACACAAGCTCAATTACCACAAATAGCACAATGATTATTGTCATCATCTTCATTATTAATAATTAGCATTGCACTTGGAATATGTTTTCAAGTATGTTTTCTTTTCAACACAGAACTATAATTTGTTAATGGTATCAAGTCCGTCTGCTCAGCCCCAGGTCATCACTGACAAATATGCACATCCCTTGTTAGGGCAGTAGTACACTTGGAGGAATTTGAGGTTGTTGACCTTGGAAATTCCATCCTCATGATTTGAGATGAGGTATCTAAGAGCCTTAACTTTCTCACTGTTCACCTTTACCTTTTTCCAGTAGCCTAAGGATTTATTCAATCCCTTTAGAACATGAATATGTATGTATGTATATAAGTAGACCTGTGTGTATATGTATGTATATATGCCTATATAAGTATATATGAAATTATATATATAAAATCTCTCTCCATGCATGCATATTACACATAAATAGAAAAAAAACTGCACATATATATATATATATATGGAGAGAGAGAGAGAGAGAGAGAGAGAGAGAGAGAGAGAGATCATATCTGTATACGCCTTTCCTCTGCCCTAAATCCATACTTAACCACACATCAATCCAGGTTATCCTTGACACCTTCAATAGTGGAGAGTTTACAGAAGCAAGCCCCAAATCTGCTTTTCTGTGACTCAGATGTTGGATTTTATTCCATCCCATCCCTGTCTTCAGCCCGCCCTGAGGGATATGGAGCTACATGTTCAGCTTGATTTACCTTTCCAATGTATGAGAAGCTGAACTCCATCCATGTGTAATTTTGTGTTTCAGTGCAATACTGGGTGATTATTTTCTCCCACACTTTGCTTAATTGAATCACTTTGGAAATCAGTACTTTTCTTTTTTATTGGAAAAATTACATTGCTCCAGGATCTACAAATCCCTGACAGTATATGATGGTTATTTTTCTCTTTCTTGGGAGAATTATTCACTAGGAAACATAGAGGTGAAATAAGATAAGTATGTACGTTCATATTCGTTCTCACGTCCCCCATTTTTGTACATTACTTAATGCTCTATTGCTTCCCGTTTCATGTTATTTAATTTAATGGCTCTCTCCCTCACTAGATTGAAAGAACCTTGAAGGCAGGATCTCTACTACAGCCATCGCACTCTCCTAAGTGCTTCATGGATTGCTCTGCACAGAGTAAGCATTCAATAAAGAATAGAGTCAATAGAGAAGCATTCAATAGAGAAGCAGTGTGGCTCAGTGGAAAGAGCATGGGCTTTGGAGTCAGAGGTCATGGGTGCAAATCCAATTGTCAGCTGTGTGACTTTGGGCAAGTCACTTAACTTCTCTGTGCCTCAGTTACCTCATCTGTAAAACGGGGATTAAGACTGTGAGCCCCCAATGGGACACCCTGATTACCTTATAACCTCTCCAGCGCTTAGAATGGTGCTTTGCACATAGTAAGCACTTAATAAATGCCATTATTATTATATTATTATTATTAATAAAGGCTCCTGAGAGATTCACTAATATACTATACTTTTCCTACAGCATTCACTTTAACTCCTCAGGAAAGACTGATGAGAGGGAATTCTCAATAATGTATTTTGCTCATAATCCTGCTCCTGTTTTCACCACAGATAATTTTGATGACAAGTTAAGGTAATCTTGCATAAACACCTGATTCTGCTAAGAATTTTTTTCAGTGGACTAGTCACATATCGTGCCAGTCACTCCACTGCTTCCTGTACTTGTATCATTCATTCAATTGTATTTACTGAGTGCTTACTGTGTGCAGAGGACTGTACTAAGCACGTGGGAAGTACAATTCAGCAACAAATAGAGACAACCCCTGCCCACAACGGGTTTACAGTCTAGAAGGGGGAAGACAGACATTAAAACAAGTAGAAGCAGTGTGGCTCAGTGGAAATAGCACAGACTTTGGAGTCAGAGGTCATGGGTTCAAATCCCGGCTCTGCCACTTGTCAGCTGTGTGACTTTGGGTAAGTTATTTAACTTCTCTGGACCTCAGTTCCCTCATCTGTAAAATGGGGATTAAGACTGTGAGCCCCCCCATGGGACAATCTGATCACCTTGTAACCTCCCCAGCGCTTAGAACAGTGCTTTGCACATAGTAAGTGCTTAATAAATGCCATCATTATTATTATTAAGTAAACAGGCATCAGAAGCATCATCATAAATAAAAATAAAATCAATCATTTCTGATTGGATAAACTATTTTTTAGTCTTCCACATGGTTATCCAATTAATACTTAACTCAGAGATTACATCAAAAATGCATCATTTTTAGCAATTAAATCTACACCTCCAAAATGTTCATATTAAGGAATAAATAGTATCCAGCACCCTATTAGTTAGCTCCTTGAGGCCAATTATCACAATTTTACTTCTATGGTATATTGGCCTAACATCTAGTATGGCCTTTGATCATTAGATTGAACTCTCCTTGAGGGTAGGGATACTACTGTGTACCAACTGTAGTGTATTCTCTTGAGCTCTTAATTCAAGTGCTGTACACACAATAAGCAATTGATTGATTGACTGTACATAGTGGTGATGATGATCATGAGTGGTATTAGCCAAACTATGACACTGATATCAAGGCTTTTTGTTTTCTTTTTTTGATTATCCACAAGATTCATTCCCAACAAGGAACCCAACGTAGTAGAGTTTAAGAAAAAAAAATTATATTGGTTTCATCTTAGTTTCAGGTGGTATCTAGAAGTTGTCCTAGTTAAATCTATCACAATGCTGACCTGCCAGTTCAAATTAAATCAGTCCCTATGGACTATTTCTTATAGCTGTAGGCCCATCAGAGTTTTATGCCTTATGGTAAATCGATATTCAATCCCAAGAGGCCCTTTTGTTCCTAACGTTTCTCCTCCTCTCTAACCATGTTCACCTCATTTCAGTTTTCACAAATGCTGGAGTAGGTTTATGTTGAACACTTTGACTACAAGAGAAGCAGTGTGGCTCAGTGGAATGAGCACGGGCTTGGGAGTCGAAGGTCATGGGTTCTAATTCCAGCTCTGCCACATGCCTGCTGTGTGACCTTGGGCAAGTCACTTAACTTCTCCAAGCCTCAGTTACCTCATCTGTAAAGTAGGGATTAAGACTGTGAGCCCCACGTGGAAAAACCTGATCACCTTATATACCCCCCAGCATTTAGAACAGTGCTTTGCACATACTATTCATTCAATCTTATTTATTGAGCACTTACTGTGTGCAGAGCACTGTACTAAGCACTTGGGAAGTACAAGTTGGCAACATATAAAGACGGTCCCTACCCAACAACAGCTCACAGTCTAGAAGGGGGACACAGACAACAAAACAAAACATGTAGACAGGTGTCAAAGTACTAAGCACTTTACAAATGTCATCACTATTATACATTGTACCAGGTTTTAGATATCCTTAGGGATCTTATCAGAAGTGTCCCATTTTTAACAATTTGTTGAAGTGCATTAATGAATGTTTCCCTTAATTTTTTTAAATGGAGTTTATGCATTGAATATAGTATTACATTGCAAATCATAGTCATTAACAATTATAAATCTGTATGGAAAAATAATTAGCATTCCCTAGATCTCCTGTTTATAATATAACTCCAGGATTTGATTGTGATCATAGAACTGTAGAGCTGGAAGTCATCAAAAAAGGCCAGATAATCAGTTCCTTTGACTTTAGACAGGAATACATTGAAACCTTGATGAAGTACTGGACCATATGCAATGTTAGAATAGCCAGTTCCATAATCTAACTGACCTCAAATTACGTCTCTAACAGTGAAACCAAATAATTTTTGACAGAATGGTTGGATGTTGTCATCGGGACCAACTTGTTTTCATCTGGAGTGCTGGGGTGGGAGGGGAGAGGGATAGTAGGAGGATGGGGATGAGGAGAGGACAGACTCAAAAAAGCTAGCAGCCAAAAGTTTTGCATCTTTTAACGGCTCAGGTTGGAAACATCCTAGAATGAATGTGGCCAGGAATTCAGTTCATAAATGTTATGGAAACAAAGTCCTTGACACTTCCAAGGAGTTGGTACTTTGTGTTGTCTTCCTCGACACCCAATGTCTACACTGTAAACTTGTTAGCGGTAGGGAATGTGTCTGCTAGTTCTGTTGGATTGGACTCTCCCAAGAGCTCAGTGATCTGCACATAATAAGCACTTAATAAATACCATTGATTAATTTATCCTCAAGTATTTAACACTAGCACAGTTATTTATTTCATATGCAATGGAACCAATCTTCCAATCCTCCTCCCCCTCCCCATCCCCCCCTCCTTACCTCCTTCCCCTCCCCACAACATCTGTATATATATATATAGATATAGATACATATATATATATCTATATATATATATACACACATATATATATGTATATATATATATAAAATAAATAAATTATATATAAATAGAGTAATATAAATATATATAAATAAATAATAAATATATAGAGAGAGTAATAAATACATACAAACATATATGTTTGCATGTATTTATTACTTTATTTATTTATTTTACTTGTACATATTTATTCTGTTTATTTTATTTTGTTGACATGTTTTCTTTTGTTGTCTGTCTCCCCCTCCTAGACTGTGAGCCCCTGCTGTTGGGTAGGGACCGTCTCTATATGTTGCCAACTTGTACTTCCCAAGCGCTTAGTACAGTGCTCTGCACACAGTAAGTGCTCAATAAATGATTGAATGAATGAGTGAATGAATGAATCTTGAGCCTTCTGGCATCCCAAGCCTCTCTGCAGTGCTTTAAGTCATTATGAACTTTTCTTCCATTATTTCTACATGACCATTTTTTAACCTATTCCCATTTCCTATGTTTGTAGATTTCTGAGGTAATCCAGGTCATTTATATAAATTGCAGCTAATGTTTACCCCCAAAATCTTCAGGAAAAAAAAAGACAGTTTAGTCAAGTGTTAAGAACATGAAATGGAAAGTCAGAAGACCCATGTTCTAGCCCAAAATTTGCCCTGGCCTGCTGTGTGATCTCAGGAAATTATAATTTTCTATGCTTCAGTTTTCTGAACACAATACCCAGACCTCCTTGCCACACATGGATGGTGTGAGAAAAAAAATGAGATGAAGGAAGTGAAATTCTAGAAAAATTAAAATCACTCTACAAATTCAAAGTATTATTATGATGCAGTCAAATCACTGAAGATCAAATATTTGGCTGAAAAATTGTTTTTTCAAGATAGAATAATTCATGTTGATGATTGAATCTATTACAATATATGCATATATACATACAAATGTGAGTCGATATTATTTTCATTTCTATAAATACTTTTATGAGAATAACTTTTGTATTTTAATGTTGATCATTCAGTGTTCACCTTTTAATTACAAATTACAACACTTTACAGTGGATTCTAGTTCTATAAATGTGTTCATAGGAGTGACTTGCTTCAAATAGTATTAAGAAAGGATCATGCATTTTTAGAAAAAAAAATAATGGGCTACTAGAGTGAAATATAGGGCTGCAGAAAGTAAGTTTGCAAATTTTAGATGACACATCCAGAGTCATTAAAATGGATGTTAGAGAAAATATCAAATGGTTCCTTTAAGTGTCCTGTTGCCACTGTCAGAGATAGTATAGTGTTGTGGAGAATAATAATTGTAATATTTGTTAAGCCCTTACAAAGTGCCAAGCACTGCACTAAGCACTGATGGACCATTTGTCTGATTCAGCAGGAGCTCTATCGTGCCGACTTTTTCCAGTTGTATTTATGGTGTGCCTATGGTGTGGCAGCACTGTACTAAGGCAATAGAAGACATAATCCTTGCCCTCAAGAAACATAAAATATGTTCTGATATCCTTAAATAAAGCATTCTCATTCAAAAATCACAGTCAAGCCAACAAAGGTTCAGATTACCAGCCACTTTTTTATTTCAAGATGTGGCTGTAGTAACGACATAGCATAATAATAGCATAACCTAACACTAAAATCAAGAGCAACTCATTGAGAGCAGGGAATGTGTCAGTTTTTTTGTTGTATTGTATCCTCCCAAGCACTTGGTGCAGTTCTCTGCACACAAGAAATGCTCAATTAATACGAATGAATGAATGAAATAATTGAATACCATTTTTTTTTTCCTTCATAGGGAGAGGTCCATGTACGGTGAGGCATTTGGGCTCTATTTTTGCTGAATATCTGTTCAAAGAACGTCTTCTTACGGGTAGAGGCATGTTTGCTGGGGTGGACCCTGAGTATCTCTGAATTAATAGTATTTACTGAGCCCTTATTCTGTGCAGAGGACTTGGTAAAGCATTTAGTCATTATCCCTGCCTTCAAGGATCCCGTTAGTGGATGACAGAACTTAAAATGAATTATAAGTAGGAATAAACAAGAGAATATAAAGATATGTGGAAAAGGGTGTATGGGAAAAGTTGGGGAGAGAAGTGATTAAATCATGGAAGGACTTTGAGTAGCTGTGATTGCGCAAAGATTTTAAAAATGGAGAGGATAGTGGCCTGTCATATAGAAAGGGAGAGAGGGAGTTTCAGGAAGAAGGTGGAAATGAACAAGAGATTGACAGAGAGAGAAGAAGATAAAATCTAATGGGTCGGTAAGTCTAGCTCTGCAAAGGGAGGCAAACTTCCCTTATATCATAGGGTTTTAAAGGAGATAGAATGGTAAAATTAAGATATCTCTATCAACCCAATTTTCACCTTTATTTGCTCAGAAATGGCTAAGCCTCTGTCTGCATTTTGATTCTGAGCTGGT
Source organism: Tachyglossus aculeatus (assembly GCF_015852505.1). Lineage (NCBI taxonomy): Eukaryota > Metazoa > Chordata > Mammalia > Monotremata > Tachyglossidae > Tachyglossus > Tachyglossus aculeatus. The sequence continues at coordinate 12,867,501 of NC_052075.1, forward strand.
TGGAGGTCAGTAGAAAGAGCCAGCCATCACAAAGTTGAAGCATGAATTTACACTAGCGCTCAGTGAAATTTGTAGAAACAAGTCCATGGGTTTGTTCCTTGCGTGTGTTCTAGGACAAGCCCTGCCTCTTCTAGGCTGAAGGCTCAAATTTACATCAGATTTAGGCATACTTTCAGTATTGCAGAACAGTGTGAGACCCTTTTTTCCCCCTCCTCTGAATAAGAATGCTCTAGGAATCAACTAATAGTACTTTTTTGGTCACTTACTCTGTGAGGAACACTGTATTAAGCACTTGGGAGCATATAATAGACGATCTCTTCAGATGAATCTGCTTGAACCACCTATCCACTAGAAGGCAGCTAAAATATAAAGCTCCCATTTTATTCTTTGAGAGTCATGAAGCCTAAATGTGTCCCAAGGCCAGAAAGAAAAACATCTTGATATCTGAATAAGAGAGTATTTGAAGATGGCATTTACTATGTGTTATGTACTTGATAATCAAACAGGACACAATCCCTGATCCGAAAGGGGTTTACAGTGATCTGAAAGGGGTTTACAGTTTTGTTACTGATTATTAATCCAGATAATTTGAAAATTACAAATATTGCTGACCTTCATATACAAAGATTATCCTACCAGTAGTGAAATTCTTGAAGATAGCTAATAGAACCAGACATAAGTTGGCATAAAGAAATGCCCTTAGTCTTACAGTAACCATTAGGGGCAAGGACTTTTGCCATTTAAATTTTCATTATTGTTAGGTAGCTAGTATGGACCAAACTACAGGCCATGCATTTTAAATGTGTCTCAGGTATTTAAGCTGCATGAGATGGAAAAGGTTATATCAAGAAATAAACCCTCTTGAAAATGCAAATCCCTACTGTGAACCTATATCTCCTTTGTTAAACTGATAAGCAGCTTTATTCTGATTTCAACTATTCCAAAAATATTATTTGAAGACAGCAAAAGATAAAATTTTAATCCCAGTCATTCTTTAAAGACTCAAATTTTCTCACCTATTTGGCCACTTTTTATCATAAAACCAAAAGAATGAAAACTCCTTTTCATTTTGAAAGTTTAACTGGACTTGGAACTGTTCCATCATCTTACAAAACACTTTACTCTTTTTTGCATCAGGTCTTTCTCTTTAAGGTGAGTTTGTCATTGTTCTGTAAATATAGGTAACTTTTTTCTAGTTCTTAGAAAGTAAAATCAACAGAAGTCAAAAAGTAAAAGAATCAAACTTCACTCTTTTCCCATTCAGTGTTTTTCTTCAGAGCTGAAATTTCATTAAGAAGAGGATGATCCAGATTTTCTGGCTATTTAAATAGAATTGTGGTACAGGGATTTCAGGGAAAGGGTGCTTTTGGGGTTTTGGTTTTTTTCTGCTTTAAGGAAAAGATTTCGAGTACTGCATGATATCAGATGGCTTTTATAAAAATGCAACTATTTTCTCTAACAGATGTAAATTACCTTACATTAGGCATCAACATTTTAATGTACCAGAGTACAGAAAGATATACATATATAAGCACCAACATCTATAAAGTTATACACCCATAAAGTTGTTACGATATCACTTGTGAATGAAATACACATAAGATATATGCAACAACTGATTAAAGTCTCCAGTGATAAATATTCCCATAGTAGCAAGTGGTATAAACACACTTTCACAATGTTTGCATATTCAAGGCAAATTAATTTTATTATGTTAACAAAAATTTTTGACATATTGCTGTGTTTCAAGAAACCAGTACTCTGTAAATCACAGGTAACATAAATGCCATGAAGAAGTCAGTTGCTAAGGAAACAACAGTATTTTTTCATGAACAGTAACTGCTCATGCAAATTGCAAGTACCTACATTTGCTCTGCCCAGAAACCATTTACAACGTAGAATAAGGGCTTTCCAACTCCGAATCAGTGTCTTTCTTGGTCTATTTGGACTCATGATTAGGCACATTTCTAGGCCATACAAACACATTTTGGTTCAGTACACAGTGGATTAGAATTTCTCCCTGAAGAAACTATCATTTTCTCTTATTTTTCTAATTTCACTTAGCTGAATACATAGTATGCAAATATTTGGAAAATGACTACTTTTGGCATTGAGGAAAATATACAAAAGCCAATATCATGCATCAGGAACTGTTTACATTTAGCTTTGGTATAGTAAACTCCTTGAAACTAGGCTTATTCGTGCATGTTTTTATTCTGATAGACCAGCAAAACCTTTAAATGGATTCTAATATCGCTCAGGCGATAGTCAAACCCAGTAGTCGATAGTCAGTGAGTTACTGTAGAGGTGTGGGGAGCTTCAGATTTCTTCAGCAGCCAGAACAGAGTCATGGGGAATGGGTGAGACATGATCATGCTGATGGGAAACTCCATACCACTTTCTGCAGGAACCATTTCCTATTGGTAGCTTTTGCAAGCTGAAGAAAGGCTTTAGATCTGCTTAGAACTGCCTATTTCTTCAGAGAGGAATGCTGAGTCTGCTGCATACTAAGCCGAACTATGTCTTGATTCCCTAGAAATGTGCCTAGTAATGAGTCCAAATAGATCAGGAAAGGCCCTCATTTAGAGTGGGAAAATCTTTATTCTAGGATATAAAATGGCTTTATTTTTCTCACTGCCCATTATTTTACTGGTCTCAATAAACAGCATTTATGGAAAACATATTCTGTGCAGAGCACTGAATAAGTGTTCGGGAGTGATAAGAGGCATGATCTTTACAATCTAGTGGGGAAGACATATGATAAAATAAATTAGAAATAAGGGTCTCTTTTTACGTATCCACCATGAGCTGGCTGGAAGAGAGCAGCCCAAGTAATATCTATCATCATCATCATCAATGATCTTTACCAAGTGCCTACTATTTGTAGAGTACTGTACTCAGCTCAGAACAAAGTTGGCAGATATGTTCCCTACCCACAACGAGCTTACAGTTTAAAAGAGAAGACAGGCATTTATGTAAATAATTTATAATATGAATTATAATTGTAATGTAAAGTGTTGTTATAAAATGACTGCTGTGGAGACAGAATCCTGCGTTGGATGGATTGTTAGCCTGATCCAGTTTGGCACAGCTAATTGTCCTTTTCTCTCTTTACATTTGAGAGAAACTGGCACGTGCCAGCTGGAATACATAGAGGAGGAGCATGGTCAGAAGGTGCTATTGTTTTAAACATTTTCTTGCTATACTAATTGGTACCACACTGAACAGTGTTAATATGGCATTACTCTGCCTAATCTATGCATATTGTAATTGGAAAAAACAACTGAATTAGTTAATGGCCTAACCAGTGTACCGGACATGAGTTGCATGGCCTCATGAGTTAATTTCCTGTGTTATCTGATGACTATATTTCCAGAGAATTTCTGTTATTTTGAAAATGAGGTTTATTCTATGGTATTTGTCAAGCCAGGCATTGTTGTAAGCACTGAGGTGGATGCAAGGTTGGACACAGTCCATGTCCCACTTGGAGTTCACAGTCTTAATTCCTATTTTACAGATGAGGTAACTGAAGCCCAGAGAGGTGAAGTGACTTGCCCAAGGTCACACAGCAGACAAGTGGCAGGGTCAGAATTAGAACTCAGGTCCTTCTCACTCCCAAGATCATGCTCTATCTGCTAGAATCTACTGCTTCTAAGTGATTTTATAAAGACATATCCCAGAAAAGTAAATCTAAGTCAAGGAAGAAACACTAAATGGGAATATACGACAACATCAATTGATTTGTAAATTTTTGCAGAAAGACATTGGAGGTGAGGTTTTATTTCTTAAAGATTATATTCCAATTATACCTTTCAGGAGAAGAAATGAGGAGAAAAAAAAAAAAACACTGGAAAAACCACCCCAGACAGACAGATACATTCACAGCATTCACCAAATCAAAATGGAAAACGGAGAGAAGAAAGCATGAAAAGAGAAAGGCAGACAAAGGAAAGGGCAATTGCTGGGAATAATGAATGCATTCAGTCTTAAAACATCATTTAGCATGGTAACAATTAGCATAGCAAGAAAATATTTTTAAATGCGCTGGTTTGCATTTAAAACTGGAAAACATATCATTTCAAATTGATTTTTTTTCTTTCTGCTTGACGTTGAGCAGAAGGGAAATTATGCCCTTTTTGACTAGGAACTCATTCATTTCAGTGATGGCCTTAATGATAGTTAATCATGATAATGGCAATGGCTGATGTAACATCTCGTGATTAGTTCAGGCTTGTTTTCGTGTAAATTTAAAGTACAAGACAGATTTCTCTACACAGTTCAGTTGCTTCTGTCAGTTGTGTTCGCCCCATTCTAAATAAATATGCAGCATCTAATGGCTACATGATTCTTCTAAAAAGTAAAGAGTTCTTCATTCACATTATGGACCAGCTGGATCTTTGCTCTGTTAAATGGTGTCTGAGTTCAGGTATACGGAGCTGGAATTTAACACATACTGGTAGATTGCAGTGCTCCACACCTCTCATCGTACAGATGAAGTTAGACTCTCTTCTGAAGAGGAAAATCCATGTCAAATATTTATTTTACTTATAACATCAGGCATCTCTCCCCCTCCTCCCCCTCCCCCCCACCTTACCTCCTTCCCCTCCCCACGGCACCTGCATATATGCATATATGTTTGTACATCTTTATTACTCTATTTATTTTACTTGTACATATTTATTCTATTAATTTTGTTTTGTTGTCTGTCTCCCCCTTCTAGACTGTGAGCCCGCTGTTGGGTACGGGCCATCTCTATATGTTGCCAACTTGTACTTCCCAAGCACTTAGTGTAGTGCTCTGCACACAGTAAGCGTTCAATATGATTGAATGAATGAGTCTACAGTGATTGCAAGACCATAAGCACTGCCATTATTTTGTCACCCAACCCAGTATTCTGCCACCAACGGTGGAATCGAAAGTTTCTGGAAGAATCCAGTGCGATGTCATCTTTGGTTTGTTTAATAATAATAATAATAATAATAATAATAATAATAATAATAATGGTATTTGTTAAGTGCTTATTACGTGCAAAGCACTGTTCTAAGCACTAGGGGGGATACAAGGTGATCAGGTTGTCCCACGTGGGGCTCACAGTCTTAATCCCCATTGTACAGATGCGGTAAAGAGGCACAGAGAAGTTAAGTGACTTGCCTAAAGTCACACAGCCGATAAGTGGCAAAGCTGGGATTAGAACCCATGACCTCTGACTCCCAAGCCCATGCTCTTTCCACTGAGCCATGCTGCTTCTCTACATAGGGCCCTGTATCTTGTGTGGGAAAAGGTATAGCCATATTCATTTAGACACAGTCCCTGAAGCCCAACTTCCAACTGTGAAAGGAAGAAGGCAGGGAGGAGACAAACTCAGGAATAGCAAGGTAAAGTAAATAAGAAAACACAATTACTCAACAAAAAAAAAAAAAAAATCAACAGACCAACTTTCTATCACTGCTGTGGGGGAATAGTGTTCAGAGCCCTCTGTGAGGGGCATTCCCTTAACTGTACTGTCACAACATTTCCAACATTCCAGAAATTGGAAAGCTGGGCTCTCCCTGCCCACCCTCTGCCTCAGAAGGAGTATTTAAGGAACACTTATCATGTGTAGAGCACTCTACTAAGCACTTCAGAGAACATGATAAACCTGGGAGACGCGAGCCATCGTGGAAAACATCAAGGGGGTTGGGGAACTTCCGAGTCAACCAACTGTACAACAATCGCTTTCTTCAGTCTTGTCCACCAACATCACCGCAGCATCCCAGGAAAATAACAGAAGTCTGGAAAATCTTGGGGAATTTTCTGAGTTGCTCAGAGTAAGATACAATTGCTTTTATCTTTTCTGCATGAACACAACTGTAGCACCGGCAGTTGTGTCTGCCCTACTGGTAGGGATAGTTAAGTGATTTTTACAGTTCGGCTGAGAAAGACTAAGGCAGAACTCTACCCCACGTGTGGGTCTATTTGGCTGTTGTAAAAGCCCAAAACACAACTGCTTCTTATTACAGATGTGTATTTATAGTCATTTTGACCTGTGTGAAGTCCTTCCCACCTTCCGGCTCGCTCAGTTGACTTTGTGCCCCAATGACGGCGGAACTGGCAGCCACAAAATTATCTGAGTGACCACGCCTACACCACTAGCTCTAAAAACATTCCCTTCACATGATTCTTTGGTCCTGAAGTCTCATCCATCTCTCCCAAAGGGAGACCTCATCAGGGGTTGTACCCATCAAGTTTAAACAACGTTGTTGTGAAGGTTCTGCTAATGTTTATTGGAACGCCCTTCCACTGAGAGAGGTAAAGGAAAGCTGGATAACCTAATGTTGCTGGGAGATTTATTTTAGGGAGACATTCATACAGTTTTATTATCTCAGTCAAACTGCGTGCCTTTAAAAATAAGCTTCACTGTTAACTGAGAAAATACAGAAAGGTTAAACCATCTTTGGCTAATCAATATGAGCTGCAAATTTCTGTTGTCAGAGAAGTCTAGTTACACTTATTGACTAACTGCATGCATTAAGGGGAGTGTATTTACCAATATAAAGGCTTTTGCTCCTGAGGCCTCAAAAGACAACATGGAAAGCATTTAAAATGGTCAATATCCTGATCTTCCATCCCTCTTCCCCACCCTCCAACTCATCCTTTCCTCAGTACAAAACCACTTAGCTTGAACATTCTGCACGTTCTTTTTTCTTTGCCAACCTGGAATTGCACAGGTGTTGAAGATAACATTCTGTCAGTATGACAGGAGTTCATTATAGATTGCACAAATCTAGAATGTAGAGAGCATGTGTGTCAAACTTGGTTTGTACCGTGATTAAGGCCTTGAACAGAAGATATATCATAATATCAATTGTCTAATTACATTGCTAATGTCTCCACATTATGCATTTCAGTCACCAACGTCAGATCAATTGGATGTCTAATGATACCTGCTAAAAATTATGGTGATGAAGATAATGACATTCATTATAAAATAAAACAAGAACAACAAACAGATTTTTGTAAATAAGAGATATTTTCTTCCAAGTTTTAACCGAGCAAAAGCAGACAAAGCACTCTCTTAAGGTGAAATTCAATAAAGTCCGTCTGGCTTCTCTGCCACAGGAGCCCCCCACAGAAATCAATGTGTCAACACTTGTTCTGCCTTCTGTGCTTCAGAAGCCAGACATATGTTATTATTGAATCCTGCCCTGAGTCAATAGGTGGGTATCAATGATTGAAGTACTGTGGCAGGGTAGGAATGAGTGCCAGCAACCTCATTACTTTGAAAGTTTGCCCACCTCGTGATTTTTATTTCAGTCATGTTTTTCTGTGGACTTCCCAAACACCTTTTCTAACATGTCAAGCTTTTTGGGGTTGTGTTTGGAAAGTCTTTATCTCAACTAGATTACTCATCCATTTGGAATAGACTTGAATTCCTGCACTGACATTTTGACTGAGACCCCTGATGAGATAAATGTATCCCAGGTATTGTGATTTGAAAACCAGTGCGTCTTCCCCAGTTATTTTTTGAACAACTTTATACTGCGTGCAGAGATAGACTTAATTCGTCCCTATCATTTAAGTCCCAATCGGTCCCTATTCCAATGTGAGGAACTGTATTCTGGCCACATGACTGCTGAGAATGAGTACTGTAACTTCACTATCTGTGTGAAGTATTACATGTAATACAACTCAAATTCTAAGTAAATTATTTTTCTATGTAGCTAAGCAATCATCCGATTGGAAATGTTTGTCTCTCCTTCCTATTTTCCTTGCTCTAAATAGCATCCAAGATGTTTTACTCTCAGAGTAATATTTATTTAACTTCCAAGAGATAAGACAAGTTGACTCACATATAAATATGGTGAGGGAACATTATAGAAAATTAATAAGTTATTTATGGCATTATCCTATGTTAATAAAGACTCCTTTTTGGAGTGAGCCAAAATAGTGAAGGACAAAGCAGAGAACATATGAAAGCTTAAAAGTTACAACAGGCCTATTTAAAAAATGGGCTGGGCTATAGTATGAGAAGGAAATAAGCACTTAGTACAGTGCTCTGCACACAGTAAGCGCTCAATAAATATGATTGAATGAATGAAATGTATAGTGTAACCATACGGAGAGAGTAAAAATACCTATCTTTACAGGAAAGATAGCCCCCTGGTAGTCTGGTAAATTAAGTGCGTAAGTTCTTCATTGGTATGGCACCCAAAAAAAAAAAAAATTGGACTTCCTAGCAAATGACCAAATTTAGTAAAATACTTTTCTGCTCAATTGTTTAGATTCATAGGACTGTTTGCTGATCCCATTTGGAGACTGTGAGCTGTTGTTTCTAGACTGTGAGCCCATTGTTCATCATCATCATCATCAATCGTATTTATTGAGCGCTATGTGCAGTGCACTGTACTAAGCGCTTGGGAAGTACAAATTGGCAACATCTAGAGACAGTTCCTACCCAACAGTGGGCTCACAGTCTAAAAGGGGGAGACAGAGAACAAAACCAAACATACTAACAAAATTAAATAAATAGAATAGATATGTACAAGTAAAATAAATAAATAAGTAAATAGAGTAATAAATATGTACAAACATATATACGTATATACATTGTTGAGTAGGGACCGTCTCTGTAAGTTGCTGATTTGCACTTCCCAAGCACTTAGTACAGTGCTCTGCACACAATAAGTGCTCAATAAATAAGATTGAATGAATGAAGGAGACAGTTTAACAGGTTGTCAGAGAGGACAAACAGCTATGCTAGTGAATAGGGAGAGTTAGTCAGGGCTGGCCACTTACAGCTGGAAGAACGTGTGTGGTTTAAATGAAGTGGATTATGCTACTGAACCTAAAAGATTTAGTAGAAAGATCAAAGACCTGAGAGTTTGAAGATCTGGTCTCGAATCCCAGCTTGCCTCTTTCCTGTTGTGAGACCTTGGGCAAGTTTTAATTTCTCTGTGCCTGTTACCTCATCTGTAGAATGGGGAGTCAATGCTTATCCTTATCCAATGCTTATGGGGGAGCAGCGTGGCTCAGTGGAAAGAGCACGGGCTTTGGAGTCAGAGGTCATGGGTTCAAATCCCGGCTCCGCCACATGTCTGCTGTGTGATCTTGGGCAAGTCACTTCACTTCTCTGAGCCTCTGTTACCTCATCTGTAAAATAGGGATTAAGACTGTGAGCCCCACGTGGGACAACCTGATCACCTTGTATCCACCCCAGCAGTTAGAACAGTGCTTTGCACATAGTAAGCGCTTAATAAATGCCATCATCATCATCATCATCCTTTGGAATACAATCCATACCCTTTGGGCATGAGGTATTCACCCCCTCAGTCACACAGCACTAATGTGCTTATCAATAAACTATTTATTTAGGATAATATCTCCCCCTCTAGATCGTAAGCTCCTTGTGGGCAGGGGGCATGTATGCCAACTCTTTTTTACAGTATTCTCCCAAGGACTTAATACAATGATTTGTACGTAGTAAGTGCTTAATAAATACCATTGATTGATTGTTCTTCTTCCTACTTCAGCTAAGACTCCTGTGTCGGACAGACACTGTGTCCAACTTAATCATCTTATATCTATCCCAGTTCTTAGTACAGTGTTTGGCACATAGTAAATGCTTAAATAACCAAATTATGATTATATCCATATGCTCTTTTCCCCCTTAGGGTCTCACACAGCATCGGATGGAGGCTCTAATAGACCTGAACAAAAGGATTCCTGTGAGTATACTTTCATCCTGGCACTGTAGAGATTAAGTGGAGTGGACAGGGGTTGAGGGGTGCGTTGCTATCAGGATGACCACAAAGTGAATTTCTACCAACTCTAGGGCAGCAGCTGATCCTTCTGCCCCTTAGTTATAACAGTCCTAGTGCCCAGTATAGCTTGGTTCAGGTCCAGCCCCTCAGTAACATTTCTGATTATGCAAAATGGCCACTAAAATGCACAATTTTGTTGTCCTTTAGATTTGATTATTTCTGGGTGTTCCAAAACTCACTTTTGATCGGTGAAATAACTATCCGAATCCTCAGGTGGGCCCCCAAATAATTTGTCATGTGCCTAACAACTATCTCTCTTAAAATTAAAATGCGGGATTGCTTCCTGTCATATTATTCACTTATGGACCAGGAGTCCTGCAAGGCAGTGGAAATTATCCAGGTCTACAAGAACTTTGTGTGCCAGAGATGATGGTGATCAGATGGGAGTGGAATCATTAAAATGCTTTGGAACAGTACTGAGTGGCACAGTCTTTGCCAAGAATAGGGATATTTATCTCAATAGTTGAGTTCTGGCCCCCACTCACTGCTTTAAATTACAATCTTGTAAAGATTCTGTAGAAGAATGAGAAGCCTGTGGAAGTCAACATGCTACCAGTCTGCCATGAAGCAAGTGACACTAATGCCCAGAAGGCTAAATTTGTTTTGTTGTGGTTTTCATTTCCTATTTAGAAAAAAAAAAAACATACACAAACGTCTATGTTATTTTTTAGAAAAGCTCAGGGATGGAATAAGCAGTGATCCAATTTGGCATTCCTGGGTTGAAATGATTCACAGAGATTTCCTTTCAGGATTTCAGGTGCACCAGAGCTAAGCAGAGAGACAGCAGGAGATTTCATTTAATGAGCAATAAATATAATTTGGATTTTGCTGGAACATTAATTCTGCATGGTAGTAAAATGTATTTGTAATAGTAAAGGAAGTGTTAACTTTAAAAGAACAAAACGCTTTCAGTGCTTTTACTTTTTTAAAAACGACTGCACAACTATCCTCTCAATCTAATTCTAAAAAAATACTTTTCAAATAGAAACTCAGCCATTTTTATTTGGGAGGTTGAAGCGTGGTGTGATTATCTGAGGGCTCTTAAAATTGGCAGAGAAAACATCCAAATTGTGGAGACTGTGGCAGGGTTGGCTGCTAACAATTGACCACGCAAAGCACAAACATATTTCCCACCCTCCGGTTCCATACCGTGACAACACAGTAGGTTGATTGTACATGTGGCATTTTCTGGGACATTCCCACCTTTCAGTGAGTGATGTCACGACCTTGCACAGCATAAACCACTGAGAAAATTAGAAATCCATTGTGACCTCCCCCTCCTCCAGACCCTGGGACTATAGGGTTTACCTGGGGTGACCTCTGACCTCTCCCAATCGCTACTGTGTTCCCCTCTCAAGTCTCTTAGCACACATGTCTCTTGGGACTAAGGCTGGAAAGTTTTAAATGTTTGATCGGCCACTTTGCGCTATTCCGGGCTACTACAGCACAACTCTGTCCCCATCATTCCTTCCCTAAAGTGGCTGTTTAACTCACTCAACTGCTGCGAGTTTTAGTTTGCCTTCTTGAAGATGCACATGTTTGGGGAAACTCAAGACGTAGTACTCACAGTAGCTGATAATTGCATGTAGGCACCCATCAATCAATCAATCAATTGTATTTATTGAGAGCTTACTGTGTGCAGAGCACTGTACTAAGCGCTTGGGAAGTACAAGTTGGCAACATATAGAGATGGTCCCTACCCAACAGTGGGCTCACAGTCTAGAAGGGGGAGACCCATGCACACAACCGCTTTTCCCAATAAGATGCTCTGCTCTAGACAATCAGTCGATGGTATTGAAATTGAGTACTTACTGTGAGCAGAGCACTGCGTGGCTCAGTGGAAAGAGCACGGGCTTTGGAGTCAGAGGTCATGGGTTCGAATCCCAGCTCTGCCAATTGTTAGCTGTGTGACTTTGGGCAAGTCACTTAACTTCTCTGTGTCTCAGTTCCCTCATCTGGAAAATGGGGATTAAGACCATGAGCCCCCCCGTGGGACAACCTGATCGCCTTGTAACCTTCCCAGCTCTTAGAACAGTGCTTTGCACATAGTAAGCGCTTAATAAATGCCACCATTATTATTACTATGAGAGCTGCGGGGGTTTCTAGATTTAAACTCTGTTGAGGGCCAGGATTGTGTCTACCAACTCATTGCATTGTAATAATTATGGTTTTTCTTTAATGCTTACTATGCGCCAACCACTGTTCTAAGCGCCGGGACAGATAAAAGTTAGTCAGTTTGGACACAGTCCCTGTACACAGAAAGAGCATAATATGTACTAGTGACAGATTGAGAATTCAATACATTTGGAAGACATGATCCCCTGACCACAAGAAACATACAATCTAGCTAGACAGAGTAACACTGTCTGATGAACAACTCCTATTCAGCCAACAAGTTCTGCCCAAAACACAAAATGTAAACATTCGGTAGGGCAGAACCCCGAGCATTTTATTATCTTCTAATTATGTTTACTAAGCACCTACATGCGCTTAAAACAACACTTGGAAGGCTGGATTATTCAGGGAACAATGAGTGGCATAATATTGATTAAAAGAAAATCAGTCCTGGTAGTTTCTAAGTGAATGTTTTATGAGCTTGTGAGTAATCAGTGTGATCCGGCCTCTTTGCCATTAATTAGATTGCGTTTAAGACGTACTTTAAAAAATAGTTCGTATGTCAACAATTGCAGACTGCCACTGTTGTCTTCTTTCTTTACCCAGACAAATTGATAACTGTTTATTTTTAGACAACAGACATAATAGATGTCATTCTGAAATATATTTACTGAAATCCAAATAAGTTGTCATCATTTATAACAAGATGCTAATACAAATCTCTAGCCTTTAAGGCCTCATAGTCTGTAAAAAATTACTGTCATTATTATTTTTAATAATGATTATTACCACAGTGTTTGTCGCACATTATAGGCCTAACAGATACAATTATTGTGGTAGATACAACGCAATCTTATCAGATTAAATCATTGTCCCATACGGGACAGAGAAGCAGCGTGGCTCAGTGGAAAGTGTCAGAGGTCATGGGTTCAAATACCGGCTCCGCCAATTGTCAGCTGTGTGACTTTGGGCAAGTCACTCATTTCTCTTTGCCTCAGTTCCCTCATCTGTAAAATGGGGATTAAGACTGTGAGCCCCACGTGGGGCAACCGGATCACTTTGTAACCTCCCCAGTGCTTAGAACAGTGCTTCGCACGCAGTAAGCGCTTAATAAATGCCATCATCATCATTATTATTATTCTCTGTGCCTTATTTCCCTCATCTGCGAAGTGGGGATTCAATACCTGTTCCCCCTCCTACTTAGGCGAGCCCCATGTGGGACATGATTATCTTATATTCACCCAGTGCTTAATACAATGCTTGGCACATAGTAAGCACTTAACAAATACCACAATTAGTAGTATTATATGGAGCTTGCAGACTAAGGGGGAGAGAGAACAGTTATATAATCCCTATTTTAAAGATGAGGTAACTGAAAAAACTGAGGCACAGATAAGTGACTTGCCCTTGGTCACACAGCAGTCCAGTAGTGGAGCTGGGTTTAGGGTCCTGATTCTTAGTCTGGGGTGCTTTACACTAAGTCACACTTCTTAGTTGTACTTTGTATTTCCATATTCTGCCATGTCACTTACCTGAAACTTTCTCAAATTTTAAATGTTCATCATTGTAAAGACGAAGCTTCGGAAGTGAAGTGTGTATGCTCCATGAGTGAGGATTTCACCGAAAAGCTTGGTGAGTAACTGCCACTCACTTCCACATTATAATAATAATACTGTTGGTATTTGTTAAGCGCTCACTATGTGCCAACCACTGTTCTAAGCGCTGGGGTAGATACAAGGTAATCAGGTTGTCCCACGTGGGGCTCACAGTCTTCATCCCCATTTTACAGATGAGGGAACTTGAGGGCCAGAGAAGTTAAGCGGCTTGCCCAAAGTCACACAGCAGACAAGCGGTGGAGCTAGGATTAGAACCTATTACCTCTGACTCCCAAGCCCGTGCTATTTCCACTAAGCCACGCTGCTTCTCTAAAATGATGGCATTTGGTAAGTGCTTACTATGTGCCAAGCACTGTTCTAAGCACCGTGGTAGATCCAAGGTAAGCAGGTTGTCCCACGTGCACACAGTAAGAGCATAATATGTACTGGTGACAGATTGAGAATTCAATACATTTGGAAGACATGATCCCCTGACCACAAGAAACATACAATCTAGCTAGACAGAGTAACATTGTCTGATGAACAACTCCTATTCAGCCAGCAAGTTCTACCCAAAACACAAAATGTAAACATTCGGTAGGGCAGAACCCTGAGCATTTTATTATCTTCTAATTATGTTTATTAAGCACCTACATGCGCTTAAAACAACACTTGGAAGGCTGGATTATTCAGGGAACAATGACTGGCATAATATTGATTAAAAGAAAATCAGTCCTGGTAGTTTCTAAGTGAATGTTTTATGAGCTTGTGAGTAGTCAGTGTGATCCGGCCTCTTTGCCATTAATCCCCATTTTACGGATAAGGTAATTGAGGCACAGAAAATTCAAGTGACTCGCCTAACGTCACATAGCAGACAAGTGGCGGAGTCGGGATTAGAACCCACAACCGGGCTCTTTCCACTAAGCCACGCTGCATTATGTGCATGAAGAGACACTTCCCTGTGAAAAGACTGGTGCACGTGCCACTTTCAAAGCCTAAACTTGTTTCCGAGACTTTCTCTTGGCATCCTGGTCTTTGTGAAGCCTCCACTTTAGGATAGCAAGCTCAGCAGGCCGGTCTGTCTGCTGCTGATGTTCCTCAACTGTCTGCTGCTATTGATGCCACTATATCGTTTCCTTCCATCACTTGTTCCGCTCAGCCTGCTTGTAAGAAAAGGCTTACAACCTTCTAAGCAGCTAAGTAGTCATCAATCAATCAACAGCATTTATTAAATGCTCATTGCGTTCAGAAGCAGCACGGTCTAGTGGATAGATCACTGGTTTGAGAGTCAGAAGGACCTGGGTTCTAATCTTCCACTTGTATGCTGTGTGACCTTGGGCAAGTCATTTAACTACTCGGTTCTTCCTTCTCCTCATCTGTAAAATGGGGATTAAGTTGGGCAAGTCATTTAACTACTCGGTTCTTCCTTCTCCTCATCTGTAAAATGGGGATTAAGTTTGTGCGCCCCACCCGGGAACTGTGTCCAACCCAATTGGCTTGCATCCACCCTGGTGCTTAGTACATTGTCTGTCACATAGTAAGTGTTTAACAAATACCCCAATTAATAATAATAATAATGATAATGGCATTTATTAAGCACTTATTATATGCAAAGCACTGTTCTAAGCGCTGGGGAGCTTACAAGGTGATCAGGTTGTCCCATGGGGGGCTCACAGTCTTAATCCCCATTTTACAGAAGAGGTCCCTGAGGCCCAGAGAAGTTAAGTGACCTGTCCAAAGTCACACAGCTGACAATTGGCGGAGCTGGGGTTTGAGCCCGTGACCTCTGACTCCAAAGCCCGGGCTCTTTCCACTGAGCCACGCTGTTGTTACTCAGAGCACTATACTAAGCACTTGGGGAAGTACAAGATAACATGGTTTTCAGTTTTCAGTAGGATATAAAAATGAGTTTAGAGTTTTCAGTAGGATATAAAAATGTACTACAGATAGGAGAAATAGCAGAGTATAAAGTATCTACATTGTAAACTTTTAATTTGATGGCATTTATGAAGCTACTATTTGCCAGGCACTCTAAAACACGAGGGTAGACACAAGATAAACAGCTGGACATAGTACATAGTCCCTGTCTCACAGACGGTTCACATTCTTAGTCCCCATTTTACAATGGAGGTAACTGTGGCACAGAGAAGTTAAGTGACTTGCCCAAGGTCTCATTGTAGACAAGTGACAAAACCAGGATTATAACCCTGTCTTCCGATGCCTTTTCCACTAGGCTTTTCTGCTTCTCCTTGCGACGGGTAATGAATCTACCAACTCGGTTGTAATAATGATAATTTAATAATGATAATACTTGTTAAGCATTTGCTATGTGCCAAGCACTGTTCTAAATGCTAGGATACATACAAAATAGTCCCTGTCCCACAGAGGGCTCACAGTCTTAATCCCCATTTCACAGATATGATGGGCACAGAGAAGTTAAGTGACTTGCCCAAGGTCACACAGCAAACAACTGGCAGAACAGGGATTTGAACCCAAATCCTTCTGACTCCAGGCTCATGCTCTATCCACTAGTCCATGCTGTTTATCTGCACGTAGTAAGTGCTCAATAAACACCATTGATATTGATTGATTTACTGATATACAAAAGTTCCGGGGGCTGATAGACAAAAGTTCAATCCAGTGCTTAAAGGAGATGCTTAGGAAATGATATCTAATAATAGTGGCATTTGTTAAGCACTTATTGTGTGCCAAGCACTGTCCTAAACAGTGGGATGGATTCAAGCAAATCAGGTTGGACACAGTCCCTGTCCCACTCACAGTTTTAATCCCCATTTGCCAGATGAGGAAACTGAGGCACGGAGCAGTAAAGTGACTTGGCCACCATCACAGAGCAGACAAGTGGCAGAGCCGGGATAAGAACCAGCTCCTCCTGATTCCCAGACCCGGGCTCTATCCATTAGGCCATGCTGATCTCAATACTCGTACTCCCCTGTTTTAGAGGAATTTTAACGCTATTCTAAATTTTCAAACAACTGGGTTTTATTGACCCCTCGGAATAAGCGGGAGACCTATGTGCTCCTGGTTGGTGGGGTGATCCTGA
This sequence comes from Tachyglossus aculeatus, assembly GCF_015852505.1. Taxonomy (NCBI): domain Eukaryota; kingdom Metazoa; phylum Chordata; class Mammalia; order Monotremata; family Tachyglossidae; genus Tachyglossus; species Tachyglossus aculeatus. The sequence goes on from NC_052075.1 coordinate 12,884,072, forward strand.
AATCCCAGAAGAGCACTGTCACTCAGAAGAAGTCTGTTAGGAACTCAGCCTGGGACCAGAAGCCCTGAAGGAGTTGTGGAGACCCATTGCAGTTCTCTTACAGCTGAGAGGACTCACTCTGCCAAAGGAGAAAGCCAGTTTAATTAGCCGATAAAAGTTCTCTGGCTTCTGGTTGGAGTACAAAGGTCCTGGTTTAAGAGTGGCCCGGAGGAAAAGATGTAGTGATTAATTGCTGTGCCCTGCCTTGCAGTTAATAAAGTTGTGACTTTAGTACGTACTCACCTTAGAACTCTGGAGAGTTCGCTCTTCCTGCCGGAAGGGCCTTGGCTCTAGAAGTGAATATTTTTTTTTTACAGCAAAATGTTTCATCCTTAGTAAATTAATCCTCCAGGCATATTGTGGGGAGAGAGAGAGAGAGAGAGGAGAGAGAGAGCGAGGAAGAGAGAGAGACTGTCTTATTCCCACCTGTATATTTTCCCCCAGGAATCAATGGTAGTTATTGAGTTCTTACAATGTGCTGAGCACTGTGAAAAACACCCATGTATGTTCAACACAGCAGAGTTGGTAAATGTGATCCCTTTCCACAAGAAGCTTATAGTCTAAAGGGGGAGATAGTTTAGAAATAGGGGAAAAGGTGTCTAAGAATATTTATCTAAGTATTGTGGGACTGGGGTGAGTTTCAGTGCTTACTACATACAGTGCTCTATGCACAATGAGCACTTAAGAATTGTTCTTATTATCATCAATCGTATTTATTGAGCTCTTACTATGTGCAGAGCACTGTACTAAGCGCTTGGGAAGTACAGCTTCTGTCCTCTGTGTAGCACATTGTGAAACCCAGAGATACAATTTGTGCTACGCAGAATGGTTAGAGAAATACAATCAATCCTGGTACTACTTAGGGTGACAGTATCATTTTCTTTGTAACCTCTGTCATTTGTTACGATGATATCTTATTAACAGGAAGCAACATGACCTAGAGGAAATTGCTCAGGGGTTTCAGGGGTCCTGGGTTCTAAGCTTTGCTCTCTGTCAATTGTGAGCTGGGTGACCTTGGGCAAGACACTTAATCTCTCTGTCTCATTTTCCTCATCTATTAGTTATCCCTCCATCAGACTGTGAGCTATACATTGCAAAGGGACTGTATCGGACTTATAGCTAGTCCCAACTCTTAGTGCAACGGTTGAATAAAGTGCTTCACAAATGTCACAAATATCATTAACTCTTGGTGCTAGGTTGTTTAATTTCAGAGTTTTACAGCCTGTGAAATTAGGAAGAACTTGTACTCGGTTTTGGATTTAGGAGACATTTTGCCAATTGAAGTTTCAGTTATGCATATTAAATCCACCAGTACCTTATAAATTAACATCCGATTCACCAATGTGTGATGCCAGCAGTGATGACTTTCGTGATGATGATCAAGACTGTGAGCCCGTTGTTGGGTAGGGACCGTCTCTATAAGTTGCCAACTTGTACTTCCCAAATGCTTAGTACAGTGCTCTGCACACAGTAAGCACTCAATAAATATGATTGAATGAATGAACAAATGCCACAAATATCATTTAACCCTTGGTGCTAGGTGCTTCATTTCAGAATTTTACAGTCTGTGAAATTAGGAAGAACTTGTCTTAGGGTTTTGGATTTAGGAGACATTTTACCAATTCAAATTTAGGTTATGCATATTAAATCCACCAGTACCTTATAAATTAACATCTGATTCATGAAAGTGTGATGCCAGCAGTGATGACTTTCGTGATGATGATCATGATGATTTATTTAATATCATATCTTGGAGAAAACCAGATTTTTTGCATCTGACCTGAGCTTCTGTATGTTCTGAATAGGACTGGTGTGGGATCCAAAGCAACAGACTTCTGGATAGAATTTCTCAGCCTTCTATGGACTTGCAGAAAATCAAAGAGTGAGCTCTGCAAGCTTGACGGAGAGCCACTTGGGGTTGTGTTTGATAAGTGAAGCCTTCTTAAGGAAAGAGCACCTTGTCCTATCACCCGATCCACAATATTTGGGCTGCTCTCCGTGACTTATGAGTAGTCCTGCACAAACCACAAACTCAATAATCTATTCCACCGAACAGATTCTTGGTCCTGAAGTCAAAGGAGCAAAATCCATCCACTCTCAGAGCCAATCTGTTTCATCTGGAAAGAGTAGAATTTACTCTGTAATTCATACGCATTCACTCAGAGGGCTATTGTCTCCAAAGTTTTTGAGCTAAATTACCAGATTTTCTTACCCCAAGGCTCAGGAGAAATCAGGGCGGTGTAAAATCGGGGCTGTCATTTAGCAAAATGTGGCTTCTTGGGACAGTTAGTTCATCGAAGCCGGCCTTCTCTTAATCATCAGCTCCCCCTGAAATGCCTGTCCCCTTTTTGTCCTCAAAGTCAAAGAAAAATTTGCCAACCAAGATTACTCTCCCCTGACTCACCATAATTTTCGAATTCTTAAAACGGTGATCTGAACACAATATTCCCATAACAATCGCTGGTTAAAGTGATGATGATATTTCATATAAAGGTGAGAAGTCAATGCAAAGTTATACTACAACACAACTTACTTTTGAAAGAATTTGGATTATTGCTTCTTTAATATGAAAATCAATAACAATGATAAAAGGGGTTTCTCTTCATTTTCTCACTGAATCCGTATTTTCCCAGTTTTGTTTGCAAGTTAATATATCACCCATTAAGCACTTGTCAAGTGCAAATATTTCAGTTTGGTGTAAACCGATGTTCTTTGCAGGAAAATGGAATATTTGAAAAATCTGAGTTAGTATTTTCTCATTTTCCAACATTAATCACACTCTGAATTGTCAAATAAAAGGGAGTATGGTGAACCCCAAGTTAACATGACTGTCACTTAGCTTTAATCAATCAATGGTATTTATTGAGTGTTTATTATGTGCAGAGCACTGTGCAAAGCACGTGGGAGAGTACAATACAACAGAATTAACAGACATGTTCCCTGCCCATAATGAGCTTAAAGTCTAGAGGGGAAGATACAGAGGAAATTAGCATCTTCAACACATTTAGGAAGAGAAAGTTCATTTTTCAGAACAGCTTGGCCTGGTGGAAGCAACAAGTGGCTGAGAGACTTGGGACCTGGGTTCTAATCCTAGCACTGCCACTTTTCAGCTCTAAACTATAAATTCGTTATGGGCAGGGAACACATCTACCAACTCTGTTACATTATACTCTCTCAAGTGCTTAGTACAATGCTCTGCATACAGTCAGTGCTCAATAAATGCGATTGAGTGATTGATTGCTGTGTGACAAGTCACTGAACTTCTCTGTGCAGCAGTTCTTTATCTACAAATTGGGAATTAAATACTTGTTCTTTCTCCTTCTAAGACTGTGAGCTCCATGTGGATCAGGGATATATGTATAACCTGATTGATTATCTGGTATCTACCCCGGCAATTAGCACAGTGCCTGGCACATAGTAAGTGATTAATAAACACCATAATTAGGAGCAAAGTAAAGAGAGAAAATGATTACTGAGAAAGGATAGGACTGACATAAATTCGTTTTTTATTCTATCAGGGACACTATGAGGAAGGGTTTTAGTAATAATAGTGATAATAGTAATAATCATGATAATATTTGTTAAGCACTTACTATGTGTCAAGCACTGTGCTAAATGTTGGGGATGATACCAGATAATCAAGTTGGCCCCTGTTCCACACAGGTTCACAGCCTAAGAAGGAGGGGGAACAGGTATTGAATTTCCATTTTACAGATGAGCTAACAGGCACAGAGAAGACTGAACTCCTTATCTTCCCTCCCAAACCCTGCCCTCTCCCTGACTTTCCCATCACTGTAGACGGCACTATCATCCTTCCCGTCTCACAAGCGCGCAAACTTGGTGTCATCGTTGACTCTGCTCTCTCGTTCACCCCTCAAATCCAGTCCATCACCAAAACCTGCTGGTCTCACCTCCACAACATCGCCAAGATCCGCCCTTTCCTCTCCATCCAAACTGCTACCCTGCTTGTTCAATCTCTCATCCTATCCCGACTGGATGACTGCATCAGCCTCCTCTCTGATCTCCCATCCTCCTGTCTCTCCCCACTTCAGTCTATACTTCATGCTGCTGCCCGGATCATCTTTGTACAGAAACACTCTGGGCATGTTACTCCCCTCCTCAAAAATCTCCAGGGGCTACCAGTCAACCTACGCATCAAGCCAAAACTCCTCACTCCCGGCTTCAAGGCTGTCCATCTCCTCACCCCCTCCTACCTCACCTCCCTTCTCTCCTTCTCCAGCCCAGCCCGCACCCTCTGCTCCTCTGCCACTAACCTCCTCACTGGGCCTCGTTCTCGCCTATCCCACTGTCAATCCCTGGCCCACATCCTTCCCCTGGCCTGGAATGCCCTCCCTCCGTACACCCGCCAAGCTAGCTCTCTTCCTCCCTTCAAAGCCCTACTGAGAGCTCACCTCCTCCAAGAGGCCTTCCCAGACTGAGCCCCCTTTTTCGTCTTCCCCTCCCCATCCCCTAGCCCTACCTCCTTTCCGTCCCCACAGCACCTGTATATACGTTTGTACAGATTTAATACTCAATTTATTTTACGTGTACATATTTACTATTCTATTTATTTTGTCAATGATGTGCATCTAGCTTTACTTCTACTTATTCTGATGACTTGACACCTGACCACATGTTTTGTTTTGTTGCCTGTCTCCCCCTTCTAGACTGTGAGCCCGTTGTTGGGTAGGGACTGGCTCTATATGTTGCCAACTTGTACTTCCCAAGTGCTTAGTACAGTGCTCTGCACACAGTAAGTGCTCAATAAATACAATTGAATGAGTGAATGAAAGTGATTAGCCCAATGTGCCATAATAGACATGTGGTGGAGCTGGGATTAGAACCCAGGTCCTTTGACTAATAGATCTGTACTCTTTCCCCTAGGCCTCTTTAGATACTCAATATATGCTAAAGGTTGCCAGTTGCCAAAGTATTTAAACATTTACAACATCTTATTGTGATCCATTGGGCCTGCATATAAGGTACCCTTACTGAAGGGTAGGGACTGTCTCTACATGTTGCCAATTTGTACTTCCCAAGCGCTTAGTACAGTGCTCTGCACACAGTCAGCGCTCAATAAATACGATTGATGATGATGATGAATACAATGAATATCACGCATCAGAAGGAGTCATTTTAAATATGATTTACTATTTTCAAATGATGCTCGCCAGCAATGATTTATATCTTTTTAATCCTTTCCAGCACGAAGAAGATCGAATCACTATTTTGACCACCCACAATATGTAAATATATTCAAAAATAGGAATTTTTTTGGTTGATGTCTTCCGGCGCCTCTGCCAACAACCAAGAATGGAGAGCCTGAGAACCAGATACACTTCGAAAGATTCTGATTCTAGCTATTTGAGTCACAAAGGACTTAGGGATGTTTAAGCATGTAAATAATTTTAATAGCCTTTTATTTATTTTCAGAAAATGATTTAGTTGTTTGCTGGGATTATCCACTTAATCAGCAACAGCTCACGAGCTTGTATTAGTCATCCAAAGATGACATTTCCTACAGTGATACAAGAAGGCAAATTTGAGGTCTTTGCTCGGGCTGGGAAGCAATGCTGTCTAGTGTAAGAGCTCAGGTCTAGAAATCAGGAACCTGGTGTGCTAATCACAGTTATGCCACTTGCCTGCTCTGTGACTTTGGGCAAGTCATTTAAATTACAATAATAATCATGATGGTATTTGTTAAGCACTTACTATGTGCCAAGCACTGTTCTAAGCACCAGGGGAGATACAACGTAATCAAGTCATCCCACATGGGGCTCACAGTTTTAATCTCCACTTTACCGATGAGGTAACTGAGGCCCAGAGAAGTTAAGTGACTTGCCTAAAGTCACACAGCTGACAAGAGACAGAGCAGGATAAGAACCCACAACCTCTGACTCCCAAGCTCATGCTCTTTCCATTAAGCCACATTGCTTTTCAAATAAAGGTAATCAGGTTGTCCCACGTGGGGCTCACAGTTCTAATCCCCATTTTACAGATGAGGTTAACTGAGGCGCAGAGAAGTTAAGTGGCTTATGTGCACCTCAGTTTCCTCTTTTGAAAAATCAAGATTAAATGCCTTCCTCTTATTTAGACCTTGATCCCTATGTAGGATAGCGACAGATATTACTATTATTATTGTTATATTATTATTAGATACAATTACCTTAAAAACGATCATCTCATGGTAGGTTTTACATCTGTCCAGTGTCAGCGTGGCTCAGTGGAAAGAGCCCGGGCTTTGGAGTCAGGGGTCATGAGTTCAAATCCCGGCTCTGCCAATTGTCAGCTGTGTGACCTTGGGCAAGTCACTTAACCTATCTGTCCCTCAGTTACCTCATCTGTAAAATGGGGATTCTCTGGGCCTCAGTTCCCTCATCTGTAAAATGGGGATTAAGACTGTGAGCCCCCCGTGGGACAACCTGATCACCTTTTAACCTCCCCAGAGCTTTGAACAGTGCTATGCATATAGCAAGCAATTAATAAATGCCATTATTATTATTATGCTGCAGGCTGGAAAGTAGATAGTAGATCTATCTACTAGTAGATAGTAGAAAGTAGATAGCAGATAGTAATCTGCTCTGCAAAGGGGGGAATATGGGAAAGAGGGGAGAGAGTATTTTTTCATTTATTTCTACTAATGTATACTACTAATAATAATAATGGCATCTATTAAGCACTTACTATGTGCAAAGCACTGTTCTAAGCGCTGGGGAGGTTACAAGGTGATCAGGTTGTCCCATGGGGGGCTCACAGTCTTAATCCCCATTTTCCAGATGAGGTAACTGAGGCGCAGAGAAGTTGACTGACTTGCCCAAAGTCACACAGCTGACAATTGGCGGAGCCGGAATTTGAACCCCTGACCTCTGACTCCAAAGCCTGTGCCCTTTCCACTGAGTTGGAAAACTCCCCAGATCATCTAGCAAGGGAATAAGCTGCCTATATGGGTGGGCTTTAATCAAGGCAAGCACACCTCATTTGCATTATAGCTAAAGACTAAATTAGTGAAGTTGGTTCACATTCACAAAATTTGTATGCACTAAAGGATATTTTCACAAAGAAATCAGGCTACTTCTTTTTTCATCCTCTTTGGATTTCGTACAGGGAGTCCTCGACTCAAAACATTTTGAGTTTAGATACCTACAACATTTCTACCACTACATCCCACTACAATTTAATAACACTCAATTTTGTCAAACTGCTAGCCTTCTTTCTGGCATTAGCTGCAGCGAAACAGGTGGGGAATTGGGGGGTTAACAGGAGCTGCAAGTAAATAGGGAAACCTTCTTAGAAACTGATTAGAAGGGGAATTCATTCATTCAATCGTATTTATTGAGCACTTACTGTGTGCAGAGCACTGTACTAAGCACTTGGGAAGTACAAGTTGACAACATTTAGAGACGGTCCCTACCCAACAAAGGGCTCACAGTCTAGAAGGGGGAGACAGACAACAAACCATGTGGACAGGTGTCAAGTGGTCAGAACAAATACAATAAAAGCTAAATGCACAAATGCTAAATGGGAATAAGGGGGAAAGTATAAAGAAGTGGAAGGGGGGAGCAGGAGAAGCTGGAAGAGAGAAGGGGTAGGAGAAGGGAAACAGCGTGGCTTAGTGGAAAGAGCCCGGGCTTGGGAATCAGAGGATGTGGGTTCTCATCCCAGCTCTGCCACCTGTCTGCTGTGTGACCTTGGGCAAGTCACTTAACTTCTCTGGGCCTCAGTTACCTCATCTGTAAAATGGGGATTAAGACTGTGAGCCCCAGTGGGACAACCTGATTACCTTGTATCTACCCCAGCACTTAGAACAGTGTTTGGCACATAGTAAGCACTTAACAAATACCATCATAATTATTATTATTATTACCTGATAGGCCCTGGAAGTCATCTAGGGAGAAGGAGAGGACATTAATAGGTCTGTGGTCAAATAGAGGGTACGAAGAACTAGAGGTCAGGAGGCAGTCTCTCAATCTGGCCCTGTCACTGCTTGCTGAATGACCTTGGATCAGCCTTCATTCAATTTGTCTGTGACTCAGTTTCCTCAACTGTCAAATGAAGTATAAATACCTTGCCCTTTGGGACTAAGAGCCTAATAATAATAATAATAATGATAATAATAATAATAATAATAATAATGACATTTATTAAACACTTACTATGTGTAAAGCACTGTTCTAAGCCCTGGGGTGGTTACAAGGTGATCAAGTGGTCCCACTGGGGGCTCACATCTTAATGCCCATTTTACAGATAAGGGAACTGAGGCACAGAGAAGTTAAGTGACTTGCCCAAGGTCACACAGCCTCTGTGGGACAGAGACTGTGCCTGACCTGATTACGTTCCATCTATCCCCAAAATTAGTACAGTGCTTTTTTTCTTTATATTTATGTGCTTACTATGTGTCAGGCACTGTTTTAAGTGCCGGGGTAGAGGTGAGGTAATGAGATTGGACACTGTTCATGGCCCACATGGGTCTCACAGGCTTCATCCCCATTTAACACGTGAGGTAACTGAGGCACAGAGAAGTGAAGTGACTTGCCCAAAGTCACACAGCAGGCAGGTGGCAGAGCCAGGATTAGAACCCAGGCCCTTCAGAATCCCAGGCCCATGATCTATCTACTAGACAATGCTCGGCACATAGAAAACACCAAGTGCCCGAATTATTGCGACCTTTTTAGGGAACCTCTCTGCTTCTATATAAATACATTTATTCCACTGTACTATCAATTATAATCAACTGAGTACACCAACCTGGATCATTTCTGTAAAAGTTGGAGATCCAGCAGGTTCATTCATTCATTCAATCGTAGTTATTGAATGCAAGTACCAATCCTTCAATTATTACGTGATTACATTGGCCTTTGGGAAAAATAGATTCCCACTTATAGCACACCAAACTACAACATAGTTTTCAGGAACCAATTGGATCACAAAGCTAAGGACATCCTGAATAGTTTGCTCACTATCACTCGTAAGCATGCAGTCTCTAAGACCCTCCTCTAGACTGTAAGTGTCTTGTGGGCATGGATTGTGTCAGTCGATTCCGTTGAATTCTCCCAAGTACTTAGTATACTTCACTCCTTAATGCCAAGCTACTAACAGTACCTCCATCTCGTCTATGTTGCCAACTTGTAATTCCCAAGCGCTTAGTACGGTGTTCTTCACACAGTAAGCGCTCAATAAATACGATTGATGATGAATAAATGATTGAATGAATCCATCTAGCCTCCAGTTTTTTGGCCATGCCCTGCCTCTGGCGTGGAACACCCTCTCTTTTCATATCTAACATATCTTCATATCTAACTCTCCCCTTCAACCTTCAAAGCCTTAATGAAGGCAAATCTCCTCCAAGAGGCCTTCCCTGACTAAGCCCTAATTTCCTCTTCTCCCATTCCTTTCTGTGTCACTCTGACTTGCTCCCTTTATTTACCCCCGCCCCGGTACTTAAGTACAAATCTGTAGTTTATTTATATGAATGTGTCTCCCCCTCTAAACTTGTTGTGGGCAGGGAATGATTTTTATATTGTGTTCTACTCTCCCAAACAGTACAGTGATCTGCACAAAGTAAGGGGTCAATAAATACTATTGATTGTTTATACATTGCTCGACACACAGTAACCACTCAGTGAATACTACTGGTTGTTTATTCAGTGCTCTGCAAACAGTAAGGGCTCAGTAAATATCACTGATTGATTGCCTGTTCAGTGATCTGCACACATTTAGCACTCAATAAATACCAGTGATTGACTGATTTCTCTAACAAGTTCACATAGTTTTACTGAGGTACTTGGCTCATTCATTCAATCAACCATATTTATTGAATGCTTACTGTGTGCAGAGCACTGTACTAAGCGCTTGGGAAGTACAAGTTGGCAACATATAGAGACAGTCCCTACCCAACAGCGGGCTCACAGTCTAGAAGGGGGAGACAATGAATTCTCATCCCCTGACAATTGTTAATATACTTCAGGAGTCATTAATAATTATTATAACAATAATAATAATTGTGGTATTTGTTAAGCACTTACTCTATGCCAGGCAGTGTACTAAACGCTGGGGTGGATACAAACAAATCAGGTTGGACACAGTCCCTGTCCTCCGTGAGGGTCACAGTCTTAATCCCCATTTTACAGATGAGGTAACTGAGGCACAGAGAAGGGAAGTGACTTGCCCAAGGTCACACAGCAGACAACTGGTGGAGCCAGGATTAGATAGTGTGACCTTCTGCCGCCTAAGTCCCTGCTCTGTCCATTATGCCACGCTGTTTCTCATTTCTGAGTGACTGCTGAGGCATAGCAACAAAGCAAATTGTAAATTGTTTGAAGTTTGGACCCTGTACCTGAGTGTGGCCACTCAAGATGAGCCATTTCATTTCCCTTGAAAGCCTTTTAAAACATGCCAAGTAAAACCCACTTTCATTGTGTTTTCAGTGGAAAGACATAGCCAAGCCGGGATCTCTGCCACTTTAGCAATGAGATTTTTCCTTTGGTGAAAGGTTAAATTGCTATATCAAAGTCTATGTGATTTGTTTGCTCCTAGATTGTTAAACTGCCAGAAGAACAGCCAGTCATGGGGCTGACACATAATGGTTACTATCTCCTAATGGAAAGAACTGATCAATACCTAGATTGCATTCAAGGGAAAAAAACAATTGATTCATAATGAAGGGGTAAATTCTGAAACTGGTTTGAAAACTCTAGTTCTACCAGCATTCATGGAGAGTATTTTCTCACAGCCAACAATTCTAGGGATAACTCTATCGCTGCATTAATTTTACAGTGGATTCAGCAGAGACTACCTTTAGTTAGAGGATGGGAGTAAAGTTATTGTGTCTGCTCCATAAAGCGTTTCTTCCAAATAGCATTTTCCTAGTGAAACTACTTCTTCCAACTTGTTTTTGGCCTGGGAATCTGCACACATTTAGCACTCAATAAATACTAGTGATTGACTGATTTCTCTAACAAGGTCACATAGTTTTACTGAGGTACTTGGCTCATTCATTCATTCATTCAATCGTATTTATTGAGCGCCTACTGTGTGCAGAGCACTGTACTAAGCGCTTGGGAAGTACAAGTTGGCAACATATAGAGATGGTCCCTACCCAACAGCAGGCTCACTGTACAAATAACAATTTGTACACAGTACAAATAATAATAATAATAATGGCATTTGTTAAGTGCTTATTATGTGCAAAACACTGTTCTAAGCCCTGGGGAGGTTACAAGGTGATCAGGTTGTCCCAGAGGGGGCTCACAGTTTCAATCCCCATTTTACAGATGAGATAACTGAGGCACAGAGAAGTTAAGTGATTAGCCCAAAGTCACACAGCTGACAATTGGCAGAGCTGGGATTTGAACCCATGACCTCTGACTCCAAAGCCCGTGCTCTTTCCACTGAGCCACGTTGCACAAATCTAGCCCTTGAAGAAAGAGGGCTGTTATAACAGGACTTGTACTTCCCAAGCGCTTAGTACAGTGCTCTGCACACAGTAAGCACTCAATGATTAGAGAAGCAGCATGGCTCAGTGGAAAGAGCCCGGGCTGGGGAGCCAGAGGTCATGGGTTCTAATCCTGGCTCCGCCAACTGTCAGCTGTGTGAACTTGGGCAAGTCACTTAACTTCTCTGGGTCTCAGGTCCCTCATCTGTAAAATGGGGATGAAGACTGTGAGCCTCATGGGGGACAACCTGATGACCTTGTATCTACCCCAGTGCTTAGAACAGTGCTTGGCACATAGTAAGCACTTAACGAATACCATCATTTTTATTATTATTTACACACAAATTCTAAGACTGAAGGGATAACATGATCAGAGACAGAGCAGGTGAAGAGAGAGCAACTAAATTCTGCTAGGCATTTTTTTTTTTTACCAGAGTTTAAAACAAACGAACAAAAAGAGAAAACATTTTTTTCATCCAGCAAGTGGAGCATGAGAAAATTGTGTAGCTGAAAATACCGGTCAGTAGAAAAATGTTTTGAATAAATTCAGTAATGAATGGTTCATTATGGGTCACTAGGGGTGTCTGCTTACTCTACTGTCCTTGATACCGTGCTCTGATCAGAGTAAAGTACCCACTTGGTAGAAGGGAATTAGAGATGGACTAATTGTCCTGAATCCCTTTGGCTCCTTTTTCCACCCTGAATCTAATAATAATGATGATGGTATTTGTTAAGCACTTACAATGTGTCAAGCACTGTTCTAAGCACTGGCGTAAATACAAGGTAATCAGGTTGTCCCACGTAGGGCTCACAGTCTTAATCCCCATTTTTACAGATGAGGGAACTGAGGCACAGAGAAGTTAAGTGGCTTGCCCAAGGTCACACAGCGGACAAGTGGCAGAGCCTGGATGAGAACCCACGTCCTCTGACTCCCAAGCCCGGGCTCTTTCCACTAAGCCACGCTGGTTCTCTAAAATAATAATGTGCCAAGCACTGTTCTAAGCACTGGGGTAGATACAAGGAAATCAGGTTGCCCCACGGGACTCACAGTCTGAATCCCCATTTTACAGATGATAATAATAATAATAATAATAATAATAATTAATAATAATGGCATTTGTTAAGCACTTACTATGTGCTGAGCACTGTTCTAAGTGCTGGGGGTGGATACAAGGTGATTAAGTTGTCCCATGTGGGGCTCACAGTCTTAATCCCCATTTTCCAGATGAGATAACTGAGGCTTAGAGAAGTTAAGTGACTTGCTCAAGGTCACACAGCAGACATGTGGCGGAGCCGGGATTCGAGCCCATGACTTCTGACTCCCAAACCCATGCCCTTTCCACCAAGCCACACTGCTCCTCATCCATCCATTAATTCCCATCCTTCCATTTCTGCCAGTGTGACAATCATACACCCATGGTTCCTGCGGTCCTCTCTCAGATATCAACGTTTTTATGGTATTTGTTAAGCACGAACTATGTGTCAAAACATCACCACATAATCCCAGTCCCACATGGGGCTATGTAGGAGAGAGAACAGCTTAAATCAGAGGAAGAACACAGTACCACGAACAGAGCACTGCACTAAACAATAGACACAAGATATTTCCCCCATCCTTAACTCTTCTTTCTCCACTCCTTTAGCAGTGTGACCAGCTTTAGAGGAAAGTGTGTAGAGTTATAGATGTCTGCAAGTCAGTTATCATCTGTCCTCTGTGAAAATTATATGCTCATTGAAGATTGGGATCATGTATTATACTGGGTTGTAGTCACCCAAATTCTAGTACCATTACACGTACGGAGCAAGAACTCGATAAACTACGTGAATTAATATGAGGGTTTCTGGCACTATGCATTGGCCTGTTAACTCTGAAAACTTAATGGTAACTCTTGTTTAAAACCTACCAATGACAATTCCCTCTTCTCTCCAGCTTTCTTTATTTATGCCCTCCGATTGCTGCTATTCCCCAGCTGATTTGCAATTTTCAAATACCATGAACAGTTCGAATTTGTTATGACAAAAAGAGTTGTTGAAATATGCAATTGTTTTTAGTAGCTCATTTATTTTTTGGTAGCTCAATTTGATCTTGTCAGACATAATGTTGGGTAATTAGAGAAGTAGCAATACAAATTAATTACCTGTGTGTTTGATTTCTGGAGTTGTGCTACCCTACAATGCAACATGAATCTAACTTTATATGGGGAAATCTTTTATGAATAAATCTTAAGTCCCTCTGCACAAAGCAAGTATTGCAAGACTCGGTCTGATTACTCTTTAGATGTTTTATTCAGAAAGAGAACTTTGAATATACTCTCAACTAGAAATTTCAATTCCAACTAACTGTAATCAAAATGGTAGAGAAATGGGGTGTAAAACATCTAATCAGTGGATTCAAAAGGTTTCAACTTCTTAATCTGGTACACGTGAAAATATCTTGTAACTAAAAAAAGGATAAAATAAAACCCAAGCCTTGAAAATAATTTGAAGACAAATCCTTAAACCTGAAATCATGTTCGTTGTCTCACGCTCTGCCTTTGTCTATTCCACTGCCTCATTCATTCGTTCATTTAATCTTATTTATTGAGCACTTACTGTGTGCAGATCACTACTAAGCGCTTGGGAAGTACAAATCGGCAACATATAGAGATGGTCCCTACCCAATAATGGGACAGTCTAGAAATGGGCTCACCCTGCCAATGTACTCCACCTTCTATCTCCTCTCAGTCTTATTGGCCATACTTACTCCTCATCACACTATATCAGAGTTACTGTGTAAGGTAATTGGGGGTAATGGAACTGCTCAATTTTTTAACATAACTTATTCCACATTATCAAGATAACATCACTGCTGATTTGGGAATTTTTTTCAGGGTGGAAAAGAAAGAGAATGGCAAACCCAGCTCTACTAAATTGTTTGCTGTGTGACCTTGGGCAAGTCGCTTCACTTCTCCGTGTCTCAGTTACCTCATCTTTAAAATGGGGTTACCAGGTCTCCCCCCTACTTAAATTGTGAACCCCATGCAGTACAGGGACTGTGTCCCACCTAGTTAATTTAAATTAACCCAAGTTAATTTAACTTATACCGCCCTCAACATTTAGAACAGTATTTAACACATAGTAAGTGCTTAATAAATAACATGAAAAAACAAAAAATAATACTATAAATTTCCAAAACTGATAAATCCATCTTGTCCCTCTGCGTAGGCTGAAAAACAATCTTAACATGCCACCTAATTCAGTACTTGACTTCAAGTAAGACAATGGTTAAATAATCCAGTGCACCTTGCCTTCAGCTCTCCCATCTCTGAACCACTATCTACACCCCCTCCCAAAAACACTCTCTACCCTCTCAGATCTTCCAAATTAACTAAGTACTGTTTGAGCTACTATTCTGTAGTAATAAATAATAATAATTGTGGTATTTATTAAGTGCTTACCCTGTGCCAGGCATTGTTCTAAGCACTGGGGTGGATACAAGCAAATCGAGTTGGACACAATCCCCGTCCCACATGGAGTTCACAAGCTCAAACCCCATTTTACAGATGAGGTAACAGGCCCAGATTAGTTAAGTGACTTGCCCAAGGCCACACAGCAAGTAAGTGGGAGAGACGGGACTAGAACCCACAACCTTCTCACTCCCAGGCCCATGCTCTATTCACTACACCACAATGCTTCGCTACAGAGAACCGTACTAAGAGTTTTTCAGCAACTAAAATGGCATCGGGAAAAAAGGTTCCTTGACATCAGCAAGCTTACCATCTAGTGAGGAAGAGAGTCGCAAAAATAAAGTACAGTTAGGGAGATGCAAGAGAGTAAAATGATCTAAACATAAGTGTTAAATGATCAGGGGCAGAAGGAAGGGAAGGAGAAGAGGTATGAGAACCCAAGTGCTTGGGTGACCTGGACTTGCTAAAGTGTCAGTAGGAGATGGGGAATATATTAAGAAGATGGGAGATTAATCAGGGAAGTCCTCCTGAAGGAGATGTGATTTCAGAAAGGACTGAAAGGAGGAGACAGCAGTAGTGGGCTGGATGTGAGAAAAAGGAATTTCAGGCAGGTGGGAAATGGGAGCAATAAGTTGATGGTGAGACAGCCTCAAATCCATTCTAAGACCACACCAGCTAAACCTACCTCATTAGTAGTAACAACCCATCAGTCCTTTCAACACATACACCTATCACTTTCAATAAAATCCCAGTGACTGATTAAATTAACCAGAGGTATTTATTGATGATGATGATGGCATTTATTAAGCACTTACTATGTGCAAAGCACTGTTCTAAACACTGGGGAGGATACAAGGTAATCAAGGTTGTCCCACGTGGGGCTCAGTCTTAATCCCCGTTTTACAGATGAGGAAAGTGAGGCACAGAGAATAATAATAATGGCATTTGTTAAGCGCTTACTATGTGCAGAGCACTGTTCTAAGTGCTGGGGGGGTTACAAGGTGATCAAGTTGTCCCACGTTGGGCTCACAGTCTTAATCCCCATTTTACAGATGAGGTAACTGAGGCTCAGAGAAGTTAAGTGACTTGCCCAAAGTCACACAGCTGACAATTGGCAGAGCCAGGATTTGAACCCATGATGTCTGATTCCAAAGCCCATGCTCTTTCCACTGAATTACGCTGCTTCTCATATTATTTATTATTATTATTATCATTTATTATTTATTTATGTATTTACTTCTCATTTATTGAGTGTTTACTGTGTGCAGACCACTATATCAAGCACTTAGGGGAGTACAACAGACAAATCCCTTGCCCACAAGGAGCTTATAATTTAGAGGGGTTGTTTACAGTCTAGAAAAATATTTCATTATTCATCCACTTTTGTTTCTATCAGCTATATTTATGCTCCTACTCTTTATCTTTGCAATTCCTCTCTACCTATTTTCTGCAATAGACTGTAATATCCTCAAGACAGCTACAGTCTCTCTGTTGCTTGTGTTTGTTCCCAAGTACTTAGGAGGGATTTTCTACATACTAATTGTGGTATTCAGAATTCAGGCACCGTATTAAGCACTGGGGTAGATAAAAGATGATCAGGTGACTGTTCCCACCCCACACGGGGATCACAGTCTAAGATGAAGAGAGAAAAGGAATTTGACTCCCACATTACAGTTGAGGAAACTGAGGCACAAAGAAGCCAAGTGACTTGGCCAAGAACACACAGAAGGCACGAGGCAGAGCTGGGATTAGAACCCAGGACCCCTGACTTCCAAGTCTGTACTCTTTTCATTAGGGTATCCTGCAAACAAATGGCACTGAAAAAACACTCATAACGATGACAGCAATGATAATAATGGTGGTGGTGATTCTGATTGCCTACCCTGCTCTTAAAAGTCTCCATAGAGGGAGATTTTTATGCCATGATTTGACATCAACCCCCACAATATGGAATTCCTCCCTACATATGTAAAATTCCAGAAGCAGAAACTGAATGGTTGAGAAATCAAGATTTGAGGACCATCTAGACTATACTGTAAGGATCTTTTGTGACACTTTCAATTTTAATAATCATAGAGAGCCTTTTTTATACGTTGAAATACATTCCAGCATTAATCTTATATCAAGGAGAATTTATCGTATAGATTATCCCTACGGTCCATTATCGTACACCACATGAAAAAGTGATATTTTCACAGGACCACTTTGCTTAAATCAGGTAGTAGTCTAAATTTATCTAAGGGTCTGTAAATCGTGATTACTTGCATGATTACTAACACATTTGGATGCTGACTATTATGGCTTTAAAAAAAAATGGTACTTAGTATTCACCCAGCACCAAGTGGTTTCATGTTTTTATGCAAGCTGTCAAGGATCAAAGTACAGATCAGAATTTATTGACAAATTGGAGAACAACAAAAAAATTCAGAAGACGATATCTGCCTGGAGGAATCAGTGTGGAACCCAGAAGGAGACATTTCTCCTTTGACTGACTAGTCACTCTAAAGGAGTACAAGAGGAAGAAATGAAGGGTGAGGAGATGAGAGACACCCAGAGTGATCCCACTGAGACAATCTGAAAAAGGAATGATTAAATAAATTAGCATAAGTGGATTCACTCCGGGAAGATCAATCAGTCAATGCTCTGATTGGAGAGCACTGTATTAAATGCTTGGGAGAGAGTACAATACACCAAATTGGGTAGACAAACTGGCTACCTACAGCAAACTTATAGTCTAAAGTGGGAGACAGACATTAATATCACTAAATTATGGATATATACATAAGTGTTGTGGGACTGAGGATAGGATGAACAGCTGCCTGAAGGTTACAGATCCAAGATGATAGACGACACAAGGGAGAGGGAATTGGACAAAATTGGGCTTAATCAGGGAAGGTCTCTTGGAGGAGATGTGACACTAATAATAATAACAATAATGGTATATATTGAGCACTTACTATGCATCAAGCCCTGCGCTGAGTTCTGGGGTAGGTGCAAGCCAATCGGGTTGAACATAATCCCTACCCCACATGGGGCTCATAGGCTTAATCCCCATTTCCAGATGATGTAACTGAGGCCCAGGGAAGTCAAGTGACTGGCCTAAGGTCATACAGCAGGCATGTTTCAGAGCTGGAATTAGAACCCAGGCCCTTCCGACTCCAAGGCCCGTGTTCTATCCACTAGGCCATGCTGTTTAGGTTTTGAAGATGAATAGAATAATTACCAGAAACTAAAATTAGTAGGAAAGATGTTAAACAAGTGATGCCTGTCCATAGAACCAATGGAATCGAAAGATTCAATCTATGGATAGATCTTTAAGGGGTGATGATTTATTCCAGGCTGAGCTTGTCCTCTAGACTGTAAGTTCCTTGTGGGCAGGGAATGTGTCTACCAACTCTGTCATATTGTATTCTCCCAAGCACTTAGTACTGTGTTCTGCACTTGGTAAAGCGGTCAATAAATATGCTAAAATAAAAGATGATAATGATATCTTACAAATGATTGAAAGCATACATGATTCCTTCATCACTGGCATACTTATGCATCGGAGCTGCTCTTTCTGAGACTATCTTTTATAGCCAATGCCAAATGGGAGTACATTTCCAGACCCTTAAGAACAAATAGATAGGAATCTTCCTCTGAAGAGAATCCTCCGTAAGACATAGTCATTGGGTAGGTGAGCCAGTGGACCGGGACAAGGGCGGGAGTTTGATGCTGATGCTTTAGACATGTGGCTTTCAACATCTAGAGTTTTATCATGCAGGCAGCGGGTATTCAATGAAGCTTGCGTATAATGAATTCCTTGGAATGAAAACGTCTTTTGTGGATCTCATGTTCAAACCCTAGACCTCTCAAAAGAGCCATTCCAGAAGAGAAACTGTGGATTAGATCTGTGGTCCTCTAATTTGAATTCAGTTCACGTATAAACTATACCGATAGAGACTGAAGTCCCCAGTTCATTTTTCCCTAGGGTTCCACAAACTAGATTTTAATTCAATCAACTTGTCTTCAGGGCAGGTAAGCATTATTCTTTCCACTTACGGAGAAGGAAACTGTGTTAAATCCAATTGCCTATGGCCAAAAGAAGTTACCATCCGTACTAGAGTTATAATTTAGAGTTACTAATTCCTAAGCCCAAGGCTTAGAACTCACTACCTCTCAAAATAACTGAATATCTACTGGCATCCATGTGTAATGTGTTCCTAGGAGCCCTTGAAAAATCAATAGAGTTCTTTAATTATAATTCATCCTTTCTCCTGGGGTGTGCCAATTAAAATAACTTGAACATATATCATTGCTATGAAGAACAAAGATCTCTACTCCATCAAATAGAGAAGCAGAAGGGGCATGAAACGAATGCTGGGGTCAACAACGCCCATCATGAATGTTATCATACAAAACCACGACAGTGTGGCAAGACACAATGTTTTGGATTGAACCCTACCTTTCAAAGAAGGCACAGAGTAGGAGGATGGCAAAGAATTGTATAGTACTAGGGTTTGATAGAATTCCCAGTGGATTTCCAAAGAGAATCAGGAAAGCTGGATAACATTTTTCCCCCAAATCAGGAGTATTGATGAATAATTAATGAAATGTCAGGGAAACTGAAAGACGAGTGTCATCCTTCTAGCTATGGGAACTCAGGGCACAGTTCTTCTGTGTATTCCACTCTGTTCACCACTCTCAGTAGATGCTGTTAGAATGAAAACCTGATCTTAGACTCTAGCTTTCATGCCCTACCCTCAGCTTACCCTTGCAGCTAGCTGGTACAGCAGAAGGCAGAGAATAAGACAAACATTTCCGTGTTGAATTAACTGACTTTGGAGCTCTATTTGGTATCGTCCACTGTCTTTGCATTCATTCATTCAATCATATTTATTGAACACTTACTGTGTGCAGATCACCGTACTGAGCGCTTGGAAAGAGCAATTCGGCAACAAATAGAGAAAATCCCTTCCCTACTCAACGGGCTCACAGTCTAGAAGCGGGGAGACAGACAACAAAATGAAGCAAAGCGAGAGAACATATTCTAGCATCTCAAGAGGTCTGGAGTCCCAACAGCCACATGAGTGTATGTTTTCTCCATGATGAGTGTCCCATCATTATGCAGGTGGTGGTATCAATCAATCAAATTTATTGAGTGCTTACTGTACACAGAGAACTGTAATAAACACTTGGGAGAGTACAATATGACAGAGTTATCAAGACACATTCCCTGTCCACAGTGAGCCAGTTTAATCCATCATCAGAGTTTGCCAACTCTGAGTGGCTGAGGCAGATATGCAGCCAGTGATATTAGAATTTGTTCGGTACGGGCCTTTGACCCTCATCTCATCCTATAGTAGTAATGGTACGCATTAAGCACCAACTGTGTCCGGTGCTCTGTACTGAGCAATGGGGAATTAATCAATCATATTTATTGAGTGCTTGTTGTCTGCAGAGCACTGTACTAAGCACTAGAGAAAGTACAATATAACAGAATTGGTCGACACGTTTTCTGCCCTCAACATAGGTGTGACTATAGACTGTATACTGTAAACTCATTGTGGGCTGGGAATCTGTCTGTTTATTGTTGCATTCTATTTTCCCAAGCGCTTAGTACAGTGATCTGCACACCGTAAGTGCTCAATATGATTGAATGAATGAATTAATTGATACAGAGATGGGAATTGGACAAGGGCGCTGTCCCACTTAACATGTAGACTGTATTTAAAAGATATCCTTAATTATTGTAATTGATCTGATTTACATTGCTGACGTGTACTTCCCAAGTGCTTAGTACAGAGCTCTGCACACAGTAAGCGCTCAATAAATATGACAATGAATGAATGAATTTATTGGGCCTTTGGAATCAATTTTTTTTAATAGCTGTGTATGCTGCCCTTTGGTTATTAATAATTCAGTGACCTCAGCATCAACATCTTTCCCAAAGCTTCTTTACTGGATTAATTTAGAATCAGGACAGTCTTTTCCATGAAGTGACACACCTGGAATGCCACCCAAGCTAGTGATGTCTACTGCATTTTACTATTGCATTTTGAATAGTTGGCTACTTGGATTTTTCCAGCTGCTGTTATAGGTTGTTCATCCTACCCAACCCCTCTTGAGCCTGCAGCGTGGCTCAGTGGAAAGAGCCTGGGCTTTGGAGTCAGAGGTCATGAGTTCAAAACCCGGCTCCGCCAATGGTCAGCTGTGTGACTTTGGGCAAGTCACTTAACTTCTCTGGGCCTCAGTTCCCTCACCTGTAAAATGGGGATTAAGATTGTGAGCCCCCCGTGGGACAACCTGATCACCTTGTATCCCCCCAGCGCTTAGAACAGCCTTCACACATAGTAAGTGCTTAACAAATACCATTATTATTATGATTATCTTAACTTGGGGTCTCAGTAGAAACACCCTGGTTTGAAACGACTTTCAGTAATTTTTCTGCTGACAAACTTCTGGGGACAAAATACTTGTAGTCACACGCCAGAAGCTACATTTATGGCAAAGCCTAGCTTCCCTCCTTTGACATTACTGAAGTATATTTGCTTCAGGTTTTTCTTTTAAGTCTATCACTAGCCTGCATTTTTCCAAATCGGATCCCGTTTTCTTGTTTCTTTTCCCCAGACCAGGTCCTTTGGGGCTACATCTTTTCAATCTCTCCTTTTCTATTATTGTGGCAACTTCAGTTAGGTACTTTCACAGCTTCACAAACACAATGTTCATTTTGCTTCTAGGTCATTAGTAAAGATAGGTCCAAGCTATGGAGCCTGCAGGAGCACATAAGAAAACTCACCCCTAATTAAGCTATTTCTCACCCTTTTGTATTTTTCTGACCTACCAAGTTTCCATCCATGAGTCCCGGGTCTATAGCCATATTCATAAAACGATAAAAGTTTAAAAATGCAATAAACAATAAAATTTGATCTTAGTCCTCATTTGGAAGCTCCTTAATCTGTTGTTCACTTTCACCGTATTGTCCCAAGGACCTAGGACTCTGCAGACAGCTGGTGCTCAATAAATACCATTGGATGAACATACAGTGTGGCGCAGTGTAAAGAGCATGGGCTTTGGAGTCAGAGGTCACGGGTTCAAATTCTGACTCCACCAATTATTGGCTGTGTGACTTTGGGCAAGTCACTTAACTTCTCTGTGCCCCAGTTACCTCATCTGGATTCGGGGGTCTCTGTGTTGTCTGTATATATGCATGTATGTTTGTATATATTTATTACTCTATTTTATTTTGTTAATATGTTTTGTTTTGTTGTCTGTCTCCCCCTTCTAGACTGTGAACCCACTGTTGGGTAGGGACTGTCTCTATACGTTGACAACTTGTACTTCCCAAGCGCTTAGTACAGTGTTCTGCACACAGTAAGTGCTCAATAAATACGATCGAATGAATGAAATGAATGACTGTGAGCCCCCCGTGGGACAACCTGATCACCTTGTAACCTCCCCAGCGCTTAGAATAGTGCTTTGCTCGTAGTAAGTGCTTAATAAATGCCAACACTATTATTATTACAGTCATAATGCCCCTAACATGTTTGTATTTTGAGTGTGACAATTTCTTAAAACCAAATTTACAAAATCAGCAAGCCCAGCTCTGATACCTTGTTTTAAAAAGGTATTTATTATTAGTAGTAGTAATAATAATGACATTTATTAGCACTTACTATGTGAAAAGCACTGTTCTAAGTGCTGGAGAGGTTACAAGGTGATCAGGTTGTCCCTCGGGGGTGGGGGTGGGGGGGAGCTCACTTTTAATCCCCATTTTACAGATGAGATAACTGAGGCCCAGAGAAGTGAAGTGACTTGCCCAAGGCCACACAGCTGACAATTGGCAGAGCCAGGATTTGAACCCATAACCTCTGACTCCAAAGCCCGGGCTCTTTCCACTGAGCCACGCTGCTTCTCTTATTAAGTACTTACTACGTGCTTATTGTCCAAGGTCACCGCAAGCGAACACATAGTAAACACTTAGCAAATACCATTCAAAAAAAAGGTAGCAGAGCTGGAATTATAACCCAGGTCCTCTGATTCTTAGGCCTGTTGACATTTGGTCTTAAGAAGTTGACTCTTCTTGCCACAGAAATGTCATGGGCATTATGACTGTAGTTTACCAAGCACTTAGTGCAACTCTTTATACACAAAAGGCACTCAAATACTATTGACTGTTATTTACTGCACTTTCTTAATGGACCAATTGAAGATAACTGATAAAAAAACACCACTGTGAATGAATTCCCATTGTTTTCTAATGCCTTTTTTCTCCTTTGAAGATTTCTCCTCCTACCCATAGTGAGGATTTGGGTAAAATACAGAATGCCCACCGGCCTGGGAGTTTACTAGAATCTAGGGATGGTCCTATGAATTAAACAATAATAAAAATAACCCTGTAAAAACAAATAATGAACTGCACAAGGCATAGGAAGAACCAATGGGAATGAAGGACTCCCTGTTTGCAAAACACTTATCTACACAATGTAATTAACTCATCCAGATACCATTTAGCACAATCCAAGGGGGAAATTTATCAAAGGAAACCTGGTACACTCCGGAAGCCTGGAACTCGGGAAACATCCATTTACCTCAAATAGGTGAATAAGTCACTCACCACCAACCCGGTTTAGATCTAAGGGGTGCGTTATGGACCACCACCACTTTGCATTGACAATTTCTCCAGGAAATACTCCCTAGGGGTTTAGGACACCAGAGAAATAACTTTCACCCTTTGTGGTCAGTCCATCTTTGGTCATCATTTTCAATCTTGCTTAAAACCTCTCCACATCACTCTCCCATTATTTCTTGGACAGCATTAAAAAAAAAGATATTCATTCCTCTGCTTGGGATGGCAGTCAATTAGGGGGTTGGGGATGGTCCAGTGAGTTTTAAATATTCCTTCCAGCAATCTGGTTCTGAGACACCAACACCCCCTGCTCAATTGCCCTTGAATATCATCAGAAGCAGCAATTTTGGAGCATATTTTGACTACAGCCCTATTCTGAATGTTCATTATCTGCAGAGCATAGAAATGAGAATGTATGCAAAGTCCTGAACTGGGTTTCATTTCCGAACTACCCCTTAGTCCAGTGCCTGGCACATAGTAAGTGCTCAATAAATATCATAATTAAATACCATAATTATTTGACCAAGGTCACACTGCAGACAGGTGTCAGAACCGGGATCAGAACCCATGACCTCCGACTCCTAGTAGGCCCATGCTCTATCCTCTGTGTCATATAAACATATGGTATAAATAATGTCTGACCCTCAAGGAGCTTACAATCAATGGGAAAGTTGAGGGGCAACCAATGGCTAGATAGATAAAACGTTGCAGAGTAAGAAAATTGATGTAATTTTTTTTTACAAAAAAGAAACTAAATGCCAAATATACAGATCTGTACCTGACTGCTGAGGTTAATGACTTGAAAATTTGTCCTCATATTTGGATTATCAGCAGGTGGCTATTCATGGTCACTTTGATTGAGTTTATTTTTGCAAAGGCAAGTGCATTGTCTCTTTCCCCCATTTTCCTCTGTAATTTATAGCAATTGAAGAATGGGGTTTGTTGGAAGAACTTCTACACGTGATGCCTTAAGCTCTTCAGAGGAAACACCTTATATCAATCAAATTAATAAATGAGTAAGAGATGCGTTCCTAATTGGCACTTGCTCCACAGGGCAAAAAGCAGTCAAGATTTCATCCTCTGTGAACTCTCTTCTGTTTGATTCACTATACCTGTACAGCTGGAAATAAAAGCAATCAACTTCCCAATAAAACTTGATAGCTTCTGGAGCACCTCTATGACTGTTCATTTAAGAAATGCATTGCTCTGAGGTTATTGCTACTTATGCAAAAAGCTGGCTAAAGCCACTTCGGTGGAAATCAGCCTTTCAAAGACTTGTCAGTACCCTAACCAATGTCAACATTAGTGCGGTTTATTGCTGTCATATCGCATCTCTCATTGTTCTCCCAGCAGTTAATCAGAACTGAGGTGCGGCTGATTGTAACACAGCTTCTCCGGGCAGGACATGAGCAGAAGAGGGAAGCAGCAAGGGTATCAGAGGAGCTGCTGAGTGTTTGGCAGAAACAGTTTGAAGCCCTAATAAAACCCAGGCTTCTGCAATACAGTAATAAAAATAATGATGGCATTTATTCAGCACTTACTATGTGCAAAGCACTGTTCTAAGCCTTGGGGAGGTTACATGGTGATCAGGTTGTCCCACAGGGGGCTCACAGTCTTCATCCCCATTTTACAAATGAGGTAACAGAGGCCCAGAGAAGTGAAGTGACTTGCCCAAAGCCTCACAGCTGACATTTGGTGGAGCCGGGATTTGAACCCATGACCCCTGACCCCAAAACCTAGACTCTTTCCACTGAGCCACGCTATTTCTCTGCAGTACAGCAGTGGGTTGGTGAAAGTAGACAAACCGGTCTGATGTATGGCAAACAGGAGAAGTGATATTCAACTAGAGCAGAGGGAAAATCAGGAGGGTGAAGGAGATTAGAAAAAAGGAAGAACACAAATGGCAGGGAAGACAGAGAGCAAATGAGCCATTCCAATTTCTAGGGTCACAGTGAAGTCTTTCATATGGATCCTCCTTTGGTCCTGAAGTTTTGAGAAGTGAAATTCATCCATCATTCTCAACAGGAGACTTTACCTTCAGGTGGCAAATGGACTCTTTGGCAAAGGACAATCATCCCATATTGATCGTGTGTGTTTTTTCCACAGCAGTCATCCTCAAATTCAGAGACAGCTCTATGTAGCTATAGTTAGTAGTCAGTGCTGAAATGCATTTCCAGTTCTGATAAGGAGGGAATACAAATGAACGTTGCTAATCTGGGTAGCACTAAAGAAAATTCAATGAAGGCTTTAATGGAGATGTAATGAGTTATCTATGACCAATAATTATTTCCAGACAAATGTGTGTAAATCCGATTTTGTGTAGAATATTTACTTAGGTTTTTTTGGGGGGAAGATATTTCCTGCCATTTAAATTAGTATACTTCACAAAACAACCCCCAATCTGGGGAAGTGGACCAAACTTTGCTCCTACTTGATTTTAGATTTGGTTTTTGTGGAGCAGCATTGAGATTTGAGCTTAGGAAGGCGACCTTCACTCTACGGCTGCTGTTCTCACTTAGCATTGTGGAAACATAAAGCTGCAAGAGATTGCAAGACTTCATCAGTTCCAGGTCTCTGCCTCCACATGTTCCTATTCCAGAATAAATGAGTAGCTGTGACGCGAATAAAAATCTCTGCATGCCGAAACGGCATATTGCTAACTCTGAGGCTATTGCGACCGAGCTTTGGTGGGCTGTCCTCTGACTGGTGAGTAAGCAGAGAAATTGACTGAAGGACTGAAATCTCCTCAGACTGGGTTAAAAATATCTCTACCTGTAGAAATTATTTTAGTGACCTCCCACCCAATTATGAGTTAACCAACAACCTCCATCACCTTGGAGATTCCAGGAGAATCCCTGATCAAGAAAACAGTGAGGGCTGGGGATAGATCTGCTTAGAAGCAGCATGGCTCAGTGGAAAGAACACGGGTTTTGGAGTCAGAGGTCATGGGTTCAAATCCTGTCTCCATGACTTGTCAGCTGTGTGACTTCGGGCAAGTCATTTAACTTCTCTGGGCCTCAGTTCCCTCTCCACCACTTGTCAGCTGTGTGACTTTGGGCAAGTCACTTAACTTCTCTGGGCCTCAGTTCCCTCCTCTGTAAAATGGGGATTAAGACTGTGAGCCCCACTTGGGACAACCTGATAAACTTGTATCCTTCCAGCGCTTAGAACAGTGCTTTGCACGTAGTAAGTGCTTAAAAAATGCCATCATTATGTTGAATCAAGCCCATGCCTTAGCACAATGCTTGGCACTTAAATGTCATTATTATCATTCTTATTATTACTATTATTTTTAGCCTCATTTTACTTCTTATTGTAGCTGCTGTGACTGCCCCAGCCCCTGTTACTACTGGCCTTACCGCTCCCAACAAGAAATGTATTGAGTTTTTCTTGCCTCATTAGATGAAGGAGCCAATTTTCCTGCCCTAATGGGTAATCTTTAATGGGTCTCCTAGGCTGGTCTCCCAGTACTCAGGAAAGTGAGACCCGGAGGCAGTTATTCAGGTAGTGTAGACTCTCAAACATGAGGTGAAAGTAGTTGGTTCAATTCTCCCTTGAATCAACTGGCCCAATTCATCATTTTTGAGGTGTTCCCACAAAGTGGGCGTGGCATGGGCTCTTACCCTGATGGGATTTAGTGCATAGCTATTGATGGATTGAGCAACTGCAAACCTGTTGAAGGGGAGGAAATTACCCTTTGATTTGATCAGATTTTGTTTGAGTCTCTGGAGCCATAAATACAATAATCAAAACATTAAAGAAACTTTTGTCCATGACCCTATGGTGAACTCTCTCAAACAGGCTACATCAGTGCTTGAAAGATAGATGGTCTTGACTCTCGCTCCAAAAGGCAATCAATCTCGCCTCCCTGGGACTTGTAGAAGAGGAAAATCTATATGCGTGTTTCCTATTTTTACTATGGGTTTCAAGCCCATCCGGCTCAGGGAAAGTGGAGACCACTGCAATCGATGGCTCTTTAGGTGAGGACTAAAGCAAAAAAGATGTTTGGTTCACTCAAATCAATTTCTCAAATATGAACATCCTTGTTTATATAACGTTCATCATTAACACTATCCTGATTTTCAGTAACAAGATCAGGGGGAAGTGGTTCTGCCATTGGACTCGAATGTCCTCCCTCCTCATATCCGACAGACAATTACTCTCCCCTCCTACAAAGCCTCATTGAAGACACATCTTCTCCAAAAGGCCATCTCTGACTAAGGCCTCCTTTCCTTTTCTCCCATTTCCTTCTGGCACCCTAACATGCTCCCTTTATTCATCCACCCTCCCAGCCCCACAGCATTTAAGTACATATCTGCCATTTATTTATTTATATAAATGTCTGTCTTCCCCTCTGGAGTGTAAGCTCACTGTGGGCAGGGAATGTGTCTGTTTATCGTTATATTGTACTCTCCCAAGTGCTTAGTACAGTGCTCTGCACACAATAAGTGTTCAATACAACTGAATGATTGAAAGTAGAATCAGTATTAGCTTCAACCAGTCCAGAAGATCCCCAAAGTGGGGTAGTAATACCCATTATTTTCCAAAATATTTTTACAGCAGTCTTATTACTGTGTCCTCACTACATCCTTATGAAGTAAGGAGAGGTGGGTAACATTGTTCCCATTTTACAGATGAAGAAACTGATTCAGAGAAGGGAAGTGACTTGCCCGACAAGCCACAGCCTGCTGGTGGCAGAACCGTAACTGTGAGTCCTCTGGACAAAGAGACGGAACTAAGGCCAAACAGCCTCAGCACACTAGAAGCCACAGTCTGAACAGGGGGAAAATACATAAGGCCAAAACATCAAGGTGAAAATAAAGGAGAAGGAAATCCTCATATGATTTCTTATCCTGCTTCCCTGGTAGGTATCTGCCTGGAGCAGGGAAGGTCAGAGTAGCAGGGATTTTCTGTGTCATCTTCAAACCAAAGGACAACTGCATCAAACTATAACCACCCCAATGGAAGGCTAATACCTTTTAGTTGAACTAGGGTGACAAATGAAGGTGTACAATAAATATTAAACAAATACCAAGTGACTTTTCACAACCATATTTGCTTTACAATTAAAAAAAACAACAATAGCCTCCTGAGGAAAAGAGCTCAGTACAGTGCTCTGCTCACATTAAAAACTTAATAAGGACTCTTACCTCGATAATAATGATAGCATTTATTAAGCATTTACTATGTGAAAAGCACTGTTCTAAGCACTGGGAAGGTTACAAGGTGATCAGGTTGTCCCGTGGGGGGGCTCACAGTCTTAATCCCCATTTTACAGATGAGGTAACTGAGGCACAGAGAAATGAAATGACTTGCCCAAAGTCACACAGCTGGCAATTGGTGGAGTTGGACTTGAATCCATGACCTCTGACTCCAAAGCGCGGGCTCTTTCCACTGAGCCATGCTGCTTCTCTACTACATATCCGGCTAAGCATTATACCCCAATGCATCTGTACATATTCACACTCTGAGAAAAGGACTTACTAGTCTTCACAGTAAGCTCCTGTACTAACGTGTGGTTTAGAAAAAAGTGAATTTGTACTGTGAAAAGCTCTTAAAACAGAGGCGCATGAGTAGGTAAATACACACAAGTTGTGAAGTTAAAGTCTTCATGAAATAAGAATAAAAATTACACCTCACATTAGATATACCTAAGTCACTCTGCCTTCTCATTGTTATGTTATTTGTGTTTTCTAATGACAAATGTGACTCTCCATAAAGTTACCGGTAGATGAGGGTGAATTTAAATCAAGATTAATAATTGTGAGTCCCTTGATTAAATCAAGTAGCGTTATGATTTACAGTTGCATAATTCTCATGTCTGTGTTGGATGAGTGTTGACTGCTATTGTCATAAATGATCCCATGACTACTTTATATATTACAAATAAATTAATTACCGATTAAATTGCCACCCTTTTAGTACCACTCTCTTAAGCACTTACTGTAATTCAATATATAGGTGTAGGTTAAAAGCTGTCATTAATTTGAGAGAAAATATGCTCCTCATCATATATTTATGACTTCTAACAAAGGAACGAACTAGTGTTACAGGATCAAGCGCTATCTTTTTGCAAAGAACATAAGGAGCAATTATTAAAATCTTCTCAATTACAGTTCCTAATAGCACAGAATCAGAGAGAATTCATTAGGAATTGTCATCTGTACAGCTTTTATGTCACAGGGGGAAAATCTATGCTCATCTTAATCTCTATGCCTTTAGCATATCCTTCAAAAAGAGAGAGAGGCAACACATAGCAGAGCGCCAAACCTTATTCAGCTCTGTTAATGTGGTAAACCTATTCTTTGTGAACATATATACTCAATTAAAATTTCTCAGTAGACAGGTGTCAGTTAAACGCTTGCTATTGATCTAGGGCAAGTCATTTAACAGAGCAGGGCTTCACTTTCTTTGCTTGTGAGATCGAGGTTAAATACTTGTTTTCCCTTTATTTTGGACTTGTATTAACTTTATCCCAATACAGTATTTGACATATAGTAAGGACTTGAAAAATATCATAAATAGACTGTGAGGATCATGTGAGACAGGGACTGTGTCTGATCTGATTATCTTATATCTTCCCTAGGATTCAGTGTAGCGTTTGGCACACTGTAAGCACTAAATGAATCTTGTCTGATGCCGTTGAGTCATTTCCAACCCATAGCGACACCACGGACACATCTCTCCCAGAGCACCCCGCTCTCCATCTGCAATCATTCTGGCAGTGTATCCATAGAGTTTTCTTGGTAAAAATATGGAAGTGGTTTACCGTTGCCGCCTTCTATGCAGTAAACTCTAGTGTCCTCCCTCAACTCTCTCCCATGCTGCTGCTGCCCAGCATGGGTGAGTTTTGACCTGTAGTATATTGTTTTCCACTCGCTAGCCACTGCCCAAGCTAAGAATGGAATGGGTAGGCCTCTGCTTGTCTCTTTATCCTGTAGCCAAGACAGGCAGAGTACTGGAAACTCTCCAGGTGTGAGCCTGAGAGGGGACTTAAATACCACAGTTATTAATAATAATAATAATAATAATAATGGCATTTGTTAAGCGCTTACTATGTGAAGTAATACTATTTATTTATTTTACATGTACATATTTATTCTATTTATTTTATTTTGTTAATAATATGCTTTGTTCTCTGTTTCCCCCTTCTAGACTTTGAGCCCACTGTTGGGTAGGGACCGTCTCTATATGTTGCTAACTTGTACTTGTACTTGCTAACTTGTACTTCCCAAGTTCAGTGCTCTGCACACAGTAAGCGCTCAATAAATACGATTGAATGAATGAATGAATGAAAAGCACTGTTCTAAGCACTGGGGAGGTTCCAAGGTGATCAGGTTGTCCCACGGGGGGGCTCACAATCTTAATCCCCATTTTACAGATGAGGTAACTGGAGCCCAGAGAAGTTAAGTGACTTGCCCAAAGTTACACAGCTGACAATTGGCGGGGCCGGGATTTGAATCCATGAAGTCTAACTCCAAAGCCCAGGCTCTTTCCACTGAACCATGAGTGGTTGTGGTGGTAGTAGACTGTGAGCCCACTCTACTAGACTGTGAGCCCACTGTTGGGTAGGGACCATCTTTATATGTTGCCAACTTATACTTCCCAAGCACTTGGCACGGTGCTCTAAACACAGTTAGCGCTCAGTAAATACGATTGAATGAATGAATGAATAGTAGTAGTAATAATAACAATAATGGCATTTATTAGGCGCTTACTATGTGCAAAGCACTGTTCTAAGCACTGGGGAGGTTACAAGGTGATCAGTTTGTTCCTCGGGGGCTCACAGTCTCAATCCCATTTTACAGATGAGGTAACTGAGGCACAGAGAAGTGAAGTAACTTGCCCAAAGTCACACAGCTGACAATTGGCCGAGCTGGGATTTGAACCCTTGACCTCTGACTCCAAAGCCCATGCTCTTTCCACTGAGCCATGCTGCTTAGAGTCAGATCTGGCCTGGCCCACCAGGAAAGCCATTGAGCCAAGGTGACAAGCTGTCCTTCATTAGGCAGGACAGTCATATTCCAAAGGAAAGCGATAAGATGACCTGACAATGGCTAAAATCAGATTTTTCACCTTTCTTGAAGATGGTGATACTTCCTCAGTGTTCCCTACATTGTGAAAGAGCTGCAAATTGAATAATCAAAGTGTCCCCTCTTCTTTCAGTGGGCCACATGGCACTCACAATCTAAGGGAGAGGGAGGATTGGTATTCTGTCCCCATTTTACATATGAGGAAACTGAAGCCCAGAAAAGTTAAGTGATTTGTTTGAGGTCACACAACAGACAAGTGGTGGAATTCGGTTTAGAAACCCGCTCTGCTCTCCACCAGACTCATGCTCTTTTTATCAGGTCATTCATTTATTCAATCATATTTATTGAGCGCTTACTTTGTGCAGAGCACTGTACTAAATGCTTGGAAAGTACAATTTAGAAACAAAGAGACACAATCCCTTCCCACAGTGGGCTCACAGTCTTTAAGGAGAGAGACAGGCATCAAAACAAGTAAACAGGCATCAATAACATCAATATAAATAAATAGAATTATAGATATATATATATACACCATTAATATTAACAGAATATATATGTACAAATATCCCTACTTCCTTCTTCTCCCCACAGCACTTGTATATATGTTTGTACAGATTTATTACTCTATTTTACTTATATATATTTACTATTCTATTTCTTTTGTTAATGATGTGCATTTATCTTTAATTCTATTTGTTCTGACGTCTTGACACCTGTCCACTTGTTTCGTTTTATTGTCTGTCTCCCCTTCTCGACTGTGAGCCCATTGTTGGGTAGGGACCGTCTCTGTATGTTGCCAACTTGTACTTCCCAAGCGCTTAGTACAGTGCTCTGTACACAGTAAGCGCTCAATTAATACGATTGAATGAACGAATACACATGCGTTGTTGGGGGGGGGGTAGAGGAGCTAGTCAGAGTGATGGGGAGGGGAGGGGGAGCAGACAAAAAGGTGGGGGGCTTAGTCTGGGAAGACATCCTGGAGGAGGTGAGCCTTCAGTAGGGCTTTGAAGCAGGAAAGTGTGATTGTTCGGCAGATTTGAGAAGGGAGGACATTCCAGGCCAGAGGTAAGACCTGGGCTAGAGGTCAACGGTGGGACAGGTGAGAACGAGGCCCGGTGAGAAGAAGATCACGCAGCTCCCCAAGTATTTCCTCTAATTGAATTGCGGGTCAAGATGCAGGCTTCTGTATGCCTCCCTTTCACCTGGCATGAAGCGCTGGAAAATACTAGCAAATACTTTGAGGCCTCTTGGATTTCTAGTTTCCTTTGGACACACTAAGTTATTTTGAAACTACCTCCACTGCCGGATCGATTTCACCTGTTTCTCTCCCCCACTCCCATCACCCCCCTTAAGAGACAACAGACATTTTTGCCTTCCCTGCCACCCCCAACTTTTTCCCCTTTTTTACAGCTTTGAAATCACGTGTATCAGACGACTCGCTGGTCCTGATTACTGAGCTACATCAGTTCTGTAGCGGGCATTCGTCGAAAAATGCGAAAATTCTCAGTATCGGAAGGGCAAATTGCAGTAGATTACTGTCAGGTAAGAACAAAGGGAATGCCAAGTACTGAAGCAGAATTTCTCTTCAGGATAGTGGATACTGTGCCTTCTCCTATGTGACAACATAATCGCGCCTAGGAAACTAAACAAGATTTTCATGTCAAAGCACAACTAAAAGTCACATTTCCTGATCCCCGTCCTTCTACAGGTATTACTAAGTGCATATGCAGCACTCCTGACAGCAAAATCTAACATATTTAATCTGACCGTGTTCTTGACAGAGCTCATGGGAGCTGATTCATTTCAGGAAGCTTCTCCATTACCAAATCTGACAGTTTTACAGCTCTTTTGGGAGATGAAGTATAGCATCAAGTTACTAAGCAACTCCACAGCTTTTTTAAAGTACTTCTTGGAATCACTTGCTTCTCCTAATTGATTCAGTCCACATCATTTTGAACATAAATGGGACATCATGTTTAGAAATATGCTGCATAGTTACTTTCACCGAACATGGTTTGCTACCTCTGCATATCTAAATCAAGCGCTGGCATATAAATGTCATATTGAAAGCAAATTTTTATCTTCTTCCTGAGTTGCATTGACATTTAATATATATATAAATTATTTTGACAGCTCAAGCTTGCCTCTGAAGTTATCTGCACACTGTCAGAAAATAACATGAAAGGCGGAGCTGTGATTCCACTTTTTAACTTTTGTACAGGATAAAGTTTTAATTAGGCAGTCTGACTTACTCCTTTAATACCACCCCATAATATAATGCATCAGAATGAAGAGCAAATCTATCTCTACATCTTGCAGTCGTGTGACATTTTTGTAGTCTCTAAACCTTTGAGTAAGATCATATCTCATCCAATCTTGGAATATTAGTGATAAATCCGTCCATTTACCTAGGTTTATGGAGAGTAAGTGTGGCTTTTATCATCTAAGATTCCTCTTTTCATTATATCAGAGGTGAAGAGTAAACAATAAAGCTTACAAACTTTCTATGTTCAGTGCGTTTTTTTTCTGGCTAGCCTAAAATCCTCTTACGTATTTCTACCTGTATTTGATAATATTGATATTTTATTAGCCTTGCAACTGCTTATTATATCCATACACCCATATATACTTATACAGATATATAGTAGTGGGGCTCAGTAGAAAGAGCACGAGTCTGAGAGTCAGAGGACTTGGGTTCTAATCCCAGGTCAGCCACTTGTCTGCTGTGTGACCTTGGACATGTCACTTCATTTCTCTGTGCTTCAGTTTCCTCATCTACAAAATGGGGATTAAGACTGTGAGTTCTGTGGGCCACAAGGACTGTGTCCAACATAATTATCTTATATATATATATATATATAAGATAATTATGTTGGACTATATATATATATATACACATATATACTCCAGCATTTAGTACAGTGCCTGGCACATACTAAGTGCTTAACAAATTCCATTATTACTAGCAGTAGAAGTAGTCGTAGCAGCATTTCATAAGCATCTCCGTCTGCTTTGCACTGTGGTAGATGTTAGGGAAATTCTGAATGAAGAGATGACATATTTAGTGCCCATGAGGAGCTTACAGTCTAACAGGGGAGACCCAAAAAGATTACAACTAGTGTGGTCAATAACCGAATACACACATATTGTATATTCATGAGTGCTAAAGAGGAATATGCATTTTTAAGCAACTTACTGAAAGTAAAGACATTCCACTGATCATTCATATTCATTCAAATGATGAAGAGAAGCTAGCCGATGAAATAGGACTTCAGTCATTTTGAGTTGGACTCTGCTATGGAATTCACTTTCCTCTTCACCCCAGGTAAAATCGTTGTTTTGAATTTTGAGGTGACATGCCCTCAAAATTCTCAATACATCCTGAGGGGAATCTCAGATTCATGGAATAAAAATGCAGATCCAGCCTCGTGGCATCAATAAGATTCAAACAATGCTTTATTCAAGTCTTGCTATGCTTTGCTTCCAATTTCTGCTCTCTTCCCTGTGGGAACTTCCACTAGTCATTTATTCCTGATTTGAATGTGTCCTACAAGAGGCTCTGATCTCAAACCTTTGGAAAGAAATTGTGGAAAACAAACCAAAATCATGGAAAAATCAATCTGTCCAACAGTTCCTTCTAGAGGGGCTGCCTCTCCCTTCAGCAATCTCTCTCAGCAAGTAGGAGAGAAAATTACTAGTCCAAATGCTTTTTTACCTTGCTGTACTGCAACTCTAGCTACCTCTGTGATAGCTGCTGAATTATGAAGACTGTGGGTTTTAGAAGTTGTGCTCAAGGTAAATCAATAAAGTGGATCCTAGGCAACTGTATAAAAATGCAGTCAGATTGATGCCGTCCACGTGTAGGTCACTGCACCTCTGGTGTACTGGTGCAAATCAACTCTTCAATGAGAAAAGCAAAACCTTTGGATCTCCCAGGTATTTCCTTTTCGTGCTCAGTCTCAACATGAATAAGTGCTAAAAACTGCCTTTCATCGGCTTGAGGTTTGGAAGGAGATCAGGTGGACAAAACTATCGGTCGGAAAGAACAACCTGCAATAGACAAGGTCAGAATCATGGGATGCATGGTATGTCTGCATCAAGATGTAATGTCAAGTCAGAAGTACGTCTGCAAGAATTCCCTTTTTCCCCACCTCGAGCTCTCCCAAGGAGAATTGTTTGAAATTTAAAAGAGGGAATTAGCATTCTCAAAATCAGCCAGTCTCCTTGTGTTACCGAACTTTCCATCACTGAAGGTGTTCATACTTCCATGACATGCTCCTTATGTATCAATCAATCAAGTACATAGCACACAGTAAGCACTCAATGAATACCATTGATTGATTTAGTGATAGTAAAAGCATTTATTGAGCGTCTACTGTTTGCAAAGTACTGTAGCAAGTACTGGGAAAGAATACATGGGAGAGCATTGTATATGGTCCCTTGCCCTCAAGGTCTTCACAGACTAAAATTAAAAGGGAGGAGTGAAAACTGGAAACAAACACATAAGGAAATAAAACTATCCTCTCAAAGGTCACCAGTAATCTGCTTCTTGACAAATCCAGTGGTCTCTCTTTCATCCCTTCGACCTCTCAGATGCCTTTAACATTGCGGACAATCCCCTTCTCCTGGAAACATTATCCAAACCTGGCTTCACCTGTTTCTCCTCCTATGTTTCTGGCCCCTTATTCTCAGTCTCATTCATGAACTTTTTATCTGTCCCCAACCCCCTAACTGTGGGAGTTTTTGTTTCTGGCCCCTCATTCCCCAATCTCTTTCATGGGCTTTATAATCTGTTTTTGGCCCCTCATTCTCAGTCTCTTTCATGGGCTTTTTAATCTGTGCCCAAACCTCTAACTGTGGGAGTCCCTATTCTCCATCTATGCCCACTCCCTTGGAGAACTCATTCGCTCCCATGGGTTCAACTACCTTCATTATGCAGATTATTCCCCAATCTACATCTGCAGTCCTGATCTTTCTCTTTCTCTGCAATCACGTATTTCCTCCTGCCTTCATGACATCACTACTTGGATGTCCCATGGAAATCTCAAGCTTAAAATGGCCGAAACAGAAGTCCTCATCTTCCCACCCAAACCCTATCTTCCCCATGACTTTTCCCATCACTGTAGAAAACTCCACCAATTTTCCTGTCTCACAGGCCCATAACCTTGGTGTTACCCTTGATTCATCTCTCATTCAACCCACGTATTCAATCTGTCACCAAATCCTGTCACGACATCACTAAAATTTACCCTTTCCTTTCAATCCAAATGGCTACGACATTAAGCCAAGCATTTAACCTAGCCTCCCCTGATTATTGCACCAGACTCTGCTGAGCTCCCTGTCTCCTGTCTCTTCCCACTTCAGACCATACTTCACCCTGCTGCTCAGATCATTTTTCTACAACCCATTCAGCCCTTGTTTTCTCACTCCTTAAGAACCTCCAGTGGCTCCGCATCTGACTATCCCCCTCTGATTCTCAAAGAAACTCCTTACCATTGGCTTTGAAAAAAACCCCAAAACTTAAAAAAAACTTCCTACCTTATCTCACTGATTTTCTACTACAACCCCCATACAAGCTTTGAGGAGCACCCACACTTTTCTCCTCTAACGCCGATCTACTCACTTTACCCCAATTTTGCAGCCACCCCTCACCCACATCCTGCAATTCCCCCCTCCTTCATATCTGAAAGATAATAATAACAATAATAATAATAATAATGGCATTTATTAAACACTTACTATGTGCAAAGCACTGTTCTAAGCACTGGGGAGGTTACAAGGTGATCAGGTTGTCCCATGGGGGGCTCACAGTCTTCATCCCCATTTTACAGATGAGGGAACTGAGGCCCAGAGAAGTTAAGTGACTTTCCCAAAGTCACACAGCTGACAGTTGGTGGAGCCAGGATTTGAACCCATGACCTCTGACTTCCAAGCCTGTGCTCTTTTCCACTGAGCCACGCTGCTTCTCTCATACTTATTGAGCACTTACTGTGTGCAGAACACTGTACTAAGCTCTTTCCATCTTCACAGCCTTCTCAAAAATCATATCTCCAAGAAGCCTTCTCTGACTGAGCCCTCATTTCTCGCACTTCCTTTCCCTTGTGCATTGTCTATGCACTTGGATCGGTACCCTTTGAGCACTTGCTATTCACCCCTCCCTCAGCATTTGTATACGTATCCATAATTTATTTTAATGTCTATCCCTCCTTCTAAACTTTAGGCTCCTGGTGGGCAGGGAAGTGTTGTACTATTTTCTCCCAAGCACTTAGTACAGTGCTCTGCATATAGAAGGCACTCAAACACCATTAATTGCTTGATTGAATTATTCATTATTATAGTTATTCACCGGGCTTGCTGATATGCAATGAGAGGGAAGATCATGAGGAGATAAACAGCTCTGGAACAGAATCATCTCATACACCACAAAATATAGGAAAAAATTCCCTTCAGTGAGATACCAGTTTTTTCTAGAAAGAAGATATTACCCTTTTTGTGTAGGAAGGGGACCTTAGTAAAGACTCCACTTATCCAGTCAGATAAATCCTACAGCACATATTTTGCATTAGCATGACAGAGGTCTGTTGGATACTAAGATCTATAATCCATCTGAGACCTACCGTGGATGATAAAGATTAAAGGAGCCTCAGGCTACAAACACTAAGGGTCAGAGCCTGGATAGCCTCAGTTTAAATCTGCCCAGTGCCACATTTGAGCAATTCTGTGGGAAATAAAGCAAGCCTCAGGAGAGCAGAAGGATAGCTTATTCAGAACCACATAAATCTCTGTGGATAATAGGACTCACAATTGACTGCTGTAGTTTCCAAAGTGTAACTGCAGAGTGCAACTGTCTCAGTGTCCAACAGCACTGTAGAAAAAAAGATTGCACTGGGCGTCTTGCGGTTTAACAAAGATCACACGGCAAATGAGATGGGCGAGTTGAAAGATGAAATCATTTATGTCTCCTGGTCAAGGATTTGAAAGAGGTTATTAATATGGAAATGGAACAAATGTTAAACCAGTATGACTTAATAGATTCCCTCCCATACACAGGAAAAACCTTTCTTCATTTGTTGCGGTCCAGTAGTGTGCTCAAGTGAATGAAACCAAATGGTTCCCTTATTTGAGGAGCTATCAATCACTCAGTGGTATTTATTGAGTGCTTACGGTGTGCAGAGTACTGTACTAAGTACTTAGGAGAGTATATATATATATATATATATATATATGGTAGAGAGTACAGTAAAACAGAGTTTGTAGATGTGATTTCTGTTCACAGAGAGCTTACAGTCTACAGAGAAGATGACTATTAGTGATAGGAACAATAATAGCATAAAAGAACATTTACATTGGGGTAGGGGGAGTCTCAAAGTACTTAAGTGGTCCACAGCCAAATTCATAGTCAATGTACAAGGGAGGGCAGGTAGGGGCAAAAAACGTGTTAGCCTGGAAAGGACTTTTGGATGAGATGTGATTTTAGGAGGGTTTTGAAGAGGGGCAGGGGAGAGTGGTGGACTGTCAGATATGAAGAGGGAGAGAGTTTCAGGCCAGAGAAAAGATATGGGCAAGAAGAGGTCCATGATGGGTTAGATGAGAAAAAGGTAAGGAAAGTTGGCTGTGGAAGAGTAGCAGAGTGTGTGGGTTGGGTAGCAGTAGGAGATTAGCGAAGTTAGAAAAGATGGAGAGAGTTGACTGGTGCCTTAAAGCCAATGGTAAGGGATTTCTCTTTGATGCAGAGGTGGATGGGCAATCTCTGGAGGTTTTTGCGGAGTGGGGAGCTATAGACTGAAAGGTTTTTGAGACAAAATGATCTGGGCAGCCGAATGAAGTATGGAATGGAGAAGGAAGAAGGGAGGTAAGGAAGAGAAGCAGTGTGGCTCAGTGGAAAGACTCCGGGCTTTGGAGTCAGAGGTCATGGGTTCAAATCCCTACTCCACCAATTTTTTATAGCATTTATTAAGCGCTTACTATGTGCAAAGCACTGTTCTAAGCACTGGGGAGGTTACAAAGTGATCAGGTTGTCTCACGGGGGGCTCACAGTCTTTATCCCCATTTTACAGTTGAGGGAACTAAGGCCCAGAGATGTGAAGTGACTTGCCCAAAGTCACACAGCTGACAAGTGGCGGAGCGGGAATTTGAACCCATGACCTCTGATTCCAAAGCCCAGGCTCTTTCCCCTGAGCCACGCTGCTTCTCAATTTCAGCTGTGCGACTTTGGGCAAATCACTTCACTTCTCTGTGTCTCAGTTCCCTCATCTGTAAAATGGGGATGAAGAATGTGAGCCCCCCGTGGGACAACCTGATCACCTTGTAACCTCCCCAGTGCTTAGAACAGTGCTTTGCACATAGTAAGCACTTAATAAATGTCATTATTATTATTATTATTAAGTCAGTGAGGGCTAACACAGTAGTCCAGGCAGGAAATGATGAATGCTTGGATCAACGTGGTAGCGGGTTGGATGGAGAGGAAAAGGATGATTCTGGAAATGTTGTGAAGGGAGAACCAACAGGATTTGGTGACAGATTGACTATGCGGGTGGAATGAGAGCGATGAGTTGGTGATAATGCCAATGTTATGGGCTTGTGAGACGGGGGTGTGGTGGTGCTGTCTATAATGTTAGGAAAGTCAGGGGGAGGACAGGGTTTGGGTGGGAAAATGAGTTCTGTTTCGGACATTTATGAAATTTATATCTCCATGGGAAGGGATTGATATTCTTCTGTTCAAACTTTTAATCACACAGTAGCATTACCTCCTATATCAGGCGTCAAGGCTTCTAGACCGTAAGCCCGTTGGTGGGTAGGGACTGTCCATATGTTGCTGATTTGTACTTCCCAAGCGCTTAGTATAGTGCTCTGCACACAGTAAGTGCTCAATAAATATGATCAAATGAATGAATAAGTCCTGTAAAATAGAGACTCCAATCTTGTTTTCATGGGGCTACCAGAATAGGATTTTAAAGCTTTCTTGAATCTAGGTGGGCCTTAATGGCTTCTAAGTCACCTAAGCACAAAGATATCGATTACTAGTCTTCTCAGTTGGACTCCAGCCTGGAAGAGCTAGAAAGTGTTATGTTGAGCTAATACTGACAGTGTAATCCTTCCAATCCAATCCTCCCAATTCCAGTACATGTGTGTACTCTCTGGTTGGTTTATGAGTCCACCTGATGGCAACTACTGTCTACAAGAGCTTGTCAGCTTGGGTCTTCCTTCTCATCCTCTGCGGTTCTGGGCTCTGGAGTGTGAACCTCAAGGAACCCTATACCTCCCATATCATAAGAATCTGTGCCAGCAGAAAAATATCAGGAGGTTCAACAAAGGTTTGGCTAAAGAGCACAGGCTTGGGAGTCAGCCTGCTACTGGGTAGGGACCGTCTCTATATGTTACCAACTTGTACTTCCCAAGCACTTAGTACAGTGCTCTGCGCACAGTAAGTGCTCAATAAATACGATTGAATGAATGAATGGGTTCTAATCCCAGCTCCAAAACCTGTCAGCTGTGTGACCTTGGGCAAGTCACTTAACTCCTCTGTGCTTCAGTTACCTCATCTGTAAAATGGGGAT
The DNA here is from genome assembly GCF_015852505.1 of Tachyglossus aculeatus. Lineage (NCBI taxonomy): Eukaryota > Metazoa > Chordata > Mammalia > Monotremata > Tachyglossidae > Tachyglossus > Tachyglossus aculeatus. Next base: position 12,925,186 of record NC_052075.1, read on the forward strand.
GAAGACTGTGAGCCCCACGTGGGACAACCTGATTAGTTTGTATCTACCCCAGTGCTCAGAACATTGCTTGGCACATAGAAAGTGTTGAACAAGTATCAACATTATTATTATCAAATCAATGGATAGGACACCCATTTGGGCAGCTAGATAGAAAGCTGAGACTTGAGAGTTGAGAAATAGCACAGTGGAATTGATGAGAGGGAGAGGGGGAGAGGGGAGAGAGAGTCTTGCTATTAAGGGCCACCCACACTCTTTCATTCCAGGCAATAGCTTACAGCCAAAGTGACTTCAGTGAAGCACCAATGTCACAGTGCCATTAGCCAGCAGGCAGTTGGTTGCCTAGGCAACCACAGAGGTCTTCATCACCAACATTGGCCAACTATTTTTCAGGGCTCCTGCTGTGTGTTCCCACCCCATTCAGTGCCTAGGTGGCTCTTGCGTCAGAAATACTTACGTCTGATGAGTCCCCAAGCAAGCATTTTTCTATGTGCTGATTCAGGACTAAAACCATGTCTCCCTGCTTCCGTGCTCCATAAGCTTTCCCCTGGACCAAGAGCAGAGTTTATCGGTAAAAGAATACTGGGTTGGATGGATGATAGTTCCGGCTAGATGTGCTACTTCTCACAATATTATGCAAATACTGTTTCACTCATAACATACTAATGGCTAAGGCAGGACTACAGGTAAGTGAATCCTAGAAAGTTTTTCTTATTCTGCAATAATTTCCACCACACTTAATCTACACTTATGTAGATATGTGTGTGGAGGCCGGGGGTGGGGTGGGGGGGCTTAATAGCATGACTTAAGAGTGTCCTTTGGCTAATTTTTGTACACTAATAATAATAGTGAAAATTATAACAATGAGGATGGTATTTAAGAGCTTAATGTGCCAATCACTGTGCTAAACATTGAGGAAATTTTAATAATAATAATAATGTCATTTGCTAAGCACTTACTATGTGCAAAGCACTGTTCTAAGCACTGGTGAGCATACAAGGTGATCAGGTTGTCCCATGTGGGGCTCACAGTCTTAATTCCCATTTTACAGATGAGGTAACTGAGGCCCAGAGAAATGAAGTGACTTGTCCAAAGTCACACAGCTGACAAGTGGCAGAGCCTGGATTTGAACCCATGACCTCTGATTCCAAAGCCCGTGCTCTTTCCACTGAGCCATATTGCAGGGACAGTATCATTCTGGGAACTAAAGCCACCCAGCTCCAGTAAAGATAAACATAATTTAGAAACAGCATTAAGTCACAACAGACATATAAAATACCCACAAATGCCAGGCACATATAGAGATGAAAAATGGCATTAGTATTAATATTTTATCAGCACTTACTGTGTGTCCAGCACTCTTCTAAGTGCAGGAGTAGACACAAGTTAATAATTTTGGACACAGTCCCTGCCCTATATAAGGCTCACAGTCTAACTAGGAGGGAATACAGAGATTTAATCCTCATTTTACAGATGAGGAAACAGAGAAGTTAAGTGATTTGCCCATGGTCACACGGCAGGCAAGTCAGGGAGCTAGGAGTAGAAACCAAGTCCATAAATATGAGGACTGGGGACAAACACACATCGGAAGCAATGAAACAAAATATATATGTACATATATACATGTACATATATAAATGTATATATATATATATATATATATATATATATATATATATATGTATATATATTTCCAGTATGTGCCATGTTGCTCCCCTATTGTTTGACATTTCATTTTACTTTCACTGCAAGGTTCAGGATGGGTCTCTATCCAGAACTACACTAGTTGAAATGTTGGCCAAATTAAATAGAAGCAACTTACCTGATGCACACACTGAAAATATAAAACCCCTCCTGCTGCCTGGGAAAATGCGCCCAACAGAAAAGCTAGTTTTCACTATTTGATATATTTGTATCAACGGTATCAGTGGGGCTTACACATAAATAAAATATTGTTGTATCATCCAGTTGGGCTGACACCTTGTCTACATGTTTTGTTTTGTTGTCTGTCTCCTCCTTCTAGGCTGTGAGCCCTTTGGGTAGGGACCGTCTCTTTATGTTACCGACTTGTACTTCCCAAGTGCTTAGTACAGTGCTCTGCACACAGTAAGTGCTCAATAAATATGATTGAATGAATGAATTAAACAGGAAGAGGAGCTCTGAGTTTTCAGATTTGAATGGCAAGTTGTTAATGATTGGAAATAAAAGATTGATATGCTTTAGTGTGGGTTTAAGCTTATTCCTTTTCTCAGGCTCAAACAACTCACTCAAAACATGCAAATAAAATGTCATCTGTAAGGTTCAGCTTAAGCTGTTTTGAAGCTGTTTAAGCTTGTTTTGAAATTCTAGAATAAAAGGATTAAAAAGGAGTATCATCCGTTTCGATTCTATTTTAACCTCCTGAAATTCTGCTTGGTCCAATTTCCATTACTGCAAATTGGAAAACAAAATCCAAACAATCTTCTCCTCCTCATTCAGGAGAATGAATTTGGCTGAAGCAGAAAATAATTATGGAGCACTTGTAGCCATCCTCTGGTAACCTGTGAGCAAGGGAAGCCACCTTATTCAAAACTTCATGATGATTCACTCAGTCATATTTATTCATTCATTCAATCATATTTATTGAGAGCTAACTGTGTGCAGAGCACTGTACTAAGTGCTTGGGAAGTAAAAGTTGGCAACATATAGAGATGGTCACTACCCAACAGCGGGCTCACAGTCTAGAAACATTATTGAGCACTTACTGTGTGCAAAGCACTACCCTAAGCCCTTGGGAGAGTACATTACAACAGACACAGTCCCTTTCCACAACTAGCTCACAGTCTAGAGGGGGAGACAGATATTAATATACATAAATACATAAATTACAGATATATTCATATGTGCTGTGGGGATGGGAGGGAGGATGAATGAAGGGAGCAAATCAGGGTAATGGAGAATGGAGTGGGAGAAGAGGATGGAATAAACAATCTTAGGAAAAACAGGCAAACCCATTACACAAGTGGAAGGTATGATTCCCACAGATCCCAGTGAGACAATAAGCAATCGGCACAAGGTACAGAAATTGGCATGAGGGAAAGGGGCAAACTGGACTGCCACCAGCACTTCCTACCCTGCCAAAAAAAATTTTGTAAAAATACACTTCCATCTGTTCTGAGGCCCTCAATCAGCTCTCTCTTGAACTCACAGGAAGCGCTCAATAAATACAATTGAATGAATCTCCTACTATAACCCAACACATTTCACTCTTTTAACACCAACCTACTCTCTCAACCTCATTTTCTGCTATCTTGTCATATACCTCTTGTCCTTGTTCTCCCTGGGACCTGGAACTCCCTCCCCCTTTATATCTGGAAGACCAACACTCTTCCAATCAACTACACCCACTCTCTTAGACAATTCATTTATAATGACATTTGTTAAATGCTTACTATGTGCCAAGCACTGTTCTAAGCACTGGGGGGGGGGTGCGCAAGGGAATCAGGTTGTCCCACGGGGGGCTTACAGTATTAATCCCCATTTTACAGATGAGGTAACAGAGGCACAGAGAAGTTAAGTGACTTGCCCAAAGTCACACAGCTGACAAGTGGTGGAGCCGGGATTGGAACCCATGACCTCTGACTCCCAAGCCTGTGCTTTTTCCACAATTCACTCCCACAGCTTCCACTGCTACCTTCCCTCGGATCATTCAGAAATCTACCTCTCTAGGCTTGACCTTTCAGTGTAATCTTGCCTTTCTTCCTGTCTTCAGGACATCTCTGGCTGTCCTGCCCTCACCTCAAATTTAGCATGTCCAAAGCAGAATTTCTTCTCTTCCCACACAACCCTGTCTTCATCTAGTCATTACCATCACTGTAGACCACACCATTATTCCCCAATTCACAAGCCCCATAAGCCTGGCAATATCCTCAGCATACCTCTCACTGAATCCACATATTTGATCTGTCAGTTCTAGTCCTTATTTCCCCAATCCTCAAGAACCTCCAAGAAGTTGTCCCTCCACCCGGCAAATATTGGCTTTAAAGCATTCAATCAGCTTGCCCCCCTTCTATCTTACCTAATTGATTTCCTCCTAAAACCCAATCCACATGCCTCGATCCTCTAAACACCAACCTACTCACTTTACCTCACTCTCATTTAACTCACCACTAATCCCTTGTCCATGTCCTCTGTCTGTCATGGAACTCCCTCCATTTTCCTACTTGGCAGACCATCACCCTTTCCATCTTCAAAACCCTCCTATTATGACATCTTGTCCAAGTGGCCCTCCCTGATTGAGTCCTCGGGTGCTTAACGCAATGCTCTGCTCACAGTAAGCTCTCAATGAATACCATCGATTGGCCGATTCAAAGCCACAGTTTAAAGTGCTTGGAAGAATACAGATCAATAGTAGGTAGACATGATCCCTACACACAAGGAATGTACAGTCTGAAGAGGGAGACAGACTTTAAGATGAATCACAGATAGGGGAATTGGGAGAGTATGAGTGCATGCACATATGTGCTGTGGGACTGGGGTGACCATAGAGTGGTTTACAGGTAAGAACCAAGTTCATAGATGATGCAGAAGTGATGAGGAGTAGGGGAAATGAGGGCTTACTCAAGGAAGATTTCTTGGAAGGGATGTGATTTTAGGAGTGTTTGGAAGATGGGGAGAGGGGAGGTCTGTCATTTACGATTGGGGAGCTCTGGGCCAGAGGGAAGAAAACATATGCAAGGGGTAGGTGGTGTGCAATTTGAGATATGGCAAGTCAGTTGACTTTAAAGGAATGGAACTTACCAATAATAATGGTGGTATTTGTTAAGCGCTTACTATGTTCCAGGCACTGAACTAAGTGCTGGGGTGGATTTAACAATCCGGGTTGGACACAGTCTGGGTTGTTATACTAGGAGGTCAGAGAGGTAAAATCAGAGGGGAGAGCTGATTCAGTGCTTAAAGACCAATGGTAAGGAGTTTCTGATTGATAAGGAGGTGGACGGACACCACTGGAGGTTCTTGAGGAGTGGGAAGGCCTAGGCTGAACAGTGGCCAAGGAAGGGCTATAATTAGTGCTTGCTTCAGGGTAATGGTAATTTGAATGGAGAGCAAGCGACAGATTCGTGAGCTATTGCAAAGGTAGAACTGACAGCATTTGGTAACAGATTGAACCGGCAGTTGAATGAGAAATGAGTTGAGGATAATGCCAAAGTTACTGGCTCGTGACACAGGGACGATGACGGTGCTGGCAGCAGTGATGGAAAAGTCACCGTAGGAGGACAGGTTTTGGGTAGGAAGATGAGGAGTTGCGTTTTGGACATGTTGAGTTTGAAGCATCAGTAAGACATCCAAATAGAGATGTCCTGAAGGCAGGAGGAAATGTGAGACTGCAGAGAAGAAGAGACATCAGGGCTGGAGAGGTCGATTTGGGAATCATCCGAATAGAGATGGCAGTTGAAACTGGGAGCCAATCGGGTCTCAGAGGGAGTGAATGTAGATGGTGAATAATAATAATAATAATAATAATAATAATGGCATTTATTAAGCACTTACTATGTGCAAAGCATGGTTCTAAGCACTGGGGAGGTCACAAGGTGATCACGTTGTCCCATGGGGGGCTCACAGTCAATCCTCATTTTACAGATGAGGTAACTGAGGCACAGAGAATTTAAATGACTTGCCCAAAGTCACACAGCTGACAAGGGATTTGAACTCATGACCACTGACTCCAAAGCCCGTGCTCTTTCCACTGAGCCGTGCTGCTTCTCGTAGGAGGGGGACCCAGAACTGACTCTACTGAAACCCACCCTCTTTAGTAATCAAGGGTGCTAGATTTCCATTAGCATTTGGAGAATACACTTTTATGAAAACTTTTTGTTCTTTGGGCACACAAGTTATGAAAAAAATGGATAGTTTTATAATTAACCCAAAGACCCAAACTAATAAATTATGCCGCGTATTCCCACACATGACTTTTCAGCTGTGATACTCCTCGATCCAAGATCAACATGTTCCAAGGAATTGAGATGATGAAGTTTGCAAGCAATAAATAGCTGCTGAGATTGATTAAACAGGAACTGTCTGCCAAGGTGTTTAATCAATTATAAAGCCATTTATTGTGATGATACAACCAAGCATGCAAAGCACAGGAGATTATAGCTATTAGACAACAAAATATGGAAGAGAAGAGGGAAATTGTTGGGATATCTTTCCTCGTGGGGGTGTACGAAATGGAACGTTGCCACTGCCTAATCATTTCAGAATGAAAAACATGATTAGTAGTTTAGAGATTGCTATTCAAATTTCTTCAGTCTACTCTTTCGCCTCTATTCAGGATGTCTACACAGGACCCTGTCATTATTCCCAAATGAATGCTTCAGAAGCAATCTTTGTTTAAAAAGCAGTTCTATCCAGGGAGGAAAAATTGGCCAATTCCTCACACCCACTTGTAAGGTGGAAGGTGAATGATGTAGAAGCATCCTCAAAGAGGGATGTGACAGCACACCTCCCTGATTTACAGGGTGATTTGCTGCTTTTTAGAGCCACACTCCTCTTCTTTGAGAAGACACAAATGAATTCCCAGAGTCCAACAGAGGCAGGGAGAAAGTTAGCGTGTCAATATCAAAAATGGACAAGTTAAAGGGCTTAATTCCCATATGAATAGTCATCATCATCATCATAATAATAATGGCACTCGTCAAGCACTTACTAGGCTTCAAGCACTGGAGTAAATACTGTATGAGCAGATGGGATTCAATCCCTGCCTCATGTGGTTCGTAGTCTAAAGGGCAGTGGGAGTGCATCTCCATTTTCAAGATAAGGAAACTGAGGCACAGAGAAATGAAGTGACTTGCCCAAAGTCACAAAGAAGGCAAGTGGTGGAGGCAGGATTAGAATCCAGGTCCTCTGACTTCCAAGCCCATCCTCTTTCCACTAGGTCACTCTGCTTCTCAGCCAACCCTGATGAGGATGCAGGACGAAGCCCTCCTTTCCGCTCCTCCCACTCCCTTCTGCATCATCCGGACTTGCTTTCTTTATGCATCCCCTCTCCCCTCCCCACAGCACTTATGTACATATCTGTAATTTATGCATTTATATTAATATCTGTATCCCCCTCTAAACTATAAATGGTGAGCAGTGAATGTGTCTGTTCATTAGTATATCGTACTCTCCCACGGGCTTAGTACAGTGCTGTGCACACAGTAAACACTCAATAAATATGATTGAATAAATGAGCAGCACAAAGCTGATAAATCATTCCTTTAATAATAATAATAGTGATGTGATATTTGTTAAGCATTTACTATATGCCAGGCACTGTATTAAGCTCCCGGGTGGATACAAGCAAATCCGGTTGGACACAGTCTCTGTCTCACTTTGGGCTAACAGTCATAATCCCCATATTATCTCATCTGTAACTGAGGCCCAGAGATGTGGAGTGGCTTACCCAATGTCACACAGCTGACAAGTGATGGAGCAGGGATTAGAACCCAGGTCCTTCTGACGCTCAGGCCCGCATTCTATCCACTAGTCCACACTGCTTCACATTCCTAAAAGTCAGATATGCTACTATCCATGATGACTGATTGGATCTACTCAGATTCCTTCCAGCAGCCACTCACTTTTATGGTAAGCATTTTTATATTGTGCTCCCTCCCATTCAAGTGTAAGCTCCCTGTTGGAAGTGAACACTTCACATCTTTAATCTGTTCTTTGTAGTGTCTAATACAGTTGACCACTTCAAGATGGTGCTCAGTAAATGCCAGTGGTAGCGCTACAGTTCACTGCTGAGTTTACCAATCTATTTCCACCCCTTTGGACCAGTGTTAAAAAAGGATTCTCTGCTGTCTACTAGGCAGGACTCTGCTACTGGTAAGCAGCCTGGCCTACTGGAAATATGGGACTAAAGTCAGAGGACCTGGTTTCTAATTCCAACTTTGCCACCTGTCTGCTATGGGACCATGGGCAAGTCTCCATTCCTCAGTTTCCTCATCTGTAAAGTGGGGATTAAATCCTCAATCTCGTTCCTATTGAAATTTTGAGACCGATGAGATGCAGGAACTGTGCCCAACCTGAGTAATGTGTATCTCTTCCAGTTTTTGAAGAATAGTAAGCACTTAAATACCCCTATCATTATCATCTTTATATGAAAAAAATGTGGAAAGCAATTATGGCTGCATCTAACACTGGGTTGGAGATTCTTCACCAGAAATATTATTTTTAAACTCAAAGACAACTTTACATAAATGTACATGTATTTTATAGCTCTTGCCAAATTATGTAGTGAAAGCACTTCTGAGCAAGCCACCTTACATATCTCACTACATACCACATATTCATCTTCATTTTTTCTTTCTTTTATTCATCTGCAAATTATTTTGTATCTGTTTCCCCTATTAGACTGTAAACTCCTTAAAGGCAGAGGTATTTTTTCCTTACTCTTGACTAACGAACACAATATTTATGCAATTAATTCTATTGACTGGTTGACGTAATATTCAGGAAAGGTTACGCATCTTAGAAATCCTTTTAATTCCTCTCGGTGCATTGTCTATATCACTTTGGAGAATTCCTGCGCTTGCTTTCTGACCTTCTGTTAATCCCCATTGTTGTTATTGGATCTTTAGGCATTAGAATGGATCCAGTTGACTGTGTTTTTATGTTTAAACATATCTAAGATTTTTTTATATTAAAGGAGATTTTAAATGGACCTGGGGCAACTCCATGTTTGAAGAAGATGAAAAACACTGTCAGCAGGAACTGAGGAATCACCCAGCCTACGGAAAGTCAAGTGAAGGAAGGGTGATTTTATTAAGGTTCCCCTTCCCCCATCACTATCTGGCCTCCTGTATCCTGAACATACTGCCAAGTTTGAACCATTTCTAAGACTTTGTGGTAGAAAAATACGGAGTGAATACTAAGAGGGTTTTTCTGATAAGAGCTAGCTGAGCAGATAAGTAGTTCAGGGTGAACTAAAAGTCACAATTCAAACTATCAAATTAAGGCAGCCACCCAGTGAGTTACTTATAACAAGTCTGTGAGGCCTTTCCTGACTGGGAATCTGAAAGTAGCTCTCCAATCCTGCTCATTGTCCTCACAGATTTTCTTCCCAAGGTTAGGCATAACTTTCTGAACCCCTAAGCCTTATTCAAAAGATGACCAGGTCACTAGACATTGTGACTTTGCCAATCCTTCAAATCCAGTCACATCTTGACATTGTCCCTGTGTATTCTTCACCCTCAGTCTTATTTGTTGAAAACAAAGCTGAAAATCCTGTAATCCTGTTATGTTAAAGGGCAACTTTTCATAGGCTCTAATATGACTCATTCGCTCTTGCTCAATTTATATTAAATCCATTGATTAGTAGGATAATCTGCGTGTATCAGTGTGTTTGAGCATATGTCTCTGATAATGACAATGAGACCTCTCCTCTCCTAGGTGAGAAGACAGAAGCCCAGATGGTCCTAATGGTGGGTAGGTGAGTTTCGGCAGGTTTACACAAAAAGGGAAAATTATTTCTCACCTCCCCAAAAATGATTTTACTTTTTTTTTTTTTTTTAAAAAAGTTGTTGTTTCTCTCCTTGTATGTCTGCCCCTCTTCCTTTAATTTGGGGCACCAAAAACAAGGTTTGGAATGATGTCCTTGTAGCTATCCCAGTGTGTAATACCAAGTTTTGCAAAAAGCAGAGGTTTAACAAATGTGATACTCATACTAAGACAAATCAATCAAATCATATTTATTTAGCACTTACTGTGTGCAGAGCACTGTACTAAGCACTTCAGAAGTACAAGTTGGCAAAATATAGAGACAGTCCCTACCCAACAGTGGGCTCACAGTCTAAAAGGGGGAGACAGAGAACAAAACCAAACATACTAACAAAATAAAATAAATAGAATAGACATGTACAAGTAAAATAAAAAAATAGAGTAATAAGTATGTACAAACATATATACATATATACAGGTGCTGTGGGGAAGGGAAGGAGATAATGCCTACTTTTCCCCTCTGTGCCCATAATAATCATATTTGTTAAATGCTTACTATGTGTCTAAGCAGTATATGCAAACTAAGCAGGTGGGACACAATCTTTGTTCCGCATGGGGCTCACAATCTAAGTTGGGGGAAGAATGGTTAATTTGTCATTTTCCAGAATGAGGAAACTGAGGCACCCATGCTTAAGTGACTTGCCCAAGGTCACATTGCAGGAAAGTGGAAGAGTCAGGACTTCTGACCCCCAGGTCACTTCATCAAGATACTTAATTTTCTCTCCAGTAACTTATAAGTATTTCATCCTAGAAATAATCCAAAAGCCTCTTGTACAGTTTGATATTGGTGTTCACAACTTTCTGTGGTAGCAAATGCCAGATGTTTCAACAACTGCTGGGTCAACAAATGCTGATTTCTGTTTATTTTGAAAGAAACTTTTTTTTACAGTATTTGTTAAGTGCTTGCTGTGTGTCAGACACTAACTGGTGGGGTAAATACAAGCTAATCAGGTCGGACACGGTTCTTTCCCTCATGGTTTCACCATCTAATTAGGAGGGAGACAGTTCCCACAGAATACCCCAAGGACCATTCACAAATTCTTGATGCTCCTTCTACAACATTGTAGAGCATTCTCCATCAGAATGCTGGTCCTCAGATAGAGATCCTCTCATTTTCAAGGACAGAAAGAGGGTGGGACACCAATAGCAAATATCCCCCTATTTTAATTCCTTAGTTTAACCTGCCTCTATCTTTTTCAAAAACTTTTCATCACAGATAGATTGACCTCTCTCCTTGGTTTTCTTCCTCCCCACAGCTTGGCCCCGTATGTGGTATAAACTGCCAAAGGGCTCATGGCAACACCAAATATTCACCTCTCCTCATCTCATCATCCCAGGCTCTGTCTCCTTCACTCTCAACCTAGAATCCTGAAGTCATCATAAGTGGATTTAAAATCTCACCTGGAGGAAAGTACAAGAAGGTTGCTATGCCAACTTAGCAGCAAGTGTAGCCAACAGAATTTATTCAGCATAACGCAACACTCCTGGACATTCCAGAGGTGCTCAGGATGGAAAAAAAAATCATATTTTGCCTCAAATTCTGGTCTGCTCTACATTTCAGTCCACAGTTAATTCACTTTCTAAAACATCAGAGCATACGGTCTTGGTTACTCACTTGTGATATAATTTTATAGGTACAAAGGACTGTCCTGTAACCTAGATGATGTGGTAATAAAAATGAAATGATCAAGAGCACTTAATAGATATAATTTATACTTGCCCATGTGCTGTCATAGTAGAAGCATTACCACAAGGCAATGAAAAAAGTTGAGGGGAACAGGATTAAACATAGCACCAGCATAGCACAGGGTAAAGAGCAGAGGACTGAATCAGAAGACCTGGATTCTAATTTCGTCTCTTCAGTTTGTCTCTAAACCTCAATGTCCACATCTATAAAATGGGGATGACTTTTTTCCCCTATTATTCAATCATATTTATGATAGCACTTACTGTGTTCAGAGCACTGTACTAAGCACTTGGGAGAGTAGACTACACCAATAAGCAGACACATTCATATTCCCGGTCCACGATGATCTTACAGTCTAGAGTCTATTAGCCTAGCCTGTGTGGAATAGGGACAGTGTCTGTTATGACTCTAACCTAGAGTTAGGGTTTGGGTTTTACTGTAGGGCTTGGCACTTAAATACCTCAATTATTATTGTTAAAAGAGCATGAACAAATTAGAACTTTAAATGTAGGAAGGTAAGATATTAAGTATCTTCATTGTCATCAACAGTGTTTGCAGACAAACTGAGTAGGTGAAAAAGGTAGAAAATACACAAATTACAAATAAACAGATATGTCAATGGAGCCTAATAATAATAATAATGGCATTTATTAAGTGCTTACTATATGCAAAGCACTGTTCTAAGCGCTGGGGAGGTTACAACGTGATCAGGTTGTCCCAAGGGGGGCTCACAGTCTTAATCCCCATTTTACAGATGAGGTAACTGAGGCCCAGAGAAGTTAAGTGACTTGTCCAAAGTCACACAGCTGACAATTGACAGAGCCGGGAATTGAACCCAAGACCTCTGACTCCAAAGCCCGGGCTCTTTTCCACTGAGCCACACTGCTTCTCTAATCTGTAAAATGTTCTCTAATCTCTTATCTAATTGGGTTGTGTGATGAGTTAAGTGGAGGTTTAGTCAGGGACTACCTCCTAGAGGAGATGAATTTTGGAGGACTGGTTTGTGGATTGTAACAGGAGGGGGTTCTGATTCTCTTACTGTTTCCACTAGGCTGTGTAACCTTGGGCAAGTCACTGTGACTTGTTTTGTTCATCTGTAAAATGGGGATAAAATACCCATTCTCCTTTCCTCTTACATTGTGAGCCCTGTGAGGACAGGAACTACATCCAGTCTTATAATCTTTTATCTTCCTCAGCTCTTGGCACATGGTAGGAATTCAATAAATTACATTATTTTTAAAAAGAACATAATTATATAGCTAGAGGAAAGTGGTGATCTGTGCCCAATTTCTTTTTTCTTTCGGATGGTTGGTTTCATATGTTAAAATATCACTTTTGGTGATTGACTCTTCCTTAGTGATGTTGTGATTGGACTTTATTTTACATCGACTACAGGCTGTTTGTTATTTGACAAAATATATTACTTTTATCCATTTCAAGTTCCTCACCTACTTGGAGATGGAAAGATCCGAATGTGCCAACTTTAGAAAGATGTTGAATCATCGTTCATGCAATATGCAATGACATTTTGGAGTACAAATATCAAGATTATTATTTTTAATATTAAATATTACCTGAGTGTTTAAAGTGGCTGAGGAGCATATTAATATTAAATATTATTTTTGACATTTGAGAAAGGTCAAATACACTGCCCTTATATAAAAAATTATCAGCAGAAACAGCAAATTATTATAATCATTTTAAACACTTATTCAGCTACAAAGATCACAGTCAAGTGCTTCATCCCTCAATGCTTTACTCAGTGCAGGTTGACAGAATTCCACTGGGCAAATTTTGGCCACAGATGCACTCCTGGATAGCACTAATTTAAGGTCAACAGTAGCTATACTATGATTTTTATTGCACATGTTTGTTTTTTTTCCTACTCAACCACCTTTGCTTGTTGCTTATTCTCTTACAGAGTAGATCACATCACTGTGCTCCAGGTTATATCTCAAATAAAATGGCACAAAGTACATTTCTCCCTCTCACCCCCCAGTCACCAGAAGAAAGGACTAACATTCTCTAATTTAATTATTTGCCTAAATAGAAGTCTAAATCCAAGTCACTTTCAGACTTTCTTCGGAGAATCATGTTTGTGCCTGTTATCTGAAACATTTTACTTTATCAGTCCCAAATTCATTTTAAATTAAGGAAATCATAATAAAGGACTTCAGATGCACTGACTGCAGCTGTTTTCTGAGTTTCTCTGCTTTGTAATTACAAAATGGTCAAATTATGCCTCCTTTTTCCCCTTCATTCATGCATTCAATAATATTTATTGAGCACTTACTGTGTGCTGTTTCCTGTTTCCCATTCATTCATGACCTCTCTCATACACTCAGTTTTATCAAGGGAGCCAAACTTTTTGTCCCTTTTTTTTTTTTTCCAAGAATACGACCCATACAGTAATCATAATGGCCTGAAATAAGAGTAGTAAAAATATTGGTTAAGTGCTTATGCTTGAAGAGTACTAAACTAAATAATGGCAGAAAGTACACAGATAAGAATGAGATATAATCCCTGGCCCTGACACAGTTTCATAGTCTAAGAAAAAATTGGGGAGGATAGGCAAATAACATAAGCAGCATGGCTCAGTGGAAAGAGCATGGGCTTTGGAGTCAGAGGTCATGGGTTCAAATTCCGGCTCTGCCAACTGTCAGCTGTGTGACTTTGGGCAAGTGTCTTTAAAGTTAAGTATGAATTAGCATTAATAATTATGGTACTTGTTAAGAGCTTACTATATTCCATGTACCCCATTAAGTTCTGGGGTAAGTACAAAATAATCAGGATGGACACAATCCCTGACGCACATTGGGCTCACAGTCTAAGTAGGAGGGAGTAGGATTTAATCCCATTTTACAGATGAAGAAACTGAGGCACAGAGAAGTTTAGTGATTCCCCAAGGTTACACAGCATATAAGAGGTGAAGCTGGGATCAAAACACAGGTCTTCTGATTCCTAGGCCCTGGCTCTTTCCTCTAGACCACACCGCTTCCCTAGATGAAGCTCTAAAGTAGTGCTAGCAATGCGTATTCTGGGATACCCTTCTATCATGCCATTCCTGAACGGATTCCCTGAGAATATAAATTGCTTTATTTCATGAACAAAGCTGAAACACTGGAAAGCCCACCAACATGGGACTAAACGGCTGATGAAAGCACGATTTCTCAGCACTAGTTTTATGGCTGCCACCTCTCAACCAACTGAAATTCACCCCAGTACAGGAGAGAATTAGATGTAGAACCTTATTAATGCACATGCTTTAGCTTTTAGATTCTCTTCTGAGAAGAGAATCCTAATTACCTAGAGAGTGGTACAAATTCGCTTATTTTACTGGAGAAGTGAAACTTAGAATGTGAAACAGAAGTGCCTGAGCTGTATTCTTGTTCGAAACGTTTGTTCTTTTTATATAACTCAGACGCCAGGGGTGTCAGGATCTGTAACTTTTTTTTTCAGATATAAAAAAAAACCCAAAAATAAAATCAATAGGTGAACTTGTAGTACTGCTTTGGTTGTTAGTATTACAATCTCTTCTCTCTTGAGAGTACTTATCCGAACCCAGGCAACCAAATGATAGCCCTGGCAGAGTTTGAAGTCCAGGTTATTCAAAAGGGAAACATCCTTGGGCTCTGTTGCCTGATAGAACTCTTTCATTTTCAGAATGACTGGAGACTACACTGGATGTTATTCATTAATTCATTCAATCGTATTGAGCACTTACTGTGTGCAGAGCACTGTACTAAGTGCTTGGGAAGTACAAGTCGGCAACATAGAGACGAACCCTACCCAACAACGGGCTGTTATGAGAGGATGGCAGGGAAACTATGGATTCTGGAGAAGGTAAGGCATAGAGTAGCAATTCTGTGTTAGTAAGGTGAGAGTGAATGAGAGTCGCCTGATAGTGTTTTGGGGGATAGGAGTATTTAAGAGGAGTGTGGGAGGGGGATAAAGGTAGAAAACCAAAGAAACACTGCAGCCTAGTGAATAGGTTGCGATAAATGAAGTGTGAAATGCAGTGGCATGGATCCTTTAACTCTAGCTGACTCAAATCTATCAGCAGAGTTTCCAGAGCGAATATTCCAGTGATGGTCCAATGATTTCACAAGGTAGATCATGGATCTGTTTTCCTTGACAAATGGGAATTGTACTCCAACTGGGTAACACCTTCCCACTCTATAACCTTGAGTGTTAATAGCTAAAACTATTAGAAAGGGCCCAAGGAGGAGATGACAAGATGCTGCAGTGAGTAGAAGCCTCTAAGAATTGCCTGCAGTTTCTCCCTGAAAAGGACCCAGGCAGAAATGTTCCTAAATATAAAATAATTTTGCAACTTGGGATAAACAATTGGAACTTTTAATTAGCTGTCAGCCTGTCATCCACAACTGTATAATGCCAAGTACATTCACGGACCTATTTTCCTTATTTGTATAATGATAGCAAAGAGACATCACAGGCAGTGGATTTGTGTGATCGTTATTGCACTTCTTGGTTGGAAGCATCACTTTCTTCAGACCTTTGGCCAACAACTTCACCTGAGGCCTGCTCTAATCACTTCAATACATACTGCCTATTGTGTCATACTGCTGTGTAATATATTGGAAAGCTACCACCCAACACTGATGAGCTAATTAGAGTTCTGAGAGGCAAAGCTAATACTTGTAATCCCCTATGTCATTTGGAATTAGCTTGCCTCTGGGCCAGAAGGTAGGGGAAATTCACAGCACTCACCCAGGGACATGCTCCGAGCTGTTCTCTGAGCAGTGGGGGAAAGTAATGGTGAGGATGCCATTCTTCATGTTGAATACGAAGTGGAAATATTTTGGAGATGGAATGGAGAGGAGGCCGCCAAAGCAGTCAGAGCCACAAAAAATGGCAAAGGACTCAGACTGGATTAGAGCAAACTCTATTTCCTCCCACACCACACTGAAATAAATTCTCTCCCCTTATGAAGAAAGTGCTTTTGCACACCAGTAGGATTAGGTGAGACACAGCATGAAAAAAATGTATTTAAGTCATGCTATGTTTTCATTTACATCTTCTTTGCCCTTCAGCACTGGTACACTCTCATTTGAGGGTTTACGGGGTTACAGAGGCAGCTCCTTCTCTCCATATTTCCTATATCTACTTTTTTCCAACTGTCACATTAGCCCCTACTTACCCTGTGAGTCTCTTGTGGGCCAGTGACTGTGTCCAACCTCATTATCTTACAGTACAATAAGTGCAAATTGTACGTGCTTAACAGACACCACAGTTATTATTACTAAGCCTTTTCCTGGAACTGTTTTTTTAAAAACCTCATTTGTACCTTTCTTGCTTCAAAATAATCTTTCATTTTCCTCCCCTACTAAGTCCTCTTTCAGGCCTTCCTATCTTTGGCAGTGTTCACAGCATCCGGGTTTTCCAGAATTTGTCTATGATCCCAAAGCCTTAGGTCACAGTCCCATCCAGTGATGTCTGCCCCTAATCCAGGCTAGAAGTTTTTCCCAATAAAACTACCAGCGGATGAGAGTCTTATCTCGCTATCAGACCTCAGAGTCCTCTCACCATCTCTCCAGATTTAAGACTCCAAAGTGCTTAATCTCTTCCCCCAGTGCTTCCTTTAGCACAGCAAGCACTTATAAGGGGTGAGTTCATTCCCTGTCTTCCGTCTTTCCTTTCCCACTAGACTCATGTGGGAGGATACTCATTTTCTAAGCTTTTACTATGCAGCAGTGAACCCAGGAGAGTAATTTGAGGGCGTTAGGACTCCAGAGTGCCTTGAAAATTTAGAACTAGAGAAATAAGCAGTCCCGTGGAAAGATTTCTAAATTCAGCTGCACCTAAGTTTGGCGGTTGGCAGTCTGTCTTTTGTTTCACACATCAGCCCCGAGTTAGTGCAACATCATTTTCTTTCTGTCCTGGGTTATTCTTAGATAATAAGCTTTGCAGATCTCTCATCCCTTTAATAGCAAGGTGGCGTTTAAATAGGAGTCTGCTGCTTCAGACTTCAAATCCATTGTAAGAATCAAGGTTGGAGTTTTACCAGCAGAGAAAAAAAAGATATTGAAATTAGTTATACATAATCTGTTACAGGTCATTGACCTCAAAAAGCGAATAACTGTGCATCTCACCAGGTGATGAAGATGAAGGAGAAGTCTTGAAAGAACTGAATTTCAAAATTGAAATGTGATGACCTCCTTCCTTTTTATGGTATTTGTTAAGTGCATACTATATACCAGCCACTGCACTAAGTGCTGGGGGAGATACAAGCTAATCACGCCAGACACAGCAGCCCATGTCCCACCTGTGACTCACAGTCTTAATCCCAGTATGACAGATGAGGTAACTGAGGCGCAGAGAAGTTATGTGATTTACCCAAGGTCACTCGGCAGAAAAGCGGTCCCCAGACTCTAAGGTCCATGCTCTTTCACTAGGAAATGCTGCTTCTCCTAAACTGGATACTGGCCCTGTCCCGCATGGGGCTCACAGTCCAAGTGGGAGGGTACTTCCCAAGTGCTTAGTACAGTGCTCTGCACACAGTAAGCACTCAATAAATATGATTGAATGAATGAATGAGAACAGGCATTGACTCCCCATTTTACAGTTGAGGAAACTGTCACAGAGAAGTTAAGTGACTTACCCACGGTCACATAGAAGACAAGTGGTGGAGCTGGGATTAGAACCCAGATCCTCTGGTTCCCTGGCTCGGACTCTATCCACTAGTCATGCTGCTTCCCTGAGTCTCAGTTGGGACACTAATGACCTTGCAATAGCATTCATTCATTCATTCAATGGTATTTATTGAACGCATACCGTATGCAGAGCTCTGTACTAAGCACTTGAAAAGTACAGTACTACAATAGAGACAATCTCTACCCACAACGGGCTCACAGTCTAGAGGGGGGAAGACAGACATCAATACACGTAAACAGGCATCAATGCAATTAAATAGAATTATAGATATATAATAATAATAATAATGGCATTTATTAAGTGCTTACTATGTGCAAAGCACTATTCTAAGTGCTGGGGAGGTTACAAGGTGATCAAGTTGTCCCAAGCAGGGCTCACAGTCTTAATCCCCATTTTACAGATGAGGTAACTGAGGCACAGAGAAGTTGTCACACATATACATAAGTGCTGTGGGGTGGCGGGGGAGAGCAAAGGGAAAGAGTCATAGTGAGGTGGAAGGGAGGTGGAGCTGAGGAAAAGTGAGGTTTAGTCTAGGAAGGCCTTTGGAGGAGGCACACCTTCAGTAGGGTTTTGGAAGAGGAAAGAGTGATTGGTAGATTTGAGGAGGGAGGGCATTCCAGGCTGGGGTCAGCAGTGAAACAGGCAAGATCACGGCATAGAGAGGAGGTTAGTGCCAGAGAATTGGAGTATGCAGGCTGGAATGTAGAAGGAGAGAAGGGAGGTGAGGTAGGAGGGGGAAAGGTGACCAAGAGCTTTAAAGCCAATAGTTAGGAGTTTTTGTTTGATACGGAGGTTGATAGGCAACCACTGGAGATTTTTGAGGAGGTGGGGGCAGGGAACGTTTCTGTAGAAAGATAATTCAGGCAGCAGAATGAAGTATGGATTGAAGTGGGGGGAGGCAGGAGGTTGGGAGGACAGAAAGGAGGCTGATGCTGTAATCCAGTTGGGGTAGGATCAGTGACTGTTTGGATGGAGAGGAAAGGGTGGATCTTGGCGATATTGTGAAGGTAAGAGCAACAGGATTTCGTGACGGATTGGACGTGTGGGTTGAATGAAAGAGCAGGGTCAAGGATGACACCAAGTTGATGAGCTTGTGAGAAGAGAAGGATGGTTGTGCCATCAACAGCGATGGGAAAGGTCAGGAGAGGACAGGGTTTGGGAGGGAAGATGAGGAGCTCTGTCTTGGACACATTGAATTTGAGGTGGCGGGAGGACATCCAAGTAGAGATGACCTGAAAGTAGGAGGGATGCGAGCCTGGAGGGAGGGAGATGTTGATTTGGGTGTCATTCGCATAGAGATGGCAGTTGAACCCTTGGGAGTGAATGAGTTCTCCAGGTGAGTGAGTGTAACTGGAGAACAGAAAGGGACCAATAAGTAAACCTTGAGGGACCCCTACAGTTAAGGGATAGGAGGGGAAAGAGGAGCTGGATTGAGGAGATGGGATTAGTAGTACATTAAGAAGATATGAAGATACCTATGAATCACTTAGCAGAGTCATTTTAGCAGTTGGGATTGACATTAAGCTTGAAGTTATGCATAGGTGCCTGTACTCAGGAAGCCATGCCAAAACCAATTTTTTTTTTTAAACCAAGGGAAGCAGAGTGGTTCAGTAGAAAGAGCCCGGGCTTTGGAGTCAGAGGTCATGGGTTCAAATCCCAGCTCCACCAATTGCCAGCTGTGTGACTTTGGGCAAGTCACTTAACTTTTCTGTGCCTCAGTTCCCTCATCTGTAAAATGGGGATTAAGACTGTGAGCCCCCCGTGGGACAACCTGATCAACGTGTACCTTCCCCAGCGCTTAGAACAGTGCTTTGCACATAGTAAGCACTTAATAAATGCTATCATTATTATTATTATTATTCATTCTGTCACCAAGCCTATCAGTTAGATAATATACCATCCAACAAGGTATAAATGGATGAATAGATGATAGCATCAAGGTGGTTATCTTGGCATTTGGGGAGAGAGGGTATAATAATAATAATAATAATGATGGTATTTGTTAAGCATTTACTATGTGCCAAGCACAGTTCTTGAGCATGGAACTCCGTAATAATAATGATGGCATTTGTTAAGCACTTACTATGTGTCGAGCACTGTTCTAAGTGCTGAAGTAGATACAAGGTAATCAGGTTGTCCCACTTGGGGTTCACAGTCTTAATCCCCATTTTACAGATGAGGCAACTGAGGCACAGAGAAGTGAAGCGACTTGCCCAAAGTCACACAGCTGATCAGTGTCAGGGCCGGGATTAGATCTCATGACCTCTGACTCCCAAGCCCCTGCTCTTTCCAGTATACCACGCTGCTTCTCCATAGTAAATTAGAAGTCTATAATTCATTTCTCCATGTAGGTTCTTGGT
The DNA here is from genome assembly GCF_015852505.1 of Tachyglossus aculeatus. NCBI lineage: Eukaryota > Metazoa > Chordata > Mammalia > Monotremata > Tachyglossidae > Tachyglossus > Tachyglossus aculeatus. Next base: position 12,945,427 of record NC_052075.1, read on the forward strand.
TCTAGAGGTTCTATAGCACTTGCAGGCGGTGTGGCGGGGTGGGGTCTTTTCAAATCATTTCTTTTCAAAAGTCCAACTGAGAAGCAGCATGGCCCAGTGGATAGAGCACAGGCTTGGGAGTCACAAAGACCTGGGTTCTAATCCTGGCTCTGCCACTTGTCTGGTGTGTGACCTTGAGCAAGTCAGTTAACTTCTCTGCCTCAGTTACCTCCTCTGTAAAATGGGGATTAAGATTGCAAGCTCCATGTGGGACAGAGACTCTGTCCAAATTGCTTAGCTTTTTTCAGCACTTGGTACAATGCCTGACACAAAAGAAGCACCTAAATATTAACAAAACAAAAACACAAAATAAACTGTGATGCTTTAACTAAAGCACCAGCTAAACCGGAGAACAGAACACTGGACAGTGATATTCCCATTCCCCTCAGTTATATACATGTGTGTAAGATGGCTATAATTATTTGCTATTGAGTTGTACATTCAATGACTTCATTTTGTTTCTATTTTCTTGTTTGTCTCTACCCCATTAGGGTGTAAGCATCTCATGGGCAGGGAATGTGTCACTTGCTCATTTGTGCTGCTCAAGCATTTGATATACTGCATTGCACCCAGTGGGTGGTCAACAAATATTAGTACTACTTCAACGACAACAACATTGTTTCCTCAGGAGCAGGGAGGAATGGAAAACACTTGGAATCGTGACTACAGGGGACCAGACCAAGAAAGCTATTTGAGATAAATTCAGATGATCAGAGCCTTTTTTCTGCAGGAGTGACAGAGATAGGCACTCAAAAAGATGATACAGCCTTCATGAAAATGAGGTACTTAAAATCAAGGGAGTTTCATTACCTTCACTTCTTGACTTTGTCTTTTCAAAAGAAAAAAAGAAAAAAAATCAGGAAATTTAACTTGACCAGCCTTTCTCAATACACTTGAATTGCCCAGAGCTAGATCTAATTGCAGTTCAGAAATAACCTCCAAAGCACTAAAACCATTTCATGTTGATGATATTTAAAGTATTCTTACTCACTGGAAACAATGAGAATTCCACTTTGTTCTATTATACATGCTAGAGTGTTTTCTATTGTATTATTCTATGTACTTTTACATCTGAAATATGAAGAGGTCTTTTGTATGCTGAAGTACCACATGGGTAGACACATCTTGAAAATAAGACTTTGTTCATTTCAGCAGCTCTGCAGGAACCAGGTTTTTCAATAAATAATATTCCCATATAGTCTAACTCATTAATGATTTTTATTGCATTCTGAATGTGTGCCAAATCCCTTATGGAACTCAATTACATTTTGAAAACGAAAAACACAGTGCATTTAAAATCTCTGAAAGAGAATCTTTTTCCCCCCACTGAGGAACTCTAGAATGTATAAATAATATTTTTCCTATTCCCCACTTCCAAATAAGATGAAATGTAAAAAGTGATTGCTAGTGGGTGAAAAGTAGCTCACATTTGCCTAAAAGCCTGTAGTACGTTAAAGCCCCAGTCACCAGCATGTGTGGAATTTTTTTAATGTATGATTTTCAAATAGTGTCACTTTCATTATCTGAAAGGACTAGGTATAAAGTATCATTTTCCCTTGAGAAAACAAAGAAATTAAGTAATGGGTCTCAGCACAACCATAAATCCATAGTAAAAAAGTAATAATTTGATAAACTGTTATCCAGTTTTTCTATGTGCTATTTAAGCTCTTATCACATGCCAAGCATTGTACTAAAGTGGAAGTATATGACAGATTGGTTGCTAGGCACCACTCCCGCCCTCAAGAGGCTTACATTTAGATTGATTACTTACCAATTTCCCCACAGGGAATAAACAATCTCAAATTTCAATTTCCGGTTCCATCGTTGTCGTCTTTGAGATTGTTCCAATATCTGTGCAGTTCTATCTATTTGGCTCTGATTAGGATTAAGTGTCCTGGGGTACTGTTTTAGTATTTCCAGACTAAGCTGGTCACATTCCTGTCATTCAGGTAATGAGTTTTCTTAGCGGGTAACTTGTACCATGCCTGATTTGGCCACTGTACTACCTTGTGTAGCACGGCTTAGTTGTATCCAGGGAAATATTCAGGATATACCTGGAATTTTCTTAAGACCTTGGTATTCCAATAGACTATTTAACCCCTCCTATTCAAATATGTGACTGCCACATTTCGATGTTTTCTGTTCTGCCTCTGAGTTGCGTTAAACTTGTCCTAGTGCTAACCTTCTCACCTCAATCTCATCTATCTCACCACCTCCGGCCTGGAATGCCCTCCCTCTTCAAATCTGACAGGCAATCACCCTCCCCGACATTCAAAGCCTAATTAATAATAATAATAATAATAATGGCATTTATTAAGCGCTATGTGCAAAGCACTGTTCTAAGCGCTGGGGAAGTTACAAGGTGGTCAGGTTGTCCCACGGGGGGCTCACAGTCTTAATCCCCATTTTACAGATGAGGGAACTGAGGCACAGAGAAATTGAGTGACTTCCTCACAGTCACACAGCTGACAAGTGGTGGAGCCAGGATTTGAACCCATGACCTCTGACTCTCAAGCCCGGGCTCTTTCCATTGAGCCACGCTGCTTCTCCTATCATTGAAAGCAAACCTCCACTGAAGGGTCTTCCCCAACTAAGCTCTCCTTTCCTCTTCTCCTGCTCTCTTCTGCATCACCCTGACTTACTCCCTTTATTCATCCCCCCTCCCAGCCCCACAGCACTTATGTATATATCTGTAATTTATTTATTTATGTTAAATAAATATCTGTCTCCCTCTCTAGCTCACTTTGGGCAGGGAATGTGTCTTATATTGTACTTTCCTGAGCAGTTAGTACAGTGCTCTGCAACAGTAAGTCCTCAATAAATAAGATTGAATGAATGAATTGGAATAATGACATATGTTCCTTCAATATAGTGATCTATTTCCTTTATGTGTTCATTATTGCTGATACTGGCTTCCTGTTTCCCATTCCATAAATATATGAAAGAAGCATAATAAAAATGATGGTAATTTGCAAGAGCTTACTTTATCACTAACAGTACAGTAAATGCTGAAATAGAAGATGTCAGGTTGGACACAATCCCTGTACCACACATCTGCCATCATCTTTTAGGGTGCCACTAACACCATTCATTCAATCGTATTTATTGAGCACTTACTGTGTGCAGAGCACTGTACTAAGCGCTTGGGAAGTACAAGTTGGCAATATATAGAGATGGTCCCTACCCAACAGTGGGCTCACAGTCTAGAAACACATAAATCTCTTGCTATCTCAACGATACCTCCCACTTCTGGAAGCATTTCATCTTTTCCAGTTTCAGCATTTCTTCGACCTTACTGTCTAATGACCTACTCCTACCATATTACATAGGTAATAGACAATTAATAGTAATAATAATGATGGCATTTGTTAAGCGCTTACTATGTGCAAAGCACTGTTCTAAGCGCTGGGGAGGTTACAAGGTGATCAGGTTGTCCCACGGGGGGCTCACAGTCTTAATTCCCATTTTACACCTGAGGTAAGTGAGGCACAGAGAAATGAAGTGACTTGCCCAATGTCACACAGCTGACAATTGATGGAGCTGGGATTTGAACCCATGACCTCTGACTCCAAAGCCTAGGCTCTTTCCATTGGGCCACGCTGACAATTATTCTCTGCCATCTTTTTCATCGTTTCTTTTCCTGTTTTCTTTCTCCTGCTTTTGTTCCTTTTTCACTTTTCCCGTGCTCAAGTTTTTCTTCCCTTGCATTCGTTTATAACTTTCTCATTTTGTCTGCATTTTTCCAAGCACTTCTGCTCCATCTCCATATTTCCAACACTTCCCTTTTTCCTTACATAGCTAACACTTTGCACATGGTCAATCTGTAACCAACAGAGGTTCTGTGGAGTTTTGGAGCCATGCCTTCAGGAGGAGCACCTTCTTTTATTTCCTTCTGTGATTCCTTCAAATTTTTTTCCTCCCTCTCCCACTGGAGTCTCTGTTGTCCAAAGGCACTACTCCCCCATCTTTGAAGCCTACTAAAATCATACCTCCCCCAGAATCCTTCCCTGACTAATCTCCTCACCCTATTTTCTCTCCAATCTGTATCATCTGAAGTCCATCCCCCTGAGCACTTTGATACTCAACCCATAACTTCATGTCTTTTAGACTGTGAGCCCACTGTTGGGTAGGGACTGTCTCTATATATTGCCAATTTGTACTGCCCAAGCGCTTAGTACAGTGCTCTGCACACAGTAAGTGCTCAATAAATACAATTGATGATGATGATGATGTCTTTATACTTGGCTTTTCCCCACTACCTTTAATTTATTTTGGTGTCAGTCTCCACTTCTAACAGGTAAATTCCTTAAGGGCAGGGATTCTGTTTATTCTCTCTAATTCTCTTAAGTGACCAATACAATGTGCTACATAGAGGAAATGCCCAATAAATATGTTTGATATTTACTAGCACAGCCCAATAGAGTCAATGAAGCAGTATGGCTTAGTGGACAGAGCATGGGCCTGATAGAAGGACCTGAGTTCTAATCCTGGCTCCACCACCTGTCTACTTTGTGACCTTGGGCAAGTCACTTCACTTCTCTGTGCCTCAGTTACCTCATCTATAAAATGGGGATTAAGAGTGTGAGCCCCATGCCTGACACATAGTAAGCACTTACCAAGTACCATAATAATAATAATAACAACCTTCACCTTCCCTGTGGGGAAGAGAGGTACTAAAATAAATTACAGGCCAACAGAAACATTAGAGTTTAAAGATATGCACTTTAATGCTCAGTGAGCAGCTAAGGACTTAGAGAGAAAAGACTCAAGGGTATAGTCGGTTCAGTAATTTAGGAGAAACAGGAAATTTACCAATTAAAAGCATTAATTTGGGATACGCTGCATGAATTAATGGACCTTTACCAGCATTTGGGGAAGTGCAATACACAAATATTAATAGTAAGGGAGGTACAGACAGTAAGGGAAGAATAGAAAGAGAAAATGCTTGCAAAACAAGGCCTTCATTAATACAAGTGATCTCACAAGTTTATTTCAGAGAAAGCTTGTTAATAAATGAGTCAAACTTCAGCCATTAAGTTAAAAAAGTCCATCAAATCCAACATTATTTCCTGAGGCTGGCTCCATAGTTCACCTCCAGCAGCACTCTACTCAAAAAGCCTCATTTTTATCTCCCTGTCAGATTTGTGATATTCTGTTCACAGTTCATGCACCATTATCCAATATTGAATCCATTTTAAAATCAACTGAATAATTTATCTATTAGCAGTTTATTAAAGTCAATAAGGTCTTGTAACTAATCTCTACATTATTAACCATTACATAGTAGGCTAATGTTTCAAAACGCCTAAACTGAAAAGGAAACTGAGCTCTCTATTCTTTTGTGTGGCAGGGATAGGTGTACCAGAAATCGTTTCAAGTTTGATAGTTTCATCCTTTTTGAATGAATTCATCGTTTTGGAAGGGTTTTTTAAAAAAATATACAGCTTCTGGGTGATTTTTAGCCCCCACGTAAATAATAAAAATATATTCTTAATATAAATGTTGGAAACTGTAACTTGGATTTTGAATTATTTATGACTTTTTTATTCTTCTTTCCTCAAGCCATTTTTATATTAATAGCCTTAATTCAATTATCTAATTTTTAGTTAGGGTTCAAGTAAAAAGTTTATGTTCACATGCATTATGTAAATTGGGGCAAAGTTTTGCATTCATCTGCACATACAAAACATTCAAATGTGAAGAGTGGGGTTTTTTGGTGCTGATTTTGAAATAAGCATTTTTTAAAAAGTCTTATCTCTTGATTAATGCAAATCTAGTGATCACTAATAAAACTGGTTAACTATTAAGAATTTCAAAAGTTTCACACAAAGTGTGTCATACTGTGCAGCCCTACTCTTTTGGCATTTGTCATTTCTTGAATGTTACATTTTACATATACTTGGAAGTGGCTGGATTGTAGTCATAAAGCCAGTGTGTGTTTTGCACTTTTGTAGGAGGCACAGAAGATCCTGTATTTTTTCTTTTTTTTTTTTCCGGGGGGGGGGGGAGGGCGGGGGGGGGGTGGTTTAAAAAAAAAAATCAACCTACTGTCTCCTTTTTGATACCTGGTATTCATTTTGTTAGAGAATCTCATTTGCTTTTTATACTTTTCTTATTTTCTGCTCCTTCCTTTCAGAAAATTGAAACTCTTTTGGACCTTCAGAACAGACCCTATCCAGGAGACAAGGAAGTTTTGAATTGTACATTGAAGTGGATTCACTGCCTCAATCATCACTTCACTGTAATTGGTTTTTCCCCACATACTCTTCTTGCTTTTCTTGTTTCTATCAGTACTTCTCCCTGAGCATATGGATCATACAAAATGCATGTGGTTTGTCTACATTAACAGTACTTACTGAGAATCTATTGTTTGAAATTAATTGTTGTAGGTGAAGGGGAAACATATCCAAGAAGAAATGTATATATTGCCGACTTGTACTTCCCAAGCACTTAGTACAGTGCTCTGCACACAGTAAGCACTCAATACGATCGAATGAATGAAATGTATAATTTGATGGAACAATGTATAGAGCTATGAGCATATTCAGTAGAAAAATTTCATCAGTTAAAAAAATTTGTAAGGATTTTACAGTCATTCAGTAGACTTGAAAAATATAATTGATTGCCCTTGAATGAGTGGCATCCCATTAATGCTAGTGTCCGATTTTACTTTGTCTGTGCAGTTGGTCCAGTAGAAATATCACTGAGTGGTAGGCTTGTATTCGAGTCCTGGTTCAGGTTTTTAGGACTATGCCATCCAGGGCGAAGAATTTTTTTTAATGGTATTTGTTAAGTGCTTACTATGTGCACTGTTCTAAGCCTTGAGGTAGATACAAGCTAAGTAAATTGGACACAAACTTCCCTGACTAGGCCCCCCTTTCCCCTGCTCACACTCTCTCTGTTGCCCTGACTAGCTCCCTTTATTCATCCCCTCCACCTCAACCCCAAAGCACTTATGTAAAGATCTGTAATTTATTTATATCAATGTCTGTCTCCCCCTCTAGAACGTAAGCTGATTATGGTCAGTGATTTTTTCTGTTAATTGTTATATTGTACTCTCCCAAGGGCTTAGTAGAGGGCTCTATACACAATAAGCACTCAATAAATGTGATTGAAGGAATTAATCCCTATTTTATAGGTGAGGTAACTGAGAAAAGTGACTTGCTCAGGTCACAGAGTAGACAAGTGGCAGAGCCAGGATCAGAACCCAGATTTCCACAAGATTTCTGACCAAAGAGCCTCCTAGAATATTTCCCAAGAAGGACGGCGCAGTGAGAATCCTGTTACATAGCTTGCCGACAGAGGTGTCAAACACAGCAGCATCTCCCTTTGTGCCTTAGCTTTACTGCTCAACACTGGAACTTTGTTGTGGTCACTAGTGTCACAGTGGGGTCCTTCCTATGAAAACCATTTGGGAAAACATTTTCTCAGCTGCCCATTGGGTCTCTCATTGCATTCTGTACCCTTCCCTTTGGACTTCTGTGGCCCAGAAGGATCAGCCCCGTCCAGAAGGACCTGGACTGAAAACACCCTGGACTAACTAAGGTCAGGGTACTGCAGAGAAACACTTTAGATTAGGGGACATTTAGGTGGAAATTAGAGGACTTCCGCCAAATGATGTTCAAGTGGTGTCACCACTTTAAACTCCATGCTGGCACTAGCCGTGACTATTTAAATCTTGGAAGGTGTGTGCCTCTGTCTGTCTTTGCTGTTGACCTCAACTCTTGTCAGTGATCCACCTACCTGGGAAGTAAATGATTTGTTTATCAGATCATCTCATGCATGAGTGTCATGATAACTGCCATTTATGACAAATTAAAAAGAAGTGGATTGAGAGAACAAGATTGCAGAGGAGGAGCAAACCAAACTGTTAGAACAGTTGGAAAGCAGGTTTGATGAAGAATCAGCTGAAAATGGTGGAACAAGACTTGAAGTGTAACAAAGCTTCTATCTCTTTTAGACAAAAATTGTGGTCCAGAAAGACCACATGCATGGGCATCGCAGGATCTGCATTCTAATCCTAGCTCCATCAATGTGTTCCTGGGAAAATTATTTCATTTCATTAGATCATGGGTTCAAATCCTGACTCTGACACTTGTCAGTGACTTTGGGCAAGTCACTTATCTGAGCCTCAGTTACCTCATCTGTAAAATGGGGATTAAGACTGTGAGCCCCACCTGGGACAACCTGATTACCTTGTATCTACCCCAGTGCCTAGAACAATGCTTGGCACATAGTAAGCACTTAATAAATACCGTTATTATTATTATAAGACAAGCAGCATGGCTCAGTGGAAAGAACCTGGGCTTAGGAGCCAGAGGTCATGGGTTCTGATCCCGGCTCCGCCACTTGTCAGCTGTGCGACTTTGAGCAAGTCACTTAACTTCTCTGTGCCTCAGTTGCCTCATCTGTAAAATGGGGATTAAGACTGTGAGCCCCACCTGGGACAACCTGATCACCTTATATCCCACCCCTAGTGCTTAGAACAGTGCTTTGCACATGGTAAGCACTTAAATATTACCATTATTATTATTATTACTGAGCCAGTTGCTCTCTAGTTTACAGATAGATGCCATTTGAACATCATTAATCATTCTGCCGTGAACCTTATGAATAGCTTTTCCAAAGACATATCCACCTGTCCCTGAAGAACTTGCAATCCAGTTGTGGAGAGATGAGCCATGTTTAAATCATAGTCCCATGTGAAAATTCATAGACAAAGGATACATGTACAGATATTTGAACATCCCACTTTTCAGCTTGATCCACCAACTCACTACTCATTTTTAAATATAAGGGCAATTTCATCTCCTAGGAATGCAGAGATTAATTACATGTCATGGTCTGATCTTTTTGAGAAATGTTAAATGCCTTATGCTGAATTGAATCAGTTTTAAGGAACTAGGAAAAAAGTACAATGGAAAGTTAAATGTTCCAGAATCTGGAACCTCATTTTGCTTGACATCAATGGATACTTCCTACCTCATTACTGAAAGCAATTAAATGATAGAAGTACTTGGAAAATGGCACCCACAGCTTTTTCCGTAACCTTCAACCTCTCAGAGAGAGTTTCCCAGCGTTTCTTGAAAAGTTTATATATTTAACAACTTTTAGGAAGCCTTTTTCTACCTATGAATTCTGAATGCAACCTGGTCCCTCATATTTAGGAATGTATATGTGCTGGAAATCTGGGGGTGGAAGAAAAGGGGCTGAAATCAATGAATGGTTGTGTACTGAATAAAATCAAGTGAAGTGAAGCTGCAAGATACCCACATGAGATTATTACTTTTCATGTCAATGTCACCATGACCTTCAAAATAAGACATTTCAAGGTCCAGGAAAGTAAACATGCACTAAACTAAGATGGACAAAAATTCCAGACCTGACAAAGACCCTTGTTAAGGAGGGCTAATTACCTGCAAAGTGCAAAGCCATACAATTATTTAGCTTTGCACAGTTGTGGGTGTGTGTGTTTGTGTTCTGCTAGGGTAGGTGTCTGCTTTGTGCAGATGCATACACACTTTCTCTTCAGGTGCTCCAGAATTAGCAGGCTACATCAGGAGAATCTGGCTGGGATTCATGGGGCAGACTGCAGTATTACGCAGTATTGGCCTGCCTCCTGACAATCCAAATCACCAATACTCTTTTTTCCATTATTATTAATAGTAAGAGAACAGCATCTTGGAGACTCCCAATATCTAAGCCGTAACAGCTGATAAATTATATCATAGAACAGCAAGTCCTGAAGGATTTTCATATTATTGCTATGCTTAGCACTTCATTTTAGAATGATCATCATCGGATGTTTTCTAAACTTTCTCTGACGATGGAGGTAACAGACCACAGTTGGTCCATTTGTAATCCATCCCAGCTAACTGGGTTGTTGAATGTCAAACCTGAGGCTACATAGAATATGTGTCTGCTAATTCTGTTGTACTGTTCTCTTCCAAGTGCTTTGTACAGTGTTTTGCACATAGTGAGTGCTCCATAAATGCAACTGATTGATTTACAGAAGAAACTTTGGACAACATCAAAGCAGTTCTACTAGGGCAAGAAAATCTCACTGGTCTCCACGACTGTGGATTTATGTACCCTATACTGGGCAGTCTTTAATACTGTGGGTTCTGCCAGGAGACACAAAGACTTGTTTGAAGAGGATGTTGCCAAGATCCAAGTACTATTTTCCAGTCAGACAAGCAATGCATCACTACCACCCTGAAGGTCATCTCAACCAAGACAGAAATAAATGTTGCTTTCAGCCTCCAGTGTGGAATATGGGACAAGCTAAGAAAACATCTGGGGAGAGTGATGGATTAGCAAGGCTGAAATGATACAACTAAACCAAGAATATCTTGGCAACCCTGAAACAAGTGCACTGGTTCCATGTGCCACACCACTGCATCACTGAAAACTCATTTTACTCATATTGTAACAGAGAAGGAATCCTAGAGAGTCCCTATCAGATTTGCAGATCAAAATTCTGAACATATCTCCCTCCATTCAGCATGGTTAAAATCCAAAGTTTCCTGTCAATCTGTCTTATACATGGTTTTATTACCCATTCTTAATAGAACTTTGAAGATTGGCAAAGCTTCAACTCTGAGGGTAAAACAGATGAGTTCTATTAGGCATAGAGGAATGTTATAACGGTCACCTGAACAGGTTTTTCCTTAAGTCCAACAGAGGAAACAATAATAATAATAAATAATAATGATGGTATTTGTTAAGCGCTTACTATGTGCAAAGCACTGTTCTAAGCACTGGGGGGGATACAAGGTGATCAGTTTGTCCCATGGGGGGCTCACAGTCTTAATCCCCATTTTTCAGATGAGGTAACTGAGGTACAGAGAAGTTAAGTGACTTACCCGAAGAAACACAGTTGACAATTGGTGGAGACGGGATTTGAACCCGTGACCTCTGACTCCAAAGCCTGGGCTCTTTCCACTGAGCCACACTGCTTCTCTATACCCCAAATACCCCAAGACTTCAAAGAGATCACCCTTGTCACCATTTGCAAGAAGGGGAGAGAGCAGATTCCATAAATTCTCTGTGAGCAGGGAACATATCTTTCACCTCTGTTATGTTCTACTCTCCCAAGCATTTAATACAGTGCTCTGCACACAGACAATATCAAATGTGATTGAGAAAACTGTCATCGGCACTCACTGCTATCTATTGTTTGCAAGATCCTATTAAGCATCTTCTATTCCCAGAATAACAACCCTCAAAATGTATGCAATCCAATGCTTCCAACAGATGCAGCCCACTGTTGGGTAGGGACTGTCTCTATGTGTTGCCAACTTGTACTTCCCAAGCGCTTAGTACAGTGCTCTGAACACAGTAAGTGCTCAATAAATACGATTGATGATGATGATGCAGCATAACCTAGTGGAAAGAGCACTGAGCTGAGTCAAAAGGACCTTAGTTCTAATCTTGACTCTGCCACCTGTCTGCTGCATGGCATTGAGCATGTAATAATAATAATAATAATATTGGCATTTGTGAAGCATTTACTATGTGCAAAGCACTGTTCTAAGCTCTGGGGAAGATACAAGGTGATCAGGTTTTCCCACGTGGGGCTCACAGTCTTAATCCCCATTTTACATATGAGGGAACTGAGGCCCAGAGAAGTGAAGTGACTTGCCCAAAGTCACACAGCTGACAATTGGCAGAGCTGGGATTTGAACCCATGACCTCTGACTCCCAAGCACTGAGCCACACTGCTTCACTTCACTTCCCTGTACCTCAGATGCCTCATCTGTAAAATGGGGATTAAGATGGTGAGCCTTATGCGGGGCAGGGACCGTATCCAACCTAACTAGCTTGTAGCTAGGCCATGGCTTAGAACAGTGCCTGATATATAATAATTACTTCACAAATACCATAAAAGAAAGTTGGAGCAAGGACCAAATTATCACGCATTGGCAAGATTTCTATTTTTCATGAACAGTCTCAGTTTTCATGATGGAAGGTATGCCAAGCTACAGGGTTTTGGTTGAGACTTACAATCAGGGAGTACATGCTACACAAAGGCCTATCCACACCCTCCTTGAACCCACGACTGACCAAAGATATGCTACAGATTTAAAGAACATCACCCTCCCCAAGGTAAAGGAGGATGTGAGAACGTTGATTAGATTCTATTGTGGCATTTTTGTGACTCTTCCTCGCTGAAAAAGTAATACGGTATTTTTAGACCAGCTAATGAAGAGCATCGCTACCAATGAACACCCAGCATCAAATGAGGCTTCAGACCACAGTGTGATGCAGAAGATAGGATTTTTGCTGCACAAATACAGTAGACTTGCAGGAAATACTAAAAACCTTTCAAACACTGAAGATACACTTAAACCTTAACTGTAGCATCTTGTAGAAGATTGCCATGAGACGTATCAGGCTCCAGAAGATGTAGTCCTGTCACGTATGGATGGCTGTTTCCCCCAACCATTAATGGAATAAAGTAGCATTTTAAAATAGGTTTAGGTCTTGGTCAAACTGTTTTCTGTAGCAATAAGGGGGAAAAGGAGAGAACTAGCAGGTGGCCTTTGGAACACTTCTGCAGGAGCTAGTACACACTACTGATTTTCTCTGAAAACACTGGCATGTGGATATGCAGATGATAATGAATTGCTCGACAGAAACCAACAAATCCCTAGGGTTTAACAATTAACTTGAGGATAAGGATTCTGCAATAGCCTGCATGAGGCAATTCACAATCAAAACCCACAATTTCTATCATTGAAACAGAGTAACTAAGCTCTATGTGTTGCATTGACAGCATTATTACTCAACACTGCAGAGCAAGGTAAAGAAAACAGAGGGCAGGGAACATGCCTATGAACTCTACTGTACTCTTTCAAGCACTTAGTACAGGGCTCTACACACAGTAAGCTCTTAAATGCTATTCATTCAATCGTATTGAGTGCTTACTGTGTGCAGAGCACTGTACTAAGCGCTTGGGAAGTACAAGTTGGCAACATACTATTGATTAAGCAAGCATTGGCCTCTGGGCTGGAACTCACTCCCTCTCTCAAATCTGACAATTACACTCCCTCCCTTCAAAGCCTTATTGAATACACCTCCTCCAAATGGCCTTCCCAGACTAAGTCCCCCATTTCCTCACTTCCCACTCCTTTCTGTGTCACCCTTTCTCCTTTGCTCTCCCCCCTGCATCCCACAGCATGTATATACTATTTGTAATTTGTATTGCTGTCCCCCCATCCCCCCCTTCTGCCCCCACCAGACTGTAAGCTTGCTGTGGGCAGGGAATGTCCATTTATTACAGTGCTCTGCACACAGTAAGTGCTCAATAAATACAAATGAATGAATGCAATTGTGATATTCGTTGTAAGTGCTCAATAAATACAAATGAATGAATGCAATTGTGATGTTCGTGGTCAATTGTACAAGTCTGTCCAATGAAGTCTCTTCTCGTAGATAAAAGCTCACCAACATTGATGGGACAACTCGGTATGCTGGACTAAAATTGAAAAGAGATATGGTTATCTGGAAGACTATATGGAAGGTGGTTTTGTCTTGGGATATCTGGTGTGTTCTCCTCTGGATAGGTGGTCTTCAGAGGTTTGGAAATCATCATATTCAGACTCTCAGAGCAGTTTTTGTCTTGGGAAATCTGTTGTGTTCTCCTTTGGATAGGTGGTCTTCAGAGGTTTAGAAATCATCATATTCAGTTTCTCAGAGCAGTTTTTGGTGTGAAGACATATTTAACATTTTGCAATATTTACCATAAACCAGAAGAAAATACCATTGGTAAAGACAGCAAAAAATGTGTTTATTTGGAGTGTAGTTGAAGTTAACAGGCCTGTTCGTGTTTTCACAACATCATGTTATTTTTCAGCTGAACCTGCCAAGAATATCTTTATTGAGGTATCAGCATTATCAACTACTGCCTGCATCACTCTGGGGCTTTGTTAATCCAAAACTGCAAAAATCTGCTATCATAAACTCCCCAAAATATTTAGCCAAGACCTGTGATAATGGAAACGTTTAATTTTTCAAACAATCCAAGACATTTTAGTAATATTGATGAGGAAAGGGGTTATATCCCTTTAAGGTGGTTGAAGATGTTTTTTTTCTACAAGACAACCATGTTTCCATTTTAATATAATTTATAACCTTCTGTGTTGCCCTGACTTACTCCCTTTACTCTTTCCCCTGCAGGGCTCCCAGCCCCCTAGCACTTATCCTTCACCTAGAGTGGGAGCTCACTGAGGGCAGGGCTTGTCATTGTTTATTATTGTATTGTTCTCTCATTCAATCGTATTTATTGAGTGCTTACTATGTGCAGAGCACTGTACAAAGCACTTGGAAAGTACAATTTCCAAATACAAGAGAAGCAGCGTGGCTTAATGGAAAGAGCATGGGCTTGGGAGTCATAAGTTATGGGTTCTAATCCTGGCTCCACTACTTATCAGCTGTGTGATTTAGGGAAAGTCACTTCTCTGTGCCTCAGTTACCTCATCTGTAAAATGGGGGTTAAGACTGAGCCCCACTGGGACAACCTGATTACCTCGTATCAGAACAGTGCTTTGCACATAGTAAGCACTTAACAAATACCATTATTATTATTACTACTTCAATTTGGCAACAGATAGAGACAAACCCTACCCTAAGGGCTCACAGTCTATAAGGGGGAGACAGGCAACAAAACTAAATAAGTAGACAGGCATCAATAGCATCAAAATAAACAAACTGAATTACAGCTATATACACATCATTAATAAAATAAATAGAATAATGAATATGCACAAATATACACAAGTGCTGTGGGAAGGAGAAGGGGGCAGGGTAGAGGGAGGGAGTAGGGGTGATGGCAGGGGAGTAGGAGGAGGAGGAGAGGGTAAGGGGGGGGTTCAGTCTGCACACAGGAAGCACTCAATAAATACGATTGAATGAATAAATGAATGGGAAGGCCACCTGAGGAGGTGAGTTCTCAATAGGGCTTTGAAGGGAGGAAGAGAGCTAGTTTTGACGGATGTGTGGAGGGAGGGCATTCCAGGCCAGAGGTAGGATGTGGGCCGGGGGTCGAGGCGAGAACGAGGCACAGTGAGGAGATTTGCGGCAGAGGAGTGGAGTGTGCGGGCTGGGCCGTAGAAGGAGAGAAGGGAGGTGTCTGCAGTAAGTGCTTAATAAATATGATTGAATGAATGAATTTATTGAGCAGTTATGGCATGCAGAGCACTACTTTAAGCATTTGGGAGAGTACAGTAGAGAAGGTAGATATGCTCCTTCCCCCAGTGAGACTGTAGTCTGAAAGCAATTCAAATAGAGATCTGAGATTGCAGCAATTTAGTAAGTTTAACTTTGTCCCAAGATAAGGTATGTTGTGCTTAATATGCACAATATAGAAAAGATTGGTCCACAAAAATTGAAACAATGGAATTGTAAGTAATATTTATTGAGTGCTTACTCTGGGCAGGGTGCAATAGACCTAGAAAATAAGATCCTAATTAGACTGACAGATACGAAATAAATTACAGGTAGAAGAATCAGAGTTTTACGATATATATTTAAGTGCTGCCAGGAAGAACCAATATCCACAAATTTAGATGATAAAGAATTGCTTAAATGGCAGGGGAGGCCATTCGGAGGGAGGTCTTTCTAGATTGCAAACATTAATGAACATACAAGCTATTCATGTGTGTGAAATGGTAAGTCATCACCAATAATAACTTTACAAACTCAATGGAAAAGAGGTCAAATGTAGAACTTTTGCCAGCTCTAAACCAGCAAGATTCATCCATTCTTCTCCAAAGACAAACACTTTCAGAAGACTCTTCTCTGTACCTATTCTCAGGGACAGTCTAGTGACTAGTCAGTCAACCATATTTATTGAATTCTTACTCTGCAGGCCACTGTACTAAACGTTTGGGAGACTGCAACACAACAATGTAACAGACACACTCCATGCTCACAATGAACACTCAGCCCACAATGAAGCAGCGTGGCTTAGTGGAAAGAGCCCGGGCTTGGGAGCCTGAGGTCGTGGGTTCTAATCCAGACTCCGCCACTTAGCTGTGTGACTTTGGACAAGTCACTTAACTTCTCTGTGCCTCAGTTACCTCATCTGTAAAATGGGGATTAAGACTGTGAGTCCCACTTGAGACAACCTGATTACCGTGTGTCTACACTAGTGCTCAGAACAGTGCTTGGCACATAGAAAGCGTTTAACAAATACCATCATTATTATTATTACAGTCTAGATGGGGAGAGACAACATAAATAAGTAAAATTACAGATATATACATTAATGTTGTGGGGCTGGGAGGGGGGTGATGAATAAAGGGAATGAGTCAAGGTGACATAGACCAATGCCTTGAATTTCAGAATCATTCTCCTTTTCATATTCATTTTCTACCACAAGACTCTTATGGTTAATCCACCTATTTCAGAGTTGTTCAAAAATAATTCCAAGAGGCCCTTGGACTCAAAGTTAGAATTATCCGGTAAAGTGAGGAAGCATGTCTATGCGCTTTAGTGACATATGGGTAGTTAGTGAAAATGTTAAGTATTAAAAAGGACTTGGGTGGACAAACACGTATTAGCAAAAGAGTCTGCCAATCCCTTTAAAATTCTTAGTCACCAAGCCTGACCTTTACCAAGAATGCTTATTAAAATAAAATGCTTTTAGCCTGGACTAGTCAGTATTTAAATAGCACACATAAAAAAGCAAACATAAAAGTTGTCCAGAAATTAGAATTTACATCTCTTTGAGCTTAAATGTTGTGGTTATTCAGGACTGAAGAACATACAATTCTGGTAGTCAAAAATGTGGCTTAATGATACATTGCTTTTCCATTTTAGATTCGCTATTGTTTTTGTTTTTTTTTTAAAAAAAACCTCAGTTCATCCAAAAAATCATTCTTCTAGAGCGTCTTTCCTTCAGAAAAATTGGCGGGGCTTGAGACATTCAATTATGAAAATAAAACATACTAATTTTATTGGCTGAGTGTTCATTGTGTGCATAGCACTGTACTAAATGAGAAGTTGGAGGAGTACAACATAAAAGATTTGGTAGACATATTCCCTGCCCTCAGAGAGCTAAGAGTCTTAGAGAGGGAGACAGATGTTAATATAAATAAATTATGGATATGTGCAGAAGTGCTGTGGGTCTGTGGGAGTAGTGAATAAAGGGTACAAATCTATGTGCAAATACTAAGAACAGATATTAATATCTGCTCGATGTTTCATAACTGAGGTTATTTTTTTTTTTTACAAAACCATAGTCACATTTTATCTACTTTAGAAAGTATTTCAAATTTTAAAAGTTATAGTAGATGAGCCAACAAGTCAGCTTATCAGGCTGTGAGGCAGTCTTATTTTTCACTTTCTATTAATTGGACCATTGTCCAGATGTACATCTCTTGCTGGTGAATGTGATTCCAAGCACTTCTGATTATTTTATGCTTTCCTGTGTGGAAAGCTGTCCTATATATGCATCTAGTCTTAGATGCTTCGCAACTAGATTGCCATCTTAATTTAACAATTCAGATTGAAATGGTAAAATGACAGGGACACATTTGCAGATGAGAAAATTATAGGATGTGGAGAATGCACAAGATATGTCACCACCCTCCCAGGGCTGTTAGGCATGGGGCGAGCCACAAACGACATTTAGATTTTAATCTCATGAAGGTTGGAAGGTCCAGAAATTTATCTGGAAGCTTCTAATGGCTAGCTGAGAAAGACCACATAGAAACATACAGCAATGCATATTGCATAGGAGTTAAAGTGCTCACACTTCCTTCCTCAAAAACATCCATTGATTATCTATAATCAGTAGAATTTATCAAGCCCTGTACTAAGCACTTTAGAGAGTGCAATGAAACAGAGTTGGTAGACACATCCCCTTCCTACAGCTCATAGCCTAGAAGGGAGACAGACATTAATAAATAAATTACAGATATGTACACAAGAGCTTTGGATGAATATCAAGTGCCCAAAAGGTACAGATTCAAGTGTGTAGATAGCCCTGAAAGGAGGAGTCGTGGAAAAGAGGGCTTAATTGTGTGAGGGCTCTGTCCTTGCACATCAAACAGAAGTTCCTTCCAATGGTTTACTAATGGATTAGTAACAGATCGGGTCACTTATTGCTCCAGATCATGCTTCACCATTCCCCCCAAATCACTTCTCCTACCACTGACTCCTTAATTACGTTGCTCCCCTACCATGCAATTTTTCCCACACAGTCAACTCCCAATCTCCTCACCATCCAAATCTTCATATAATCCCATTTTAACCAGTAAACTCTTCTCCACTGACTCACAACATCACATATTTTACCGCTACAGTTATTCATCTGTGCTGGTGTATTTGTACTACCTTCCTAAGTTTTTGTTCTTCCCCATAGTTTAATATCTTTGCAACACCTTGTTGTCTCCCTCATTAAGAGGTAAGGCCCTTGGGGACATGGAACTTGTATCTTGCTATTTTTGTAATCCTAAGTGTTTAGCACAAGGCCTAGTACTCAACAGACATTCAATCAATACCACTGCTTGATCAATTGGATGGCTTAATTCTGAAGACACTGAAAGTCTTCCTAGAAAATTCTGAAATGCCTGAGGGGACACAGAGCCCAACAGTATAACTCAGTTGTTTTACTGATCAATGTTAGCTACCAATTGCCATCACAGTTATGCTAGGGAAATGCAACCCCATTCAAATTTGGGAATGGTTCTGTTGATGCCTAGACCATAGAAATTAAATTAACATCCATGACTGATTTTGTTCCAGGCACATAGGATTGTTCCTCATCTGATAATTCTCATCTTATATTTTGATTTTATCTTTCTAACCTCTTTTGAAAACTAAGATCTTGGCAGGGGGGTAACATTGCCATTCTTTGATTAGAATCAAAGAGTTTCAATTTGCAAATACAAAGTATTCATAGGTCTTAAAATGTTCTGAGCATGGACATTTTCCCCAAACATTCATTAACCATCCATCCCAAGTCGCTAATTGCCAGGATTGATTTCCCATATGCAAGCATGATTCTTTTGAATTTGTGAAAAATGGAACACAGGGAAAGTTTGTTTCCATACTTTTGGCACTAATGGTATAATTGACTCAAAGCTCTTTGGGATGTCCTGCAAGTTGGGTTGGGAATTTTAACCAAATTATCCAATAATAGTTAAGCAACTTCCAATCTCCACCCTAACCTTACTGAAATGTTATCACAACACAAGGCTACTTGACACTCATTTGGAACATGTTCACTTTGTCCAAAAGCATACAAGATAACTCAGGAGAGACAGAGACAATGCTATTAGCTCTAATTTCAGAACCTCCACCCAAACAAATGAGCCAATTGTTCAGATCACTAGAGGTATAAAGTTACACCCGGTGAGAAGCAGTTTACAAGTGAATTTGCCAATCGTGTTTGGTAGTTTTTCCCTGCCAGGAGAAAAGAGAAACTCGAAGATGATATATAGTGATTGTGCTCATCAACCCCTCCCTGATGAGCTGGTCAATAGAATTATGGGGAGCAAAGTCTGAGAACATATTCAGAGTAAATGTAGTTGTGAATTTATTTTGAAAATCAATAGAAAAAAACTTGCTTTTTCAACTGACATTCTTCTGAACTTGAGCCTACTCACTAAATTTTTCTCCATCCCCACAAATGGCTTCAGATGGCTCATTTTTGGACCCAATAAATGAAATGCTATTTCTTGACAGAAAGTAGGGCTTTTACACCTGAAGGGAAAGACCAATTGGAGTCTGCTAAAGGGCTGAAGACTTTGGAAGTGATGTGGAACATCAGGTCTTTCTTAGTAATGGCAATAGTAGGGAGGATTGGCAACTAATAATAGAACTGAGGTTTAGACAAGTATCTTCAGTTTTGCAGATAAAATATTTCTTCTTGGCAGCTTTCCCTACAGATTGTTCTGGGGAAAATGCCCAAGTTTTAGCTTTGACGTAGTAGCTGTTGTATTTATTGAACACTCACTGAGTGGAATAAACTGTTCCTAGAGCTTGGCAAATATAAAATCAACATGGCAAGTCCTCTGTCCACAAGGAACATGCACTCGAATATAGAAGACAAAATAACTGCAAATGGGGTAATCAAAGGAATTGAATGTACAATTGAGAAGCACATATACCAAATGATTGATCAGAGTGGTACAAGTGTTGGAGATGGCTGATGGGTTTGTAAAATATGGAGTTCAGATAAGGCTAAAACAATAAGGACCGTCACATTTTCCGATGGAGTTTAACATTGTTAGTTAGCAGCTCTGAGGTGGGTAATTGCGTTCCCTCCCAAATAAGCACCCCATTAAATTGTAAACTCCTTGAGGACAGGGATCCTTTTTTTAAAAAAAAAAGAAAACCATTGTACTGTAGAGAAGCAGCGTGGCTCAGTGGAAAGAGCATAGGCTTTGGAGTCAGAGGTCATGAGTTCAAATCCCAGCTCCGGCAACTCTCAGCTGTGTGACTTTGGGCAAGTCACTTAACTTCTCTGTGCCTGTTACCTCATCTGTAAAATGGGGATTAAAACTGTGAGCCCCCCGTGGGACAACCTAATCACCTTGTAACCTCTCCAGCGCTTAGAACAGTGCTTTGCACATAGTAAGCCCTTAACAAATACCATCATTATTATCATTACTACTTTCCTATATGCTGACTATAGTGCTCTGCCCACAATAAGCACTCAGTCTCTCAACTGTAACAGCATGGCTTAATGGGAAAAGCACAAGCCTGGGGGTCAGAGGACCTGGATTTTAATGCTAGGTCTGCCACTTATCTGCTGTGTGAGCTTCGGCAAGTCACTAAACTTCTCTGTGCCTCTGTTTCATCATTTGTAAAATTGGAATTAAGTCCCAATGTGGGACTTGGACTGTGTCTAAGTGGATTAGTTTGTGACTATCCCAGCACTTGGTATAGTGCTTGGCACATAGTAAGCACTTAAATACCATTAAACAAGTCATAATGAGTGCTTACTGTGTGCAGAGCACTATACAAATTGCTTGAGAGTACAACATAACAGATTTGATAAACAGTCTTACAGTCTTGAGGGGGAAGCAGACTGTAAGAGGGAACATGTCTCTACCAACTCTCCCAAGCATTTAATACAGGAGTCTGCACACAGAGGTCAATAGATACAAGTGATAGATTAAAATAAATTATGGCTATGTACCTAGGTACTGTAGGGCTGAGAGTGAGGTGAATAAAATGTACAAATCCAGGTGCAATGGTGATGCAGAAGTGAGAGGGAGAAGGGGAAATGAGGACTTAGTTTGGGGAAGTCCTCTTGAAGGAGGGGGTATTTTAATAAGACTTTAGAGTTGGAAGAGCAATCATCTTCTGAATAGGAGGGAGGAAATTCTAACCCAGAGGTGGGAATTGGGTGAGTGGTCAGCAGTGAGATAGATGAGATCTAAAGTGAGAAGGTTTTCACTAGAGGAGTGCAATGAATGGGCTGGGTTGTAGAAGGAAGTCAGTGAGGATAGATAGGAGGGGGAAGGTGACTGAGTGCTTTAAAGACAATGATAAAGTTTGTTTGATGTGGATGGCAAGCACTAGAGATTCTTGACTAGTGGGGAAAGCTTGGACTGAACTTTTTTTTAGAAAAATGATTTAACGGAGACTCAAGGCTATGAGGGGATCAGTGTGTATATATATTTATTTATGCATATACATACACACAGCTGGATATGATTTCAGAAGAATTATCTTCAAAAATGAAGACCAGTTTTACACTGTTAACGGGAAAATTGTCCCCAGAACGTTTGTCCACATTTAATTATTTCTGTTACCTTATATATAATCCTTTCATGTCTGTTTCCCCATTAGATAATAACCTCCCTGTGATCAGGAGATGTGCCACTTGTTTTGCACTGTGCATTGCACCCAATAAGTACTATTACTGGCTAAAATTTTATATTCAATTTTTAAGAGGCCTAGTAGTTATTTTTACTATGGTGATATCAGTAGGCAGGGTTGTGGAGCTTACTTGAAACTGTAAACATATCCTGAATATGTATTCTAGGTAGAAGTTTGCTGATTGCATTAGAAAAAATATATAAATATATCACAGAATCCATGGGCAGGAAAGTGTTTTTAAGTGAAATATTAATTTAACCTTAGGGACTGATAATCTTTTAGGAAGATTTCATATGTTTAAGAGTTTTAAATATTTTAACAAGTTTGTAAGTGGCAGTGGAGTTGGGAATTTCTTTTTATGCCCTAGGCCTCAATAGACATGCGACTGCACTGTTGAACAGAAAAGGGCTGGGGGTTGCGGGAGGGCTGGAAAAAAGAAAAAAAGACTATGGGGGTATTTTAATAACAACTGCCTGCATTAGGATTAGTCTTTCATGCATTAATTTCCTGATAACATTTCCCTTTGGTTTTCATTCATTTTTATGTATCACCCCATCAGCTTCGGTTGAGCATCACATACCCTCTGCAGAATCACAGAAGGAAGATAGAGCCCAGGTTTTTTTTAGAAGCCATATATATTTTAAATACAATTTTTCTAAAGGTTCCAAGATTCACTTGGAAGCGTCATCACTCATTATGTACCTTTAAGTGATTTGAAGTGTTCTGTCTCCGTGGCGCATCCCTACACAATTCTTCCTATCTCAGAGGAAAAAAAAAAAAAAAAAAGAATGATCTTCCACTCTTCCAAATGAATCTTACACTCATTCTGTCTGACAAATATGGGTAGAAATGCCAATAGGATTGTTTCAAGACAATCTTGTTCAAATCTATGCATAAAGACTGTTCAGATTAATTGTACAATGACCCATTTTGAGGATTTCTTAGACTGCTTCCTCAGCAAATAGGAGGATGGTTCTGTCACCTTCCACCAAATTCCCTATTGTCTTATAAACAGATATCTTGATGAGAACTTAGGCACGGTAAAATTTGATGCTGCAGTATACCGTTTCATCCCCATAGTATTTTAAGCTTTTACTTTCCTACTCATTTGCTCTAATGATTTTTTCTGAAGTTGATCGTGTGGATCTTCAACATGTATGCAATATTGATAGCAAAGTAAACCACTTTGATGTGCTCTCTCTCGCCCCCCAAAAGATTCATCACAATAAGAACCTCTTTTGAGGTATTAGAATCATGATCGTATGGGTAACTACAAGGTTGGCAAAGACTGGGGGGCTCAGAGACTTAGGTTCTATGTCTGGCTCCAACAACTGCCTTCCTTGTGGCCATGGTCAAGTCACGTAACTTCTGGGTATCTTGGATTCCTCAACTGGAAAGTGGGGTTTAAATACCTATTCTTCACCTTAAAGTGGGAGTGAGGCTGTATCTACCTCAGTGCTTATCATGCTTATTATGGGCTTATGCTTATAGTGCTTATTATGGGCCTTACTGTGGGCAGAGAACTGTACTAAGTGTTTGGGAAAGTACAATGCAATGGTTTTTAGAAGCAAGTCCTGCCCACAAGGAGCTTACAGTGCACATATACAATACACTCCTCTGCTCAAGCTGCAGAAAGGTAATGGCAGAAATCCATTAATTTGCCTGACCTTATCCAGCTAAAATTCATTCTTATCTGCTTTAATTTGGTTCTCTCCTCTGCCTGACAATATTTCTTCCAAATTCACTTTCATATTTATTGCTCCTGCCAGCTGTTCCAAATGTTTAAACATCCTGTTCCCCCACTAT
This sequence comes from Tachyglossus aculeatus, assembly GCF_015852505.1. Lineage (NCBI taxonomy): Eukaryota > Metazoa > Chordata > Mammalia > Monotremata > Tachyglossidae > Tachyglossus > Tachyglossus aculeatus. The sequence goes on from NC_052075.1 coordinate 12,969,112, forward strand.
CTTTCCCCTAATGGCCTGGCCACATTCATTCATTCAATCATATTTATTGAGTGCTTACTGTGTGCAAAGCACTGTACTAAGCACTTGGGAAGTACAAGTTGGCAACATATAGAGATGGTCCCTACACAACAGTGGGCTCACAGTCTAGAAAACATGAGGGTGAAGAACAGAGGAGGAAAACATGCTTTATTTACAAAATTGAAATCATCCGGCATGATCTCCTTAAAATTCTCCCTTTTCTCCACCAATCCCCTGCACTTCCTCTGCCCCCTTCGACTCTCCTATATTCCCTGCAGTATCTCAAGAACTCTCCTCCTCTCAAAATCTCCCCTCTCCACCTGTGCTTGATCCCATCCCTTCATACCCGATTAAAATTCTTGCCTCCTCCCTTCTTTCCTGATGGCCATCTTCAACCATTCACTTCCAAGTTTCTTCCCCACTGTCCTCAAACATGATTCCACATCCTCAAAAACCCTCCCTTGACCCTACAGCTCTCTCCAAACATCACCCCCCTCCCTCCTCTCCAAACTTCTTGAGAGTTGCTTTCATCCACTGTCTCCACTACCTCTCCTTGCTCCCCACTTCCAGCTTCACTCTCCAGAAAAATCCCTCTCTAAAGCCATCCATGAGTTTAACCCCAAATTGACATCGTCTACTCTATCCTAATCCTCCTAGAAGTATCAGATGCCTTTGACGCTGTAGGCCACCATCTTCTTGAAACTTTATCCAACCTTGGCTTCACTGACATTGCCCTCTTATGGTTCTCCTACCTGACTGCTCCTTCTCAGTTTTTTGTAGGCTCCTCCTCTGTTCTTCACCCTCTAACAGCACAGGGTGTATATTCAAGGCTTAATTGTGGGTCCCCTTCTATTCTCCATCAATACTCACTCTCATGGAGAACTCATTCACTTCAGTGATCATTTCTATGCAGATGACTCCCAAATTTACATTTTAAAAAATATTTGTTAAATGCTTACTCAGACACTGTACTAAGTGCCAGGGCAGATATGAGGTAATCAGTTACGACACAGTCCCTCTTTCACACTGGGTTCAGTCCCTATGTTACAGATGAGGTAACTGTGGCACAGAAAAGTTAAATGACTTGCCCAAGGTAACAGCAGACATGCAGCAGAGATTATTAGAACCTAGGTCCTTCTGACTCCCGGGACTGCTCTAACCCACTAGACCACACTGCATCTCTGATCCTGAACTCTTCCCTTCTCTGCAGTCTCACATTTCTTTCAGACTGCAGGATATCTCTAGCTCACTGTCTCCCTTACACCTCAAACTAAGGATGTCCAAAACAGAACTTATCTTCCCACCAAACCTTGTCCTCTGTCTTTCCCTTCACTGTGGACAATACCACTATATCACAAGCCCATAACGTCTGCATTATCCTTGTCATCTCTCTCAAACTCACATATTCAATGTCACCAAATCCTCAGTTCTACTTTTACAACATTGCCAAAGTCTGCCCTTTTCTCTTCTATCCAAACTGCTACCACACCAATCCAAGCACTTACCCAGTCCTGCATCTCCCTTCTCACTGACCTCCCTGACTTCTGTCTCTCTCCACTCCAGACGTCATTCTGCTACATGGACAATTTTTCTCAAAATCAGAACCATGTTCAGCCCACGTTCCCAACTTCTCAGGAATCTCCAGTTCTTGCCACTCCACCTCAAAACAGAAACTCCTTACCACTGATTTTAAAGAATGAAATCTTTCCCCAACTTGTTCCCCAAGTTGTCTATCTCACTACCAACCCCTTTCCCACATCCTCCTCCAACTGACTTTTCTCCCCAGCTCACTCTCCCTTCTGCATCATCTAAACATTTAGATCTGTGACCTTTGAGCATTTGCTATTCATTCCATAGCACTTACGTACATATCTGTAAGTTACCTAAATTTATAATCAATGATGTCGGTCTCCCTGGTGGACTGTATGCTCATTGTGGACAGGGAATGATTCTACCCACTCTGTTGTACTGTCCCAAGAACTTAGAACAGTTGTTCTGTACACAGTAAGTTCTAGATGATAATAATAATGGGGATGCTGTTAGCTCATGAGTTAACATCAGAGTCAATGCTGCTATCTCCAACCTATTTCTGACCGATCCACCAGTACAAGAACCTCTATTGTCCAATGCTTGCTGAAAATCCACTTCCTTCAGGAGAATTTTGCTGGTTAACTTCCCTCTCTCTAGGGTGGATCATCCCAACTGCTATCACTAAGAACAGCATACAGGTCAATCCATATTCTCCACGTATTTAGTTACTCGCATCTAATGTATCAGTTCTCTGCTGCTTCCACTGTTTGGAAATCACTTCTATCTGTCTGTATCCCATTAGATCTAAGTTCCTTTAGGGCAGGAACTATGAATTTAAAAGGTTGATAATTTCTAACTTTTAAGTGGTCACCCAAAAGTTGGTGGAGTCGCAGAATTGTGCTTCACAGCTGAACTTTGGTAAGTGTGCAGCTACTGTTATGGATTGAGTTGGAGCAATGATAAAAAAATACAGCTTCAATTTTCCAATGAAATGATGGTGATTAAGAGAATGAGTAAATTGTTTTCCATGAAGTACATCTAATTATTGGTATTCTTAAAAATTCTACTTTCAATGATTGCATATAAACATGATAAATGCATAAATAAGCAGGGCTGTATCGGAACACGCCTTGTACTGAAAGGATCTTAGTCATCAAACATTGCCCATTATAAGCAACTCATTTTCATTCAGAAAGTTTACCATTTGGCACCCATATATTTTCCTCCCCAATGATTTTGTACAGCTTGCTCTTCCAGACACTGCTATTTCCAATACGATTTTACTGCATTAATTCATTAACCCGATAGAGATGTTTCAAATTAAAGTATTTTTCAATCAATGTGTTCCAGTCTACTGAAAGCAGCTTTGGCCATTTCAACTTGATATTTTACATGCTTAGAATAAAAACAAGGAAAAACCCAGTATAGCCTGCCATAGGATTTTAATGATGAAAGAAAATACAGTAATGTATTTCTCTTCAGCAACAACGGTCACTTTCCAGGAAAATGGTATTTGTTTTCTCTTCCTTAAAGTCCATCAAAATAATTCTATGATGGTGAGCCTTGTGGTTGTCCATTAGAAGTCTGAATGGAACAGTTCCATTTAAACAAATTCCCACTGAACATTCTGTGGAGTAGTACAATTCATTCTTTTACCCTGATTTTATACTAAATGCAGCTCCTGAAGCAGTGTCATCAGCATCTTCTTTGAACCACACTCTTCATCCATTGGTGGGGATGATTAGCCATGAGGCCGTGAAATATATAGTCAACTGCCTAGCAATGCAAGGTTTTAATGATAATGATAATTATGGTATTTGTTGAGTGCTTACTATGTGCCAGGCACTGTTCTAAGCACTGGGGTAGATACACGGTAGTCAGGTTGTCCTACATGGGGCTTACAGTCTTAATCCCCATTTTACAGATGAGATAACTGAGGCCCAGAGAAGTGAAGTGACTTGCCCAAGGTCACACAGCAGACTAGTGGAAGAGCCAGAACTAGAACCCATGGTCTTCTGACTCTTGAGGGAGAGAGACAGGGAGAGCGGGAGACGGGGAGAGTGGGAGACGGGGAGAGCGGGAGACGGGGAGAGCGGGAGACGGGGAGAGCGGGAGACGGGGAGAGCGGGAGACGGGGAGAGCGGGAGACGGGGAGAGCGGGAGAGACACACACACACACACACACACACACACACACACACACAGAGACGCACACAGAGAGACACACACACACAGACACACAGAGAGAGATAGAGAGAGAGACACAGAGAGAGCAAAAGCGAGTGTGAGAGCGCAACAGAGAGAGAGCGCAACAGAGAGAGAGCGCAACAGAGAGAGAGCGCAACAGAGAGAGAGCGCAACAGAGAGAGAGCGCATACACTAAAGTGGGAAGAGAAGTGTTTGGGAGGTCAGAAAGGATACTGATGCAGTAATCCTGTCGGGATAGGATAAGTGATTGTGCTAACAGGGTAGCAGTTTGGATGGAGAGGAAAGGGTGGATCTTGGGTGAGGTAATGGAACTCGAGTATATGATTAGGTCTTCAAAGAATACAGGCGGGAAGTTAGACCTTTGATGGAAACTTCTGTTTAGTGATCCTTTCCCTTCCCACTCTTGCTCCCTTCTCTCCCTCTGTTCAAATGATTATATAAAGCACGGGAGGAGGAAACTGAAAAGAAAAATATCATTAGCCATTTGTTTCTGAGTGCGTCGATCCCATTGATGACCGTGAGAATGCCAGGGGACTCAAGGTCAAATATTTGTAAATGGATTCTATCAGGATGTTGGATAAAAGTTTTGAAAAATCTATTACTGCTGAAGAGATTTGAATCTAGGTACATTATACCAAATGAGTCCCTTATGAATATCATCGTTTGGTAGAGAAAGTGTACGTGTTTCGGTTGAATGTTGATTGGGTTTATTTGAGAGGTCTTATTCTTAGTTTTGGCTGCTCAATTGAGTAAATCAAAGTGAACAAAACAATTTAATCTACGGCATAATTTAAGTAAAAAGGCACCACAGTTTCCTCATAACAGGAAAAAGAAATTAGATTCCAAGAAGGAAAATTGAAGTGTGCAGTCGTAGGAAATATAAGCCATGATATTAGAAAACCAAGTTTTTTGCCTATGTTTAAAGGCTGCATAAGATCGAATTCTTGAATAACTGGTATTCATTTTAAGATGTGAATGAAATTGGAGAAGCAGCATGGCTCAGTGGAAAGAGCACGGGCTTTGGAGTCAGACGTAATGGGTTCAAATCCCTGCTCCGCCAATAGTCAGCTGTGTGACTTTGCGCAAGTCACTTCACTTCTGTGCCTCAGTTACATCATCTGTAAAATGGGGATTAATACAGTGAGACCACGTGGGACAACCTGATCACCTTGTAACCTCCCCAGTGCTTAGAACAGTGCTTTGCACATAGTAAGCACTTAATAAATGCCATTATTAGTATTATTATTATATGTTTGTGGACTTTTAAAAATTAGTCTTAGCAGTAAAATTCTGATAAAATTCTAAATGAATAGCCACCAATGACAAGGACTACGTAGACTGTAACATACCTGGCTGCCTCCTTTTTAAGTGCCCCAAAATAAAAATACAGGATAGTCACCGATGAGAAAAAACAAAATACAAAAATAAAACAAAATTATCGATTCAAAGAGTAGGATGAAGCCCTAAGAGGGACGGACTGTTTAATTGTCCTCATTGTTAGAACATTTTTCCTTATAGTTAAGCCAGCTGATCACTATTCTGATTTAAATCCTAGCCTTTTATGTCTTTTAGTAATGAGTGAGATCAGATCAACACAATCTGAATTACCACCTAACATATGCTCCAGAACTATCTCTATATTCACTTTTCAAATTGATCAGTGGTATTGGGCACTTACTGTGTGCTGAGCACTGTACTTAGACAGTAGAGTATCAGTAATGTCTTGATGTTTAATGTCCTTTCATTTTTCTAAAACCTTTATCAACACAATCTGAATTACCACCTAACAAATGCTCCAGAACTATCTCTATATTCACTTTTCAAATTGATCAATGGTATTGGGCACTTACTGTGTGCTGAGCACTGTAGAGTATCAGTAATGTCTTGATGTGTAATGTCCTTTCATTTTTCTAAAACCTTTTCGATCAACACAGTCTGAATTACCACCTAACATATGCTCCAGAACTATCTCTATATTCACTTTTCAAATTGATCAGTGGTATTGGGCACTTACTGTGTGCTGAGCACTTTACTTGGTAGAGTATCAGTAATGTCCTTTCATTTTCTAAAACCTTTTCATAAAAGGAGGGGCAGGTAGAGAGCTTCAATGACTTAATAATAATAATAATGGTATTTATTAAGCACTTACTATGTGCCAGGCACTGTACTAAGTGCTGGGGTAGAGGCGGGCAAATTGGGTTGGACAATCCCTGTCCATCTTGGGCTCACAGTCTCAATCCTCATATTACAGATGAGGTAACAGGCACGGAGAAGTGACTTGCCCAATGCCCCACAGCAAAGTGGCAGAGATGGAACTTGAACCCATGACCTTCTGAATCAGCCCCTTGCTCTAACCACTATGCAGTCCTGCTTCCCAGCAAGCCCAGTGCAAGACGGAATTGAACTCAGAACTACGCTATTTGAGAATAGCACAGGAGAAGCAATGTGCCTTAGCGGAAAGGGCACGGGCTTGGAAGTCAAGGGATGTGGGTTCAAATCCCAGCTCCATCACTTGTCTCCTGTGTGACCTTGGGCCAGCCACTTAACTTCTCTGTGCCTCAGTTACCTCATCTGTAAAATACCAGTTCATTTGAATGTTGAGTGGAAGTGTGTCCTCCATTTCGGTAAAAGCATTTTTTTTTAACTGGTATTTAAGTGCTTAATATGTACCAATCACTCTTCTGAGCACTGGGATAGATCCAAGTTAATCAGGTTGAACAGAGTCCCTGTCCCACATGGGACTCACAATTAAAGTGGGAAGGAGAAAAATGTACTGAATCCCCATTCTACAGTTGAGGAAACTGAGGTAAAGAAATCAAGTCAGCTTGTAAAAAGTGCAGACACAGGTGTTAGGAACACGCTTTGTCTGACACCTAAATACAGCCCCATGAACTCAGATGCACATTAAAAAGAGCGATTTGGTGACAATAAGACCACAACAATGAAAGAATTGCTGCTCTGATTTCTGGTTACTTCCCAGAGAAGTAAATTTTATGTATCTTTCCCATCTAAATGTTCTAATTCAATTCCAATAAGGTTCCCTTGTAAGGTAATTAATGTTTATGAACAAATGAAACCAGCAATTATGTGATCCAACCAGAGCAATCAGTATTAACTGAACATATTGAAGATCTATTTAACATTATACTGAAAGTGACATTTGTCATAGGGAAAAGTGAAAAGTGATTCCCTATCTCGTTTCATATAGGCCTTCATCTGAAATCATGCCACTTGCCATTTATTTCTGCTTCTTCAGCTATATCATGTAGGCCAAATTAGTTTTCATAAGTATTTTTCACTCAGGCGATACAGAATAGTACACACACACACACACACACACACTCTGCTGTCCTTGATAGAGGACACAGGATGCTTGGAGCAGTCATGGGAGTTATCTTCATGGTTGAGAATAGACCATGTAAATGTTTCTAAATTTACCCTTCTATTAACCAGTATGGCCCCTTTATAATTCATTCACCCAAACCTGGACACTTTACCCTATGTTGCTAGTCAACTAAAAAGTATTTGAGCACCCACTGGCTGCAATGTATTATGATATATGCTTGAGAAAGTTCAACAAAAGCATGAGAATGCTTGGCACATAGTAAGCACTTAAATACCATCATTATTATGATTATTATCATCATTATGAGACATCCCCTATGCATTATTTAAATTATACTCCAAGGGGAGAAGCAAATAGAGTCATCAAAATCGATGGTAACATTAATAAGGCTAATGTGGAACAATAAGTTAGTTTCTTATAGCACAAAGACATTTAATTGTCTCACAAACTTGGAATGTTACCTGTCATTAACTAATTATGTAATTGGAAGGGGTTTTAAGGTTTTCCTCACTTTGCCAATATTTATCCTGGACAGTCTTAATTCAACATATTTTTAAGGGATAGCCTCACTGCAGAGAAGAGAGGCCTAGAACTATGTTGGAAAACTGAATATCCTTTCAAAGAGACAAATTTTAATGAACTTGGTTATAACTACTAGATCTGGTCTGTGATATGGATTCAGAAGTTTTTTTAGAAAAGAAAAAACTCTCAACCTTAAGGATTTAATGTTATTAAGTCTATGAGACTAACTTTAATCCTCGAACTCTTCTCTCTACCCTTGAGGTTTTAAAGTTCCACAGTAAAGTTAGGAAACCTAAATAGCAAAAATAGTATTTTGTACTACAGGAGTGAATGTACACAAAGTTCTTAGTGAAGTTATTTGTAAGAGTACTCATACTAACTAGACCTATACAGCTTACTAATTCCAGAAGAACATTCTAGATCTTTCATTTTGGAAGAAAAAAAAAAAAAGTTTGAATTGCTGTTTCCATTAAACACTTTTTTGAAGTTTGTCTCTGTCAAAACACGCTTGAACTTGACCTTCAACTTAAACCATGTTTGACAAACTTAAAAATGTACCAAAAAAAAAAAAACCCACACTTTCCCTTCCCCAAGGCCAAGGCTTGCAATAATTTAAATAAAGCCTCAAAGTTATTATATTATCCTGAGTGCTTCCTTATACCAACAAGGTTTCTACTTTCCTCCATCTATGGTACCTGCCAATATTACTATTCTTTTGTCAGAATCATCTTATGGACCAGAAGAAGAGTATGCAGTAACTTCCTGGCTTTTGACCACATTACATTTTAGGAGAGGAAATGAAGATTAGAGAAATAGTGTATCTTTCTTCAAACTATTGATGTTTTTTTCCAGGACACAGGTAGTGATGGCCTGGAAAGTTAATCAATTGTATTTATTAAGTGCTTACAGTATGTAGAGCACGGTAGTAAGCATTTAGCAGACTATTAGAGTTGCTAGACATGTTTTTTCTTTGAAAAGCTTACAGCCTGGAGGGGGTGTCCTGCATTAATATAAGTGACAGATACAGATATAAGTGCTCTGAGGCTGACAAAGCAATCCAAATGTGACCGAAATGAGGGCTTAGTCAGGGAAGGTCTCTTGGAGATGAGATTGGAGTGAGGCTTTGAAGGCAGGTAGAGTGGTAGTCTGTCAGACATGAGGAAAGAAGAAATTCCAAGCCAGAAGTAGGACGTTGGCTAGAGGTTGGCAGTGAGATAGAGGTACAGTGAATAGGTTGGCTTGAGGAGAGAAGTGAGTACAAGAGTAAGAAATCAACAATGTCAGATAGGAGGGGGCATGGTGATGGAGTGCTTTGAAGGCATTTGTTTGGTGGGGAGGTGGATGGGCAACACTGGAGGATCTTGAGAAGTGGGAAAACATGGACTGAGCTATTTTTAGAGAAGTGATCCAGGTAGCATAGTGAAGTATGGACTGGTGTGAAGAGACAGGAGGCAAGGAGATCAGTAAGGAACTGCTACAGTGGTCAAGGTTGTAAGCCCAGTGTGGGCAGGGATTGTCTCTCTTTATTGCTGAATTGTACTGTTAAGCTCTTAGAACAGTGCTCTGCATGCAGTAAGTGCTTCACAGATACAGTTGAATGAATGATAGGACAAGTGCTTGAATTAATATGATAGTTTGAGTGCATAAGAAAAGGCAGATTTTAGCAACATTACAAAGGTTGAACCAACAATGATTTGGTGACAGATTGAAAGAGAATGATGAGTTGAGGATAACGCCAAGGTTACAGGAAAGGTGATTATTTTGTAGACGAGTGAAGAGAGTGTCTCTAGGATTTGGCTTCTTTAGTGAACCTGCAAATTGCTGTAATTTTTAAGCAAGACCCTACACAGCCTTAACAAGTATCGAGTCAAAAATTGATTATCAAAAGTACCAAATTCATAACAGGGATCAGCAAAGGTTACCACAACTATGTTTGTCACTTTTTCCATTTATCCCCAAGGATAAACTTTGTTGGATAACCTGCCACCAGACCCAGCAAGACAGGGACCATGTATTAAAACAACAAGCAGTAAGGAAACAAAGAAATTCTACCCTGACATTTAAATTTGAAAATCCACCTTTGAGAATCACATTTTTGGCAGGAAGGTTGTGAGGTCACACTCTGAAGGGGAGTAGAGACCTTTTATTATAAGATAGGCCTATCACAGACAAAGCATTTTCATAATGAATGACATAGCCCCAGGGTCCTTATAATGGAAGTTTTTTCAATCCTAATCATTAATCTCTAAGGATAAGACATTGCATTGTTTCAGCCTAAAACAAGAAATTTTATCAAACAGATACTCAGCCCTCACATTGTTTTTAGTCATAACCCATGGCCAACAGGAGCCCACAAAAATATAAACTTCAGTGCACTTACCTCTCTTTCTTCTCCTCCTTCCATTTTGAATGTAGAATTAGGATACTCTTAAAAGGGCATAGCATAACAAGACTATGAAAGTCCCACAACAGACACACACACAAGGCATAGCCAGTAAGACAGGATTTCAAGTCAGAGTATAAACAGTCAAATCCTAGCAATAAGCTATGCATTTCATATATCAGAGTGACTGGAGAGTTTCTCAATGAAAACAGCGACTGAGCTCTCTTTTCCCTTTAGCTGCTTCTTATAGGCTGATTTTCCAGCTGTAGCCACAGTGATAATGACCTGAGCAGGTGGGTTCTGTTTTTTTTCCTTCCTCAGGTACTTCCCATTAAGCCAAAGGGCTGCACCAAACAATATGCCTCAAATAAGGTTCAGGATTCAAGGAATGCATTTAAAATAATACATGGGCTTGGGTATCAAACAGACTCAACTTTACTGATGTCAATAACATAATTGTAACCTAATTATTTGGAAGTCACTGGGGAGTTAATTGCACAGAATTCCACCCTTTGTATCTTATTGAGAATGCTCTATATATAGAGAGAGATACCTATCTATATATATTTTTATATAGTTATAGAGATCAAGCTAACTATATAACTATATATATAGAGAGAGATACCTATCTACATATATTTTTATATAGAGAGATCAAGCTAACTATATAACTATATATATATAGTTATATAGTTAGCTTTATCTCTATAACTATATAAAAATATATGTAGATAGGTATCTCTCTCTCTCTCTATATATATATAGTTGTATAGTTAGCTTGATCTCTAGTGTTATGATGAAGGTGAATGAGTGTTAGGATAACATTAATCATTAATGATTATGGTACTTGTTAAGTGCTTACTACATGCCAAACACTACTATAAGTGCTGGGGTAGTTCATACTATATACATGGATAGATAAATAGATAATAGCTTGATCTCCAATATTATGGTGAAGGTGTAGGTGTGTTAGGATCACACTACATATACAGGTGAAGTTTATAGTGTGTACCAGAAGCATTTTATTTTATTTTATTTTATTTTTATTTTGTTAGTATGTTTGGTTTTGTTCTCTGTCTTCCCCTTTTAGACTGTGAGCCCACTGTTGGGTAGGGACTGTCTCTATATGTTGCCAATTTGTACTTCCCAAGCGCTTAGTACAGTGCTCTGCACATAGTAAGTGCTCAATAAATACGATTGATGATGATGATGATGATGATAATAATCTCTTGGAAATGCCTTCTTATGTTTAGATTATGAAAATATGAAATTTTGAGAGACTCACATATGCAATATTTGATTTTTAAAATATTCTAAAATTACGTTCAGTTGCAATTTGCATTTTTAAAATGTTTGAAATTGAGTTCGTATCTCAAATGAAATTCAGTTCCAAATGATTACGGCTCAGTCAACTCACTAAATGGCCTGTTTGTGGGTTCATCGATCAATCGGTGGTATTTATCGAGAACTTACTGTTTGCAGATCACTTCGTATAGTGCTTGTGGATTAGTGTAATATGGTATAGTATTTAGTAAAGCACTTCGTGAAGTGCTCTTGATACAATACAGTTGAGTTGGTAGACATGCTCCCAGTTCACAAGGAGCTTACAGACTAGAGGGGAGAAATACATTATCAGAAATTAGGGATGTATACATAAGTGCTGTAGGGTTGAGGGTCAGGTGAATATTAAATGCTTAAAGGGTACAATTCCACGTGCAAGGATAATGAATGCTGTTCATCTCAATTTAGGTCCTCTTTGAGTAGCAACCTGGCAGGATAAAGCAATGTCCTGGGAGTGAGAAGGCCCTGGGTTCTAATTCTGCTTCCTCCACTTGTCTGCTGTTTGACCTTGGACTAATCACTTCACTTCTCTGTGCCTCAGTTACTTCATCTGTAAAATGGGGATTAAGATTGTGAGCCCCGTATGGGACATGGAATTTGTCCAGCCTGATTAACTTGTTTTATGCCAGAAATTAGTTGAGTGCCTAGAACCTGCCAAGTACTTAACAGATCCCATAAAAAAAACGGGAAGGTAGTATGGTTTAGGTTGTAGGGAGTGTGACTAATTTAGGTCTCATCATTTGTAGCTGAGGAATTATAAAATTAAGAGAAACAGCGTGGCTCAGTGGAAAGAGCCCGGGCTTTGGAGTCAGAGGTCATGGGTTCGAATCTTGGCTCTGCCAATTGTCAGCTGTGTGATTTTGGGCAAGTCACTTCACTTCTCTGAGTCTCAGTTACCTCATCTGTAAAATGAGGATTAAGACTGTGAGCCCCCCGTGGGACAACCTGATCGCCTTGTAACCTCCCCAGTGTTTAGAAGAGTAATTTGCACATAGTAAGCGCTTAATAAATGCCATCATTATTATTAAACTTCAGTGGATACATTTTATAAATTCTATAAGAAAAACACCTGATGTTAAATTTCAAAGTATATAACCTTTATGATATGTTTCCAATTTTCCTCTGAATTGATTTAATTTGAATAGAAGTTAATCCTTTCGTTTCTTTATTTCTCAGGTGATAACCTAGAGTATGTTATACTCTTCTCTTCCCAGAACAATGGACTCATAAGTAAGACTCAACCCATCAATTAATTAATCAATAGCATTTATTGAGGAAGAGAAAAAAATACAACAAACTGGACACACAAATCACTGCCAACAAAGTCATCATTATGCCAGATTTCAAACATGAATGGTAGTAAATCCAAATTAATAAGAATAAATTAATCAAACTGCATGAGACTGTAAGCCCATTGTGGGAACATGTCTATGAACTCTGTTGTATTGTACTCTCCTAAAAGCTTAGGACAGTGCTCTGCACACAGTAAGAGCTCAATAAAAGAGTGTGTCCTAGTGAAAAAAGCACTGGGAGTCTGGGAGTCAGAGCACTTGAATTCTAATCCCAATTTTGCCACCTGTCTGGTGTGACCTTGGGCAAGTCACATCTTTTCTGTGCCTCGGTACTTGTATCAGTAGAATGGGGATTCAGTACCTCTTCTTCCTCCCTCTTAGAGAAGCAGTGTGGTCTAACGGGTAGAAAGGCATGCAGTCATTCATTCAATCACATTTATTGAGCACTTACTGTGTGCAGAGCCTGTACTAAGCACTTGGGAAGTACAAGTCGGCAACATATAGAGGCGGTCCCTACCCAACAACGGGCTCACCGTCTAGAAGGGGGAGACAGACAACAAAACAAAACATGTAGACTGGTGTCAAAATCATCAGAACAAATAGAGTTATAGCTATACACACATCATTAACAAAATAAAAAGAATAGTAAATATGTACAAGTAAAATAAATAGAGTAATAAATCTGTACAAATATATACAAGTGATGTGGGGAGGGGAAGGAGGTAGGGTGGGGGGGTTGGGGAGGACAGGAAAAAGGGGGCTCGGTTTGGGAAGGCCTCCTGGAGGAGGTGAGCTCTCAGTAGGGCTTTGAAGGGAGGAAGAAATCTAGCTTGGCGGATGTGTGGAGGGAGGGAATTCCAAGCCAAGGGAAGGACCTAGTGGGTAGATCCTGGGCCTGAGAGTGAGAAGGACCTGGATTCTGATCCCTGCTCCACTACTTGTTTGCTGTGTTACCTTGGATGGACAAGTTACCTCATCTGTAAAATGGGGATTACGACCGTGAGCCCCATGTGGGACAGGGACTGTGTCCAATTGCTTTTATCTACCGTGGAACTTAGTACACTGCCTGGCACATAGTAAGCACTAAACAAATGTCACAATTCATATTATTTTAATTATTATTAAACTGTGAGTCCCAAATGGGACAGGGACTCCGTCCAATCCGATGGACTTGTATCTACCCCAGGACTTAGTATAGTGCTTGATACACAGTAAGCACAAATACCTCATCATTAAGAAATATCATTGACTGATCTGAAAAGCTATCTCCCATTTTTACATACAGCTTAACTTGAGCAAGGTCAACTGAGACAGCTCAATACAAAGTGACCTTCGCAAGGCACAAAAGAAAAATATGAATTGCACTTTTCCCTCTCCCTTTCCCGCTCTCTTTTTCTAATTTCTTTTCTCATTTCAGCATATGTGGTACAGAAATAGTTATGACATGGAGTCAATTTTTAACATGCACTCACCCCACCATTTCTGGTTTTTTGAGCTTGTCATGGGGAAATAGTGAAGTGCACTTTGACAGTCAATAGGCAGAGCGAGATAGAAGTATTTACTGCCATTTTATAGATCACATCAACACATTGTTGAGATTGCTCACGAAGGCTAGCTTTATTTTATACTGACTGGCAACTGAAGTGTCCCAGAATGTACTTCAGGGAATTCTTAGCTAAGTGAATTCTCCAGCTCTAGCAGGGACTGTTACTGATAGCCCAGCAATCAGTTCTGGATTTTCCTACCTTTCTGTCTTTTCTGTGAGTGAAATGCTCAAGCTCACAAGATGGTAACAATAATGATGATGGCAAACGTCAATAAAGATTGATTGATAATTTGCTAAGCACTTAGTATATGTTAAACATTGTTCTAAATACTGGGGTAGATACAATTACTCATGTTGGACACAGTCTGTGTCCCACATGGGGCTCAGAATGTATGTAGAAGGGAGGAAAGGTATTCAATCGCCATTTTACAGAAATGAGGAAACTGAAGCATAGGAAAGTAAAGTGACTTGCCCAAGGTCACACAACAGGCAATTGGCAGAGCTGGGACTAGAACCCAGGTCCTCCGGCTCCCAGGCCTCAGGTCTTTCCACTAGGCCTTGCTGTAAAATCATGCCAAATTTTGTGCTGGTCCAGAAATGGTGACTTTGTAATGGTTGGTGGAAAGATATCTGGAGCCAGTGACAAATCCATTCTATTTTAACTATTCCTGGATGAGATGGGAAACAATAGCTGCAAATGGGTCACTGTGATGAGCGATGATCAGAGGGGAGGTGAATCCTCTTGACAAAGATGTTCTGAGAGTGTTTGGCAGATATAGGATCCAGAGTGATTCTCCCGCAGCTACAGCGGCAAACTAATGGATCTCCCTGTGAATACCCAGAGGTACCCAACTATTCACAGGCCTAGGAGTCAGACAGACCTGGTTTCTATTCTCGGCTCCACCACTTGTCTGTTGT
The DNA here is from genome assembly GCF_015852505.1 of Tachyglossus aculeatus. Lineage (NCBI taxonomy): Eukaryota > Metazoa > Chordata > Mammalia > Monotremata > Tachyglossidae > Tachyglossus > Tachyglossus aculeatus. Next base: position 12,984,216 of record NC_052075.1, read on the forward strand.
GTAACCATGGGCAAGTCATTTCACTTCTCTGTGCCTCACTTATCTGTAAAAAGGGGGTGAAGACCATGTGGAACAGGGACTGTGTCCAACCTGATGATTTTATATCTACCCCAGCGCTTAGAACAATGCCTGACACAAAGTAAGCACTTAACAGACACCATAATCATCATCATCATTCACCAAGAATATTTTGGACCCTTTTGGGGAGAAATGATTATAATTCAAATAATGCAAAATCTGAAATTAAAAACTAATTTCATACACTGTTTTAACCGATTATGATTTCCATGAACGAAACTGGGGTTGGATGTCAGAAGAAAAACACTGAGACAGTGTTTTTAAGAGGTTGCCAAGTCATGTGGAATTGTCATGTGGAATTCTATGGGCATGATGATTAGTCATAAAACACAGATAAACCTAGCATTTAAAACTTAACATTAGATTTTAATTTTTCTAGTAACACAAATTTTGCCATTATTATAATTAAAAAAGATAAGCAGTAGCGTTTTGGACACATATAACTCACGTGTACATGGAAGATATTTACTGCCAGAATTCATCCTGACTCACCAGAGACTCTGACCAAATTCAAAGAGAGCTCTAATATTTAATAGCATCTTTCAATCTGAACCACTTTATGAAAACAGAAGAAAAAAAAAACCCTTTCTCCCACTAGAAAAGTGCAGCATGCAATTGGCTGGAATTTTCACCCTCTTTATGTGTTTTCAGCTACACAGTTTGGACAGGGAGTGGAAAGTAAAATTATACGTCCAATCTAAAGGACCCAAGGGACATAGATAAGAAGCATGTAATTATCTTCACTGGATTTGGGCCAGAAAACAAAGGTTGTCATCAGTGTATTTTTCCAAATGTTCCTTATGATAGAAGGAAACACAATGAGGAAATCTGCCATGCATCTTCCCTCCAGGGACCTATTAGTGCTATGGAAAAAGAAAAAAAAAAAGATGAAATCTAAATGTGAAAAAAAAACAACAGGGAAGAACTGAATGAGACAAATGCATTTCAGAGAGAGTAAAGTCCACCTTGGTACTTAGAAATTCCAACAAAATAGGCCCGGGAAAGGAACACAGCATGATGAGAAACAAAAGAGTTAAATTGAATTACTAAACATTGCAACATTTAGAAGACACGTGAGATTACCATCATCTAATATTAATTTACAGCTTTTTCATAGATTTCCATCAAATTGGTCCAATCTCTTAAAGTTGGAAAAGAAGGGGCTTTTGACTCCTATAGTTGTGCACCTAAACACCCAAGGAACTAAACTAAGCTATTTATGGAGTAATGTGAAAGTAATTTCCATGGAAATAAGGAAAATACAACTTTCCAGTGAAAGACATGTTTTTAACCTTGAACCAAAAATGTTCTAACATTTCCAGAGGCTTATTTAACTCTCAGAATAAATGGCTTCTATTCAACTATGTAATATCTACAAAGGGAGAGTGGCCAACCAAGAACGTAAAATGTCTTATAATGATTCCTATGGCTGCAAATGTGCTCTTTCTATTAAAAATGCCTAATAGCCACCATGCAGACCTTGTTATTTTCTAAAGCTTAGGTAGAATAAATAACCACCTTAACTTGAAGGTGTGTGTGATGTTATTTTAGTGGTGACGGTTTGGCATGATGGAATGGATTTGAGAACCTTTTTTTTTATTATTTTGGAACCTGTCCCAATTTTCAAAGGGAATCACCCAAAAAAGTTTCAACCAAATGGCTGCCTGGGTCGCTAGAAATACCAAAGAAACCACATGGGCTTTAGAGTCAGAGGTCATGGGTTCAAACCCCAGCTCTGCCAATTGTCAGCTGTGTGACTTTGGGCAAGTCAGTTAACTTCTCTGTGCCTCAGTTACCTCATCTACAAAATGGGGATTAAGACTGTGAGCCCCTCGTGGGACAACCTAATCACCTTGTAACCTCCCCAACGCTTAGAACAGTGCTTTGCACATAGTAAGCACTTAATAAATGCCATTATTATTATCTTCTAGACTGTGAGCTCATTGTTGGGTAGGGATCGTCTCTATATGTTGCCAACTTGTACTTCCCAAGCGCTTAGTACAGTGCTCTGCACACAGTAAGCGCTCAATAAATATGATTGAATGAATGAATGAATGACACAGGGTATATTTTGATAGACTGAATGACATGTTTCCCCAGCAACGAGTTACAGTGACTTCTTTCATGGACTTAAAAGGAAGAAGCGAAATGAGTTACACCCTGAAATGCCCAAAGTCTTCTGATTTATGTAAAGTTCTAATAATAATGGTAATGATGATAGTGGTTTCATAATCAATCAATCAGTGGAACCGATTCAGCACTTGCCATGTTCAGAGCACTCTGCTAAGCAGCAGTAGAGTTGAAAAACACTATCCCTGCCTTCAAGGAGTCTAATGGGAGAGACAGAAATTTAAAATTGATTGCAAAAAAGAGAAACAGCAGAGTATAAAGATATGGGGCTGGGCGAGGGAGACTATCAAAGTGCTCAGGGAGTATAGACCTGGGAGCACAAGAGATGCAGAAGGGAGGGAGACGAGGATGAGGAGCTGAGAGACTAGTAAGGGAAGGCTTCCAGGAGGAGATATGATTTTAGAAGGGCTTTGAAGATGGAGAGAATAGTAATTTGTTGGATATGAAAACAGTTCAAGACAGGAGGGAGTATATGATCAAGGGTTTGACAATGAGAGGGAAGAGACAAGCTCAAGGAAAAGAGCACGGGCTTGGGAGCCAGAGGTCATGGGTTCAAATCCCAGCTCTTCCAATTGTCAGCTGTGTGACCCTGGGCAAGTCACTTCACTTCTCTGCGCCTCAGTTACCTCATCTGTAAAATGGGGATTAGAACTGTGAGCCCCCCCCTTGGGACAACCTGATCACCTTGTATCCTCCCCAGCACTTTGAACAGTGCTTTGCACATAGTAAGCGCTTAACGAATGCCATAAAAAAAAGGGACTGAAGCCCAGTAAGTAGGTAGATGTTAGAGAAGTGAAGTGTGCTGGATGGGTCTCCTCCTTTAAGTGGAAGCTTGTTGCGGGAAGGGAATGTGTCTGTTGTTAAATTGCATTCTCCCAAGTGCTTAGTATAGTCCTCTGTATACAGTAAGCAATCAATAAATATGATCGACTGACTGGGAGAAGAGTGAGGTTAGGTGGGAGAGGGGAGAGTTGATAGAATGCCTTTTGAAGAGCTTAATATATGTGAAGCTCTGTGCTCAGCCCTGAGGAAAATACAAGGTACTGTGATCTGATCAAATTCCTGTCCCATGAGGACTCACAATCTAAAGGGAAAGGAGAACAGGTGATTTATTCCCATTTTAAGGTTGAAGAAACTGGTGGTCAGATAAGGCGCAAAGGAAGCAGCATGGGTTAGTGTGAAGAGCACGGGCTTGGGTGTCAGAGGTCATGGGTTCTAATCCCAGCTCCGCCACTTGTCTGCTGTGTGACCTTGGGCAAGTCACTTCACTTCTCTGGGCCTCAGTTACCTGATCTGTAAAATGGGGATTAATAATAATAATAATAATAATAATAATAATAATGATGGTATTTGTTAAGGATTAAGACTGTGAGCCCCACATGGGACAACCTGATCACCTTGGATCTCCTCCAGCGCTTAGAACAGTGCTTGGCACATAGTAAGCGCTTAACAAATACCAACATTATTATTATTATTATCATCATTTTGAACTGCGACCCACTTTTCTGACAAAGTCCTCCAAGATGACTGGCAAAGTACCCACAGTTTCTTACTGCCTCATCCATTGTCAAAGTGGTATAAAGTTCATAGTTGCTGGCCTAGCGACAGGGGGTGGAGCCAGGGAAGAGGAAGGTGGGACATTGCGTGAGCCCCCCTTCTACCTCTCTCTCCTACAACACCAACACAAGCTGCCTGCAGCCCACCTCCCCCACCTCTCTGTCCCCTAGAGAGATGGTAATTGCAGAATTGCAGGCACTGGGGGTTATGAAGGGGAATGCCCCGGACAAGGACAAGTCATCCTTCTAGACTGTAAGCTCGTTGTGGACTTTGTTATACTGTACTCTACCGAACATTTAGACATCGCTCTGCATGCAGTTAGAGAAGCAGCGTGGCTAAGTGGAAAGAGCCCGGGCTTTGGAGTCAGAGGTCATGGGTTCAAATCCCGGCTCCGCCAATTGTCAGCTGTGTGACTTTGGGCAAGTCAATTAACTTCTCTGGGCCTCCGTTATGTCATCTAAAAATGGGGGTGAAGACTGTGAGCCCCCCGTGGGACAACCTGAACACCTTGTAACCTCCCCACTGCTTAGAACAGTGCTTTGCACATAGTAAGCACTTAATAAATGCCATTATCATTATTATTATTATTATTATTATTATTACAGTAAGTTCAATAAATACAATTGATTGATTGATCGAGGAAGCAGGACAAAGCAACTTCTGTTCATCTGTGATGGCAGGGATGACCGTCCCCCCAACTCCCAGAGGAACCCGAACCCCGTATTAGGAGCCTGGAAGAAGAGGAGGAGTGCAGTTGGGCAAGCAGATTGGGGACAGGGAAGGAGCGTGGCTTAGTGGAAAGAGCCCGGGCTTGGGAGTTAGAGGACAAGAGTTCTAATCATGGCTCCACCACTTGTCTTCTCTGTGACCTTGGGCAAACCACTTTTAACTTCTCTGTGCCTCAGTTACCTCATCTGTAAAATGGGGATGACGACTGTGAGCCCCACAGACAACCTGATCACCTTGCATCTATCCCAACACTCAGAACAGTGCTTGGCACATAGTTAGCACTTAAAAAAGTATCATAATCATTATTTTTATTAGTACTGATTTTAATTTTTCAGAAACATGCTCTCCGTCTCTCAGTCTCTGTATCCCATTACCTATTTCAGCCACTTAGACTGGGAAAGCTGCCTTTATACAACACCAGGTACCTTTCTCCAGGCAAATTAAGTAATGAACATGAACAGATGGAAGATCGATACAGGGACATCTGAGTTTCCAAGGATCCAACCAAAATTCCAAACACCATGTAACTAAACACTAAACTGAACTGAACTAAACAATAACTAAAACACTAAACTAAAACTAAAGTAATCACTAAACCCTAAAAACTAAACACTGTGTAATTTCCAATATCAATCTCTCAATCCATCAATAGCTTTATTGAGCTCCTATTGTGGGCAGAGTGCTGTACTAAGCACTTGTGAGAGGACAAAAGAGTTAGTAGATATGAGCCTTTTTATTAAGGAGTTGCAATCTAGTGGGGGAAACAGACATTAAAGCGAATTAAAGACAGGAAGGAGTAATAGACTGAACAAGGATTTACGGGTATTCAAGTCCTTAGGTGACACGGAAGGGATGGGGTAGTAGTTGGGGATCAAAAGCAGCCTGATCTTGTGGAAAGGGCATAATCCTAGGAATCAAAAGGACGTAGGGTCTAATCCTTTCTCTCTGACACTTTCATTCAGTCGTATTTATTGAACACTTACTGTGTGCAGAGCACTGCCCTAAGCGCTTGGAAAGTACAATTCGGCAACATATAGAGACAATCCCTACCCAACAATGAGCTCATAGCCTAGAAGTTTGTTAAGCACTTACTATGTGCCATGCACTGTACAAAGCGCTGGGGTGGATACAAGCAATTCAGGCTGGACACAGTCCCTGTCTCCCATGGGGCTCAGAGTCTTACTCTCCATTTGATAGAGGAGGTAACTGAGGCACAGAGAAGTGAAGTGACTTGCCTAAGGTCACACAGCAGACAAGCGGCAGAGCCTGGATTAGAACCCATGACTCCCAAGCCTGTGCTCTAACCATTAGGCCATGCTGCTTCCCATCTACCTGTTGGGTAACTGTGGCAATCTGGGCCTCAGGTTCTTCATCTGTAAAAATAGGGATAAATCCAAGTTCTTCATCCTCTTTACACCATGAGCCTTTGAGGAACATGGGATTTTGTCTGATCAGTTGATGTGTTAGATACCCAGCACTTACTACAATGCTCAGCAGATAGCAAATGTTTAATAAATACCATTTTTATTAGTATCGTTTAAAGGGTACCATGGTGAAGTGTGATCAGATTTAATTTTGGTTGGAAAGTATCTTGCGAGAAGGATTCTTTTGGAATGTTACGAGCACCCACCCTTTTCTGTTTTTAATGGTATTTTGCAAAGTGCCTATTCATTCATTCATTCAATCGTATTTATTGAGCACTTACTGGAGAAGCAGCGTGGCTCAGTGGAAAGAGCCCAGGCTTTGGAGTCAGAGGTCATGGGTTCAAATCCAGATCCACCACTTGTCAGCTGTGCGACTTTGGGCAAGTCACTTAACTTCTCTGGGCCTCAGTTACCTCATCTGTAAAATGGGGATGAAGACTGTGAGCCCCCAGTGGGACAACCTGATCACCTTATTAACCTCCCCAGCACTTAGAACAGTACTTTGCACATAGTAAGCACTTAATAAATGCTATCATTATTATTGTTATTATTACTGTGTGCAGAGCACTGTATTACGTGCTTGGAAAGTTGAATTTGAGTGTTATTTGTGTGCACAACACTGTCCTAAGTGCTTGGGAGAATGCAATGTAACAGAGTTGGCAGACACATTCCCTGCCCTCAACAAGCTTAGATTGTTGACCCTCTGTGGGACAGTTACCGTGTCCAATCTGATCATATATTGATTCATTCAATCGTATTTATTGAGCACTTAATGTGGGCAGAACACTGTACTAAGCGCTTGGAAAGTACAATTCAGCAATAAAGAGAGACAATCCCTGCCCACCCCGGGCTTACAGTCTAGAAGGTGGGAGACAGACATCAAAACAAGTAAACAGGCATCAATAAAAATAAATAGAATTATAGATATGTACTTATATACACAAGTGGTGTGGGGAGGGGAGAGGGGAATAGAGCAAATGAGTCGAGCAGACAGAGAGGGGAAGGGGAGCTGAGGTAAAGGGGAGTTTAATCTGGGAAGGCCTATTGGATGAGGTGACCCTTCAGTATAGTGCTTAGAACAGTGCTTTGCACATAGTAAGCGCTTAACAAATGCCATTATTATTATTATTATTACGCCTTTGAAGGGGGGAAGTGTGATTGGCAGATTTGAGGAGGGAGGGCATTCCAGGCCGGAGGTAGGATGAGGGCCAGGGGTCGACGGTGGGACAGGTGAGAATGAGGCTCAGTGAAAAGGTTAGCACAAGAAATAAATTATGGTATTTGTTAAGCGCTTTCTTCATGCCAGGCATTGTACTAAGCACTGGGGTGGGTACAAGCAAATCAGGTTGGACACAGTCCCTGGCCCATGTGGAGTTTACAATCTCAATCCCCACTTCACAGATGAATAATAATAATGATAATGTTGGTATTTGTTAAGAGTTTACTATGTGCCAAGCACTGTTCTAAACGCTGGGGTAGATACAAGATAATCAGGTTGTCCAACGTGGGCTCACAGTCTTAATCCCCATTTTACAGATGAGGTTACTAGGCAAAGGAAATTTAAGTGACTTGCTAAAGGTCACACAGCAGACAAGTGGCAAAGCCCAGATTAGAACCCAGGTCCTCTCACTCCCAGGCCCATGTTCTTTCCATTTGGCCATATTGCTTCTCAAGCCCCATAAATCTTATCCATTCAATCATATTTACTGAGCACTTACTGTGTGCAGAGCACTGTGCTAAGTGCTTGGGAAGTACAAGTCAGATTGAAATTAATCAGCTTTGAGTAATGGCATAGTCATAATGATCATTGCTGATAATGATATTAACAATATAATGGTGATATTCAGTAAGTACTTACTCTAAACCCTGGCACTGTACTTAGTGCTGAGGTAGATAAAAGGTAATCAGGTCGGAAATAGTCCCTGTCCCATGTGATCATAGTCTAAAGTAGGAGGGAGAACAGCTATCCTAGTCCTTTCTCCTGCTGCGGAACATCCCAAAATAGAATATGTCCTTCTTTTTCTTTGACACAGAGGTAAGTTTCCTTTTCTAGAACTGTGTCTTCCTACATAGGGAAGTCATTGGCAGCAGTTATCACATTAAAAGATTCTATTTATGATAACGAATATAAGAGGAAGACTCAAGTGTTATAAAATGGAAATGGTTTCTGATGGTTTTGCCCGTCAGAAACGGAAGGAAATTAGTTCGAGCACGCTTCCTTTTTTCAGTTTTAAAACTAATGTGAGAAAAGTGGCCTTAATTCTCATTTCATTGAATTTTAAAGTGACCAGGAGAGAATCCGTGAGAGAGTGGATATGCCCCTGTCTGTAGATTGGGCAGAAGAAAGGCAAATTCTCAACAAGGAGGGAAATGAGACTGAAGGCAAAGGCAACAGAAAAATGAAATCACCCAGAAGATTACGGATACTATCGTTCCTAGGAATCAACTACATCATATATTATAAGCATGCCGCATTATGATGCTTAACCCAACATTGCCCACAGTTGTATCTTTGAAAGATAGATCTTCTTTTTTCATACCACATTACCAAAAACCTTTAAAGTACTTAGTAGGATATTAGATAGCTCTCTGGAGACTCTCGAGGAGATACGGATAAGAATAGGTTGCCAATTTAATAAGACAAGGGAAAATATGATATAAAAGTGGAAATAAAGCAGTGCTAGAAATAACAATAATAACTGGGATAATAATTCGTACTCTGCCTTTCTTAAACTACTGTAACATTTCCCTGGAGCGCTCAGGAATACCTTCCCATTTTTTTTTCTTGAAATCTTCCCGTAAATCAAGGAAAAATTAAAATTCAGCTGAAAAGCATTCCAGAATCCTAAAGAACCACAGCAGTGGAGGGAATCTCGAGGGTTTTTTTTTGTTTCATTTTGTTTTTAAATGGTATTTGTTAAGCACTTATTTTGCACCAGGCACTGTACTGTGCAAAGGTCACACAGCTGACAATTGACAACCGTCTCTGTGGAGAGTTTGTGCTCTCCATCCGCTAGGGAAGCTTTTAATGGCCAGTTCAATTGTATGGCCATTAATCATTATATTAATTTTTAATTTTTTAAAGTTAACTATATAATTAATTGTATTATATAATTAATATAAATTGAATTATTAAATATTTTATATAAATTAAATTAAATTTTATGGCCATTTTGATGGCCATCAGAAGGCTTGTAATGAGAGGAGAAAGTTGGAACCCACATCCTTCTGATTTCCAGACCTGTGCGGCATGCTGCTTCTCCACTATTATGAATAATATTATTTCAAGAGCTTAATGAACGAATAAGAATTTATTGAATTATTAAATTAGTCTGGAAAGTTCAGTACACGTTTGAAACGGAAATACCACTCCAAACATTTCTCGAAACAAAAAGTAACTGTAACAGACATTTTGTCCCCAACTCTGATCTCTCCTCCCATTGCCCAAGAAAACTGAAAAAGAATTTCTCCCTAAACGTACTATTACAGCAGCTAATCCAGCCTCCGCCACTTGTCTGCTCTGTGGCCTTGGGCAAGCCACTTCACTTCTCTGTGCCTCAGTTACTTCTTCTGTAAAGTGGGTATTAAGTCTGTGAGCCCCTCCTGGGAAAACCTGATGACCCTGTATCTACCCCAATGCTTAGAACAGTGCTTGGCACATAGTAAGCACTTAAAAATGCCGTTATTATTATTATCATTACTGACATACAGTAAGCACATACTTACCAACTCTCTTTCCCCACTTACATCCCAACTTGCACTCTATTCCTCTCATGCGAAACCGCTCACTGCACCCATTCTAACCTTTTCCACCGCTAACTTCTTACATCATCTTCCCGGCCCGGAACTCCCCTCCTCCTTCACATCAGACAGACCACAACTCTCCCCCTTATTAAATTAAATCTCCTCCAAGAGACCTTCCCCAATAAATTTCTAATATCCCCCACTCATATCCCCCAGCTGCCACTTCAGCACTCCTGTGCATTCTGATCTAACTCACATTCACACTCCTTCCCTCCACCCTCCAACCTTTTCCTTCTTTCCCCTATCTGTAATTTATTTCAGTCTCTGACTCTCCTGACTAGATTACAAACTCCTTAAGGACAGGGATCATGTCTAATAATTCTATTATAGTCTTCAAAATGCCTTTGTATAGTGCTCTGCACACACTAGGTTGCTCACTGGTATATGTGCCCATCAAATCTTCCTAAAAAATTCCAGCAGAACACAAATCAGCTTTTGGCCTTTGAACCACCCTCTCAACACTTGGGGTCAATATTAACACAGGGTTACACTAACACTACTAATTGGGGGCTGGCTCACCCTCTGTGAAGTGCATAAACCTTGTGGGTAAGCTAAAAATTTGAATGGAAAACACCTGTGGATCATGGTGACTGGCTCTTCACACAAAACCCCAAAATGCTGAGAGAACGGGAGCCAAATCCAGAACTTTGAACACAGAAGCCATTCAGTCCAGTTATTTGAGGACAGCATCTGTATGCTGGTTGAGCCCAGCTTATGTGGGCACTGTACTAAGTGCCGGGGTAGAAACAAGCTTAGTAGGTGGGACAAAGTCCTTGCCTTAATCCCCATTTTACAGGTTCAGAGAAACTAAGTGACTAACTCCTGGTCACGCGGTAGAAAAGTGGTGGAGGCAGGATTAGAACCCAGGTTCTTCTGACTCTATTCACTAGGCCATGCTGTTTCTACAAGGTTCTCACAGTCTAGAAGGGGGAGACGGACAACAAAACAAAACACGTAGACCGGTGTCAAAATTGTCAGAATAAATAGAATTATAGCTATATGCACATCGGTAACAAAATAAATAGAATAGTAGATATGTACAAGTAAAATAAATGGAGTAATAAATGGAGTAATAAATCTGCACACATCAAGTTCTAAATAAATCTGATTGGTGGTTGACTATAGTCATATATACCATTACCCAGAGATCAAGGATCTGGTCTTTCATTTATTAATTTTATAATGTTATATTTTCAGTGTTTACCATGTGCCAGGCACTGGGATAGATTCAGGCTAATCTGGTTGGACACAGTCCCTGTCCCACATGGAGCTCGCAGTCTTCATCCCCATTTTACAGATGAGGTACTGAGGCACAGAGACGTGACTTGTCCAAGGTCACATAAAAAAGAAATAGTGGAGCCAGAATTAGAACACTGGTCCTTCTGATTCCCAGGTCTACACTCAGTCCACTAGACCATGCTGCTTCTCTGTTTCTGTTGTATTGTCCCCGGCACTTTGATCAGTATGTTGCACTCAGCTAGTCCTCAATGAAGGATTAGTCCACACTAATCCTTCACCCCCTAGGGTCGCACCCGGAGAGTTTCCAGTCCTCTACCAGTCTCGACTGAGTCTGAGCCCCCTCCTTCCTTTCCCCCTCTTCCCCCCTCCATCCCCCCTGCCTTACCTCCTTCCCTTCCCCACAGCACCTGTACATATGTATATATGTTTGCATGTATTTATTACTCTATTTATTCATTTATTTTACTTGTACATATTTATTCTATTTATTTTATTTTGTTAATATGTTTTGTTTGTTCTCTGTCTCCCCCTTCTATCAATCAGTCAATCAATCAATCGTATTTATTGAGTGCTTACTGTCTGCAGAGCACAGTATTAAGCACTTGGGAAGTACAAGTCGGCAACACATAGAGACAGTCCCTACCCAACAGGGGGCTCACAGTCTAGAAGAGGGAGACAGAGAACAAAACCGAACATATTAACAAAATGAAATAAATAGAATAGATATGTACAAGTAAGATAAATAAATAAATAGAGTAATAAATATGTACAAACATATATACATATATACAGGTGCTGTGGGGAAGGGAAGGAGGTAAGATGGGGGGGATGGAGAGGACTGTGAGCCCACTGTTGGGTAGGGACCATCTCTATATGTTGCCAACTTGTACTTCCCAAGTGCTTAGTAGAGTGCTCTGCACACAGTAAGCGCTCAATAAATACGATTGATTGATTGATTGACTACAGGAGGGAGAGTCGGCAGAGGCCTATCCATTCCATTTCTAGCTTGGCCAGTGGCTACCGCGTGGCAGGCAATCTGCTACAAGTCAAAACTCCCCCACGCTGGGCAGCAGCATCAGCGTGGGAGAGAGTCGAGGGCGGAGACTCGGTTTACCGCACGGAAAGAGGCAGTGGTAAACCGCTTCCATACTTTCACCAAGAAAACCCTGTGGATCCGCTACCAGAACGATTACAGATGGAGGTGGGGCGTTCTGGGAGAGACGGCGTCGCTATGGTTCGGACATGACTCAACGGCATAAGACAGCAACAACTAATCCTTGGTATAATTCTTTTCCTTGGTTTGGCTCCTTGTTTTACCTTAAGTAAACATGGGCTGAAGCTCCATATGGGAATAGAAAAAAAAATCTGTTGGGAATATCCCCCCAAAATAAAGGATGCTCCATCAGAGCCTCATGGCAAAAGAAATGTAAAATGAAAACAATACAACCTCTTTTCTACCTTGTTACAATACCTTAGAGGCTCATAGCAAAAGAAATGTAAAATGAAAACAATACAATCTTTTTTCTACCCTGTTTTTTACACCTTTTACAATATACCTCTACTTGGATTTTTTTGGCTTTTCCTAATGTTTCTTTACCACTTTGGGTGGTTGAATAAATATTTATCTGTCTCAATACTTTTTTTTGTTAAACTGTTAAGCTTATTTTTTAGCTTGTTTTCTTTTCATTCAAGGTGCAAAAATACTTTTTTTCCAACCGGTCTGTTATTTGCCCCCCAAGAAATTACAAGTGAATGTTAAATATTGAGACAAAAAAAAAAATTATGGTGGACAGATTTGTTTCAAAACCAAGGAGGAAAAGAGATCTCCTCAAAGGTTTCCATGGTCCTTCATTGTGGTAGATTCAACTATTCTCTCCCAGATGAATGCCCTGGAATGTCTCTTGTTGCACTGGAGAAGCAGCGAGGCTCAGTGGAAAGAGCATGGGCTTTGGAGTCAGAGGTTATGGGTTCAAATCCCGGCTCTGCCAGTTGTCAGCTGGGTGACTTTGGCCAAGTCACTTCACTTCTCTGGGCCTCAGTTACCTCATCTGTAAAATGGGGATTAAAACTGTGAGCTCCCCGTGGGACAAGCTGATCACCTTGTAATCTCCACAGCATTTAGAACAGTGCTTTGCACATAGTAAGTGCTTAAGAAATACCATCATCATCATCATCATCATTATTATTATTATTGGGCTTTGGGATATTTCTTTCTCCTGATTTTCCCTCCTACTTCTTTTCCTATGTTCCTGCTCCTCCCCTGTTCCCTTCTAGTCTGTGAGTTCCTTTTGAGCCAAGAGCCCAAATCTCATTCAACATCTCTGTACCTTTCTCCAGTGCTTAGTTCAGTACTTTGCACCAGGTAAGCCAATGGCAAATACAATTAATGACAATCATCACCATCATGAATAGAAGCAGCGTGGCTCAGTGGAAAGAGCACGGGCTTTGGAGTCAGAGGTCAGGAGTTCAAATCCTGGCTCCGCCAATTGTCAGCTGTGTGACTTTGGGCAAGTCACTTAACTTCCCTGTGCCTCAGTTACCTCATCTGTAAAATGGGGATTAAGACTGTGAGCCCCCCGTGGGACAACCTGATCACCTTGTAACCTCTCCAGTGCTTAGAACTGTGCTTTGCACATAGTATGTGCTTAATAAATGCCACTATTATTATTATTATTATTATTATTATTATTATTGTTATTAGTCTAAGTTTCTAAGCAAAAGATGAAAAATAAGGTTATGGTTACTTAAAAAAAAATCCAAAATCCCCTATGGGCACCTAAAACATTTTGCTGGAACAATTAGGGCAAGAGCAGAAGGAAATAATATCATGATTTATTTAAAGACTAAACAGTAATGACGACTTTTGTTTTCCCAGTATATAAACCAAAAAATTGTAATTTTCCCAATATTGCACTGGAAGTAAAGTGGGTACCATCCACTCTGCTTTATGAAAGGGAAACTCAGACATAATAAAGGCAAGAACATTTCCCCAGGAAGTAGGAGCAGTAATGATTGTATTCATGAAGAGCCCACTGATTGCAATGGCTATATATTAAAGTGCTGAGGCTATTGCTACAGAATCACAATATACACTCCCTGACCACAAGGATGTTCCACTGTAATTAGGAAGGCTGTGATTTGTATAACGGTTTCTTGGTTGGATTAGGAATGCATCTGGGCATCCTAACAAAGCTACCAATTTTTAATAGACGGGCTTGAATCACGATCCAACATGGCACTGCACTCCCAACGATTGGCCCTTCCCCTCCCCACAGCACCTGTATATATGTTTGTACATATTTATAACTCTATTTATTTTACTTGTACATATTTATTCTATTAATTTTATTTGGTTTATATGTTTTGTTTGGTTGTCTGTCTCCCCCTTCTAGACTGTGAGCCCGCTGTTGGGTAGGGACAGTCTCTATATGTTGCCCACTTGGACTTCCCAAGTGCTTAGTACAGTGCTCTGGACACAGTAAGTGCTCAATAAATGTGATTGAATGAATGAATGAATGGCATCTGCCAGTCATATGATGCAATCCTATTCCCATCTGGTTCTCACCCTCATCCAGTCCATGTCAGGACAAGAGGAACTGAACATGCATCCCCCGTCACCCACACCGTCGCACCTGCTCCCCTCTTCCTTCTTCTCTCTTTCTCCCAGATGGCAACCTAAGGAACCAGGGGACTTGGAGGGGAATGCTCCTGTTGAATCTAATATCCCCATACACATGTGCTCAGATCACACATGGGTTCTTTGATGCTATGGTGACCTCCATTGGTACCCCAGAAAAGCAGTCTGCAAAGTTGGGGGGCTTTACTCTAGTCATTGTTAGCAGCTTACTAGATATGCTTTGGTTTCTTGGTGGGCCGGACTGGGGATTGTGACATGGGTGTGATAGTACTGCGCTGCATGGATCATTGATCTCACTGATTATGGCTTGTTTCATTTGCTAGCTAACATCGAGTTGGGTAGGGACCGTCTCTATATGTTGCCAACTTGTACTTCCCAAGCGCTTAGTACAGTGCTTCGCACAAAGTAAGCGCTCAATAAATACAACTGAATGAATGAATGAATGAATTTCACCAAGAGGACCTCAAAAAACTGAGTTTTACCCTTTAAAATCATGAAATTTTCCAGTAATCAGTACAGTACTAACAGTTTTGTTTGCAGAAATATTAAAAATACCTCAGTGATAGGTTTCCAAGGATACACATACACACAGACATACATACACACCTAATTTCTGTAAACAAAGTTGGTGGTGAAAATAAAGTCAGTTATAAATCATGAAGATTTTCAAGCTGCGAATGAGAACAAACTCTGTTCATGCATTTTTTTTCTCACCCGCAGTGTGGTAAAAAAAGAAGCAGCAGAGAAGCAGAGAAGCAGTGTGGCTCAGTGACAAGAGCCCGGGATTTGGAGTTAGAGGTCATGGGTTCAAATCCCGGCTCTGCCAATTGTCAGCTGTGTGACTTTGGACAAGTCACTTCACTTCTCTGGTCCTCAGTGACCTCATCTGGAAAATGGGAATTAAGACTATGAGCCCCCTGTGGGACAACCTCATCACCTTGTAATCTCCTCAGTGCTTAGACCAGTGCTTTGCACATAGTAAGTGCTTAATAAATGCCATCATTATTATTATTACTAAAATGATTATCAGACATCCAGCATAAAGAGTTGAATGAGAAAGAACTAGTCCTCGTGAAAACTCCATTTTCACCCACTTGATTAGTGAGCCCACTGTTGGGTAGGGACTGTCTCTATATGTTGCCAACTTGTACTTCCCAAGCGCTTAGTACAGTGCTCTGCACACAGTAAGCGCTCAATAAATACGATTGATTGATTTATTGATCCTCAGGACAAGCACACTTAACTGTTCCAACTGTAGTTTGAGACTTTATAGTCGCTTTGTAATATCTCAATGTCTCTCGAAACCAGGGGGTGATTTCGGGGGAGAGGGAGAAGGGACTTTTCCCTGGAGCTGACTCCTGTCTGGGCTGAGACAGCCACCCAAAGAGGGGGACAGAGCAGGATGAAAAACAGAAGCCCCAGCCTCCCTGGCTCCTTGGGGAATGAATAATAATAATAATAATGACATTTATTAAGTGCTTACTGTGTGCAAAGCACTGTTCTAAGTGCTGGGGAGGTTACAAGGTGATCAGGTTGTCCCAAAGGGGGCGCACAGTCTTAATCCTCATTTTACAGATGAGGTAACTGGGGCCCAGAGAGGTTAAGTGACTTGCCCAAAGTCACAGAGCTGACAATTGGCGGAACTGGTATTTGAACCCATGACCTCTGACTCCAAAGACCATGCTCTTTCCACTGAGCCATGCTAATGAAGCTGAAGAAGGGGAAGGAGAGGGCTCAGTGGGAGGGATGGAGGCTGGGGTTCTCCTGGCCAAGCAGGGAGAGCTCCTACTGCTGCCGCCAAGCAGTGTGGCTCAATGGAAAGAGCCCGGGCTTTGGAGTCAGAGGTCAGGGGTTCAAACCCTGGCTCTGCCAATTGTTATCTGTGTGACTTTGGGCAAGTCACTTCACTTCTCTGGGCCTCAGATACCTCATCGGTAAAATGGGGATTAAGACTGTGAGCCCCCCACCATGGGACAACCTGATCACCTTGTAACCTCCCAAGCACTTAGAACAGTGCTTTGCACATAGGAAGCACTTAATAAATGCTATTATTATTATTATTATTATTATTATTACCCACATCCTGCCTCTGGCCCGGAAGACCCTCCCTCCTCATACCCTATAGACAATGACTCTCCCCTCTTCAAAGCCTTATTGAAGGCCCATCTCCTTCCAGGGGCTTTCCCCGACTAAGCCCTCCTTACCTCTTCCATTCTCTTCTCCTTCACCCTTACTTGCTCCCTTTGTGCATCCCCCTCCCAGACCCACCGCACTTAGGTACAGATCTATCATTTATTTATTTCTATTAATGACTGTCTCCCCCTCTGGACTGTAAGCTCATCATGGGCTGGGAATGTGTCTGTTATGATGTTGGATTTTATTCTCCCAAGTGTTTAGTACACAGTACTACTCTGCACACAGTAAGCTCTCCAGCATGGCTCATTGGAAAGAGCACGGACTTGGGTGTCAGAGGTGATGCGTTCTAATTCCGGCTCTGCCACTTGTCAACTGTGTGACTTTGGTAAAGTCACTTAGCTGCTCAGTTCCCTCATCTGTAAAATGGGGATTAAGACTGTGAGCCCCACGTGGGACAACCTGATTACCTTGTATCCCCCGAATCCAGCGCTCACAAAATGGAACCAAAATTACCTTTTTAGCAGTTTGTAATTATTCAAGAATGTCAGGCATTTTTCTTCTACTTCCAGAGTGCGACAGCCAACACATCTCCAAAGATAGCATTTGTTTCAACTTTATAACTCTTTCAGAGCCAAAAGACATATGTACTTGTTTTGTTTTGTTTTGTTGTCTGTCTCCCCCTTCAAGACTGTGAGCCCGTTGTTGGGTAGGGACCGCCTCTATAGGTTGCCAACTTGTACTTCCCAAGCACTTAGTACAGTGCTCTGCACACAGTAAGGGCTCAATAAATACGATTGAATGAATGAATGAATTCAAACTACAGAAGCCAGTTAAGATAGAAGAGATTTTGCATTCATTGTTTTGTTTCCATCCCTCATTCTCGTCTATGAAATATATTTTTATCTCAGTATCAGAGGCCAAATGGAGCTCTGAAAAGGAAATTTCTTGATTTTGGCTAATAATAAATGAAAACTATTGTTGCATTTTTGAGAAAGACTTTGCATCAGAAATTAAGAATTTCAAATGAATATTGACTTTTAAAAAGGAAAAATAAATACCTAGAATGAGTATCCCAACATGTTTGCAGTAGGAATTGATTAATATAGAAAGTGATTAATAAATGTCATAACTAACAAAAGAAGATCTAAGGTTTCCCAAGGAAACATTTCAATCAAACTTTTATTTTAGGAAGCTGTTTTCATACAAACCTCATCTATAGTATGGCCCTGTGTAGATGATGAATAAACTAACATACGTAAGGCAAAAATACACAGAGGCCTCTCTCTGTCTCTTTGGGTGTTGAAGATAAAGGCTTTGATCTTTGATGTAGGTTATATGGTCATTGAAGACCTTGTCTAATCCCAATTACACAAATACTACTGGAAAAGGAAACAGAATGTTTTCAGACAAGTTAGTGAAGTTGGCAATTATTTCTTAATGTTTATAGCATTCCCAAATGTCAATCAAAATCTCATAAATCTTAGTGGGTAACTCGAATTACATTGATGCATTTCTATCTAAGATCCAATTCTTTCTCTAGTCTTCACAGCAACCACCTGTACCATTACACATCTATTTTGAAAACCCAATTCTCTGTCTACCTTTTTTTGGTTTCTAAGCAATTTGATTTTGACTAAGGCCTGAAAGAATATGTCCCAGAGAGGGCCTTATAATTCTTCGATTTGAATGGATTTCCAGAGTGGCTTTAATAATGGAATTAATTTAGAAATTCATCTATAATTTTGGTATTTTTCTGTTAATGCTTTGAAATGGTCTTAGCTTTAAATGATTCCCATTGCTTATTTTCGACAATTGGAAAGACCGCACTCAACCTTCAGAGAGTGGCTAACATATGCAATTTGGAAGAATGCAACGGATGTTTAGGTGTAGTCCTCATCATGATGAAGTTTGCAGTCCAGTGTTTACTATCTCAGCTTTTGAGTTTTCCAGGCTATTGGAGAAATATTTTAGAATACATTACACAAAACCACAAATAACTGACACAGTATGAAAGGGGAGACTCAATTAATACTTCCCCCCTTCAAAGCCTTACTGAAAGCTCACCTCCTCCAAGAGGCCTTCCCAGACTAAGCCCCCCCTTTTCCTCTGCTCCCCATCACCCCAACTGCCTCCCTTTGCTCTACCCCCCCAACCCCACAGCATTTGTGTGTATATGTACATATCTATAATTCTATTTATTTATATTAATGCCCATTTACTTGTTTTGATGTGTATATATCTATAATTCTATTGATTTATATTGATGCTATCAATACCTGTTTACTTGTTTGGATATCTGTCTCCCCTCCTTCTAAACTGTAAGCCCAGTGTGGACCGGGATTGCCTCTCTTTATTGCTGAATTGTAATTTCCAAGCAGTTGGTACAGTGCTCTGCACACAGTAAGTGCTCAATAAATACAATTGAATAAATGAATCAACGTGTAATAATGATGATAATGGTGGTGATGATGATGACATCGGTGTTATTTCTTAAGGCATTATGGTGAATCCTTCAAGATGGTATGATAAACTGGGTATTTTTAATGGCTACCAATTCATTCAATCATATTCATTGAGTGCTTACTGTGTGCAGAGCACTGTACTAAGTGCTTGGGAAGTACAAATCGGCAACATATAGAGACGGTCCCTACCCAACAACGGGCTCACAGTCTACAAGGGGATAGTCTTGTCATTTAAATTACTATGTCACCCAATTTTTTGAACAGAAGATGGTGTCAGGGAAGAGGAGGTGGGACATTTATTGAAGTTCGGTAGGAAGGAACCAAAGCCAACTACAGGCATAGAGGCTGACCCCTGGGGACACAAACATGCATGTGTGGGTGAACCTGGAACTGACCCATGTGACAGGGGCAGGAATATACCTGTCTGGTACAGAACACCTGGACTCTCCTGGCTGGTCATGGAGAGCTGCTGCTGTCATCACCACCAGCAGGATGTGTGATGATGATGATGATGACGGTATTTGTTAAGCACTTACTATGTGTCAAGCACTGGGGTAGATACAAGGTTAACAGGTTGTCCCCCGTGGGGGGCTCACACCCTTAATCCCCATTTTACAAATGAGGTAACTGAGGCACAGAGAAGTTCAGTGATTTGCCCAAATCACACAGCTGATAAGCAGCAGAGCCAGGATTAGAACCCATGACCTCTGACTCTCCAGCCCTTGCTCTTTCCACTACCTAGACAAGGGGACAGAGAAGCCATTCCAGCAGGGGCAGAGACTGGTTCCATCTCCACACTGTCAGTCTCAGAAAGTGCTCTTTTTTTCCTTGAAAGCACGAAATCAGCACAAACCAAAGCAGCTGTTGCCCCAGTTAGTCAGTCAACTGAATTTATTGAGTGCTTACTCAATGTCTGTGACAGAGCACTGTAATAATAATGATACTGATAATGGTATTTTTAAGTGCTTACAATGGGCCGGGCACTGTACTAAACTGTACTATGTGCTTGGGAGAGTACATTATAAAAATAGGACATTCACATTCTCTGCCCACAACATGCTTACACTCTAGAGGATGAGCTGACTGTCGAGAGGATGAAAGGCTTTGTGCTTCCCGAGGTCCTTCTTGCCATCAACTTGGAGTGGGGAAAGCTGGAAAATACCTGAGAGAAGCCTCATGTTTGTTATCTTTTTCACTTTGAAAAATGACAAAAAAAGTCAATCCTCCTGGGCCAGCAGTGGTCTGAGATATAGGCAACCCCCAGCCCGGGGAGTGCTGTGACCACTGCAGCAATAATAATAATGATAATAGTATTTGTTAAGCGCTCCCTATGTGTAAAAACTAGTCTAAGCACTGGGTTATATACAAGCTAATGAGGTTGGTCATAGTCCCTCTCCTGGGGCTCACAGTCTTGATCCCCATTTTACAGATGAGGTGACTGAGGCACAGAGAAGTTGAGTGACTTGCCCAAGGTCATACAGCAGACACGAGGCAGAGCTGGGCACGGCAGCCCAGGAGGGCTGGGCATCAGGCCTGCATCAGATTGAACCATAAGATTGGCAAAGGAAGATAGTGCCTTGTTGGGTCATAAATCAATTCCTTCACCAATTAGTAAAATTGAATTAGTAGAATTAGTAGAATTGATAGGACGAGGAGACAAAGTGGTAAGCCAACTAAACAACTCTTAGGCAAATTGCAGCCCCACCATGCATTCCGTGCATTTTAATCAGATTTAACACAGTCCAGGTCAACATGCCCTTTAAGAGGTTAGTTTAACTGATTCCGTTTGTAGACAGATATTTGGACTGATCCTTTTAACCCCTAAATCCTTTAGTGAAGAAGAACGATGGTTATGACCCAGTAGAATTATACTTGACAGAGATCTTCCAAGAGATCCATCTCAGCAGAAGAATGTAGCTGACATCAGGCTCAAGATTTATCTCCTCAAAAGGAAACATTGGATCTCTATTTTTCCTCTCTTTCCCTCCGGATGAGGAATAGAATTCTTGAAGATGGGTCATGGAAGACATTTTAGAAACCACACTATCCAGTGATCAAAATGAGATTACACTAACAAACTGGTTTCCTCTACTCAATTTGCACTGCATCCAATGTTTCCTGCTCCCATCTATGGCCTCCATATTTTACTCTTCTTCTCTGCTTCCCTATTGAGCTCTAGAGACCTTTCTGAACCTTGGTAAACAAATTTTATCCCTTCTCCTTAGGGCAGATAAAAAAAAAAGTCTATAATGCAAGTGAATACCACCCCACCCCCCAGTTTTATCCCTCATCTTTTCTCTACTTAGGTAAGGTTTTCATCAAATGGCCAAGATGTTTGACTTTCTCGCCCTAGTAATTCCCAAGGATATACAGAGGATAGGATTAGCAGCGCTATCAAAAAGAGAGGTAAAGATTCTATGTGTGTGGCATCTTTGTCTATTGTGGGGCGAAAGAGAGATAGAGCCATCCATTTTTAAAGTATCCTAAACAGTCTGTGGAGGCCAAGGTGGGGAAGCGATGAATACGGACAAAAGATTTGTGTGAACCAAACTCTTAAGTTATTGTGCTAGTAGAGTTGTCCCTTAGGAAGAGGAAAAAAAAGTGAGCGCATTTGAAATATAGGGAAGGAAGGAAAGGAAAAAAATGTTGCTTCTTTTTTGTTTGAGGTGTTCTTTGTTCTTGAATTTGCTAGGGCTTGGAAATAGAGTCTCTCATTCACCTTTGCATTTTGTTTACAAATAAATACTGATATTTTCCACAGGGAGCAGAAATTGCAATTTGAAATAAGTGGATTTAGCTAGATAGTGCACTATAGTATTATGTAACTGAATGCTGTGCAAGCTGAAGCAGAAGAAAATATACTTGTCTGTGGATTTTGTATTGTCAATTTAAATTGCTAATATTAATATCAATGTGGCATACTGATATGAAATTGTATACATGAGTACAAAGCAGCTGAAATTTCTTTGTATGAGCTAACAAATAACAATTCACTGCTGATTGGAACATACGATTTAATAGCACATGCTCGTAAAATGTTCAGAATCAGTAGAGAATTAAATTGATAAATGACTCAAATGAATTTTTTATGGTAATAGAAGGGCATTTTTCAAAATCCAACTTTTTAATTACGACCTTTGTGTCTGTAGAGAATTGAGAATCTTAAAGAGCTAGCTAGGATCTGGGGAGTTTTAAAACCTTAACAGTATTCCCATTTGGATTTGAAGATAACGCTTTACAATGTTCGTTTATGAAGGAAAAGAAAAAAGATGGAACATTTCTGTGAGGTAAAATAAAAAAAAAGTCCATAATGGATATTAAAGGGTGGCATTTTGTTTTTTTCTTAGTCACATGCCTGTAATGTGAACATTCGGTAGGGTAAGTGATGGAAAATTTATGGAAATTCAAAAACAGGGTAATACAAAATGATACAGAAAGAAGCAATGAACTATACAAAAAGTAAAAAATTAGACCAACTCCAAACAAAGAGGAAAAAAGAAAAAATATATATATTTTTTCCCCAACTCATGCCAAAGATTCTTCGGAGATTTCTTCTAATTAAAAATCTTACAGTAACTTTCACGCCCACATCTTCATGTGAATACTCACACATTCATACTCACAGAGAGTGACTAATACATTCACATGCTAGAACTGAATTTTGACAAATACATCTTTGTTAATTGCACTGTATTAACATATATCCTATATTATTCTAAGATACTATGTTTTCAGGCTTTCCAGAAACATCATCACAAGCCAAAGAAGGCTGACCTATCATATAAAAATCAATCCACACTATGTAAATGTTTAAGAGTTTGAACATCAATTTTTTCTTATTTTCACTCTTTTTTCCCCTGAATCCAAGAATCTAATAAAAACGGGTCAGTGCACTAAGCTTCTATTTGAATTTCATGAACAAGTTTGGACCCAAGTAGAAGCCCCTCGAAGGAGACAGAGCGCAAAGATGAAAAAATCTCCAAAAACAGGGATGGTTCGAAGAGCTCTGGAGAACACATCTCTCTTTGTAATTCACCTTGAATCACCTGGAAAACTCAGGATTTTGGAGAGAATCCCATGAAAGCTCTGCAATACACCTAGCTACGCTGGAGCCATTATCTTTCCAAAAATGTTACTGTTTTTTTAGCATGCATCTCTTGGGGCTGTGTCAATAAGGACATTATGGGGTATTCCTTAGTTTTTGTTTTCAGATGGTGTCTAAAGTTTAGCTCCCAGGACCATCCTTTAATAGTGCTGAAAGGGACAGGCTTCTTGAAGTTGTGAATGCCTTAGTCTCTACTTACAAGGAATATTCTGGAGTAGGTGCAGCAATCCATCTCTGGTAGCTCTTTAAATGGTGGGTAGGTTCCATTTCCAACTCCCATCTGGCTGATCCTTTTAAATACTTTGACTTCCGTGTCCTAAAATGAATAATAATAGCTGGGGTATTTGTTAAGTGCTTACTATATGCCAGGCACAGTATTAAGCACTGGGGTGAACACAAACAAACCAGGTTGAACACAGTCCCTGTCCCACGTGGGGCTTACAGTCTTAATCCCCGTTCTCTAGATGAGGTAACTGAGGAGCAGGGAAGGTAACTGACTTGCCCAAGAGCAGACAAGTGGCGGGTCCAGGATTAGAACCCATGACCTTCTGATTCCCAGGACCATGCTCTATCCAACGCACCATACAGAAGCCTACTTATTTCATACTTATTTCCAGACCTAAAACGCTGGAGGACTTTAACCCAAACTGTCCTAACTCATACCTGAGAAGCATATTTAGAAGCAGCGTGGCTCAGTGGAAAGAACCCAGGCTTGGGAGTCAGAGGTCATGGGTTCTAATCCCGGCTTGGCCACTTGTCAGCCATGTGACTTTGGGCAAGTCACTTCACTTCTCTGGGCCTCAGTTACCTCATCTTTAAAATGGGGATTAAGACTGTGAGCCCCACATGGGACAATATGATCACGTTGTATCCCCCCCAGGGCTTAGAACAGTGCTGCACACATAGTAAGCGCTTAACTAATGCTATTATTATTATTATTATTATTATTATTATTATTATTATTATTATTATTATTATTATACCTACCAGAGGGAAAGAGAAAATAAGCAGGCTTTGAATGTTGTCTTGTTGATCCTGTGTTCTACAAAAATGTGCTCTGGCAGGTCCCATTTCATAATAAATTATTATTAATATGACAAATACCATTATGTTACTGCTCTCCTTTCCATAACACTACCTATAATGCATTAAGTGCTTTCCACCCTATTCTTGCACTGAGCAGGTGAGCAGAATATTTTGCGGGAAAGAGGACAGAGAGGGAAGGTTGTAGTCATTTGTCTCACATATCCGTGGCCTAAATGTTTTAAATCCAGATAGTTCTAAAACTGCTAAATCCTGTCTTCTTTTATAGTTCTTAATCCAGGCCTAAACTAGCAAAACGAGGTGGATTGAGTGAGTAAAACACCCTCTTTATGTGCTATTTCTCTTAATGTCCGCTGTCAACCAAATCTAGAGAAATCCTTAACTGAATATTTATTTAGCATGTCCAATAAATCCTGGTCTTCCTTTGAACTGCCATGTTACTTTGCAATTCCGAATAGATAAGGCGGCAGCATTTTTGTCTGGTTGGAGTTACACTGGTATTCATTTCATTAGCCTAGAGCAAGGAAAAGTGATTCCGGTTCTAATTCAAACCCAATATTTATTTTGTCGCCAAATTTAAGCTGATACTTGAAGCTCCCTCTAGACTGTAAGCTCATTGCAGGCAGGGAACATATCTACCGACTCTGTTCTACTGTACTCTCCCAAGTGCTTAGTACAGTGCTCTTCCCACAATAAATGTTCAATAAATATGATCGGTTGATGGATTGATTTCCTTTCTTTGGACTGCTTTAGATATGTCCCTCTCCTGCACAGTCCACAAACAAATTCGGGGACCAGAAAAACATAATTCATAGTAAATAACTTGTTTTTTCTTCCTGCTGTTTATACATTTTGGGCCTATGATACACCCACTGAAAAAATAGCACACTGCTCTCCCCTAGATGGGTAGATGGGTATCATGTTCTCTAGA
Organism: Tachyglossus aculeatus; assembly: GCF_015852505.1. Taxonomy (NCBI): domain Eukaryota; kingdom Metazoa; phylum Chordata; class Mammalia; order Monotremata; family Tachyglossidae; genus Tachyglossus; species Tachyglossus aculeatus. Next base: position 13,009,492 of record NC_052075.1, read on the forward strand.
CCGTAAGCTCACTGTGGGCAGGGAGCATGTCTACCAACTCTATTTTGTTGTTTTATTGTACTCTCCCAAGTGCTTAATACAGCACTCTGCACATAGTAAGCCCTCGATAAATTAGATCTTAAATTAGATTAAATTAGATAGAATTAAATAGATTAAATTAAATTAGATTAAATTAGATCGATCTTTTAGACTGTGAGCCCACTGTTGGGTAGGGACTGTCTCTATATGTTGCCAACTTGTACTTCCTAAGCGCTTAGTACAGTGCTTTGCACACAGTAAGCGCTCAATAAATATGATTGATTGATTGAATGATAAATAAGGTTGATTGATGTCTAATAGTTGCAGACTCAGCAGTTCTAATTTCCGCTGTGGTCTCCCAACTATTCGTTGCTCTGAACACAAAGGACAATCTTTTCTCTCACCCAGTATTTGCGACTCACATCAGCTTTTTGGGTTAGATGAGCCCATTTGGGTGAGACCCGCTGTCCATAATTTAGTTTTTGAACAGGAGAGCAGTCCTAACACCTTAATACTTTTGATTTTGTCACAAACAATTCCTGGGCAATTACCATTCATGCTTTGTGTGTGAGTATTAATGAGACATAAAGTCCATTCTGCCCCCAAAGCCAAATAGAAACATGAAGTCCCCGGATGGATTTTTCTGACCAACGGGGTTGTCGCCATGGTCTAGTCAAAGTGCTTGAGAAATCACTTCAAGCCAGATCCCCAAAACAAGAGATTTTCAGAAAAGACCCAATAGATAAACAGCCTTTCATTCATGTGAAGTCTGTACTTTGATTTTCTACAGGAGATGCTATTGCAGGGACTTTTATTATTTGCATCTCTGACTAGTTGTCTGGTTGTTTTACAAAATATAAAACAAAAATGCTAAATATCATCTCTTTTCTATAAATTCTCACAATTCAATCCATTTGTTTTAATCAAACGTGTATGTTATTGGCAGAGAAACTACAGTGGATCAAATGAATTTCCTCCAATACCTGAACATTAAACAACCCTCTATCTCTGAGAAAGTGAGTTAAATTTCTGTGTATGCTTATTTTACCAGAATAGTAAGATTCTCTAATCATATCAAGTATCTTCCTTTACCTGAGCTTTTTCTCATTTTTACACATATTTACACTCAACTTCTGTACTTATCTTATAATTAATGTATTGGCAGTGCTGAACTTTATTGCCTTATTGTTGTAACTAATATTCTCAAGGATGAACAAAACAGTAGATAGCTTGGCATTTTATCTGTCAGCATGATTACATAAGACCCTATTTTAGATATCTATCACCCTTAGCTACAGTAACACATGGCAATATAAAGTGATTTTTGATTTTACTTTACCTTCTTATCACTTACCAGACACAAAGAGTATTAAAAAATAAACCCCAGGAACAGTAATGGGATAAAAGTTAGGAGAAAAGCAAACAAACTACGATTAAAAAAACAAAACAAGAAGTTGATTTTAAAGATAACAGGACTGAAAAGTATCAGGAAAAGAACCAGATCACAAAAATAAAAGAGCAGAACTTGACTGTGACAAATCTTTTGATTGTTGAAAAGTTTCGAGGCCCAGAGTTACTGAACTAATCGGGCTGTCACTGAGATTTATAAGGTTTATGTAAGTTAAAGAAAGGGCTATATTTTGTAAAAGGGCAGGGTGACCAATGAATTTAACCTAAAGGTCAAATACTACAGAAGAAAGGTAATGTTCAGCTGCAAAGATTTTATGTGGGATGATGAGGGATTCTCTCTGAGCTTGAATTCATTAATCAATCAGTGGTATTTACTGAGCATGTCTTGTATGTAGAGAACTGGACTAAGAGCTTGGGAGAGTACAACAGAGTTAGGACTTGAAATGCTTACAACCCTGCACCACTCTTTCCTCTACATCCCTTCTGTTGCTCAGGAAATAATCTCTCTGTGAGCAAAACTCTCATTGTCTTCATCAGATGGAGCTGTTTCTTTGAGTGTGATTTTTGGCTCCCTCATTCTCCTCGTTGCTTGAGTCGTTTCTGCTTTGAGCCGACTGAATCTCCCAAAATAAAAAAAAAGGCAAGGAAGGATATATTGTTTCGTAGTCATCTGGATTTACTTGAGTTATTATTCTACAGACACTGTGCTACTGTTCATTCATCATCAGAGAGGGATGCTGTCAGAGAGTCAATAGCTAGAGACAGAGAGGTATATCCCCAATCACCGTGTTACAGGCTGTATTATTTTTTCACAAAACTGTTGTGAAGATCAGGGAAAATTCAACCTGAATTGGGAACAGTTTCTGCTACTCAGAAAGCAGGACATCAGTACATGCAACAATATTAAGGCTCTGATTAGCAAAGATATAAGCACATTTATGGTCAAATTGGAATATTTTCATATGTGTTTTGCCCTAGCCTCAAGTATTCAGATTCAAATTCAATCTCTTATTTTCTTCAACTCTTTTTTTAACAGCATCATAAATGTCTTGAGGTTTTGAAGTGCTCGGTCTCCAAATTTCCTGTCATAACACTGAGTTATTCTTTCCACAAAAAAAAAAAAATTCTCTTCTGCTGGCAGCTTTTCTTCAATCCCAGACAAATTGCCAAGTATCTTCTCTGTCTGTTGCCATAGCCTATATATCATCTACAAGGATTCATCAAAACCTCACAGGGTCCCAGGGCTAATCAATTTTGTGAGTCCCCTACGTGGGGCATGACATCACTTTATTATGTGGAGAATGATGTCATCCTGTAGCAACAAGAGAGAGAGACAGAGAGAGAGAGAGAATGATAGTGAGGAAACAGAGAGAAAGCAAGAAAACTCTCCTGCATTCTCCATGGCCTCCAACCTTTCCCTCCTGACGTATTACACCCGGGCCAGCATAAGTTGGCATGTATGGGGCCTGACTTCCAAACTCCTCTAATGAAAGGCTCAGAACCTAGGTAGATGTGCCACTAGCTATTATGGTCCCTTGGTTGGACTGCAACAGAAACCCTGTGGGCTCTACTGTCTCCTCTTCTCTTCCCATAGACTCTGTCCAGTCTGATTGTCTTGCCTCTATTCCCAGCACTCAGTGTAGTGGTAGGCACATAGTAAGCACTTAATAAATCCCATCACGTTTATTCCAACGTGCCCATCTTGTTTTCTCCAAGCCCCTGGGAACTGAGAAGTAAGGGAATAACAATGGCACTTTAATACTCAGCATAACACCACAGAACCTACCTACATATCGTATATTCTATAATTTCCCCTATCTGAAAAGCATTTGCATGTCAGTATTCCCCTTTACCCATTCATTCAATCGTATTTATTGAGCACTTATTGTCTGCAGAGCATTGTATTAAGCACTTGGGAAGTACAAGTTGGTGACATATAGAGACGGTCCCTACCCAACAATGGGCTCACAGTCTAGAACGGGGAGACAGACAACAAAACAAAACATGTGGACAGGTGTCAAGTCATCAGAATAAATAGAATTGCAGCTACATGCACATCTTTAACAAAATAAATAGAATAGTAAATATGTACAAGTAAAATAGAGTAATAAATCTGTACATACATATACAGGTGCTGTGGGGAGGGGAAGGAGGTAGGGCAGGGGGGATGGGGAGGAGGAGAGGAAAAAGGGGGGGGCTCAGTGTGGGAAGGCCTCTTGGAAGAGGTGAGCTCTCAGTAGGGCTTTGAAGGGAGGAAGAGAGACCTCTCTGTGAGCAGGAATCATTTCTACCAACTCTATTGTAGTTTCTCAAGTGTTCAATCTGGTACTGTACGCACAGGAAATGTGCAATAAATACCATGGATTAATTGATTGATTCCCATTGCTCTAATCCACCCTGTTCGTTCTCTCCCTGTTGTCTCCCCTACCTCCCCACGCCCACCCCCTACATCTTACCTGCCTGGGCACAGACTGCCCATCTGTCAATCACATGCTGGGATTGTTCTCACAGGAAAAAGCTACCCAGAGGGGGATTGTTCAGAGAGAAAGCAGACTCCATTTAGCTGCTGTTGAGGGGGGCTTTAAGTGGATAGAAGGGATGCTGCAGAGATGGCAACTCACAGAATTGGGGAAATATTTTGGGGAGTCGGGTCGGACTCCGGTGAGCTGGGTGTCCCTGTGAGACCCTGCAGCAATCAGGCCTGATCATCTGGCATAAATCCATGCCATACCTGAAGGTGAATAATCATTAAAGTCCTGGCTGCTATCTCATGATACAGGACGTATAACTGCATAATCTTACTTATTTCGCCTCCGTCATTTAGGCTTCTATTCTTCATTCATTCATTCAGTCATATTTATTGAGCGCTTACTGTGTGAAGAGCACTGTACTAAGCACTTGGGAAGTACAAGTTGGTAACATATAGAGACGTTCCCTACCCAACAGTGGGTTCACAGTCTAGAAGGGGGAGACAGACAACAAAACAAAACATATTAACAAACTAAAATAAATAGAATAAATATGTACAAGTAAAATAAATGAATGGAGTAATAAAAATGTACAAACATACATACATATATGCAGGTGCTGTGGGGAGGGGAATAATAATAAATAATAATAATGGTATTTGTTAAGCGCTTACTATGTCCAAAGCACTGTTCTAAGCGCTGGGGAGGTTACAAGGTGATCGGGTTGTCCCACGGGAGGCTCACAGTTTTAATCCCCATTTTACAGATGAGGTAACTGAAGCACAGAGAAGTGAAGTGACTTGCCCAAAGTCACACAGCTGACAGTTGGCGGAGCCGCGATTTGAACCCATAACCTCTGACTCCAAAGCCCGGGCTCTTTCCAGTGAGCCAAGCTGCTTCTCCAGAGAGGAAGGAAGTAAGGCGGGGGGGATGGGGATGGAGAAGAGCGGGAGAGAACGAGAGACGGGATAGAGGAGGAGAGGGGGAGAAAGTTGTCAGTTGTCTTCACTTCTAAATTCCCTTTATTTGATCTTATAGTACTGATCTTATAGTGTTTGCTACCGTCATTCGCTGAAGATTGTTAAACAGAGAGTCAGGTTCAGTTTCAGGCAGGAAAGAATTTTCTCTCTCTTTAGTTTCACATTTGACACTGAATATTTTTAGGTGATATTTGGTGAGAAGATTGAACGTAACAAGCAAAATGACTTACCTTGAAAAAGACTCATCATTGGGTCTTTGTGATCCTTTTTTGTGTGTCATTGTAGAGGTCTTTCAATTTCTGTTTCCTTCTGTCTTTCGTTTTGAAGTTAGCTCTCATCTTTCCAATCCCCCTCTCCTTTGACAGAAAGTACAAGGTAAATGCCTTTTGATAAAGGATGACCTCTTGGTGCTATACAAGAAAGTCTATTTTTCAGTGAGTATGTTCAGAAACCGAAAGACAGGATCCTATTTCTGAATGCAACCCTCTGTTGCACTTCGTTCCTTGATTTCTCTTTAGAAAATGAGGTTAATAATGTTTACTATCTCATAAAGTGGGCAGCAGTGTTTAAGGGCTTATTGTTTGAATAGCATTTTGGAGACTTAGATGGAAGGCTCAGGAGGCAATAAGGGATGATTTGAACTGAGCTGCCATTAGACTATATGCTCCCTGAGCGGAGGGATCTTGTCTTTTACTATCTCCCATCTACTTGCTTTGGTGCTCTGCATTCAATAAGGATTAAAAAATACTATTGATCCAGTCATTCAGTGTTTTATTCATTACCATCGAAACACTGGCCTATTGGAAAAGAAGGGTCCTAGGAGTCCAAAACTTGGTTTCGAATCCTAGCTCTACAACTTGCCTGATGTGTAACCTTGGGTAAATCCCTTAACTTCTCTGTACCTCAGTTTCCTCAACTGTAAAATGGGGATTAAATAGCTGATCTCTTTTCCACTTAGAGTGTGAGCCCCACAGCACATATATACATTTCTGTAACATTTAATTATGACACTGTCACTGTATTTAATTATGACACATGCTCTAAACTGTAAGCTTGCTGTGGGTGGGGAATAGGTCTACTGACTATGTTGGAGAAGCAGCGTGGCTCAGTGGAAAGGGCACGGGCTTTGGAGTCAGAGGTCATGGGTTCAAATCCCTGATCTGCCAATTGTCAGCTGTGTGACTTTGGACAAGTGACAACTTCTCTGTGCCTCAGTTCCCTTATCTGCAAAATGGGGATGAAGACTGTGAGCCCCTGTGGGACAACCTGATCACCTTGTAACCTCCCCAGCTCTTAGAACAGTGCTTTGCACATAGTAAGCACTTAATAAATGCCATTATTATTATTACTCTCCCAAGGGCTTAGTACAGTGCTCTGCACACAATAAACAGTGTGGCCTAATGGAAAGCATGGGGACCAGAGAGTCAGAGGACATGGGTTCTAATCCTGGATCCTCCACTTGCCTGCTGTGTGACCTTGGGAAGTCACTGAATTTCTCTGTGTCTCAGTTACTTCATCTGCAAAATGGGGGAGCTCTATGTGGGACAGGGACTGTGTCCAACCTGATTATTGTGTACTTAACCTAAGCACTTAGTACAGTGCCTGGGACTTGGTAAGTGCTTAACAAATACCATTGAAAAAGAGCTCAATAAATACCATTGATTGATTAACTGATTGACTGAGTAGAGCACTTGTCAATGAGACAGGGCTCCTTTTTGGAGCCTGGAGTGATGAGGTTCTCATCGATTGGCAATCATTTTGCTTCAAAGGAGACATCACAAGGAATCATCTGTGATCATCTCTAAAATCCCTTGAGGCTACTGTTTTGGTGTTTGGGATACAGAAACCTCAATCCCTGCGGCAGCTACGCTGGACCTTCCCAGATAAGAAGAACCTGAGAGGGCCGTTCAAGGCTACCGGCATCCTGGAGAGTAGGGAGACATCCGGGCTCTGATTCCTCCTGGTAACTTAGAAGATTCTCAATAATAGTCCTGAAAACCTAACTCCATGCCTCGTCCATAGAGCTCAAATCAATCAATCAATGGTATTTTTTGAGAACCTACCAGACTCAAACCACTTCACTAAGTAATAATAATGATGGTATTTGTTAAGCGCTTACTATGGGCAAAGCACTGTTCTAAGCACTGGGGTAGATACAAGGTGATCAGGTTGTTCCACATGGGGCTCACAATATTAATCCCCATTTTACAGATGAGGGAACTGAGACCCAGAGAAGTTAAGTGACTTGCCCCAAGTCACACAGCCGACAATTGGTGGAGCTGGGATTTGAACCCATGACCACCGACTCCAAAGCCCGTGTTCTTTTCACTGAGCCACGCTGCCTCTCTTGAAATAGTTCACCAGCCTAAGATACACATTTCCTGCCTCGCATTAGGAGTCTATAAGGTAAGATGCATAAGACAAAACATCTTTTCAAATAATGCCTGTAGGAAGATGTAACGGAAAGTAATTCAAGCATATCAGAAGGAAGTACCAGTATAAAAAATTGGAATAAAATACATGTTTATGCAAAAGCAGCATGGTGCTGAGGATAGACCACGGGCTTGGGAGTCTGAAGGTCATGGGTTCTAATCACAGTACCTCCACTTGTCTGCTGTGAGACCTTGGGCAAGTCATTTCACTTTTCGGTGCCTCAGTTACCTTCTCTGTAAAATGCGGATCGAGAGTCCCATGCGGAACAGGGACTGTATCCAACCTTATTTGCTTGAATCCACCCCAGTGCTTGGGACAGTGCTTGGCACAGAGTAAGCGCTTAACAAATACCGTCGTTATTATTCTACATAAAGGCTAAGGATGGCCTTTGGGTTGATGCTATTAAGGTATGTAAATAATTCAGGGATGGCTCCATGGAATTTTAAGAGGTCTTTGAAAACGGGGAAAGCTTTCTTCTGGCAGATTTGGGGAAGTAGGGATTTCCAAGTAGGAAGAACAGTGGGCAAGAAGATGGAGGTGGGAGAGTCAAGAGGGAGGGGCTCTTAGAGAAATAGCTTGCGGGGAATGAATAATCAGTTAGGAGAGCAGACGGAAAATGAAGAGAACTGGTAGAAATCTTGAAGGAAATTCTGAAGAACTTCTGTTTGACGTGGAGGGGAATGGGAAGTCACTGGAGGTTTTTTGAGGAGTGGAGGGTTTGTGCCACTGAAACCATACTCTCTTCGCTAGCCTTCCTAGCCCCAAAACACACAGTTTCATTCATTTATTCATTCATTCAATCGTATTTATTGAGCGCTTACTGTGTGCAGAGCACCGTACTAAGCGCTTGGGAAGTACAAGCTGGCAACATATAGAGACGGTCCCTACCCAACAGTGGGCTCACAGTCTAGAAGGGGGACACAGACAACAAAACAAGACATATTAACAAAATAAAATAGATAGAATAAATATGTACAAGCAAAATAAATAGAGTAATAAATATGTACAAACATATCTACGTATAGACAGGGGGCAGTTTAGGTGGACACTGGTCTGTCCAGTCCCAAACCAGACAAATGGCCAACCAGAGAGCATGGGGGGGGCTACTACATCTTAATAACACAGTCTTGGCCTTGTGGTTAGGGATGGCAGAGGGGCCATCGCCCAGTCACACCAGGCCTGCTGATTTTGAGGCTTAACTGGAAGATCTGGGTGGAAGCCTTTGTGAATTGTTATATTCCCTGATGATATCCCTATGGAAAATAATAATAATAATAATGGCATTTATTAAGCGCTTACTATGCGCAAAGCACTGTTCTAAGCACCGGGGGGGATACAAGGTGATCAGATTGTCCCACGTGGGGCTCACAGTAATCATCTCCATTTTACAGATAAGGTAACTGAGGCTCAGAGAAGTTAAGTGACTTGTCCAAGGTCATACAGCAGACATGTGGCAGAGCCGGGATTCGAACCCATGACCTCTGACTCCAAAGCCCGTGCTCTTTCCGCTGAGCCACGCATGGGCCTGGGTTCTAATCCAGTTCTGCCGTGTGACCTTGGAACTTCACTGTGCTTAACATGAGGATTTGTTACCAGTTCTCCCTCCCTTTTGGACTGTGAGCCTCATGTGGGACAGGGACGTGTCAGAGCTGATCAGATACGTGGGGGAGGCAGCGTGGTTTAGTGGAAAGAGCATGGGCTTTGGAGTCAGAGGTCATGGGTTCAAATCCCGGCTCCGCCACTTGGCAGCTGTTTGACTTTGGGCAAGTCACTTCACTTCTCTGTGCCTCACTTACCTCATCTGTAAAATGGGGATTAAGACTGTGAGCCCCACATGGGACAAACTGATCACCTTATAACCTCCCCAGCGCTTAGCACAGTGCTTTGCACACAGTAAGCACTTAATAAATGCCATTATTATTTATTTATTAGTATTTACCTTAGCATTTAGAACACTGCTTTACACACAGAAAGTGCTTAACAAAACATCATTATTAGTAGTATCATTATAACACTATTTCTAGGATTGCCTTAATTCCTACAACTGGTCAGATATTTTGTAGGGTTTTACTCGGAGTTAATCTTTCTGAATAGTTTTCATTTCATATTAATTGAATGAAGATGTATTACCATTTTATCTGCTTGCATTTTTCCATCCTATATGTTCCAAGCTGACTCTACTGGTAGTGAGATTCTTTATTCGTTTGAGAAGGTGTGGCTGATAAAATCAATGAGTGATAGATTTTTTTCCATATCTTGGGCCTGGAAACTTGTCCTTTGGCTTCACTCTGGCATTTGTTATCCATGGTGCCTGGCAAGCTTGTCTTTAGACTGTAAGCTTGTTGTTGGCAGGGAAGGTGTTTGTTTATTGTTATTATATTGTTTATTCTACTCTTCCAAGTGCTTAGTACAGTGCTCTGCCCACAACAAGTGCTCAATTAAAAAAAATGATGCGATTGATTGAATAAATAAATGAATGACAATGCTGCTTCCTCCTTCTGGTTGTCATGATCTCCCGGAAGTCTTTCCTCTAAGAGAGCCATCACCCTTTACGATAGACTGGTCACTGATGGTCAGCAGAGAAACAGGATACACAACTGATCGTGATGTCACGTGTGTTTTGTGGGCAGCTTAATGTACTGATGTCATCTGTAAATAAATAATAATTATAATAATAAATAATATATAATAATAATAATAAATAAAATATTTATTTTATTTTGTTAGTATGTTTGGTTTTGTCTCCCCCTTTTAGACTGTGAGCCCACTGTTGGGTAGGGACTGTCTCTTTATGTTGCCAATTTGTACTTCCCAAGCGCTTAGTACAGTGCTCTGCACACAGTAAGCGCTCAATAAATAAATACGATTGATGATGATCTGCGAGATTTGGAGGAAGTACCCCTAGATCACCTGAAGCTAAAGCAATTTTACCGGGCAAACCCTTTCCCGGTCTATTTCCTCCAGAATTTCTACGTTTCCTTCCGAGGTCTTCGTGAATGTGAGTGGCACTTCCAAGCTGGAACCTGATGATGTGAACTAAAGAGGTTGGATATCTTTACTAAAACATTCAGTATGCTGGCTGTACCGATTTCACTTCAGGCTGTCACTTCTGTCTCTGAACTTCCACTGCTATGCCACCGTTACAATAATATTACATGATTTTCCGCACCCAAAGCCAAGCTCAGTTTTACAGTCACTCCAGATTTAAAATGGGGTCCTAAATGCTGGGGGATTTGTTTTAAGGTAACAAACTTAAAAACAGTGAAGTCAGATTCAGTTTAGCCATTTAACTTGTTTTCTGTATGGAAATAGTGACAGTTCAAAGAACTTAGAGCCTAGCCATAAATTGGAGGTCCAGCAAACAGCTTACTGCCACATAATTTTTCCTCCTAAAATATGACTTAAATGAACTCCACTCATAAGTGAGGGAAAGGCCTCTTTTAAAGTGGCTGAGTTCAATGCCTTACGGGAGATCAGAGAAACATGTCCGTGGAAAATTCAAATCGTCTCATGTTCTGTAGACTAATGACTTTTCAGCCCTGGAAACAAACAGATTGTATTCCTGGAAATTCAGAAATATATGCAAAGCTAACCCCATTCCGATATGCTTCGTATAGTTCAAGGGAACTGAAGTCACTGAATAGCAGCAAAGATCCAGAAAGGAAATCATTAAGCGCTCAGTACAGTGCTCTGCACACAGTAAGAGCTCAATAAATATGACTGAATTAACTTTTACTTTAATTGATTTTAATTTAGTATTTTAATATAATGTTTCAGTGTCTATCTCCTTAGTTATATTGTGAGCTCCTTGAAGCAGGGCTCATGTCTATTAATTCTAGTAGAATTATTAGAATTCAGTCATTTACTTCAGCATTCTACACACACAGCAGACATACATTCAGTAATAATGGTGGAATTTACTATGTGCCAAGAACTCTGCAGAGCACTAGGATAGAAATGAAATAAGTATATCAGACACAGTATCTTCCCCACAGAGAGATCACATACATACTATTGATTAATAGATTGATCAATACGAAGGCACAGTGGATTGTATATCTTTGTGTTGGTTAAAAGGTGAAGTTTTCTATCACTGAAGCCTCCATCCATCAATCTTCTAGTCAGGGATTTTCAACTATATTTCAGAAACCATATTCATGCGGTCTCATTCATTCAATCGTATTTATTGAGCACATATTGTGTGCAAAGCACTGTACTAAGTGCTGGGGAGAGTGCAATACAACAATAAACAGACATATTCCCTGCCCACAATGAGCTTACAGCCTAAAGGGGGGTAAGACATGAATTGATTTGTTGGGGTTTTTTGTAAAGTGCTTAGTAGGTGCAAGGCAGTGCACTAAACACTAGGGTAGATATCATCAATCGTATTTATTGAGCGCTTACTGTGTGCAGAGCACTGTACTAAGCGCTTGGGAAGTACAAGTTGGCAACATATAGAGACAGTCCCTATCCAACAGTGGGCTCACAGTCTAAAAGAGTGGGCTCACAGTCTAAAAGATATGAAATAATAGAGTTGGACACAGTCCCTGTCCCACCTGGGGCTTATAGCCTTAATCCCCATTTTATGAATGAAGGAACTAAGGCCCAGAGAAGTTAACTGATTTGCCCGAGGTCACACAGCAGACAAATAGCAGTTTTGGGATTAAGGACCCAAAGCCATCAGCCCTCTAACAGTCAGGATTCTCGATTGCCATAGAGCTCAGTGGGATTGCACCTCGGAACCCTAGGCCGTGCTCTTTCCTCTAGGCAACACTGTTTCTCTCTTCATACCTAATTTTCCTTTTCTTTCTCACCTACCACAATTCTCTCAAAATTTTCACTGGAGTCACAGCCACAGTACTGGAGTAGCAACAGCTGAAGTAGACAAGAAGATAAATCTGTTGCTGCTACTTTGTATCTCAGTGGGATGGAATAAACCTCACACCTGGGACTCCAGCAAGGAACAGGCTAGTAAGTGGGAGGCATAAGGCCAAAATCCTGCTGCAACACTGTAAATTCCCAGCAGTTGAAATGCCATTCAGTAAGTTCACAGATCTCTCATTGGACGTATATCTCACTAGTCTTCCCTCAAGACAATAAGCTCTTTGTGGGCTAGGAGAGTGTCTATCAACTCTGTTGTAGAATACTCTCCCAAGTGTTTAGTACAGTCTTCTGCACACAGTAAGCATTTAATGAATACCATTGATTAGGTAGACACCGCTTTCACTTGATTAATAATCAATCAGTGGTATCCATTGAGTGATAGACATAATCCCTTCCCACAAGGAGTTTACAGACTAGGGGGTGAAACAAGACATTGAAGTAAATCACAAATGGATACAATGCTCCTTTCCATGGGGGCCCGGGATTCAGGTCACCTAAATTTGAATCCACCATTTTCTTGCTGTGTGACTCTGGGTAAATCACTTACACTTCCCTGTGCCTCAGTGTAAAATGTGGATTAAATACCTTTTCTCCTTCCCCTTTAGACTTGAGCCCCTAACGGGTCATTAACTGTGTACAACCTAATTATCCTTTATCTACCCAAGCATTTAGTGCAGTGCAACATCCATAATAAGCATTTATAAATAATCAGCAAATTAATCAATCATAATGATTGAGTGCTTACTTTGTGCAGAGAACTGTACTATGCACTTAGGAAAACACAATATAATAGAAATGGTAGCAAGGAGCTCACAGTCTAGAAGGACCCTGTCTTGCTTCCGACCTCTAGCCCACCTCCCACTTCTGGTCTGGAACGACCTTCCTCCTCGTCTCAGACAGATCATTTCTCTCCCCGGCTTCAAAGTCTTATTGAAGGCACATCTCCTTCAAGAAGCCTTCCCTGACTAAGCTCTCCTCTCCTCCCACTTCTGCGCTGCTATTACGGCACACACACACATACACACATATATATGTGTATATATATATATTTATGTATATTTATTTATTCATAGTAATGTCTGTCTCCCTCTGAAGACTGTGAGCTTGCTGTGGGCAGTAATGTGTCTGTTTGTTGTTATATTGTACTCTCCCAAGTGCTTAGTACAGTTCACTGCACACAATAAATGAATGAATGACAGGAAGAGCTTACATTTATTATTATTATTATTGTTATAATTATCATTATTATTATTGTTATTAGGGTAAGCTTTTTCTGTGGAAAGTTGAGTATAGAAGTATGCATAATTCTTTGGGTTATTTTGGGTCCCAAAAATTCAAGAGATGCTATTCTTGGCATTTGGGGAGATGGAGATACATGCGAATGAATTACACTGAGTTTGTGTCACATAAATGGAGCTAATGCTCACCATCTTCACATAGAGCAGCCACTTTCCCCTTGTGCCAGTTGAGCTGAAGTCCCTTTGGAAATATAATAATAATAATAATAATTTTGGTATTTGTTAAGCACTTACTGTGTGCAAAGCACTGTTCTAAGCACTGGGGGGGATACAAGGGGATCAGGTTGTCCCATGTGGGGCTCACAATCTTAATCCCCATTTTACAGATGAGGTAACTGAGGCACAGAGAAGTGAAGTGACTTGCCCAAAGTCACGCAGCTGACAAGCGACGGAGGCGGGATGTGAACCCATTACCTTCGACTCCTAAGCTCTTTCCACTGAGCCACGCCGCTTCTCTTTGCATGGAATGATCAGCGCTTCCCTCAAGGTACTTGGATCAGATACAGCTTTTGAAGAGACAGGGTCAACTAACACGAAACATGAAGGGCAATTTGAGGAGTTCTAAGAGGCAGTATTCATGGAGCAAAGTACATTCGGTACCGGGAAAGTAGGCCCTTAAATCAAGGATCAAGGATGAAGCCCTGCTCTTTTGCTGAAAGGCCCTGCTTCCTGGTAATGAGAGTACATCAATCTAGATAGCTTTTATAGACAAATGAAAACCTGTGGAAACAAATGAAATCTTGCAGTTTCAAAGAAAATTCAATATAGTTAGGCTTGTTTACCTAGGACTCAAAAATCCATTCAAATTTGCCTTTACTTACATTCCCTTTTATCCCTAAGGTTGTGCTGCAGTCTTTTTTTTTCTTCAGGTGCAACATGCCATTTATTCATATTCTAAAACTCCTAAGTGCTTTTCAGGATATTCTTCATAGACCTTCTATGCTGTTGGGTTTTTTTTCTCCCTTTCCATGCAAGATGAGCAACTTGGCAGAAGAACAGTGATCTTTATTATGCAAGGCATAGGCATGGAATTAATGAGGAATTTTTGCCTTCCTGATTCAAAATATATGAAAAAATGTTGGTGCCTAAATTTCAGAAGATGAACTTCATTCAAGAAATATATGGCTTATGGTTCTATAAGCTGCTGATATATGAAATATACTCACCAGGTGGCCTGCCCCAATTAGAGATAGCAGGAAGTGGGGAAGAAGTAGATGATGGAAACTAGATTATATTTTTTTCTCACATTAGGTTAAAAGGTATATTTACTTGTCCTGTGTCTAGCAACTCTTTTGTATTGTACTCTCCCAAGTGCTTAGTGCAGTGCATTGTGCAAAGTAAATTCTCAATAAATAGCATCGCTTGACTGAAGATGAAGACACCAGTAAATGAATTGTAACTACCTCAGGGCTTAGGGCAGTGCTTGAAAGATAGTAAGAGCTTAACAAATGCCATTTTTTTAAAAAAAGAGGTTACTTACGTGTGTATGGATAGCATAAAAGACCAACAAAGGATCTACAGTCCTGACCACATTGTCCACACAATAGTGTTCTCAAGCTCTATGAATGCAGTGCCTGGTGCTATTTTCTCTTCGGCCTCCATGTCCCTTGTTCCTTTTGCTGGAATTGAGTCATTCCTTTCTTCCTAGTGGTGTCCTAATTGGCTCTACCTATGTAGTCCATTCCCCTGAAAATCTTTTGTTATAACAATGATAGCAGGATGCTTAGAAGAACAGTGTGATGATTACCTTCCTTGCTATTCAGCCTAGTAGTTACAGATGGAACCGTCCAGCATCTTTCACTTTTCACCTTTTCCTCTACATGTTTCACTTTGTGTCTCCCAATCCATAGTCATGGATCACTCATATATGAATTTTAACTCCTCTTAAACCTGATAATGATAATAATTGTGGTATTTGTTAAGCACTTATTATGTGCCAAGCACAAAGAGCTGGGATTGAGAGAGTAAATGCAAATTGGACTCAGTCCCTGCCTCGTGTGGGGTTCACAGTATAAGTAGGAGGAAGCCCAGGAGTTTAATCCCTCTTTTACAAATCAATCAATTGTATTTATTGAGTACTTATTGAGTGCAGAACCCTATACTAAGTGTTTGGGAAAGTACAATATAATGGAGTTGGTAGATATGTTCCCTGTCCAAAAGTTACTTTCAGTGTAGAAGACGAGGAAACTTAGGCACAGGAAAGTTAGGTGACTTGCCCAAGATCACACCGTAAGTGGCAGAGCTGTGATGAAAAACCAGGTCTTCTAAGTCCCAACCCTGCATTCTTTCCACTAGGCCATCCTGTAGCCCACTGTGGGCAGAGATTGTCTCTCTTTATTGCCGTATTGTACTTTGCACTCAGTAAAGTGCTCTGCACACAGTAAGCGCTGAACAAATACAACTGAAAGAATGAATGTTTGGCCTGTACAACTTCTTGGGGTCACCAATGCCAAATGCTTTCAAAATCGATCTGTAGAAGTGTTCCTTTGTGTTAGTCTCAAACCTAGTCTCTCAAACTTCAAAGGATGCTTCAATTTTTTTTTTATGGTATTTGTTAAGTGATTGTTTTGAATCTCCTCTCCGGGACATTAACAACACAGCAACCAATGCAAACATTGTTAATGAAGCCGTTTCTAGGCACTTGGATTCACAGAAGCATCAGCCTGCTGTGGTGGGCTCAGGCGATAAGGAGGAATAATAATAATAATAATGATGGCATTTATGCAGTGCTTACCAGGTGTAAAGCACTGTCCTAAGCGCTGGGGAAGCTACAAGGTGATCAGGTTGTCCCACGGGGGGCTCACAGTCTTAATCCTCATTTTTCAGATCAGGTAACTGAGGCACAGAGAAGTTAAGTGACTTGCCCAAAGTCACACAACTGACAATTGGCGGAGCCAGGATTTGAACCCATAATAATAATAACAATAATAATAATGATGATGGCATTTATTAAGCACTTACTATGTGCAAAGCACTGTTCTAAGCACTGGGGAGGTTACAAGGTGATCAGGTTGTCCCACGGGGGGCTCACAGTCTTCATCCCCATTTTACAGATGAGGTAACTGAGGCACAGAGAAGTTTAGTGACTTGCCCAAAGTCACACAACTGACAATTGGTGGAGCCAGGATTTGAACCCATGACCTCTGACTCCAAAGCCCTTGGTTCTTGCACTGAGCCACGCTGCTTCTCCTGGCCACGTTGCTTCTCCTAGCCACGGAATCATGGATCCCTCCTTAGCAACTGTTTAAGTTAATTTTTCATTATGGCATCTGTATTGGAGGCTCACATTTGCACAGCATCCGAGAAATCAATTTAGTCAACTGACACTCATTTCAATCGCACTCAACAAGGCTGGCTTTAACTTTGACTTAGCATGTAAATGTAGTTCTGAATCTCCATGCTTCGTGTCCAGAAAATATAATGGAGATAAAGAAAAATACATCCAGTGGTACTTTGGGGATCTGGCATTTTCTAGCATATGACAGCTGTACAATACAACAAAAATTAGCCCCTGCAGGACAATAACACGTAGCAGAGGGTATTAAATCTCTACATGCTTACTATTGATTAATCCTGCTGAATGGAAATTGAGATACAATATTCAGGCACCAAAAAGATTTCTGGATTAAAACCTCTAATTATCTGCATCTAGTGAATCAACAGGGACTACACAAAGACCAGGAAAGCCTAAGAACGGGAACATTTATTAAGGGGCAAGTTCCAAGTTGATCTGCTTCCAATTCTTAGATTCACTATTGCAACAGTTAGGCCCTGGCACAGATAAGTCAAAGGATCACCCGTGGGCCCAATATAGGATAAACTCTGAGAGAAATTGTTTCCAAAAGATCAGAGAATTTGAGAGGGCTGGAAGGCGCCTCCAGGAAGGTCAGTGACTAATCCATTCTGGATGATGGATGTCTATTTCTGCCTTAAAATTCTCCAGTGATGGACACCACACAACCTGTCTTGGTAGCCTTTCCCAATGTTTTATAACCCAGGTAATCTAGAAATGCTCCCTTACAGCCAACCGAAAACTCCTGCTTAATCGTCAATTCCCACCTCTTGTTTGATACTCAGTGGACATGAAGAGCAATTGGCCTGCATTCTCCTCATGAAAATTCTTCACAGTATTGTGACAGTTATGGATTCCTCTCCTGAACCTTATCTTCTCCAGACTTAACCATACCAATTTCTTCAGATGAGAAGATTGACTGCACTTGAACTGATAGTAAACTGTAAGATACAAATGAAACTGGAGGGATCAACAGTTGGTAGTGCCAACTCTTACAGCCCAGCCTGCACCCTCCACTCCTCTGCCGCTAACCTCCTCACTGTGCCTTGTTCTCGCCTGTCCCACCATTGACCCCCGGCCCACGTCCTTCCCCTGGCCTGGGATGCCCTCCCTCCACACATCCGCCAAACTAGCTCTCTTCCTCCCTTCAAGGCCCTACTGAGAGCTCACCTCCTCCAGGAGGCCTTCCCACACTTTCCTCTCCTCCTCCCCATCGCCCCCCTGCCCTGTCCCCTTCCCCTCCCCACAGCACTTGTATATATTGGTACAGATTTATTACTCTATTTATTTTACTTTTACATATTTACTACTCTATTTATTTTGTTAATGATGTGCATATATAGCTGTAATTCTATTTATTCTGATGGTTCTGACACCTGTCTACATGTTTTGTTTTGTTGTCTGTATCCCCCTTCTACACTAAGCCTGCTGTTGGGTAGGGACCGTCTCTATATGTTGCTGACCTGTACTTTCCAAGAGCTTAGTACAGTGCTCGGCACACAGTAAGCGTTCAATAAATATGATTGAATGAATAAATGAATGAACTCCCTTCTTTGTACTCTTCTTAACAAGCTCTTAATAATGGTGGCATTTGTTAAGTGCTTACTATGTGCAAAGCACTGTTCTAAGCACTCGGGGGGGGATACAAGGTGAGCAGGTTGTCCCACGTGGGGCTCACAGTCTTCATCCCCATTTGACAGATGAGGGAACTGAGGCTCAGAGAAGTTAAGTGACTTGCCCAAGGTCACACAGTAGACATGTGGCGGAGCTGGGATTTGAACCCGTGACCCCTGACTCCAAAGCCCGGGCTCTTCCCACTGAGCCACGCTGCTTCTCTAGTACAATGTACTTCTCTTAGTACAATGCTCTGAACAGAATGAGCATTCAATATATACTACTGATTGATAATTAACATCAAAGAAAAAGAATGATTGTAGGGAAGAAGTCAAGGAAGGGAACAGACAGCAAGGTGAATAATTCAAAAGTGCAAATGATAAAAAGCACTAAGCAGTACCTTCAGGTAAATAAGTTTGTTTTTGACAGTATCACCCTTGATGGCTCCATTAAAGTTTAAAGTGTGCTTCCAGTAAATGCAAAGAAATCCTTGACAAAACCTTCACCAAAATCAGTTTAAAATGTTAGTTTTAAAAGTATCGACAGAAGTGTGTTTCTTTTGTTTTTTTTTTTAATCAGGAAAGCTATATTTTATATTAGCTCTTTTTAAAGTGGGGCCTGGATGATCCTGCCAGTTGTCCAGTAAGCTCTTAATTCATGTTTCTATGAGGAAATGAAGTTTCTGAAGCAAATCCAGATTTTTCCATTCTTATACGCATCTGTCTTCCCATTTTGTATTTACTGTAGTATTGTATGACCCTGGAGCCCAGCCATGTTAAATTGCATCTAATGAGTTGTTTAGTTGACCCACATTATGTATTTGTTTTTTCAAATTTTGCATAGTCTTTTTGGATTACAGGGATTTTGTAAAGTATTTCTGTGTTGGAAATTTTACAAAACTTGCATCATTTGAAGAATAAAGTGCACATTTATGCTTTTCTCAATAATAATAGCTTGCATTTGTATAAGCCCATCATTTTTTTTCTCCAAAATGCTTTCCCATCAATTGTCTCATTTGCTCCTTCCAAAATACTGTGCCTGCAGTAGATAGATAGCAGCAGGTATTGCGTACCAATTTTTCAGATGAGAAAACTGAGGTCTAGAGTAATTAAGTGACTTCCCCATGTTCTTACCACAGGCTAATGGCAAAGTTTGGATTAGAACTCCTGATTTCCATTCCTGAGCTCTTTTCTCCAGACATTGATGCCTTTCAGAAGTCCTACATGTCTCCTTTTTTTCAAAGTATATCTTCAATCTTTACCACGGAATCGATGCTACAGAATTTTGCTCTCTCACAAATTGAGCCTTGGGGGAATCCATATAGCTTTGCCTTCTGAAGTATATTTTGGGACACTTAATAAATCATAATTATTTGTGGACACTTTTCTGGAGTTATTTTTGTTTCAAAGAGCAGTGATGCATGCTAAACCAAATGTCAAACATGTACACAGTTCCAGAATGTACAGTCATAAAAAAGAAATCCCAGGTAAACTTTCCTCATGAAGGTGATTACTTGGATTTATACCAGTCTCTATCAGGAATGCCTTCTAAGACGGATAAGAGGGGACTCATTTGACAAGTTGTTAAAAAAAAAAAAAGGAAAAGGAAAGAATATTTTCTCTTCATTACAGAATGAATAGTCTGAAGAAAATCACGGATACAGAATTGTTAGTCATTCTAATGGCAATTTCTGCTAACACAATCCCATTGTAGTCTGACAACCGGGCAATTAGCACAGGGTGAAAAATGTGGACTGCATTTTTCCATATTCATTCTCCTTGTGCTAGATTGAAAACTGTAATGAGAGAACAGGTGAATCCATTTAGTGATTTTTCTCCAGATGGCACTAGCCCAAGAGGAGGAAATTGTGAAACAGGATAAGAGGAAAGAATGAAATGAATAATATGGCAACATGGTTTTTTGTTTTTTTTCAGGCAGCTAAGCAATTTTCAATCTACTCATCATGGTATTCAGGCTTCCGCTGCACCATTTTTATAGCACAATGAGTCAAACGCCCAGGTTGCACTTGGATTATGTGACAAGGAATCATGGATCCTGTTACTGTGGCTGGACAATGTGGGCTCTTGAGGTCCTTTCATGAGCTCTGCAGAAAGCACTGGGGGTTGTAGGAATCTAAGAAGAAAATCATTCTGCAAACTGAAAATATGGAAGTTGCAGGAGGAAGTAAACCTGGTGGTTAAGTAGAAGATGTTCTTAATCCTCATGTCAGAATACACTCCAGGCATGAATGAAATTGGGATGACTAATAGAGTACCAAGGGATAAGGTCAAGACCATTTTCATACTCCCATATACAGTACCCTGTATGTTTTAGAGTTGTTTTGACCACAGAATCATCCAGGAATTATCTGTAGCTGAGAAAAAGCATTTTTAGGGCAAGGAAACATGAAACAATGAGTAGCCTCAAGGGGATTGGCCTACACAGGGGAGATTCCCAAGTAAACAAGTATCAGGACATATTTTTAAACTTCCTCTGGATATCTACAAGAGGAACTTGCAGAAAAACTGCCTTTGACTAGAAAAGTTCTTTATAGATAGGATACAGACCAGTTGTTTTCCTTGTTCCTTCAAGAGTGTAAAAGAGGAAATGGTCTGAAAATTGAACAGGAGAAACTGTAGTGGAAGATGTAGAAAAGTGATCATTCTGAGCATCAGGGCTACCAAACTCAGCTGGACTACAATGGCAGATATGACGCTTTAATTATTGTATATCTTTAAGGAGAGTTTAGACACCTATCTCTCCTTGATAGTTATTCAAATGTCCATCATCATGGAGCTAGACTAGATGATCGCCCGAGGTCATGGCTTGTTTTAGAGGGTCAGTGATTCCAGGGATACATAGGGATATACTGATCATCATTTCCACTGGTGACTGAATGAGACCTCTCAAATTTCTACATGAGGAACTGAGTTTGATATAAAGTAGAATTATTAACAAAGGAACCTGAAATGTTGGAGAGACATGGGAGGTATTTCTCCTCCAGAGGATATATAATCTGGAGACATCTTAAAGGCCTAAATGATTTTACACGGGTTTTGTCAATCCAATAACCCAAAGACCTTTTCTTCTACTGAATAAAGTTTGCATGCTTAAGAAATTCCTCCACAAAATAGACTTAGGAAATGATAATCAGATTTTTTTTTCTGTAACAAAAAGTCTTTAAATTGCATCCTATGAATAGAAATATCCTTTAACTCTGATGGAGATTCCAAGGCAAAATCCTTGTCCTATTCAGAAAATAACTATTAAGGAGGGATTTATAGGAGAATAACAACATGAATTGCAAATTAAGCTACAGATTGTTTCTACCAGGTTTGTGCTTAACTTTTCCTCTGCTTCCTGAGCTGAAATCAGCACGAAGTAGGCTTTTATTTTAATTTATTTTTTTTGGTTGTTGTTCTCAAATTTGGGACAGGCATGTTATTTGCAATGTTGAAGTGCTGCTTCACTCATATGCCAACATCCTCTCTTTTTCCTGCACTCCTAATTAGGACTAATGCAAACCCCATTTTGTATAAAGTTACAAATAGAGTAATCTTTTTTCTATTTCCTTTCTGGTGAGCTTTTGGATTCTGTGGGATTGGCTACGGTCCATTAAAGAACTGAAATAAATCAAAGCTCATAATTTAGGTCCTCCTGAATCAGTTGCAACAAGAAGCCTTAGAAATCTTTCTAGCTATTTACATAACACGAGTTAATTCTCACAAGATTTAGGGTCTAATTTCTCAACAAAAGATTGCAAGAAAACGAAAACACTTTCAATGATTATTCAATCTATTCTAACTCTCTAGTCCTACCAAAATCTGTCAAAATAGACCTTCATTAGAAATACTGTAAATATAGATATTCATCCAGGAAAAAGATGACTTGTTTCAGTTTTCAGTGAAAGCTGAAAAAGAGCGTTTCTTCATGCTACACTGCATAAGGAATTGCAAAGTCCCACGTGCAAATTATTGTAAAAAAAATGAAAAACATTGATTTGAAAATAAAATGGATAGACGGTACATAGCTCTTCCATAAAAAATTAAGCAATGCTATTAATGAGTTACATCCCAAACTCTCCCAATCTAGGGTTCTACCTACAACAGTTGATGACAGAAATCTAGAAGACAGTTGATGATGATTGCACTTTTTAAACCTATCCTCATGTTGGTGGATGTATCATCTAACAACCCTGGCTTTTCCCATTACTTCCATAACTTTCCCTCAAGAAACCCGTCATTGGTCCTCATCCATTGAATTCATCCAAAAATTTTTATTTTCTGCCATCACAACTTTCTTTGGTATCAGATAACATATGTTTATGGGATTTCCTGTGGTTCTGTAGCTTTCAAGCCTTGGTTTTAATGCATTTGACTTAAATTGTTTTGATTTTGTCGATCTACCATGGGTAAAAGTAATCCCGTATGTTTGAGCTTAGGACTTCAATGGGTGTTCCCTCAATGCGGTGTTGAGTTAGTGCATAAAAATCCCATACACACCCATCCTGTATCACTTATAATTTCAATCATGTTCCTCTAGAAAGCAGGCTTCTTCCCCAGTCATCCCTGTTGCCACCTCTAAACTTTTTGTAACACCATTATTCAGCACCAGAACTGTTCACAATATTTGAGGTTTTCCATATTATCCTCTATTATCATTTTCCAAATGCCGGTGAAGTGAAATATTTCGGAAATTGAACTTCATTTGTTTGATATTTGGCATACCCATAGGCTTTATGAATTAAATTGTGGTTCTGGGTTGATCCTGGTAGTCTTTTTCATCTCTTAAGAAATAGTCTCCTCTGATGAGGCAGAACTCTGGTATTATAAATACATTTACTTTCTCATCCTACATTTTCTAAAACCAACGAGTCCGTCATTAAAATTTATCTGAACATTTTCATCCAAGCAATTACCATAATGATTAATTTGTACTCCTTTCCCCAAGCAAATTTGATGAAGTAAAACACCTCATGTGTGGAAAAGAGGCAAAAATATGATTAAAAGATATAAACATATGGATTTAGAGGATTTTCCATTCCATTGATCATTTAATACTCTTAGCTGGGCATCTACAATGTATTGAGAATGTGACATGGACTTGACCCTCAAAGCACATCTGCTTTTCAAGGAAAAATCTGACATTTGTCGTGAAAGCAATGATTGCCAGGCAAGAGAAGTTAATGACTGAGATATGAGAGCCTTCCCAGGCCCAGAAGGAGGAAGGAAAGGGATTCAGAGGTTGGAAAGAAAGAGCCTTTTCAAAGAATGGAAACACTTGGCAAAAGTATAAAGATTGGTAACCTTGAAAACAAGGCTCGATTTGGGATGCTTGCTTTTTCTCTGCCCAAAATCATTCTCTCAATCAATCAATCAGTGGTATGGATTGAGCCCTTATTGTGTACAAAACACTGTACTAAACAGAACACTGTACTAAGTGCTTGGAGGAACACAGAGTTAGTAGACACTGTCTGTTGTCACAAAGAACTTACAATGTAGTGGAGCAGACACACATTAAAATAAATTACCAGAAGCTAATCTATTCGGGTATCACCTTTATAGAGAGGACTCTCAAGTCTTCCTCACTAGTTCTGACTTCATTTCACTAATATTATGACCATGAGAATAGAATTTAATTCCCTTCATTTTTTCCTATTACCGAACTGAAATGGTCTTTCCTTTCTTAAGCCTGTTATTCACATTACCCAAAATCAGATCGAGTAGATCTTCGCTCAGTGGAATAATGACCATCTTCTGGTAGTTTTAAGGTGATTAAAAATAGTTGATGCAGTTCACTGAGATTCACACTGTGAGGCTGACAAATTTATGAGACTTCCTGGAAGATTATGGTTTGCAAAGGTAAATTAAAGACTCTCTTAGAGTTTTTCCAATTCATTTCGACTTTACTGTCTCCTTCTTATAGGAACACAACCTCTTTTAGCATCTCTTTCTCCATCACTCACCCTGCAACCCTAAGTGACCATCAGAGCTGTAAACGAAGTCCCTTTCTCTTCTCAAATTATAGGCATTCCCTTGGTGAGAGCCGTACTCTTACGGCTTCAGCCACCACCTCTATGGGTTGATTTCCAAATTTAACTCATTATCCCACATTATTCATTTCTGGAATTCCTCCTGCCTCCAGGACATTTCTACATAATGTCTACCCAGTACCTGAAACTCAGTGTGTAGATATATATTTATTCAATCATATTTATTGAACATTTACTGTGTGCAGAGCACTGTACTAAGCATTTGGAAAGTACAGTTTGGCAACAGGTAGAGACAATCCCTACCCAACAACGGGCTCACAGTCTAGAATATATATACTTCATCAGGCACTTCTCTGACCTCTCTGGCTTCAGTTTTTCTCCCCTCCAGTTCATACTTTGTTTTGCTACCTGGATCAGTTTTCCAAAATGCTGTTCTGCACACATCCTCCCATCCTCAAAAGCCTCCAGAAGATTTCCCCTTCAAAACAAGCAGAAACACCCGGTAGTTGACTATAGAGAAGCAGAGTGCCTGGTGGATTGAGCCCAGACCTCGGAGTCAGGAGGACCTGGGTTGTAATCCCGGCTCTGCCACTTATCTGCTGTATGACCTTGGGCAAGTCACTTCACTTCTCTGGGCCTCAGTTACCTCACATACAAAATGGAGATTGACTGTGAGCCCCACGTGGGATAGGGACTGTGTCCTACCCGATTTCCTTGAATCCACCCCAGAGCTTAGACCACTTCTTGACACATAGTAATAATTTAAACAAACACCCCAATTATTATAAGGCAGTCAACTCTTTGCATTTTACTTATTATCTTTCTTCTCCCAGTAGACCCAACTTGCAATTTTCATTTTTCTCCAGATAACCTATTCACTGTGCCTCATTCTCCTTCCTCCCACTACATGGAACTCTCTCCTTAAAATTATCCAGACCACAATTTCTCCCATTTTCCAAGATTTTCTGAATCAAGTCTACTCAGAAAGCCTAACCTGAGTATTCTCTGAACTTCTCATGTAATAGCCCACTATTGTCATTTCAACCATTCTGCTCTGTGTACGCCTGTACTCTTGAATACTTACAATCACCTGTAATGCATAGTGTAAGTTAATAATTTATGTATCTATTACTTAAGTACCGATTCATTTTCATATCCATATTTCCTTTATCCTCCTTAGTACAAATCATTTTAGTGCCTGTCTCTCCCACTAGATTATATGCTCTTTGAAGTCAGAGAACATTGTCCATAGCTCTATTATTCTCTACCAAGCCCTTAATACAGTACTCTGTGGAGATTAGGTGCTCAAAATGTATTATTGCTTGAATGGCTGGTACTACCTTGGGAATTTCACCAGGATTCCCAGATCAAAGGCCCCAAAATATGAACATTTGCTTGGGAGGATCATTGTCTTGTGCTCTTTCAACATTTTGTAGTCATCTTCATTGCTTAAACTGTTCAAATTTCAACTAAAATCTCTCCTTTTTGGAGCTGCTTTAGGCAAAACCACTTTTGGCTTGAACTCTGTGGAACTGTGGTCTTCAGTGTCTCATTTTGGAAGATAACTGTCAATTCTTGTCTTAAACCAGGCCGTAAGGAGAACATGAGAAAGCTATTTTTTTCTAGACAATGTGTCAAGCAGGGTTGCAGTTGCCCTTTCTAACTTGAAATCAATAGCAGTAATGATATATAATGAGTGCATATTAGATGCAATGCACTGTATTATTGCTTGGAAATATTAAAAAAGTATCATGTTCCCTATTCATTCGGGGCTAGTGCCCTAGTGGATGCGGCATGATTCATTGATTAATTAACCAATCAATCAATGATATGCACTGAATGCTTACTGTACGTGGAGCACTGTACTAAGCATGTTCCCTGCCCGTAAGGAGCTTATACTCTAGAGGAGGAGACAGGCATTAATATAAATAAATTATGGATATGTACATACATGTTATGGGACTGAGAAGGTGGAGTGAATATCAAGTGCTCAAAGGATAGAGATCCAAATGCATCATGCGGAAGGGAGAGGGCGTTGGGGAAAAAGAGGGTTAATCAAGGAAGTCCTCTTGGAGGAAATATGACCTTACCAAGCCTTTGAGGGTAGAGTCGTGGTCTCGCGTATACTTCAACTGTGAGCCCCATGTGGGCCAGGGGACTCTGTTGACCTTATTAACTTCAATCTACCCCAGAGCTTAAAATAGTGCTTTACACCCAATATGCATTTAAAGTGCTATGATTATTATGATCTTGATTATTAAATGTAAGAGGAGAGAGTTCCAGGCCAGGAGAAAGATGTGGGAAAGAGGTCGGTGGCAAAATAGTTGAGATTAAGGCACAGTGAGCAAGCTAGTGCTAGAGGATTAAAGTGTGCAGGCTGGACCGTAGAAGGAAATCAGTGAGGAAAGGTTCAGGGGTGAGCCGATTGGGTGCTTTAAAGTCGTGGTAAGCAGTTTCTGTTTGATGCAGAGGTGGATTAGCAAACATTGGAGGTTCTTGAAAAAATGGACTGCAAACTTGTTTTTAGCAAAACGATCCAGGCAGCAGAGAGAAGTAAAGACTGGAATGGGTAGAGACAGGAAACAGGGAGGTCAGCAAGGAGGCAGATACTATAGTCTGTGGGGGAATATAAGTGCTTGGATCAGCATCGTGGCAGTTTGGATAGAGAAGGCATGGATTTTAGTGATATTCTATTCAAAAACAGTAAACATTTTGGATGTATTACACCTCCTGGTCCACATGACCCATCTCAACCAGCTGATTTTCAGGACCTGGTCCAAAGATACATATTTTCATGTGATCATTGTGTAGTTTCTGCTCTTAAATTTGTTTTATTGAGGTCTTTTCTTCCTTTGCTAGACCCCAAAATCACCTAATCATGAATATCTAAAACAAAGCTTCAGCCAGATGTCCTCACTGCCACCAGGAAAACTAGCTTGAGGGAAAATAAAATGCTATATTTTCAATAACTAAACAATAACCATGTTCCCAAATTGCTATTTCACCACAGAATATGAAAATAGCATGAGATTCTCATAAGCACAGAGTCCAATAATTATTCAGAAATTTTCATGAATTGTGTCCATCCAATCTGGTTCATTTAGAACATCTCCTTCCCTCACCCTCAAAATCCTTTTTCATCTGGAGTAGGGTCTTTTGCCTGAATTATGCATTCTTTACATTACATTGCCTGTATAGACATGACTTAGGTACAAAATGAGGGATGTAATGAAGTAATGAATCAAAGTACAACCATCCACCTGTCTCTGAAGATGGGAACTGGTTTATTGGACATATTACACGAATGTGTGCCTTCTCTAGGGTTACAATGAGGTTGATTGGAAATGTCACAAAAGATATTCCCCAAATGACAAATGACAGGGAGGAAAAAAACCCTGAATACATGATTGTCTTTGGCATTCTGAAAGTACATGGTCTCTTGCCTTATTTTTACCCATATTCATTGTGAACGATCAGGGAGACATATTTGCTAATTTGCTTGTCATTCAAGGAGGAGTTCAGTTTTGGATTGCGATGTTTGCTTATGGATGAGTGCCATGGAAGCAGAATCAGGGACACAGCAGCTAATTAGAGAAATTATATCCTGTGTGCTTCATGAATCTCAAATTCATAGTTGCATACAGTATAATTTAAAGAGACAACAATATAATTTATGCATTTCTGCTTCCTTCATTCCAGTGGAGCCGTTCAATCATCAGGAAGGTTCATCCCAGTTTTTTCTGTCAAAAGAACAGAATAAATTGGAGGCCTTCTGAGAGGTTACCAAAATGGAGACACAAATAATGATTACTAGTAATGAGTAGACCTTTGACTAGCAACTCAGAAATCCAGACAGGAGTACTACATGTCTAGATGAGTGCTGCTGGCCAGAAAGTTCTGAACAAATCAAAGTATACTTGAGCTATAAGGGTAGAAAGGCCATAATACACTCTGATTGAATTGAACCTGAAATCAGTAATTGCTTCAGGATTTTCTTTTAGAGAACAGCCCTAACAGGAAAACTGAAAACTGATTGATAAAGGTACCTCGCAATGAGTTAATTAGCAGGCTCATAGATAAACAAAGAGGCATGTAATATACGATATAAAAGAATAAGGAATTCATATTTCTGTTTTTCAAAGAAGCCAAACAATTTCTATGCCATGTATGAGGTTTAAAATCTAGATTTTGTACAACTTCTCTTCTACTGATGTCTGGAAACTAATAGAGAACCTGTTGGGAACACTTTGGCTGACTCAGCCATTTTTCTAAATTCCTCACAATACATGCCAGTTGCTTGTTGCACTTCGTACCTGTGCCAGGAAATTGAATAAGTGATATCCTCCAAACCTCTGCCAGACATCACCTCATCAATTGTTTCCACAACCTGTTTTCAACAAATTGAGCCTCTTTGTTAGGGAGTCACTCATTCTGAAAATGAATTTACATCCTTAAGAGAGACTAAAGAGAGAAAGATTAGAACTTTTAATTTAATTTGTACCTTCGGCTGGAAAAGATAGCCCACTGTAGGTAGGGACCGTCTCTATATGTTGCCAACTTGTACGTCCCAAGCCCTTAGTACAGTGCTCTGCACATAGTAAGCGCTCAGTAAATACGATTGAATGAATGAATAATTCAGTTACAGTGTTAAAAATCGCTACTTGACCCTCTGCCAGCTTCCATAATAATAATAATGATGGCAGGTGTTAAGCGCTTACTATGTGCAAAGCACTGTTCTAAGTGCTGAGGTGGGTACAAAGTGATCAGGTTGCCTCACGTGGGGCTCACAGTCTTAATCCCCTTTTTACAGATGAGGCACAGAGAAGTTAAGTGACTTGCCCAAAGTCACAGAGCTGACAAGTGGCGGAGCCGGGATTAGAACCCACGACCTCTGACTCCCAAGCCCGGGTGCTTTCCCCTGAGTCACGCTGCTTCCTACGCTGCTTCCATATTACTCTTAAACACTCAATTAGAGTTAATTTTGCTTCACACCTACTGGACTTCTGTGAAACTAAATCTCTAGAGTGTTCTTGTAGTTTTAGATTCGTTGTTTCCTAGTGGAAAGAGGAAGGGACTCTGAGTTACAAGACTGGGGTTCTAATTTTAGCTCTGTTGTGTGACCTTGGTTAAGTCATTTAACTTCTCTATAACTCACTTTCTTCATCAGTACAATGGGGATCAAATACATGTTCTTTTTCCATACCATCTACCAACTTTGCTGTGTTGTAGTCTCCCAATAAGTTCAATAAGTACTGTTAATTGATTGATTGACTGTCCTCAAAATATTTACAATATGATAGGGTCTGTGCACCTAGGACGAGAAGCCCCATGGCACTGGTCCCTTTCTTCAGTATTAGGGATGCTGCTTCCTTCCTCCTTTCTAAAGGGCAACTCTAATCCAGTGCAGCATGCTGTGTAGATGCTCAATCAATGCAGGCTAACTGTCATTCGCCATGCCAGTTTGAATAAGGCCCAAAGGACATCTCCCCTGATCCAACCTTTCTCCCGGTTCATTTTTGCCTCATTCATTTTCAGGCTCAGACCTCTTCATTGATTTTTGTTTTCCATTGAGTTGTTGTTGCCAACTCCCTGGAAGTTACTTTGTTTCCTTTCTGTTTCGCTTTCAGCTACTTGACTGGTTCTCCATCTTACTGCTTGACTTTGCGCTAATTGTGACTGCTGGCTATTGATTAAAGGGGACACCTCATTTTAGCCTCTATGGTAGTCACAAAGGACTCGTGAGGGTGAGACATTCCAGGATCCTTTCCACTATAAGAATATTCCACGGGAACTGACTTTATCCATTCTGACCCAGGGTCCTATTGTGCTCCTTTGCTCTTTTGACTCATCCCAATTACCTCATTTCAGATTTCTTCCTTTACCAGCCACTAATCTACTCCTCTGTTCTCACTCTTTTTCTGCTCAGTGGTTTATTTACTGTGATCTCTTCCACCTAGACCTTCTGACCCGTGTGGAATCCTGGTCTAGTGTGGAAGAAGCGGATGTGGCTTGAATGCAGATTATCCTATTGTGGTGGGGGGTTACTGTGGGAGAGGTGATGGAGGCCTGGCCGACTGCCAGATGGATTAACGCAAACACTGAATAGTCAGCAGAAGACCCAGACCACTGAACTCTTTACTTTTCTCTCAGTCATTCAGTCCCAATTCTCTGTCTTCAGGGAGCCATGTAGATCATGTGCAGAAATTCACTTTGAGTGCATTTGCCATTAACTGAATTTTGCACATTCATTTACAAAAGAAAATGGCTTAATATTTGAAGTTTTAATAATTTCCCAATACCTTTCAGCAAGAACATTTTTTTCTCTGAAAAATTTGAGTAGAGTCATTCAACCTATAAAACTATGTCTCTGACGTGGTGTGGTTTTATTTGAAGTACTATCTCTGTCTTCCTTCTATAGCATCTAATAACAATAATAATGATGGTATTTATTAAGTGCTTACTATGTGCAAAGCACTGTTCTAAGCACTGGGGAGGTTACAAGGTGATCAGGTTGTCCCACAGGGGGCTCACAGCTTTAATCCCCACTTTACAGATGAGGTAACTGAGGCCCAGAGAAGTCAAGTGACTTGTCCAAAGTCACACAGCTGACAAGTGGCAGAGCTTGGATTTGAACCCATGACCTCTGACTCCAAAGCCCAGGCTCTTTCCACTGAGCCATGCTGCTTCTCTCACGCTACTGCATCTCACTTTCAAGTCTTCTTCGCACAGGACCTCTCACATAAAACTTTCCACAAACCCTTTTATATAAGCATGCACATTCACCCGCGTGTACACGCATACCCCCACACACACTCAGCCCAGAACTGCTGGAACCGAACTATCAACAGCTAAATCAGGCGTAAAGAAAAACTTCCCCTCTATACCTCAACACCTGAAACATTAACAAGTCCTTCTCTCCCGCTGCTCCTGCTGTTTTGACTGCACTTGGGGCCTTCTGTTGCATTCAGTAGAGTTCTCTTTAGGTGCTCCCATTGTCTGCCATATTGACTGAATCCTCTATAGTAGACACTCCAAACTAGCCCAGGTGGCTCACTGTAAAGTTTGGAAAAGTAAAGGATGCACTGGATCCTACCGTCTGTATAGACTTCTGGAAAACAGAGCACAGACTCCAAACCCAGAATCTCAGGGTTGCTATGGAAGCATCGATGCACCTTCCCCAACTATTAAAATGCAATGTCTACTAACCAGCTTCTTTTCCAGTGCCTTGACACAGAGGGCTGCCTTTGGTGGTGGATAAGGTCATAGTTAATACCATTTTCTGAAACTAGAGATGCTTTAAAACACCTGCCCTAATACTACTACTAATAATAATGGCATTTATTAAGTGCTTACTATGTGCAAAGCACTGTTCCAAGTGCTGGCACTGTTCCCTCAACATGTCTGTTTTTGAAGAAGTCTGTTAGCAAGTTCATTTGAGGAGTTTTAGCAACACAACAATACAATAACATTGCTCTATAGGACCAATGTGATGAGGATGATGATGATGATATGATATGATAATAATTTTGGTTTGTTAAGCACTCACTGTGTACCAAGCACTGTGCTAAGTGTTGGAATAGATACAAGACAATCGGATTAGACAGTCCCTGTCACACATAATGATCACAGTCTTAGGGGGAACTAAAATAGTCTTCATTTTACACATCAGGGAACTGAGACACAAAGAACTTATAACTTGTCCAGGATCACATAGCAGACAGGTGTTAGACCAGGATTAGAATCCATGTCTCCTGACAAACAGTCACTTGCTCTATGTCCATTAGGCCACCCTGTCAGCCTCTTCTCCAAAACTAGACTTCACAGTAATGCACCCATAAAATATGTGAACTGGGGTCTTAGATCAAAATACTGGATGTCTGCCTTTGCCATCCAAAAAATAAACCTTAAATTTCTTGTTTTCACTGCACAAATGATCCAAAATAAGACGCAGTGAAATAGCTGCAGTAAATTTTTATACACATTTTCTAATTTTAAAGGAGAAAATAAAAAAAACTCACTAAAGAATTGTCTTTATATACAAAAAAATCCCAAAAGAGATTGAAATATGTTAATACATCTTCATACCCATTTCAGATATAAAAATGGATATTCACATTCCAAAGTATTACATAATGCTCACCAACATCTTGGGCAATTAAAATAATCTTTTTACTTTCTTTATATGTCAAGAAAATCTTAGCAATTAAAATGCCCCTTTTTAGTCAATATTATAATGATTAAAGCATGCATAAATCTAAGTCTTGTTTGTTAGTTTTAAAGGATAATTGTGTGGGATGCTTAAATTATTGGAGGGTAAATTTTGGACAAATGACAGCAGTCAGCGGTTGAGTGGTTTAGAAACCTCTCTCCATTAATGTATACATTCAACTAAGGAATATTTTTTTCAGTGTAGCTGCTAAGTTTTTTTTATGGTGGAAATTATTATGTCCCTTAGGAGGGTTAGTTAGCAATTTCTTCAATAAAAATACACTTACAAAGCATGGAAACAATTTTTGGGGGGATATTAGAGGCACAGTATACAGAATGAGCGAATAATTTGGAACATTAAAAGATGTGGTAAAGAAAGGGTAAGCTAAGAATACTGTTAAAAACAACATCACCAGTAACCTTGGCAACAGAATTATTTCCAATAACTGTGATCCACAACAGCTGTGCGTATGTGTGTGCGTGTGTGTGTGTGTGTGTGTGTGTGTGTGAGAGAGAGAGAGAGAGAGAGAGTGTATGTGTATCTTTAAAAAAATTCATCAGTATTTGTGGTCTGGGTAGATCTCAATATATTTTAGAATCTTATTTCTAGTGGGTGGGGAGAGAGAAAGAACAGAAGGGAAATCCAAACATTTAGGTTGTTATTCAAAAATACAGAGAATTCTTGGATCTGAAAGTATGCTCTTTAGGACAGATTGTCTGGAAAATTGACTTGAGTTCATCCTTGGTCAAGTAAGGCATGTTAGAAAATTAACTTTTTTTCCCACTATTCTCCAGATTCTTAGAACTTACAAGTTCTGAAGAGCAAATCTAAAATCCCCACCATTGAAACACGTATTCCTGAAGCTACTGTGAAGGTAGTTTGGAAACACAGGATAGTGACTTCCTGACTCAAAGATGAACTGTTGAGATGGTGGAATGGTCCTCAACTGCAAATGTAATGGATGAAATTCCCACCATCCATGTCTTTCAAATTTCCATTGTTGGGACCACATAGAAAATTAATTAAAGAAAGTTTTATTTATAAGAATATGGCTTTACAACCTTTTTCTATTAAGAAAAGAATTCTTAAAATTCTTGGAATACTTAGACTGAGCCCCATGTGGGAAAGGGACTGTGTTGGACCTGATTAAATGTATCTTTCTCAGTGCTTAGAACAGTGCTTGACATATAGTAAACACAACGAATACCATAAAAAATATCAGTACAGCTGCTCTGAGATATGAAATATGATTTGTTCCCTGTTTTCCCACAACTTACTTGTTTAATCAATGGAGTTAAACAGTAGATTTTTCTTTTTAAAATTTTAAAATTTAAACCAAACTTCTCCACCTTTTCAGGACCGGAATTTGAAATGGAAGTCTGTGCATCTACTTTTCACCCAGTGGGCAGCAAACATATGGAATGTACTTCCACAGTAGGTTGTGGAAGTCATCACAGTAAGTGCTCAATAAATACGATTGAATGAATAAATTCAAGGCACGGTTTATGTGCAGTCCAGGGTTGATAGTTCATAATGAGTTACTAGAAGGGAAGTTAATAATATAGAAGAAAAAGTTGTGCTTGTTATAACACATATCAAAACATTATCCAGAAGAGAAACCATTACTTGATTCCTCCAATCATATTGTTGCTCTTGTTGGACACAAATACAATGCTGGCCACTAGCCTGACTCAATAGTGGCACAACTTAAGACCTTAAAATGTGCCTTTCCACAAAAGTAACAAGTTAATTTTTATCTTGGGGCTCATAACACATAGCAATGGATATTAAAATAATATTCTTACCAAATATCCCTATAGTCCTAATAGTTGTGGAATTTGCTAAGTTCTTACTATATGCCAAGCTAAACTCTGTACTAAACTCTGGGATAGATATGAGATTGGTCAGATACACTACTTGTCCCACTTGAGGCTCACAGTCTAAGTGTGAGGGATAACAGGTATTGAATCCCTATTTTACAGATGGGGAAACTGAGGCATAGAGAAGTTGTGACTTGTCCAAGGTCACAGAGCAGGAACAGGGGGCACCTGGGATTAGAACCCAAGTCTTTTCCCAGGTCTCGGTTCTTTCCATCAGTTCTTTCCATCAGAACAGCACATTGCTCCCTAGCCAGCCTTATTCTCAGCTTTAAAGCCCTTTCCGGAAAGAGTAATCACTGTACAGTCCAAAGACATATCTCCACAAACTCCTCTTCTCAATTTATGTAGTCCCTCCATTTTCTGCATTGCCTATGCCCATGGGTCCGTATCCCTCAAGCACTTGATATTCACCCAAATCTTACCCCCATGGCACTTGCATACAAATCCTTATAATCTGTCATTTTCCCAATCTGTAATTTATTCCAATTTTTGTCCCCACTCCAGACGCTAAGGTCCTCCTGGGCAGAGAATGTATCTATCAACTCTATTACACTCTCTCAAGTGCTTAGTTCTGTGGCCTGAACACAATAAGTGCTCATTTAATACCACTGATTGACAGTGGACTCAATGAAATATGATTATTTTATTATTATATTGGACTAACAAGGGAGGTGGAGAGAAATTTATTCAAAGGAAAATTTAGGAAAATTGATTCTAACTTAAAATTTGGAAATATACCTTTGACCCCAGAAAAATGAAGTCAGTCATATTAGGACTTAAATTTGAGTAACAAGGAACAAGAACATAAAATGTCCTCTCCTAATATGGCACTCTGATGGACTGTTAAATTTGCATCCTGACTTCAGATGCCACAAGAATTGAAAACAAAACAACTCTGGCCTCTGTATAGAAGGAATGTGTTTTATATTCAGTGAAAACAAATATGCACCATCTGTTCAGAGCAGTTTGACTTCCAAAGCTACGCTATAAGAAAGGTATGTCAGCTAGCCTTGATTAATTCAGGAAATAGAAATTTTGAGGTATACAGTGGATCTATAGGAGTTTCCGTGTATGGAGCAGAATACTAAAGAAAAAATGGGTCTTTATTCCTTAAGCAATACTTTTCGTAGCTTGCAATCTGAGTAAATGAAACAAAAGTTGACATCTGCCTGTCACTGGCATCAAAGATTAACTAAACTTTAAAAATAACTTAGAAGCTTTTTAAATCATTACAGAGATTGGGGACAGGTCCCTTACATCTTGGGGAGTGAGAGTGTAGATTAAGAAGGAAAACTTTTCATGGTTAGAAACTATTAATTCTGAAACATTTTAAAAATACTAATTGAATCCTTGGATCTCATGATGATAAGTAACTCAGGTGACTGCACAAACAGGTTATATTATAACTTTTATTGTATGATCAGAGTTCAAAAGACAGATTTGCTAATATAATGTTGTTCCAAAGGAATTTAAGTTCA
Organism: Tachyglossus aculeatus; assembly: GCF_015852505.1. Classification (NCBI taxonomy): domain Eukaryota; kingdom Metazoa; phylum Chordata; class Mammalia; order Monotremata; family Tachyglossidae; genus Tachyglossus; species Tachyglossus aculeatus. The sequence continues at coordinate 13,045,448 of NC_052075.1, forward strand.
CCAGACAAGTCTAAAACAACTTTTAGACTGTGGCCAAAATGAGTTTAGACCAGTGCGCGGTACTGTTACTCTTTTTCTCTCTCTAAATTGCATTCCAAGTACATCCCCAAATAGCTAGCAATACATATTGCATTTTCTATACGTGGGCAGATGATATCTTTGCCATCAAAAGTTTTTGACATGCTATGAATCTTAGTTTTGTTAGGCAGAGCATCAGAATGAGAAAGTTGTGTCGGGAAGGACATCTGTTCCAAAGGAGTCATGGCAGATGGACAAGAGAGGTTATCAAATGGCTTCCTTACATAGTAAGGAGTTGTCAAAAATACCAAAAACTGATTTAAAACGTGTATTTAAAAATGCTCTTGACTAAAAAAATATAAATCTATTAATCCGGCGTGTTAAAAACATAGGTGTAGGCAAGAGTCTCTAAACTGAGGTATGTTAGTGTAAATGGGGCTTTATTTCTACTGTCACTCTTAATGGGCAGCAGAAAGTCCAAGAGGACAGAATGAGTAGAGCATGTTCCATTAGAGGAGGAGAAAGGAGTGAGATAGTATTTCTAGTTGCTCCTTTATTATTTTGGGTGGTTCAAGAAATGTCCATATTTCTCTGAGAGATGATCAAGTTCTTGTAAGCATTCCCGCTCTCCCATTGTCCATCACACAGCCCCAGGAAAACCCTGAATGAGATGATTCAATATTGGAAAGACAAATACTGAGTACACAATTGAATTTTTTAGAAGCATGATGGTTATGGAAATGGTACACACCATTACAAATGCTACAAATTCTTGCTTACAAATTCCTAAAACGATTGGATGGAGCTTGAAAGTGACAGGTTGAAAACTAAAAAAAAATGGTAAACACTCTGCAACAGAAAGGCTGAATGGAATTTGCTCCCACAGAAAGTTATATGAGCCAAAAATGGGCTCAGGTAAAAACTAGATAAATCCATGGATGTGAGGAACCTAATGAAAGGCTAAGGATGCAGTGGGAGAAATCAGTGTTGTTAAGTGATCGATCCACAACTGTTAGGGTGGATATTAAAGAGGTCAATCATAAACCTAAGCGCTTAGTACAGTGCTCTGCACACAGTACGTGCTTAATCAATACGATTGAATGAATGAATAAACCTCTTCCTGCAGTCATTTTAAGGCTACCAGAGTCTGAACCTTGAGTTGGATGTATCACTGATCTAACTGAGTGAACGGCATTGCTGAAGGTCTTACTTGTACCAACTCTGTTATATTGTTATATTGTATGCTTCCAAGTGCTTAGTACAGTGCTCTAAACCCAGTAGGTGCTCAATAATTATGGTCAATGGATTACTTGTACTAGGATGATATTTACAAACGTCCACTTCTTAGAAACGTAATGGCAATAATCTGAGTAGCTTCACAGAACGGTCCATAAAACCTGAAGATAATTCCATTTCTAAATGAGCTCTTTCCTTTCTAATCACATCCACTATTTTGTATTTATAAGTGACACTGATTATGAGTTCTTCCTAACATCAGTGGGACTGTAAAGATGTTAAGAAAATCAGTATAGTTGAATAATGTTAAGGTTTGCATAAATTGACAAGAGCCAGAGAAAATCCAAACTAGCTTTGACATGCTGCCATTTACTGACTACCCTCCTGACATGTTCTCCAAGCTTACAAAAATGGTTTGCTTTTCAAGAGATGATAATACATAGGGACCCTAAATAACACACTCTCAAAATGATGACCTGCATAATTTACAGTTATAAAGGTTTAAAGCTTTTTTGTTAGTCATTTTCAAATGATTGCAATTTCTAATTTTATGAAGGGTATGACATCAAGATTGCTGGATAGATTAGGGGTGCCACGGGAGTTGGTGGTGGTTGTGGAGATCAGGGAGGAGAACATGTAAGGAGCAGTCTTCCCCAGATTCTCCTCTGCTCTGGGAATTACTGCTACTGGGAGGCTTCTGTTTTGGTGTGTACCTTCCAGGGGAAACTGGTGGCCCATCAATCAATCAGCTGTATTTATCGAGTGTTACTGTGTGGGGAGCACTGTACGAAGTACTTGGAAGAGTATATGACAGAGTACTGCTTTCATGTGCCAAAGCTACCCAGGAATCTGGGGATTGGGTGTACACCAAAGCAACCTTTATTTCCACCTTGCCAGATGTTCACAGCAGCTCTCCAGACAGCTGATACTTCAATTTTCGGGACAAGGTCCATACGCGATGCTACAACTTTCAAAACAGATGCCACCCAAATCCAGCAGCCAACTAATTACAGAGAATCCCCTGAAAAGCGACCTTTGAATCACTGGGGTTTGAATAATCCAGTAAAACATTTTACCTGTGGAGAGGACCAATCTGACAGCCCATCTGCTTCAGACAAGAAGCCCATGAGAAGAAACCTGATTACTTGTCAGCAAGGTGAGGAGTTCAGGATGAGACTTATTTCTTTGCAATCTTACCTTCAACTTCTTCTAAACTTGACAAGTAATGGCTATTTACCATTCTGGTTTCATTTAGGCTGCTTATCTTTTTTAGTACAACACTAATGAGCTATCCGAATAATTTAGTAATGTAATGAACCCTCAGGAGTGACACGAATTTATGTTACCCACAATTTTTTTCTTTTCTGGGATCAAAATCTTCACCTTTTAATTCATTAAACATTTTACTCCATCTCCATTCCCAAAGCCAAATCAAGTGTGAGTGTGATGCAGCTAAGTATTTTAGTTGAAAGATGATATTTTGGTCTGAATTACAGTAATTGAACTCTTACCTCATTTTGGTAAAGAGTCGGTTTCATTTCATCTTTCATATGATTCCCAGAGTCCAAATTATGCCCCTGTGCCCAGACCAAGTAGACTATCTCAGAGACCATTCAAACATTCACCCCCTTGCCCAGCCCCATATACCCAATGGACTAGGCTAAAATTGCACTTTTCCAGCTCAGGATTTGAAGCAGAAGTATCTGTCAATGTGTTTACTGGATAATAATGGAATTTTTGAAGCATTTACTATATGCCAAGCACTCTACTAAGCACAGGGCTAGATACAAGATTAACAAGTTGGGTACAGTCCCTGTCCTAAATAGACTTCACAGTCTAAAGTGAGTTTGGATCAGGTAACTTTGCTCAACAGCCTTTCGTATGTTAATATTTAAACCTAACAGAAAGGGTAACATTGCATAATTCATTGAGAGCTTTAAAATTATTAAAAATCAAATACATTTGCTCATTCTGTAGTACATGCCACTGAGGGATATTTTTAGTTCCTTAACCTTATTCTCCAGGGATTTGATACTAGGTAACAGAACTTAATTCATTCCTGACTTTGTCTTTTTCCACACCATTGATTTTTCCCTGCGGTTCTAATCGAGTTTAGGCTCTCTTCTGTTCATTTGTTTCTTGTTGGTTCATCAGTAACACTGATGATATTATGTAGTCTCATCTCGGTGAATCGTATGCTTACTGGTGACTTATTGTTGCTGAAATAGCTGAGGAATTTGCAGAAAACTAAAAGGGAAAATGTGGCACCTTTCACTCTCCTGGCTTCTGCAAGCTACTTCTTTGGCCTTGAGTCTAACCCAGTTTTTCTTAGGGAAACCTCAGTAATTCTTGAATCTTTCCTTCCTCACATTATAAATATAAAAGAAAATAAGGTGATCATTTTTTTTCAATGTCCCAGAAGGTGGCTACTGGGATGCAGTGTCTATTTTGCCCTACTGTCATGAATAGGTCACTTCAATATTTATCTCCTTGCCTACTGTAATTTCATAGCCATGATGCTCATAACCTTTCCAAGAGCTACTGAGCACCTGAATTAGCCAAAATACTAAAATTAATAGCAACGGTATGTATTTCCAGTGTGCTAAAGCCCTGTGCTAAGCTAATCTATAGATACAGGTGAACAGATTGGACACAGTCCCCAATCCACAAGGGGCCCTCAGGTAAGGCATTTTTATCCCCATTCTACAGAAAAGGAAACTGAGGCTCATTAAAGTTAAGTAAATTTCTGGTGGCCACCTAGCAGGTCAATAGCATAGCTGGGTCTCCAAGCTATTTTCAGGAGGCCCAGTTGCCAGTTTTTCCCTGAATCTAAGACCTAACAAATCTCCCAGGGCTAATCTGTTAGACAACTGCTAGAACTTGGAAGAACTGCTAGAAATCATAGTGACCTCTAGACTGTAAGCTCATTGTTGGCAGGGAATGTGTTTGCTATATTGTATACTTCCAAGTGATTAATAGAGTACTCCTTACATACTAAATGTTCAATAAATATGACTGATTGATTGATTGATCTAAGCCACTATCTGAAAAAAACACCTCTGAACTTTCTGTCCCTTCTTATTTTTCCAACTGTCTCTTGCTGACTGAATGGAAGAGATAATTGCTTCTTTCTTGCGTGCACGACAGACACCCTCAAAGCAAAAAAGATCACAGAACCTTCTAGACTGTGAGCCCGTTGTTGTGGAGGGATTGTCTTTATTTGTTGTTGAATTGTACTTTCCAAACGCTTAGTACAGTGATCTGCACACAGTAAGTGCTCGATAAATACAAGTGAATGAATGAATGACTGAACTGGGTACTGATTTTAGAAAAGGAGAAAAAGTACAATGAACAGTAATGGGGTAGGATTAGGGCTATTATGTGGTGTGTCAGTAGCCGGTGAAGGCCCTGAATCAGAAACCGTGTCCATCCTAGAAGTGTGAAGTAAAAGTTTGAGCAATTATCAAGTTCATCTGATCATGTCAAATGACTCAGTAATGGGTCGTTCCAAATGTCTGATTTGCAACAGACTTGTCTGCATAATAGCCCCATCTATCTCTGCACAGTCACTCACTGAGACAACCTGAAGTAAAATGCACAGTGCTATGAGGGAAAAAAAAAGAATGAACAACAATTTCTGGTATATGTACGCTGGCCCAAACATGATACCACTTTGGTTTCCAACTCCTAGGGGGTGATGGTGTCTGGCCACCCCACAGGTTTTCAACTGCAAGAGTGAGGCTGTTGCTTTTGTCCCAAAAGATTCGGGCTGAATTTCCAGTCTCACTCAACCCAGGTCTCTGACAAGACTAGAGGCTTCCAAGTAAAGCTGAAAAGACTGTACATTGAGTCCTTCTGACCCATTAGCTCTTTGAAGTTTCCTGGTCATTCTCAATTCCTATGTTATTCACTTAAACCAAGTGCTCTGCTCCATTTTTCATCTCCCTTTACTCACCAAGATTGCCTGTATCATAAAGTGAAATCCACATGGTCCAAGTGGCAGATCTCCCACTCTGCCATCCCAAACAATCGTTCAACAAAATATGGTGAAACAAACCCCAGAAACTTTTCTGACTATGGTTAGCTAAAAAAAAATACTGTGGTCAACACTCTCCCCAAGTGGAAAAACCTGCTTAGACCCTGATCACAGGTACCATGATTTATACAAAGGAGCTGAAATGAGAAAGGTATCTTCTCACTGGGAGGGTAGCCCGCCCACATCATTAAACGGATCTCTGCAGATGGTAGTGAAATTGGTCACACTGGGAGTGTCAACAGTGGACCACCTTGCTACCTTGAACCCCAAGGAAAATGTTTCATTATGTATGATCTCAGGGATTGGTTTTAAAGAAGGGAAGGAGTGTTGCTTAGTGGATGGAGAACAGGCTCAGGAGTCAGAAGGACCTGGGTTCTATTCCCAGTTCCGCCATTTGTCTGCTGTGTGACCTTGCACAAGGCATTTTACTTGTCTCTGCCTCAGTTACCTCCTCAGTATAATGGGTTTTAAAACTGTGAGACCCATGAGTCATGGACTGTGTCCAACATCATTAGCTTGAAGCTAGACCAGACCTTACACCATGTCTGGCACATAGTAAGTGCTTGATAAATACTATTAAAAAACAGTTAATATCTTGATAGTAGTATTAATCATCATAATAATGACAATAATCATGTTTTAGTGATTACTATATATATAATACAGTCAGATGAGACCATCCACACCCCACTTGGGGATCACAGTCTAAACAAGAGGGGGATCACAGTTTAAAGTATTAGAGTGAGAATAAGTATTTAAGATCCATTTTGATGATCAAACTGAGGCACAGCAAAGTTAAATGACTTACTCAAGGTTACTCAGCAGGCAAGTTCAATCAGGTTGGGTTTGATTGAACTTTCAAGCATTTAACACTTCCAGTATCAGCATCCTGGACATATAGACCTTGAGGGTTCTTAAAATTATGCTTAGTTTAATTATTCATATATTTTAATTAATCTCTTATTTCTAGGCAATTCCTCACCCTTATATATTCACAGTAAAATGAGAGCAACCTGATTTGACCAACCTTTTTATTTCCTCATACACTAGGAAATCAATGTTCTTATTGAGATAGATAGAAGTAGGTATTAGTGTCCCTATTTCACACCTAAGGCAACTGACTCACAGAGAGGTCAAGTGACTTATCCAAGATCACACAGCAAGTCAGTGGCAAAGCCAGGATGAGAACCCAGGTATCTGCTATTTCTTTTTACTTTAAAATGGATGCTATTCCTTTTATAAATGCATTAGGATAAGATTTGTGGAATCAGGGAGTGCTTGTCTTTCACGATTGGCAGAGTAGCTGGATGTTTAGTGTAATTGCACAAAATCAATGGAGACAGTACTCTTACCGCAGAACCATCACTAAAATGAATGCACATTTTTTTTTAGTTACTATTTTAATCATCTTTAACCCCTGGCTTTATTCTCTTTCAGAGTTTCCCTTTTCTAGAATAGAGACATATAAAAAAAAATACAACTTGATGCCTGTTGAAAAAGTGCCCGTCAATTATGGCTAGTAGCCAGCAAAACTGGAAAGACCCATTTACTCTCGATTATTTTAAAAACAATTAAGTGACTGCATGACAGCCACTTTCCAAAGTCATGTGTTCTTATATATCAAGAGGTTTTTCTTCAAGAATTATATGGCTTTTGCTAATTTGCTACCTCAATTTGATTAAATGACTCATTTAACATTATTACCTCATGAGAATTGGCTGAAATACCAAGATGGAAACCTTGGTGACCTGATAAATGGCAATTCAACATTTTTATATTTTATTGGAACGGAAAACAATATTCATCATTTAGTTCTTTGTCATGAAGCATGTCTACTTTATTTGGACAAGGACCTCGATATATGCGTTTCATTTTAAAAGGAATAGGTCTCCCTGAATAATGCTCTTTCATGGAGAGTGTACAGTGCTTAATTTTTCTGAAATTTTGCAGGTATTCAGTTTTGGCTTGCCGGAAATTGGAAATTCATAATCCTCACACTGCTGAACTGAATTGTACACAGCCCTGGAACCCCTGGGTCTAATTGTTCATAGCCCCGGCTCTTCTAAGCTTTCCATATATATATTTGTACATTCTGTAGATATTGCAAACATCTAACACTTCTGTTCCTGAATTGTACTTTCCAAGCGTTTAGTACTGTGTTCTGCACACAGTTAAGCACTCAATGAATACGATTGAATGAATGAATGAAATTCAACCATTCTCAACTATTAGGTTCCTCTTTCAAATAAGCTTTAAATTAATCTACTATGAGAGTGTGAGGCAATGTAATGATTAGTGTCAATAAAAATAACTGTGATACTTGCTAAGCACTTATTAAGTGTTATGCATTGTGCACTGTGCATCCTATGTAGGAATTACGGTCTAAGTTGGGGAGGGAGAACAGAAATTTATTTCCCACAGAGACCCAAGTGACTTGCCCAAGGGTGAACGGGGGCAAATCAGGAAGCCTTGTTTAGAATCTATGTCTCCTGACCCTTAGGTCCATGTTCTTTCCATTATATGAACACTGTTTCTCTACTGGCATCAATCTTAAAATCACTGTGATATATTCAATGGCAGTACAAATTCAACTTGTAAAATTATATCAATCCCTTAAATGTTTGCACCTCTTCCACTGGGGTAAACAGAGAACATTCTGTCATTTCCTTTAAGGCTGGATAAAAGAGAGGACAGAATAGAGCAGGGTTCACAGAACTGTGGCTGCCCAGGACATCAGATGGTTATTTCACAGACACTTTTGCACTTCCGTAACTCGATGTAATCTAACTTGGAACTCCAGAAGGAAGCCAGTAGTGGTTGTTGCTGAGGCCCACATGGGGAAGTACTTCACAAACAATGTGGCAATAGGTTTATAAAAATAGAGGGAGTTACTTGGCCACTCCAGCCATTGTGGTAAGAACCTATTGAGGATGGGATTGCTCTTCCTGGACAGAAATTTCAAAAATACCTGGAACCCCAAAACTGCAAGTTTTGAACATACGGTGGTGTCAGTGGATGAACTTTTTCAGATCAAAGTATGGAATAAATTGTCAATCGGGCCTTCAGTCATTACGCCCTCTTTATACACATGGGTAGAAATTCACTATCTTCAGAATCATCATCAAATATAATGAAGATAGAGAGAAAGAAGAGGAGAGAGACAGAGAGAGATAACACCATTCCATCAGAAATCACATTCAGGAGGAACAAACCAAGTGGCATTTGTGAATAGAAGAAATATTCCTTTTTTGTGTCCATCTTCGTTTTAAGTGATTCTAGAGGGTTAAATAATATGCTATTACACAAATTTACTTACTCTTAAATCGTTGAGTGTTTCTAATTCCTACTCCTAATTGTATTCACTATGAAACTCTCTAAATGGCAATGATCTATAAAAATGTTCTACTTGAGATGCTTTCTTTTCCAACATGAGGTGAAAGCAAATTGCTGGAAGCATAATTTCTTTAAATCCTATTTTGGGTTAAACTTACTTTGCAACAGCTTCCAATTATGTCAAACTTATTTGAATGTTTAAAGCACCTTGAGATATTGGATACACAAGGCAAACTGCATGATGAACAACCACAATAACAAAAAACAACACCAACTGAAAGAAGCATGTTAGAAGACACCAAATGGTGCTCACTGTTTCATGTTCTCAAATTAATTTCTTGAAGATTTGTAATTGTTGAGCAGTTGTGAAAATGTGTTTCCAACCAGTGATGGGTGAAAGGTGAGGCATTACATTCTACATTTCTCTAACCAATCAATTTATCCATCGGTGATATTTATTGAGGACCTCTTCAGTTCAGAATGCTTGGAAGAGTATAGGAGAAACCAGTCACACATTTCCTGGCTATCAAGGGGCTTACAGCCTAATGGGGGAGACACCTCACTCTCAGCTTCAAAGCTCTCCATCACCTCCCTCCTAACTCACCTCCCTTCTCTCCTACAGCCCAGTCCGCACCCTCTGCTCCTCTGCCACTAACCTGCTCATTGTGCCTTGTTCTCGCCTGTCCCTCCATCGACCCCAGCCCACGTCCTTCCCCTGGCCCGGAATGCCCTCCCTCCATATATCTACAAAACTAGTTCTCTTCCTCCCTTCAAAACCCTACTGAGAGCTCCCTCCCCCAGGAGGCCTTCCCAGACTGAGCCCCCTTTTTCCTTTCCTCCTCCCCTCTCCATCACCCCCCCACCCTAGAGCACTTGTATATATTTGCACATATTTATTACTCTATTTATTTACTTGTACATATTTACTACTCTATTTATTCTATTAATGATGTGCATATAGCTATAGTTCTATTTATTCTGATGGTTTTGATACCTGTCTACATGTTTTGTTTTGATGTCTGTCTCCCCCTTCTAGACTGTAAGCCTGTTGTTGGGTAGGGACCGTCTCTATATGTTGCCAGCTCATACTTCCCAAGCGTGTAGTACAGTGCTCTGCACAAAGTAAGCGTTCAATAAATACGATTGAATGAATGAATGTTGCTGACTTGTGCTTTCCAAGTGCTTAGTACAGTGCTCTGCACACAGTAAGAGCTCAGTAAATACGATTGAATAAATGAATGACAGGCAAACAGACATGAATGATTTACAGATAGTGAAAACAAAAGGAAGAACAAAGATGAAGCAGGAATGTTGAAACATAAAAGGATAAAATATAGGAACAATAACTAAACTTAGAGGTAAATTTGTAAAAACAAACGAAAATATTTATATGTGGATGTGAGCCCACTGTTGGGTAGGGACTTTCTCTATATGTTGCCAACTTTCACTTCCCAAGCGCTTAGTACAGTGCTCTGCACACAGTAAGCGCTCAATAAATACAATTGATTGATTGATTGATTGATTGAATATTGTTGATAGAGTTAAATTAAGATTGCTCCTTGAGGGATATTTCCCATATATTCTCCCAAGGTAGCTGGATTCACAGATCCTTTCATTTTAGAAAAAAAAGACTGCAGTACAACTCACTCTGATTGTCAGCCTTGGATTTGTCAATATTTAGTGAGGATGGAAAATGGGTCACCATTCCCAGATGATGACCTATCATCAGGACTGTGAACCTGTTATTGGGTATGGACCATCTCTATATGTTGCCGACTTGTACTTCACAAGCACTTAGTACAGTGCTCTGCACACAGTAAGCGCTCAATAAATACAATTAAATGAATGAATGAATCAGGAATTTTCCTGTAATATTCATTTCTATAGAGTCTGGTTAGTCAAGAAATACATCAAAGATTAACATTAGGAAGACTTGCTATGAAGAGCCTGGAAAAAGTCATTATATGTGCCGATGTAGCAATTGCCACAAAAATATAAATTGTCAATTCTATTGTGTTTCCAGTGACAATGTATGGATCTGAAAGCTGGACAGTGAAGTAAGAGGATAGAAAGAACATCAATTCTTCAGAAATGTGGTGTTGAAGAAGGATTTTGCGAATAACATGTACTGTCCGAAAAATGAACAAATGGATTTTAGAGCAAATTAAGCCAAAGCATTCTTTGGAAGACCAAATATCTTGACTTAGATTAGCATATTTTAGACACGTAATCAAGAGGACTAATTCTCTGGAGAAGACACTAATGTGAAGAATATTCCAAGGAAAATGAGGAAGAGGCTGACCAGCAGCTAGATGGATAGAAATCATAAGAAAGATACTGGTAAAACCATTAGAAAGGTTGTGGATTATAGCTGAGGATAGGATGATCTTGGGAAAGTACATCCATGGAGTTGCTATGAATTGGAAATGACTCGATGACACATAATAATAATGATAATAATAATAATAATAATGATATAGTCTGGTTCATCTCAACGCTGCCCCATTGAGTTGTTGGACATAACCTAGGACTAAACATCATTCATTCTTCATCTTCTTGCCTCATCCCTTGCTCCAATCCTAGAATTAAAAGGGTCTGGGGTGATTGATTGCCTTGAAGTCTATTTATGTACCAGCTGGGATAGGAGAGAACAAGATTGAGGTGGGAGAGGACAAAGTCTTAAATGTTGTCTCATTTTCTCACCTTGAATGATTTTTATTTAAATTGGGGAGGACCAGTGAGGAGCTATTTGTTGATTAATTCTTACGGATTTAACTGTTCATATTTTTTCCATTTGTTGATTTCTAACAAGGGGTATTTGATATTCTGATTCTAGTCTCATTATTGTCTGTCTCTGTCTTCAACTCATTTAGACTTTGAGAGCTCAAGAGCCAGAGGTAGACAGTTTCTTAACTGAATTTCATAAAATTCCCCAAACATTTAGCATATTGTACATGCATAACAAATGTTATTTGTAGTTCCATTATTAATACTGCTCTTACCTTAGCCTAATTGGTTCCATTAAAAATAGAGTGTTAGGTAAAAGAGTGGTAAATAAAGTACAATTTCCCATATAAAATTAAATAAACTGCATTATTGCAATTCTAAGGCTAGAAACTGAACGTAAAAAGTTTTAACAGTGACAAAATAGACAATTTAGCTACTTGATAGAGCAATAATTTGTGTGTCACCAATGAAAGATTTTGAATTAAAGCTTGTTTATATATAAATAAAAAGTTTTAAAGACTTATCTACCATGTTCTAGATAGCAAAAATTTCATCTTGTGCTAATAGACAAGATGTCTGTGTCAACACATCTCCCTTGTCCATTCTAAATTGTTCTATAATCTATAAGTGAAGATGGGTTGAATCACTCTATTCAAGTTTGTCAAAATACTTTTAGAGGACAGGGCTGCTTAAGTTAAGGTAAACTTCAGCACCTAATGTCACTAAGAGAAAGTGACTTTAAGTGTCTCAAAGTCCCTAAGTCTTGTCAATAATGCCAACAGTAAAATGCATAAGTGCTTTCGGGAATGAGCGTTAAAATAGGGTATTGCTTAATAACACATCAAAATGATGACCATATATTATTGACATGTACGCAATCTGTTTTTATATTTGCTAACATACTGCAAAAATATTATGTATTCACCTGCTGCTTTCTTCATTACATTTTAGACATCAGCTAATGAAAAGGTCAGCTTTACATCTTTTACTTCTCCTGTGCAATCTCTAGGAATTTAACGTGGGTGTCTGCCCATACTAGACCCTCAAAAATACAGTTGACACTAATGAAGTTATGGTCCATAAATTGCCCTGCATTATTGAAAATTTCTGTCTGATAATTTCATACTTGCTAATATCTTGGTGAAAGATGTGAGTTTATGTTTGGGAATGACATATTGCCCATCGTGGATTTTGGTCTAATATATGAGGCAATAGCTTCAACAAGTATTTTTCTGCCAGCACCCAGAAAACCAACAGTGGTTGAATGTGGACTATGACAGGAGCCTCCAGCTTGGACAATGTTTAGCATAGTGTCCTCTAGACTGTTAGCTCCTTGGTGGACAGGGAACATGCCTATCAACTCTGTTCACTCCCAAGAACTTAGTACAGTGCTCTACACACTTAAGTACTTAACAAATATCATTGATTGATTGATTTCCATGCAACCTTGAGCTATCAATGTTTACTGTTTACAAAAACTGATAATTAAGTCAAATGGAGAATGGGTGAACATTGGGAAGGGCATTGCATCAGAATTTCACAAAAGAAAGAAAGGAGCGTCATCTATGCATTGCTATTCATAGTTACTTGTAGAAAAAGGATCAGAAAATTAGTGTTTGCATTTATGCACTTCAATGGTTTTCAAAAGACCAGAGGATGTGCAAGTCAAAACAGAAATGACAGGTATTCCCAACTAAGGTCTGCACTCAAGTTTTAAAGCTTTCTGAATTGTAAATGTTTCAGAAAGATATCAAGATTTTTCCCCAAACCAGCATTTGCCATTAAAAAGAAGGTCAATTAAATGTGATTTAGTGATTATGGCTACATATAGTAAACCTACCTAAGTTATTGCAGTTCTCTTGACGGGAGCTTTCAGGTGTATGTTATCCCAACAAAGTCCCTCTTTAAAAGAAGACAGATTATCCAGCAAATAGCAACATGGGTTCTGGGGTGAAAGAGCATATTAGAACTTGGAGTTCATGCTGGAAGAGCTGAAGTGAGGTTAGAAGGTGTATGGGGGAGAGTGGACTGTGAGCCCACTGTTGGGTAGGGACTGTCTCTATATGTTGCCAATTTGTACTTCCCAAGCGCTTAGTACAGTGCTCTGCACATAGTAAGTGATCAATAAATACGATTGATGATGATGATGCTGAGGGGGGATTATAAATGTAAATTGGAGAAGGGAGCTCTTTTGGAAAATGGAAATAGGTGGTGGGGTGCCTGGAAGACAAATGAATGGAACTTGGCACACTGTGATGGCAGTTGGATAACTAAGGATTGGAGAGAAGAATGCTGGGAGACAATTCAAGATGGTCAGGTCTGCAATGCATCAAAAATAAATGTGAGTAGGGAGAGGCTGATCTATCTAGTCATGACCAGAGCTTGGACAGGGGTAATAGCTATTTGGGTAGAGAACAAGGAATGGATGCTGGAAATGTTGACAGAAGATGAGATTTTGTTCTATACATGTTGCTTGAGGTGCCTACAAGGCATACTATTGGCAATGTCTTGCAGATGAGATGAAATACAGGATCTATGAGAGTAGATTTAGGAGTTGTGACATAGAGTGGTCAGCTAAATCACGTATTTGGATGAGCTAACTGAGAGTGTGAAAATAGAACCTGGAGGGACAGCCACAGTTAGGGGATGACAAATGGAAGAGAGATTAAGAAATGAGAGTGAGAATGATTGAAAAATGAAAATGAGAATAACCTGTAACTCAAGTAAAAGGAAAACTAGATGAGGATAATGTCAGTAAAATCAATATCTGAAATGTTTCAAGGAGGAGCAGTGTGGCCAAATGAATGCAGCACAGAAATGGGAGTCAAATGGTTTCTAATCCAAGCTCTGAAACTTGTCTGCATTATGACCTTGGGCAAGTGTCACTTAACATCTCTTTGCCTGTTACCTCACCTGTAAAATGGGGATTAAGACTGTGAGCCCCATGTGGGACATGGATTGTGTCCAACCTGATTAGCTTGTATCTCCCCCAGCACTTAGTACAGTGCCTGGCACAGAGTAAACACTTAACAAATGCCATTAAAGTAGCAGACAATAATCACCAGTGTCAAAGACAACCAAGAGGTCAAAGGAAAAAAAAAATTCCAGAAAAAGTTTTCACTGCTGAGAAGATTATCCATCTTCCCCCTTACGTAACACAGTAGTAGTAATGGTATTTACAGATATTTACAGGTTGCAAAATGGGTTAGGGTGTCTGACTCATACTCAGGTATAGAATTACTGTGCAGAAATTCTCCCGCTCTGTGTAAAATCTAATACTCTTTCCACCAGAGTCTTTGACACAAAGGAAAACTTACTAGCGTGAGAACATTGAAATATAAGACAATAGCGTTGCCATTGGAGGGTCACATTCATCTTTCATTTGATCATATTTATTGAGCACTTTTACCGTGTGCAGAGCACTGTACTAAGAGCTTGGAAAGTAAACGACAGCAATGAAGAGAGACAATCCCTGCCCACAACGGGCTTACAGTCTAGAGGTGGGGGTAAACACACATCAATAAAAGTAAACAGGCATCAGTATAAATGAATAGAATTATAGCTATATACATATATACGTAAGTGCTGTGGGGTGGGGAGAGGTGGGGAAGATCAAAAGGAGCAACTCGAGGTGACACAGAAGGGAGGGGAAGCTGAGGAAAATGGGGCTTAGTCTGGGAAGGCCTCTTGGAGGAGGTGGGCCTTCAGTAGGGCTTTGAAGGGGGGAAGAGTGATTGTTTGGAGGATTTGAGGTGGGAGGGCGTTCCGGGACAGAGGTTCAAATGGTTCAACCAGTTCAGTAGGAACAGTACATTTCCAAAAGTAACAATGGGAAGAAGGTGATTTTTGGACAGTTAATATAGTAATGGACCATACAATATTTATAAAGATGCTCTTGCCAACCTCAATCTTTCATCCATGAATTTACCCAAACTACTCCTAAACCTACTGATAGTCTTGGCCTGCACAACTTCCTTTGGCTAACAGTCCCCCCATCCTCTCCATGAAAACCCTGCATGAAGAAGAGTTCCCATGCACTAATATTAAAAGAGGCATTTGTTACATGCTTACTCTGTGCCAAGCACTGGAGTAGGTACAAGATATTCGAACACATGGGGCTCCCAGTCTAAAGGGAAGGGAAACCAGATATCTAATCCCCATTTTACAGATAAGGAAATCAAGTCACAGGGAAGTTAAGTGACTTGCTCAAGGTTACCCAGCAGGCGGAGCTGGGATTAGAACCCGGACCCTCTGAATCCAAGACCAGGGCTCTTTCCACTAGGTCATGCTGCTCCTTACCCTTTATCATGACAACATTGCTCTTTTAAGCACTCGTGTCCATGGGGATTATTATTATTATTATTATTATTATTATTATTATTATTATGGCATTTGTTAAGCGCTTACTATGTGCAAAGCACTGTTCTAAGCGCTGGGGGAATACAAGGTGATCAAGTTGTCCCATGTGGGGCTCACAGTCTTCATCCCCATTTTACAGATGAGGTAACTGAGGCTCAGAGAAGTTAAGTGACTTGCCCAAGGTCACACAGCAGACATGTGGCAGAGCCGGGATTCAAACCCATGACCTCTGACTCCAAAGCCCGGGCTCTTTCCACTGAGCCACGCTGCTTCTCACTTAACTTCCCTGTGGCTTGATTTCCTCATCTGTAAAATGGGGATTAGATATCTGGTTTCTCTTCCCTTTAGACTGTGAGATTAAGACTGTGAGCCCCATGTGGGACAACCTGATGACCTTGTATCTACTCCAGTGCTTAGAGTAGTGCTTGGCACATCGTAAGCACTTAACAAATACCATTATCATTATTATTATTATTATCAGGATTTAAAATCAATCAATCAATCAATCGTATTTATTGAGCGCTTACTATGAGCAGAGCACTGTACTAAGCGCTTGGGAAGTACAACTTGGCAACACATAGAGACAGTCCCTACCCAACAGTGGGCTCACAGTCTAAAAATTCCCTTTGGCCTTATTAGTAAGATCCCCAAGAAGGATTGACAAGACCCTAGCTTTTATAATAACAATAATAATAATAATAATGACATTTCTTAAGCGCTTACTGTGTGCAAAGCACTGTTCTAAACACTGGGGAGGTTACACAGGGGTTGTCCCACAGGGGGCTCACAGTCTTAATCCCCATTTTACAGATGAGGGAACTGAGGCCCAGAGAAGTTAAGTGACTTGCTCAAAGTCACACAGCTGACAATTGGTGGAGCTGGGATTTGAACCCATGACCTCTGACTCCAAAGCCCACGCTCTTTCTACTGGGCCACGCTGTTATCCACCTTTCTATTTTTTTCGTCGATTCTGGAAATGCTTACTGAAAAATAAAGTCAGAGATAATACTAAAGCTTATTTTTCTGAGAACAATGGAGTGCGTTGGACACAACATTTGTTAGTATCAGAGGTTCTCAGCAAGAGACATCCATACCAGACAAGGAAGGGTAAAGAGGCATGCACAGCTTTTGATTTTCTAATGGTCTTAAATAAATAGACATGTAATGAACTGGAACTTTTTGCTTAGCATGTTGATTTGTTGCCTTTCGGACCAGATTTTCCGTTTTGTGGGCGAGAAGCTCACACTGTCAAAATAAGCACATTGTCCTCACCAAACAACCTTCTCTCAGATCCATCTGGAGATATTTGACTCATATATCCTAATATCAGTGGGAATTAAAAATTCATCCCACAGAGAAGAGCTTCAGTAAGATATAGAAAACATTTTGTTTTCTCACAATGGTTATTCCTTTGAATGTATGAGACTCCAGGAAGAAATGTTAAAGGGAGTATATGTTCAGTTTCCAGCTCTGAACCCTATATTCTGCAGGAGTTGGATTAATAATATTTTTAAAAGTCCATATTTAGCCAGCATCCTGCATCTTTTTTCAGTAATTAGGAAAAAAAATGAATGTTGAATAGCAAATCTAGTCTTTTGGTAATCAGAACAGGATTAGGGAGGAAAAAACAGCTGAACTGAAACATCGTGGGTGGACTGGGGGACTGGGTAATTCAAAAATACACATTTTTAATCCATATTTGCATGTATTAATAGGCTCTCACTGTCTGTAGCATCATGTTGGAAAACAAAAGCAGAAGTGGAGTGATCTGATGGAAAGAGCATGGGCCTGGTAATCAGGACAACTAGGTTCTAATCCTAAATCTGCCTTGCCTGCTCTAAGAACATGGGCAAATCATTTTACTTCTCTGTTCCTCAGTTTCCTCTCCTGTAAAATGAGGATTAAATACTTGTTTTCCCACCCTTTAGGATGGTGAACCCGTTCTGGGACCGGGACTGTACTTGATCTATGTATATTGTATTTACTGCAGTATAGTGGTTGGCACAGAGCAAATGTTTAACAAATGGTACTATAATCATTGTTATTCCTCTCACTACTATTCTTATTATTACTATTATTGCTACTATATAACTATTATTTACTGGATTTGCCAAGTGCATGATTTGGGCAAAGCATGTACTGAGTGCAGACTGAGCCCCCTCCTTCTTCTCCCCCTCATCCCCCTCCCCATCGCCCCTGCCTTACCTCCTTCCCCTCCCCACAGCACCCGGATATATGTATATATGTTTGTACATATTTATTACTCTATTTATTAATATGTTTTGTTTTGTTGTCTGTCTCCCCCTTCTAGACTGTGAGCCCGCTGTTGGGTAGGGACCGTCTCTGTATGTTGCCAACTTGGACTTCCCAAGCACTTAGTACAGTGCTCTGCACACAGTAAGCGCTCAATAAATACGATTGAATGAATGAATGAATGCTGGCTAAAGTCATTCAATCAATAGTATTCCCTGAGCTCTTACTTTGTGCAGAGCACTTTACTGAGCATTAAGAGCATAAGATTGGGAGTCAGAGGATGTTGGGGTTCTAATTCTAGCTCCTCCACTTGTTGCTGTGTGACCCTGGACAAGCTGCTTAACTTCTCTGTGCTTCAGTTACCTCATCTGTAAAATGGGGGTTAAAACTGTGAGCCCCATGTGGGACAACCTGACTACCTTGTATCTACCCCAGTACTTAGAACGGTGCTTGGCACACAGTAAATGCTTAACAAATGCCATAATTATTATTATTATTATTTAAACAATCCCTGACTTCAAGGAGCTTACAATTTAGTACGATACCATCTACCATCTAAAGTATGGGAATAATAATTCAGATCTAGTCTGCCCCACAGAAATTTAAAATTGAAAAAGAAGAGAGATTAGAAGACAAATACACAAAACAGAGAGAGAGATTTTAGAGAAAATTAGTGATAACTGGGAATTCAATAGTAACAATAGTAACTAGAGCAATAGTAGTACATTATTCATTGCTATTGGGAATAATCCTTGGGTTTCTAAAAAGTCCAGTCAGGAAGGTCCTTGTTCTATACAGATATTTTTTTCTTTTTCTTTTTCTTTCTCTCTCTTTCTCTCTCTCTCTCTCTCTCTCTTTCTCTCTTTTACACACTTTAGAAGATCTGTTTCTTCCGAGCTATGGTATTCATTCATTCAATCGTATTTATTGAGCACTTACTGTGTGCAGAGCACTGTACTAAGCACTTGGGAAGTACAAGTCAACAACATAGAGAGACGGTCCCTACCCAACAACGGGCTCACAGTCTAGAAGGGGGAAAGTGGTAGGAGGAATGGATAAGGAAGCTTTCTGACCGCAGACACCGTATGGTGTCCAGACTGTGAGCCCACTGTTGGGTAGGGACCGTCTCTATATGTTGCCAACTTGTACTTCCCAAGCGCTTAGTACAGTGCTCTGCACACAGTAAGTGCTCAATAAATACGATTGAATGAATGAATGAATATAGTCCCCTTACCCCCTGAAGCTCTGATAGAGGACTCTTCTGAACAATGAAAATCAAGGCAGCTCCTGCCTATCCCTATATAGATCAATTGTATTTATTGAGCACTGACTATGTGCAGAACGCTGCCCTAAGCACTTACATAAAATCAATCAATCAATTGTATTTACTGAACACTTACTGTGTGAAGAACGCTGGTAGAAAACGCTCGGGAGAGTACAATATAACGGAGTTGGTTGATACTTTCTCTGCCCACAATAAGCGTATAGTCTAGCAAAATAAAATAATAGCAACACTGTAGTAGTAACTGAACTTCCGATTCAATGCAAAATCCTTCCAATTCTTCCTGGGGCTGGGCTGTTTCTAGAAATAATCATCCTGTATTTCCAAGCTCATTTTCCTGGTGTGGAACTGAAGAGCAGACAGAATATTTTGATTCCAGATAGGTTTCAAGGGCTTCTGGGAAAGGAGTGCAGGAGATAATTGTTGAGAAAAGAAAAACAAGCTTAGCCTATATGAACAGGATTATTTCCCAAAATGACATTTTTTTTGTAGGAAATATCCATGCTGGATCTAGCCTTCAGAGAGCAACACAAACTTCTGAAGGGATTACCCTTGCAGACAAAGACTATATCTCTTTGGTCACAAATCACTAATTCTACCTCAGAACACACCCAAGAAAACCTGACTATAAACACAATTATCTGGCAGACAGCTTTAAACTTTCTCCATCACTCAGACTTACCCTATTATACCACTATTGTCTATCAAGTTCTTATAAAAGAAAGATGTCAACTAATTGATATTACTACCCATAAGGGAAAACACGAAATTTTGTTGAGCATATTTCCTTTATAAACATCATACATTCTTTCTGCTTCCTGTGGACTAACATAGTGGGAGCCAGTTTACTCTCACCAATAAAGGGTTTTTTTGCCCATAATGATCATGTACATATTTAGCTGTTTTCTCTAAACTATAAAACATCAAAAATGTAGAAAAAAAATCAAAGTAGATAAAAATAACTTGAACATAATCAGTTAAGAAACAAGAGCAGATATAAATGAAATAATGTTTCTGAGTGAAAGTGACAATAAGGAAAATCCTAGGCCAAAAGCACTTATATTTAAGGATTCAACCACACAAAGTAAATTAAAAAATCTGGGCTTTTAGGACTTAACTTTGCTGAGTTTATAAACTGTGGCAAAAAAAAAATGACGGCTCTAGGAGTCATTCCATTTGTTTTAAATTGCCAAGATTTTTTCCAATCTGTATTTTGTGTCATGCGGGCTTAGCCATGAAGAGGAGAAAATAACATTTCAGCTTTGTAAATTTCATTTGGTGTGGTTGAAGTGATCATTTGATTCAGAATAGCCCTTCCTGAGTAATTAGGGGCCGCATATCACTCCGTAAACCACAAGTTCCTACAGCTCTTACAGAACTCCAGACTGTCCTCATATTTTAGGATGTTCTTCTATTTTTATTTTTTCATTTTTTCTTGTGTTTCCATCGCCAACTCCCCGTCTGTCTTTAGTCTTATATTATGAGCCGCTTGGGAGCCATTTCTAATCCTTATTTGGCTATTTTTTCCAGCACTGTGTACAATGCTTTGTACACAGTAGGTGCTCTAATAATAAATACATTTGAATGAATGATGGTATCATGAAAGAAGAGGAGGATCAGAAGTTTTAGGTTGCCCTCCAGAGCTCCTAATGAAACATGTGTCTTGGGGAAATTTGCATAGGAAGTAGGAAAAGGCTAACAAAATTCAGTGGAGTAATCTTCCAGTGCAAGCTAACGGCATGCTAATTAATATAAGGCATAAAAGTATCACTAGCAGCTTTGGTAATTATTGATTTGCTATTGCAAATGGCAACCAGAGAATGGAAGCCATAATAGCATCAATACATTTCGGTAAAATGTAACCTAGGCCATAGAGTGGTTTGTGAACTAAATTGGAGAGGAAAATCAACTTGTTTAGCATTTTAAGTTTTTGTGAAGAGTTTTAGGTTTTACCACAACAGACTCAGATCCATAGTTTCAAATTCAATATTTGACGCGTTTTACATCTTCTCTAAATATTCACTAAATTGGAGAATCATTGACGTATTCATGCAAATGTGTAGTAAAGAGCAATCACTTGTATAAATCATGTAGTGTTCTCTTTTCTTCATTAACGTGACAGTTTCTTAGATTGTCATATTTATGGAATTATTCATTTCAGAAAACAGATGGATTTTTTTACAAGTTAGCAGATATTTGTTAAGACTGTGAGCCTGCTGTTGGGTAGGGACCATCTCTATACGTTGCCAACCTGTACTTCCCAAGAGCTTAGTACAGTACTCTGCACACAGTAAGCGCTCAATAAATACGATTGAATGAATGAATGAAAAATACTCTGAGATGGAATAACTGTAGCCGAAAATTTAGCGTAAGAAGTTCTTGAGGGTTTGACTGTTCCCGTCATTTGGCTCTGGCCGTGCAGCCTTCTTCCAAGAAAGAAGAAAAAAAACTAAGCAATAAAATGTACAATAGACAGTAAAGAAAGATGCTATCAGTATGACATTCACTTATTAATCAGCTCTTGAACAAAGACATGTGGAAACGGGTCTGCCCTAAACTCGTGCCATGAATTTTCAGGGGATTTGCCTCCCACCCATTCCACCATAAGACCAGATTTGTTCCAGAAAAACCTTCTGTGGATACGTAAAGCAACCGTCTGTTTCTCGTAAATCATAATTTGTATTCCTTATGTGTGAACAGAAGGTGTAGGTAAACAAACCAATTTATGGTGGTAGCTGGCTACTTCTTTCCTAAATTTGTAATAACCTCAATTTATTAGTATTATTTTGGCCTCACTCAGATCTAATAGTTCTGAGTTAGGTTAGTGTGTGAAAGCAAGTATTCAGGCATTTCATTTCACAAGATCTGATATCAGCCTAGCCAGTTTTAGTGCTTCAGGACTTAAAGGATAAGAGGTTCCTAAACACTGGGCAAACGAAGAGTCACTCAAACACGGTGACATATGCAACAAATTGCAAACACATCGGAGTGATAAAGAACAATCTGTCATTCACTGCTCTTTCCAGACAAACCCACACATGTGGATAGGGTTTTACTATCAGTAGGGTCATTTTTCACACAGGAAGAACTGCTCTCTCTTTTTCTCTCTCCAATCAATCCATGGTATTTATTGAGTTATTTATTAATGTTCAGAGTACTGGAATAATCGTTTGGGAGAGTACAATAATAATAATCATGATGGCACTTATTAAGCGCTTACTATGTGCAAAACACTGTCCTAAGCACTGGGGAGGTTACAAGGTGATCACATTGTCCCATGTGGGGCTCAATGTCTTCATCCCCTTTTTAGAGATGAGGTAACTGAGGCACAGAGAAGTAAAGTGACTTCTCCAAAGTCCCACAGCTGACAATTGGCAGAGTCAGGATTTGAACCCATGACCTCTGACTCCAAAGCCCGTGCTCTTTCCACTGAGCCACACTGCTTCTCAACAGGATTTGTTCTGCCAATTGTCTGCTGTGTGACTTTCGGCAACTCACTTCATCTCTCTGTGTCTGTTAACTCATCTGTAAAATGGGGATTGAGACTGTGAGCCCCATCTAGACTGTGAGCCCGTTGTTGGGTAGGGACTGTCTCTATATGTTGCCAACTTGTACTTCCCAAGCGCTTAGTACAGTGCTCTGCACACAGGTGCCTAATAAATACGATTGAATGAATGAATATGGGAAAGGGACTCCAACCTGATTAGCTTGACCTTAGCAAGCATGCACTCTCTCTCTCATTTTCCTTCCATTTCCGTGCACCTCATATCCCAAAAAGAGGCATACTTTCTCCCCAAGTTCACCCAATCCTTTAGATATACATCAGTTCATACCCTTGGAGACTCAGTGAGGGGATGAAAAGAGAAGGAAGAAAGGGAAAGAAAGAAGACTGATATCGTGACAGACCAGAGATTCCAATTACACTGTCCCTAATTATCCACTGCTCCATCCCCACAGAGTTAATAATAGTGGTATTTGTTAAGTACTACTATGTGTCAAGCACTGTACTAAGCACTAAGATAGATACACACTAATCAGGCTGGAGACAGCCCCTGTCCCACATGGGGCTCACAGTCTTAATCCCCATTTTACAGATGACATAACTTAGGCACAGAGAAGGGAAGTGACTTGCCCAAGGTTACATAGTAGAAAAGTGGCAGAGCTGGGTTTGGAAACCAGGTTTTTCTGACTCTCAGGCCCAGGATCTACCCATCAGACACCTTAGCTTCTCGTTGTTCACTGAAAGAAATATAAGACTAGTATGATTTGGATATGGAGGAAAATACAGCCTTTCCCAGAATGAGTAAATGAGTTCTGCGGTCTGGGGTATACCTCACAAAGACCCCTTAAACTAATTTTCATTTGTTCCGATTAACTCAAAGGTCATGGAACCAAAGTTCAAAGTGTAAGGCCCCTTGTTTTCCTTGAGTATTGTTGAGAGTTTATTATTTTGTTTGAGGGAGGTAAGCCAGCATGGTGTGTTTCTGAAAGGGACATGATGTTTGCATTAGATTTTCCTTTTGAACATGTACCCAGAGGCCTACCAGGAGGCCAAGTGTTCTGATTTCTTTATTTGTCTTTTGCCCATCAACATAGCTTGAGATCTATTTTTAAAAGGTTAAAGAGTAAAAAATATCCTCATTTGGGTTGAAAATGACAATATTTTTCAGGAGATTGGCAATAAGAAAATGACTTATTTAGCCTGTCTCCTCAACACAAAGAAAATTTTCTCCGTACCTTATGGTCATTACAAAACTATCTGCATCAACTTGTATTCAAGAACTATCCTAATACTAATCAATTAATTGTATTAACGTAGCACTTACTTTGTGCAGAGTACTGTACTACTAAGTGCTTGGGAAAGTACAATGCATTCATTCATTCAATCATATTTATTGAGCGCTTACTGTGTGCAGAGCACTGTACTAATCACTTGGGAAGTACACATCGGCAACATATAGAGACGGTCCCTACCCAACAATGGGCTCACAGTCTAGAAGGGGGAGACAGACAACAAAACAAGTAGACAAGTAGAGATGGTCCCTCCCACAAAAGGAACTCATAGTTTAGAGGGAGATTTGTTAAAATAAATTGTTGGTATGTACAGGTATTGCAGGGCTGAGTGTGGGATGAATTTCAAGTGCTTAAAGGTACAGATCTAAGTGCATAGGTAATTCAGAAGGTAGAGATCAGAAAGATCTCTTGGAGGAAGTATGATTTAATAACCTTTTAAGGCAGGAAGAATGGTGGTCTGGCTTACATGGAGGATGAGGGAATTCCAGGCTTGGGAAAGGGGTCAGTAGCAAAATAGATGAAATCAGGGCACAGTGAGTAAGTTGGCACTGGAGGAGTGAAATATGTGGTTTGGGCTGTAGGAGGAGTTCAGTGGGGTAAGGTAAGGTAGTGGGTGGGGGGAATTGATTGAGTACTCTAAAGCTAATGTAAAGGAGTTTCTGTTTGATGCAGAGATGGACGGGTAACCTCCGGAGGTTCTTAAATAATGGAAACACAGGGAATGAATGTGTTTTAGAAAAGCAATCTGGGCAGCAGAGTGAAATATGAACCGAAGTGGGTAGAGAGAGGAGGAAGGGAGGTCAGTGAGGAGGCTGATGTAATAATCAAGGAGGGACAGGGTTTGTGTTTGGATCAACATGGTAGCTGTTTGGATGGAGAGGAAAGTGCAGATCTTAGTAATTTTGGGAAGGTAGAACCAAAAGCACTTAGTGACGGACTGAAACTGAGGACTGAATGAATCGAGGGCAATGTCAGGGCTATGGCTTGAGAGATAGAGAGATGACACCAAATAATTTGGCCAAGAGGGCCTATTGTTGTTCAGGAGGGTCACATGTAGCCATTCAATTTGGTAAGCCCTTCCCTTCTGATTGGACCATCTGTACCAAGAGCTTTAGATTGCGGACTGCTGTTTCTCAGATGAGAACCAGCCACCAGAGACCAGTGTTAAAGTTGCCAAAATCTTAGAATGAGAGAGGGTAGAGTGTCTGACATCTCCCCAGTGCTGTGTGTGTGAAAATACTTTCCTGCTGGCTGGCCAGTAGGGATTCTGTCATCGGATAGTATGAACTGAATCAGTCTGCCCCAATAATAATGATATTGACAATAACAATAGTATTTGTAATATGTTAAACACTTACTATAAGCCAAGCACTGTACTAAATGCTAGAGTAGATGTACTATAAGCAGTTCCTTTCCCATATGGGGATCTTAATCTGAGGGGGAGGGAGAATAGGCACCTTATCCCTACTTTTACAGATGAGGAAATTGAGGTGCAGGTAACAAGTAAGTTAAGTGGCTTGTCATTTAGCAGGCTAGTGGTAGAGCTGTGATTAGAATCCAGGTAATAATAATGATAATGATGATAATAGTAATAATAACAATGATAATGATAAAGATATTTGTTAAGTATGTATTACAAGCTAGGCACTGCACTAAACACTGGGGTGGATACAAGGTAATAGAGTTAGACACAGTCCCTGTCCCACATGAGGCTCCCTGTCTCAATCCCCATTTTACAGATGAGGAAACTGAGGCACAGAGAAGTTAAGTGACTTGCCCAAGGTCACACAGGAGACAAGTGGCAGGGCTGGAATTAGCACCCAGGTCCTTCTAACTCCCAGGCCCATGCTCCATCCACTAGACCACACTGCTGCTTCTGACTTCCAAGCCCGTGTTCTTTCCACTAGGAGATGGTCCTTCTCAAGTGAAGGTGAGCACTGAGTCATGCCTGTGGAGTAACCTTAATGGCCTTAGAAGTGGCTGGGATAGTGACTAGAGAAATCTGGCCTGGATGCTTAAGTGAGGAGAGGCCATAGAAACAGTGGAAGTCTTTGCTTTGGAAAACTGACTGTGCCATAGAGACACCCTGTTATGGAGGGTGGAGAGGCAGTCAGAAGCTATCTGCATCCCCAGGCTGCACATCTCTTGCGCTTCTAACCCTGCTACTGAAGCTCTTCTGGGTTTAAACTCTTCTGGCCCTTAAAATTAAAGAGGTTAGCTGATGAAAAAAAGGCATCCTGCCCAGTAGAACTCCCTCCACAATTTGCGAGGTAAGCTGTATGGGAGAAGGAGTGTCTGATCCTTCAAAATCCAATAGTCTCTGATAGTTGGAGGTGCCACAGTGCAAGACGGATCCTGGTCATCTTTTCTTCTGCCACTGTTGAGACATGTCCTATCAATGCCTTTCACTCGAAGAAACTTGTAATTTGAGGTAATTATGGGTCAGAACTCCGTGACAGGTTGACACAGTACCCATTTTGGCGACTGAAAAAACAGCATGGAGACTTACGTGATCCGTTCTGGTTCTCTCCGCCTAGAGTAATCCCCATTACCAGGATCTTTAGCTCATCCATAATAGAAGAACTTGAATTATTGCACTGACTCAAAGTTAGAAATCATCTTTAAAAAATCCATATCAAGTCAGTACTAAGATAATAGACTTTATATAAATACAAATACATGGGTATTTATACATACAGAAAGCTAAGGACAAAGTGAGACACTGAATTAATGAAATATCCTCTGTTTTCTGGAAACATAGGCTCAAGTTTTACTTATGTCAGCTCCTTAGTGGATAATCATTGACATACTAAAAAAAAATCTTCTCTCCAATGGGCAATTAGTTCTGAGGAAATCTAGAAGACTGTTATGTCAGCTATTTCCGAGCAATGGAATTTGGTGAATTTAAAGAGTGAGGGAGGCGAAAAGGTTGCTCATTGCCCTTTCCCACTATGCACTGGCCCCATTTCCTCTGAAGTTATTGAGCAGACCACTTGGAAAAAAAGAATATTAGATTTAGATACAGACACCCTATGAACCCCAAGGCATAAAATATAATAATAATAGTAAATAATGATAATAACTGTGGTATTTGTTAAGAACTTACTATGTGATAAGCACCATATTAAGTGCTGGGGTAATAATGAGATGATCAGGGGAGACACAGTGCCATTGATTTAACGATTGCTCCATCATATAAATCAGCAAACGCCAGGCCTCATCCTGTTGACTGATGATTTTAAGCACAGTCCCACCTTGTGTAACCACTTAGAGAACCCTAGACCTTTCAAGGGGAAGGAAAAGACTTCTTTGCCTATTATATGAAGATTCAATCCCAATCATGGGTGACTGGAACATATGCCATGATTGGTTTTGTAGAGAGTTTGCTCCAACTAGGATAGAATGCTTATTGAGGAATGATCTGGACTTTAAAGTCTGATGTTGTAAAACCCAGCAGACCCTTTTTCTACAAGTTAAAGTGATGTTTCTTCCCCAAACACCACCTTGTTGATTTATTTTATGGGTGAAACAATAATTGTGATCTTCAAGAGTAAGCATGCACGTCTCAAAATGGTCCAAGCTACTGCTGCCATGGATAATGAATCCTCAAAGAACTCGGGATAAGTAGAATATTTGGAATGCAGTAAATAACACCGGTGGCTCTTGGGCTTGGAGTAGGCAATTCACATGGAAAAAAAACTCTGCCCACGGTGAATTTGAAGAGATCTTTCAGGAGAAAACCAAGGAGGTTTTTGACCTAGGGATACAACTTCATTTAGGAATGAATGATACCTAAGTGATAAAGATAAGATGATATCACTGGAATTATTTGGGAAATGCTTGCTGGAAGAAAACTTTGAAGGTAGGAAAGAATTTGTTCTGGCATTTAATTATATTATTCCTGCCAGTCATAATTGATTCTGGTAGTAATCACAAGAACTTTAGCTTATCAGAACATGACAATTCCATCCCTTTTTTTTTTATTTTGCTTTTTGACTGTTTCCATAAGAAGCCAAGACTTTCATTCTTCAAAGATTTCCAAAGAGATTTTGTGAGCTAAGAAAGTTCAAAGTTCAGATATTTGTAAATGAATTTAATCTTTAGGCTTTGTTAAGAACATGACACTAAATATTATATTTTGTTTCTGAATTTTGGATTCGCTTCTATCAAGATGGCCATAGATGCGCATTTTATTTGTTCTGGAGAAAAAGAATGATTTCTGAGATATCATATCCCAATTTGAAATTTATTTTCTTTGTTCCTGCACTATTAGTGTCCTGCAGGTTGGAGAATCAGGCTTATCATTTCCAATCTATAAAATCTTTAACTACAATGGTAATTGAGGCTATAAAAGTAAATGAGAAGATAGTCTACATAGATCAGCCCTCAAGAGACAAGACCTGCCGGTAAAACCACATACTTCACTTCAACTGGTCATTTCCAGCACTATGACTCAACCAATAGTGCTCGTAAACTCCATAAACCCCAGAGTTGCTTAAACGTCTCTAAATTAGCCTTGCAAATAGGTACCAAAAAGCATGTGGCCATCAGAACTTCTATTAGCCCTAACACGTTTATGAAAGAACTTACACCCTGGCCTCTCATCCCTACTCCTTTAAACTGCAATTTAGTAAGTGAATCATGCATTCTTCTTCAGTAGGGGAAAAAAACAGAGTTTGGTGGGCTATCCCAGCAAATTTTAGAAATATGTACCAATGGAGCAGAATTGGTACTATCCTGCCTTAATCTGCTTCAACTACTAGAGAAGCAGTGTGGCTCAGTGGAAAGAGTACGGGCTTTGGAGTCAGAGGTCATGGGTTCAAATCTCGGCTCGGCCAACTGTCAGATGTGTGACTGTGGGCAAGTCACTTAACTGCTCTGGGCCTCAGTTACCTCATCTGTAAAATGGGGATTAAGACTGTGAGCCCCCCTGGGACAACCTGATCACCTTGTAACCTCCCCAGCACTTAGAACAGTGCTTTGCACATACTAAGTGCTTAATAAATGCCATTATTATCATTATTATTATTATTATCGTTTTTACCTTTTTATATAATTTCAGCTGAGCATGCTCACTTTCAATTTTTTGACTTTGCCATTTAGACGAATAACATTCAGTACATAAATTATGGCCCACAACGTTCTGGAACTACAAGTTCATATATTTGAGAATACTGTGTGTCCTTAATCTCCAAAAAACCAAAAACATATTAGTCTCAGTCATCTAGCATGGATTAGTGGAAGAGATTTAAAACTGGCAATCAGGAGACCTGGCTTTGCTCCCAAAACTGCCACTTGCCTGTGGTATAATCAGAGGCTAGTCACTACTCTCAGTTTCTTCATCTGTAAAATGGGGTTTAAGTACCTGTTCACCTTCTTACTTAGCTTGTGAGCCCCATGTGGGACAAGAACTGTGTCCTACCTGATTATCTTGTATTTAACCCAATATTTAGCATAGTACTGGGCATTTAGAAAGCACTTAAAAATACCATTATGATGATGATGATGAAGATGATGACAATGATGAAAGAACAGGAATGTTGGGTTGTAATGCTTTCCCACAATCTGGGTTTAAAAATATTATAATTTGATTAATTTAGACAAAAATAGAAACTCCGGAGCAAATGAACTCAAAATCTCCCACCAATGAAAAGCATTAAAATTGTCAAATAGACCAAAACAATAGGTGATCTAAAGTAGGGGCCAGTAAGTATTTTGTGCAGAAGAGCCAAACAAAATGGAACTTTCATTAAGCTAGTGTGCAAAGAGCCAGACATTAAATATACATTAACATACTTCACTTCATTATGGTTGTGTAATGATGAAATCATAATAAAAATCATTTGAAGTTAATGACTGCACTTCCAAGGAAATTTTCTAATGGGACTAGCAGAGGGGGGAGAGGAAAAAGGGGATGAAGGAGACAAGGAAGAAGAAGAGGAAATAAAGAAGGGGCAGAGAGAGGACAGAGAGAGCACTTCATGCAGCACCACATGGGTTAGGGTCTGTGCTTTCCTACATAAGCAATAACCAACATTACGGGGTCACCCCAGTGAGCATTCAGGAAGGCAAACATCAGTGGGTTCCTACAAGCTTCCCTTTGCCCATTCGCCTACCCAAGTCACGGGTTTCAAATATCCTTATGTTCTTTTAAGACACCTTTGGACCATGGGCCTTGTCCAAAAGGAGAAATGATGAAGATGGGTATTTGTTAAGCACCCACTATGTGTCAAGTACTGTTCTAAGCATTGGGATAGATCTGAACTAATCAATCAATCAATCAATCGTATTTATTGAGCGCTTACTGTGTGCAGAGCACTGTACTAAGCGCTTGGGAAGTACAAGTTGGCAACATATAGAGACAGTCCCTACCCAACAGTGGGCTCACAGTCTAAAAGGGGGAGACAGAGAACAAAATTAAACATACTAACAAAATCAAATAAATAGAATAGATATGTATAAGTAAAATAAATAGAGTAATACATATGTACAAACATATATACATATATACAGGTGCTGTGGGGAAGGGAAGGAGGTAAGATGGGGGGATGGAGAGGGGGACGAGGGGGAGAGGAAGGTTAGACACAACATGTGTCCCACCTGGGACACACAGTCTTAATCCCCATTTTTTTGGATGAGGTAACTGAGGCCCAGAGAAGTGAAGTGACTTGCCCAAGGTCACACAGCAGACAGGTGGTGGAGCATAGATTAGAACCCAGGTTCTTCTGACACCCAGGCCCATGCTCTATCTACTAGGCTATGCTGTTGAAGCCCTGAGCTGAATATAAGATCTATAGTCCAGGCCTCCTGGCCCAAGAGGATTCACAATATAGGAACTACGGAGTTCAATTCTCCCAGTACCTGAGATTACACCCTGGAAGTATCATGGGAACACTTTGGGAGAAGCATTGGTAACTCCTTCAGATGCTTAAGGGAGTAGCACATTATTGCATGCTTGTGCCCAGGATCTCTAGGAGGGAATGGACCACCCAAAGTCATCATCTGATAAGACGTTTCCATAGGCACTGATTCACTATACGGGACTGTATTTTTAACTTCAGATGTTTTAACAGAATTTTAGGATCAACTTGAAGTGGCTAGAAATCTCCTAAATAATTTGGAGACCAGGGAATTCTTTCATTTGTTTAATTGTAAAGCCATAAGGAAGTCACTACATCCTACATCACTATTCATTGCGATAGTGATGATTATGTTCAAGAGCATCTGTTCACAACAGAAGTCGAATGATCCACTGTCATTCATTCATTCAATCATTTTTATTGAGCACTTACTGTGTGCAAAGCACTGTACTAAGCGCTTGGGAAGTACAAGTTGGCAACGTACAGAGACAGTCCCTACCCAACAGCGGGCTCACAGTCTAGAAGACTGTCACCAAGGCTTACCTTCCTTTCTAATGTGGGAAATGAAACCATATCAATGTTTTACCTTCAATAGTGACTAATGCATTGTTCCACGGGAGACTTTCAGCAAAAGGAAGCCATAATGACTGTGAGAAACTGGTGATTACTATTTTCAAAATAAATATTTTTTAGTGTCAGAAAATTGGCATGAACGTACAGTGAGAGGAACATTTCACACTGGGAATTGTTTTCCTCGCGCATTTCAAATTATACAGTGATTATTCTGCACATTAATGTTACTTTGAGAAGTGGAAGATTCCATTTATATGTAAAATGAATTGACCTATCTATCATTTCATTAAAAAAAAATCATTGCAACTTTGCAAGTTATTGGTCTTTGTTCACCACCTCTAAAAGCTTAATCTATTGATTAATCCATTTAGACACCTTTGAAATGTTTTCCATCTCTGGAGTCACGGTTGAAAATAATGAAAATGACACTGTAACAAACACTTTTCTAACATCAAAACTGCAAATGGATTGTCCAGAATTAGATCAGTCATATACTCAAAGCAATCAGATAGAACTGCTAAAATGACAGACCAGGAGCTCAGGCAATTTTGAAAACATCAATTCTTGAACACACTCTGCTCAGTTTGGCCTTTTAGCCGTGATTCCTTTGTATAATAATGATGTTAATTGAATGCTCATCGACTGAGGATCTGTACTGTTGTTGCTTTTTTAACCAAAGATACCGAGGTTCAAAAGATAATGGAAAACTGACCTGAAGTCACAGCACATTTCAGTGTGAGAACTGAACATTCTGGATGCGAGAGTGAATATGTTGTTCCAGAAATGTACATTGAATGATCTTTAATTCAAGACTATATTTTTTTCTTTACTGAAAACATAATGTTGACCTAAGAAAGGGTTTATGTTGTAATCTAAGGTCTTTCATTTAATGGACATTAAATAGTATCTACTTGCGGTCTGTGACTGTAGGTATTTTAATCTTATGTAAGACTCTTGCATTCCTTAAATTGAATGGCTCGTCAGAGGTTGTAAATGTATATCATCAGCCTCCTGAATTCCAATCTTCTTGTGTTTAGGTGTGTGTAAAGCTATATAATGCTACAGAACTCACTGATTAGCACATTTCCAAGAGGCTGCCATTCATCAGGTGTCTTTTTGAATGAGGCATTTGAAGGAAAGGTTATGTTTGCATAATTGCAGATGACACTCTCTATTTTGTTTCAAGACCCCAGTGCCATCTCTTTCCATTCATCCGTCTTTGACCATGTATCATGGTGACTGTTTCCACAGAGGCAGAATGTTTTTTAGTCTTCTTTTCTTTAATATCTCAGATTGGCAGACATGATTCTTCAACAATCCTTTCCAAGAAGGTACAATAGCAGTGGACTGTCTTTCCTCATGATTTACAATAATAATAATATGGTATTTGTTAAGAGTTTACTATGCGCCAGGGAAAAACACATGGTGTGATCACTTTTTCAGATCACTAACCCTAGCTCTGATCTTTTTGGTCTTATGTCATGTATATTTTTTATTTATGTATGCAGTCATGTTTCTTGCACATATTAGTATGCAGAAATGTTTACTTATTTCATCTAAAGTTGTGCTACCTCCAGCCACGCTACTTTCGAATAATTTTAGTCTTTCTTCCTTATGAGATTGTAACTCTTTGAGGCGGGGAACACCTGTTTGTTATGGATTAACTCTCCCAAGCACTTAGCACAGGACTTTAATAGGCACTCAAATACCATTCACTGCACTAGTGCAATTGTCTATGGCAGTGTCATCTTTGAGCAATTGATTGATTGACTGACTTCCTGAAGGAACGTTGTTATTGCTGACTGTGATTTCAAACGCAGTGAAATATACAAATCTCCTTTGGGTCCCATTTTGATCTAAACAAAGAAACCTTTGAGGATTCTTGCCAGTAGGTGATGATTTTCATTTATTCAAGTAGAAATAAGCCATCATCATTGTCAGATTCCCCTAGTGCCTTCATTAAATGTCTTAGGTAAAATAAGACTAGAACTGTGACCATTCAGAGTGCATATTCTAAAATGGAGGGACAACAGACATTTTATCCTCATTTTATAAATGAGGAAACTGATGCACAACCAAAGTAACACAGTGAGTAAGTGGTGAAACCCCTCTCAGGGCCGCACCTGGAGGATTTCCAGTCCTCTACCAGTCACGACTACAGGAGGAAGAGTCAAGCAGAAGCATATCCATTCCATTCCTAGCTTGGCCAGTGGCTAGTGAGTGGAAGGCAATCTGCTACAAGTCCAAACTCACCCGTGCTGGGCAGCAGCAGCATGGGAGAGAGTCAACGGCAGAGACTCGTTTGCTGCGCGGAAGGAGGCAGTGATAAACCTCTTCCATATTTTTACCAAGAAAACTCTATCAGACCAATTGCAGATGAAAGTGGGGAGTTCTGGAAGAGATGTGTCTATGGCATTGCTATGGGTCGGACATGACTCGATAGCACAGAACAACAGCAACAAAATGGTGAAACCAGAACTCTAATCTCATCTCCTGTATTTCCCAATAGCCCATGCTGTCTTTAGCCCAATAGCCCATGCTGAGAGAAGCAGCATGGCTCAGTGGAAAGAGCACGGGCTTTGGAGTCAGAGGTCATGGGTTCAAATTCCAGCTCCACCAATTGTCAGCTCTGTGACTTTGGGCAAGTCACTTCACTTCTCTGGGCCTCAGTTCCCTCATCTGTAAAATGGAGATTAAGACTGTGACCCCCCACCGTGGGACAACCTGATCACCTTGTAACCTCCCCAGCACTTAGAACAGTGCTTTGCACAAAGTAAGCACTTAATAAATGTCACCGTCATTATTATCTCACAAACATTATAGTACCCAAACAACAAACCAATATGAGCAGCAGGACATTATAGCTGAATGAGTCATTTTCAGATGACTCACTGTTCAGTCAAATCTGTCCGGAGTCCAGTAGTCACATTAACCACAGCATTACTTACATTCTCAAATTTTGGGATGTATAATGCACTGCTGCTTCTATCTCTCCTGGTCTTACTCCAGCAAGACAGTTGGTAATCCCAAGGATGATGTGTCTCAAGAGAATCAGTGGAGTGTCCGAGAAATAATTTGGGGAGTCTATTTCCCAGTTCTGTGCTCATATTAGACAACAGGTTTTTGAGGTACCAGAACAGCCTAGTTGACATGCTTTAACTTCTAACTCCCATTTCCATGTGCCAGAGATGACCTGCAGTTGTACATTTGTAATTATGGTATTCCCACTAGCGGTAAATCTTTCATCTTGGAAGCAGCATATTTCAACTAAATGAGCTTGGACCGACTAAAGGATATAGTTCATCCTATCCTCCATCAAATAAATAATTTTCTCAATTAACTAACAAGCTAAATAATTTAGTTATACATCATGACTCCATAAATAATGGAATAAACCCAACGAGTTAATGAATTATCATAAAACACTTTACAAATAAATAGTGTCATGTTCTGCATGTTTCAACTGATCGTCAGCATCAATGCTGTTTGGTTTTTTTATGCTTCCTCCTTCCTCCCCAGATGCAAGATTGTCCTGATGATTCTATTAAATTTTCCCTTTTTCTTTGAAATTATGGCAATGGCAAGTTTTATTTTGCTTCTTCCCATCCCCATTCACCCCAGGCAAAATAAGTAATTTTCTTAATTTATATAACCATGAATTGTTGCTCCTGAAAACACTCTTAAGAATTTAATTATTTTGGATTGAATGCCTCAAGCCTGTCGTTGTCCCCCTCTCTAATCTATCATTAAATGATATTTATATTTATTGAGTGCAGAATGCTGTAGCCCTCTTAGGATAACCCCTGGAGAGTTTTCAGTACCGTACCAGTCTTGACTATGGGAGGGAGAGCCAAGTACAGGCATACCCATTCCATTCCTAGCATGGTCAGTGGCTGGTCAGTGGAAAACAACATACCACAAGTCAAAATCATCTGTGCTGGGCAGCAGCAGCATGGGAGAGAGTTGAGAGCAGAGCCTCAAGTTTACCGAGTGGAAGAAGACAATGGTAAACCAATTCCATATTTATAGCAAGAAAACTCTGTGGATACAGTACCAGAACATTTGCAGATGGAGGCGAGGCATCCTGGGAGAGATGTGTCCAACTTGTACTTCCCAAGCACTTAGTACAGTGCTCTGCACACAGTAAGTGCTCAATAAATACAATTGAATGAATGAATGAATGTGTCCATGGAGACACTATGGGTTGGAAATACCTCGACAACATGAGACAAGACAAAACACTGAACTAAGAACTTGGTGCAGTAAGATAAAAATAGTAGGCATGATCTCTCCTCTCCAGGGGTTTACAGTCTTGTAGGGAATACAGGCTCTAAAGTACATTACAGATATCAGTATATTCCAGAGTATATGAGATATGTACAGGAGCTGTTAAGAGTTAAAGTGGTGCAAGAGTGCTGACATGAGTGTTGTGATATTAAATGGGGAGATTTAAAATTAATTGGGAAAGATCTCAGTGAACCAATCATATTTATTGAGCATTTACTGTGTGCAGACCATGGAAGCACTTGTAAGAGAACAATATAACAGAGTTGGTAGACACATCCTCAGTCCGAGAGACACTGTGATTGCAGAATGGCTTTGAACACGGGGATAGCTGAGGACTGTAAGATATGAAGTTGGAAGAAGTCCCAGTCAAGTGGAAAGCCATGGATAAAAAGGTCGCTAGTGGGCGAAAAGAGAACCAAGGAACGATGAATAGATTAGCTTTTGGGAGTATCCACAACCACAATTTCCAAACACCAAGTTTCATTTAATTGGCCATGGGCCACTTAATAATTGCTATTGCTTTTGAATTGCAATTCAATAATTGCTATTGAATAACTGGAACGGATTTTACGGGGACCTCAGAAAGGAGCAATAAAAGAGGACATCAACTGTAAATGCACTAATGAGTTATCCAGCTTAATGGCGTAATCATCTTAAAAATATCTCCTGACACCTACAGGCAAGGGGATCTAGTTCAGAAATATAAATTTATAAAGGATGAGGTGGGAAACAAAATGAAATATTCCCAGCTAGATCCCGTGATGGCTGACCATGAAAAGAGGAAGAACCTAATTCATTTCTCTCCCCTTAGTGAGCTGAACTGTTTAATACCTTGTACACCAACTGTCAATGTCCTGTGATGTGGAACAGTTTGGATCATTTCTGACATTTGGGAAAAAGAATGGATTGAATGACCTTGAAGACGAAAAATGATAGGGGAACTCGAGATTACTAAGCACACATTGTTTAGATGTTCACAGAATATTAACCACACTACCGAAGAATATAAACTAATATTTCTCAGCTGGTGATCTGTAACCAAATGCATATTTTTCAAAGTTTAACCAAGATTGATAGATGAAAAAATGGCTTGAGACACTTTCAAGAACAGACTAAAAACAAACGGGAAATAAGCTGGGAAAAGTATCATTGGACACCATTCACTTTTTCTTTTTATAAGTATTTGTTAGGCACTTACTATGTGCTATTCTGGCACCAGAGCAGATTGGATTCAGCCTATGTCTTACATGGGGCTCACCATCTTAATCCACATTTTATAAATGAGGTAACTGAGGCATAGAGAAGTTAACAGGCTTGCCCAAGGACATGTTTTGCCTGTCCAAAATAAATATGATTCAGTTATTTTTGAGTAAATCAATTCAAGACTGGAGTAAGGAGGAATCCAGATTAGAAGCTCTCTACTGGTATGTTTACATCTCCAGAAGCATTTTGAGGGTAACGGCCTGATTCTGGAACAATTTCCACCATAATTCTGGATTCTGGAGATTCAGCAAGCATCAACCAGATGGTAAATGGAGCCCCATCCAGGGTTATTTCTCAATTTCTGACCATTTTTATTCTGGTATTTAAAACTCACTGCAGAATATTTATTTCCTGGGGCAGCAAATATTTCAGAAATCCATCCAAATGTCTCATAAATACTATTCATTCTAGAATGAACAAAAAGGACTTTCCAAATTCAAAATGAGAATAATTGTAGAATAGTAATGATTAACTTCAACACAAGAATACCAACCCCGTTAACTTTCTAAGTAGAACATATTCATTCATTCAGTTGTATTTATTGAGAGCTTATTGTGTTCAGAGCACTTACTGTGTGCAGAGTACTGTATGCAGAGCCGAGAAACATAGCCATGGGCCGTTTAAATGAAGGATGAACAGACTGAGAATGTCTGTAATTTGGCATACCTATTTTCTTCAAAGCTCACATTGTAATTACTAAAAGGAGGAACAAAGGGATATTAATTATGAAATTGCATTCAGGCCAGAATATTTAAAATGGAGTAGAGGGTGAGACAGGCCCTGAATGACCACATTTATTTCACTGATGCTTCGTTACCCTAACTTGCATTATGAAACAGCAGAACCAATGAAGTAGAAATGGAATCTCTGATGCTATAGCTTATATCGCAGACATAGAAAAAACTAGGATGGCTGTGATGAAATTTAGAACTAAAAAGATACATTCTCAAGAGCAGAAATTTGAGAATCCTTTTAAATCAAAACAGGAAGAAAGTGCTAATTGTGTTTTGGAGACATTCAGATTTTTTAAAATGTTCATAAAACATAGAAAATACACCTGAGGGCTAAAATTCCAAAAAAAGGTCTTAAGTTTTGAAATGCATTAAATATGCCGCTATCAATCAATAGTATTTATTGAGTGCTTACTGTGTGCTGAGCACTTTACTAAGCATGAGACTACACAAAGATCTTATTAAAACATAATATGTCCAGTCTCAGTTCTAAATGCTGGAGTTGAATCATTTTGCAATGTGTACAATTGCAAATCTCATTTTATCATTAGAGGTTTGATTTACTTTTAAGAGTCAAGAAAATTCAGCACTCTCTTTTAATAAGAAAGAATTTCTCCACCCAGGCTATTTCTAGAACAGGGCTTTGACATATAACATTGACTATTTAGCTATCTCTGGATCAGACTGCTAGAGATGAATGGTTCTATTTAGAGCCACCTGTCTGCT
Source organism: Tachyglossus aculeatus (assembly GCF_015852505.1). Lineage (NCBI taxonomy): Eukaryota > Metazoa > Chordata > Mammalia > Monotremata > Tachyglossidae > Tachyglossus > Tachyglossus aculeatus. The sequence goes on from NC_052075.1 coordinate 13,083,926, forward strand.
GTGTGACCTTGGGTGAATTACTTAACTTCTCTATGCTTCAGTTCCCTCCTCTGTAAAATGGGGATTAAGACTGTAAGCCCCATACAGGACAGGACTGATTCCAACCTGATTAGCTTGTATCTACCCCCAGCACTTACTACATTGCCTAGCACTTAGTAAGCGCTCAACAAATACCATTTTTTAAAAAAAGGAAAACCTGAATTCGACAGCTACTTAAAAATTCAAAATCAAATGCGAACCTATTTTTAATATAAAGTTTAGTTCTTGGCCAACCGATAGGTGATTATTGGATTAGAATTCAGGTTACTGCCTTTCTCATTTCAATCCCCATTAGAAAAAGAAATTTGCAAAATGTTATTTGATCTGCTGCTTAGGAGATTAATAGATCTATGTAGATATGTAATAGATAAGTAAATATATATGAATATATCTATTAATCTCTTATATATGCATATATATGTCAATGGTATTTATTGAGGGCTTACTGTGTGCAGAGGATCTTACCAAGAGCTTGGAAAAGTACAATACAAGAGGCAGTAGACACATTCCACAGTGCTCTGCACACAGTAAGGGCTCAATAAATACAACTGAATGAATGAATTCCACAGCCCACAACAAACTCACAGTCTACAACTGATAGGTTAATTAAATGCTATGGATTTATCACTTGTAATTTAAAATAAGGTGTCAAGGTAATGTGAAAGTAAGGCTACCAATAACCTGTGTAGGATGTAGTATGAGAATAGCCCAATTTCTTCTGGAATTTTGATTCTTTCACCTCCTGCCCTTCGATACAAAAGGAAAAGGAAATGAAGAGTGTTGAGCAACTTCAAATGAAATTTCTGAAGCCTCTTAACAGTTTTGGTTATCCATTGTGAGAATTTTGTGTCTCAGAAATCTTCAGGATATTCAAAAGCATTCTCAGGTATCTTCTCACAGAATTTTCACTATCACTTCTAGTCTCCAGTGTCCCCAATTTACTCTTTTCCAGTTCTGTAAAGCGTAGAGATGAGGAGGAGGAATATTGACATTGAGGGGGATAAAAGAGGATTTAACCCTCCAATTTGTGTGGTTGGAGGAAAAATATTAACGAAGAGAGTAAGAGGAGAAAATTCAGCAATGAAGGTAGAGCAGTGAACCCAGTGGGGGACAACTTAGAATCATCATCATTATCAGTGAGATGTATTGAGGTCTTTCTTAGTGCAAGACACTGTACTGAGCACCAGAGGAAGTACAACAGAAGCAAAAGACATATTTGCTGTCTTCAAGGAGTTTACAATCAAATAGAATCAACCAAGGAAACAGCCAAGGCAAGTAGCCGTAGAAGTGGACCCAACCCCTATGAGGTAGTGGCTACAAGAAGCTCAATAGTGGAAGGAAGGAAAAATAGCAGCTTGGGGCTCAGATCAGGCCAAGGTGGGGTGAAGTCAGAGAGAGGGAAACAAAGAGCAGAGAAGAGAGAAGAGATCACATTTTGACCAAGACAAAATGTTTGGTATGGCATTGATTGTTCTGAAGCTATAGTACAAAGAAGTATGACGAAACTGTCACACAATTAAACAAAAACATCTTGCCTGTGATTTCTTGTGTTGCTTTAATTAAAATGGATGCATTTTTATATTTTAGTTGATGAAATTAATGCTATTTGCATTTAAGAGAATAAAAATTCAGAACCAAGCACTGATGCAGATCAAATGATTATCAAGCTAAGGCCAGGAAAAGAATTATTTGTATAGCCCGATCCCTAAGAGTCATTATTTTTTTCAGTGGTATTCATTAAAAACTTAACGAGTTAATCAGGTCAGATCAAGACCTTTTCCTACATGGAGCTCACAGACTAAGTAGGAGGGAGAACAGGTATTGAACCATGATTTTGCAGATAAAGAAACTTAGGCTCAGAGAAGCTAAATATTGGAGGCAAGATTAATAATTATGTCAATTGTTAAGCACTTTCTTTGTACCAGGACCTGTACTAAGCGCTGCAGTGGATAGTAGCAAATTGGGTTGGACACAGTCCCTATCCCATGTGAGACTCACAGTCTCAATCCCCACTTTACAGATGAGGAACTGGGTGCCAGAGAAGTGCAGTGACTTGCCCAGTGCACTTAGAACAGTGCTTGGCACTTAGTAAGTGCTTAACAAATACCATCAACATTATTATTATTATTGTAAAAATATACTTTAAAAATCTAATTATATATTTGTGCCTTTTTCTCATCATGCATTTCAAAGTTCTACGGGTCATCCTTACGGAGAAACTGACAAGCAGACAACTGAAAGTGCTTAGTACAGTGCTCTGCACACAGTAAGCATTCAATAAATACGATTGATTGATTGATTGATTGATTGAATGAAATAGCAGACAAGTGGCTGACGGAATTATTCATTCATTCATTCATTCAATCGTATTCATTCATTCATTCATTCGTATTTATTGAGCGCTTACTGTGTGCAGAGCACTGTATTAAGCGCTTGGGAAGTACAAGTTGGCAACATATAGAGACGGTTCCTACCCAACAGCGGGCTCACAGTCTAGAAGGGGGAGACAGAGAACAAAACCAAACATATTAACAAAATAAAATAAATAGAATAAATATGTACAAATAAAATAAATAAATGGAGTAATAAATACGTACAGACATATATACATATATACAGGTGCTGTGGGGAGGGATAGGAGGTAAGGCAGCGGGGTGGGGAGAGGGACGAGGGGGGAATTAGAATTTACAACATTTTGACGCCCAGGCCACTGCTCTACCTCCTTCCCCTCCCCACAGCACCTGTATATATGTATGTATGTTTGTATGTATTTATTACTCTATTTATGTATTTATTTTATTTGTACATATTTACTCTATTTTATTTTGTTAATATGTTTTGTTTTGTTCTCTGTCTCCCCCTTCTAGACTGTGAGCCCACTGTTGGGTAGGGACTGTCTCTATATGTTGCCAACTTGCACTTTCCAAGAGCTTAGTACAATGCTCTGCAAACAGTAAGCACTCAATAAATATGACTGAATGAATGAATGAATGAAAAGGATCTGCATTCTAATCCTGGTTCTGCCATTTGTCTGCTGTGTGATGCTGGGCAAGTCACTTAACTTTTTAGTGCCTCAGTTACCTCTTCTGTAAAATGGTAATTAAGACTGTGAGCCCCATGTAGGACAAGTAATGTGTCCAGCATTGTATCTACCTTAATGCTTATTACAGTTCCTGGCATATAGTTAGTGTTTAACAAATACCGTAAAAAAGAAAAACAAAAAGATAACCAAGCCAATGACTCAGAATGTCAATCACTCTGTTTCAAACTGCTTATCCAGCATCAAAAAATCAATAGATATAGGAAACCTAGACAGTACACTGCTTGCACTGCTTCAAGAAGCAGCGTGGCTCAGTGGAAAAAGCCTGGGCTTGGGAGTCTGAGGTCATGAGTTCTAATCCCAGCTCTGCCAGTTGTCTGCTGTGTGACTTCGGGCAAGCCACTTCACTTCTCTGTGCCCCAGAGTTCTCATCTGTAAAATGGGGATTAAGACTGTGAACCCCATGTGGGACAGCCTGATTACCTTGGATCTTCCCCAGTGCTTAGAACTGGGCTTGGCATATAGTAAGTGCTTAACAGATACAGTTATTATTATTATTATTGTTGTAAAAATATACTTACTTTAAAAATCTAATTATATCTTTGTGCCTTTTTCTCATCATGCATTTCAAAGTTCTATGGATCATCCTTAGGGAGAAACTGAATAAGGAATACCCAAATGTTGGAAGGTTAGATGAGTAATGGAGAGGGTAAATAAATTGGGCTGGCGATGTTCATCCCTGTGAAGTTTTTAAAATAATATTTTTACACAGTCTTAATATTATCATTTGCCTTTCAAATTACTGTACATGCTCAGTTAAATCATAAATTCCCCAATGGAGAGATTCATTGAATTCTTAAAAGCTTCACTACTTACCATCACATCTTTTGATTACTTACATCATACAGTCCCTTGATATGCTAAATCTTATACCTCCTCATTATTCTTCCAAGTATTTCCATCTTGAGATCACTGTGTCTAAAAAGATCTGAATCCTATAACCCCTGCTCCATGAGGTTCTGCCTTGACCAGCTCCATAAGTAAAAAGTTTCCCCTTTGGAAAATCATTTAATCTTGTTGTCTTCACTGTGCCTTCTGTAATGGCAAGGATAATAATTTTAATTTTTGATGTAACATGCAGACTGAATAGTTAAATATTTTCTAAATGTTGTCAAAATGTAAAAATGTGTGCAAGTCACCTAAGTAAAACTTCTGCTGCAGAAAAGTTAATTTACCTAGAAAAGTTCAAACAGGTGATCCCCTAGAAGGAGACTTTCCCCAGCAGAATAAGACATTTTATCACATTGAGCTGATAACAGAATTTTTACTCTGGAAAAGGATTAGGTCTTGGCAGTATGCAGACTACATAGATAAAATATTAACATTTCACAGAATAAATTTATCAATCAGTAACTGTGTCATGATGACTGAAGGTGCTTTAGCACTGTCCTTCTTGATAAAACATTTTCACGTGAACAAGGAACAATGCCATCCTATATTCCTTCCTTTCCAAAAGCCCAATTTTCTCCTGAGCACCTTGGTAACATCTCCTTGGGAGGTCATAAACACTGAAATATGCATTTCTATGTGATCAAAAACCCTGCATGCCAAAAAAGGAAAGGTGGATCTATTCTGGATTATTAAACACATGTACATACCCACTCATTTATACATATACATTATTAGAACACATAGTAAGCACTTAACAAATACCAACATTAGTATTATTATATAACTACATACGTATTTATGTAGCACCCACCGTGTATAGAGAACTGTGGGTTCCTTATGGGTGAGTGTTGTGGCTACCAACTCTGCTGAATGGTATTTTCACAAGCATCTATTACAGTGCCACTGCACAAAGTGGTAAATAATTACCATTTATTGATTGGCTGATTATACTTCTGTGTGTGTGTGTGTGTCTGTCTGTCTGTCTGCCTGACTTTTTTAGCCTTGGATTTGTGTGCATAAGTATATACTTGTATATATATATATATGTATATATATATATATATATATATATATATATACATATATATATGTAATTTGTTTGCAATAAAGGAAGGATATGTATAAATGAAATAAAGGAAGGAAAGGAAGGAAAACATATCATTGAACACTAAAAAATATACAAATAGCATTTAGAACACATTTTCAGAAGTTCTGACAAAGATTTAGTCCTGAATCCCAAAGCAGGCTACATGTTGAATTGATTGGCATGCTTAGTGACATCGCTCCAAATGTAATCAGAATGCTTTTTCAAAGACGTCTTGGTAGGTGTAAATGAAAATGATCCCATACAACTTCAGGGCCAAGGATCCAGTACTTTTTTGGATATTTACACATGTACACAAAGACATGTTAATCCTGGTTGGGAATGAACTATTTTACTTTATTTGCTACAGATATGATTAGAAACAAAAAGATGTTAATATTAAATCATCGCTATCCTCTTTGACTAATGATAAGTTCAGTCAATTTACAAAACCTTCATTTCGACCTGTAATATTTTAATTTTATGCCACCTTCTTTTGCCTCATAAAAACTAAAGCTCCCCTTTGGTTTATTTATTTGATCATACCAGGGCACCAGCAAAATCCATAAATGCTCATTTAACTTTGGCAAGGATATATGTCCATATTGTTGCATATATTGAGAAATGCTTTTATGCTTATCATTGACTAATCATGATATGCATTTCTTCCATTTCCTAGTATTTTGCCAAACACTCCATTTGACCAATGAGGGCACTTGTAACTGATGAACTGCAAGCGTATTCAATATATTTCTAGTAAAATCTTGGTCAGCAGAAAGCACCTATTAAAGAGCAAAAATGAACTTGACATAATGCTGAGGGCAATCTTTTCCAATCTTCAACCCTGATTGGCATAAATTCAGCCATAGGAAGACACTAATTACATAGATTTCCTAAACAGGGTCACCCTTTTTTAGAAGCTCACAACTACTTTATAAAATGAAGAATTTCTCCAAATAATCCAGAATGCCTTCATGTTGCTGGGAAATCTGATTTTATTAAAAAAAAACAAACTTATTTCAAATAGAAATGGGCATGCATCTTATTTTGAAAATTAAAGCATCAAGGCCAAGGGGAAGAAAATCTGATATAATTCTTCCAAAATTCTGATAACTATTCCAAATTGAAGTCCTTATTTCAAAAGAGTACATTTTGTCCTTCTTGTCTGTTAATGTAACTTTGTCAGCTCTTTTTCAAACTCAAAGATTCAGATTTTCTTTTATTTTTCACCATTGCCTTTCTTTTGAACTACCGCAAACATATCACATATCGGGCATTTACTTAGGTCTTTAATAACTCTTTCACTGTTATCATCTTATTATATCTATCATCTCAAAACCAGGCCTCTAGTTGGCTATAGTGTTTCTCTTAAGAATTCATTTTGGGGTCACACTGGAAGATAGAAAATTTTCAAAAGCATCTAAAAAACCAGTTTCAAATTAAATAAATTGCCATTAAGAAATTACAGCACCTGTTAACTTGATGAAAAGACATTCTAATTAACATGAGGGCTGCTATGAGTTCCGTAATGGGGCTTCATGGAACCTTGCCAATAAACTTCACTGTTATGAGAGTTTTTTGCTTGTTATGCCTTAAAATCCTATCATTCAAAGACTCAGTTACTAGTTGTCAGGTGTGTTGCAAATATACTTCTCAGAAATAAAAAAGGCAAACAAATTAATTAAGTGGTTTTCTGGTCATCGAAGACTATAAAATACAAAAAAAAGAGTTTTACATCATTTCAATCCTTCACTCAGTGGTAGCTCTGCATGTTTCGAAATTAAACTTTTTCAGTTGGTGAGATTTAAATTTAATACAATGGCTTGATATGCAGAGAGATAATGGGTAAAAATTAATGAGAGGTTATTTGTGAAAGCTAATCACTGGAGTTTTTCCAGGGTACATGTTTTACAAAGTCTATTGATTAGAAGATTGCATGCCGTATCTTTAGAGAAAGAAATTCAAAATGTGCCTCACCAATCGTAGCTTCCTTTTGGTTTCTAATTCATTGCCTCTGCTTTAGGCTCTATTCAGTGGTTTACTTATCTCTGCAAATATCTAAAACAATTCAGTAGTGCATCTGAAAATATAGGCATGTATGTGCAAACATATGTGTACATTTATTTCCCTTTTTACACCTACTCCTGACATTTTATAGAGTCAAACCTTTCAAGTCAACTTATTCAAATCAACATAATAAATCAATCACATTTATTGAGCATTCACTGTGTGCAGGGTACTGAACTAAGTGCTTGGGAGAATACAATATAAATGAGTGGGTAGCTATGTTCTCCATCCACAAGGAAAACACTTCACGAAAATCCTCCTTCTACCATTGCAAATGTTTCTCTGATAGATACTTACCTCAGGTGTCCTTGATTTTCCATCCCAGTTGGTGAAACCTGAAACCTACCTATGCATACGAGGGTGTCTGAGAAAACCCATATACCAACATTACTTTTTGGCTAGGTACCCTAATGAGTTTGATGCACAGAGGATGGTTTCTGTTTTCAAGTGAACCGACTGCTCTCGGGATTTTGCCAAAGTCTTTGATCAAGGAGAGTAACCCATCTCTCTCAATTGATCCAGGCTGCGATGTGCTCTCTTCTGTAGTGATCTCCCAAAAGTCCACTGACAGATAAAAATGAGAAAGGAGCTTAGGGCTCAGGATCCAGAAATGTCATAACCCATAACAACCATGGTATTTGAGTGCATAATGTGTGCAGAGTGCTGTACTGAACGCTTAAGAGAACAAAATACAAGAGAGTTGGAAGACATTTTCCCCTCCCACAAGAGCTTGAAGTCTAGAGAAGCTTGCAGTAAGGCATTAAAATGCAAGTATAATATTGAAGCTTGGGACTATCTTTGTGTGCATTCAGTGAAAATGGTAGTCAGTCACACTTACCCATGATTACTTTCTACCGCCACTTATGTATCTGTCCTTTCATCTGGTTGCTTCCCTTAGGGGGATTAATTTAATGGCAGTCTCCCCTGTTAAACTGTAAGCTCCTTGAGGGCAGGCATTGTATCTGCCAACTGTATTGTACTCTGTTAAGTGCTTAGCACAGTGTTCAACACATCACAAACATGCCGTACATACCATTGGTTGATTGATCGGTGGGATCATCTTTGAACCCAAAGTACTTAGTGTTCTCCTCTGTTTGTCTCTCTCGCTCTACACCACTGTGTTGTCGTATATTTTCTCATGCGTACATAAGCTTCTGCAAAACAGTTTCCACACTGTTTGAAGCATCACTAGATAGCACAGTGACCCATAATATGCAAGGTGCTGGCAGCAGTTCGGAACCTTCAAGAATTCTTACAGGCCTCCGAAGGTTAACTCACATCCTAAAATCTTGAAGCCCTGCATGGAAACCCTTCACAGATAACTTCCTGGGTGCCTGAATGATTCATAGACTTCCCATTCTCATTCATTCTCTCTCTCCCTTGCTCACTCTCTCTCTCTCTCATTTATTTTTTTAAATCATTTAAAAATAATTTCTTCAGTTCTTGTCAAGTCAATTAATATGGCTGTGGTCTGCCATATTTAACCTCCTGAAGCATGCTGCTCCTTTTTTCCTGAAGTGTTCTAAGGATGTGTGGGTAAATAATGGATGACAAAATCAGCACAGTACATATTTTATGCCTTATAGGCATTGATAGAATGTATTGATCAGTGGAAGAGCCCAGAGATACCCCTCTGACTTTTAAAAACAACTGGTGGTGCTGATGTAGCCATTATTACTACAAAGACAAATTCTGCCAACAGATGGGCCCTGGCGGGTCTTCCTGTCTTCGGGGCAGGATTTTGAGGAAGAGGAATGAAACCAGGGCTGGTAGTGAGGGGCGGGGAGATGTAGAAATGATTCCTTTTAGACTACAAGTGATGTAGGTCACACACCACAAATCACAAAATTTGCTGCAGCCTCAGCCCATAGATAGAGTTAGAAGCAGGCAGGTTAGAGTATCTTGCCTCTTCCCAGCTACTCTCTTTCCCTTGGAGCTACAACTATAAAGGGAATGTCATGGAAAGGCACAGAGGAAAAGCAGCAAGACCTATTGGAAAGAGCATGGGCCTTGGAGACAGAGGAGCTGGGTTCAAATCACAACCCAGCAATATGTCTGCTGTTTGACCACGATTAAATCATTTAACTTTTCCATACCTCAGTTACCTCATCTGTAAATGGTGACTGAGAACGTGAGATCCATGTGGAACATGGACTGGGTCCGATCTGATTATCTTATATCTATCCCAGTGCTTAGTACAGTGTCTGGAACATAGTAAGTGCTTAACAAATACCATCTAAAAAGGGAAGATTTCGGTCTGTCCACTTCTCTGAAGGATGTATGGGCCTTCCATGAGTGGAGTTTGAGTTTTCAAAAGGCCTAACCAAAAACTGCCATGGTGACAAATGTTCACACATCAGAACCCTTTATTTCTTAAGTTTCTGCCTGGAGGAAGATTAAAACTTAAGGTGGGGTTCTGTGGATCAGTTTGAAAGGCTCATGACTTTCTGAGGGCCCTTTGTTGGAAACGGAAATTAAAATTACACACTTTGAAAGCTCAGGATCATATGCTATGGCGGTAAGTCATATTGGAAGACTCTAAGTGCTTATTGTGTAATTCTTTGAACACATTAGATGTCTGGGACAGCACTCTAAATACATTAGAAGACCAGTACAGTGCTCTAGCCAGTCGGCATCCAGTACAGATGTTTGCAACCGAAAAGGCACCTGCTTGTATTACTCAGGAGAGAGCCTAGTACAATGCCTTTCCCTCAGCACTCCAGAGTGAACAGTATAGAAAGTATTTCTTCTTCTCCCCCTGTTAACTTCCCAGAGAATGGTCCTTGTGGTGTGGACAGCTGGATAAACAGCATGGCCTAGTGGAAGAGGAGCTGGGTTCTTATTCTGGCTCTGTTAATTGCCTGCCTTTTGACCTTAGGCAAGTCACTCAAGTACTCTATGCCTTAGGTCCTTCATCTGTAAAATGGGGATTCAATACTTGTTCTCCCTCTGAGACTATGAGTGTCATCAGCAGTGTCCAACCTGATTATAATAATAACAGTGGTATTTGTTAAGCGCTTACTATGTGTCAAGCACTGTTCTAAGCTCTGGGATAGATATAAAGTAATTAGGCTGTCCCATGGTGGGCTCACAGTTTTAATCCCCATTTTATAGATGAGGGAACTGAGGCACAGAGAAGTGAAGTGACTTGCCCAAGGCACCACAGCAGACAAGTGGCAGAGCCGGGATTAAAACCCACTTTCTCTGACTCCCAAGCCATGATGCTTCATCCATCCCTCTATTGAGTATGGTGTTAAGCACAATGTAAGGGCTTAGCAAATACCACAATTATTAAGCAGCAGGGAGAATCCAGGAACTCAGTCTTTAATAATAATAATAATAATGTTAGTATTTGTTCAGCGCTTACTATGTGCAAAGCACTGTTCTAAGTGCTTTACTCCCCAACCACGTGCCACTCCAACCACCATGATTCATAAAATAGGGAGACCTAAGATGGGGAAGAACAAGGGAAAAATAGATAGCCCTGATGATCCTGCCTGAGCCTTCCCTGGAGGCTTTACAATCTACTGAGATGGTGGTGCTCACCACACAACTTGGACGATTTCAGGCCTGGCTGGAAAATCATGGCAGTTGGGGAGACCATCTTCCAGAACGTGGGAGGGTTCGGAGAGGGGAGGAAGAGGATGAAAAATGAAGGAAGGGAAGTGAAGAGAAGGGACACTCCTTTTATCCTCTTATTCTCAAGGGAATATCCACTTTTGCTTTCTTTGCTTTTATCAGAAGGGCTTTTTTTGTCTCTGAATTGAGGAAAGTGCAGAAAGCCACTTCCTCCCTCTACATGCACTATGTTACATCACTTGTGGTTAGAAACATTTTGGAAGCATTTCTTTTGTTAGCCCCGGCTAGGTTTACAGAAAAAGCCACATTTGTGTCACTACAATTCCATTAACTCCTAAACTATTTAGATTGCGCTGCCAGGTATCGACAACATCCGGGAGCTGAATTTGTGCCTTGTTGGTAGATTTTTTGGCAAGCCACATCCATTGATAATTCAAAATGAGAGGAAATACACATGCCAGAAGTAAAATCAATTTTTGCAATAGCCTTCATGGAAGAAAGGGTGATCCTATGAAGCAGAACTTTGGCCCAAATCACAAAACTCAGCAGCTCATTCAGCAAAACTAGTTTCCAAAGATTTCCTTGCTGTCACCCCATGCTACCCAAGGTGGCCTGCTTTGTTTTTCACTGAACTGAGAAAAGATTACTGTCGATCATTAAAGACTCAAATCTGTGGCAATGATCTGCATAAAGAAACAACAGCACCACTGTAGAACAGTAAGCAAAGAACAAACCCTAGCTGCCAAATTAACAGCATTGAAAGAGAAGCACATGATGGAAAGCCAATTAATAATGACAATAAGAATAAGAATAACAACAAAAATGTGCCTCCTAATGATAAGGAACCATGTCTACTTTCCACCTATATATTCTTACCCAGCACTTAGCACAGTGTGCTCTGCATACACTAAGTGCTTAGTAAATACTGTTACTAGTCACTCATTCATTTCATCACATTTATTGAGTGCTTACCATGTGCAGAGCACTGGACTAAGTGCTTGGAAAGTACAATTTGGCAACAGATGGAGACAATCCCTAGCCAACAACAGGATCACAGTCTAGAGGGGGAGATAGACAACAAAACAAAACAAGTAGACAGGCGTCAATACCATCAAAATAGATAAATAGAATCATAGATATACACACATCATTAATATATAGTAGTAGTAAATATATACAGATATATAGGAAGATATAGGAAGATACAGATATATAGGAAGGAGGTAGGGCAGAAGGAGGGAGTGGGGCAATGGGGAGGTGGGGAAGAGCAGAGGAAAGTAGGGGGCTCAGTCTGGGAAGGCCTCCTGGAAGAGGTGAGCTCTCAGTAGGGCTTTGCAGGGAGGAAGAGAGCTAGTTTGGTGGATGTGTGGAGGGAGGGCATTCCAGGCCAGAGGTGGGACATGGGCCAGGGGTTGATGGCTGTACAGGTGACAATGAGGCAACCCCAGTGAGGAGGTTAGCAGCAGAGGAGCAGAGGGTGTGGGCTGGGCTGTAGAAGGAGAGAAGGGAGGTGAGGTAGAAGGGGGTGAGGGGATGGAGAGTCTGAAGCCAATAGTGAGGAGATTTTGCTTCATGCGAAGGTTGTTAGGCAACCACTGGAAAATTTTGAGGCGGGAAGTGACATGCCCAAAGCGTTTCTGTAGAAAGATCATCCAAGGCAGCAGAGCGAAGTATAGGCATTTACTATGAGCCAAGCAAGCACCGTACTAAGCACTGGGATAGAGACAAGATAAGCAAATCAGACAACGCCCCAATTCCAAACAGGGGTCACTGTCTCCATAGGAGCAAGACAAGCATCTTGTTCATATTTTTACAGATGAGGAAACAGATGCAGAGAAGTTAAGTAATCTGCTCAAAGTCACAAAGCAGGCAAGTAGAAAATCTGGGATTTTATCCTATTTCTTCTGACGCCCTGATCTGTACTCTTTCCAAAAAGCCACACTGCTTCTCATCTAGTGCTAAACAGTTCCTCAGCTTAGCAAAATGTCTGGTACAGATGAAGCTAACATCTGTGTAGCAGCATGTCTTCATTGGCTTTTCTATGCGCTCAAAACTTATGTATAAAAAGTTCATGAGATTGGGAGCAAGAAAGGATGGTAGAAATTAACGATTAAAGCTGGAGCACTGAGAAGATGCACTGAGAGACTTTAGAAATGTTAAACATAATTCATGCTTTCCAGGAATAAGGGGAGAGAGTTGATGGTGGAAACTACAGAAGCATGAGGCTTATTGGAAAGAGCACGGGCTTGGGAGTCGGAGGTCGTGGGTTCTAATCCCGCTCTGCCACTTGTCAGCTGTGTGACTTTGAGGAAGTCACTTCTATGTGCCTCAGTTACCTCATCTGTAAAATGGAGATCAAGACTGTGAGCCCCAAGTGGAACAACCTGATAACCTTGAATCTATACCAGTGCTTAGAACAGTGCTTGGCATACAGTAAGCACTTAACAAATACCAACATTATTAACATTATTATTACAGGGGAACTGCCCTGCTTTATATTGTTTGTAGGATTCTAGTCAGAATCGTGCTAGACAGATGGTCAAAGAACATATTGAATCATGTTGTCTGAAAACCTCAATGTGGCACAACAGGTATGATCTTTGCATCATGAAAAATTCAGGAAAAGTGCAAAATGCAACACTAAGACCTCTATAATGTGTCCATTAACCTTGACCTTAATCCTGTGTTTCTAAATTGTCAATTCGTTTACTTCGAAAACATCATTTTGGAAACAGCAAATTTAGTCCATTTTAAAGTGCACCTTTCTAAGCCATTTGACTTCACCCTGACTCCTAAATTTAGGTGAACATGGGCTGATTGCAATTAGGATTTTTTAAGATTTATTACTCTATTTCTCTGCATAATTTCAGTGTCTTTTCATGCATATTGAAGAATCCAAGTCTATTCTCTCTTATCCACCTTCTGCTTGATTTTTACCTAAAGACCTCTGGCAATAATGCAAACATTACATTTGGGTTATAAAAAGTTTCTCTTCCAACCCACAGTAAGCAGTATCTATTTGGACAATGCAGGTTTTCAGAAGGTAAGAGAAAAGAGCTATGAGTGCATATCTAGATTACAAACCCTCATTTTTTATATTCTAAACAGAAGCTATGGGTGTAAGACTGTGAGCCCCATGTGGGACAGGGACTCCAAATTGAGTCCTTGATTTTGAAGATAACTTCCAAACCAATTATCTTGTATCTACCCCAGGACTTAGAACAGTGTCTGGCACATAGTAGGTGTGTAACAAATATCATATTATTATTGGTACTACTACTAATAATAATGACATTTGTTAAGTGCTTATTATGTGCCAAGCACTGTTCTAAGAGCTGGGGTAATAATAATAATAATGATGATGGCATTTATTAAGCGCTCACTATGTGCAAAGCACTGTTCTAAGCACTGGGGAGGTTACAAGGTGATCAGGTTATCTCATGGGGGGCTCACAGTCTTACAGATGAGGTAACTGAGGCACAGAGAAGTTAAGTGACTTGCTCAAAGTCACACAGCTGACAATTGGTGGAGCCGGGGTTTGAACCCATAACCTTTGACTCCAAAGCCTGTGCTCTTTTCCACTGAGCCATGCTGCTTCCCTACAAGGTGTCCCAAGTGGGGCTCACACTTTTAATCCCCATTTTACAGATGAGGTAACTGAGGCACAGAGAAGGTAAGTGACTTGCCCAAAGTCACACAGTTGACAGGTGGCAGGGACGGTATTAGAACCCATGACCTCTGACTCCCAAGCCCATGCTCTGCTCAGTAAGCCACGCTGCATCTCTGCTATTATTGATATTACTATTATTGTCACGTTCTGTATGAAGTAGGGGGACTGAATAAAACAGTGACAGTTAATTCCTTCCAAATCACCCATACGAATAAAACCATTTCTCTAATTCAGAACTGCAGGTGTTGTTCGATATTAATTGACTCTATTTAAACCTGTGGTCTAAACCATAACCTCTACTCACAAAAAACCTGTATTCAGGATGAAAGGGAAGACTAACTCTCCCAACAAATATGTTGGGAGAAGTATTGCTCCAAGAAGATAGCCAAGACCATCCCAAAGAATAATAAAGAATTAATTTTTAATCTTTCTGAAAAACTCACTGGATCCTTATTGCCAATGTTCCGATTCACTCACCCATCTACACCCCATGGAAGGATACCCAATATGTTACCCCTCAAAGGTATGTGGTTGAAAAGATTACAGTTGCCTCAGCCTTCTCACGACCAAGCAATAGTATTTATTGAACAATTATGGTGTTCCAACCACTGAACTAAGCTTATGTCTACTCTGCTGGTAGACCTGATGCCTGCCCAAAAGGACCTTAAAATCTAATGGAGAAGGTGACGATTTCTCTTCTCCCCCCTCAATTAAATTAGATCAGTGCAGCCTTTACAATTGTCATATCACTTCTTATCCATCTGTAGAATTGTAGTAAGAGTAGGGGAATTGCTCATAATTTTTGAGGACTGCTGTTGGCTTTATTAAGCCAAAATGTATTTCTAATCCTTCAAGGAACTGACTCTAAGACGAGGTGCTCTCAGGGCAGGAGGAGAATCGAGCAGACTTGCATTTTCACAGCTTTCAAAATCTCAAAACATTTTGTGTGGTTCATATGCCATGCAGCCTCTCTCGGGCTCAATTTACTGCACAGATTTTTAAAATGGGAAACAAAAAAAAAAAGAAAAAAGAAAATGAGGAAATGATGGAGGAGCATGCTTCTTCAACAGCAGGGTTTAAAAACCATCGTGAAATCGGGAGAAGATCTGGGGTGATGATGCCAAGAATTTTTAAGTACTGGATTCTGAAATTAAGCCCAGGAATGGGTGATGATTTGTTCAGATTTCAACATGTAGATCATTTTCATGGTCTTTTAATAACTGGGCTCTTGACAGATACTTCAAGATTAGCAACATAAATTATCTCTGGTCACAAGAACTAATAAAACCATTATGATGAGGGAATCTTTCATCGTAACAGAAATCATGAGAAAAATTTAAATTTTGAAGAAATTCCTGGAAACACCTTCCTAAACAGTCATGCTTGAAATTCACGGTATTTATTGAGTGTCTACTGTGTGCAAAGCACTGTATTAACTACTTGGTAGAAAACTCATTCATTCATTCAGCCTTTACTGAGCTCTTACTGTGTGCAGAGCATTGTACTAAGCACTTGGAAAGTACATTTCAGCAACAGAGACAATCCCTTCCCAACAGTGTGTTCACAGTCTAGAAGGGGGAGACAGACAACGAAACAAAATAAGTAGACAGGCATCGATAGCATCAAAATAGACAAATAGAATTATAGATATATATGCATCATTAATAAATAGCATAGTAAATATGTACAAATATGCACAAGTGCTGTGGGGCAGGGAAGGGGGTAGAGCAGAGGGAGGGAGAGCTTTGAAACCAAGAGGGAGGAGTTTTTGCTACATGTGAAGGTTGATAGGCAACCACTGGAGATTTTTGAGGAGCGGAGTGACATTCCCAGAGAGTTTCTGTAGACAGATGATCCAGGCAGGAGAGTGAAGTAGAGACTGAAGCAGGGAGAGACAGGAGGTTGGAAGATCACAATAGAATAAAGATGGAAGACAGCTCCCTACCCAGGAGGAGCTTACAGTCTACAGTGTCTGCATTATTCACTGCATTATTATTATTACTGTTGCATTTATAAAGCACTTACAATATGCCAGGCACTGCCCTAAGCGGTGGGGTAGATACAAGATAATTGGGTTGGGCACAATACCTCCCCACATGGGGCTTACAATCTTAATCCTCATTTTACAGATGAGGTAACTGAGGCATAGAGAAGTGAAGTGACTTGCCCAAGGTCACGCAGCAGACAAATGGATTAGAACCCTGGTGCTTTTGACTCTGAGGCCCCTGTTCTATTCACTATCCACTCTGTTTCAGAAGTTTATTAGGATGCATATGGATAGCTACTATTGGTCATTATTGTTGAGCTTTTTAGGAAATAAACATTGAAAATGGAGCTCTGGGCCTACAGTGAAGTATAGACTAGAGAGAGGAGAAACAGGAAGTAGAGAGGTCAGCAAGTAGGCTGATACAATAGCCAAGGTGGGATATAAATGCTTGGATGATAGCAGTTTGGATGAATAATAATAATAATGTTGGCATTTATTAAGCGCTTACTATGTGCCAAGCACTGTTTTAAGGACTAGAGTAGATAAAAGGTAATCACGTTGTCACACATGGGGCTCACAGACTTAATCCCCATTTTACAGATGAGGTAAGTGAGGCACAGAGAAGTGAGGTGAGTTGTCCAAAGTCACACAACTGACAAGTGGTGGAGCAGGAATTAGAACCCGTGACCTCTGACTCCCAAGCTCTTTCCTCTAAGCCAAGCTGCTTTCTCTGAAGCATCTTCCTGATGAAGAGGAAACATTGGATTCTGGTGATGTTGTAAAGGTAGACCCAGCAGGATTTCATGGCAGATGGAATGTGATCAATCAATCAATCATATTTATTGAGCACTTACTGTGTGCAGAGCACTGTGCTAACCGCTTGGGAAGTACAAGTTGGCAACATATAGAGACGGTCCTTACCCAACAGTGGGCTGACAGTCTAGAAGTGATGAGATAAGGATAATGCCAAGGTCATGAGCTTGTGAGACAGGAAGGATAGTGGTGTTGCCTATAGTGATGGGAATGGCAGGAGAAGCACTTAGTACAGTGCTAAGCACTTAGTACAGTGTTCTGCACACAGTAAGCACTCAATAAATACAATTGAATGAATGAATGAGAGGATTTTTGTGGGAGGATGAGTTCCGTTTTGGACATATTAAGTTTGAGACCTTGGTGGAACATAATAATAATAATAATAATAATAATAATAATAATAATAGTACTTGTTAAGCGCTTACTATGTGCAAAGCACAGTTCTAAGCACTGGGGAGGTTACAAGGTGATCAGGTTGTCCCCCGGCGGGCTCACAGTTTTAATCCCCATTTTACAGATGAGGTAACTGAAGCCCAGAGAAGTTAAGTGACTTGCCCAAAGTCACACAGCTGACAGTTGGTGGAGCCTGGATTTGAACCCAGGACCTCTGACTCCAAAGCCCTGGCTCTTTCCACTGAGCCACGCTGCTTCTCTAAAATCCAAAAAGAATTGCCTTCAAGACAGGAGGAAATGAAAGACTGCAGGAAAGGAGAGATCAGGGCTGGAGAGGTAGACTTGGGAATCATTCGCATAGAGCTGGTAGTTGAATTCATAGGAGGAAATGAGTTCTCCAAGAGAGTGGGTGCTTAATGGAGAGTAGAGGGGGATTCAGACCTGAGCCTTGAGGACCTCCAGCAGTTAGAGGGTCAGAGGCAGAGGAGGACTCAGTGAAGGAGAATGAGAAGAAGCAGTCAGAGAGATAAGAGGAGAAACAGAAGAGGACAGTGTGGGTGAAGACAAGGAAAGATAACTGTGAGCCCATTGTGGGCAGGGATTGACACTATTTGTGGGTGAATTGTACTTCCCAAGTGCTTAGTACAGTGCTCTGCACACAGTAAGTGCTCAAGAAATACAATTAAATGAATAACATTTTCAGGAGAAGGGGGTGGTCCACAACGTCAACGTGTTTCAACATGCTGCACAAAGTACTCAATAAATACTGTTGATTGATTGTGACACCAAGAGGAGAGATTATATCAAAAGGGACTACGAGAATGAAGTCTAAAGGATAGCAATGAGTAAAAGAGTGTCACTCACACTTTTGTCCCATTAGGCACAAATGCACACCCTAATACATTCACATTGTTGGTGACTTCACTTACAAAGCCTGGGAAAGTAGATTCCTTTTCCCTTCTCTATTTCTTCTCTATCTTCATGCCTATTTTCCTCTATCTCTAAGATTGGCTCCTTCTAAAAAGAATCAACAATTTGAATACTGGCCTGCAATTTAGCAAACTGGGCTAGCAGACTCTCACCTACCCCTGTCCTCACCCTCATTTTTATGCCTTTTCCCATCCTTTTGTTGCTCTTCTGTTTAATATCTACTTCAGAGATCATTCTTTGGAAATGCTGCTACCCAAAAATATTTTACACCTCCATTTTCTCCCTTTGAATGACTTGAGTATTCTTGTCATTCTTTTCCATTTCAACAAAAATGAATAAATGAGCAATATGCTTGAGCATTTAAATATAAACTGACTCAATTTACACAAACAATTCATTTATCAGCTACAATATGTAAACTTTTTCCCCCTTTTTTTTCCTAAGGTTTATTTAGGATTCCTTCCACGCCAAATGAGAACAAACCTCGGGGAGAGTATTAAACCTTAAAACACAATTCTCAAAAATTAATAGTACTTTTCAAAGTCAACAGCTTCAAAGCACAGCTTGTAATGGACCGACTGTAAAGTAACAGAGTGGGAAACTTATGCTAGAAAACGCAACTGTGAATAGACTTGTAGACAGCTAAAAAAAAAATGTGTCATTGAAAAGGAATGTGTCCCATTTATCCATTGTTTAGCATGATTGAAATGCATTTCTCTCATTCTGTTTTCTGGTAAATGTTTCAATTAAGGAGGCATAAAATTTATCCTAGTGCTGTACTTTATGATTCTGTTGTGTAGTATGTAATTGTATGAAAATTCTGGTTTTAAGACCCCACTTCCAAGGAGAAATTAAAAATCTCCCAGTCACTGCAGTAAAGTGCAGTAGAAGCCCTTGATTGGGTAAAATTCACTGATGTGGCTGCATACAGCTTTAGGGAATAGTTTTCTTAATACAATAGGAAAAATGGAAAGTCCATGCCATTACAAAATGTATAGACAATAAAATGTTTTTCCTTAAACAGAGCTCAACAACTTGGAAGATGTAAAAAAAACCCCACTAATACGGAAAACTCTAGTCTTTAAAAAATAGATGGATCAAAAGTTGACGAGGGAATATACCCACAGCAACTGGGGGTCTGAAACATCTTCCCCGTCCCCCTTCTCCCTCTCCCCACCACTCCATTTACCTTGAAGTAATGTGAGCCTTTGAAAAAAGCACATACTTTTCTGAGTTTGATTCAGTTCTGTACAGCCCAAACATTTTTATACACCCTAGAGTCCAGTTATCTGAGCTCGTCATTTTTGAAGTTTGTAAGAATTTACATCCCGTTTCTTTATTCCTGGGTATTCATAACTACCGATAGAAATTCTCCATTGGGAGGAAGCTTCTTGTGTTCTTAGTACCGGAGGGTTTTGTGGAGTTTTGTTAAAGGCCAATAATTTAGAAAAGCTCTAATAGTATTTTTGTCTGAGCATGAAAACAAGGCTGATTCTCTGTGGATTTTTTTTTTCTTTCTTCTAGGATACAAAAAAGTCTTGCTAAGATGCTGTGTTTTTGCAGTCTTAGGTAGAGGCTGGTTGAGAAATGGAAAGGTTATGGAAAATTAATCTTAACTCTATCCTGGGTGCCAGAATGGGCCTCAGTGAACCAGAGAAGATCAGAGAAGGTCTCTCCCTCCTCATCCTATTTTCCCAGACTGATGGTAACTCTTGGAGCACACTTGTGGTGAGCCCTTTTCTCCTTCTTTGCAGGGAAAGTGCCTGCTAACTCTATTATGTCTCCCAAGTACTTAGTCCAGTGCTCTGCAGACCATAAGTGCTCAATAAACATGATTGATTGTTTGGTTAATTAAAGAATAGGGCAGAGGTAGACTCAGACTTTGTGGTGGAGTACTTCAGGGATGAAAAGTTTGGATTCCTTAAAACTGATTCGCCTCTTGAAACCAACTTTTGGAGAAGGAGGGGAGGGATGGAAGTCTCCATCTGCTCCAGAATTCTGTGTGATTGTTAAAAGTCTTGGGGTTACCCAGCTGACTAAGTCGATTCAATATTGAATAATTATCCTGATTCTCCCTTCTGAAAATATTAGTGATAAACACTTCCAGGTGCAAAATGGGGAGCACTCCCTCCCTGTCCTCCTCTTGGGTTTTCCTAGGGAATTTATAGATTTGGGGGACTATGCAAATTATCCTCTGCTGGAATAAAATTATATTAGGACAACCTCAGCTACACGTTTAAATGAGCTAAATGGTAATAAATAAATAAATAATGGATGACTGCATAGTGAGGACATTTTTATCCTTCCTCCACAATAATTCCACAATGGTTAATCCATTAATCAAATCAATACTATTTATTGAATTCCTGTTGTTTGTACAGAGCCCTGTACTAAGCTCTTGGTAGAGTATAATAAACTGTAAACTCCTTGTCGGTAGGGAATGTGACTACCAGCTCTGTTATGTTGTACTCTCCCTAGCTCAAAGTATAGTGTTCTGTGCCAATAAATGTTCAATTAATATTACTTATTGATTGTTACAATAGAATTAATAAGCATGGTATGGGATATGGACACTAGTAATAATAATAATAATGGCATTTATTAAGCACTTAGTAGACTGTAAGCTAATAAACATATCTACCAACATTTGTAATGAACTCTCCCAAGCACTTAGTACAATTCTTTGCTCACAATAAACACTAATTAATAATAATTATGGAACTTATTAAGCACTTACTATGTGCAGAGCACTGTTCTAAGCGTTGGGGAGGTTACAAGGTGATCAGGTTGTCCCACGGGGGGCTCACAGTCTTAATCACCATTTTACAGATGAGTCAACTGAGGCACAGAGAAGTAAAGTGACTTGCCCAAAGTCACACACCTGGCAGTTGGCGGAGCTGGGATTTGAACCAATGACCTCTGACTCCAAAGCCCATGCTCTTTCCACTGGGCCACACTGCTTCTCTCATTACTTACCATAAATGCAATCAATACCAATTAACATCATTGATTGATAGACTAGATAAGTATATCATTCTCACAGAGGTTAAAAATACTTAAATGGCACAGAGTGCTGAAGCGGTAGTGTGGGAATATAAACTGGGGAGATTAGAAATTAATTGGAGAAGGCTCCTTGGAGGAGAAGTTATTTCAGAAAGGCTTGGAAGATGGCGAGTGCTGTAGCTTGTCATATGCTAAGGGGAAAGAGTTCCAGTTGGGGGAGAAGAACTTGAGTGAGAGTTTGGCAATAAGGGAGGAAAAGACAATGACTCTGTTAGCTTGAAAGGAACAAAGAGGGTGAACTGTGATGTAGTGCAGGAGAAGAGTTAGGTAATTATTTAATTATGGTACTTGTTAAGTGCTTACTATGTGCCAAGCACTGTTTTAAGCACAGGGGTATGTAGAAGTTTTTCAGGTCAGACATAGTCCCTGTCCCACATGGGGTTCACAGTCTAATTACCATTTAATTATGATTTTACAGATGAGGTAACTGAGGCACAGAGAAGTTAAGTGACTAATTTGTCCAAAGTCACCCAGCAGACACGTGGCAGGGCCAGCCTTAGAACCTAGGTCCCCGCTCTTTCCAGTAGGATGAAGGGAGCTGATTGTCAAAGTCAGCAGTCAGGATTTTCTAACTGATGTGGAGGAAAATGGACAACCATTTGTGGTGTGAGATGTGTACAGAATGACATTTTAGAAAACTGATCAGGGCAGCAGACTGAGTGATACACTGGAAATAGAGAGATTGGCAATAGGGAGATGAGTGGGAGACTGAAGACTTAGTCAGGATAAGGTACTTATCTGAGCCACTCTGGAGAACACTCAGATGTAGAGGAAGGAGAAGAGTCTGGAAATACTGAGGAGAAAAAGCCAACAGGATTTGGCTACAGACTGAAAATGGACACTGAAAGAGAGGAAAGAATCAAGGGTACTACCGAGGTAATGGCTTGAAAGACAGGGAAGACAGTGCTTAGAACAGTGCTTTGCACATAGTAAGTGCTTAATAAATGCCATCATCATTATTATTATTATTGTCAACTGTGATGGGATATTTAGGTGGAGCAGAGAATTTTGGAGGGAAGATAGAGTTCAATATTGGACCTATCAGATGTGTGAGGGATTAGCTACAGGAAAAAAAACTATAGAAATGAATAGTGCTAGAGGGGAAATGAGGGATGTCTGTTCTGACAATGCATGAGTGCTGTGTGGAAAATTTATTGTACACATGTTATGGCTTATCTGGGGACATGGTATAGTGCAACACTACTCATCAATGTATTATTATAAAAAATCATTCTAATGCCATTTAAACACTCACAATGTGCCAAGCACAGAATTATGGTATTTGTTAAGTGCTTTCTGTGCCCTAAAAACTGTACTGAGGACTGAGTGAAATACAAAATAATCACCTGGTCACAGTCCCTGTCTCACTCAGAGTTCACAATCTAAAAGGGAGGAAGAATGGGTATTTTATATCCGTCTCCAGATGAGGATATTGAAGCCCAGAGAGGATAAGTGACTTGCCCAAGGTCACCCAACAGGCAGGAGGTGGAGCTGAGATTGAAACCCAGGGATTAAAGTGGAGATGGAGCATTGATAGCAGGCAACACTGTACTCTTCAGTGCTGAAGGCTATGTTATTCATGCTTCTGCTGGAGCAATGGTTGCAAAAAACAATGAGATATCCAGCTTAGTACAGCACTCTGCACACAGTATGTGCTCAGTAAATAACATTAATTTACAGGGGAGCAGCACACTACAAAGTACAAAACCCATATAAGCCTGAGTGGAATTAGCAGGAGGCTGGCTCGAGGCACCAGAGAGGATGGGGTATCCAGTACATGATGTTGATTTGAACCCCTTCACATCTCACTCATTCTTTGGGTAACTGTGCTGTGTTGCTGGAATTGTTGTTGGGGAGAGTCTCCTTGACGTTGTCAAAGAGAATGGTTGTCAGAACCCTTTCCATCAGATGAGATGCCCTAGGGGTATTTGTCAGCCGGAAATATTCGCCACATATGGCATAGCCTGGCAGAAAATCCCTTACTTCTTGCTACTTCACTGTGGTGAACTTGAGACAGAGAAATGTAGGAGAGGTGATGGGACAATCACATGACAATAATAATAATAATAATAATAATAATAATAATAATAGCATTTATTAAGTGCTTACTATGTGCAAAGCACTGTTCTAAGTACTGGGGAGGTTACAAGGTGATCAGCTTGTCCCACAGGGGGCTGTACTTCCCAAGCGCTTAGTACAGTGCTCTGCACACAGTAAGCGCTCAATAAATGCGATTGATTGATTGACAGCCTTCATCCCCATTTTACAGATGAGGTAACTGAGGCCCAGAGAAGTTAAGTCACTTGTCCAAAGTCACACAGCTGACAATTGGCAGAGCCGGGATCCAAAACCATGACCTCTGACTCCAAAGCCCGTGCTTTTTCCACTGAGCCACGACAAGAGAATGGGCTGTGAATTACAGCATCTTAATTACTTGAGCATCATGGAGAACAATTGGTTGGGTTTGCAAATGGTTACCTTTATGCAATGACCATCGCCAAAGCACCCATTTTCCAGTGCCCGTTTTCTCAGTCATAAACATAACAAATCCAGATTGAGTGGAGTACTACTCTTCCCCATTTTGTAAATGAGAAATTAAGCCTCAGGGAGACTGTGTCTAGCCTGAGGTCACCCAGGAAATCAATCTCAGGCAGGATGACAACAAATCAGTTTCAGGGCTCAGATGACCTCCTCATTCCTCACTCAGAGGAGAACTTCCAATCATGCCCTCCCTCCACTGGACCACTCTGTCTCTCTGATGCTCTATCTTTTCATTTGAGAAATGGTATTTGGAAATGAGATCCAAGTCATTCTGTTCCAAGGTTTCCAATTGAAACTGCAAGTCAAGAAGCCCATGATCCTCTGGAACAGACTTCTCTTTCTTGACTGGCCCTGAGCTCTGGTAGAAGTGAAGTTAAAGCCAAAATGAAAGGCAGAATAATGCATTTTCCTCAAGACACTTAATCAGCTTTCTCCCTTATCTCTATCCCCATTCCTCTCCTAGTACAAAGTTTGCTCCTCCAAAACCAACCTATGCATTCAAGCTCATCTATCTTGCTGTCAAACTTTGCTCCCATCCTTCCTCCTACTTCACATTCGACAGACCACCTCTCTCCCCATCTTCAAATCCCTGCAAAAATCACATCTCCTTCAGGAAACCTTGCTTGACTAGTGTCTCATCTTCTTACTTATTTTTTTATCCTTTCTATGCCACTTATGTCCCTGAGTCCGTATCTCCGGAGTCCTTATGAATTTACTTCTTTCCCCGCAACCCCAAGCATTTGTGCACATATCCTGATAGCTATTGCCTCCACTACTTGCAAGTTCATTTTATAGTTTGTCTTTCTCATTAAATTTAATGCTCCTTGGGTGCAAGAAGTAGTCTCTCAAGAGCTTTAGTATAATGACCTGCATGTGGTAAGTGCTCAATAAATACTCCTGGTTGACTGAAGAAATAACTCAAGAATACTGGCACTGGTGAGGGACATGGAAGCTCTGGAAGGTGAATTTGAGCTAGAAAATTCCTAACCTTGTGTGTGGAACCTTGCCCATGACATTAGTGAATTTTATGCTGACAAAGATGCTTGACTAGGCTCCTTTCAGGAGACAACAAAGTTATTTTGAGTGTGGTGAATAAGCCTGTAAGCCTCTTGTTTATAGGATGAAGCAAAAAAAAAAGTGGTCCAAGATGCCTGGAACAGCATCCCTGCCATTCAAGCCAGGAATGGGTCAATACCCATCAATGCCGGTGAGATTTGCCAGGAATTGTGAATGTTCTACAGGGAGCTTTATAATTCCTCACTAAATTCCTCCCAAACAAATCTATATAATTTTTCTGCAAGACCTGTGACGGGTCCCTAAAGTGCTCTGAAATGTCAATTTGGTGTTGGAACCTGCTGCTTCACAGTAAAAACTGAAAGAGGCCATCATTGTTCGGTTTTGAAAAGTAATAATTTCAATTGCACAGACAATTCAGGCAAAAAAAAGAAAAAAAATCCTGGATTCATTATGAGTTTTTCATTGTGACATTACTGAGGAGAAAATTGATCGAGTTTAGTTATTGCCTTGTATAACTCCATCTTTCTTTCATTCATTCAACAATATTTTTTGAGCACTTACTGCGTGCAGAGCACTGTACTCAGCTCTTGGGAATGTAAAAACAACAATACAGGCATATTCCCTGCCCATAATGAGCTTATAGTCTAGAGGGGGAGACAGACATTAATATTTTTATAAATAAATTACTGATATTTACATAAGTGCTGTGGGACTGGGAAAGGGGTTGAATAAAGGGAGCAAGTCAGGCCAATGCAGAAGGGAGTTGGAGAAGAAAGGAGGCATTAGAGGAGGACTCTTGGAGGAAATGTGCCTTTAGTAAACCTTTGAAGGGGGGCAGAGTAATTGTCTGTCAGATTTAAGGAGGGAGGGCGTTCCAGACCAGTGACAGGATGTGGGCGAGGGGTCGGCAACGAGATAGACGAGACTGAGGTACAGTGAGAAGGTTAGCATTAGAGCAGCAAATTGTGCAGACTGGGTTGTAGTAGGAGAGTAAGAGATGAAGTAGGAGGGAGAAGGTAATTGAGTGCTTTAAAGCCAATGGTGAGAAGTTTTTGTTTGTTACACAGGTGGTTAGGCAACCACTGGAGTTTCTGAGTAAGGAAACATGTCCTAAAGGTTTTTGTAGAAAAATGATCTGGGTATCAGAGTGAAGTATGGACGGGAGTGGGGAGAGTCAGGAGGCTGGGAGATAGGCAAGGAGGCTGATACAGGATTTGGCGGTAGTAGCATTGGAAACTAGGGAGTTATAGTCTCACACTAATGAGATACTGTCATCATCATCAATGGTATTTACTGAGCACTTACTTTGTGCAGAGTACTATAGTAAGCACTTGGGAGAGTACACTATAACGAAGTTGGTACACACATTCCCTGCCTATAAAGAGCTTACAGCATGGAAGGGATGAAAGACATTGATCCAAATAATTTATGATATATAATTCACCCTCACACCAAACCTAGTTAATGCCATCATCACATGGAACTAGCACTGTTTGGAACTAAATTAATCTAGAGCAGAAAAAATATTCAGGATCATATATTATGTTTAAATAATGTGCTAAGGTTTTGCAGGGGAATTCATTTTGTGAGGAGTCCTAGAACAAAGACTGGAAACTCCATATGAGCAGGGAACATGTTTACCAACTCTCATTATTTAATACAGTACCCAACACACAGTAGGCTCTCAATAAAAAATTGACTGAATGATTGAACTGCTCGATGATTTTCAGTCAAAAGTGCTACAAACCATAATATTTTTCCACCTTGTGTCACAGTGAAAGGGATAGCATGGTTAAAATCTCTGCCATTGGAGAGTTTTACTTCAGGATTCAAGAAGATCGTACCAGGAAGAGGGAAGGGGAGACAAAATGGCATCAGGCAAAGGGTTGGCAAGTACAGCAGCCCAGCGAGGGGCAATCTCCCTAGAGATCAAAGAGCTTTGCTTGGTCATGCATTGGACACTGTTATCGGCCACATAATGATATTATCACTTCATCATTAGCTTCCTCTTCAAATATAGTGGGCAACACATGCTGCCTCTCAACACTTTTCTCCTATGTTTCTCATGCATATGCACATATATGAGCTTCTGGACAACTAGTTCTATGATGTTTTGCGCATCACTGGATAGCCCAATGGCCTGAAGAAAATGAAAGTTTCATAATCAATTCCCTGACAACCATATGGAAGCTTTATGTACCCTTACAGGTCTCTAAAAATACAATTTCACATCCTGAAGTCTAGCGTGGAAACTCTTCAGAAATAATCCCCCGTGGGCCTGAAGGAATTAATTTAGATGTTCTCTGAGGGAGGAGCATGAGAATCACAATCACTTAAGAGTACTGATAAGACCAAAATGTCAAGTAACTCTTTAGACCAAAATACATATGTTGACACTTAATTCATACCTCAGTGTAATGGCTATATTCAAGATCTTCAAACAGATAAGTGCACAATTCAAACCCAAAAAAGCAATGCAGACTCTGCCTATTGATTTTATCTTCTGTGATGTTCCAAAGAGTAACTCTTCAGGAAAAAAGAAAATCATTAGAATTCCTTTAGTGCCATAACCACAATACATGACTTGACTCTGATTTTATGTCATTAAGTCACTAATCAACAGGTCATGATTAATCATGCAAAACATTATGTACATATATATAAATATATATTCTTCCTCACTTTCTAAGAAGCAGAGAGCTCCACAACTCTGCAGAGCGGTACATTTTCTAGGTATGGAGGAAAAGAGCAACACTAATGTTGGATTGTACCAACTTCTACTGTACAATAGTTTTGACATGGTAATTATGGAGGGGCCACGTGAGTGAAAATCTTCAGGGCCTGAACTGAAATATCTCATTTCTTATCTAAAATGCATTACCAGTTCTCAGTCACTTTGATGCCTACTCTCTCCAGCTCCATTAGGTGTTTCAGAAGGATAAAAACTCCTTCAGTTCACTAATAATAATAATAATAATAATAATGATAAGTATGGGTTTTTTTAAGTGCCTACTATGTGCCAGACACCGTACTAAGCACTGGGATGGATACTAGAAAATCAGGTTGGACACAGTCCTTGTCCCACAAAGGGCTCACAGTTTCGATCCCCATTTTAGAGATGAGGTAACTGAGTCACAGAGAAGTGAAGCAACTTGCCCAAGGTCTCACAGCAGACAAGTGGCAGAACTAGGATTAGAATCCATGACCTTCTGATTCTCAGGCCTGTGTTCTATCCATTATGTCATGCTGCTTCTCTAGAAAACCATATGTTCTGCATGATTAATAGTGACCTGTTGATTAGTGACTTAAAAGCATAAAATCAGAGTAAACTTATGTATTGTGGTTATGGCACTAAAGCAAAGCCAAACTAACCGTCACAAAATCCATTTTGAGGAAATTTATTTTAGTGGTGTTTGGCTCACTGTTAGCTAACACTGGGATGATTTGTTACTTGTACTGTTTTTAAGTCCTTTCAGCTGAACAGAGGTTGAAAACCTTCAGCCTGAATGTGGCAGAGTGCATTTTTTATGAGACTGTAAGTTCCAAGTGGGCAGGGAATGCATCTACCAAGTCTATAATATTATACTCTCCCAAACATTCAGTGCAGTGTTCTTCCCACAAAAAGTGCTCGCTAAATATGATTGATCAATTGAGTGCGGCCTTGTTACTGCCCCTTCGTCTAACAGCCATTTCCTGGAAGATTTGACCACCCTCTCACCGCACTAGAAGTCATCTTTAACTTTGTGGACTTCCTGGGTCCATCCAAAATAGCAGTGAAGAGAATGGGCATTGTCGAAGTCTAAGAATACACACAATCCCATAGAGTGCTGATGGCAGGGTAACCTGATAAGTACCAACCTGCTTGGGTTAATTGTTGCCTCGCCTTAATCCATTTGGTCCCAACCACTTAGTACAGTGCTCTGCACACAGTAAGAGCTCAATAAATACGATTGAATGAATGAATGGTCCCAAACTGTTAATCTCCTCAGTAGCATTTTCTGCAGTGCACTGTTCTAGGAAACTACAGAACAAGTGAAGTGACCTGTTTCCTGCCCGCAAGGAGCTTTATGGCCTAATGGGGGAAAATGATCGTAGAGTATTTTCAGATAGAGTAATCAAAATCAATTCCCGAAAGCAAGGATTGAACACACATATAGACATAAGAGTGAGGATGCACATGGGAAAAATGAGAGGACTGTAGCTTAGTGGCTAGAGTCCAGGACAGAGTCAGGAAATAGGGATTCTAGTTCTGGCCCTGTCACTTCATTTGTTCAGTCAGTCAGTTGTATTTGTTGAGCACTTCCTGTGTGCAGAGCCCAGTACTAAGTGCTGGAAGAGTACAATACAACAATAAACTGACACATTCCCATCCTAAATCAATCTTATGGTCTAGAAGGGGGAATAAAGACATTAATATAAAAAATAAATAAATTACAGATATGTCCATAAGTGCTGTGGTACTGGGAGATAATACCTTCTGTATTACCTTGGGCAGTAACTTGACCTCTCCTTTGCCTCACCTGGTCTTCCTCTCTCAGACTGAGTGCTTTGTGGGCACCTGGTAAGCCCTTAGTAAATGTCAATATTATTGTTATTTAAGAGGGGGAAATATTATGTCAGATCTTGGGGAGAGGTTACCTCTACTGCTACTTCCACTGCATTTCTGAGATTACTGTTTTGCCACTGTTAAAATAGTTTGAAATTCATACATATTGGTATCTTCTCTCCAATATCTTGATCATAAATAATAATAATGATAATAACGGTATTTGTTAAGCACTTACTATGTGCAAAGCACTGTTCTAACGCTGGGGAGGTTACAAGGTGATCAGGTTGTCCCACGGGGGGCTCACAGTCTTCATCCCCATTTTACAGGTGAGGGAACTGAGGCCCAGAGAAGTGAAGTGACTTGCCCAAAGTCACACAGCTGATAGTTGGTGGAGGTGGGATTTGAACACATGACCTCTGACTCCAAAGCCCATGCTCTTTCCACTGAGCCACGCTGCTTCTCCAGTGACAATAGTTCTATGCTGATTGTTTTTTTCTTGGCCAGAAAATATAAGTTCTTCTCAGCTACTGACCTAGAATCATTAACTAAGAGACTTCAAGGCCTGAGGAGGATCTGCCTCATAGGTTTCTTGGAAAACAGAAAGAGAGAACAAAGCAAAATGTTAGCAAGAAGTAACTTCACATTCTCTCCACTGACGGTAACAGCGAAGTCTCAGGCCTAAACCACAGCTCCATGTGATGCAAAATGGGCTTTTGAAGAGAGAGGAAGACTGTGGGAAGAAAGATTGTGCTCTTTTTTTCTTGGCTTCATTTCAGCAGGTGGTGAGGGAGGGGATTATAAGACTAGGAATTGGGATGTCTGAAAGCTTGTCAGGTTGATGAAAAGCCTCCTGATGCCATAAATTCAATCATTCTTGGAAAGGTCGCATCATCACAATATGAATGACAAACTTTTCTTTTAGGGATCATTTATCATTTTCCTTTACTTTGACCCCTCAGAATGTCACCAAGTCAGACTCGTAGGACAGCTTCAGGGAGTAACAAATGAAAAATCAGTTCTGAAGACACAATTAACAGATTGAAATCATCTAATAGTCCTCAGCATCATCCTCATGATTATTCCCATCACTGTGACTATTGTGACGATTAAACCTTTTTTTAATGGTATTTGCTAGGTGCTTACTATGTGCCAAGGACTGTACTAAGCACCGGGGTAGAAATAAGTTAGTCAGGTCAAACATAGTCCAGGTCCTATGTGGGGACCCTGGTCTTAAGCTCCCTTTTTACATAAGAGAAACCTGAGGCACAGAGAAGTTAAATTGCCTAAGGTCACACAGCAGACAAGTGGGAGAGCTGGGATTAGAACACAAATCCTCTGACTGAATCACTACCATCATCATCATCATCAACAACAACCCTTATTGAGGTCATGTCTGCTAACTCTATAGTACTCTCTCAAACGCTTAATCCAGAGCTCTTCACAGAATAAACTCAGTAATTACTATTAATTGGTTGATCAACCTACAAGATACAGAGCAATATATGAAGACGGTTGGACACATTAAGCAGGAATAAAATATTTGATGCTTGCCCTCCGGAAACTTGCAATCTGTGGAAAATATCTAGCTACAGTGACGTTTGATCAAAATCATCATCTGAAATAAATTTACTGTGACACTCCCAGTGAGATACTTGGTAGAAGCAGCGTGGCTCAGTGGAAAGAGCACGGCCTTGGGAGTCAGAGGTCATGGGTTCTAATCCCGGCTCCCCCACATGTCTGCTGTGTGATCTTGGGCAAGTCACTTAACTTCTCTGAGCCTGTTACCTCATCTGTAAAATGGGGATTAAGATTATGAGCCCAATGTGGGACAATGTGATCACCTTGTAACCTCCCCAGCACTGAGAACAGTGCTTTGCACATAGTAAGCGCTTAACAAATGCCATCATTATTATTAATATAGGCCAGAAGGTGGTACTCACAAGGCAGTAGCAACCTTGTAACCACAAAGGCAAAGATTTACGGTTTTTGATTCTGAAAATTTAAAAATTCTCAGAGTCAACTTGGAAGGTCTTCAAGGAGGGGCCTCAAGTTCATTACAAGAAGGGACCGTGACCCAATCAACTTCCTCTAGGTATTTATTGAGCACTCATTGGGAAAGTAAAAATAAAAGCAAGAAATGCATTTCCTGCCAAGAAGAAGCTTACACTCAAATGGGGGAAATACTTAAAATATTTACCAATAAGTAGGAATAATTGATTGTACAATTTAATATTCGCACGTGTCAAGGATGGGTATAAACAAATATATCACTGCTAGAAGTGTCTGTCTGTCTTCCCCTTCTAGACTGTGAGCCCGTTGTTGGGTAGGGACCATCTCTATATGTTGCCGACTTGTACTTCCCAAGTGCTTGGTACAGTGCTCTGCACACAGTAAGTGCTCAATAAATATGATTAAATCTGTGCTGTTGGAAATGAATTGGAGAATGTTAGTGGGAGGAGGTGGGGTTGTACATATCTTTAAATTACGTATTATAAATTACTTATTTATTCATATTATTGTCTGTCTCCCCCGCTAGACTGTAAGCCTGTTATGGGCAGAAAACCTGTCTGCTAATTCCGTTGTACTGTACTCTCTCGAGCTCTTGGTACTGCACATATTAAGTGCTCCATAAAAAAGAGGGCTTTATAGTTAGAGAGAGCTGTGACTTATTGAATTTGGGGACGGCGAGAGTTCCAGGATGGGGTCACAGATTGAAGAAGCAGAGGTGGGAAAGTTTAAAGTGAAGTGGAGATAGAAAATCACTTGGCAAGAGTGAACTGAGAGACGTGAGAAATATCAGATGTAGAGAGCAGAACTATAAGATGAAGAGCACTGGCCTAATAGGAAGAGTTGCTTGGTTGGACTCTGAGATGGGCTACAATCTTTTCAGTTTGTGGAATAGATTACTCACATCATTCAGAATGTTTATTGGGTGCAAAATCTGTTCAGAGCACTGCAGTAAAACGATACAATTACACAAACATTATACCCACCCTCAATAACCTTCTTGGCTATTTTCTATTGCATAGTAATCACCAAAGGAATCTTCTCAGGAAATAGGTTTGAATTATCAGAATGCCATGGAAAGCCATCCACCTTTCGTCCACTATCACCCAGGGCCCGCTTTTTAATAATTTATGGTATTTGGCAACAAATATTAAGGAAAGCAATGAAAGTACCCCCTAACCTTTCCAAGATGGGTGGATACCTTTCCCTCATTAAATATTTCCAGGGAATCTGTTTAAGAGGAACTCCTGTGTGTGTATCAAAATCTTCAAGCATCATGGCTCAATGGAAAGAGCATGGGCTGTGGAGTCAGAGGTCATGGGTTCAAATCCTTACTCCAACTGTCAGCTGGGTGACTTTGGGCAAGTCACTTAACTTATCTGTGCCTCAGTTCCCTTATCTGTAAAATGGGGATTGAGACTGTGAGCCCCCCGGGGCACAACCTGATAATAATAATAATAACAATAATAATAATGATGATGGCATTTATTAAGCACTTACTATGTGAAAAGCACTGTTCTAAGCCCTGGGGAGGTCACAAGGTGATCAGGTTGTCCCACGGGGGGCTTACAGTCTTAATCCCCATTTTACAGATGAGGTAACTGAGGCCCAGAGAAGTTAAGTGACTTGCCCAAAGTCACACAGCTGACAAGTGGCGGAGCTGGGATTGGAACCCATGACCTCTGACTTCAAAGCCCGTGCTCTTTCAACTGAGCCACGCTGCCTGGTGGCCTTGTAACCTCCCCAGCACTTAGAACAGTGCTTTGCACATAGTAAGCACTTAATAAATGCCATTATTATTATCATTATTCTTAATAATCAACATCTAACTTGCCATCCCCCCTTAAACAACTATAGGAGCACTGGAGAGAGAAGTGGCACAGAAGAGTTTGTGGAAGAAGCAGTAGGGAACCAATGGGTGAAAATATGAATTTAGAGAGAGAGAGACTGTCCACAGAGCCAGGTGTTTCACTGGTCCAGGCTGTCCACTTCCCTTTAACTGGCTCCAGGAAGATCCTATCTCACCCTTCCCCTTCTCCAAACTGCAACTCCACTCCTGTCCTACCTGAAATCATTGCATAATGGCCTTCGGCAATTTTTTATGATATTTGTTAAACACTATGTGCCAGGCAAAGTGCTGGGGTAGATACAAGCAAATCAGGTTGGACACAGTCCATGTCCCATGGGACTCACAGTCCCAGTCCCCATTTTACAGTTGAGGTAACTGAGGCACAGAAAAGGTAAGTTACCAGCCTGAGGACACACATTAGACAAGGGGCAGAGCTGTGACCAGAACCAGAGAAGCAGCGTGGCTCAGTGGAAAGAGTACGGGCTTTGGAGTCAGAGGTCATGGGTTCAAATCCCGGCTCCACCAATTGTCAGGTGTGTGACTTTGGGCAAGTCACTTCACTTCTCTGTGCCTCAGTTCCCTCATCTGTAAAATGGGGATTAAGACTGTGAGCCCCACGTGGGACAACCTGATCACTTTGTAACCTCCCCAGCACTTAGAACAGTGCTTTGCACATAGTAAATGCTTAATAAATGCCATTATTATTATTATTAGAATACAGGTCCTTTCAACTGCAGGCCCAAGTTCTACCCATTAGGCCATGCTGCTTCTCACTCTGCAAATAAAATCAGGAAGTCTGTTTCCGAGCTTGTGTTCATTTTAACTGTCCAAGACAAGTGACTCTCCCTTCTTTTCTTAAGGATATAATAATAATAATAATAATAATGGTATTTATTAAGTGCTTTCTATGTGCATAGCACTGTTCTAAGCACTGGGGAGGTTACAAGGTGATCAGGTTGTCTCACATGGGGCTCACAGTCTTAATCCCCATTTTACAGATGAGGGAACTGAGGTACAGAGAAGTGAAGTGACTTGCCCAAAGTCACACAGCTGACAAGTGGAGGATCTGAGATTTGAACCCATGACCTCTGACTCCAAAGCCCAGGCTCTTTCCACGGAGCCACGCTGCTTCTCCATATCCATGGAGAGAGTATGCACTCCTCTAGTCATCAGTTCCAGTGCTTAAAATCCTTACTGTCAAAGAAATTCACCATTACGTTTCTCTTTAATCTCTTCAGCTGAAATATGACTGTTTACCAGTCCAGTTTATCATACATTTGAAGCTGGTTATTAAATCATCTTGTACCTTCTCTTCTTTAGACTAAATAATCCCAATTTTTGGAACCTTTTCCTAGAAGCAGCAGTAAAGATGTTCAATTAGCCATTGAAATGGCAGTAGGCCTTAACCTGATGTCTTGCTTCAGAGAGGGTAAACCTAGAGTCAGAGAACTCAGATCAGGTTGCTAAAGAAAGAATTTAGTTGTCACCTTGTCATCTAAAGGAGGGCTTGGGGATGCCAAAAGATTGCAGGAGATTTTATAAGGTAACGATGGATTAGAAAGAAGGTAAAGATTTTTATATCAGCCCTAGGCCTGGATTCAAGTATTTATTGATTATCTATCTGGATGGGGACCTGAAAGAGGAAAGTAAAAAGCAATAATACATGAATAGAATCCAAAAGTATAACCTCATTATCCCAGATGTCAGTGAAATTCTGAAATCATAGTATTAAGTGTGTGGTTTACTGTGTACAGAACACTGTATTAAGCATTTGGGCTAGTAATAATAATAATTTTGGTATTTGTTAAGTGCTTACTATGTGCAAAGCACTTTTCTAAGTGCTGGGGAGAATACAAGGTGATCAGGTTGTCCCATGTGGGGATCACAATCTTTATCCCCATTTTACTGATAAGGTAACCGGCACAGAGAAGTTAAGTGACTTGTCCAAAGTCACACAGCTGACAAGTGGCAGAGCTGGGATTTGAACCCATGACCTTTGACTCCCAAGCCCGTGCTCATTCCACCGAGCCACGTAAAGTTGGTAGACATTGTTCAAAGAAGAACTATTATAGCCATATTTTTAGTTCACTAAAATGCATTTTTCCATTTTCATTTTAATAGGAAAAGCTATAAAGTACTGACTGATTAAAGGGTGTGAATAATGAAAATGATACACTCTCAATGATCGGGAAACAAAACTGGCCGATTTATCCAATCAGTCACATTTCTTGAGCACTTATTGTGTGCAGAACACTGTACCAAACTCTTGGGAGACTATGCTGAAACAGACTTGATAAGACACATTCCCTGCCCAGAGGTTTATAGTCTAGAGGGGGATGCAGACATTAATATGAATAAAGAATTTATGGATCCATACATAACTGCTGTGGGGCTGAGGAAGGGATGAATAAAGGCTGCAAATCCCAATGCAAGTTTGAGAAAAAAGCAAGTGGGAGAAGCGGAAGAAAGGGGCTATTTGGAAATGACCTCTTCCCAGAGCTATGCCTTCAATTAGGCTAGAAAAATCTAGAATCTAGAGAATTAGTGTGGCTCACTGGAAAGAGCACGGGCTTTTGAATCAGAGGTCATGGATTCAAATCCCAGATCTGCTGCTTGGCAGCTGTGTGACTTTGGGCAAGTCACTTCACTTCTCTAGGCCTCAGTTACCTCATCTGCAAAATGGGGATTAAGACTGTGAGCCCCCGTGGGACAACCTGATCACCTTGTAACTTCCCAGCACTTAGAACAGTGCTCTGCACATAGTAAGCGCTTAATAAATGCCATTATTATTATTATTATTAGAATAGAACTGGAAAGCTCTCTCAAATGAGAGGAGCAATATATCCTTTAAAGGCTCCTGGGAGTCAGAGGCCTTAGGTTCTAATCTCAGCTCTGCCTGCTGAGTGTCCTCGGACAAGTCACTTAACTTCTCTGGGCCTTATTTTCCTCATCTGCAAAGTGGGGATTTAGAACCTGGACTGTGATCCCCACGTGGGACCTGATGATCTTACATATACCTGAGTGCTTAGTACAATATCTGATACATAGTAAGCACTTAAATAGCACAATTATTATTGTTAAAGAGTATTTTTACATTGCTGCATTTCTCTAAATTGGCCACAATACACAGAATTGAGAGATGTCAAATTTATATTCTATTAGCTTACCATACAAAGCAGTTTGACAAACTGTAACACTGCCTAATTCATCTATGGATTTTATTTAATTTACTGAATACTTATGGACACATATTATGTGGTGGAAGAAATACATGATCATCCAGATTTATTATAGTCATTAAAAGGGAGAGATTAATGAGGCAGATACCTCATAAAGTGCATAAACCATCCTTTATCTTGCTTTTGGGACTCTACATCCACGTCTGGGAATTCATATTGTCCAATTCTGTCCTACACCGAAGGGGACGGTGAGCTGAGTTATGTCCTCAGAGATATCATCTCCATGGAAATACATGTAAGACGGGAAAAGGAATATTTTTTTCTGCTGTTTACCCTCTCCTCCCCACCTGTATGACTCAAAGTCTGCCCGGTCCGTGGCACCCTGGAATTCCAGATACTGAAGCAGACCTGAAGGTGAGATACGGAGAAGGGCTGGAAGTGAGTGGACAGAAGAGAGGAGAAAGTCAGTTTCCCATCTGAATTTTGCTTCCTGTAGGTGTGTGGATTGTCTTGTGTTCATTTTAGGAGGGGATGAGCACAACTGTTTGCCCTCAGCATTTATTTCCAAAACACAAGCAAGTGTCTCCTCCATCCATCAGAGGTGGAGGAGAGAATTTATTTACATCTCTCCTTGCCACTCATGTATATATGGATAATCTATTTTTCCCTCTCCAGTTACCAGACAAGGGTAGTTATTGAACACATACTGTGTGCAGAGCACTGTCCAAAGCACTTTGGAAATACAGCAGAGTGGGTAGATGTAATCTCTTCCTATGAGGAGCTTTCAGTGTACATGGGGAGACAGACATTAAGTAGATTAGGGTTTGATATAATCAACTGACAGCATTTAGTATCAAGTATCAAGCGCTTAGTACAGTGCTCTGCACACAGTAAGCGCTCAATAAATACAATTGATTGATTGAGTTCAGAGCACTGTATTAAGTGCTTGGGAGAACACAATAAAATAGAATTGGAAGACCAGAACGCACAGTCTTACAAACCTTCTTTAAATGGTACATTTCTTGTATGCAGGCATTACATCACTTCTTTATTCTGAATTTCTCAAAACCGCAGGACAACACATGGTACTGCATGGATAGATACCCAATAAATATCACTGCTACTCTGAAGTGCTTAGTACAGTGCTCTGCACACAGTAAGTGCTCAATAAATACGATTGAATGAATGAATGGAGCCAGAAAAGATGCATCCACCATTCCTTGGGAGGGAGAATCCAAACAGCAAGTGGGGTATATGGACATGGTCTCCTTTTCCTCAGCACATAATCAAAGTATATGCATGAGGCAAGTTTTCTCTCCTTAAGGACTCTAGTCACAAAACATTTTACCTTCTCACAATGGCTTGCGAAGATGTTATAATAAGGGCTGAGTGTTATCTTAACCCTGTGAAGCCCCCATTGAATCTACTAACTCTATTGTACAGTAAGCACTCAATAAATAACATTTTTTTGACCGATTTATTTGTAACACCTGGTCTTCAGCGGCCCCTCCACACCCCCACACTCAACAAAACTCACACACATTCATTCATTCAATCATATTTATTGAGCGCTTACTGTGTGCAGAGCACTGTACTAAGCACTTGGGAAGTATAAGTCGGAAACATATAGAGACGGTCCCAACCCAACAACGGGCTCACAGAGGGGAGACAGATAATAAAACAAAGCAAGTAGACAGGTGTCAATGTCATCAGAATAAATAGAATTATAGCTAGATACACATCATTAATAAAATAATTATAGTAAGTAGGTACAAATAAAATAGAGTAATAAATATGTACAAATATATACAAGTGCTGTGGGGAGGGGAAGAAGGTAGGGCACACGGGTGCACACACGAAAACCTGTTTTTGATATTCCTT
Organism: Tachyglossus aculeatus; assembly: GCF_015852505.1. Classification (NCBI taxonomy): domain Eukaryota; kingdom Metazoa; phylum Chordata; class Mammalia; order Monotremata; family Tachyglossidae; genus Tachyglossus; species Tachyglossus aculeatus. The sequence goes on from NC_052075.1 coordinate 13,122,565, forward strand.
CCAGTGGCCGAAAGCTTTCTCTTCGATTTCACTGCCGCTTCGTTCATTTCATTCATCATTTACATATGGTACATTGAAAGCTTCCTAATCATAACTCAAAGGCAAGGGAGTCCTGATCATCTAATTAAATCCTTTGGCTGGAAATACCGTTGGAAACAAATATTTAGGTGTCAGATGGAAAATCAAATGCAAACTAATCTACTCTGAATTTTTAGTGACATCAGACATGAAGGTCCTCAACCTCGAAACACATTGTCTTATCTTTCTGCAACATGCATCATATCGTCTAGCTGCTGTTCGCTCTGCCAAGGAAAGGTGATAATCATTTCTGAAGGTCTGTAAAAAGAGGACTGGCTTTTGGGTTTAGCTGCACTAAGGAATCACCCAAGTTTTCCCCTTTTGGCATTCTGTGGTGAGGTGTTTTCTTTACGGTGATTTGCAATGAAAGGAGCCCTCACCTAAGGATAAGGATGAAGAATCAGTGTGGCAGACCCGTATTTTAATCCTGACTCTGCCACCTGTCTGCTGTGTGACCTTTGGCATGTCAATTCACTTCTCTGTTCCTCAGTTTTCTCATCTGTAAAATGATCTTTCAATACCTGTTCTCCTTCTTACTTAGACTGTCACCTTGATGAGAGACAGAGACTGTGCCCAACCTGATTATCTTTTATCTACCCCAGCACTTGGTAGAGTTCTTGACCTTTACTAAGTGCTTAATAAATACCACCATTAGTATTGAGAAACAGTGGGGTCTAAAGGTGATCCCACTTTCTTCCTATTTTTCTCTCTTGTCCCTACCTATCCATCCCTCTGGTGATCAAACAACAAATCAATCAATAGTTTTTACTGAATATCTACTGTTTGTGCAACACTGTACTAAGTATTTGGGAGATTACCATAATAATAATAATAATAGCATCTATTAAGCGCTTACTATGTGCAAAGCACTGTTCTAAGCGCTAGGATGGTTACAAGGTAATCAGGTTGTCCCACGGGGGGCTCACAGTCTTCATCCCCATTTTACAGATGAGGTAACTGAGGTCCATTCATTCATTCAATCATTCATTCATTCATTCAATCCATTCAATCGTATTTATTGAGCACTTACTGTGTGCAGAGCACTGTACTAAGCACTTTATCTACTCCAAAACTCCAGCACCCTCAAGGCACCTAGAAGAGTGCTAATCAGTTGTATTAGCTACTACCAGAGATTGGAGAATGGAATAAAAAAAATATTGGCAATTTAGCAGAAGTTTCACTCTTTAAACTCTCATCTCCAATATTATTATATGCAATAACAATACCGAGTGCTTATCACGCCAACAATATTAGAGGCTTGAAAACAAGATGAAAGTGAGCAGTCACTGGCCTGCCGTATAACCACGGGCAAGTCATTATTTAACCTCTGTAAAACAGGTATAAAATAATTTTTTTCCCTTCCTCTTAGCATGTGGAAACTCTGGACAAGACATCTAATCTGATCTGTTTCTCTTGCACCTTAGTGACATAAGTAGCTGCTGTCATCATTATTCATTCAATCGTATTTATTGAGCGCTTACTGTGTGCAGAACACTGTACTAAGTGCTTGGGAACAATCATTATTGTTCATCCATCTTTCCTTCTAAGTTACCCTGGTTGTGAGGAGACATTTCAGTATCAGTGGTAGGGTCTCCTCACTGCTAACCATACAAAATAAGTGCATGTGTCACTTTGTCTCCTGGAAACCGGTTCATGTGCCCATCCTCTATGTAATAATGATGGCATGTATTTATTAAGCCAAACACTGGGGAGAAACAAGATAATCAGACCAGACGGTCCCTGACGCAACCAGGACACGGGATATGAGGCATCCCCATTTTATGGAGGAGGCAACAGGCACAGAGAGTTTAAGTGATTTGCCTAAAGTCACCCAACAGGCAAAGGATGGATCCAGAAATGGGTTCTAATAATAATAATAATGTTGGTATTTGTTAAGCGCTTACTATGTGCAAAGCACTGTTCTAAGTGTTGGGGTAGATACAAGGTAATCAGGTTGTCCCATGAGGGGCTCACAGTCTTCATCCCCATTTTACAGATGAGGGAACTGAGGCCCAGAGAAGTGAAGTGACTTGCCCAAAGTCACACAGCTGACAAGCGGTGGAGCCGGGATTTGAACCCACGGCCTCTGACTCCAAAGCCCGTGCTCTTTCCACTGAGCCACACTGCTTCTAGATCTCCTAACTCCAGTCCCAGGCTCTTACCAAGACACTATGTGTAATATGCGCCTTCTTACGAGAACATCAGGGCACTGGGAGCCAGCGTGGCCTACTGGAAAGAGTATTGGACTAGGACTCAGAGGATAAGGATTCGTTCATTCATTCATTCAATCGTATTTATTGAGCGCTTACTGTGTGCAGAGCACTGTACTAAGCGCTTAGGAAGTACAAGTCGGCAACATATAGAGACGGTCCCTACCCAACAACGGGCTCACAGTCTAGAAGGGGGAGACAGACAACAAAACAAAACATGTGGACAGATGTCAAGTCGTCAGAACAAATAGAATTAAAGCTAAATGCACATCATTAACAAAATCAATAGAATAGTAAATATGTACAAGTAAAATAGAGTAATAAATCTGTACAAACATATATACAGGTTCTAACATGATATAGTGGATAGAACACGGGCCTGGGAGTCAGAAGATTCTGGGTTCTAATCCTGACAATTTGCTTTGTGGCCTTGGGCAAGTCTCTTCTCTTCTCTGTGCCTCAGTTACCTCATCTGTAAAATGGAGATTGAGACTGGGCCTCACATCATCATCATCATCATCATCATCATAATGACATTTATTAAGCACTTACTATGTGCAAAGCACTGTTCTAAGTGCTGGGGAGGTTACAAAGTGATCAGGTTGTCCCATGGGGGGCTCACAGTCTTAATCCACATTTTATGGATGAGGTAACTGAAGCCCAGAGAGGTGAAGTGATTTGCCCAAAGTCACACAGCTGACAATTGGTGGAGCCAGAATTTGAACCCATGACCTCTGACTCCAAAGCCCGGGCTCTTTCCACTGAGCCAGGCTGCTTCTCCTGGGACAAGGATTGTGTCCAGCCTGATTTGCTTATATCCACCACCCCAGTGCTTAGTACAGGGCCTGGCATATGGTAAGTACTTAACAAAATACAATTATTATTATTGTTGTTGTTAATCCCAGCTCCTTCACTTGCCTGTTGTGTGATCTTGGGAGAGTCACTTAACTTCTCTGGGTCTCAGTTTCCTCAACTGGTAAAAAAGAATTATCTGTTTTCCCTCCTACTTAGACTGTGAGCTGCATAACAGTAATGATGATGATGGCATTTGTTAAGTGCTTCCTATGTGCCAAGCACTGTTCTAAGTGCTGGGGTGGATACAAGGTGATCAGGTTGTCCCACGTGGGGCTCACAGTCTTAATCCCCATTTTACAGATGAGGTAACTGAGGCACAGAGAAGTTAAGTGACTTGCCCAAAGTCACACAGCTGACAAGTGGCGGAGCCAAGATTAGAACCCATAACCTCTGACTCCAAAGCCCGTGCTCTTTCCACTGAGCCACTCTGCTTCATGTGGGACACGACCATGTGGGACAGGGACCTGATTAAGTTGTATCTGCACCAGTGGTTAGAACAGTGCTTGACCCATAGTAACACTTAACATGTACCAAAAAAAAAAAAAGAGAGACAGAGAATGGGTACTACTATGTTCCCATTTCACAGATGAGGACATTGTGTTCTCATCTATGAAGCATCTATCCCAGCTCTGCCACTTGTCTGCTGTGTGACTTTGGGCAAGTCACTTAACTTCTCTGGGCCTCAGTTACCTCATCTGTAAAATGGGGGTTAAGATTGTGAGCCCCACATGGGACAACCTGATCACTTTGTATCCTCCCCAGCACTTAGAACAGTGCTTTGCACATAGTAAGCGCTTAACAAATACCAAAATTATTATTATTATTATTATTATGCATGTATGCACTATGCAAGTATGAAGCAGCGTGGCTCAGTGGAAAGAGCATGGGCTTTGGAGTCAGAGGTCATGGGTTCAAATTCCAACTCCCCACTTGTCAGCTGTGTGACTTTGGACAAGTCACAACTTCTCTGGGCCTCAGTTACCTCATCTGTAAAATGGGGATTAAGACTGTGAGCCCCCCATGGGACAACCTGATCACTTTGTAACCTCCCCAGCACTTAGAACAGTGCTTTGCACATAGTAAGCACTTAATAAATGCCATTATTGTTATTGTTGTTGTTATTGTATCCTCCCATATCATTGCTTCCCTGTGTCAACCCACCGACGATTTTGTGTGTGCTTCCTTTCACCCAGCAGTTTAAGGGAATAGAAATAATTTGAATGAAGCTGTCTTTCAATAATGCTGATTTGCACTATCTCAATCTCTTGACTCTCCCTGCCCTTTCAAAGAAGATTTTGACTGAGTTGTAGTCTTTAAAATTGCTCACATTCAATCAATGCATTTAATGATGTTCAACACCAGGGGTCTGTAAACACTAAAGGATGAAGTTGTCAGTTTCTTGATAAAATCTGCATGGGTAAACACCGAAAGCCCTGGGACAACTAGCAGGGTAAGGCTGTCTTCTGGTGAAAAGACAAGGCTCTATTTCTTAGGCCTCCATCTGCACCCTGGGCAGAACAAAACACTATAAATGCCTGCTCTGAAAATCACTCAGAGGTTGTTCCCCCTCCAAACATAACTCTGGATCCCACAGTTGCCAGAGAGCTGTTTTAAATACAAATAGTTGGAGTCAAATAAACAAAAGGCCTGCACAGTGCTTTGCAAGGAATTAAGCTGAGCCAGCTGAATACCACCCACCCGGGACCTCTCATAGCATTCGGATATGAAGATATCTGAATCTTTTTTTAAGGCTCAAATGAGCTGATTCATCTATAGCTATAAGTGCAAGGTTGCCAGAACCTGAACCACTTTACATTAAGGCTTTCTTTAATTTGCTGGTGACAGGTAGCTGAAGGATATTTTAAATTGTTTTTTTTTTTTCCTCTCTGCTTATGCTGGTGGGGATTTCGTACACTTCCAGTCATATCCATTTTTATTGAACATGTGAGAGTGTTGCGGGAAACTAGGCAAACAGTATAATTGATGACCGCTGGTCATTGAGATGGGAAAATTCTCTCCATTGACTCATTCAGCCTAGCATTCCGGTGAACTTGGCGTTAAGAAATGAAGACGGACTTCCTATGGGAATATGGAGTTTTCATTTATCCATGCTGAAGAACATGATGTAAATCTCATTTATTCGAGTTTGATCAGTCATCTTCTAAATGGTAGAAGTGGTAAAAAAAAATAATAATAATGGCTTTATTAAGTGCTTACTATGTGCAAAGCACTGTTCTAAGCGCTGGGGAAGTTACAAGGTGATCAGGTTGTCCCACGGGGGTCTCACAGTCTTCATCCCCATTTTACAGCTGAGGTAACTGAGGCACAGAGAAGTTAAGTGACTTGCCCAAAGTCACACAGCTGACCAGTGGTGGATCCGGGATTTGAACCCATGACCTCTGACTCCAAAGCCCAGGCTTTTTCCACTGAGCCACATGGATCTTTCATATAGATCATATAGAGAAGCAGCGTGGCTCAGTGGAAAGAGCACAGGCTTTGGAGTCAGAGATCATGTGTTTGAATCCCAGCTCCACCACATGTCTGCTGTGTGACCTTGGGCAAGTCACTTAACTTCTCTGAGCCTCAGTTACCTCATCTGTAAAATGGGGATTAAGACTGTGAGCCCCACATAGGACAGCTTGATCACTGTGTATCCCCCCCAGTGCTTAGAACAGTGCTCTGCTACATAGTGAGTGCTTAACAAATGCCATCATTATTATACAGATGAAAAATAAAAAAGTCTACATCATAGGATCACAAATAGAACCCATATTAGAACAAATAGATCCATGATGATATCTGCTAAGCATTTACAATGCAAAAAGTATTGTTTTAAGTGCTAGATACAAGGTAATCTGGTCGGACATAGTCCCTGTCCCACATGGGACAGATGAGGGACCTGAGACACAGAGAAGTGAAGTGACTTGCCCAAGGTCACACAGCAGACAAGTGATGGAGCCAGGATTAGAACAGAGGTCCTGACTCCCACGCATACACTATATCTACTCAACCACTCCGCTTCCCAGCTCCTTCTAATGATCTTATTAGAAGATAAATAGTCCTTTGTAGGGTGTGTCAAACTCTCCAGGTGAAAGTGCTTTGTAGGTAATGTGATCATCAAGTTCCCTCACAAAGAATTAGGAGTCCTCCTATGAAAAAATCATTTCTTTCCCTCCCATATCTCCTACCAATGAGGAAAAAGTAGACAATTTAAAGACTCAGGGAAATATATATTTATACAAAGTACTACCAATGATGTATTTATGGAACACATATTGTGTGCAGAGCATAAGGTTCAAATCCAAGCAAAAGGAAATATTTGTTCACTTCTTAGGTGGTAAGCATTTGGAATTATGATCAAAGGTTGTGGAGGGAGAAAAAGCACATAATAATAATAATAGCATTTATTAAGCACTTACTATGTGCAAAGCACTGTTCTAAGTGCTGGGGAGGATACAAGGTGATTGGGTTGTCCCACGAGGGGCTCACAGTCTTAATCCCCATTTTACAGATGAGGTAACTGAGGCACAGAGAAGTTGTGACTTGAATGTTCAAGAAAAGTTGTGGGTAATGTATGGATGAGCGTTTCATAGCATGTGGCCTGCTCTTGGTAATCCAAACTTCCTGAAACCATGGCTCAAGGAAGATGTTACCATCCTTAATGATGATGTTGATAATGACATTTATTAAGTGCTTACTATGTGCAAAGCACTGTTCTAACTGCTGAGGAGGTTACAAGGTGATCAGGTTGCCCCACGGGGGGCTCACAGTCTTAATCCCCATTTTACAGATGAAGTAACTGAGTCACAGAGAAGTTAAGTGACTTGCCCAAAGTCACACAGCTGACAAGTGGCGGAGCCGGGATTTGAACCCATGACCTCTGACTCCAAAGCCCGGGCTCTTTCCACTGAGCCATGCTGCTTCCATAATCTGCTTGATCACTGCCAGGCTGATCTGGCAGGTCACCGGGCTTGGTTAGGTGCAGGTTCATTCATTCATTCAATCATATTTATTGAGCACTTACTGTGTGCAGACACTGTACTAAGCACTTGGGAAGTACAAGTTGGCAACATATAGAGACAGTCCCTACCCAACAGCAGGCAACAAGATCTTTGTGTCCCAATATACCAAAATGGTTCTGAGAAACAGTTCATAATTTTAGGGGGATCGGGCAGAGGGGGACAAAAATGAATACAAATCATTGATCGACATGGAAGTAATTTTTGTTAAAGCACACATCAGGCAGAACATGGAAGGAGAACATACAACGGCAGGGTACCCAAACAGCTACTCAATGAAAACATAAACAAAGCAACTGGAAGCAGGGTGGATAGAAAAAAACAGCAGTTTAAAAATACAATGACACAAATCCACAAATGAAATCACATAGCAACGTAAAGTTGGAAGACAGCCGCAAAAGTCAGATCTGCTTAGTGAATGGCAAGTAGAAATGGAATAACTAGCAATCAACTAAAGCAATTAGTAGTATTTATTGAGCACCAACTGTATGCTAAATATTCTAAGCAGTACTTGAGAACACAAACAAGGTACTGGACATTTTTTCAAGGAGCTTACTATTTAATGGGGAAGAACTGAGCACTGTAAGCATTTGGGAAAGTACAATGCAACAGAGTTAGTGGTTGTGATTCCTGGCCGTAAAGAGCTTACGATCTGCAGGAGGCTGGAGGAAAGAAAGCTACAGTAGCACAATTGACATCAGAAGTCGATTAGCAAAGGTTAATCAAATTTGAACAGAGTATAAGTGCTGAAGTGAATAAATATTAGTGCAGAGAGCAATTGTTGGATGATGTGACCTGGGAAAGTGGAATTCATTCAGTGAATACCTCCTTATAGGGTATGGATTTTCAGGATGGTTTAGGAGAGGGCATAAGCTGTGGTGTGGCAAATTTAAAGAGTGAGGAAGGAGGAAAGATGTGAGCAAGGGGTTGGAGGGCAAAGAGGTGAAAGTGATAAACGAGAGGTTGTGGAGAGATAAAGCTTGTGTGCTGAGGTGTAGTAGAAGAAGAAAACTGATGTGAAGTGACCAGAAGGAGCAGAAGAAGCAGGGGAGAACTTCATCAGTTAAACTAACGTTAAACTGCATTTTCAGGAAAATGTATTACATGGACATTTACATATATATGTATAAACAAAGAAAAGTTAACCCCATCCCTAATCGTGCAGACGGATTCCAAAGAGTATCTCATGGTTCATTTAAGTACATGTTGTGCCTGTCAGACTATGGGGAGACTATGGGCTATGGATATGACCCATTGTGGTGTGGCTAATGATCTAATGTTCTAATTGTGAACATGCTTTTTCTCTTCTGCACTCCATCTAATGAGGGTGAAGTGAAATGAGGCATTCCTGTAGGCATAAATAATTGGTGCTGGAAATTGCATCTTTAAAATACTTTGTGGAAATCCTTGGGAGTAAAGATGGTGGAACAATGCCAGTTGAATGAACTAACCTCCAAAGTCGAACACTCCTGATGACATCCAACTAAGGAGATGTTTTAACTTCCTGTTGAGGGCCTATTTGAACCTGGGCCATTGGAGAGGAATGTTTTGTAGAATAGCTCTTTCACAACCCTGCTACCAGCGGGACCCTCCATTACACTACCAGTTATTTACTGCCACTGGGCAAACTCAAGGGGATAAAAGCTGAAGGAACCAAACATTTCTCCACAGTTTCAATCAACAGGAAGTTTTCCAGGTCAATGCCTAGTTGAACCTCATGTTCTCTACCCGTTACCTCGATCATCTCCTCACTAAATTGCCAGTGAGATTGGAACACTTTACTACAAATTGTCACCTGGTTAGCAGAAGCTGCAATGGTGTCCCCAGGCCAATGTGAACTTGGGGTGGAGGAAGAAGAAGCAGTTTTCTGAGATTTTTTTTTACAAAGTTTAGATTCTTTAAGGAATTTTTTTCTAGGGTTTTTTTTTTTCCTTATTCATTTTTCCCATAGGGCTAATTTCCCTGGGAATTAAAATCCCCAGAAAATAATTTTAAATTAAGAAGAAAATGTGAAAGGATAATGTCTGTGCCTTCTCACCCATCTCTGTACCTGCCTGTTTTGGGGAGAAATGCCAGGGATCGGTGGGAATTCAGGAAATGTGAGGGGAGGGGAGGAAAGGGTTTAGCAAGTGGACATAAAGAAAATAGGGGTGGTGGAAGGATGCAGAAAGAAGGAATGAAAATATCTCAGGCACCAAGAACAGAGAATGTCTGGAGATTACAGTAGAATAGCCATATATTTAGAGAAGCAGTGTGGCTTAGTGGAAAGAGCACGGGCTTGAGAGTCACAGGTCGTTGGTTCTAATCCCGGCTCCGCCACTTGTCAGTTGTGTGACTTTGGGCAAGTCACTTAACTTCTCTGTGCCTCAATTACCTCATCTATAAAATGGGGATTAAGACTGTGAGCCCCATGCGGAACAACCTGATAACCTTGTATCTACCCCAGGGCTTGCAACAGTACTTGGCACATGGTAAGCGCTTAACAAATACCATTATTATTATTATTATTATTATTATTTCTGGTTCTAAAAAAAAGAGAACCTATACTTATTCATTCAATCATGTTTATTTAGCGCTTTCTGTGTGCAGCGCTTACTAATCAACCCACGGCACTTATTGAGTGCTTACTGTGTCCTGAGCACTGTACTAAGTACTTTGGAGAGTACAATACAATAACATTAGTAGACACAATCCATGCTCATAAGAAGTTCAGAGTCAAGACAGGGAGACAGACATGAAAATAAATTACAGATATAGGTACTGGGAAAGTACTAGCTGAGAAAAGCATGTTAAGAATGTTACAAAACAACTGCCTTTGTAAGTCAGTGAACACTGACAAAAAAAAGCAGTTTCATGAGTCACTGTATAAGATAATGTAATCAAGATAATGAAGAACTGGAATTAGTTTAAAGGAGCAGGGCATGCTCTAATAAATCCACTAGCTAGACACTGCCTTTGTAAAGGTAAAATAGGGAATTTTAGATTCTGATTTCTAATATGAAGAAAGAGAAACTTGAATAAATGCAAATGCCTATTTGGCTGCATAAAATTCATACGGACATTGAATTTCTGCCATTTCATACTGTAGTAATCACAGGCATACATTGCCAAAACCTCTTAAGCTTGAATAGATTCCACATTTCCTCTTTCTCTAAATTCATTCCCTTCCCTACCCTTTTCTAACATGCATTTATCTATGTTGCTTTCTACACGCTGTAGGACAAAATCCAAATAGAAATGGGTTTAGTACTGCTGACAGATTCAGGGTTTGCGAAAATAATTGACATTCATAAGCTTTACAGCATTTCACATGTTGTTCACTTTTTCCAAAGGTAAACATCTGTCAGCCTGAATTATTATTACAGGGTCTAAAAGGAGACAGCTTTCACTGATTGATAGTAAGTTCATACTCTGTGAGAATACTGCACTAAGCACTTGGTAGAGGACAAATGAACTAGTAGGTATGATCCCTGACTTCAGGGAGCTTACAGTCTAGCAGGGGTAGATAACACTAAAATAGAAATAAGCTCTTAAGTGTTCTGTCTCAAGTTTTTCAAGCTGTACCTTTAGCTGTTCTTCACTCTTATCTGTTCCTCCCTCACCCAGACTACAGTCCACCCCATATTCAAGTCACTTCTAAAATACCAACTCCTCCAACAAGGCTTCCCAGATTGATCTACCAGCACGCTAAGCCATTCAATTCTATCTGCCAACTTTCACACTTATGAGCTTACTTTTAATCCATCTCCAGGTGCATATGAGTAGGCAATTATTTTGATCCTTTTATTAGTAAATATTTTTTATTAGGGTGTAAACTTCTCGTGGGCAACAAACGTGTTACTTCATTATTCTGTACTTCACAAGCATGTAGTAGTCCCCCCCTCCTCCTCCCCCTCATCCCCCTCTCCTCTCCATCCCCCCCATCTTACTTCCTTCCCTTCCCCACAGCACCTGTATATATGTTTGTACATATTTATTACTCTATTTATTTATTTTACTTGTACATATCTATTCTATTTATTTTATTTTGTTAGTATGGTTGGTTTTGTTCTCTGTCTCCCCCTTTTAGACTGTGAGCCCACTGTTGGGTAGGGACTGTCTCTATATGTTGCCAACTTGTACTTCCCAAGCGCTTAGTACAGTGCTCTGCACACAGTAAGCGCTCAATAAATACGATTGATTGATTGATGTAGTACAGTCCACTGCATCAAGTGGGGGCTTGATAAATGCTGTTAAGAATTCTTTTCAGTAATGTCTTTTTTAGGTGGACTCATTTTAGTCACGAAAACAAAAGATTTCCCACTTGCCCAGGGCGCTTAGAAAATTATGCTAGTGTGGCAAAACTTTCATTGAAAGACATGAAGACTTCTTAATACCTATTTTGGTACTGACTGAATTGTGAGTTTGCTATCGTAGGCAGACACTCCATAAACGCTCTTCATTGTTTCCTGTGGCCAACCAGAATTCTTATAGCAGCTTTCCAGGACACTCCTCAACTGTTCCCTCCCCGCTTCCTCGCTCCATCCTGGTGATTCCCAGGTCATTCACTCAGGCACTGAGGCATCTCCCTTGGTCTTGTGTCAGCTGCAGGGCTTCCCAAATCCCCTGTGGGTCTCCTTTATACCCAGCCCAATAACTCCAAAGAGCAGCTCCACCCCAAGACATGCGTGAGGACTTCCCAACGGAGGGCTGGAATTCTGGAAACTTCCCACTCAGCATGCTCCACAAGAGCTTCTTTCCTGCTTGCCTCCGGCCCGAGAAGCTTCCATTCCCGTGGGGATGGACTGTGAGACTGTGAGCCCACTGTTGGGTAGGGACTGTCTCTATATGTTGCCAACTTGTACTTCCCAAGCGCTTAGTACAGTACTCTGCACACAGTAAGCGCTCAATAAATACGATTGATTGATTGATTGATTGACTGTGTGTTCCCTGGCCACCATGGCAAGCGGTTTGTCTTTCTGCTTGCCTCTCAAGCTCTGCATTTGCTTTCCTACTCTGGCCAGATGCTGTAGAAATCAGATGCCGTGAAGCAGCCTGGCCTAGTGGAAAGTGTACGCTCCCAGAAGTCAAAGGATATGGGTTCTAATCCCGGCTCTGGTTATATGTCTGCTGTGTGACCTTGGGCAAGTCACTTCACTTCTCTGTGCCTCAGTGATGTCATCTGTATAATGGGGATTAAGACTGTAAATCCCATATAGGGCAGGGGCTGTGTCTGACCTGATTATCTTGTATCTTGTAATTCAGGACGAGGGCACTCTTGAAAAAAAAAAGTGTTGCCATTTCAGAAAAACAATCTGAAGGTAATTGGAAAATGTGCCCTCAATAACATGCTCTTAAAGGAGCCCTTTGATATTATCAAGGTCAAGACTCCTTTGGTGATGTCAATATGGTGAAAAATATGAAAATTCTCCCGGCACCCTTTTAAGGAGAAACTACCCTTAGAGATGTCCTCGAGGAAGAATTTCAAATGCTCTAGAGGTCCAGATTTCAGAGCTTTAATGACTTTTCCACTTTTCAAGCCCAGTGGAGTTAATTTAGATTTGGTATGGTCCAAATGAGACAGAGAGTTCCTCAGTGTTAGTTTTCCCTTACTTTCCCTCTTTAAAATGAACTAGTATTCCTGTACCACATTACTTTGTATCTTTTGATTTGTTAGGCGCTTTATTTCCCTGATGGTTTCTTCAAAGAAGGGGCATATTATTCCTATTTAAAACCTAATCAAGCTAATTAATTATTCATATTTTGACCCCTTCTTCTGGAAGTAATTACCGGAAACCTTTTGGAATGACTTTTTAAATTGTGATTGGAGCTGGGATATTTGCTATGTAAAATAATGTGATTCCTGCTTACCAGTTCCCACTAATGCTCTCTCAGCGGCTCTAGTGTTGGTAAAGCCAGAAATGAGCTAGTTGCCATTTTATCCAATTTGAACACTTTCTAGTAAATAGTATTATATTTGGCAACATTTTAACTCCTGTAATGACATGGATAAGGCTGTATGTGTGTGAGTATATGTCCCTCATTCAAAAAAGAAGCCTCTGACTGAAATTCACACAAAAGTGTGGGTATAGTTTAGGACTGGTGATAGGTAGAAGAGTCATTGATACTAACATTTTGACTTTTCTGAGTACTCTGAATAGTCCCAGTTTAGATCTGCATGGACTGAGTGATTTTTATTTTTTAAGAGACCATTCCACCTGAATCAAAATCCTCTGGGGCAAATGGAATATTGAGGTCCTCCCTCACTTCAAGAGAAGAAGTGTGGCTCAGTGGAAAGAGCATGGGCTTGGGAGTCAAAGGTCATGGGTTCAAATCCCGACTCTGCCACTTGTCTGCAGTGTGACTTTGGACAAGTCACTTAACTTCTCTCGGCCTCAGTTACCTCATCTGTAAAATGGGGATTAAGATTGTGAGCCCCATGTGGGACAACCTCATTACCTTGCATCTCCCCCAGTGCTTAGAACAGTGCTTGGCACATAGTAAGTGCTTAACAAATGCCATCATCATCATCATGGCTCTGCCACATGTCTGCTGTGTGACCTTGGGCAAGTCACAACTTCTCTGAGCCTCAGTTCCCTCATCTGTAAAATGGGGATTGACTGTGAGCCCCACGTGGGACAACCTTATCACGTTGTATTCCCCCCAGCGCTTAGAACAGTGCTTTGCACATAGTAAGCACTTAACAAATGCCATTATTATTATTATTATTATTATTATTATTATCACGGTCTATCCAGACATAAAGTATTAACCACAAGTCTGACCTACAAGCTCATCCCACAAACTCTAATGTTTGGTATGAAACAGACATGAATATCATTTCCAAGAAATAGTATTAGTGTTCTTGTTCTCAGCCTTCTGAAGGTAGCTTTCACTTTTCTATACAGAAATGTAAAGAAAGCAGTTCCTCTCTTTTTAACATTCATCCCCCAAAGCCCTCTCCCACATGTAAAAAAGAATATTTTGAGATGGGCAAATTATTTGAATTCACAGTTGGATAAGCATATGGGCAGTCATTCTCAAAACAAGAAAGGCAGCATTTACATTTAAATTTGTTTTGCTTGAGTGCCCAAGCTACTCTCTATAAGTGTACACTGGGTACACTGAGTTCTGCCATAATGTGTTGTTTCCACTATGTGTTCTGACTAAGATGTAATGGCAGTATTAGGAGATACTCTCCCAACAATGTGAGTCAGTCTAGATTCTGTAAGACACAGTGCTGACAGAAATGACTATGTGCATATGCATAACATCAGCTATGGTAAATATTACGATGTAAGTTTTCCTTAATGTGTGGTTCTGCAAGGATGCAGCTCTGCATAAAAGCAAAATTGGGTGGACTTTGGTGAAGGGACTGAATGAATGAATCATGCCACTCATCTTGGCCACCTCATAAATTAGTATCCTAGTAGCATAGTACAGTATTACTAGAGTAATAATAATAATAATAATAATGGCATTTGTTAAGCGCTTGCTATGTGCAAAGCACTGTTCTATGTGCTGGGGGGGATACAAGGTGATCAGGTTGTCCCTCGTAGGGCTCACAGTCTTAATCCCCATTTTACAGATGAGGGAACTGAGGCCCAGAGAAGTGAAGTGACTTTCCCAAAGTCCAACAGCTGACAAGTGGAGGAGCCGGGATTAGAACCCATGACCTCTGGCTCCGAAGCCTAGGGCTCTTTCCACTGAGCCATGCTGCTTCTCTACCAAGTGCTGGGGTAGATACAACATAAGCAGATCAGACAGTCTCTACCCCATATGGAGCTCACAGTGTAAGGGGCTGGTAGAATGGGTATCTTGGCCCCATTTTTACAGATAAGAAAATCGAGACAGATTAATTAAATGATTTGCCCAAGGTCACACATAGTCAAGTGGCAGAGTCTAGTTTTAATCCTGGCTTTGTCACTTGCCTGCTGTGTGAACTTGGGAAAGTCGCTTAACTTTTTTTCTCCATTTCCTGAACCGCAAAATGGTGATTTAAGTTCTCCTTTTCATTCATCCATTCATGCTGTTCTGTGCTAAGCACTTATTCTAAGATAAGCACTTGAGAGAATATTATACAACAATAAACAGACACATTTCCTGCCCACAATTAGCTTAACAGTTTTGTCCCCACTCAGACTGTGGAACTCATGTAGGACAGGGACTGTGTCTGATCTGATTATGTGTATCCACCCAGTGCATAATAGTAATAATAATAATAAAAATAACAATAATAGATTCCTTGATTCCCAACCTGTGATCTTTCCACTAGGCAACACTGCTTCTCTAGTGGTAGAGTGCTTATTTACTCCAAGACTGTGGTTCATTATACAAGAAAATTATCTTAGTCATGAAAAGTGTAAAAATGGTGGAGAAGAAGTTTCAAAGTGTTTTGAAATAGAAATGTAGGAGGCCTGCCCTGCTATAAATGGATTCTGGAAATCAAATCAGTTTCCATGATGTAATCAGAGCCGGCCTGTAGTGTTATTCTTTATATTATTATAATGGCATTTATTAAGCACTATGTGCAAAGCACTGTTTTAAGCGCTGGGGGGGTTACAAGGTGATCAGGTTGTCCCATGGGGGGTTCACAGTCCTAATCCCCATTTTACAGATGAGGTAATTGAGGCACAGAGAAGTTAAGTGACTTGTCCAAGGTCACACAGCTGATAAACGGTGGAGCCGGGATTTGAACCCATGATCTCCGACTTCAAAGCCCGTGCTCTTTCCGTTGAGCCACGCTGCCTCTCATCACTGAAATAAGGTGGGGAAACTCAGGGCTGATGATGTCACTGAAAAAGACTGGGGTTTTAACCTTCCAGACATTCGTCAGTTTACTGCTTTGGTTTCTGAAAAAACTCCCCTGGACTTCAGCCCAGGATATTGATTTGCAGTCAAATAATGTTGGCTTTGGTTAAGTGCTTAAGTGCAAGCACCGTTCGAAGTGCTGGGGGAGGGATACAAGGTAATCAGGTTGTCCCACATGGGGCTCACCATCTTAATACCCATTTTACAGATGAGGTAACTGAGGCCCAGAGAAGTTAAGTGACTTGCCCAAAGTCACACAGCAGACAAGCAGCGGAGCTGGAATTAGAACCCATGACCTCTGATTCCCAAGCCCGTGCTCTTTCCACTGAGCCACGCTGTAAATGAAGAATAAAGATGGGTTGGTAGGCATTAAAATAAGTTAGTAGGCTTGTCCTCTCCCTCACACTTTATGTGACTCTTACCTATTGCTTCCTAAGCCCTTCCTTTGAGGAGAACAAAGAAAACTCCCTTACCTATGTCGCACCCAACATGCTGCCAAAAGGATTTGTCGTGGTTTCCTTGATTCCCTCTTATCCATGCTTCCCACCTCACCTCCAGGCCCTAGATTTCCAGTGCCATGGAAAAGAAGAAAAGATGAGGATGGATGAAAGTTCCTGTTCAAAAATCAACTAACTCTCATTCCATGTTGGAAGGTTTTGGAGGTACAGGAAAGTATACTAAGGTCTTGAAAACATACAATAAATATAAGTAACACTATCCCCGTCCTTGAGGAAGCTTACAATCTAAGGGAGGAGTTTACAGTCCAATGGACATTTTCGTTGTATTGGAGGGGATGTATAACATAAAAAATTTTAGGCAGAAGCTGTAAAAATTGCATAGGGAAAGATAAAAATCAATGTATTGACATACGTGATGGCTCTTCAATATTTACCATTTACAGTGCCTCTATTAAAGACAAAAGAGGGCCACTGTTGTGCTGTGAATAGAAAGTGAAAGCTATTAGTGCAGCATGATATGCCTTGAAGGCCATTGATCAATATGAATTGATGATTATGTTGATACTGGTGGCAGAGTATAGGACTTAGAACTCTATACAAAGTCTCAGAGCATCAAAATATAATAATAATGATAATAATAATGGCATTTATTTAGTGCTTACTCGGTGCAAAGCACTGTTCTAAGCACTGGGGAGTTGCAAGGTGATCAAGCTGTCCCATGGGGGGGCTCACAGTCTTAATCCCCATTTTATAGATAAACGGAGGCCTAGAGAAGTCAAGTGACTTGCCCAAAGTCACACAGCTGACAATTGGTGGTGCCAGGATTTGAACCCATGACCTCTGAATCCAAAGCCCGTGCTCTTTCCACTGAGCTACGCTGCTGCCCATATCCCATTCATTAATAGAAAATCACAATAGCCTTTGGATTCAAATTTGGGGACTGTGACTGATAGGGACTGATCTGGGTTCTAATTCTGACTCCACCGTTTGCCTGCTGTGTGACCTTGGTAAAGTCACTTAACTTCTCTGTGGCTCAGTTTCTTTAGTTGCAAGATTATAATAAGAATAATGATGGCATTTATTAAGCGCTTACTATGTGCAAAGCACTGTTCTAAGCACTGGGGAGGTTACAAGGTGATCAGGTAGTCCCACGGAGGGCTCACAGTCTTAATCCCCATTTTACAGATGAGGGAACTGAGGCACAGAGAAGTTAAGTGACTTGCCCAAAGTCACACAGCTGACAATTGCCGGAGCCGGGATTTGAACCCATGACCTCTGACTCCAAGGCCCGGGCTCTTTCCACTGAGCCATGCTGCTTCTCGATTCAATACCCGCTCTCCCTGTAATCCCTATGTGAGGCAGAAACTGTATCTGGCCTGATAAACCCATATCTACTATGCTTTTGGCACAGAGTAAGCATTTAAATACTATCTAAGTACACAGATATAAACATATATACACAAACACACGCACACTCATTGCGAGTGTGTGTGTGTGTGTGCATATAGTATTGGAATTTCCAGGAATATAAGCATGAGAGTTCTATAGATTCCTGGAAATCTTTCAGCAGGTACAGTCCCATGCCCAGAAGATCTCTGCGTCAGACCTGCAAGCAGAATTCAGTATATTACTAGCAAGTCAGCTTTTTTTCCAGACGAGCTGAACTAGGATTATCTCACTGTTTCCCACTCCTCATCAGGAAATACCTAAGGGGCAGGAGGGTGACATACCCAGGCTATCCATGGCTGGCTTGAAATGCCCAGGACTTCCCTCCCTTCTTCCGGAGATCTTAATGCTATATACTCTCTGTAGCGGGACAAAATTTGACAGGACATTTGTAGATCCCTTTAGAAGTAATTGCAACATTGTGCTCTAAATGCCTTTATACCTCTTTTCTTTCCTTGCTTTTGGTAGTCATATTACTTTATGGTTCGAAGATTTTTTTCCTTCGTCGCTACAACCTTCAGCAAAATGGATGTGGAGGCACTTTTGCACTGCAATCCTTCAAACTAATGGTATATTGGAAAAGCAGGCAGTGAGACCACGTTTTAATATCACATATGTGCCACATTTTATCAATGCTCAAACGTTTGATCCTCTGCACTCATATCTAACTCCCTCTTAATGGCACTATAAATTACAACATTTGGCTCTGTTTCCTTCAACCAGTTAAGAGAAAAAGCTTTAAATAAATTATTATGATTATGTCATAAAATTATAATTTGTGCAGCTATCAGTGCTACTACTTAGCCTTTTGATAGGCTATTTTTTAGTTCAAACAATTTTACAAATCTTAATTCATTAAGTCTTTTGTTCGGTGCACGGACTCCGAGGCTCAAAGCCATCGGTGTTTGAGTAGTCCTACAATCTTTCAGGCCCCTTTAAACTAGAAGATTTTAGGAAAAGAATGGAATAATTCCGTCAAGTAACACTGGATCATGTGGGGGAATTAATGACCCCAATCAGGTATCCAGCTCCCTGTCTAGGGAACAATGGAGGATTTGTGCCAGCTGCACCAACCCATTTGTGATGGGTTTTCCAGAAATATCCTCTTTTGAAAATGTTTCTTCAATTTTCTATGGAAATTGAATTAGAATTTCTTCCAGTTTAGCAAGAAGAATCAGAAAAAGAACTCTAGAAAATAAATACATTTTGACTTTTAAAAATAGAAACCGAGTCCTAAAATATATAGCAATTAAAATGAATGGGGGGAAACAGCAACACTGCTTCTAAACTTTGTTTTGATTCAGATAGCATCACTGACTGTATGTATCTTAACATTAGTATACAGTCAGTGATGATATCTGAATGTTAAGAAATCCTCTTAAGCTCTTATTAAATTTTCCCCAAGAATAAGACAATGACTTTTCTTGCTTTCTAAAATTCCATTCCTCCTCCAGGAATTTCAGTTACTTTTCATAGGAAAGAAATTCAATATAGGACTAAAAGAAAGCAAGTTCCCAAAATTACCCTCAAAGATCCATCTTTCACCTTGGTTTTTATGGCTAAGTGCTTCAGCAGTTACAGGAACCAGTTCAATTATTCCACCAACCACTGAAACTCCGTGATTAAGATGGATCTCACACTAAAGCAATAATCTCACTAATGGGTCTAGTATGAATGAAGTGTTTTGAGTTTTCCAGGTTTATTTGGTTAGAAGGTAGAGTAAGAGAAAAAAGGCATAACACTTCCACATAATCATTTATCTAAATTGAAAATAACTCCCCCCAGAATAGCTAAAAGGGGTGATCTATGTATTTTTGGGATTTTTTGTTTTGTTTTGTTCTTGAAGTGGCAAATAGGTTTTTTAAGGAATAGAATTAGTCTCAGAGTTCCAGGACTACTGAGAAAATTGTTCAAATATTGTAACTGCTTAGGCCGTTGATAATCATAGCGAACATATCTTTTGTCTACTGGTACAAACCACCTTCACAAAGAAAAAGGGGAAGACATTTTGGCACAAGCAATCCTCTCCAAGCTAACCTCTTTTCCCCTGCTTCCATTTAGGAAAGGGTTTGTTTATGAAATTCAATCTTATCGATAAGGAGGAAGCAGTCTGCATTTTAAAAGGCTGTGCACTGCTTTTCATCTCAGTAGTTCATGGTTTAATGGAGCAATGTACATATGGCATGATTTCAAGGAGAATCCAATAGAATGGAAAAATGTTAAAGTCATTCACTTGCCCAACACTGTTGTCGTATATTGTTGAAATATCTGGCGACAGTTTCAAAGACAATGAAGTATAATTCCAGAGTGGTATAACATTAGCTTTAGTACCAGTGTTTATTGGCAGTGTGCTGGCAGAATATCAAAATTGGTGGAAAACAAAATGCAGTAATTCTGAACTCCTGTGTTCATAGTGTTGGAAAACCAACACACAACCACTATATGAATAGTATATTTAGGAACGAAGTGAGAACCAAGGGAGAAAATGTAAGCACTGTGCACAAAGCTTATTCCCTCAAGGGATACAATTAAGTTGATTTGATCTTAAATAGCATGTAAAAACGTGCCAGGAGCAGAGTTCTTAAAACTGGTGAGATTGCAGACAGTAATATCAGCTGTAAAGCTTCTTATTGGAGCGATAATCTAGATATTAACTAAGCACTGTACATCAGTATGCTCTGTAGTATTTTGACCTATTATTCCTTTCCCTGCAACATCATTGTGTAACATTAGGGACAGTGATCCTCCTGTTTGAAGGAAATCCCTCCCAAATCAACAATTTTTAAGGCAGCTATCCAAAGGGATTAATCCCTTTCTTGAGTATACTAAAACGTATTTTTGGCATGCTAGTGAAGAGAGGACAGGACAGCCAGGTCAGCGGCTGAGGTTCAGGGCAGTGTACTCTGCACTTCTCGGGGGAATGGCTTGCATCTAGGAAAGAGAGGAAAATACCTCCAGATCTGCTGGTCTGGTCTGCTTTTTTCTGGAAAAGGCTTCCTACTGGCCATCAAGCAGAGGGAAGCTGCCCTGGATTCCAGACCACCTTCGCTTCCTCTCATCACCAACCCCGACTGAAGGGCTAGAGGCAGATCTGGGACTCTGATGCTAGCAGAGGTGATTACAAGACTACTCTGGGGGAAGGGGAAGAGGAGTGCAGAGACCTTCACGTTGCTCTAAGGCATTCCTAGATTTTGAAAACTCCCCTCAATCCCCCTACTGTCCCACCCCCATGTCCAAAACCAGAGAAGCAGCTGACTCTAATGGACTGGGAGTCAGGAGACCTGAGTTCTAATTCTGGCTCCGACCTTTGACCTTGAGCAAGTCTCTGCCAGATCAATCAGTGACATTTATTGAGCACTTGCTGTGTGCAAAGCACTGTTCTAAGTGCTTGGGAGAGCAGAACAGAGTTGATAGAAAAATCCCCTGCCCACAATATAATAATAATAATAATAATAATGGCATTTATTAAGTGCTTTCTATGTGCAAAGAACTGTTCTAAGCACTGGGGAGGTTACAAGGTGATCAGGTTGTCCCACATGAGGCTCACACTCAATCCCCATTTTACAGATGAAGTAACTGAGGCTCAGAGAAGTGAAGTGACTTGTCCAAAGTCACACAGCTGACAAGTGGTGGAGTCGGGATTTGAACCTATGACCTCTGACTCCAAAGCCCATGCTCTTTCCACTGAGCCTTACATTCTAGCAACTTGTCTCCTCATCTGTAAAATTTGTATCCAAAGCTATTCTCCTATTCTCCCTTCCACTCTTTTTAAGGATATTTGTTAAGTACTTGCCATGTGTAAGACACTGTACTAAGAGCTGGGGTAGATGGGTGTTTAATCAGTTTGGACAACAGTCTATGTTCCACATGGGGCTCACAATATTACTTCCCATTTCACAGATGTGAGCCCACTGTTGGGTAGGGACCGTCTCTATATGTTGCCAGCTTGTACTTCCAAAGCGCTTAGTACAGTGCTCTGCACACAGTAAGTGCTCAATACATATGATTGAATGAATAAATGAATGAAAAGATGAAATAACTGAGGCATGGAGAAGTGAAGTGACTTGCCCAAGGTCACACAGCAGACAAGTGGCAGAGGCAGGATTTGGAACCTAAGTCCTTCCGACACCCAAGCCTCTAACCATTAGATCATGCTGCTTTCACTTACCCTGTGAGCCCCACGGGGGGATCAGCGACTGTATCTCATCTGACTGTTCTACCTACCCCAGTGCTTAAAACCACTATCAACATCAATATTATTATTGTTATGTATCACTAGTGCAGGGGAGTCAACAGGCAGATTTGTCCAGCAATCAGATCCTGCTTCAGTGGAATCAGAGGAGGGGAAAAGAAGGGATGATTGTAAACAATGTTATAATTGAAGAAGAAGAAGCTGAATAGTAAAAGTATCCTGGAAGCTTATATATATATATGCATATATATACATGCATACACATACACACACATATGGAGAGGAAGTCATAAATTAGCAAGATGGACTTGTTTATTCACTCAATCGTATTTATTGAGCACTACTGTGTGCGGAGCACTACTGTGTGCGGAGCACTGTACTAAGCACTTGGGAATAACAAATCGGCAACATATAGAGACGGTCCCCTAAAATAAATAATGCCAACTAATCAAATGCACCTAAATCAGACAGCTTTGGTCTTTTAATATTTAGAGCTATTCTCACAATCTCTTAATAATGGTATCTGTCCCATGCTATGTTGCCTAATATTTCATGAACTAATGGAGGGAAGAGACTGCATTTTTATTCTTCTCTATCCTTTCCAAACACAAACTTACACATAGTAGGCACCCAACACTCTGCCATGAGATGCTCAGTATAATGAGATATGTGCAGTAGAATCTCTATTCCCCTGCCTGTTTGGACCATAAGCCCCATATAGCACATGATGATCCTGTACCTACCCCGGCACTTAGTATAGTGCTCAGCACATCGCAAGAACTTTGTTAATATTGTAATTATCATTATCAAAATACTCCACACACAGTAGGCACTCAATAATACTGCTCTGGACTAAGACTATTGTGAGTGAAAATTGAATCCAAACAGTCCCCACAAGCATTTTCCTTTTCCCATCCCATGAGTGTGATTCACAGATTAACAGAATGAATGCTTTTGCAGTACCAAGTCTAGAACTCTTAGATCATAGACTTTGTTAAGAGTCGGGGGGTGGAATTCCTTTCTCAGCTGGAAGTTGAAGGTTGCTGAAGAGACTAGACTGTAAGCTTCTTATGGGCAGGGAATGTGTCTGCCAGCTATGTTATACTGTACTCTGTGGTGCTCAGAATACAGTAAGAGCTCAATAAATACAATTGATTGATTGACTAAATGAGGAAAAGGGCCACAAGTATATTGCAGGAGCAGTGTCAACAATAGTTTGTTATACATGCTAGATTGTAAGCCCCTTGATGCTGAAGATCACATTTACTAGTTTAGTTGTATGCTCCCAAGTGCTTAGCAGTAGGATTATTAATAATATTCTTGTTAAGGCTTATATGTATTTAGGACACCAAATTCAAGAGCAGAGAAAATTGTCATTTATGGTACATTAAACCAAGATTCCTGTCACTACAATAATATAGCAATAAATCAGCATTTGTCTGAAACTAAAATATGAACATTGGAAATTCTTAAGCCTATTTTAGGATGATAGGATCAAAAATATTTCAGGCTAGAAGATATTTCGAAGGGGGCACTATGCAATTGGCTTCTTGCCCAAAGGAAAGCTTAAAAAAACCAGAAAAATTCTATAACACCCACTGAAGCACTTTAGAATAGAATTTCTGGTAATCTATGCCTATGGGGGTATTGTTAAATGTTGAAGCAGAGGGAAGATAAAAGTGACTGGCAGTCTCCAGCACATAGCAGTTTAATGGGATTCCTCAGATATAGATTGTTGAATCAATGATGGCTACCACTCAATCTGAAGATTCTTGCTATCCACTAAAGTCACTCCAGGGATCTTTCAATGGTGAGAAGATGGTGGAAAATTCCTGGAACATGATGTAAATATTCTCCACTATAAGAAAATGGCCCACCCCAGAGGAGGAGGAAAAAGAATTGTAGTTGCAGTGGTATTTGTTGAGTACCTATAGGAGGGTGTAATGCACTTTTCTGAGCTCTAGAGAAAATTCAGTGGATGTGTGAGACATGCTCCCTGTCCACAATGAGCTTCAATTCAAACAGGGAAGATAGATGTATAAAGGAGGTTTTCAATCTTTTGTGTAGCGAAATGAAACCTGTGGTATTATTATTATTAGTGTGGTATTTGTGGGATTCTTACTAAATGCTAGGGTAGCTATAAGTTAGTCAGGTAGGACAGAAGTCCCGTCCTTCATGGGGCTCACAATCCAAGTATCAGAGATATTGACAGCATCAATTCCATTCATTCTTGCCTTGCAAACCACTGCCGTGCTTGTTACCAAAGTGCCTCTTCTCTAGTCACTCCAGGGACCTTTCAATGGTGAGAAGAAGGTGGAAAATTCCTGGGACATGATGTAAAAATTCTCCACTACAAGAAAATGGCCCACCCCAGAGGAGGAAAAAGAATTGTAGTTGCAGTGGTATTTGTTGAGTACCTATAGGAGGGTGTAATGCAATTCTCTGAGCTCTAGAGAAAATTCAGTGGATGTATGAGACACGCTCCCTGTCCACAATGAGCTTCAACTCAAACAGGGAAGATAGATGTAAAAAGGAGGTTTTCAGTCCTTTGTGCAGAGAACTGAAACCTGTGGTATTATTATTATTATTATTAGTGTGGTATTTGTGGGATTCTTACTAAATGCTAGGGTAGCTATAAGTTAATCAGGTAGGACAGAAGTCCCGTCCTTCATGAGGCTCACAATCTAAGTATCAGAGATATTGACAGCATCAATTCCATTCATTCTTGCCTTGTAAACCACTGCCGTGCTTGCTACCAAAGTGCTTCTTCTCTAGTCACTGATTTGACATATTTATTTAATCTATCAATGTTTTGTTTTGTTTTTTTATCTATACATCAATATTCTTTATATGAGCTAAAGAGAATGTCAGTATTAAATCAGCAGGTCTTGGTTGTGTCATCTATATATCCTTTATCACAAAAATAGATTGTAGGAATAAAATTCATAAGAAATACACTGAAGATTATTGGCCAGACAATGTACTTTGAAGCAGCTAGGCGAGACACTTAACTGCGCTTAATACTTTCCACCTAAACATGGAATACATGTAAATTCCAGTTGTTGATTGCAAGACAAAGAACCTAAACAATGAATGTTTGTTATACTATTATGTTTTCATAAATACTCATTAGTTTTTATCATGTATTTAATGAAGCTCTTTCAGGAAATAGTTGATAGAAATATAGTTAGAGCTTTTAAAATCAAGTGACAGAGCCTTTAAACATTATCATTCATCTGAATAGGAGTCGTATTTTAACTTCATGAAGCAATTTCTCCTAGTATATCAAGTGACATTCATGAGCCTACAAAAAAAAATGCATCTCATCAATTCTGCTCCAGTTTCCTCATTTGGAATCATACCTCTATTTCATCATTTATTATTTTTAAGCTATTTTTCAAGTTTTACAATTAGTAAAACTTCTAGACTGTGAGTCTGCTGTTGGATAGGGACTGTCCCTAAATGTTGCAAACTTGCACTTCCCAAGTGCTTAGTACAGTGCTCTGCACACAGTAAGCGCTCAATAAATATGATTGAATGAATGAACAAAATGCAGTTTACCTACTTTAAAAAGCATCTCAGATCTATATGTATGATGTGCCTTGAAAGTTTCTATGTTGTCTACATTTCTTCATTTTACTAATTATTATTTTTTCCAGAAAGATATTCTTTATAGATGATGGACTGTTTAGAAATATTAGTTAAAATAGCTAAAATATAGCTAATATTTTAAAATGAATGTCTTAATACATTTCTAGAATCATGCAGAGGAAAAAAAAAGATGTGAAAGTATCTTTCTTCTAAATTAAATTCAGTGTAAGAAAGAAGTTCATTGTTCAAGAAAGAAATATGGTTGTCATTGGATATCAAAAAAAACAACTATGAGGAGAATGAGGAGAAAATAAATGTGGAAAATACTAGGTAATATCCAAATTGTTTGCTGCTATGGCAACCTAGAGTTTCAGAGATTCCTGGGTTTCCTGCAGATCGGCTGGCTTGGCTTTATTATTTAAGCTTTGTGATTTTTATTTCATGAAATGATAGGATATGCATTAACATAAAAGTTAATTCATGTCCCATTCATCTAGTCAGGCATTTAGATGCCCAGTGCTCAGCAGAAATATAATGTTAGCTTAGAAGACGTCATTTTTAGGACCATAAAGTCAGAAAGTGATTGTCATATGCAAATCATGTGAACTAAGTTACCTAGTTTACCACAGAAGCATTTCAAAACTAAAAGCAACTCATCTACAGCATTACACTTTGGTCCTGTGCCATTTTAGATTCAGTCACCACTCAACTGCTCATGGCAATTCTCCAGCGGTGAATCTTCAGCATTCAAGGGCCATCACTGTAAATGAAGCAAACTACTTGGACAAGAGCAACTGGAGAAACACCATGATGTAGTGGAAAGGACATGTACCAAAATCTGGAGTTCTGGGTTCTCATTCTGATGCTACTTGCTTCCCCTGTGATCTTGGGCAGGGCACTTAAATAAACCGGGACACCAAGAAGTTATCCGTAAAATGGGATGAAATTCCTGCTCTCTTTCCCTCTTAGAAAAATCCCTGCTAGGGCAGGGTCTCTGAGCTGATGGAATTGTATCTACTCCTACTATACAGCACAGTGGTACAGAATAAGCACTTAAATACCACAATTCTCTTTATGCACAGTGCTTTTAGTATAAAGTGCTTTACAGTCCATAGCACTGATCGATCTAATGACTGAATAATCATTGTTTATGCTAATTAACGTAAGATCCCATAAGTGATAGAAAATCCCAGGAGTAATCTAGTCTGCAGGGTGGCATTTAGAATCATTTCAGACCCTCAGAAGGAAATGTTTGGCCTAGTTCAGAAAGTAGTAAGAGGCTCTTTGGGTAAACTACTGACTATTCAGTCTTCATTAAGATTGTGGTAACAACATTTTCATGGCACCTGTAAAGGACTTCTGCACATTCCTTCTAGATTGTAAGCTTGTTGTGGACTAGGGACGTGTCTACAAACCCTGTTGTATGGCACTCTCCTTAGGGCTTAGTACAGTGGTCTGCCCACAGTAAGCGCTCAATCAATACAATTGATCTATTCATTCGTTGAATAGGAGACATAGAGAGAAAGAATACTTGACAGAGCACTGTGCTTTGTGGAAATAGATTTCTGGAAGGTATACTGTCCCCCAACCCCCAATAGAGCATTTCTCAGGACAGTTCTTCAAGCTCCCCAAAGTCCCTAGTAGTGCAGCTTAGTGGATAAAACAGGGGCTTGTGAGTGGGAAGGACCTGGGTTCTAATCCTGGCTCTGCCATATGTCTGCTGTGTGACCTTGGGTAAGTCACTTCCAGTTACCTCATCTGGAAATTGGGGAGAAGAGTGTGAGCCCCACGTGGGACAGGGACTCCATATCTTAGAACAGTGGTTGGCACATAATAAACCTTTCATGAATGCCATAATAATAGTTATTATTATCTAAGCCAGGAGCTAGATAATTTCAGCACTCCATTCTGAGGTTAAAGGTCTTGGGTGGACACATAACCAGGCTGTCTAAAGGCACAACAGGAAGCAAATGGTTCAGGTGCCAATAACTGCACTAACTGCAGCAAAGCATTTTGGGCTATCAGGTAGGGTGCTCTGAGCAGGTAGTTACCATATCCCATTAAGCAACTAAGCAAGAGAAAGTAATTTTCCCCTTCTTTAAAGTCCAGAAAGCCACCTCCCAACAATCAGAGTAATGATGATACGGATTTTTAAATTGTGTTTTATTATCGTGATCTGCCATTCCATTGTAGTTTGGAGAGACCTACGGTCAATAAGAGGAGCCCAGTAGACATGACCTTTGACACATGATGTACAGGAGAAATTCAGAAAACATAACCAAAGTCCTTTCTACAGTGTTCATAGACACTGGCTGTAATTATTTGATAATGAGGATGTGACGGCTTATATCAGAACTGGAGTGGTCTTGTCAATTCCTTCCCCCATGGGAACTGATAGATCCACCCCGAGAAAGAAAACATAAATAACAAACCCTCCATTCCTAAAGTTCCATTCTCTTCAGTAAATTCAGTTTAGCTAGCTCTCTTTCAGTTACAGATATGGTGCATGATCAAAACAGGTTGGGGAAAAAAGCAATCTTCACTTGCTTCATATTGCTAGCTAAAGAGGAGATATTTCTGGGTGGAGTCACATGACCCCATTTTGTCCATCAGTAAGATATGTGAATTAATAGTGGGGCAGGGAGGGGAGAGATCTCAATCACTGGTATCTATTGAGTGCAGATATGAAAAATGAAGCAATGTAATTATATAGACCCACCAAAATATAATTCAAACTGTCAATACACAGAGACACATGCATAGCTATTTTGTGATGTAACTATTGCATACCTATGTATTAAATTTGGTATTAATCATTACTTAAGCTATTTTACACTGCTGTGGTCAGTGGTTTAGAACTTGGGCATGTATTCATTCCCTAGAGGAAAGTACAGTTTAGCACTTCCACTTAATCTATAGTCCTGGGACCAATTAGGAATACTGATGGGGGTTAAGCGTGACATGCAGGAAGAGGAGGAGGAAATGCAGATATAACTGATGGCAGAAAATACCTGGAATTAATATAGTCATTTATAGTCCCAAAACATGCCTACCGGTTCTATTGTTCTCTGCCAACCTCTTAGTAGACCCTCAAATACCACTGATTGATTTATTGAGGTGGAATTTAGCTGGGAAATGCTTCCTGGAGGAAGTGGGTTTTCCAGTGGACTTTGCAGGAGATTTGGTGAAATTCCTCGATTTTTTTTTCTTGAATTGGAGGCAGTCTCCTCAGAACCTGGATTATAATTTTTGTATCCAAACAAAATTGCTATATTAAAAATTGTGGTTTGAGAACAGTCATCAGTCAGAATCAGTGGTCCTCCACCTTCAGTTCAAAGAGGGTACCAGAAATGGGAGTATATGGCAATACAGTTTGGTCACATTAGTTATTGGTCAGGAAGGCATATTAAGGAGGGAAGTAAAAAAAAAAAGATTCACCATTTATTCACTGTGAAAAACTTTTAGGTCACAAAGGATAGTTAGTAAAAAAAAAAAAAGTACAGTTCCCTGCTATACCTCACTATCTTTAAATCATTCATTCTGCCTTGGCGGCCCATTTCAGCTGCTTGAGGTCTCCCCCAATAATCGATGGAAAAATCATATTTCCTTGATATTATCTCCCGTCTGTGTCAACTTGCATCCTCCATCAGAGAAATGTTTTAAAAATCCCTTCCTGCCCCAATTTCTACTTTCTCCTCCTTCTAGAGCCAAAGTCATCTGCATTCATTTCCACTTGTTTGATCCTTGCATTTTCCTTCACTCGGGCTTCTGGAATTCTGTCAATTATGCTTAAACAGTCCGGGTTCAACCATGGGATGTCTTTGGGAATCTCACACCAAAATCTAACTATGATACCAGACCTAACTTCTAATAGATCTAACTTCGATCTCCCATCATCATCAGAAGTCTTCTCCCACTCCCTTCTGCATCTCTCTGAATTGCTTCCTTTGTTATTCTACACTCCCAGCCCCACAGCACTTGTGGGAATATCTGTAATTTATTTATATTAACATCTGCCTCCCCACTCTAGACTGTAAGCCACTGTGGGCAGGGAATGTGTCTATTTATTGTTGTATTGTACTCTCCCAAGTATTTAGTTCTGTGCTCACACAGTAAGCACTCAAACACAATCGAATGAAAAGTTTGAATGATCTCACCTATCTCTTTATATGTAACTATCTTCCATGTAATTTTTGCCTTTTCTTGGCACTTATCATAGTGGCCAGAAACTGGAACAACAAAAAAATACATTAGCACGGAAGAGTATTGCAGTGGGTAATGTAGTAAAAGCAGACATATGAGAGAAAAAAAAGGCTCCAGATTACTCATAATCGAAAGAAAAAAATTACTTTAAAAAAGTGTGCTATGTTTGAATGACAAGCTCCACACCCATTAATTTCCAGCTCTTTTATTAAATTTCTGAAAATTCTGGTGCTCTTTGGGAGAAAAATTAGCTTTTCATTACTAGCATTCGTTCTCATTGGTAGTGAATTCCTTCACTATTCTATTAGTGAGAACCTATTTATCCAAGTAGCTAATCACCACGAAAAGTACTTTTGCTCTGCTAGAAGGGATTATGTTTTTCTTTTCTGTGGGCTTTTCAAAAATATTCAGTTTAATTGAATTTGGGCCACTCACCATCTTTCACAGAGGCACTTAGACAAATGGAACTGATTGCCACCCAAAGAAACTAGTTTTGCAAAAGCTTTAAAAAGAAAATCGCTCCTCCAAATGCCTTAAGACCACGGAAGCCATTTGAACTTTACGGGGAATTCTTCTTTGACAGCATCTCTAGTGGAAAGAGAACGGGACTAGGAGTCAGAGGACCTAGTCCTGGCTCTGCCCCTTGTGTGCTCTGTGACCTTGGGCAAGTCACTTCATTGTGCCTCAGTTTCCTCATCTGTAAAATGGGGATTTGATTGTAATCCCTCCCATCTAGGTTATGAGGTGCCACGTGGCTCAGTGGAAAGCACAGGCTTGGGTGTCAGAGGTTATGGGTTCAAATCCCAGCTCTGCCATTTGTCAGCTGTGTGACTTTGGGCAGGTCACTTAACTTCTCTGTGCCTCAGTTACCTCATCTGTAAAATAGGGATTAAGATTGTGAACCCCACATGGGACAACCTGATCACCTTGTATCCTCCCCAGTGCTTATAACAGTGCTTGGCACATAGTAAGCACTTAATAAATGTCTTTATTATTATTATTATTATTATTGTTGTTGTTGTTATGTGAAGTCCATGCAGGACAGGGACTGTGCCCCACCTGACAACATTTTATGTATTCCAAAGTTTGGCACATAAGAAGCATTTAATGAATTTATGTCTAGCTCTGCCCCTGGGCTGCTGTGTGACACTGGGCCAGTCACTCAATAATAATAATATTAATGGTATTTGTTAAGCACTTACTATGTGCCAAGCACTGTTCTAAGCGATGAGGTAGATACAAGGTTATCAGGTTGTCCCACGTGAGGCTCCCAGTCTTAATCCCAATTTTACAGATGAGGGAACTGAGGCACAGAGAAGTTAAGTAACTTGCCCAAAGTCACACAACTGACAAGTGGTGGAGCCGGGATTAGAACCCACAACCTCTGATTCCCAAGCCTGGGCTCTTTCTACTAGGCTATACTGCTTCTCTGTTTCTCATTTTCCTCGTCTGTGAAATGGAGATAAAGCACCTCTTCTGTCAACAGTTTAGAATGTGAGTCCCATATTGGGGAGGGACTATGTCTGATCTGCATCTTGATTCTACCCTAGCCCAGTAGTATTACGACTACACTATGCTACTCACACAACAGAACAAGCACTGTTCTAAGCACTGGGAGGATACAAGGTGATCAAGTTGTCCCACATGGGGCTCACAGTCTTAATCCCCATTTTACGGATGAGGGAACTGAGGCACAGAGAAGTTAAGTGACTTGCCCAAAGTCACACAGCTGACAAAGGGCGGAGTCGGGATTTGAACGCATGACCTCTGACTCGAAAGCCTGGGCTCTTTCCCCTGAGCCACGCTGCTTCTCTGTGTATGTGCATAACTGCTGTGGGCTTGAGGGTGGGACGAGTAGCAAGTGCTCAGTAAGTAGAGATCCAAGTGCAAGAATGATACAGAATTCAATCAGTCATATTTACGGAGTGCTTACTGTTTGCAGAGGACTGTACTAAGTGCTTGGGAGAGTACAATATAACAGTATAACAGACACGTTCCCTGCCCACAACAAGTTTACAGTCTAAAGGACAAGAGGGTAAGGAGAAATAAGGGCTTAGTCAGGGAAGGCTTCCTAGGGGAGATGTGATTTTAATGAGTCTTTGAAGGTTGGTAGAGTGGTGGAATATCAAATATGAAGGCGAGAGAGTACAAGCCAGAGGCAGGACATGGACAAAGTGTCGGTGGAGAGACAGAGGTATACCAAGTGGGTTGGTTTTAGAGGAGTAAAGTGTATGGGCTGCAGGAAGGAATCAGAGACCTCAGGTAGGATGGGAGAGTTTTTTTAATGGTATTTGTTAAGCACACTTGAAGTATGCCAGGCACTAAACTAAACTGAGTAGATAAAAGATAATCTGGTTAGATGTTATTCACGTCTCACATGAGGCTCACAGTCTTATCCCCACTCAAGAGGTAACTGAGTCATAGAGAAGTTATGAGACTTACCTGAAGTCACCTTGAAGACAAGTGGCAGAGCTGGGACTAGAATTAAGGTCTTCCAACTCCCAGGCCTTGGTTCTTTCCGCAAGCCATGCTGCTTCTCTGCTGGTTGGGTACTTTAAAGCCAAACCTATTTTTCACTTTCCTAGAGGCAAGAACACATTACTGGGTCTTTTTTTCTTACGCTTCAATATCAACTGTAGGCAGTTTCCCTCCAGAACAAAATGTAAAATGCCTCTAACTATGCTTTGCTCAAAGGAATTTTTCTGACAAGTTTTAGTTACCGTTATCTCTTGGTAATTTCCCAAAATGAATCAATCTCAAAATCTGACATTGAACTCTGGCATAAATATCTCTCAGCGTTGTTTCCCATATGGTCATCACCAAGCAGTGAGGCTCAGTGGAAAGAGCACGGGCTTGGCGAGTCAGAGGTCACAGGTTCTAATCCCGGCTCCGGCACTTGTCAGCTGTGTGACTTTGGGCAAGTCACTTAACTTCTCCATGCCTCAGTTTCCTTATCTGTAAAATGGGGATTAAGAATGTGAGCCCCATGTGGGACAACCTGATTACCTTATATCTCCCTCAGCACTTAGAACAGTGCTTGGCACATAGTAAGTGCTTAACAAATGCCATCATTGTTATTATTATTACTCTGAGTAGCTCTTTTCATCCATAGTTAAATTGTCTCCTTTCTCTTTATCCCCTCACCTCTTTCCTCCATGCTTGGCAGGATTGAACTCATTCATCCTAACAGCCTTTCTTTCCTGCTATAGCAGAGATAGAGCAGATCACCTTGGGAAAACCAAACTAAGTGCTAGTAATTCATTCATTCAGTCATGTTTATTAAGCACTTACCGTATGCAAAGCACTGTACTAAGCACTTGGGAGAGTACAATACAACAGTGAACAGACACATTCCCAGCTCCCAATGACTTTACAGTCTAGAGAGGGGTTTATCCCCACGTGAGAACCGTAGGCTGCTCTGCACACAGTAAGTGCTCAATAAATACGAACGATTGAATGAATAATAATAATAATAATGATGGTATTTGTTAAATGCTTACTATGTGCAAAGAACTGTTCTAAGCACTGGGGGGATGCAAGGTGATCAGGTTGTTCCATCTGGAGCTCACAATCTTAATCCCCATTTTACAGATGAGGTTGCACGAGGCACAGAGAAGTTAAGTGATTTGCCCAAAGTCACACAGCCGATAAGTGGCGGAGCTGGGGTTAGAACCCATGACCTCTGACCCCCAAGCCTGCGCTCTTTCCACTGAGCCACGCTGCTTCTCTAATGAATGAATGAATGAATGAGGTCAGACTGGAATTGGGAACTTGGGCCCCCAGTCGGTCAGACATATTTATCGAGAATTTACTGAGTGCAGAGCACTGTACCAAGTGCTTGAGAGAGCACAGTAATACAATACAGCTGACACATTCCCTGTCCGCAATAAGCCTACAGTCTAGAGGAAAAGGGAGCCTCATTGATGATGTCTGAAAACCTCCAAGGGCTCCGCCTGCCCCCCGAGCCCTATCAGAAGCAGTGTGGTATAATGGATAGAGCAAGGGCCTCCGAGACAGAAGGTTGTGGGTTCTAATCCCAGCTCTGCCACTTGTCTGCTGTGTAACCTTGGGCAAGTCACTTCACTTCTCTGGGCCTCAGTTACCTCATCTGTAAAATGGGGATTGAGACTGTGAGCCCCATGCTGGACAGGGACTGTGTCCGACCCAATTTGCTTGTACCCACCCCAGCACATAGTACAGTGCCTGGCATATAGTAAGTGCTTAACAAATACCATAATTATCATTATCATTACAATATAATAATGAACAGACACATTCCCTGCTCACAAAGAGCTTACAATCTAGTCACTACTCAAGTCTTCCTTCCTTCATTCATTCATTCAATCATATTTATGGAGCACTTACTGTGTGCAGGGCACTGTACTAAGCACTGGGGAAGTACAAGTTGGCAACATCTAGAGACGGTCCCTACTCAGCAATGGACTCACAGTCTAGAAGGGGAGACACACAGCAAAACAAAACATGTGGACAGGTGCCAAGTCGTCGAAACAAAATTGTCTTCCTTACATGCTCTGTCCACCCCAGAGTACACTGTGCATCTAGCATGAGTGCCCATAGGATATGAATTCCCTTCACTATTAGAATTCCTGACACAGCATCTCCTTTCCCCCCATAGCAGTATCCATCACAGATCTCCCAGCAAGTTTCACGGCTTCTCAGGGGGTGGAGGACTTTGTTTGAGAGAAGCCATTTAAAATAATCTCAAAGGAAGCCAAGCTGGCAAAAATCAAAGGGCCTGAACTTGAACAAATACTGCAGAATTGCAGGGACTCCAGAAAGACTGGCATAGCTGCCAATAAAGCAATACTTAAGGGACAAAAATGACCCATAAATCCAACTGCTGCGAAGATGTTTGTCCCCGGCGATTGTTTACTAAATGGATTCTTATGCAACCTAATATAAAGCTGTCCTTTGTACTGAAAATTATGTTACAATAGGGGATTTCAGGCTTGTATTCAGGTGTGGCTGAAAAGGCTATTAATTAAGCAATGGTATTTACTGAGCATTTACAGTCTGCAGAATACTATACTAAACACTTGAGTGAGTATAGCGGAGTTAGTATACACGTTCCCTGCCCACAAGGAATTTAGATTACAGTCTAGATTATCATCATCATTATTAACAATAATAGTATTTGTGAATCATGTATGTGTCAAGCACTGGGGTAAATGAAATATAATTAGATTAGACATGCACTCTGTCCCAAACGAGGCTCACAAATGCTTAGAACAGTAGTTGGTACATAGCAAGCGCTTAATACCATCATCATTATTATTATTATTATTATTAAGGGGAAGGGAGAACAGGTATTTAAGGTGTATCTTAAGGTAAAATATATAAGGCCCATTATCTCCTTCAAATTATAGGTTACAATTTAGTATATTTCTGGTCCATAGAGTAGCTTAGACTTTAGGGAGCACAGATAGTACTAGAGCACAGATTTGGAATTGCTCTACAGTATGACAATATCCTGATGTTCAGTGAAATAATGGCATTGAAGGCTGCATATGCTTTTAACCATCAATTTGCTATTTAAAATCAGAATTAAACCAATATTAGATTAGCTTGATGGAAAAAGTTTAGTAATTCTACTTAGCAAACTGCTATTATAATTGTTTTTATTCAATAATCCAACATAACTAAAATGTGTTGGTCTTCTATAAAACATATTAGAACTTCAGTTCCATAGATCTCTCAATAGAGTAAAGCTAGAAAAAAAAGCTAGAAAAACTAATGAAAAAGCTAGAAAAACAGCTTTACTAGAAAAACAAGACGACTCAAGGTCTTTCACATAATTAAGAATGGGTATGGGAAGAGGAAATCAACATGTTGTGAGCTCTAGTCAAATGCCACATCTACCTTCTTTAAGAACAAGGAAAAGACCTCAAGTCTGTGATGTGGAAAATAAACTTGCCTACATGGGATGGTCATAAAGAGGAAAACATTAGCATAATTATCATTAAAGAGTTATTTTCCTCTTTCAATGCCCACATTCTCCCATTAATTTTAATTGAGTTTGTGCTTTGATTACAGTTTTCATTCAACTGTTAACGAAGTCCAGAGTTTTTTTTAAAGAAGACCTTAATGAGCAATGTAAAGGCAATAAAAGTCCAGTAAACAACTTTTTGCTAAATTTTCAGTAAGTAGGAAGACATTAACTTCATTTAATTACTAATCTCTACTTCAATAGACCACTGTACTGAAATCATTTATAAGTCATTCAAAACATCCTGCTTTATGTACAGCAGCAAAATTAATCAATGTAACAAGTACAACCACATTTAATAACACACAATTATAAAATCACTTCAAGTAAAATACACTTGTGTAAAGATGGGAAAGCATTTTCAAAAGAAGACTCACTGTAGAAAATAAGAACCTGAGAGGTCTTACTTTTATGTAATTGAAACATAGACCCTATGTTTTTTCATATGCTTGACTATATTGCATATAGATGGATGTCTTTTTGCCCAATTCTATAAGCTTGAGAACCAATAACTTTGGGAATCAACTTGGGCTAGTGGAAAGAGGAAGGCAAGGAAGTCAAAGGACCTGGGATTTAATCTCAGCTGGGTGACATTTTGGGAAAGTCATTTAACTTCTCTATACCTCAGTTTCCATAACTACAAAAAAGGGACTCAATACCTGTTCTCCTTCCTACTTAGACTGTGAGTCCCATGTGGGACAGGGACTTCATCCAACCTGATTATCTTGTACCTCTCCCAGTATTTAGAATGTTTTTTTTATGGTATTTGTTAAATACTTACTATGTTCCAGGCACTGAGCCAAGCACTGGGGTCGATACAAACTTAACAGGTTGGACAGAGTCCTCATCCCACATGGGGCTCACACTTTCAATCTCCATTTTATGAATGAGGGAAGTGAGACACGGAGAAGTGAAGTGATATGACCAAGATCACACAGCAGACAAGTGTTGGAGCCAGGATTAGAACCCAGGTCCTTCTGAGTCCAAGGCCTGGGCCATTTTCACCAAGCTGCTTCTCACATGGTTAGAATTCAGCAAATACCATTAAAAAAGAACAAAAAAAGAGATGCCTGATTCATCTCTCAGATTGCATGCATTTTAGATCCCTTTCCCAGACTTCCAGGACAAATCAGAAGAGAAACTAAAGTCCAACCTGAGGAAGAAAGGTCGTATCTACCCTCAGACTATTTTTAAACTACATATGTGTGATCTACCAATTCTACACTCGATTTTCATTGCCTATATCCCTCAAAGATCTCAAACACCAGGTTTACAAACCAGATTATCCTACCTACTAGGATAAATCCAACACTTTGGGAAGTTAAATCCACTTCTCAGAGCCTAAAGCATACCACTAATCCCAGACCGAATATGCCTCAAAGTTAAAAGTCCTTAAATCAGGTCATTTTGATTTCCTGAAGACACGTTTTAGCTAGGGAGTTGCTGTTGCTGCTGAATTGTGTTCTGGCTAATTGTTGGCTACTTATGAAAGGCGCCTC
The DNA here is from genome assembly GCF_015852505.1 of Tachyglossus aculeatus. NCBI lineage: Eukaryota > Metazoa > Chordata > Mammalia > Monotremata > Tachyglossidae > Tachyglossus > Tachyglossus aculeatus. The sequence goes on from NC_052075.1 coordinate 13,159,913, forward strand.
TGCAGCTGCCATGGCTCAGTGTCAGTTGGGTGTTTCCTTTGAAGGCTTTTAAATCCCATCATTTAGAAAAGATCTGTTTTGTCTGTGTCTCGCTTTTTGGTTTAGCAAGAGCATATTTTACACAGGAGATCTGCTCTGAAAAACTATAAATAACCACACTTCACAGGCAGAGGGGACTCATAATAATAAAAATCAGGGTACTTATTAAGCCATTACTATGAGCCAAGCAATGTAGCACTGTGCAAAACATTGTGGAAGATACAGATAAAGAGGTTATGGACATGGGACAGTCTTATACTTGGGCCAATCACTCTGAATCATAGTCTTAGGGAGTAGGATGGAGTAGGGCTAATGACATCTGTGAAAGGGAAATAGTCTCATGGAGCCCAGTGCTGGAATAGAAACCCTGCTCAGCATCATGTGTGACTCTCTATGAATTCTATTAGGGTGGATTTTAGCACATCATATTAGAAGGGAAGAGGAGAAGGGTGACAGGATTAACAAGCATTTGTCCCAATCTTTTGGAAGAAGTCTTCTTTTCCTCTGTCAGTGAGTGGTTCTGATGCGACACCCCCCAGCCTCTCAAGTCGTGGAGCCTGATCCCCTGATTACAGCAGCCACAAGATTGTAGGTGTGGCTTAGGAGAAGCAGCCTCTGATGATGTCAGCAACCAGTGACCATCTACAAAAGCCTATGGTCAGCCATGTGGCCAATGATCGGTCACAAAGGATTCACATCTTTCGGATCAACTGGGAGATGGATAGAGGACGTTGACCGTGTCATTTAGGTTTCTCTGGGCAAGTAATTCATAAATGGGAGTCCAAATGAAAGCCCAGACCTGTGAAAATCACATATTGGTGCCATGAACCTGCAAAACTGCTAATAAAACCTCCCTATAAGGAGCGAGAATTGAAGGAATCCTTGGGAACATGAGCTTTAGAACCAAGTCATTCCTCTATTTACCTCTTTGCTGGAAGATTCCACTTTAGATTGTAAACTTCTAGAGGGTGGAATCACATCAATCAACTCTATTGTAGTTTCCAAGTGCCTAGTAAGTGCTCTACATACAGTAAATGTGCAATAAATATCACTGATTGAATGAATAAGTGGTAAAACTCTCCATAACTTTATTTCAGTTCTTCTCATCTCTTCTTCTATTATTCCTTCTCCCTTCCTCCTATATCCCAAATGCTCCCCACTCCTATGAGCGAAAAAATAGATTCAACTGAGTGAATTTATATAGGGTGACTGAAAATGTAAAAACAAAGCCACTGAATATTTAAAATGGGTGATTTGGAGTAAACCGATCTTTGAAAACTTTATTCATAATACTACTTTTCTAGAATCCATTTACAAAAGTGATAGTGCTCCTTTGGCACAATTCAACAGGAAACAGCAAATCATTCATTTCAAATGCCATTATCTATATTTACATTTCTAGATGTAAATAAAATTTGACTATCATGCATACTAAATGTAAACTGGGCCTGTTCCTGATTTTTCTATGAATGAAAATATAAAAGTCATCTGTCTCCTCTGGGTGAGCATTGGTAATTGAAGTTATGGATGGCCTCCATTAAAGGATAGTAAAACTGAACTAATGTCACTGAATGGATTCACATCCAAAGAGGAAAAACAAACAATTCAAAAATCAACTCTAGGAAGACTGCTCTAGATTTTTTAGATAAGTAAGCTCCTTATGGGCAGGCATCATGTCTACCTTTTCTATTGTTTTGTATTTTCCCAAATGCTTAGCTCAGTGCTCTGAGCACATTAAATGTTCAGTATATATCATTCATTGGCGAAACAATTTTTCAGACATTGGGTAGGCACTAGCCTAAAAAACTGACAGAGAAGAAATATTTTTTATGATTTTTTTTCATTTCCTCTCTTGGGTCAAGTTTCTGCTAGTCTGTAGTAAAAGTGCATATGGTCTCTCAAGTTCACAATTATGTGGGAGCAGAGAAACCATGAAGCACAAGGGTTATGAATGGAATTTTATCATATATGTGTGATAATAGGCACCTTATTTATGTGTGAAGTAATTTTTCCAAGTTTATCTGTGTGAAATCATTATTTATCCTTTTTGCATATTAATCTGTTTATATTTAGCACTTGCAATTGACAATTTATGATCATACACCATTTACCAATTTGATATTGATGAGTTGTTCAAGCGCTTATATACTGGTTCTTACTCAGTAGTAGTCCTTCCTCTATCTACATAGCATGAATGCTGCACTTTTTATCTTCTCATGCTCATCAGTTGTCAAGATTGACTGCAACCAGGAAATATGCTGCCTTGTATTTCTGCACAAACAGCACAGACCATGCATCTGACTCCAGAATGTAAAATAGCAGGTGTGGCATTGGGACAAATTTTGAGTGGTTGGCATCAAATGGTAAATGGTCTCTGGCTCAGAAATAAGATGAGTGAGCTGTCTGCTATGATTTTTAAATAGAATTTTTCCACTAATGCATATGGGTACACTTAGAATGTCAGCCTACTTTTGTGAATGGCACTGGAAAAATAGCTAAAAGTACCGCTAATGTTTTTTTTCGGGGGGGTGGGGGGGGGGAAATGTGCTTTCCTGATGCACATCAATATTTTCATGAAAATATTGCTATAGCATTTGATATGGAGTTTAAAAGTCTGTAAAAAATAATGAATTTAAGAATAACTTAAAGATAGGGTCTCAATAACTTCACTCAAAACAGATTTTGGTTTTTGTTTAAACTCATACTCAATTTGCAGGCAATCTCTCCTTTCCAAAGCAGATAAACAGTTGAAGTGTGTTATACTCATGTCTCAGAAAAATGACAGTGACACTTCGAGTCCAAATCATTTTTCTATTCATTTATTAAACCTACCGTGCCAAAGTGACCCTGGGCATCGGCCATCCCGAGGTCAAAATGCCACCTCTGATGCAACTTCTCTGGCCGGAGGGGAGCGGGGCGGAAAGATAGGTGTCCCTCACCCCCGTGCCAATCAAATCAGGTATGGGGGATGATAGGGGCGAAGATTGAGCAAGCAGAAGACAGAATTGGGGATGGCTCAAGCCACAGGTGATATAATGACCCTGGGCATCGGCCATCCTGAGGTCAAAATAATAATAATAATGGCATTTATTAAGCGCTTACTATGTGCAAAGCACTGTTCTAAGCGCTGATGCCACCTCTGTTGCAACTTCTCTGGCCGGAGGGGAGCGGGCTGGAAAGATAGGTGTCCCTCACCTCCGTCCCAACCAAATAAGATATGGAGGTTGAAAGAGGTGGAGATGGAGCAAGCAGAGGATGGAAATGGGAATGGCCCATTCCACAGGCGATACAAATACCTGTGACCTCTGACCTTCTGGGCAGAACATCAAGATGGGCAGCAGCAGTAGGAGCAACCACAGCAGCAGTGGTGGTCCACGTGTCTCTCTCCGCCCAGAAGGCCAGACGGCCGCCCTCCCTCTGCCCAGATGGCACTCTGCAACCAGACAAACACACTGAGGGAAGGGCCGCGGGCCGGGTGAGGGTCTCGCTGAACGTCCTTTGGTGGGAGCCAGGTGGCCCGCTGCAGACGGAGAACACAAGTGGGTTCCTCCCCTATAGGGAGAGCACGTGGTGAGAACTAGCTGCCTCATCACGCACACAGCCAATGCATATAAGTGAATTCTGCCTGGGTGGGCAAACACATGGCGGGAGCTGGCCGCCCACCCACCACGTGCGCAGGGAACTCAAGAGGACTCCTCCCTTGTAGGGAGAGCACCCGATGAGAGCCAGCCGCCTCACAATGGGCGACTAACGGATGAGTGCGTTCCTCTCAGTTAGGGAAGCTCTAATATTGCTAATTGATTACATTCCTCCCGAAAGGGAAGTTCAATCCATTGCACCTAAACAATTACATAATTCAATTCACCTCGCAGAATAAATTTTATATAAAACTCAGGCTTTCCGTCCCCAGCCTCTGTCTCTCTCGCCTCACCGATCACTGAACGAAACTGTCCCCGGATGACGGGTGACACCTACCATACCAGATTTTTATTTGGAGGTACTATTATAACAATTTTACATCACTGGATAAAGATTCCAGTTCTTATTTACTTCATTGTTCTTAATCATTTTACCTTTTTCCCTATTTGTCTGCTTCCTGATTTACAGGATTTTGATTTACTTGCTATTTTCTGCTGCTCAGACTTGCTAAAGTGCTCTTGTCAACAGTTCAGTGGTTGAATGAAGCAAAGTGTTAGTTAATAGTGTGAACCTCTGGTGTGCTGTCAGAAAAGGGCAGGCCATTAACTTACAAAATCCAGCTTCCAATGTTCTACAGTGCTGGCAGAACAAATCTCACTGAAGAGTTACTATTAAAGTTACAAATGGCACATGAATTTATGCAGCTTTGTAATTGAGCACTATACAAAAACTTCAGCAAGAAGAGAATATCTCTGGAATGTCTGAGATGATGGTGTTTCTGAAAATCAAAGCATTACTAGAATTGGATATAACTGGTAGAAAAAAGACAGACAATTCAGTTCACCTTCAAGAAAACTTTAGGTCAACCAATTTCCTTTTCAAGATTGACACAGTTTATGAAACTGTGAAAAATTACGGCAAATTAAATTAAGGATAATAAGTAACTCTAGGATATATTCACAGAACAAACAGAACTAGGATTATGACTGTATTAGAGTGAAGGGCCCTGAAATAATTTATAATGAAATCACATTAAATTGTAAATATTGTGAACTGACAGAATAATTATATCCTATTGTTATGTCTCTTGAACCAGGATGATATTATTAAACTTCATTGTCATATAAAATCATTCCAAGTGTTCTTAATAACCTCAAAACATCTGTGACCTATGTAATTTTTTTGTCACCATATGAAACGTGGCACTTAAGAGCTAAGTAGCAAGTAGCTCTAGGACTATATGTTGAATGAGTAAATAACAAGCCCTTTAAGATGACCTATAAAATATATATTAGTTGAGGTAAACTGGAGCTACTGAAATACACATGATCATCCTCTGGGGAAACCAGCATCCTTTTTAATTTACTCAAATGTGAATGCTCAGTCTGATACACAACAATCAATCTTAACAGTCCCATTTTGAGTTCGGTGGACTACAAGGAGCTTTCTTAGGTTTATAGAGAAGGCTGTGTGGTCCAGTAGAAAGAGCACAAGTCTGAGAGTCAGGAGACCTAAATTCTAGTCTCAACTCCACCTTTGGCCCACTGGGACCACCAGGGTTTACCATCCTCATCTGTAAAATGAACTGAGGAAAAAAGTGGGACATCAAAATACTCTACTTTGAAAATGTTATTAGCACTGTTGAAGGACAAGGTTGCTAAGTAAGCCATGAGTCCAGAGAGATTAAAGTGGGGACTTTTGCAACCTTAAATCTTGCCACTTCTCAGCGTGAGTGACCACTAATGTCAATGAGGAAGGGTATAGTTTACCAGCAACCCCAAGGAACTAGTCTGGTCAGTGCCTGGACCAAGCTGTAGCTCCAGAGAAGTATCCACCCAGGGCTTCTGCAATGGTAAAACAGGTTGAGGTGCAGTCTGAGGCCCTGAAACAGCAGAATGAACCCCCAACCTGCCCCTGTTTCACTAAGACACCCCAAATTCTAGGGGCACTGCCTGAAGCATGTTTGGAAATCACTGTCATCCAGCAATTCTTTCAAGTGGCATGGCATCTCTTTAGAGTGGTACTCTTTTTGAAAGAGGGTAAGGTGTGAGGGCGAAGAAGTTTTCAGTAAAACACACACACACACACACACACATACACACACAAAAGAGATAAAAAAAAATTGATTTTGCAAATTCATTCAATCGTTCATTCAATCATATTTATTGAGCGCTTACTGTGTGCAGAGCACTGTACTAAGCACTTGGGAAGTACAAGTTGGCAACATATAGAGACAGTCCCTACCCAAAAGCGGGCTCACAGTCTAGAAAGTTACAATGTCCTTGGTAGGCACATACATTTATTTCCCACAACATTTCCTCACCCGTAAGGTGGTGTTTCAGGGAATGTTTCCTTCTGACTTGGACTATGAGTCTAACATGGGACTGGGCCAACCAGTTTATCTTGTACCCACACCAGTGTCTAGTTCAGTGTTTGGCATAGAGTAAGCACTCAACAAATGTTGCTTTTATGTTATTAGAGAAATCAACATGGTCTAGTGGAAAGAGCAAGTACCTGGGAGTAATAGAGGCTGTGGGTTGAACTCCCACAGTAGGGATTGAAGCCACAGCAGCACAAGAGTTTAACTTTACTACCAGCCCATAAAAATGACTTAAGATTCATTAAGTGTGTAGATATTTTGTTAACCCTAAATATCATGATGTGATTCTAGATACCTGTTCCAGTGGCAGCAACTCTGGCTGGCTTGGCTATGTAAAATTACAGATGGCTGGTAACCTTAGTGGTCATGTACATTAGTGAGAATAGAGACACCTTAAAAAAATGGATAAATATTTAGTGACAGAAGAAACCTGGATGGAGCTCAGGATAAAGTAAAACACACTAAAGAAGTGTCATCCCATGTTTTGTTATCAATCACATAGGATATGGTCAATTATTTTGCTGAGAGGAAGGTGAGGAGTTATCTATAGTAAATAGCCAGGGGAGCTTCTAATATAAAATATGTGATAAAGATTTCTAATAAAACGAACTACACTTCTATAACTGATAAACAAAGACAACAATAAGCTTAATGCCTGTGAGCGGCAAAATGATAAATATGTGCCTGCCTCTGAAGTTTAATTCAGGAGCTCTGAGCTTTGGGACCAAGCTCTTTGCTCCGTTTTTTCAGCATAGCTTCATCCAAATAGCAAAGAGCATGGTATTTAAGTCCTTACTATGTGCTGAGTACTGTACTAAGCACTGGAGTAGGTAAAAGATGATCAGTTCAGACATAATTCATATCCCACATAATGCTATGTTTATTATGTTAAATCACTTAAAATTATTTTTCTCATACATATTAAACCATTTTAGATCATTCTTTTTCCAGCAATATTCTTTTTTCTTAGTGATCTACCGATTGATGTTTTCTGATGCACTTCAGACAGTGCTTCTGTCTGAATGATAAAAGGATAAAAGGTTCAAGATATGTCATAGGCCAGGCCACTAGTATAGTCTTCTTGCCCACATTAACTGTAACTACTGGGTTGGGAGTTCTTGGGTGAAGTTGGAATCCCAAAATAAAGTGGAATTCTCTCACTCTACAAATCCAGTAGACCACAATCCTTCCCAATTTCAAAACCTCCTGAAATCCCACCTCCTTCAGGACGTTTTCCCTAATTAATCTCTACCAACCCTGATAAAGTCATTCAAACATCCACCTTAGCTCTGAAGTATATTCAGCTACCCTTAGTGTGTGCACACACACCAGAAATTACTTGAAAAAGGCAGAGTAACTTTTAATTGTTCCCTAAAGATCCCTTAAAAATGGGTTAACTAGAACTTTCAAGCTTTCTTTTGACAGACCTGGCCAAACCTATGACCTACACCCAGACAGTATAAAGCTGAAAAAAAATATTCACTTCAACATTATCTAAGCATAGCCTTGTTAGAATCTCCAAAATTCAGAGCTTCCTGTGATAAAGTAATGTCATTTCTTGTTCACTGACACTTTAATAAATCAGCTTTATATCTCCAGAGCTGAGTCGCTCTGAACACATTTGAAAATATAAAAATACTTCTCTCAAAGGTTTATATATAATCCCTCCTTCTTCAGGACGTTTTCCCTAATTAATCTCTGCCAACACTGATAAAGTCATTCCAACACACCTTAGCTCTTAAATATATTCAGCTACCCTTAGTGTGTATACATACACACATACTATATAATCATATGTTTTACATTTATACATAATAAATTATTCACTTGATTCATTTACCTATTCAAGTCCTTTTTCATAATTCCTGAAACACAGTCATCTAGGATCTTACCATACATAGCCTTAGAAACCACCAGAAATTACTTGGAAAAAGGCATATATATATGCATATTTATAATCTGAAGTACAGTTCAGTCAATTAGACCCCAGGGAAGAAAAGCAAATGATAAAAGTTTAACATCTGACAAAGTATGTCTGCTATTCATGATTTCATTACTATGCATGTCATGAACATCTATAGTTCTATAATAAGATACCAAAAAAAGTGTCTCCCATGAAGGTGCCTCAACATTTATTCAATATAACTTTCCAGAACTTTCAAGTGCTAAGTAAAACTAACCTATGATGGTGATGAAGGAGCATAAGATGTTGGAGGATCACTCTTCCACCTCTACTCTATTTCCCTAAAACTTCAAAGGAAGCAGTGTGGTCTAGTGGAAGAGCACAGACTTAGGAGTCAGAGGGCCTAGGTTCCAATTTGGCTCCACCACTTGCTTGTTCTGTAAGAATGAGCAAGTTACTTAGTAACTCAGTACCTCAGTACCTCAGTTTCCTCATCTGTAAAGTAGGAATCAAATAGCCTTATGAGACTGACTTTGTAGACTTCGAGCCTCGTGAGAGAAAGCGACTGTATCAGACCTCATTATTTTGTACTACCTCACACTTGATACAGTGCTTGGCACATCATAAGTGCTTAATACACATGATAGCAATTATTAGAGGACAAAGAGCTCAGAATCTTTCATTGGAACAGTGACTATATTCATTCATTCATTCATATTTATTGAGTGCTTACTGTGCTCTTGGGAAGTACAAGTTGGCAACATATAGAGAAGGTCCCTACCCAACAACGGGCTCACAGTCTAGAAGTGGGAGACAGACAACAAAACAAAACTTGTAGACAGGTGTCACAATCATCAGAACAAATAGAATTAAAGCTATATGCACATCATTAACATAATAAATAGAATAACAAATACGTACAAGTAAAATAGAGTAATAAATCTGTACAAATATGTATACAAGTGCTGTGGGGAGGGGAAGGAGGTAGGGCGAGGGTGATGGGGAGGAGAGGAAAAAGGGAGCTCAGTCTGGGAAGGCCTCTTGGAGAAGGTGAGCTCTCAGTAGGGCTTTGAAGGGAGGAAGAGAGCTAGCTTGGCAGATGTGTGGAGGGAGGGCATCTCAAGCCAGGGGAAGGACGTGGGCCAGGGGTCGATGGCAGGACAGGCAAGAATGATGTACAGTGAGGAGGTTAGCAGCAGAGGAGCGGAGGGTGCAGGCTGGGCTGGAGAAGGAGAGAAGGGAGGTGAGGTAGGAGGGGGTGAGGTGATGGAGAGCCTTGAAGCCAAGAGTGAGGAGTATTTGCTTGATGCATAGGTTGACAGGAGGCCACTGGAGATTTTTGAGGAAGGGAGTAACATGCCCAGAGAGTTTCTGCACAAAGATGATCTGGGCAGCAGAGTCAAGTATAGACTGAAGTGGAGAGAAACAGGAGGATGAGAGATCAGAGAGGAGGCTGATGCTGTCATCCAGTCGGAATAGGATGAGAGATTGAACCAGCAAGGTAGAAGTTTGGATGGAGAGGAAAGGGCAGATCTTGGCAATGTTGTGGAGGTGATATCATTTTATCGTTATCACATCACATTTAGAATGATGCTTTTAGCCCTTCTGAGTCTGGATTACAGCAAAGACAGGAATTAAAGCACAATAAAGCATTAAATTAACAGTAAAAACATGATCTCTTAGCCCAAGATATTACATAAATTGGTCCCACAATTAACTCTTCACTGAAGACCAAAGCAGAAAAGCACACAGAGCTTGGCAGAGATCCAATTCTGAATCTACTAGTAATCACGTAGTAATAATAGTAGCGGTAGTAGGAGAAATGATAGTAGTATTAGTAGCAGCAATAGCAGTTGTAGTAGTAGCAGTAATAATGGTAGTTGTAATCAAACAATGGTATTTATTGAGTGCTTACTATGTGCAGAGCACTTATACTAAGCCCTTGGGAGAGTACAACAGAATTTGCAGACACGAGCTTACAGTTAAGGGGGGAAGTAGTGATAGTGCTTTTCATGTGCTTACTATACAAAACTCTCAGAAAAAAATGCACAGATGAGAGTTACAAGTGGTCCCTGGCCAACCAGGAGCTCACAATCTAAAAATACTGGGATAGGATTTGCCAACAGTCATAGTAGGAAACATGAAATAATCAAAATAAAAAATCAACCTAAAAGACAGGGTACAAACACAGTCACCTCCTTTGGATGGATGGGATTAAATGTAAAAAATATTCCAAAAAAATCCTAGCCCCAAGTAGTCCCCATTGCCTCACTCCTCTTTGTCCATCGCCCTGTTTCCCCCATTTTTGAAATTGCAGTTCTTCACTGTTCAGGGTCCTTTTCCATCTTTACACCTTCCCCCACTGGTTACCTGATGAAATATTGCTAGATTGTGGGGCTTATCTCCCGAGAAGAGAGTCTTTCTCCCCCTGTCAGCAAAGTCATTCCAGTGTAATTTCTTCGGGACTGACAACCAGCTCCCTTAATCTTAACTTTCTCCCATAGTTATGGTACTTCCCAACCCCTCTTGCCTGTCTTTCAGATCATTTACGTTATCAGATATAGATAAAAAACTCTGGGTTGGTGTGATTATCCCTACTTCTCCTCCCACCAAAACTAAATTGTTTGGGGTGAATTAATCTTTACAAAGAGACCTGATCTTGGATTACCTCAGACTAATCTCAGAAGGAAGAAGGACAAAATACATTTAGGTAAGAATAATTTTTTTGCTTTGTTCATTTAACTCAAAAACAGGAAAGTAAATGTTTCAATTTTATGCTCTAGAAATCTGAAATCTCAAATTTAAAGTCACGAAATAAATGACACTTCCATTCAAATGCTCCAAGAAGCGGTAAATGATTTCATCTGCCCAAAAAATCCATTCATAATAATTATGGGCCTTACCAGTATGAAATTAACAATAGTAATTATTCTTAAAACTTGGCATTATTCATCTGGAGAGAGGAACATACTTTCAAGACATTTACTTAAAAATTTACCAGGAGAAAGTGGGCATCATAATTCCCATTTTACACACAGAAAAACCAAAGCAAATATAAATTGTGCCTTTTGAGAAAGACTGTAGCTTGTACATATAAATTAGTGGTGAGTGGCTTGCTTTTAATCAACAAATGAGTCAGAAAAGAAATAGCTGCGAATAGAACTCTAATTTGTGAATCTTAGTTCTCTTTCTTAGCCACGTTAACATCCAGGATCCCATCAAGTATTTGTAAATCCAGTGGGAGCACCTGTCCACTGAGAATCAGGGCTCTTTTCCCCTGGACTAGAGAGGTCAAAGGGTCAAGAGAAGGAAAGCTAATTTATAATTTGGAATCAAATTGCCTGCCCTGAGCATTCACAGTAGAGAAGGTGGGACACTATAGCCATTCTCTAGACCTTTGAAGAATGTGATTAGTCCATGAGTATCGTTTGTCACACCATCATCATCACTATTATTATCATCGTCATTATTTTCATCGTCCTCCCGTTCTAGACTGTAAGCTTGTTGTGAGCAGGGAATGTCTCTACCAACTCTGTTATTTTGTACTTTCTCAACCACTTAGTACAGTGTTCTGGACACAATGAGTGCTGAATAAATGAAATTGATTGATTTATCATCATCATCATTATTTGGTAATTGCCAGCTCTGTGGAGAGCATTACACTAAGAACTTGGGAGAATGCGATAAAGATAAAATGCATATGGTCTGCCCGAGGCCCTCGTCTCCTCTGGTGAGAGGCAAACGGACAGAAGCAGGAAAACCAATCAGCTATTCCATATTGAGCTGAAGTAGGATACAATGAAAAGAATAGACAAAATAAATTGCCATGACACAATAAAGAAAAACCTCCAAAGATGTGATGTAGCAGTAGAGTAGTAGTGATGACAATAATTATTTAGTTCTTACTGTGTGCAGACCATTTTACTAAGCTCTGGGAAAGAAATACATGCAGGAGATAAAGACACTGTCCTTGGCTCCTAAGGTGGCTCACAATCCAAAAATGAGGACGGGATGGAGGAGGAAGTTTTGGCTACTGAAACATAAGGAAAGGCAAAGACAAATACAAAAATGACAAACATGAAAGGAACAGCAGAATTTCAGGTTCTTCATGACTCAGACCCAAAGTCTCAGAAGCCAAGTTACCTTGCCAACATTCTAAAAGTTGAGAAGGTCTCGAGCTATCATTGTTCAAGTCCTTCCCAGGGAAGGATCCCAGAGGTCAGGAATAAGGAAAACAGTGGGGAATTGGAAGACAGCAAGCTGGTAGTCAGCAACCAGAAATGTGGTAAACTCTCTTGAAGCAGAGATTCTTGAGAAGATCATAGCACCAAGGAAGAGGAATCCAGTTTCATGCATTGAAGCAACAGGCAAACTGAACATACACATTAGATGAAAGGGATTGTCAATCAGCCACATACTGATCTTGTCAGCCCTGATATACAGAAGGAAGACCATTCTAAAGCCCTTTCTGCAGTTCATTGAATTGTCTTTTACAAAATGTGTTAATAATTAGGGTATTTGTTATGTGTTTACTACATGCAATACATTGTACTAAGTGCTGGGGTAGATACAAGATCATCAGGTCAGACACCATCCCTGTCCCACATGGGGGTTCACAGTCTAAGTAGAAGGGAGAACAGCTTTTGAATCCCCATTTTACAGATGAGGAAACTGAGGTACAGAGAAGTCAAGTGACTTGGCCAAGGACACATAGCTGTTAAATGGTAGAGCTGGGACTGGAATCCTAGCCTTCTGATTCCCAGGCTGATGCTCTTTTCACTAGGCTGTGCTGTTATAATCAAATACTTTGACCATTGAATAATGGGCACAGTGGGGACACATGTACAGATTTGTTAGTTGCACCTCTCACCCTTCTTGGGCCAAAGGATGAAGGAAGTTAGATTTTGTTTCTTAAATTGAGGCAGACATATATGAGAAATGTGTGAGGAGGCATGATTAACCAATGTAATTGATCTGCTCTCATTCTTCACCAATGGTCTCCACTAGGATTTTTCCCAAGACTATTCCTAGGGTATGACAGAGATAGGTAATCCATTCAAATATTTGCATTAAATGCAATTTGGGCAGCCTCTTCCTATGCAATTTTCAAAGTTGTTTTTATCGCTATTCATTATTATTGTGGGCCGGGATCCTGCTACCAACTCTATTGTATTTTATATTCCCAAGTGCTTAGTAATGATAATATTAACAATAGTACAATGTTCTGCACACAAAAGGGTCTCTATAAAACCACTGATTGATTAATTGAGGATTCTTTACTTTTTCTATTCTCTCTTCTTTCTGGTCCACCCATTATCACTTATTGAAGGAAATAAATGACAAAGGAAACTAGGCGACAGGAGAATATAAGCCAAAGTTGGTGATGGGGGCTACAAATGCCGAATAAAACCACAAATGAGAAGAGAGCCAACAGCCAAGAAAATTCACTTCCCAGAAATACTCTGAAACTCCTGGGATACCAAGAGCAAAAATGCTTACCCAGAGAGCAAGAATTTGTGGGGTAGAAATTGAAGCACTGCTAGGAAATTGATTTGGTGTTTCTAGCTATGGATTGTATCATAGTAGATACAGTGAATGGAAACGGCATGAATACTAGAGAAGCAGCATAGCTCAGTGGAAAGAGCATGGGCTTTGGAGCCAGAGGTCAGGGGTTCAAATCTCAGCTCCATCAGTTGTCAGCTGTGTGACTTTGGGCAAGTCACTTAACTTCTCTGTGCCTCAGTTACCTGATCTGTAAAATGGGGATTAAGACTGTGAGCCCCCCATGGGGCAATCTAAATCACCTTGTACCCTCCTCAGCACTTAGACCAGTGCTTTGCACATAGTAAGCGCTTAATAAATGCCATCATTATTATAAACCAATCACTTTTGATTTTAAACATCCTTAGGATGTGGTATCCAAACCTTAATAGTGATTAGTAGGGTCGTCATATATCAGGAAATAGAACTCAGATAATAAGCAGCTCTAATATGCAGTTGTGAAAAAATTGCTCTGAATTATTCGCTAACATAACGTAAAATATGAATCTGAAAGAATCCAAGGATCTGAGTAGTGTTTGTTTTAACCTTGATGTTAGTTTCAAGGGTGTAATGTGTTATTTTCATGCAATGAAAATTGAAAGGTACAAGCACACAAACACACACAACACTGCTCTGTCTGAGCAAGTGCTGAGTACTTCAACTGGCCCAGATGCAGTTCCCAGGCAGGAAGGAAAGGGCTACAGGAGGACTCATTCAATCATACTTATGGAGCACTTACTATGTGAAGAGCACTGTACTAAGCCCTTGGTAGAGTACAATATAACAATAAAACAGACCCATTCCCTGCTGATGTCAGGGAAACCAAGAGCTGACCTGGAGAAGAGAGAGCCAAGGAGGCAAAAGAGTAGGAAACTGAAACTTCAAAGCTATCTGGACAACTGGGGCGGAGAGTGAGAAGTGCAGGGGAATTGATCTCTTGGAAGATAGTGTGGATATGTAGGGAATAGGGATGCAGATGTGGAATGACTTTGGGGAAGGACTTCTAACAGGAACAGAGATGGGGACAGGAGCAATATTAGGGTAGGAATGCCGAGGCAGAAGCTAATTATTACTACAAGCAAAAATATAGACAGACATATATAGACTGAATGAATAGATTGAACAAATATGATTGAATGAATATAGAATAATTTAGATTCCCCAGAGGAGGTAAAAAATAAGGCAACATTTGAAGTCAACCTTCTCCCCTGTTTGAGGGTGGGATCATGTTCAACAAAATCACATTTAATATCCAAAGTGGTTTTCATTCTTTCTTATATAATGTGAGGTTTTTCCTGTTGACTGAAGTTCCTCAAAAGAAAGTCGATCTCGGGAATACAAACATGTTCTTTGTCCTTATGCTAGTTGGGATTCTGGTTTGAACTGTTCTGAAGACTGGGGATTGGAACACTGAGAATAACGCTCTCCCGATAAAGATCGCAAAGGGAACAAATTAATCTATAAATGAAGCTGAGGGTTGTGGACATCGGATTGTTGAGTTCTCAAAAAAGAAAAAAAAGAACACAAATACCAATTTCCAACAAGATTAAAGCATCAAAGTTGATCAAAAGCAAAAAGGTAAAAATGAGTAAGGAAGTTTAACCAATTTCCACAGTCATATTACCAGAGGTAGAATGGAAGTTAAGAAATGAGCAAAGCAAGCATTTTCCAAGTAGTAAAGTTGGATGTTGGGAGTGAAGTTCAGGCTGACCTTGGGCATCGATGAAAATTTCAACTACAGTTATAAGAAAGTTTCCCAATTACAAAGCAGAAGCCTGGAAAAATCACTTGAGGACTACAAGTGAATTCCAGGAAAAAAAGTGATTTGACCTTTAAGCGTGTCTGAATGAGTGAACCAACACTGTACTCCTCAGTTGGGTTACTGTAGTTTACCGACAAGCAACAGATTGTTCCCTAATGTGGGGTGGGGATTTGAAATAAAAGAAGGAGTTTCTGCAGACACTGATGGTAATGAAGTAAACTGTGCTGATGAGATACTCATTGAAAGAAGACCCATTTGTGTGTTTGAGGTGGGACTAAGAGAAAGAGCAAAAGGAAACGAATCTGCTACGTGTGTGTTAGCCATCAGGAAGACACAGTGGGCCAGACTCTCAAATCTAAAACAATAAATGAATTTATAGAATAAAACTATATAGAGAGGATCCTTGTGTCCTAGTAGAAAGAGCACAGACCTGGGACTCAGAGGACCTTGGTTCTAATCCTGGCTCTCCCATGTGCCTGCTGTGTGACCTTCTGAAAGTCAGTTAACTTCTCTGTGCTTAAGTAACGTCATCTGTAAAATAGGGATTCAAAACCTGTTCTCCCACCTACTTGGATTGGGAGCACTTGGGTAGGGCATGATTATCTTCAATATTGCCCAGCAATTAGAACAGTGATTGACACAGAGTAAGTACTTAAACACAACAATTATTATATGTGCATATATATATACACACACACATATATGCATTATATATAATCACTGAAAACACAAAACTTGATTATGTATATATATATATATATATATATGTACACATATATATATATATACATAATCAAGTTTTGTGTTTTCAGAGACCTATATTCCTTGAAAGAATTATGTTGCAGAAGGAGAGTCATACCTTAAACTTCACTACGACATCTATTATGGTGGGGGCCTGATTTTAAACTGTGGATCTTTTGTTTCATTATGAAACAAAAGGAAAATCCCTAGCTCTCAGAAACACTTTGAAAATCAACTGTGTTTCAGTATTGGCTGAAGAGTCCTAAACCTGGTTGCCAACAGGCTTAGAATTTTGCATCTTTTCAAATGGTTTTAATCTTTTTCCTTGGCTTTATTCACATTAAAACTTCTTTCAAGTTATTTATCATTTAAATTATAAATGCATTATTCACCAGAAAGAAAACTTGGTTAAGGGAGCTTTCTCATAATTATTTAAACTTTCAAATCTTGGTGAATAGTAAGCACTTAACATATGTTACAAGTATTAGAAAAAAGGGGCAGGCAGAGGCTTGGAGTGGTTTCTCTTCTACTTCTTCCTTGGCCTTACTTTTGGTTCTGACTCCTGGGAGCTCCTCTTCCCAATAATTAAAATCTACTCTTTGAGCAAGTCATTTAACTTCTCTGTGCCTCAGTTAGCTCAGCTGTAAAATGTGGATTAAGACTGTGAGCCCCACATTGTATCTTGTATCTTCCCCAGTGCTTAGAACAGTGCTTGGCACATAGTAAGCGCTTAACAAATACCATTATTATTACTACTCTGAGCAGAGCTCTGTACACTGTGAGAGTGCCCCAGAAGAAAGATATGCAGTCTCTCCTCTTCGGGGGTTTACAATTTAAGGAAGAAAGGTGGATGCAAGTCATTCACAAACAGTGGGAGCAGGAGAAATCCTTGCTCTTTGTCCATTGTTATGGTGGCTAGAAACATTGCTCCTTAAGCAGGGTGGAAGAAGCGAGAAAAGGGAACAAGGAGAAGATGAAGGGAAAGAGAAGAGAGCATAGGGCAAACAGAAAGAGAAGAAAGAGATGCCCTATAGCCTGCTGGAAAAAGCACTGGCTCGGAAGTCAGAGGACGTGGGTTCCAAGCGGCCTTCCCCGATTAAGTCCTTTTTCCCCCCGATACTCCCTCTACCTTCCGCATCATCTATGAACTTGGATCTGTATCCTTAGAGCACTTGGTATTCACCCCACCCTCAGTGCCACAGAACTTAGGTGCACAGCCACAATTTATTTATATCTGTGACCTTCTCCCCCTGTAGACTGTAAGCTCACTGTGGGCAGGAAATGGATCTACTAACTCTGTTGGATTGTGCTCTCCCAAGGGTTTAATACAGTGCTCTGCATAGAGTAAGTGCTCAATAAATGCCACTGGTGGATTGATTGATCCCCCAGCCTGTTGTTGAGTGTTCATCTAGGACACTGTTATTCTACTAAATTACTTAAAGATACGTTTCAAAATAATTACCAATTTTACACCACTTAGCATAGGTTGGTTAATAATAATGATAAAATGATGGTATTTGTTGAGCACTTACTATGTGGCAAGCACTGTTCTAAGCACTGGGGTAGATACAAGGTAATCAGGTTGTCCCATGTAGAACTCACAGTCTTAATCCCCATTTTACAGTTGAGGTAACTGAGGCACAGAGAAGTTAAGTGACTTGCCCAAAGTCACGCAGCTGACAAGCACTGGAGATGGGATTAGAACCCACGACCTCTGACTCCCAAGCCCGGGCTCTTTCCACTGAACCATGCTGCTTCTCATTTATGAATTTAGTCTATTGATTACCTCTTGCTTTGTCTTTGATCTCAGGACTAATATAATTGGGCTCAAGTTAACAGCTGTTATAATATCATACATCATCTGTATATTCGTTGTTGATTTTAGTTGAAAATTGACTTCATCTGTAGATTTAACCTGTAAATGTGTTAAACTGTAGATTAAAAACAACTCTCCCAAGTGCTTAATATAGTGCTCTGCACACAACAAGTGCTTAGTAAATACCACTGATAATTAAGTGATGATTAGAGAAGCAGCGTGGTTCAGTGGAAAGAGCCCGGGCTTTGGAGTCAGAGGTCATGGGTTCAAATCCTGGCTCTGCCACTTGTCAGCTGTGTGACTTTGGGCAAATCACTTAACTTCTCTGGGCCTCAGTTACCTCATCTGTAAAATGGGGATTAAGACTGTGAGCCTCCCATGGGACAACCTGGTCACCTTGTAACCTCCCCAGTGCTTAGAACAGTGCTTTGAACATAGTAAGCACTAAATAAATGCCATCATTATTATTATTATTATTTGAGACTTCCATCTTGAACTACTACACTCATTAGAAAATGCTCTCCATCCACATACATCCCCTTTATTAATTGTCATGGGCATTTCTCTCCCTGCTCTACATGGTAATGGGCCTGGACCGATCAATGACTCTACGTAGAGCCATAGCTTTGGTGCCTGAGGTGGATAAAAGGCGGTCGTTTCGAATTGCAAGGAGGCGACGGAAAGTGCATGCAGAGGGAAGCACCAGGAGTAGAAGGATGCAGAAGAGAGGCAAGAATTGTGGTTAAAGCAAACTGAGAGCAGCACTCAGGAGCAGCAGAAGGCAACAGCACTTAGATGCAGAAAGTAGAAGCATTGGCAGAACAGACTACCTTGATAAGCTGACTAATATTGGACCCTTAGTGAGTGAGTGTTTGAATATGTGTCACTCCCTTGCACCCTGTCACAACAGTCTAAGTAGGAGAGAGAACAGGTATTTCAGCCCCATTTTACAGTGGAGGAAACAGAGGCACAGAGAAGTTAAGTATCTTGCCCAAGGTCACTTAGCAGGCAAATAACAGAGCAGGGATTAGAACCCAGGTCCCTGGATTCCCAGACTTGGGCTCTTTTCTACTAGACCATGCTGCTTTCTTGAAGAGGGGACACAGCACAAGAGGCAAGCGGGATCCCCTTCCTGTGTCCTCTTCAGTCCCCGTGTCTCATCTCGTTAATCTCTGGCCTGGCAAATGTGGCCCCATCACCCCTGTCCAGGGATGAGCTTTGAAACCAAATTGTGTTAGAGTACATTTTAATGGTGGTATTTGTTAAGCTCTTACTATGTGCCAAGCACTGTTCAAAGTACTAGGGTAGATACAAGGTAATCAGGTTGTTCCATATGGGGCTCACAGTCTAAATCCCCATTTTACAGTTGAGGGAACTGGGGCACAGAGAAGTTAAGTGACTTGCCCAAGGTCACAACATTTTGTTCCCCTTTTAGAAGGCTAACTTTTCACTATGTACAGTTTAAAATAAAAACCTGATCTTGTTTTCTTCAGAGGTTCTAAGGTATTTTTAATAATGAAACATGAAATTTTCCAGGAAAGTTTGCAGCCATTCCTGCCATTTCCTTTCCTCCTTCCCCCCAGGCAGCTGGATCCTGTCTGGGGAAACTGATTAGAGGAAGTGACCTGTGAACTATCTCCATCTTGAACTACTACACTCTTTAGAAAATGCTCTCCATCCACATACATCCCCTTTATTAATTGTCATGAGCATTTCTCTCCTTGCTCTACGTGGTAATGGGCCGGGACCGATCAATGACTACATGTAGGGCCACAGCTGCGGTGCCTGAGGTGGATAAAAGGTGGTCGTTTTGAATTGCCAACCATTCAACCGATTGCCAGTTGGTTGAATCGCCAACCATAAGGCATAGCTTTCAATTGTCAGACTATGATCAAAAAGATCTCCCAGGTACTCATCATTTTGTAGTTCTACCTATCTTAGCAAGCACTCTTTCTTGTATACACATGGAAAAGAGACTCTTATCCTGTAAGAGAAAGTGATAGTGGAGTTATTTCTCCATCATCCATGAAGTGGGAGTCCTCCTGCTAGCGCATTAATGTTTATTTTAGATTTTTTTTAGTGAAGGAAATAAAATTAGTGTTCACCGATATATTAGCCCATTCCTTCTCCTTGTCAAGTTTGATGGTGCCAGCTTAGAAACTGAATGACTTCACTAATGTCTGGTGTACTTTATGTAAGTCACAGGCTTTGTCATTTACTATGAAATTCATTTTAAAATGATCAAATGCATTGTAATTGTAATAAATCTATTAAAGAACAATCAGGAAAACCAGCCCCTGAAGGATGCAATGTGTGAGTTAAGTTCATTTGCATCTTGTTGGTATGAAATAAAAATCAGGCATTTGTTTAGTCATGTTTTCTTTTTCAGGAGATATTGTGTGGAGTATCTGTGGAAATGAATAGAAATGATTGGTAAGAGTTTTCCCAGATTGTCCTGTTAGGACTATTTGAATATTCAAAAATCTCTGGGAACATTAGCCTGATGTAAGATGATATACTTTATTACCTATAAATATTCAACATGCTAATGCAATATATTGTGATTCATTAATAAAAATATTTTGGTTTATGTGGGAATTTGGTGAACCAGATCTTTTTCCAATATCTGAATCACAGTCTGGTAGTATGACATCTTGAGTAAGGGTATAATCTCTTCAGTGACTGGAGCAGTAACTTGCTGGATGATATCCAGTAGTGTGAAAGAGTTGATAGCCCTTCCCAGGATTCCTAGAAAACAGTGAAGGCATGTATCCCTGGCAAGGGAAAAGCAGCCATATGTACTTTAGAGATGTAGTTTAGTCTTAAATAAAGAAGTCTTTTTTTAGTATCTTTTGCACTCTTCAAAATTTCGTGCTACAGTTCCAAGCACTTGGTACAGTGCTCTGCACACAGTAAGTGCTCAATAAATATGATTAAATGAATACTACAGTTACCATGAGATGCCTCTGGAGAGGAAGATGACCATTTAATAATGATGGAGGGAGATCATGGTTACGTCATAGGATTTTAGAGTCAGAAAGGGAAAGAGACTAAACACAAGTCCCTACAATTCAAACAGAGCAGAGAACCCTCTGAAATGCACACCCTAGAGTTCAGTCTCAGTGGACGTCTAACAAAAACCCACACTGACAGCAGAAATGCTCAAATTAGCATTTCTCAAAACCACCCCAAAGTGCTCTGAAGCTGCAAAAAGGATAACATCCTCATTGGCCTGGGCCCATATGCCTAGACTTCATACTTAAAAAGTAGTCAATCAATGTCATTTACTGAGGTCTTTCCATGTGCACAAAGAACTGTACTAATCACTTGGGAGAGCACAGTAGAGTTGGTAGACATGAACTCTGCTCTTAAGGAGCTAAGGAATCAGGTAAAGGAGGTCAGGGATCAGCTGAAGGACAGCTTTTCTTCAATTACTGATTGTATGTACTCGACCAAGACTCCTACAAGTCTTAGCTGCTGACTTACCGATGGTTTCAATTCCCAAGGGATTCTGAGAGGTAAAGGCCTTCAGGATTTTATAGTGGAAATGGTTACCAGAATAGACTTCTTACTTCTTTGGACTTAATTTTTCAGTTTTCCACTTTTCACATAGGCCTGATTGTACACCCAATCAAGCTTCACCAGAACCTAGAATTATTACAGACTTTTGCGCAGCTATCAGTTTCCTACCATTCCTGGCCCCTCCAAACTCTTCCTTTTCCACCCAGCCTTCTTTCTCACTCAACTCTACTCTCCCTCTAATCCTCTTTCTAGACATTCTTTCCCCACCATCCAGAGAAGCGGCATGACTCAGAAGATAGATCATGGTCCTGGGATTCAGAAGGATCTGAGTTTTAATCCCACCTCTGCCACTTATCAGCTACATGACCTTGGGCAAGTCACTTCATTTTTGTGTGCCTCAGTTGCCTCATCTGTAAAATGGGCAATAAAACTGTGAGTCTCATGTGGAACATAGCCCATTGTTGGGTAGGGACCATCTCTATATGCTGCTGACCTGTACTTCCCAAGTGCTTAGTATGGTGCTGTGCACATAGTAAGCACTCAGTAAATATGATTGAATGCATGAATGAATGAAAATGGAACTGTGTCCAACCTGATTAGCTTGTATCTACCTCAGTGCTTAATATATTGCCTGGCACATAGTAAGTGCTTAACAAATACCATAAAAAATTATTCACAGGGAAATTTCCCTTCCTTACCAAATTTATTTTGTGTTTGGAGGGAATGCATCAAACTGGGATTTTGTTTTTATCTATCTAGTCATAAATTAAGTTCAAAGTTAACAAACAAATCTAAGATATGCACTCCATGAATTCTTCTTGCTTCGGGTCTTCTCACAACAACAAGACAGGTCAAGTGTAAACAATAGAGGCAAAGGAGAAGGAAATAATTGGTTCTGGAAATCATATGACTCAATCATTTCCACTTTGCACTGCAAATTATGACAACGAACATCAAACTGGAAAAACTGTAGCTTGCAGAGAGAAATGGACAGAGAATACTTTGAAATAGTTTCTACTTATTTGCAAGATTCCAATAAGAGGGTAATAATGGGGCAGTGTAAATTGTCTCTCCTACTCTCCCCTCCCACGTAGAAGTAGAGACACTCTCTCTGAGGGCCTCCCTACCTTGATGTTGACCCTAGATAAAACAGCCCTCAAGGCTGCTTCTGACCGGTGAAGTTGCCAGGTTTTTCTAGGTCATCACAGAAGCTTCCTCCATCAGCTTCCTGGACCATTTAGTTTCATGGCTTCATTAATGGAACACATGCAAGTGCCAAAAGTGGCAGGTGGTCCAGCATCCAAATTAGAATTAGATTAATTAATTAGATTAATTAATTAGAATTGGATTAAATTAGAGCTCTCTCCTGCATTGCTGGACTTGTAGTTTTCCAGCATCCCGACAACTAAACTTCAATTACTTTTCTCACTATTTTCACTTTCTCTTTCTCCCCCTCTTTGCATTTCCCTCTCTTCCTCTCTCTTTCTTTCCTTAATAATAATAATAATAATAATAATGGCATTTATTAAGCACTTACTATGTGCAAAGCACTGTTCTAAGCACTGGGGAGGTTACAAGGTGATCAGGTTGTCCCATGGGGGGCTCACAGTCTTAATCCCCATTTTCCAGATGAGGTAACTGAGGCACAGAGAAGTTAAGTGACTTGCCCAAGTCACACAGCTGACAATTGGTAGAGCCGGGATTTGAACCCATGAACTCTGATTCCAAAGCCCGTGATCTTTCCACTGAGCCATGCTGCTACAAACCCTGCAAATTTTGCTCTTCTAATGCTGATGTATTCACACTACCTCAATCTTGTCTCAAGCTGACTTCTTGCCCATATCAATCAATCAATCAATCAATCGTATTTATTAAGCGCTTACTCTGTGCAGAGCATATCCTGCCTCTGGCCTGGAATTCCCTCCCTCTTCATTTCTGACAGACAATTACTCTCTCCCTCTTAAAGCCTTATTGAAGACATATCTCCTCCAAGAGGCTGTCGCTAAGCCCTCATTTTATCTTTTCCCACTCCCTTCTGCCTCACCCTTATTTTCTCCCTTTATTCACCCCTCCCTCAGCCCCACAGTACTTCTGTACCTATCCACAAGTCATTTACTTATATTAATGTCTGTTTCTGTTTCTAGACTACGAGCTCATTGTGGACAGGGAATATGTCTACTTTGTTAAATTGCACTCTCCCAAGGACTTAGTACAGTGCTCTGTATACAGTAAATGCTCAATAATTATGATTGATTGAACTGTATGTTTGTTTATCTTTGCCTTCTTGCATTATTTGTTAGATTATAGGCTCTCGTTTCCTTTTTTATAATGATCCCCAAATGCCTAGTTCAGTGTTAAATCCATTTTGAAGGGATTGATAATGGTGATGATGATGGTGATGGTAATGATGATGATAATACTTTTATATGCTCTATCAGTACTGTCGCTGGAAACTGGCTCCTTGCATCCCTACAGGAAATAACAATAAAAAAAACTGGCGTAAGATTGTTCATGTTATTCACCCTTTGTGAATGCATTTGAACAATTTCTAGTTCACTGACAATAAAACAATTTTAAGATGAAAGGAACATTTCAATCTAAGAAACATTATCAGAATGAACAACCTGTGACATGTTATGAAAATGTATCCAAAGCTGTGATCAGTTTTGATTAAAGGAACAATTTGAAGAAAATATTTTCCCCATCTAAATATTTTCCCTCTGTTATTTCTTAATCATTTTTTTCTTCTACTTAAGTATTATAACTGGGAAATGCCCACAAAATATCACAGTCTCTTTCACTGCATAGATGAATTTCACACTTTACAAATATCTTTTTTATATAAAAATTGTGACTTTTTTCCCCCTCATCAAATGAATGATCAAATGAATTACATGATTAGGAGAGAGATGTTCTTTTAAAAATTGTTTGAATGTTTTTAAAGGCTTTAATACCTTAACGCATGTTCAGAAAATAGGTATCCATAGCAATCCTGTAATATTCTCATAGATTCCAATCAGAATCAGTTCTTGGTTCATTCTAAGATTATAGTTAAGTGATTTCCAAAGACTAGCCACGGTTAAAGCCACTAGCTCTCTTTCATATATCTGAGTTCAGCTGAACAATGCACACTTTTAGGCCCCAAGAGCATTCCTAAAAGAATGCCAAGATTTTCACCTTCTATAGAACGTCTTTGTCACCATGCTACTTTCTTTAAAATGAAATGTTCTATACCATACTCTGACTACTGAATTTGCTGTAATTTCTTTCATCCTAAAAAAGAAATTAATGTAAATAGGAACTATTCACCTCCTATTCTAGAAGCAGTGTTTAAAGAACGGAATGGGATTATCCCATGAAATGAGGGCCTAGTCAGGGAAGTCCTCTTGGTGGAGACGTGTGTTTAATAAGGTTTTGATGGTAGGGAAAGTGAACCTCTGTTGGACAAGAAGGAGGAGAGTGTTCCAGATCAGAGGCGGTCCTGTAAAAGAGACTGAGAATGAGTGACCAGAGAGGTAGGAAGAGAACAAGGAGAGGACAATGTCAGTGAAGCCAAGGCAGAATAATAATTCCAGGAGCAGGGGACGGTTGATTGTGGTGAAGACAGGTGAGAGCTCAAGGAGGATTAGAATGTCTGTCTGATCTTGCTAACCTCTTTCCCATATCCTCCCTCTATCCTGAAACTTCCTCCTTCTCCATGTACATGAGACCACAATTCTCCCCCTCTTCAAAGCCTTAGTAAGTTCACATCTCCTCCAAGATGACTTGGTCAGTTAAGCTTTCTTTTCTTCAGACTTCCTTTCTCTTCATCATTTGTGCACGGAGAGCTGTTCTCTTTGGGCACTTGATATTCACTCCACCTCAGACCCACAGCACTTATGCCCGTATCTGTAACATTCTTCTCTTCCCCACAGCACCTGTATATATGTATATATGTTTGTACATATTTATTACTCTATTCATTTTACTTGTACATATCTATTCTATTTATTTTATTTTGTTAGTATGTTTGGTTTTGTTCTCTGTCTCCCCCTTTTAGACTGTGAGCCCAGTGTTGGGTAGGTACTGTCTCTATATGTTGCCAACTTGTACTTCCCAAGCGCTTAGTCCAGTGCTCTGCACACAGTAAGCACTCAATAAATATGATTGATTGATTTATATTAATGTCTGTCCCGCTTTAGACTCTAAGCTTCTTTTGGGCAGGAAGTAAGCACAGTAAGCACTCAATAAATACCATTGGATGATTGATGTCATAATCATAAATAAGTGTGGTGTTTGTTAAATATTTACTATATTCCAAGTATGGCACTAAGTACCGAAATACCAGAAAATCCGGTCAGAACTAAAGGGGCTCATACTCTAAATAGGAGGGAGAACAGATGTTAAATCTCCATTTTATATTTAATGAAACTGAGGCACTGAAAACTTTTGACTTGTCCAAGGTCACACAACAAGCTAGTAACAGAGCTGGGATTAGAACCCAGGTCCTCTGATTTCCAGGCCAGGTGGTCTTCCCACTAAGCAACACTGCTCCTCTCAAAAATTGATGACATTACTGCAGATCCTTGCATTTTAAATTTAAAAAATATATCTACTCTGGCTGTCACAAATCCACGGAGATAATCCCCTTACCAGGAACTATCTGGCAACTTCCTGACAACTATCTGGCAAGTTCGCATATCTCCCAGATTTGCCAGATCACAGCTTTTCACATCTTTAAAGCTTCCCACAAAAAATCACTCCCACCATGAAGCCCTCCCTGATTCATTCATCACAGTCCAATCTCAATTTTACCCCAACCTTACTTTATTTGTTCACATCTTCGGCTCTCCTACAATTTATCTATGCATTTACTTTCATACCTATCTGTACATTCCTGCTTCCACTGTTTCCCCTTTACTATTTAAATAACTTCCTGCTTTATCCTAATAGTTCTCCTTGATTTTACTGTCTGCAAATAACTTTTGTCTGTCTCCCCTTTGTAAGGTCTTTGAGGGTGGGGAACACATTTCTTCCAACCATTATACTTGTCCCAAGCTTGGCATTGTGCCTAGCATTCAGCAGGCATTCAATATATAGTATTGATAGATTGATTCATTCATTCAATCGTATTTGAGTACTTACTGTGTGCAGAGCACTGTACTAAGCACTTGGGAAGTACAAATTGGCAACATATAGAGACAGTCCCTACCGAACAACGGGCTAACAGTCCAGAAGCGGGAGACAGACAACAAAACAAAACAAGTAGACAGTGTCAATACCATCAGAATAAATAGAATTATAGCTATATATACAACATTAATAAAATAGAGTACTAAATATGTACAAATATACAGAAGTGCTTTGGGGAGGGGAAGGGAGTAGGGCAGAGGGAGGGAGTGGCGACAATAGGCAGGGGAGAAGGAGAGGAAAAGGGAGGGGCTCAATCTGGGAAGGCCTCCTGGAGGAGGTGAGCTCTCAGTAGGGCTTTGAAGGGAGGAAGAGAGCTAATTTGGTGGATATGTGGAGGGAGGACATTCCAGGCCAGAGTTACGATGTGGGCCAGAGACCAACTGTGAGAACGAGGCTCAGTGGTGAGGTTAGCAGCAGAGGAGTGGAGTGTTCCTGCTGGGCTGTAGAAGGAGAGAAGGGAGGTGAGGTAGGAGGGGGGTGAGGTGATGGACAGCCTTGAAGCCAATAGTGCGGAGTTTTTGCTTCATGCGAAGTTTCATAGGCAACCTTGATTGATTGATTGATATGCTACAGGAGGCATTTTTCTCCCAGGACTCAACTACACTCCCCAGTCTCCCAGTACCTTAGGACTCCATGTACTGAATTCCTTCTTCTCTTGCTTCCCCAGAACTTTGACAAACCAGACTCAAGTCCAAAGTATGAATAAAGTTGGAGTTTTAAAACTTAGTTATTAGCATTGAATATAGTCCCAAACTTGTCCAGTACAATCTTATCCTCCATCACATTCATGTAAGATTTGCATCTTTAAAAGCACTAAGATGAAGCCGCTCTTAAGGAAATATTAACCATGCAGCTGTTCAACCAGCAGGGCTAACTTTGTGGGCTTCAATATTTTATGGTTAGGCGCCTCATATTTAAACAAACACACTCTCCCTCACTTTTGGCCTAATCTAATTTTGTCTTTTTTTTTTGTTTTGTTTTTTATTCTTATATGGCCCACAAGCCATAGATGAATTAAGGTAGAAAATTTGAACAAGTGGAACATAAACCAGATGAATCCAGATACCTTGAGTACTTCATTTTCTGTTCCCAGTCTGTGTTTTGTATCCAACTTTACAATGTTTAACACGAGTAAGAGAGTGGCAAATAAAACCCAATGAAGCAATTTGAGTTGTGGCACGATTTGTCTCTTGCCTGAAAAAGGGATATCATGCCCTACTGATGGAATCATGAGCACAGTATGAGAATGTCTCATTACATTAATATAATTTCATATTCTATAAAATCCCACAGAGTAGAAATAATGATCGAACGGAGTCAGAACCCTAATGATGATCATTAAATAATTCCATTAAAGAGGGACTCTTATTAAAAGTACACTATTTAGGCTTATTCTATCAGAACTATTTTATCAGTGGAGAAAAGCCCACGTATTTCTGATGTTCAACTTTAGGGTGTTCATTTTTGTGCACTGATCTGATTAAGAAAAGCAAGAGAGGCCAAACCTGGGGTGAGCTGTCACTGTACTGTTCTTCCTTTTTCCCTTCCCTTGCACTCCACCCCTATCTGCACTTATCCCTTTCTCACAACTCAGCCCAGCTCTTCCTCAGCCTAACACAGATTTCTGCTCCTCAATTGTGGCTTGGAACAAAATAAATTAGATCAGCATGGCACTGGAATCAGAGGACCTAATTCCAGCTCCACCGCTTCCCTGATGTTTGACACTGAGCAAGCACTAAACTTATCTGTGCCTCAATTTCCTTATCAGGATTCAATAATACCACTTATCTTTATTACTTACAAGGGGCAGGGACTGTGTCTGACATGATTATTTTGTATCTATCCCAGTGCTTAGTATAGTGCCTATCACAAAGTAAGCCCTGAAAATACCATACTATGATTACTATAATTTCCATTATTATTACTACTTATTTCAGTAGCTGGGAGGACACGGTCATAGTAGAATAGACACAATTCTTCCTCACAGACAAAATAGAAATCACAGCTTGTCCTGGAATGGAGAGAAAGTCCTTCTGACTTCTATCATGATTCTCCCACAAGCCTAGTTTGTAATCGGCAGGACCTAAAAATACCCTAATTTTCAGTCACTGCCCTTCTCTATATGAGCAATTATTGAGGGAAGGGAAACACCTTCAAAACAAATTGTGGTTTAACTATTTTTTGCAATGATGATTCCTCCTCTCAGATACAGTTGGATCATTGATGAATCATAGTCATTAAGTGCTTACTGTGCACAGGGTATTGTATTCATTCAATCACATTTATTGAGTGCTTACTGTGTGTAGAGCACTGTACTAAGCTGTTGGGAGAGTACACTAAGCATTCGAGACAGTACAATATAATCAGTAGACATGACCCTAACCCATAAGGAGTTTAAAATTTATGCCAGTAAATGGACACTAAACTAATTTACAGATAGGAGGAAGGAGGAAACGTTGTTATGTAAATGTACTTAAGTATGAATGGACTATAAAAAGTCTGGGGGAAAGTCACAGTCCTCACTGCAAGAGTGAAGTGAAATAATAAGGTCTTGTGTCTTGTGCCAGAGAAGCAGTGTGGCTCAGTGGAAAGAGCCCAGGCTTTGGAGTCAGAGATCATGGGTTCAAATCCCCGCTCTGCCACTTGTCAGCTGTGTGACTTTGGGCAAGTCACTTAACTTCTCTGGGCCTCAGTTACCTCATCTGTAAAATGGGGATTAAGACTGTATGCCCCATGTGGGACAACCTGATCACCTTGTAACCTCCCCAGCACTTAGAACAGAGCTTTGCACATAGTAAGTGCTTAATAAATGCCATTATTATTATTATTATTAAGATGGTGATAGGTTTGGGAGAAGAAAGTTCCCACAAAATAGCCTCTATATACCAGGCAGCAAGGGAATGATTACTAAAAAATGTATGAAGTGACTTGGGCTTTTTGTCAGGGAAAGTGATACACAAATGTATTTCCTAGATTATAAATCAAATAACAATATTAGAACTAATATAAGGCCTCCTATGTTATCCACAGAAATATTTGGGGAACAAAATAGTTTGACAGGGGGTGCAAGTGTGTCCCTTGTGAATCGCAGACCAGCAATGAATATTGTAATTGGGCTCTCGGTGATGGAATTGACTCTGGGAAAAAGTAGGCATGAAAACATGCAAACATTCCTTTAATCATGATTTCATCCTCCAGCTGAAAAGTATCCTTCCCAATCAAAATCTAGATATACCTATAATCAGTCCAAATACCTGAAGCGACGGCTCAGGTTCTTCAGCTTGATTTGGAACAATTACAATTTATTTGGATACAGGTGTTACACACCATCATTAGCATTGCTATATCCATTAATTCATTCATTCAATAATATTTATTAAGTACTTGCTGTGTGCATAGCACTGTACTGAGGGCTTGGGAAAATACAATACAACAATAGACAGTGACATTCCCCGCCGACAATTAGCTCACAGTCAATAGTCACTACCACCACCACCATGATCAATGATGGTACTAATTGAGCCCCTAGTCATCTCTAACCTCTGTACTAGGCACCTGGGCAGCATACATAAGGATTCTAAGAAAGTTTTTTTTTTAATGTTTACAAATAATTTGCCTTCAAGCTTCTACTTTGTACGCCAAGGTTCTGTCAAGAAAAAACTGGGAAATTGTTTCGAAAACTCTTGAAAAAGTACAAACCCATGGAATATCAACATATTCATTCATTCAATGGTATTTATTGAGCGCTTACTGTGTGCAGAACACTGTACTAAGCACTTGGGAAGCACAAGTTGGCAACATATAGAGACGGTCCCTACCGAACAACGTATTCTCTGAGGCAGAGATTGCATCTACTTATTCTATTGTAATCTTCCAATCTTCCTTCTAGACTGTGAGCCCACTGTTGGGTAGGGACTGTCTCTATATGTTGCCAACTTGTACTTCCCAAGCGCTTAGTACAGTGCTCTGCACACAGTAAGCGCTCAATAAATACGATTGATTGATTAGAACAGTGCTTTGCCCACCCCCCCAAAAAGCACTCAGTAGGTACCATTGACTGACCAAATTTTTTCTGGAGATTCTGAAAGGAAATATCAGTTCTGTACCAAATTCACAGCAGAAATGCCAGTAGAATGTACTTTAAAGCTAAAGCTGAAGTTGTTATTCATAAATAAAATATTGTAAGAAGAAAATGTCATGTAATTAACATTGTGAAATAATAGAAATAGATAACTATGCTTGGCAAGAGGTTATTTAGTTTCTACTGACAATGATTTAGAAGGATAAATACTCAAAGAATAACTTTCCACTAATACTCTCGCATTTTACCATAGGTCTTTCAATTATTGTGCAAGATTGTACTCATGCAATGTGTCTGTTATATTGTTGTGTTGAAGTCTCCCAAGTGCTTAGTACAGTGTTCTGCAAAAAGGAAGTGCTCAATAAATACAATTGATTGATTTATAAATGAAGTTAGACAGCAAAAGGGCTTTTGCTTATATAATAATACTTGTTTCCATAATGACTACCTTTTTATAACCTTTCCGATGAAGTTGCTGATTATATTTAAATTCCAAGTAAATTGACCTGTGAAATAAAAATCAAGCTTTACCTGTCCTGAATGGCCGAACTGTTGAATCAGGAGAGCTCTTGAGATGCCGTCAGGATCTAGAGTTCCATGATTCTAAGAGTTCCAAGATTGTAAGAACTATTAATTTGCTTCATAGAGAAAGCACAGATACTCAGGTTTTAAAAAGAAGCAGCATGGCTCAGTGGAAAGAGCATGGGTTTTTGGAGTCAGAGGTCATGGGTTCAAATCCCGGCTCTGCCAATTGTCAGCTGTGTGACTTTGGGCAAGTCACTTCACTTCTCTGGGCCTCAGTTACCTCATCTGGAAAATGGGGATTAAGACTGTGAACCCCACGTGGGACAGCCTGATCACCTTGTAACCTTCTCAGCTCTTAGAACAGTGCTTTACACATAGTAAGCGCTTAATAAATGCCATTTAAAAAAAAAAGATGACGTGAAAGTTGTTTTAAACCAATCTTGATATCTACAAAGTGAAGGGTTGCATTAGCAGAACTACTGTGGGAATTTGGCTGGAACAAAAGTCCCCATTTTGTATTATTGGCACTTTCATGGTTAATATGAAATATCAGTAGTCTTTGTTAAATGTCTTCTGTGTGCAGACCACTGTTGTAAACACTTTAGAGAGTACAACAGAGATCATTACACAACCCTTATCCTTAGGGAGCTCACAGTAGAACATGGCAGGTAGATACAAAAAATACAGATAGGAAGAAAAGGGATGTAGAGAAACAGCATGGCCTAGTGGAAGGAGCATGAGCTTGGGATTCAGAAGACTTGGGTTTTAATCCTGGCTCTCCCACTTGTCTTCTATGTGACTTTGGGTCACTTCACTCCTCTCTGCCTCCGTTACCTCATCTGCAAAATGGGAATTAAGACTTAACAGTGAGGCAGTGACAGTATCCAAACGGCTTATCTCGGATCTACCCCAGTGCTTGGTACAGTGCCTGATAACTGGTAAGGGCTTAGCACATACCATAAAAAAAAATAAAAAGAGAATGGAAAGATAGATTCATGAATAAATCCATGCTTAGATACAAGAGCATCTGTACAAGTGGGATGTGGCGACCATAGAAATTCATACAGGTTAATAATAATAATGATGATGGCATTTATTAAGTGCTTACTATGTGCAAAGCACTGTTCTAAGTGCTGGAGAGGTTACAAGGGGATCAGGTTGTCCCGGGGGGGACTCACAGTTTTAATCCCCATTTTACAGATGAGGTAACTGAGGCCCAGAGAAATGAAGTGACTTGCCCAAAGTCACACAGCTGACAACTGGCAGAGTCGGGATTTGAACCCATGACCTCTGACTCCAAAGCCCGGCCTCTTTCCACTGAGCCACACCGCTTCTCCATTAAGTGGTAGTTGGAAGGCTATGAGCAGTAGAGAATAAAGATAGTCATGGAGTCAAGGAGGAGGGAAATGACAAAGTTTCCAGGATGGATAGAGGCTAAAATGATTTGCTGGGGGTAGGATTTCCAAGCAGGATGAAAGGTTTGATCAAGGGGTCCGTAGGAGTGTCTAGAAAGATATCCAATGAGGAAGCAGGTTAGATTGGGAAGAATGAAGAAGAACTGCAACGAATTTGGAAAAAGTGACTATTCAATGACAGGAAGAGGGTTGATGGAGTGCCAAGAGCCCGGGCTTGAGAGTCAGAGGACATGGGTTCTAATCCAGGCTCTGCCACTCGTCAGCTGCGGGACTCTGGGCAAGTCATTTCACTTCTCTGTGCCTCAGTTCCCTCATCTGGAAAATGGAGATGAAGACTGTGAGGCCCACCTGGGACAACCTGATGCCCCTCTAACCCCCCTAGCGCTTAGAACAGTGCTTGGCACTTAGTAAGCGCTTAACAAATGCCATCATCATTATTATTATTATTATTATTAAAGCCCAATCAATCAAGAGCATTTATTTAGCACATATTGTGTGCAGAGCATTGGACTAGGTGCATGCTAGAGCACAGTACAACAGAGTGGGTAGATACTGCTCCCTACCTACAATTAGCTTCCAACCAACAGTCCCAGTTCTGACTGAGGAGAACCCATGCGCTTTGCAATGTGCTGTGCTCCTGCCTGCTTACTCCCTTCTTGAATTCAGTACCCCAGTGGGAACATGACTGGAAAGAGAGAGTGGGAGAGGCACTTGGCAAATCACTAACACTGAAGTCAGTTCTCTTGCTCAGGTTCTCAGCCCTGAAATTTCAGGACTGAGACATCCATTCTTCCTGTTCAGAGACCCCATTACTGGGAAGCTAAATAATAATAATACTAATGACATTTATTAAGCACTTACTATGTGCAAAGCACTGTTCTAAGCTCTGGGGAGATTACAAAGTGAACAGGTTGTCCCATGGGGGGCTCACAGTCTTAATCCACATTTTACAGATGAGGTAACTGAGGCTCAGAGAAGTTAAATGTCTCGTCCAAAGTCACACAGCTGACAAGTGGCAGAGCTGGGATTTGAACCCATGACCTCTGACTCTAAAGCCTGTGCTCTTTCCACTGAGCCATGCTGCTTCTCTTGTAAATCAATTACAGGTATATATCAGAGATGCATGTCAAAAATTTAAGGAAGCATCTTAGCAAAATTTCAAGTCACAGCTCCTGCACACAGGAACCTCCATGTGCTAACCCAAGGACTGCATTTCTGCATTACTCAGAGAAGACTGTTTTGCGTCCTCTTGTCTCCCATCAAATGGAGATCCCTTGAAGCCAGGGATCAGATCTTATCTACATTTTCACTCCCCAGTTTAATAATTTACTATCATTTCCCCTGATGATGATGACTTTAATGATGTATTGCTTATAGTTCCCTTGAGAGGATCATCTTTGAATATGAGATGATACATATTTTTCAAATAATTCAGGGGAAAAAATGGAAATATAGATTCAGTTAGTATTGTCATTGACCTTTAAAACTTGCAAAGATAAATCAGGACCACAGGCATAAGATTTCAGGCATTCTCCTCATGCTGTGAACAGAAAACAGAGGCTTGAACCACTTAACTTCTTTATGTTTCAGTTTCCTCACTTTTAATGGAGATTGAAAACCCATTCTCCCTCCTAGACTATGAGCCTCATAATAATAATAATAGCATTTGTTAAGCACTTATTATGTGCCAAGCACTGTTCTAAGCACTAGGGGAGATACAAGGTAATCAGGTTGTCCCACTTGGGGCTCACAGTCTTAATCCCCATTTTACACATGAGGTCACTGAGGCACAGAGAAGTCAAGTGACTTGCCCAAAGTCACTATAAGAGACTGTCCAGCCTGATTAACTTAGATCAACCCTAGAGTTAAGAACAGTGTTTAAACATATAGTGAGCACTTGAGAAATACCATTAAAAAAAAAAATGATACAGAAGGAGAATCAGTGGTGCCGAGAGCTAGGAATGACTGGACCCGAGGGCCTGGGTCTCTAAGGAGTGTACACAGAACTCCCAACTCCGGGTGCTACTCAGATGATAATTCCTCTCAGATGGTTTAATGTCGATTTCCAAAGTGCTGAGGTTAATGAAGGGTGTCCTTTTCTATTAGGATCTGACTTTCAGCAAGGTTAATTCAAAACACTATCCTAGCTTAAATCCATACTCTCTGGGGAGTTAGCTATTTCTCCAAAGAAGAAGAGTCACTTAGCATCCAGAGTGCACCTACTGTCAAAGCTCAAAAAAACAATTTGACCTGTCCGGATCATCTTCCCTGGGCCAAGTTACTCTGCAGGCATCTCTGTGCATGTGAGTTACAAAGAACTTGCAGGGCATCAGATTGTGCTTGCATATGCAAGCATAGAAGTAATGGGGCTCAGTGGAAAGAGCCCAGGCTTGGGAGTCGGAGGTCATGGGTTCAAATCCCGGATCTGCCACATGTCTGTTGTGTGGCCTTGGGGAAGTCACTTAATTTCTCTGAGCCTCAGTTCCCTCATCTGTAAAATGGTGAGCCCCATGTGGGACAGCCTGATCAGCTTGTATCCCTTCCAGCGCTTAGAACAGTGCTTTGCACATAGTAATAAGCACTTACTTGCAAATGCCATCATTATTAATATTATTATATGTGAAAGAAACTGCTAGATTTACTGTACTTATTCTATGCTTTCCTAACGTCCATTCAGAGTCACCGCCTTTCAAATTAAGACTATTTTTCCAATATTCCCCATAAAAGTCCTCTACTAAAAATAGAAAGCAACAGGAATTTAGTGGGTATAAAATTATTCTCTATTTGTTTCCCTCCACACAACCTTTTGATGCATCCCCCAAAATATGAAGAGCCTGGCTAATACAAAATGAAATGCTTTTCCATTTCACCAGTAAGTGGTTAAACGTAATATTCACTTTTCTACATCTAAACAGACTACTCAAAATGGAATTAAACAGAAATTAATTTCATTTTCCTATCAGAATTGTAGGTTATTTAAAATCATTTACAAAATCTGGTTATTAAGGAGTTACAGTACCTTGTTAAAGAGTGAAGTTTTCAAATTCTAAATAAATTTTCTTGTTGTCATTTCTATACTTGAATACAAACACATTTTGCCCTGAATTTATTACAAGACCATAGCCTATTTGTTTTCAAGTTCATTTCCCCTGGGATAAAGTGGCAGTAAATGGATAATCGGTGGCTTGATTTCACACAGTTAGGCAACCCAGCATGCAATGGGAATGGAGCAAATGAAAGAATTGGGACATTTATAACAAAGCTCCCTGCAGACTCATTATTGGCAGTGCCATGAACTATTACAAACCTACAGTCCTAAAAGCTCTAAAAACCATGCTATGGTATACCATGTCCATTGAAATATGGCATAATGCTTTTTCAAACTCTAACATCACTATTGAAAAGGTTACGGTAATTATTTGAGCTTCATAGATGGACAAGACATATTTGCTCACTTCTTTATTAAAAGCATCTCCTAAATACATTTAATCTAGTTTTCATTTCCTAAACCTGCTGGATATGCCCATGAGGAGCAAAGAAGATTGGTTTAAGGAGCTTTATTATTGATACAGCTGTAAATAGCCAGCACTTTCTGTCCTGGGGGGGGGGGGGTCACATGACTATCCACTTGATTTTTTTTCCTTCGTGTCACATCTTTTAAATAACTTAAAGTGAAATGCTGTCAAAACCATTCATTTAATAGTCAAAACCATGCAAACCTATTACCATTCACCTAAAACCATATTTAGTATTAGTTTCCTTGAAACTCAATCCAGGTTGACACAAAAATTGCTTGAGACTCTCCATTAAATTCAGTTCATTCTGTTCAAATTGGTATAATTTTCAAGAAACTTGGGTTATGTGGAAAAGCATGTGGATTCTGTCGTTTCATATTTTCTAACGAAATTGTCCCATATCTCATCGTAGCTCCTACCATTTTCAGGACTGAGTATAAACCTGAATTTCCCCTTATTTTGTGAGGGTCTTGGGTCTTGCAGCTATACCAACCCAAACACATTTACTTACCTTTTTTCTTTTTCCTGAGGGACCCAGCGATTCTCACAAGCCTCTCATTCAGTGGTTAATGCTCCTCACTGGGCCAGGTGGTCTTCAGGCTTCAAGCACTGCTCAAAGCATAAGATTAAGCCTTTGAGCCTTCCCCAGGAACCCTGATATTGTTATCACAGCAACAAGAGACCTTTTCACCCCACCTTTCCTCCTGTCCTCTCACACTGGCTTCAGGATGGTCTCTCGCACTACAATACATCAATCACATTTATTGAACACTTACTGTGTGCAAGACTGTGTACTAAGAGTTGCACAGAGTACAGTAGAATTTGAAGAAATAATCCCTGCTCCCACGAAATATACAGTCTTAGGGTGTGAAACATCAAGCTGTTGTTTTTAGGGTAAAAGGATTGAGATATTGAGATGCTGGAGTAAACTACATGAAAAAATAGAATCAGCTGCCAATCAAACATTCCACAGAGTCATTCAGAGATAACCTTCAAATAAAAGCAAGGAAGCAGAATGGTGAACATTTTTCTAGTTTCCAAAGATCAAAATAAATGTCTGGATTACAAATACAGCTATAGTGTCCAATAGAATGCATGGGCCTGAGCCTGAAAATAGTGCCACAAACAGCTGGATCATTAATATTGGAATATTGAGTTGTTTTTTGAAGGTCTTACTATAGACCTCTTATCTGAATCTCATATTTTTCTTCTCACAATATCAAACTACAAATACAACTATTCAAGATAACTGAAGTCTTAGGATTCCCTCTGACAATTATCTGGCTATTTTAATGGGGGAAAAAGAGCATACCCATCATTAAGAATGATGTTTAATTTGGGGATGGAATTGCCTGTATAATAAGCTTCAGTAAAACCAGCCAAAATGGAAGAGAAAGTAGAGTTGGACAGTACGGACAGTCCATTTATATTTTTAGACCTCCATGTGAAAAGTTCAATTCTTGCTCCCTTTCATTTAATGGCTTAGTCCTAAGTTATATTCAACTTTTTCCACCTGGTTTGCAGACCAGATTCCAATTTTAGGAATCACTCTTTCATCCTTCTGTAAAATTATGGCACAATTTCCTTTTCCAATTATTTTTGAGTGACCTAGTGCTCTGTTTCTGATGTACAAAAAAAATTGGGCTTATTAGGAGGTAGTCAGTTAATGTGTAAAACATACAACAGTAATGATGAAATTAATTTTACTTTAGTCTGGTGAAACAGCAGAGATTTTTTTTTTGTAAAGGAATACACTGTATGACATTCTGGTGTCTTTTTTTATAGATCTCTGCGCTTCCTTAGACGCACTGACAGATCCAGAAGTCCTTTCTGGCTTGCGGAGTTGTCTGATGTAAGTGCAGGCTATGTCTACCATTGAAACCTTCCTTTTATCTCTCCCATAACTCAGCCATGATTTTTATTGTTCGAAATAAAACTCCACAACTGGAGCCTTTCAGTGTTGTGGTAACACCCTGAGATAAAGTCGGGTGCTTTTGGATGTCTGTCAACTCCCTTAGGCCATTAAGACACTACTTAACAATTGACTAGCTAGTGTCTGTCTACCGTTCACACAGAGAGTTCACACACTGAGCTGAATATGCTCGTTGTGGTACAATGTTTCTCACCTTCCTGAACCTGTACGTATCAAATTTAAAGGGGTTTTTAACACCAGAAATTTTGTGACATATCAGTGCCTTTCAAGGTTGAAGGGTATTTCCCAAGAGTTAAATATTACTCTGAATCCCACAATTCATACCTCAAAGAAATGCAGGAGCTCTAGTGATTATGGGAATGAAAAATCGGCTCCATCCAAAGAATCAATGTGGCAGAATTCCATCACTCCATTTTCTCCTATTAACTATTTATAGATCACATCCCCAACACATCAGGGTGCCTTAAGAAAGATGAGCAACAGTAGAAATCAAGGGAGGCCCCATTTACTTTGGCCAAGTTTCTACAGGGGATGTTTTGGTCCAATGGAAGTGAGTCTGACTATGTAGAAATTCTTTACTGAGTATTTTGATTAGGACATTCAAAGAAGAAGGCTGACGCCTATTTTTTGTGGCAGACCTTCCTCCGTGGTGATATTAAGTGCAAAGCAAATTTGGGGTGAGAAGGGGAAAAATGGTAAATACCCTAGTATTTTGATATATCTGTACTTTAAGTTTCAGAAACTGTGTGAACATACCCTGAGTCTTCTGGAGGCTGGATGTGGCCAAACATTTAAAGGGAGCAGGAATAGTTTGTGCTGTTGGTGGGGGGGAGGGGGAGGTGGTCAGTGCAAGTGATGATGGTCCTTTTGGCCAAGACAGTCCCAATTCTGAGATACTGCTCAGGGAAATACTGTCAGAGCCATGGTGTATGTAGTTTCCCAAGATAGAGTGCATTTAAGGTGAAAATATTTCAATCTTTTCCTACTACCTAAAACACCGTGATAATTTGAAGATAACACAGATAAGTTATATAACTAAATCCTTGTTTCTTAGAAATGTGATCAATAAACATCGAGTCATTTGGCCGAGATACTGCCTCAGTGTACTGAAAATAGTTCTCTTCTGGAGTAGAAGAGTAAAGACCTGAATTCAAGGAGTAGATTACACAGTAACGACTTTTTCTTTTTTAATTAAAAAATGAGGATCGAATGGAACCACAATTTTCTGTGTCTCTAAAACTGTGACAGACACTAAGTGGTAAATGCTTCAGTGCAGCAAGGATCTATCGCTTTGGACACCCACTGTAGAATGGATCAGCAGTTGTTCTTTCGTCATTTTAGTCACACCAATAAAAACTGCACCTTCATGAGTGTTTCCTACAAATCAGGAAATTTTCTTCCTGTTCAGAGTTGAAGCTACTGAAGAACTATCTGATAATATTAATGATTGTGGTATTTGTTAAGCACTCATTATGTGCCAAACACAGTAGTAAGCTCTGGAGTAGATATAAGATAATGGGCTCACAGCCTAACTAGGAGGGCGGAGAGGTATTGAGTCCCCATTTTGCAGAAGAGGTAACTGAGGCATAGAGAAGTTATGTGGCTTGCCCAAGGTCACACAGCAGTTATGTGGTGAGCCAGGATTAGAACACAGGTCCTCTAACTCCTAGGCCTAGGCTCTTTCCCCTAGGCCAAGCTGTTTTTTTGTATTATCCATGTTAATTATGGCACATAATTACTGGGGAATTGTCCTAGTCAAAATACTCAGCAATCAATGAGGTCAGATTATGACATGTTATATGTATCTGACAGTACAAGATTTCACTTGTAACTACTATAAAGGACGTTAGCATTTAGGTTTCTTTATTAAACAAATATGCCTTCTGAATTTCTCACATTGATAAGAAGAGACAGAAACTTTTAGGCTTGAATGATCAGGCAATACTGTTTTCATTTGAAATAATTTGGTATGGCATTTATGCTTTTTTTTACTTCTTTGAGGATGAAATATACCATGAAGTCAAAAACTTTCACTGCACATTTAACATGTGAATGCAGTCAACCTCATTTTCCATTGCCAGCATCCAGATGCTAGTGAAATGAAGCACAAAGGCATAATATGAATCTCCTACTAAAATTTAATGCAAATGATTATTTCATCTCGTAAAACAATCCCCAGATCTGATAATGTTTACTGCATTGAGTGGCCATTAAATTAATTAATAGTCGGCAATTTTGTCTCAGAACAAAGGCAAAGTTAAGGTATTGTATTGGCCAGAAAATGACTTCTCTGTGTCTCTTGGTCTAGTGTGTGAACATCTTGGCAGAGATATTTTGCAACTGTAGGGTATGGTATGGCAATAATGATGGCATTCATTATGTGCTAAACAATGTACTAAACTCTGGAGTTGCTACAAGATAATAATAATAATAATGGCATTTATTAAGCACTTACTATGTGCAAAGCACTGTTCTAAGTGCTGGGGAGGTTACAAGGTGATCAGGTCGTCCCACGGGGGGCTCACAGTCTTAATCCTCATTTTACAGATGAGGGAACTGAGGCCCAGAGAAGTGAAGTGACTTGCCCAAAGTCACACAGCTGACAATTGGCAGAGCTGGGTTACGAACCCATGACCCCTGACTCCAAAGCCCAGGCTCTTTCCACTGAGCTACGCTGCTTCTCTAAATATTTTCTATTCTGCTGTCTCATTAATGTCATTAACTTTCTTCTACTGTTAATCTGGAAGTTTATTTCTTTTTCTCTCTCCCATTAGACTGGAAGTTCTTTGAAGGCAGCGACCTTGCCATTCCCTTCTATTGTATGTTCTCAAGTGTCCGACATTCTGCACACAGAAGGAGCTCTGTTCAGTGTTCTGCAGATAGTAGGGGCTTGAAAAATGCTCTTTGAACCGAAATAATGTTTTTCTTAATCAAGGTGGAAAGTTTGGGGAACTTGAATAAACCAGTAACTGCTCCAGTTCTCTGCTATATCACACTGGGGAAACACTGGGATGTAAATTATGGAGATTCAAAATGGGCAGAATGGGAGTTTGAAAGGGAAACAGAAATGTGGATGTTCAGGTTTGAGGAATTTTTCGAAACATTTCGAGCACTCCATTACCCCACCCATGACAACCTGCTTTTTCCAATCAGCGTGGGTCAATGGAAAGAGCACGGACTTTGGAGTCAGAGGTCATGGGTTCAAATCCCGGCTCCGCCAATTGTCAGCTGTGTGACTTTGGGCAAGTCACTTAACTTCTCTGGGCCTCACTGACCTCATCTGTAAAATAGGGATTAAGACTGTGAGCCCCCTGTGGGACAACCTGATCACCTTGTAACCTCCCCAGCACTTAGTAAGCACATAGTAAGTGCTTAATAAATGCCATCATTATTATTATTATTCCAATCTCAATTTTTAATGGACAATTTTGAAGGTCAGCCCCCTTCCAATGGTTTTGGAAAAATTTATCTGAGTTTTCTGTTTGTATTCAGCACGCAGACAGAGCACAAGGCACCCTGACCTAGTTGTACTCTTTCCCGGATGATGGGTTTGAAAAATAAACAATATTTATATTCCCAATTTAGTAGACGTGATTCAAGTGAATAGTCTGGGTGCCAATTTGCAAAAGCCAGCAGTGGTCATTTCCACACAACATCTTCGCCTTACTCGTAATCATTTATTCATCTACTTGTGCACACCAAACAGTTCAACTAACTTATTTTTATGCGTATATATACAAATTCATCAAAACCCATCATTGTTCTAGAAAATAATTCTGACAGTGCAAAGGAGTCTGGGTGCAGTCACAAAAGGTAACCTGGTAAAAAGGGTCATTGTGACCTTGTTCTTAACTTCCAGGACTTTGCTTTTATATGACATCCATTAAGGGAACTAAATCAGATTTCTTTTTCTTGTTTTTTAATGGAGAAATGGTTTTTGTCCTTAAAAATAGAGAAAGGATATTTTACTTCACTTATGTTTCAGAAAATGGCCACTGTAGAGGGAAGGTGCATCTTACCGTAACATTGTTGCTACCTTTTAAAATATCACTAACAATCATTGTAAAAATGGGTTACATTAGTGCACTTTTAAAGTGAAAGTTGCCTTAAATAATGAAAGACTTTGACATCTGGTCATCTTTTGAGCTGTGGGCAGGATTTATTTCGGAAGCAGCCCAGAGCAAGTTCAGCTTAAGACCAGGTAGATGTTTGATTGAAATACAAATGAAATGATCGAAGCTCAACTGTAATTTTAGTTCTTAAATGATGCATGTTGTGCCTTTGTATCCTTCTGTGTAAACAGTGTGACTTAGTGAATAGAGCACCTGCCTAAGAATCAGAAGGGCCTTGGGCTGATGTAGCCCTGCCTCTTGTCTGCTGAGTGACTTTGGGAAATTTACTTAGCTTCTCTGTGACTCACTTACTTTATTCATAAAATGGAGATTAAGACTGTGAGCCCCAAGTGGGTCAGGAACTGTGCCCAACTGGTTACACCAGCACTTAATGCAATACTAAATAATAATAACAATAATAATAATAATGGAATTTAGTAAGTGCTTACTATGTGCAAAGCACTGCTCTAAACACTGGGGTAGATACAAAGTAATCAAGTTGTCCCACATGGGGCTCACAGACTTAATCCCCATTTTACAGATGAGATAACTGAGGCCCAGAGAAGTGACTTGCCCAAAGTCACACAGCTAAGTGGCAAGGCCAGGATTTGAACCCATGACCTCTGACTCCAAAGCCCGGGCTCTTTCCAGTGAGCCACAGTGCTTCTCTAAATAGTAGATTGTGCTTAATAAATACCATAAAAAAAATCTTAGAGGTTTCTTCCCTGGGGTTTATCCAAGTGGTAGCATTAGAACTCCCAGCGTGTTTCTGCTCACTCTGGAAAGCATAAATGGAGTCAAAAGTGGCCTGTAGACAGCTAGAATACTCCATTTGCCTCCTAAGCATTCTTCTCTTTGTGTCATTTTGGGGCATGCTTGGGAATAATAATAATACTAATTATGGTATTTGTTAAGCGCTCACTCTGTGCCAAGCACTGTTGTAAGCACGAGGGTAGGTACAAGGTAATCAGGTTGTCCCACATGGGGCTCACAATCTTAATCACATTTTACAGATGAGTTAGCTGAGGCATCGAGAAGTTAAGTGGCTTGGCCAAGATCACAAAGCAGACACGTGGCAGAGCCGGGATTAGAACCCACGTCCTTTGACTCCCAAGCACATTCTCTTGCCACTTGGAGTAACAATCGGGCATGTGAAAATGAACTGGAAGAGCTTCTGTCCTTTCCTGGTTCTTTAAGGAATCATTCTGAAGGGCTGGGAGAGGTTCAGGAAACCATTCTTAGGAGGAACTGCTTGGACCATGTTCCCTCAGGGGAAGTTAGCAGCTCCTAAAAAGGTTCCCTGATGTCTCCTAGGCATCTCAGAGGTCTGCAGCTTCAGATGTCTAAAGTCTAGAATTGTGCAGGCCGTTACTGTAATAACCTTCACCATTGCCACTTACTGGAAAACGGGTGACAGTGGTCTCCGGTGTGTCCCAGAGACCTCAACTTCAAAATGGGCACACTATTTTTTGTCTAGGCCTGCTGATCCCAGGCACAGCTGGCACTCACTGGGTTCCACCAACTGTAACTCTTATTATCACGCCTTTGCTCTGGCCTTCGAAAGAGAGTGTGGAGTCAGTGGTCACCGAGATCGAAGCCCAGTAGAAAGTCTGCAACGCTGTTGTGGTGTCAACCTTTGAAATGATTTTGAGACTTGGATCTTGGATCTTCTAAGACGCTCCTGTAGCAGTTTCACCAAGAACGTCTACAAACTAGAGTCAGGTTTCTAATCAGAGAAGCAGCGTGGCTCAGTGGAAAGAGCCTGGGCTTTGGAGTCAGAGGTCATAGGTTCAAACCCCGGCTCCGCCAATTGCCAGCTGGGTGACTTTGGGCAAGTCACTTAACTTCTCTGTGCTTCAATTACCTCATCTCATAAAATGGGGATTAAGACTGTGAGCCCCCCGTGGGACAACCTGATCTCCTTGTAACCTCCCCAGTGCTTAGAACAGTGCTTTACACATAGTAAGCACTTAATAAATGCCATCATCATTATTATTAATCAGCTCACTGACTTTGAAACAATGTTCACAGGAACACAGCTCTCAGACAGAATATAAGAGGAAACAACAAAATAGAAACAAGGATCTGTTATATGACACTTAAAGGCATACAAATGTTTTGAAGACATAGTGAAGCACAGTCTCAAACCATAGGACATAGAAGGGGATGGTTTGGAGACCAGATGGGCATAATAAATAATAATAAATTAACTATGTGCCAATTGCTGTATTAAGCACTGAGGAAGATACAAGACATTCAGTCCCTGTTCCAAATGGGACTCATAGTCTAAGTAGGAGGGAGAACAGGTATTGAATCTTTGCTTTACAGATGAGGAAACTGAGGCAGAGAGAAGCTAAGTAATTTGTCCAGTATCACACGGAGGGAAAATGGCTGATCTGGGATTAGAACCTAGGTCCTCTGATTCCCAGGCTCATGCTGTTTCTACTAGGCCATGCTGTTTACGGAACTGTTAAAGTCTAGACTGTGATACTTCTAGACTGTGAGCCCACTGTTGGGTAGGGACTGTCTCTATATGTTGCCAACTTGTACTTCCCAAGTGCTTAGTACAGTGCTCTGCACGCAGTAAGAGCTCA
Organism: Tachyglossus aculeatus; assembly: GCF_015852505.1. Classification (NCBI taxonomy): domain Eukaryota; kingdom Metazoa; phylum Chordata; class Mammalia; order Monotremata; family Tachyglossidae; genus Tachyglossus; species Tachyglossus aculeatus. Next base: position 13,204,603 of record NC_052075.1, read on the forward strand.
ATAAATACGATTGATTGATTGATTAAAAGCAGTACCATGGCCTAAGGTGTAGAGAATGGACCCCAGGAGTCAGAAAGACCTGTTTCTTATCCTTCTGTTTCTTATCTTATCTCCTTCTTGTCTGCTGTATGACCTTGGGCAAATCAAGTAGCTTCTCAATGTCGCAGTTACCTCATCTGTAAAATGGATATTAAGACTGGCAGCCCCAGGTGGGACATGGACTGTATCCAACCTGATTATCTTTTACCTCAAAGCTTATCTAGTACAATGCCTGGTCCATAGTAAGTGCTTAACAAATCCCATAGAAACAAATCAAATACCAAAAAAAAAAACAAAACAAAAAACTGTCCCTCTTGACCAAAAACTTCACGATGTCGAAGATACAGGTATGAAAACAGACCCTCCATGACCTTCTGAAGCAATAACAATGTAGTCATGTAAAGAAGGATTATTCTCCCATCAGTCTTTTATGAATAGGGATTTGAAGATCTTATTGTTTAATTCTGAGGTGAAATATCTATATTTTAGCCAACTCATTTTTCTTATTGCTACTTTTATAAAACTTTCATAAGTTTTTATTTCTTATGACACCTTATACATTATATAATATATTATAATATAATTATTATTGTCCACTGTCATTGTAGCATATCACCTTGAAGTTTTATTAACAATTATTACTGTACAAATTTATCCTGGAAGATTTTGATTTATTCCACTGTTATCCTCATATGAAAAACAAATATGGTAGGAGAGAGTCATTAAATCCATTTTAAATTAATCTGTTCATAAAATGGTTATTCAACTACCATTTTTCAAAAATTTCAATAGAACGTCAAGGCATGATTTTAATTTATTTAAAAAATATAGCTCCAACCAACAGAAGACAATTTTCATTGCCCAAAGCAGGATAGGAGAGAAAAAGCAGAGCAAAAATGTTTGACAGTAGTTTAATTCCATTTTAAATACATACACAACTACCTCTATCAAAGCAATTAACTTGAAAATCCGAAAAGTGTTAGAACATTAGCGGCAATTATTAGGCTGATTTCACTTCTAAAACTTGCTTTCTGAAATATTTGGGTACATAATCTTCCAAATGAGTGTTCATCAAAGGGAGAGCCCGGCATTTTTGCTTTGTGCATTGAAAACCATGTAAAACTTCTTAGTGCTCTGAGGAACAGAGAGAGCCAAAATATTCAGGAGATAACAACTGTGCAGACACACACACAATGGAGTCTCTGCTGGGTGCAATAAGTGAATAATAATAATAAAAATACTTGTTCATTCAATCGTATTTATTGAGCACTTACTGTGTGCAGAGCACTGTACTAAGCGCTTGGAAAGTACAAGTTGGCAATATATAGAGACGGTCCCTATCCAACAACGGGCTTACAGTCTAGAGCCCATCTTGTTAAGCACTTACTATGTGCCAAGCACTGTTCTAAGCACTGAGGGAGATAGAAGGTAATCAGGTTGTCCCACTTGGGGCTCACAGTCTCAATCCCCATTTTACAGATGAGGTAACTGAGGCACAGAAAACTTATGAGATTTGCCCAAGGTCACACAGTAGCTTGGGTGGAGCTGGAATTAGAATCCATGTCCTCTGACAGCCAAGCCGATGCTCTCACCACTAGGCCATGCTGCTTCTGAAATAATGATGGTATTTGTGAAGTGCTTAGTATGTGCCAAGCACTGTTCTAAGCACTACGGTAGATACAAGGTTCTCAGAGTGGACACATTCCCTGTGCCACATGGGGCTCTTAGGTTTAGTCCCCATTTTACAGATGAGGCAATTGAGGCACAAAGAAGTTAAGTGCCCAAGGTCACATAGACATGTGGCCGAATCAGGATTAGAACCCTTGTCCTTCTGACTCCTAGACATTTGCTCTGCTAAGCCATCCTGCTTCCTAAAACATACTAAAAGATGGAGAAAAATCACTGGACAAAACTGAACTGGTAAATTAAAAAGAAATGGCTTACATCTATGTCAAACACAAGTTTCTAATCACCTGAATAAGAGGAAGGTATCTTGGATACATTCAGTGACACCTGATTGATTATTTCATCATTCAACTGGAGGGAAACTCAATCTTCATACCAGTGCTACTCAAAAATTTTTTTCCTGCCAATGTGTGAAGGTATAGCTTTTCCCCTAATCCTTAATAAAATAATGATTCAGAGTAATAAACAATGGCCAAATCTCCAGATTTGATTGTCTAGTGCCTGGTGAGAGACAGAAGACAAAGAAATGCACTGTGCAGCCACCTTCACTGGTTCATCCTTTCATTCATTCATTCAATCATATTTATTGAGTGTTTAATGTGTGCAGAACACTGTACTAAGAGCTTGGGAAGTACACGTTGGCAACATATAGAGATGGTCCCTACCCAACAGTGGGCTCACCTTAGCACATGAGACACTGAAAGAATTTCCAGAACGCCAAAGGTGCTGGCCAATATTGCTATCTTCAAGAAGAAGAGAAAAGAAGTTAAACTACTGGAGTTTTCACTGCTCCCGACGGCTGACAAGATCCCAGGTAGAGTCCTCCTGGAAGACCACCGGAGAACACGGTTTGTCTTGTGCTCCCAGAACCCTGATGCATTCAGGATTTCTGGGTCATTCATTCAATCATATTTATTGAGCGCTTACTGTGTGCAGACCATTGTACTAAGCACTTGGGAAGTACAAGTCAGCACCATATAGAGACAGTCCCTAGCCAACAACGGGCTCACAGTCTAGAAGGGGGAGACGGATAACAAAACATGGAGACAGGTGTCCAAATCGTCAGAACAAATAGAATGATAGCTATATGCACATCATTAACAAAATAAATAGAACAGTAAAAATGTACAAGTAAAATAAATAGGGTAATAAATGTGTACAAATATATACAAGTGCTGTGGGGAGAGGAAGGAGGTTGGGGGGAAACGGGGGCTCAGTCTGGGAAGGCCAGGGCAAACTGAAGGTTTGTATCACCTGGGATGCAGAAGGTGGCTAGTCTATTGTGTCGGGGGAGATGGGGACAGAAGCTTTAGATAAATGCTCATGCACTTAGCACGGTGTTTCTTCACACAAGAAGCACTCAATAAATATGACTAATTAATTGATAATGGCTGTTACATTGCTACTAGGCCACTGGTCATTGTCCTGGCTGGTGCTGAGTCAAAATGCTGCCACTTTAGTTGGCTCTGAACTGGCTCTGCTTGCAAGCCAGTAGGAGAGTGGTGGAGGGAGTTGAGGAACATCCACAAAATAGAAGATGTTTGAATCGTAACAACAAAAAAAAACAAACAAAAACCAATAGAGGTCATTTCCAAATCCCCAAATCATAAACTACAGTTAAAACTTGATCTTGGAATCAATGTTTCCTAGAACAGCAGAGGTTTGGGATTGTTTGGGGTGATCTGTTACTAGGTATGAGGTTATGAAAATGGCAAAATGGGGTATGTCTAAGGAATCATCAGAAACAAGGTAAAGCAGTGTTTGTATTTTAAAATACTTTAATGTCACTGTTTTTTGAATTGATACCAGGGGGTTTTGTTTGTAAAAAAATTAGTAGTTGTATTTGTTGAGCATTTTATCCTGTGCAGAACACTGTACTAAGTGTTTAGGAGAATAACTAAAGTCAAGAGACATTATTCCACTCTCAAGAAGCTTAGAATAAAGAAAAATGTCATTAGATAAGCCTTGGCCAAGGGACGGCTTTAAGGGGATTATAAATAAAGGTGATCTTATAACAACCGCAAACTGATCAAGTAATTTTGGATGATATAGCCAAGGAAATGGTTGAATCAAATATGGAATATCTTAATTTAGAACAAAAGACTATTTTACGATTTTGAAATAAAGTGAAAACTTGCATGGGGCTGGGAGTCAGAAGATCATGGGCTCTAATCCCTGCTCCACCACTTTTCTGCAGTCTGCTGTGTGACCTTGGGCAAGTCACTTCCCTTCTCTGTGCCTCAGTTACCTCATCCGTAAAATGGGGAATGAGACCATAAGCCCCACACGCAACAGGGACTGTGTCCAACCGCATTTGCTTGTATCCACTCCAGAATTTGTGCTTAGCACATTGTAAGCATGTCAATACCACAATTATTATTATTAACTAAGTGTTAGGGAGAGTACAATATAACAATAAACAGACACAGTCCCTGCCCACAATGACCTTACAGTCTAGAAGGGGAGACAGACATTAATAGAACTAAATTACAGATATGTTAATAAGTGCTGCGGGGCTGGGATGCGGGATGAATAAAGGGAGCAAGTCAGGGAGATGCAGAAGGGAGTAGGAGAAGAGGAAAGCGGTGCTTATTCAGGGAAGACCTCTTGAAGAAAATGTGCCTTCAATAAGGCTTTGAAGAGAGCAGGGAGAGTAATTGCCCGATTCTGTCATGACCACTAGGCCACAGTGGTTATTAAGTTTCACCAAATCCCGAACAAGAACCCTGGTAATCAATCCTCACTCTATACACACGTGAACGTTGTAACCTCCAGACTTGAAGCTCCTTGTGGGAAGAGATGGTGTCTGTTTATTGTTATATTGGACTCTCTCAAGCACTTGGTACAGTGCTCTGCATACAGTAAGCACTCAATAAATATGATCAAATTAATAAATACTTTCATCAGAATTAAATATTAGAACATTTCCCTAGAGACACTCAGTTTTTCTAAAGCTTCACTGTATTCCTACAGTCACAAGGATTCTCTTATAGTTGTTTTCATTGCAGAGATTTATATTATAAAACATATCAAAGATAATTAGCTTGCTGAGAACTTTTATCACTAAAAAAAGTCTGTTTAGGAATAATTAGAGAAATAATTCATGAAATAAATAAATTGATTTTTATGTAAGGAAAATGTGATATCCAAGGACTATGAATACATCAAATAAAATTTTAAAAAACCACAAAAATGACTTGGGAGAATTCCTATGTCATTCTCAGGAGCTGTTGAAATGACTTTACAGTCATTTTCTTTTCCATCTAAGAATGGCATGAAAAAAAGGGTGTTCAAAGTGGGGTTTCTTAATAAAACAAAGAAAAATGAATCATTAGTGCAAATTTTTAAAACAGTTGAGAGGCTATGCCATATTCCTTAGTTTGATATTTTAAATAATGTAATATTAAAGGAAATTAATATGCAGTATTTGAATTTGATAGGATTATCTATGAATATGCATATTTGGCATAAGAATACTTAATCTCACTTTGTCATTTTGCGTTCAACTGTTTCATTTGGGGATTTAGGATGCTTATTTTTCATGTGCACTAGTAGCCTAAAGAACCAGAAAACCTCATTAATTTGGACAATTCTCATCCAGAATTGCCGAATATTTGAAACTGATTTGGACGTACTTCCTCCTCTACTGGTACGAAAATCCAGACGGAAAAAGACCCATTGAGATTACTCATGGGTCTTCTGGCTGTTCTGGCAGACCTAAGAAGAAAATCTGTAAAAGAGGTAAGCCAGGGCACGCACCAATTTTAACCCCTTTATGGGGACAAACATACAAGAAAATACACAATCATATTACTGTGGTTAAACTTCATTTTAAAAACTTAATTACTGCGAATTAAAGTTTTCATTCATGCAGTGTGAAATTCTCCCTCCATGTACAAATTTACATTAATAATGGCTTGCCACAATTATGCTACTGCTGATGAGAGAGAATATAATAAGATATAGGGAAATGAAATGTTTTCACATGGGGATGAAAATCATGTGGGAAGAGTAAGCTCCTGCATCATTTGACACAATGAGATCATTTATCTTTAAAATGATTGACACTATTTTCTGTGCACTCCTTCTCTGGATATATCTATTCAGTAAAAGTGAACTAGAGAATAGAGACAATTATCTCAGATAATTGGCCAGAAAATTCAGCCTCAAAGAGTGGCTATTGATGTGGGAAAAAAAAAAAAAAAGAGGTTTGGGAACTTGAACAATCTACACTGATCAAATTAAAGAAAGGAATGCTTTTTCAACTCTCTAGTTTACAGCCTAAGGGTATGAATTTAGTCATTTATCTGAATGGAGACAGAGGACTGGATCTGATGATCTCTTAGGGAGTCTTTTTAGCTCTCTGATTCTATGAGTAGATCACTCAGGTTACAATTGAGCAGTGAAAAGCCCCTCTTTACCCAGGCCCTCAATGCAATTGAGTCTCTTTAAGGCCAGGGACAGAGTCTTATTTTTCTTTTATGGCATTCTTTCTTTTATTATATTGTATTCTTCCCCATTGTTTAGAATAGTGCTTTGCACACAACAGGGGTTCAAGAAATATCACTGAATGAATGAAGGAGTGAGTGAATGGAGATCATGGCCACATTTTATGATCGTTTAAACGGTCGATTGAAAGAAAGAAAGAGAAACCGGAAGATGAAAAGCTTTTCACAGTTTTTTTATGGGGACAAATGATAGGATACACACACTCACACAGATCTAAACAGAAAAAACTATCCAATAAACTCAGTATGTTTCTGATGGTGAAATGACAAATGTGAAAATGTAAAGATCATCATTCTATAAACAGATCCATTCATTCATTCAATCATATTTATTGAGTGCTTACTGTGTGCAGAGCACTGTACTAAGCGCTTGGGAAGTACAAGTTGTCAACATATAGAGATGGTCCCTACCCAACAGTGGGCTCACAGTGTAGATCCCTCTCTCCCGAGCACTTAGTACAGTGCCCCGCCCACAGTAAGTGCTTAATAAATATGACTGATTGATCCAACTACATTATGCATGCACAAAGACTTGCACAAAGTCTTGCACATCACATTTGATGCTTGCTACCTGGCTCTGTTATAGTTTTCACCCCCTCTAAACTTCTGCTCAGAAAGAACCACTTCTTTTTGACTGCAGATCTGTCGCACTAGGCTATATGCAGCAACTGACTTCCATTTTCAGGTGGAATGCATAGTCTGAATGTCTGTTTCACTCTATCTTTGAATCATTTACTTTATACTTGCTTTCAGTTTCCTAAATTCACTCACCACATAGCAGCTGTTTGCATGTCTTTGAAGCTGTTCAAATCCCAGATCTGCCAATTGTCAGCTGTGTGACCTTGGGCAAGTCACTTAATGTCTCTGTGCCTCAGTGACCACATCTGTAAAACAGGGATACGGTCTCATCTGTAAGATTGTGAGCTCTGAGAGACAAGGACTGGGTTCAATTCGATTATCTTGTATCTACGCCAGTGCTTAGAACACTATTTAATAATAATGGCATTTATTAAGTGCTTACTATGTGCAAAGCACTGTTCTAAGCGCTGGGGAGGTTACAAGGTGATCAGGTTGTCCCACGGGGGGCTCACACTCTTAATCTCCATTTTACAGATGAGGTAACTGAGGCACAGAGAAGTTAAGTGACTTGCCCAAAGTCACACAGCTGACAATTGGCAGATCTGGGATTTGAACTCATGACCTCTGACTCCAAAGCCCGTGCTCTTTCCACTGAGCCACGCTGCTTCTCTATTACTTGACACATAATGAGCACTTAAATACCATCATTATTGTTATATCTTTCTGTCATCCATTCTCCTCATTTGCTTCTCCCAGGGCAGCAGTATTAAGGTGAACAAAGCTTTAATACAAATAGATTGACTTGGTTCTAGAACTTCATTGTTTATGATCCCATTTTACAATTTGATATCAAGTTAAACCCCTGAAAGATGCTGATGAAACTGTTCAGAAGTTCCAAAGGATGTGCTGCCTTTTCTTCATGTAGTTTTCCACTTCCTTATCTTTCATGCTATCTCAGATCATAGTGCAGCCTAGGTAACAGAAATCTGGGATAGTGTTTAGTGTTGGGTTGCCAATGAAGATTCTGGTTGTGCATATGCCCTCGTTTTGCAGACTGGCTTTTTTTTTTTTAAGACAGTGTGTAATGCCTACTTTAAGTGGAATATACAATATTATACTCTCCCAAGCAGATAGCATAGTATTATGTACACAGTAAGCTCTTTATAAGTATTACTGATTGATGATGATATGATTGCCATGGTCAGTGCTATAAATAGTTCAAGATGCTTGGAGAATTAAGAACAACATTTATATGCAATGAGCAAGGAAATATCAACAATTTAAATCTACCATGTCCTTTTGATATTAAAGAACTCAATAAAGCAAGCTCCATCTGTTCCATTAGAGACCAGTTTTGAATAAATCCAGGCTCCCTAATATGTTTTTTTATTAAGAAATGTCTCATTCCACCTTGCTTTTCTCAATTCCCACCCCACTAGGCAAAGAAACATATTAACCAAAAATAGTTGGTCATTCCAGATATCAAGAAATGGATATTTTCCACAGCACTGGGTTCAGATGAAAAATGATTTCTTCCATATTTTATGTGTGGAAACACAAATACTGATTGAAAATTCATTTCCACTTGTAAAACACTGCTGTCAGTTTGAACAAAAAGAGGTCTATTCATATTGTGCTTATAAAAAAGAAAAACCTTCCCTTTCATTTTCTTTGAATTGGGTCCAGTTAAAAACACTGCTATAAGAACTTGAAAGGTAGAACTATAAGTAGTCTTTTCCATTTGTTTTGAACCTTGAGAGATCCGGAAACTACCCTTTGGTAAGAAAAGAGAATATTTCTACAATATACTACAGTGAGATTACTGTTTAAAGAAAAGCCTCCGAGACAGCTAGTTCTTAAGGAATTCATTAGGATGTTTTGAATTCTTTGTTGTACAGTTTTCAGAAAATTGTACTAAATGCTCAATAAATTCTACAGATTGATCAGAAATGATAAGCAGAAGCATTCTTCAGATTGTTTTACTACTAATTGTCCTGTTTCCACAAATGACTTGAAATAGTCCAAACCCAGGCTATTTATCAATAATGTAGAGACAACATTATAGAAGATGAGTAGAAAACAATGGCTTTGAGGGAGGTGAGTGCCATACTTAACTACAGAGTATATAAGAAACAATGGCAGAACATTATCTGCTGCTAAAATGGGTGTGCAGAGATATTTAGTTCTATGACCACAATCTGCACAGCTGATCCCAACCAGTGTCTACGGAATATGAATGTCATCACCCCTTCTATCACTATTACTGGAAATAGAACATCAGTGTATATGCTAACAACAGTGGGAAAGTCTAATCAATTAATGAGTGTATTGGTCACTCCGTGGATGATAAATTTGGTTTCTAGCACTCTGGATGTCTAAGCAGCCTTATTTAGGAATAAGGCTCTCCCCAAATGGAAGGAGGATGACTAGAAATGTTGCCTCTAAAAAAAGATCTGCCAGAGACAGACTCCAAGTAAGGCTCACTAAAGGACTATGTTATAACGGCCCTCAATCTAGCAATGCAAATACAAACAAAAACCTGTCAGGCTTCAAGTAAAACATCAGTCATGTCATGAAACATCAAATGGCTTTATGACAATTTAAAAAAAAAAACAGTCATCCAATGAAGTGAAAATACTTGATGGATGGAAGGCACCTCAATTTAATCTAATTTCTTACTTTTATATCATTTGAAAATAAGTGCTTAATTTGCTCTTGATCCAGAAAAATATAGCCTAGAAAAAACAAAAATGTTTTTATGAATTGCAGATCATTAAAATAAAAACCCAAGTTTTGCTACTGAAACTTACAAAGTATCTGAATTGCTACAAGACTTTTTTCCAAACCCAGGGTTACTGCTGGATTTATTCATGTTGCACTAACCAAGGATATACACATTGGAGAATCTGAAAGACATTCACGGAGGAGTTACAGATATTGATAGGTTTTACAGTGGTTTCTCTCAAGTTTTCCATCGATTCCAGCTCCAATTAAATGTATGATCTCAAAGCAATCTCAAGTAGAGATGATGATGAAATCGACAGGGGAAGAAATTGGCGGGTCCAACCAGTTGGCACAGTGGCATTGGTAGGCTCTCATAACAGCACTCATTTTGGAAGACCTCTTGAACTGTTTTTAATATAGCTCTTAGAGCAACCCAAGGGCACATGAAAGAACGTTATGGGGTAGGGACTGTATATGTTGCCAAATTGTACTTTCCAAGCACTTAGTACAGTGCTCTGCACACAGATAGCACTCAGTAAATACGATTGAATGAAAAAGAAAAAAAATCTAATGACGACTGAGCATTTTGCACATTTTAAGTGGAAGTGTATCTTCTTTTTGCCTTATGAAGCTCTTTTCCAACAGCCACTGTAATTAATCCTCCCAATTCCCTGATAGACCTATTTCATTATCCCCAATTTATAGGTGGGAAGCTGAAACTCAGAAAAAAGACATCTTTTAGCTCTGATCTTTTATAAAGGTAAGTGATGCATTTGCCTCACTATTCAATAGTCATAAACTTCTGTAAACAAAATACTATTACACATTTGACCTGTGGCTTGTCACTAAGTTTTGGGCTGCCTGTGAGGTTGAAGGGATTGTTGACTTTGCTTTAGAAGTTAAGAAAAGACAAATAAATAAGCAAACCAGTAGATAAATCCTACAGACCTATTCCAGATAAAATAGTCAAATTATTCAGTTTACCTAAAGATAACGTTTATGTTAATTAGCCATGTGCTTTGATTTAACCACCACTAGGCAACCAGCAGGAACTGGAAAGACTCTTTACTGATATGAGTGCTGATAAGGGAATTCTGATGTAAATAGAGTCTTTATAGTCCTGATGAGAAAATACCCTTCTCGGCAGATCAGGATCTCTAATACCATATGGGAATTAGTATACTGGAAAAGTGGGAAGAGACAGAGGGAAAGGAGGAGGTGACAAGAAGAGTAAGGGGGGAAGGAATTAGAGGATAATAATAATAATGGTATTTGTTAAGCGCTCACTACATGGCAAGCACTGTTCTAAATGGTGGGGTACATACAAGGTAATCAGGTTGTCCCAACTGGGGCTCAGTCTTAATCCCCATTTTACAGATAAGGTAAATGAGGCAGAAAAGTTAAGTGACTTGTCCGAAGTCACATAGCTGGTAAGTGGCAGTGTCAGGATTAGAACCCACAACCTCTGACTCTCAAGCCCGTGCTCTTTCCATTAAGCCACACTGCTTCTCTGATCCGATAATAGACAGTACCTTAATGCTCACTGGCCTCTGCCAACTTCCTTTGGGCCAATTCTCATTCCTCAGGCAACACTGAGAGGTAGGATGCCTTTCATTCAATCAATCTATGACATTTATTGAGCACTTACTCTGTGCAGACCACTATATACTAGGTGCTTGGAAGAGTACAACATAATATGATAGAGCTGGTAGACACATTCCCTGCTAATACAGCTAGAGCATCGTGGCCTTTCCCCTCTCCGAACTGTGGAATGGATGAGCTGCTTCTTCTCAGGATGCTCTAGTCCTTAATATAGGCTAGGAACTCAAATCCCAAGATACAGAGAAGTTGAGAATATACAGTCCGCCTCACCTTCCCTCCTCACTCCTCATCCTGGAAGGTAAATGACAGAATCATCATACCCAGGCTCCTAATTCAAATTAGATTTGCCATAAATACATTTAAAAACGTAAATTTTCCCTCCATTAAAATGTGCCATGACTCTTGCATCAGATAAAAAGTCCTGTCAGTTCCAATCACTTAAAAGTTTTATTTGTAAATGAATTCCACTGTAGAATCTTGAGGATGAAAGACTCTTTCTTTCTGTCTCATACACACAAACAATATCTTCAAATGGTAAAACTTTCAGAAGGACATGATGAAGGGTAGAAAAAGTCAGAGTCATTCATGCATTTTTGCTCTCAAATTCCTTTTCAGCGACAAATAGTTTTTAAAAGAACTTGTATAATACTGCTAGCTTTGTGAAGTTTTCCCTGTATTCTAGGACATCTACAGACAGGCCTGATGGAACGTGGTGTATCAGAGACATTGGAAAATTGCCCTGAAGCCGGAAGCAGCCTACTTGGGTGACAAAACTCTTTCAGGCCTCAGGCCTAAACACAAATTCCTCAAGGCCAGACTTCCTCTGCGGAATAGTTTTCCTACTAAATGAACCTGACTGACTGCTTTTGTCAGATGTGATCCTAATATTAGAATTTTAAGGAGAAGAGTGATGTCAAACAAAATCCAGTTCAGTGTTTTCTTCATTTGGTGTAAAGCCTCAACATCATTCGGTTGAAATAATAATAGAGAATGCAAAATCACAAATGTGTAAATGCTGACAATTTCAAATTTCTACAAACGTCAGGACCCTTGGGCACTAGGATTCATAAGAAACAGAGGAGCAAAGCGTAGTATTGTGCCTTTATGGAAAGGCCCAGGTGTCTGGAATTTTTTTCTGTGCTGTGTCTCGCAGAATGGAAGTTTGGTAGTATGTAAGGACTGCGAGACCAACCCATTGCTGGTGTCTGTCGAAGAGACAGTGCTTTTCACAAAGTGCTTAATAAATGCTATTTTAAAAAAGAGACTATTCTAGTACACGCCGACAGCATCATCATCAGCAATAACACTTGGGTGGGTTTATCACATGCTAGTTTCCTCAGTGCCATTGCTGAGATGTTATTCGTCTACTTTAACACTCATGGCATCCCATAATGGGAGACAAATATGTTCTTTATTCAGATTGATACATTTGGCATATCCTTGGGATTAATCTGGGGCAATTGAAGAATGCAGTTTGAGTCATGACAGAGAAAGCATCTGTTTATTTTTGACTGGTCTCTGTGAAAAACAAATGATAAAGATAGGGTTTATAATCAGAGGATAGAGATAAAAGGCATGATTTGGGGAAAGAAAAATAAAATATGAGATGTATTTTTTAGTCAAGGCACTGCTGGAAGCATTTGACTATTTGTGGATTTAACCTTAAGAGATGAGCTGGACTCCTCCATCCTAAAAGACTGTAAGAGTTTCTTTTTATACCATGTTAGCATTTCCTCTTCCTACACTGATACTTATATAAAAATAATTATGCTACCAGTTAAGCACTTACTATGTGCCAAGCACTCTTCTAAGCACTGGAACAGACAGAAGTTAATCAGTTTGGACACAGTCCTTGTCTCATATGGATTCAACACTCTTAATCCCCCCCCCTTTTTTTTTTTGACAGATGAGGTAACTAAGGCACAGAGAAGTTAAGTGACTTGCCCAAGGTCACACAGCAGACATGTAACATAGACAAGCTGTTCCTCCCCGAGGTGAAAAATGATTTCAGGGTGAGGACAAGATCAGAGTGAAGCCAGGGTATTGTTCCAAAAAAAATAATCATTATGTCATGCATCACTTGCTAGTCCCCGAAAGTCAGTTAGCCCTGAGGCTCACTGGAGAATGAATCTGCCCTTGATCTGCTTCTATCAATCAATCAATCGTATTTATTGAGCGCTTACTGTGTGCAGAGCACTGTACTAAGCGTTTGGGAAGTACAAGTTGGCAACATATAGAGACGGTCCCTACCCAACAGTGGGCTCACAGTCTAGAAGGGGGAGAATTTTCTAATTTCTAATTTTCTGGGCTCTGCTGGTTTCCTCTGCTCTGTTTTTCCAACTACAGGTATGGCAGCTCTCAGCAGCCAATCCCAGTTTAGCTACAGTTCTCCCTCCTGCTGGGTTGCATGACTTCCAGATAATAACAATAATAATAATGGTATCTATTAAGTACTAATCACTTGCTACGTGTCAAGAACTGCTCTAAGCGCTGGGGCACGTAGAAGCTTACCAGATGGGACTCAGAGTCCCTATCTCACAAGGGGCTGACAGTTAATCCCCATTTTACAGATGAGGGAACTGAGGCACAGAAAAGTGAAGTGACCTGTTCAAGGTCACACAGCAGATAAGTGGCAGAGGTGGGATTAGAAGCCAGGTCCTTCTGACTCCCAGACATGTACTCTATTCATTAAGCCACGCTGCCTCCTTGCTGACCTCCCAGCCTTCTTTCTCTCCCTACTCAAGTCTATACTTCACTCTTGCATGGATCCCTCCTCAAATCTGATAATTCCTTTCAAAGCCTTATTGAAGGCCCATCTCCTCCAAAAGGCCTTCCCTGACTAAGCCCTCCTTTTTTCTTCTCCCACTTCCTTCTGCATCACCTGACTTGTTCCCTTCCCAGCCCCACTGCATTTATGTACATATCTGTAATTTATTTATTTATATTAATGTCCATCTCCCACACTAGACTGTAAGCTCTTTGTGGGCAGGGAATGTGTCTGTTATGTTATAATCCCCACAAGTGCTTAATATAGTGATCTGCACACAGTTAAGTGGCTGACAGTCCCTGTCCCATATGGGACTGACAGTCATAGTAGAGGGGAGAACAGGTAATTAATCCCCCATTTTACAGATGAGGAAACTGATGCAGAACTAAGAATAATAATAATGGCTTTTATTAAGCACTTACTATGTGCAAAGCACTGTTCTAACTGCTGGGGAGGTTACAAGATGATCAGGTTGTCCCACAGGAGGCTCACAGTCTTCATCCCCATTTTACAGATGAGGTCACTGAGGCACAGAGAAGTTAAGTGAGTTGCCCAAAGTCACACAGCTGACAGTTGGTGGAACCGGGATTTGAACCCTTGACCTCTAACTCCAAAGCCCGGGCTCTTTCCACTGAGCCACGCTGCTTCTCATTAGTTAAGTGACTTACCCAAGGTCACACAGGTGGCATATTAGAACGCGGGTCCTCTGACTGCCAAGCCTGTGCTCTTTCCATTGGGCCAAAATATGCTTTTATTGAGCACCTAGTATGTGTATAGTGGTGCACTCCTTTTGTAAAATGTACAGTTTAAAATATGCAATCTCTGCCCTCAGAAAATGTATAGGTCTCTTTCAGCTGCTCTTACAAATTCTAAGTATTCTTTGCACTCCCCTTCAGATGCTTTACTCTCCCTTCAACCTATGTATCTCTTCCCTTTTTATAGCTTAGGCAAGGGTTGCCAGGGGAACTTGGGATGGAAATGAAATGGGAAAGGAAAACCAGACAGAAGTGAGAAGGGAAGGTGTCTTTAAAGGACAATAATCCTTTTTTGGACCCCATTCCTTTTAGAGAATTACAATTAAAAGTGTCCTGACAATTAATCCAGGTTTGTCCAACAGCTACTAAGTTAGACTGCTAAAAGTCCCTATATTTGACAAACCATAATTATAAAATTAAAATCTATAAACTATTATAAAACTTCTGAGAAGCAGCATGACATAGTGACTACAGCAAATTCCTGGGAGTCAGAAGTTCATGGACTCTAATCCCTGGTTCACCACTCGTCTGCAGTCAGCTGTGTGACCTTAGGCAAGTCATTTCACTTCATTGTGCCTCAGTTACCTCATCTATAAAATGGGGATTTAAGACTGTGAGCCCCACGTGGGACAGAAACTGTGTCCAACTCAATTTGCTTGTATTCACCCCAGCGTTTAGTACAGTGCCTGACACACAGAAAGCACTTCATACAATTATTACTATTATTAAAACTTAGATATTTATAGGACAGATTGAGCTTAGTGAGTCCATGTGCATATAGCTTTAATTCTATTTGTTCTGATGATTTTGACACCTGTCTACATGTTTTGTTTTGTTGTCTGTCTCTCCCTTCTAGACTGTGAGCCCGTTGTTGGGTAGGGACCGTCTCTATATGTTACCGACGTGTACTTCCCAAGCACTTAATACAGTGCTCTGCACACAGTAAGCGCTCAATAAATGCGATTGAATGAATGAATGGCTTCGGGGACCTTGGATAGCTTCAGTTGTTTAATAGCTATTTTAGTGGACTTCACTCCAGAATGTCATCATACGGATGCTAGAATGTCCATCAACTCCTCTTGCCTTCATCCCAAATATGTACTCATTTTTACCGTAAAGGCTATGAGGAAGGACAAGAAAAATCAAGGGATCCTGTATTATCTGAACTGTATATATGTATATGTATATATGTATATATGTATTACTGCATATATGTATATATGTTTGTACATATTTATTACTCTATTTATTTATTTTACTTATACATATCTATTCTATTTATTTTATTTTGTTAGTATGTTTGGTTTTGTTCTCTGTCTCCCCCTTTTAGACTGTGAGCCCACTGTTGGGTAGGGACTGTCTCTATATGTTGCCAATTTGTACTTCCCAAGAGCTTAGTACAGTGCTGTGCACATAGTAAGTGCTCAATAAATACGATTGATGATGATGATCTGAACCTTCCCCCATATTCAGTCTGTTGCCAAGTCCTACCCTTTCTTCCTCCATACAGAAGGCCACAGTGTTGATCTAGGCAACTGCAGTATTGTAGTTTGAGTGCTACATCAAAAAGCCCCCCATTTTTCTTTAGCTCCCCCTCCCCATCTACTCGACTCACTCCCTTTTCTTTACCTCCCTCTCTTCTCCACAAAACTTGTGTATATATGTACATATCTCTAATTCTATTTATAATGCCTGTTGACTTATTTTGATTTGTATTTATCTATAATTCCATTTATCTACCTTCCCCTCTCCACAGAACTTGTGTATGTATGTACATACCCATAATTATATTTATTTATAATGCCTGTGGACTTGTTTTGATGTGTATATAGCTATAATTCTATTTACATTGATGCTATTGATGCCTGTTTACTTATTTTGAAGTCTGTCTCCCCTCTTCTAGACCGTGAGCCCTTGTGGGCAGGGATTGTCTCTCTTTGTTGCTCAGTTGTACTTTCCAATCACTTAGTACAGTGCTCTGCACAGAGTAAGCGCTAAGTATGATTGATTGAATGAATGAACATCAAAATAATCTTTGATCTCCCTGCCTCCATCCTCTACCCTCTCTGATTCACACTTCATTCTGCTACCCAGATCATCTTTCTCAAATGTCATTTCAGCATGCTTCCCCACTCATCCAAAAGCCCCAATGGCTTCCCATTTCTCTCTGCATCAGTAGGAAACTCCTGAACATTGGCCTTTAAAACATCAGCTTTCTCCTTCCTAACTAAACTCTTCTTCTGGCTCACACTCTTCATTCTCTTTAAATCAATGCACTCATTGTACATTGTCCTTGCCCCTCCTGTGGCCAACCTTTAATTGGTTTAATTAATTTAATGTAATTTAATGTAATTGGTTTAATTGCAACCTTTAATTGCATATAGCTTTAATTCTATTTGTTCTGACGATTTGGACACCCATCTACATGTTTTGTTTTGTTGTCTGTCTCCCCCTTCTAGACTGTGAGCCTGTTGTTGGGTAGGGGCCATCTCTATATGTTGCTGACTTGTACTTCCCAAGCGCTTAGTACAGTGCTCTGCACACAGTAAGCGCTCAATAAATATGATTGAATGAATGAACCTCTTGCTCACAACCTGCCCTGTTACTTGAAACTGTCTCTCCCTTCATATCTGAAAGACCGCAGCTCTCTCCATCTTGAAAACTTTTCTCCAATTACATTTCCTCCAAGAAGTCTTCCCTAATTTATCTTTAATATTCCCTCTCCTTTTATCTCCCATCTGCCATTTCAGTCCTTCAGAACCACAGAAGTACTTAAGTTTTCGTAATATCCCATGGCAGTTATGTACATATTTATATATTTTCCTATCTGATTTATTTTAAGCATCTGTCCCACATACTAGATAAAGGATAGGGTACCTGTCTACCAATTATGCTTGAACTCTCCAAAGCAATTAGCACAGTGTTTTGCACACAAGAGGTCCTCAATGAATGCTATTATTTGATTAAGTAAATTGTGAAGGACTGAGAGTGAGTTCATTGTGGGTAGGGAATGTGTCCACCACCTCTGTTATATTGCACACTCCTGAGTGCTTGGTACATTGCTCTGCACACAGTAAGAGCTCAATAAACACCACTGATGGATTAACAGCATGGAGTCCAGTACAATTGGAAAACCAGGGTAGGAAATGAGGTCCTAGTGGACAGGGATTGGGTCTTCCACTGCATCATATTTTACTCTCCCAAGTGCTTAGTACAGTACTCTGCACATAGCAAGTGCTTGGTGAATACGATTGATTGATACTGTAGTAATAATGATGTTGATACTGATATTTTCCATCAGCAAAATAGTCCACAGATCTAGTTATTGGGAAACCAACTCTAAAATATTCCCTCCAGAGTTATTACTGTTTCCCAGTCAGGAAAAGCTCATAGGCACTTTCCTGGGAGGATAATGTAATAATGATTTGCTTGTCAGAAAATTATTTCTTTTATATTGCAACTCTCAAACATCTAAAAAGGAAGACAAAAGAGAGAATATTGATCTGCCGTTTGAAAAGATACATGAACAATATATACTAAAGTTAATGTTCATATTTAAGTAAATGTTTTTATTTGTAGTTATGGACTTCTGAAACTGATGGAAAAAGCATTTCCATGTTCCAGACCGGTTTCCATAATTGTATTAAATATTCCATAAGCAGTCTTTAATTTCACATGTGTTTATCAATGGTTGTTGTACAAGGACCTGAAATTGGGTACCTGGGTGCTGGGACCCAGAAGAAGATCTAAATGGCAACCTCAGGTAATGGGATGTCACGGCTGTTAACTGGAAGGTAACTAGTAGACACACCAGCCTGCTACACCACAGTCGGAAAATAAGCAACTCCTTTCAAGCAGAAGCTTGAATGAGATCATAGGGCTGAGAAGCAAAACTGTAAATTATGTCAGACCCCACGGTGGAAACAGCACAGGAGGGAGTAATTTTTCTCCATGTAGAATATGTAGTCTCTCAGCCTTCCCAGTCAAAATCCCCCCACAGGTAAACTTCCCTCAGGGGTGTCCTCTTCCAAGATGTGAAAAACAGTTTTAATATGCAACAAAGCATGTGGGATAGGAATGAGGCTCAGAGTCCACAAGAGCTAGGAATTGACAGGGGATCTGAGCTTCAACAAATCCGGTGGCAACAACCAAAATTTGAAATCCAGTCTTATTTTCATCCAAATTTTTTTTAATTGAGCTCATTAATCAATCCCCCTTACCTTTGTAACATGGGGATAAATTAGTCAAATGGGTATTAGGGGATGGATTCTAGATTGAAGAAGCAGCTCAGACTCCCCCCTTAAGGAAGACATCTTTAAGGAAGTTGTTCTCTCTCATTAATAGATATCTTCAACAGTGAATCCTCAAATCATTACTAAGAGATTTTTCAAAAAGGTGTAGGGACTAATAGAAAAGTATTTTGGCAGCTAAGCTGGTAAAAAGAACTATATATAGACTTCTAGGTCGGTTATAGACTTTGTTGAAATGGAAAGAAGAGAGGTTCTAAGGATGTGAAGGATAAAGTGGGAGAACTTGGCAAGAGATTAGATAAAGGCAGAAAGGATATGCCAAGTCGAAGATAATGGTTGGCTGCTTGAGGGATAGATAAAATAACACCTCCCACGCTTATCAAGGCTCAAAGATAATTGGCAAACACATGGCATATAGGAAATTGTAACTATCTTTAGGAACTGTCCATTTTACATACAGTTTTATGCTGCAAGCAGATATGCTGATGTCATGATTTCTGAGCTGAGTTGAAGAATTAAAATCTATAATATTTGACTCTGAAGCCATTACCCCTCCCTGCATAGCACTTCTTCCAAAGTGGTTTAATTGCTCTCCAGAGTAAGTCTTGCTCACTGAAGAATTAGGACAAAGATTAATTTTCTCCTAGCAACAGATTGAAAGGGACTCAGTGATCAAAGAGTCCCCTGGATTTAGGGTCCTTTTTTTCCTCCTAGTCCTTTGTTTATGACATATATGGTGTGTTATTTTGGCAAGTCAAGATTAAAAGAAAAAAGGATTCCTGTAGTCAATGATGAGAGTTATTTTGGGCAACCTATAATACTCTAATGTCTAAACTCTGTCATGACTTGTACAGTAGATTTTGTTTTTATTCTGCTCCCTGAAGTGGATGATAATCACTGATTGAATTTCAAGTACTATTTATGGGAAGAAGTTGCATGGTTCTATTAGAAAGTGCATGTGCCTGGGAATCAAAGGGTCTAGGTTCTAATCCCTATTCTGCCACTTGTCTGCTGTGTGCCTTTGGGCAAATGATTTACCTTCTCTGAGGAAAATGAGGGATCGATACCCCTTCTCTCTCTTACTTACACTGTGATCCCTATATGGGACAGGGACTGTATCTGACCTGTTTATCTTTTACCTGCCCTAGATCTTTGGACAATGCTTGGCATATAAGTGATATGATAGTGTTATGATAATGTGATAATATGATATTTCTACACAATCAGGTGTAAATACAGAGGGGCAGTAAATGTTTCGATTGGAAAACCATAATCATTAATTATTATAATTAATTATAATTATTACTTTGGGAACCCTTTGTGGGCAGGGAATGTGTCTGTCTAATGTTGTTTTGTACTCTCCCAAACACTTAGTACAATGCTCCGCACATAGTACACACTCAATAAATACAATTGAATGAACAAGAATTATCCATATAATTTCTGAGAATGGACACAGGTAATATAATTATAGAACAGGGATGTAGAAAAGGAATCTTAGAAAGGCTAGGAATTGGTTTGAAACGTTAATTTTCTTATTTATAGCTTGAGCCCAAAATGGATTGACCTGTACCATATGTAATTGAGCACTTTTGAGCAATTAAGGGAATGAGGCCTTTATCACTAAACTGTATGACAGACTATTACTTCAGGGCTCTTGAGAGATTCAATCTAAATGATTTTTTGCTTAATATCATCCCATATTTCAAATAAATTTCCCTTTCACAATTCTAAACAATGGTTCTCCCTCATTGGCATTTACATTATTCAAATTCACGGTGATAGTTAACACATTTCTCCCTTCTGGTCTTCATTTGCCATTTTTATATGGGAATTTTATTTTCATGGTTCCTATAAATCTATCAGCCCAAACTTTTAATCGTTTGATAGTCCTTCTTAATTCCTTCTACTTAATATCCGGGTGTGTAAATACTCTGATAGGTGTAGGTGTTTTATTGAAAGGATTTAGTTTTAAGGGAGGGAAACACAAAGATGATGGCTCACGAAATAGATATTTAAACAAAATTTAAAAAGAATCCATTACTAGCATGTCTCACTGGTCATTGCACATTAAATAATTTTCACAAGCTTTAAATGCATTTTTCCACTTCCTTAAGTCAATAGAGAGAAAAATGTACTGGATATTAACTCACTTAAAAATTGTGATGCATTAGAATTTGAATGAACCGCTCCTCAAAAAGCTCCAGTGGTTACCCATCAACCTCCACAGCAAACAAAAACTTCTCACCATTGGCTTTAAAGCATTCCATCACCTCACCTCATTACTCTCCTACTACATCCCAGCCTGTATTCTCCACAACTCTAATGGTAACCTTCTTACTGTGCCTCGATTTTGCTTGTCTCACTCTGACCCCTCGCCCACATCCTGTCTCTCTCCTGGAACACCCTCCTTCCTCAAATCTGACAGACAATTGCTCTCCCCCACTTTGAAGTCTTATTGAAGGCATATCTCCAGGAGATCTTCCCTAAGCCCACCCAATTTCCTCTTCTCCCACTCCTTCAGCATCTCCCTGATTTATTAATAATGATAATAATGGTATTTGTTAAGCACTTACTATGTGCAAAGCACTGTTCTAAGCACTGGGGGGATACAAGGTGATCAGGTTGTCCCAAGTGGGACTCACAATCTTAATCCCCATTTTACAGATGAGGTAACTGAGGCCCAGAGAAGTTAAGTGACTTGCCCAAAGTCACTCAGCTGACAATTGACAGAGTCAGGATTTGAACCCATGACCCCTGACTCCAAAGCCCGTGCTCTTTTCACTGAGCCACATTCCCCACACTGAATGAATAAAGACTAGGAGTACACAAAAGTATTTGTTCTGTTGTCTGTCTCCCCCCTTCTAGACTGTGTGTCCGTTGTTGGATAGGGACTGTCTCTATATGTTGCCGACTTGTATTTCCCAAGCGCTTAGTACAGTGCTTTGCTCACAGTAAGCACTCAAATATGATAGAATGAATGAATTTACATTCACAGCACCTTTTTGAAGATTTTCTTTGAAGATTCTTTATGACTTTTTTTAGGTGCCATGATGCTATATAAATTGTATGACAACATAATAATAATAATAATAATGGCATTTATTAGTGCTTACTATGTGTAAAGCACTGTTCTAAGCACTGGGAAAGTTACAAGGTGATCAGGTTGTCCCCCAGGGGGCTCACAGTCTTAATCCCCATTTTACAGATGAGGTAACTGAGGCACAGAAAAGTTAAGTGACTTGCCCAAAGTCACACAGCTGACAATTGGTGGAGCCAGGGTTTGAATCCATGACCTCTGACACCAAAGCACGGGCTCTTTCCATTGAGCCACGCTCCCTAATCAACTCACCCCCTCCACTCAATTAATTCCCTGTCAAACCCCCTCCCTATTGACTCATTCTCTGTCAATTCCCTCCACCCCAACTTGTCAGTTTCACACCTATAGGTATCATTCAATAATAGCTTATAGGCCGATTGAGCATTGATTCTGTAGGAACTGTATCTGCTGATCAAATATTTCTGGTATGAGGAAATAATCCTCCCACTGTGAGAGCCTGTCTTTAAAAAAAAAAAAAGACCAGACTCATTTAGGGCCATACACCCCTTTTCTGATGTACCCACAGAACCTAGTATATAGACTCTCCAAATAATAATGATGGCATTTATTAAACACTTACTATGTGCAAAGCACTGTTCTAAGTGCTGGGGAGGTTCAAGGTGATCAGGTTGTCCCTCAGGGGGCTCACAGTATTAATCCCCATTTTACAGTTGAGGTAACTGAGGCACTGAGAAGTGAAGTGACTTGCCCAAAGTCACACAGCTGACAATTGGCGAAGCCGGGATTTGAACCCATGACCACTGACTGCAAAGCCCATGCTCTTTCCACTGAGCCACGCTGCTTCTCGAAACAACGAAGCCATGGCCTGATCCTTGTAGAAAGGAGGTGATCCTGAATTGGCCACCTCTATTTATCAGGCAGCAACTCCCCTCACAAATCACCTCTTTTCTATTAAACTGTCCAACGGTAAAACAAGCTTTAGAGACAAAGGCCCACACTGGCTCTATTTATTCTCAGTCTTTGTAAAGATATTCAGAAACAACACACGTGATCCTCCTGAGGCTCAGAAATTAATTAGGGAAAAGATGAAAAAAATTGAGAAATATTTGTAAACTAGGCTGGGGCTTGTGGCAAAAGTGAAAAAAGGTACTGATAAAAATCAGAGCTGGCTTCCAATAGGAGAGACTAATCAATAGTGTTTAGTTAGCATTTACTGTGCGCAGTGTACTGACCTAATCAATCGATCATATTTATTGAGCACTTACTGTGTGCAGAGCACAGTACTAAGCGTTTGGGAAGTACAAGTTGGCAACATATAGAAACAGTCCCTACCCAACAGTGGGTTCACAACATTTTGAATAACTTTTCATTCTTTCTAATAGAGAAATTATGTGGGAGTATGGAAGGTCACGTCTGCACTTTATACTGAGCACAGGTCAAATCAATGAGCGTAAATGCAATCAATGAGAAGCAGCGTGGCTCAGTGGAAAGAGCACAGGCTTTGGAGTCAGAGGTCATGGGTTCAGATCTCGGCTCTGCCAATTAGCTGTGGGACTTTGGGCAAGTCACTTATCTTCTCTGTGCCTCAGTTACCTCATCAGTAAAATAGGGAATAAGACTGTGAGCCCCCCGTAGGACAACCTGATCACCTTGTAACCTCTCAGTGCTTAGAACAGTGCTTTACACATAGTAAGCGTTTAATAAATGGCATTATTATTATTATTAAAAATAAGATAAGGGCTACACAATGGAATATATTTTATGCTCCTAAAGCTGGCTTAGGGATCCTTAATAAGATGATTATGTTTGCGTATAAGTGGATGAACAAAAAACTAAATCGAGAAGGGAGATTCAAAGCCAGATTGGAACACCCACATGATGTGAGATGAATCCCTAGCTGAAGATCTATCAACACAGTGCCTGAACTTCTGTATGGCGGTGGGGCTTGGGCTTACCACAGAAAATAATCATAATAATATCTGTGGTACTTATTGAGTACTTCTATGTGCTGAGCACTGTATTAACTGCTGAGGTAGATCAGCTTCCATGGGGGGCTCACAATCTAAATAGGAAGGGAGAACAGGTAATAAATCTCCATTATGCAGACGAGGGAATTGAGGCACAGAGAAGTGAAGTGACTCACCCAAGGTCACAACAGACAAATGTCAGAGCCGGATTAGAAACTAAACTCTCTTACTTCTGGGATAGTACTCTTTCTATTAGGCCTCACAGCTTCTCTAGAAAGTTTTTTGGAGAAGTTCTACCAGCATCACTTATGTACTGCATTTAATGTCTGTGGGCAAGACAGGATCCCAAGTCGGGTCCTGGAATGAAGTCTGTCCACCAGCATGAGAAGCAGCATGGCTCAGTGGAAAGAGCCCGGGCTTTGGAGTCAGAGCCTGAGGGTTCAAATCCCAGCTCTGCCAATTGTCAGCTGTGTGACTTTGGGCAAGTCACTTAACTTCTCTGGGCCTCAGTTACCTCATCTGTAAAATGAGGATTAAGACTGTGAGCCCCTCGTGAGACAACCTGATCACCTTGTAACCTTCCCAGCGCTTAGAACAGTACTTTGCATATAGTAAGCACTTAATAAATGCCATCATTATTATTATTATCAAAACAACTTTCATTTCAAACAGCAAACCTGAGTGGGTCCAAGTAAGAAGAATGGGCAGAAGCACAATAAGGGTTAAAACACTTGGGTCTGTGTTTGTGAGTGGTCAGATATAGATGGGGCTCTTTTTTTCCTATAACTTCTATTGTAAACTTAGCAGCAGCACCCATGGTTACCACTACCTTAGGAGCCACTTCCATGCCCACTGTTTGCTCCTCTGGCACCCCATCCTTCACCTTTCCCTTCCCTGGTTTACAATCCACTTCCCCACCCCAGACAAAACCATATAGAATGAGGACAGAGACAGAATACAGGACATAATCGAAATAAGCTTCATGCAAATGAATGAATCTTGTTATAGCCTGAACACAAATTTCATCCAATGCAATCCACTTCCTTTGCTTTAGATGACATACTCAACCAAGCCACATTTCTTTGAGTTGATCTTTTTATTTCCTCATTATCTTGAATTGTGGCATGTTATAGAATGGGGACAGAGATGGAATGTGCTAGGATGGGCGGGAGAAATGTATCCCCCCAGGTCTCTTCCTCCATCTGCTCCTGATAGGCATCCATGGCTATTTCAAGAATAGCAGGCAAGAACTAATTTTCAAGGTTGTAGTTCTACTTTTTTTTTAATTGGTATTTGTTGAGGGTTATTTGTCAAGCACTCAAGTGCTGGGGTAGATACATTCCCTGTCCCACATGGTTTAAGTGTGTGAGGGTAGGGTGGAAATCCCCATTTTACAGTTAAACTTCTCTGTGCCTCAGTTTCCTCAAGTGACTTGCTAGGCAAGTGGCAGAGTCAAGATTAGAACCCAAGTCCTCTGACTCCCAAGCCTGTGCTCTTCTCACTAGGTCATGCTGCTTCCCTGATTATTACTTCAATAAGTTGCCCATCTCTTTGTCCATTTTTGCCCAGACAGGAGACATTCAATTTAACTTGTGTTCATTTGCTTCGGCATTTAATCTTTGCTTTTCTTTTTTCCCCCTTTTGGTCTTAGCTTTATATGGGATTCACTTTCCTAAGAATGATAGCTATCTCCTGAGACATTCTCAGGGTATCATTTGAATTCTCCTGGTAAAGCGTATTGGGTTTGAGGACTGGAGATGCTCAGAACATGTGAGGAAATTAAGACAAGCTACTCCAGAGGAAAAACAAAAGTATTTGTCATAAAAATGAAGTAAAAGCTTTACCAATAGATTTTATGAAAATCTTTCCACAAGATTGTCTCAACTCACATATGTCTAATATCTGCAGGAAAAGTTGGCTTCATATTGCTTTAAAACTTAGAAAAAAAGTATCAAACTCAAAAAAGTTGTTTTTCTAAAGCAAAGAACTTCAACATCTGAAAGTCATCATTTTTGAGGCAATTGTAGATAAGCCACAGTGCCTAAGAAACTTGGCTGATGGAAAGTTATGATATTTGTGATAACAAATGACCCAAAGGCTATTTACTAAGACCTGTGGCTTCTTTTTCTTAAAGTCTTTAGGGGTAAGATTACTGATACACCAGGCAGCAAGTTGCCAGATGTGTTATCACTCCATCTCAAATTTCAATATTTGACCTTGGTCTCAATACAAACAATGCAACATGAAACAAAGACAAAACAGCTTCATTATGGAAATTGTAGACAAACATGGTGTTTTACAGGGTAATTGGCTCACAAAATGTGAGGAAATGCACATCTGAGAATACAGTTAGAGTTGCTAATAATCAAGGTAGTAATTCAGGTTTCCAAAATTTATCTTGGCTAGAATCCTTCAGATTTTCTTTAGTCTGAAATATTTATCTTGTTCAGGCCAAACTATAAGTCTCCAGTGTTACCGGGGTACCACTGAATGCAGTTCAGCAATAAAATACTATCTAGTCCCAGATTTTGAAATATTACTCCCAGAGAGAAGTAGGGAATGTTGAGAATCTATTGAATCACAAGTTCTTTTGGGCTTTAAGAATCTCTCATCATGTGTGTCTGCCACCACCTTGTCTGGACGAAGGAAAAGAAAAGGACACATACTTGAAGGGTTCTGGAGAAGAGCAAAATTCTTGCTCGAAAGGGACCCTGCATCTGTTTCAAATGGAGAACTCCTCTCATCTGTGGCAGCACTTTTGCCCATTTCGTTTTTCCTCATAACAGTCCCAATGTTTTATCTATTTTGTCAGTGGAGCAGGCATCAAGCCTGGATTCCCAGGTCACTGTGATTGGATACTGTGCTGCATGTCACAACCTTCCCCAATCACATTGTGTATTCTCAAGCATAAAGATGACCAGATATATCTCCAAACTGGGTACAAAGAAGAGAAATAATCACCCCAATGTGATCAGTAGTTGAGGTGTACGTGCGTATATTCCTGAGTTTAGTGAATACTGTTTTGTACAAGAGGCAGTCACATGGTAAAGTCCCCTGAAATGATTATTAATTAATGGAGAAGGTGAATCATATGATAATGAAAATGATGACGTTGATGATTAAATAGAGGAACAGCAAGTCCTAGTGAAGAGAGCATGGGTCTGGGCTTTGGGTACCTGGCTTCTAATTCTGGCTCCACCACATGTCTGCTTTGTGACCTTGGGCAAATCACTTCACTTCTATGTGCCTCAGTTACCTTACCTGTAAAATGGTGATTAAGACTCTGAGCCTCATGTGGGACAGGGACTGGCCCAACCTGATTACCTTGTGTCTACTCCAGTGCTTAAAACAGTGCTTGGCATATAGTAAGTGCTTAACAGATATACTAAGAGCTTAGTACAGTACTCTGCACACAGTAAGCGCTCAATAAGATTGAATGAAGTATTATTATTGTATGTAATCTCAAGCAAGTCACTTAACTTGTTTGTGGTTCAGTTTCCTCATCTGTAAAATGGGGACTAAATATTTTCTTCAGCCTCCCCATTTGACTTTGATCCCCATGAAGGAAAGAGACTGCATCCGATCCGATTATCTTGTTTCTAGCCCAGTTTTTTAGTATAGTGTTTGGCACAAAACGAGCACTTAAATACAATAATAAGATCTATTATTGACATTCAATTAAATATAAACAAATTTGTAAGTATAACAAGTACTATTGTTAATAAAACATGCTGCAGACTTGTACTTCCCAAGTGCTTAGTACAGTGCTCTTCACACCGTAAGCACTCAATAAATACAACTGAATGAATGAACTTACTCAGATCTCTCTCTCAGTATTTTGTACTAGGTAGGTTGAAAACACAGTCCTTGCACTCAAAAGGCTTACAGACTAGCAGAGTAAGTTTGATACGATGCAAACAATGTAAACATGCCATTAGATAAAATGCCAAGATCATAAAAGAAATATACCCAGATTTACAGAGACACCCACAAGTGATGAGAAAGATGCTAATCTGGGAAGAAGACTGAAAAGGAGTAAGAATATCTAATCTAGGGAAAATCCGCTTACACATTTATTTTATGCGTGAGTAGCATAGCGAGCTGGCAGGTGCGTTAACACTCAGCCGAAATCATGTGATCATATATTGTGTGAAATGCAGCAAAAAATACAGTTATGGGAGCAATCTGCTTCAAGTGTAAACAAACTGGAACTTTTCACAATGGGATTCATTATTGGGGGCATATTTCAATTCAAGATAATCACGCAATCTCCCAAGGAGGAAATGGAGTAAACTGTACATCACTATGCTTCACTGTTTCATAAGTGTTCGGAATTTGGCAAAATTCACAATTCCTCCCCCAACCCCTCCAACCTCTTTGGTCCCTAGTATTTCAACCTTTCATTCATTTGTATTTATTGAGTGCTTACTGTGTGCAAATTGGTATACTAAGCAGAATACAATTAACACAGAGTCCCTGCCCGCAAAAACCTTACAGTCTAGAGGGGGAGACAGATGATATGACTAAGTAAATAAATAATAAATAACCTGTAACTATTTGAGGATCTGGAATCTGTGGAGTACATATCTGCTCAGTGCTCTGTGAGATCTTGGGCTAAGAAAATGTGGCAGTCGTAAAAAATAAGCAATCCATGTGTTCTATTAAGACAATCAGGACTTGTCTCCATGTTCTTTCATGAGAATACTAATATATGTTCAGAATGTTTCCAATTGGTCAGCCTATTTACAGATGTGATGAAATGCTTTGAGTTTGGAATAAAACTATTTAATATCCACTAAATACAGCAATCTCTAATATGTACAAATGTGTTCTGAAGAGTATGTGTTAGTAAAATTTGCATTTGAGAATTATGGTTTCAATGGGAAATAAGGTAATGTCCTGCAATCTCATAGCAAATGCCCTATTATCTCCATGCATGAACATTTATGAATGTAAAAAGCCAGTGATACAGGACATAATCGAAATAAGCTTCATACAAATGACTGAATTTTGTTATAGCCTGAACACAAATTTCATCCAATGCAATCCACTTCCTTTGCTTTAGATGACATACTCAGCCAAACCACATTTCTTTGAGTTGGTCTTTGTATTTCCTCATTATCTTGAATTGTGACATGTTATAACTGGTTCATATTTTACTGGTCTTTAGTATGTGTAAATTTTTGGTTCTAAAAAGGTCACTTTTCAAGTGTGAAACCTTAACTTTTCCCCTCACATTAGATTGTAAACTCCTCCAGGGTAAGGGACATTTCAACCCATCGGTGGTGTTTACTGAGTGTTTTCTGTACTGCAAAGCACTGTACTAAACATTTAGGAGGGTTTGAAACAGTAGAGTTGGTAGTCCTGATCCCTGCCTCAAGGAATTTATGTATTTTTTACGTCTATTGTACTTTCCCAGTAAATTAAGAATTATATTTGAGGGCTTACTATTGTGCTCTGAATCTCATAGGTGCTGAGTAATAATAATAATGGCATTCATTAAGCAATTACTATAAAATACTAATAATAATAAAAATTGTGGGGTAGATACAAGATAATCAGGTTAGACAGAGTTTCTGTCCCACATGGGGATCACAGACTAGGTACCAGGGAGAAAAGGTATTGAATCCCTATTTTACAAATGAGGAATCTGAGTCATTAAATTAAGTGACTTGTCCATGGTCACCCAACAAACAATTGGTGGAATGAGAATTAGAACCCAAATCCAGACTTCTAGGCTTTTTCCACTAGGTCACATTAAGGAAACATTTTATTTCCCCTCTGAAAAACTAGTGAACAGTGCTTATGTTGTATATGCACACACAATATGGATTATGCCACTTTGTTTATAATATTTTTCTAATTACATCACCATCAGTTCAAGTCACTCGATACTTTCCATGAAAAAAAATTGCAGCCTTAAAATATTTATTCTGTGGCTTATAAAATGCAATGGAGAAATTAAATGAGTTTCCACTTTATTATCATTTGCTTGATGCTGTTAATTATTCAAGGAATCGAGGGAAGACACTTTCAGCTCACCAGGGCAACTCCTGTTAACATCTCTAAGTAGTTCATCCAGGTAGCAACTCACCATGGCGGGAAGAGATGATTCATTCTGTCAATGAATTGGCAGGAACTTTTTCAAGGCATAATTCTCCTTCCAACTATAAAATCAGGAGCCAAGGGACTTTAGCCAAGTGGAACATCTTGGACGTAGAGTTTAAACCTTTAATTTCAAGAAGGTCTTATGCCAGTCAATTTTCTTCCTGTATGTAGGACTGAATTTCTGCATGTGTAGAAATTACTTTATTTCCTCTAACCCTAATCAATTTTAATGACTGTAAACTCCTTTTGAGTAAGGAAAATGTATTATACTTTCCCAAGAACTTGGTGCAGTGCTCTACACTCAGTAAGTGCTGAATAAATACCATTAATTGATAAGTGTAGAGAGCAATTTGCAGACTCATAACTACAGGTTAAAAACAACAACAACAACAACAACTAGAAAGTAGAACACCAAATGCCTTAACATATTACTGTTTCATGGAAGAAATTCCCCATCTCAAAGCCCTTGAAATGGACACAAACATCCAGGGGATGCTAATAGGGATCAGTTATCATTCCTGCCTTACACATATATATTGTCAATTGAGACAGAAAACAGAGGAACTAAGTTTAATTTTAGATGATCCAGAGATTCAGCATTAGTATTTAAGAAGTAACCTATGTCTTAAGCCTCTAGACCGTGAGCTCGGTGTGGATAGGAAACATGCCTGTTACATTGTACTCTCCCAAGCACTTAGTACAGTGCTC
Source organism: Tachyglossus aculeatus (assembly GCF_015852505.1). Lineage (NCBI taxonomy): Eukaryota > Metazoa > Chordata > Mammalia > Monotremata > Tachyglossidae > Tachyglossus > Tachyglossus aculeatus. The sequence goes on from NC_052075.1 coordinate 13,235,357, forward strand.
TGCAGGCAGTAAGTGGTCAATAAATGCAACTGATTGGTTAATCTATTGGTAAAGTGTATCTCTGAAATTATATGCCAATAAGGGAACTGATTGTATCCTGATTTAAATGTTTCTAGGTTACCCAGAGCAAGAAGAAGACTTCTACTAAATTATTATGATGATTTAGCAATTTGGAATATATTTGGAGAGGGAGAGGGAGAAATGCAGAGAAACAGCATGGCTCAGTGAAGAGAGCACGGGCTTGGGAGTCAGAGGCCATGGGTTCTAATCCCTGTTCCATAACTTGTCAGCTGTGTGACTTTGGGCAAGTCACTTAGCTTCTCTGTGCCTCTGTTACCTCATCTGTAGAATGGGAATTGATAATATTAAAATTATGCAGTAATAATAAGCGCTTACTATGTGCCAGGCACTGTAAGACTTGTCAGCCCCATGTGGGACAACCTGATTACCTTGTATCTCCCCCAGTGCTTAGAACAGTGTTTGGTACATAGTAAGTGCTTAATAATAATAATGATGGTATTTTTTAACAGAGTCCCAAATTTAAAGAACATGAAACAAAAAGGGGTATTTTATAGAACAGTGGTTTCAGCACACAAAGGGAACTATATAGCTGAAGATTCACTCTCATGCTTCTATGATGCATGCTCCTGAAGGCAGGACCCTGACACGTTTATTTGGGCTGCTAACTTCATCACCATCACTGTGTGCAGAGCACTTTACACATCCTCACATCATCATCATCATAATAATAATAATGGCATTTGTTAAGCACTTACTATTTGAAAAGCACTGTTCTAAGTGCTGGGGGGTACAAGGTGATCAGGTTGTACCAATGGGGGTGGGGGGGCTCACAGCTTTAATCCCTATTTTACAGATGAGCTAACTGAGGCCCAGGGAAGTTAAGTGACTTGCCCAAGGTCACACAGCTGACAATTGGCGGAGCCAGAATTTGAACCCATGACCTCTGATTTCCAAGGAAGAGTGAAACAGCAAACAGATACATTCCCTGCCTTTGAGAAACTTGAGAGTGTGGGCATGGGAGACATACAGAAAATTTACTCCACTCAACTCTTCCAGAGTGGATACTCAATAAGCCTGATTTTCTTTTCATCATCAACATCAGCCCATCAAGACTTCTGGGAGACAATAACTTTAAGAGAAATGTCCTAGGAGGCAACAGGAAGAACTGCAATGAAGCAGTGCATGAAGGCTTGAAATGTAGTATAAAAACCAGTCTTATTAATAAATACAGAAAATTTACCCTGGTCATGTCTTCCCTGAAACATACAGGTCCAGTAATAATAATGATAATAATCTTTAAGTATTTACAGTGTGCCAAGCATTGTGTTAATAATAATGATGGTATTTGTTAAGCACTTACTACATACAAAGCACTGTTCTAAGCAATGGGAAGGCTACAAGGTGATCAGGTTGTCCCACGTGGGGCTCACAGTCTTCATCCCCATTTTACAGATGAGGTCACTGAGGCACAGAGAAGTTAAGTGACTTGCCCAAAGTCACACAGCTGACAGTTGGCAGAGCCAGGATTTGAACCCCTAACCTCTGACTCCAAAGCCCGGGCTCTTGCCACTGAGTCACGGTGTTAAATGTTGGAGGAACGCAATACTATTATATCAGATGCAATACTTGTCTCACTAGAGGTGCACAGTCTAGGAGGACAAAGGACAGGTAGTTGATCCACATTTTACAGATAAGGAAACTAAGGCACAGAGCAATTAAATGGCTAGCCTAAAAAGAAAAAAAAAAAACACACAGCAGCCAAGTGTTGGAACCCTGTTCATTCAACCTGTGCTCTTTCCCCAAAGCCATGCTGCTTGTAAACTGCATGAAATCTATAAGAATTGGCCTGATTATCAGCATAGTCATCAGGATCATTGTATTTTTACTCAAACTTGCTTCAATATATTTATCCTTTCCAATAAATTTAGAGTCTGCCAAGCTGAACCTCAGCAATAAGACATCAGAAAAGATCTCCATGGACCCAAATGCATCCTAGTCACAAAAAAAAAAATAATAATAACTGGCTCTCTCACTTTGGGAGGGTTATCCTCACACCAGCAATCTTTAATCAGCAGATATAGCTCCTACAGAAACAATGCTCAATCGATCCATAAGCTATTATTGGATGATACACATAGAAGGTGTGAAACTGACTTAAAAAAGAGAGGGTGGGGTCAACAGGGAATGGGAATTTTTACTGCCACCAGGAATCATTTGTTTTGCCACAGAAGAAACTGGAGAACTTAAATACCCTTTGCTCAAGAAATCTCAGTCTACAATTAAACTCCAGTTTTTTAGTAGTTTTCCAAGACTTCATTTTAAACATTTCCCTTACCTGCTATCACTCAGACTGGCATTTCTACTGCAGTGGTCTTCTAACAGATAGCTCCAAAAGAACTAACTTAAACCCAAGCTTCTCAAGACACCCAGGCATTTGTCTCTGACCTCTCGGCTTTTATAGCCTCTTCAGTTCATCACCCAGCAGCTGGAGAGGATGATCTTAATTCAGGTGAGCTCATTGTGTTCCAGGATGCCATTATTAGTCATCTTGCCCTGGCATTTGTTGCTGAATTTGGTTTGTGATTGACATTGGTGAACTGTACCATTAGTTGGATATGTCTTATGTAATAGCTCCACGTCTCCAAGTCACAGAGAAGACTGAATGCAACTACAGTTTTTGGGACAAGTAACAGGATCTGGTAGTATTCAAGCAGATAACTCCAAGCAAAGATGGGACCGCTATCAATCAATGATATTCCTTGAGCACTTGCTATATGCAGAGCACTGCACTAAGCAAACAATATATCAGAGTTGGTAGGTAAATGCCTGAATAAGCTCTTTCTCAACACATGGTGGAAATACCAGAAGATATCAAATATTCTGGCCCCCACACAAATCTTCCTCTTCAAGACAATGAGCCCCAGCTGACTGTACTTTATGGGCAAGGGAAGAAAACAAGTGGTGAAGGAAAGAAAGTGTAATTTAACAAAAGTAAGCCCTCTTTTGCAGAAATGATGCCATAATAATTTGAGAACATAAACTTTATAATCAGGATAATTTGCCATCAGGATGCTCTATACCTCAAAGTATCACACACTGATGCATTTTAAGGGCATCCTTTGAAAGTCATCCTTTGAAAGTCAGAAGTTGACAATAGAGTGAGAGCACAACTCTTCGAGTAATTCAATTCATGAAATATATTTTTAAGATAAATAGCAAAAAGATGACAAATGAAATTAAACACTTGCTTTACATGCAAAAAGAAAAGAATATTTGTCCCAAGCAAAGAAAACCTCATTTTGAGTAAAATATTTTTTTCTTAAACTTTTTTTTTTAATGCAGGTCTCCCTTAGCCATCTGATTTTTCTGATGATGATTTTGTATTCCCACTCAGTATTCAGTTGACCTTTCTGGCTATCATGATAATACAGTTTAGAATAACCACAGTCTCCAGCGATAGTGAAAAACACTTTCACCCTCTCTTGGAATGATAAGCCACTGCCCTAGTCCAAAAGAATGAGGAGATGGGTACAAAGTTATGGGTTTAATTTTCTGGGGGGGCATTTTAATGCAGGGGAGGCAAAAAATATCTTGGCCAAACTTTCCTGTTTGGACAAAGTGTACAGAAGGTATTTGGTCTAGGAGGAGCAAACCAATAGTGATTAAGTCATTCCAATGCACATTTTAAAATGTGCAAATTAGACGATCATCTGCATGAAGAGACAGTGACTAGTAGAATGGTGAGCAACTGATCCTGAATTTCAAAATTTCCAAATAGTCTGTAATCCCTCTACCCCATTTTGCTCATGATTTAAATGGCCTCTAAAATGCCCCATCTTGTTCAGTTGCCTTTTGTAAGTGTGAGATACACAGAGATTGTCTGTCTCATGGCCAGAAATTCCATTCCTGTCCCCAAGCTGTTGGGTAGGCACCGTCTCTATATGTTGCCAACTTGTACTTCCCAAGCGCTTAGTACAGTGCTCTGCACACAATAAGCGCTCAATAAATACGATTGAATGAATGAATGAATATTTCAAAGCCTACTGGCGTTCAAAGGGGAACAGCTAAGAGAGTACGGATGGCTCTGTGCAAACCATCCCCACTTCAAGAAAACTATAAGTAACATAATTTCCTAATCCATATATCCCCTGCCCAGTTGTATTCCTGATGCAAAAGATCACACCACATCCCAAAATAATAACAGTGGAAAGATTGACAATTTATCACTCTAATTTATTCATAGTTGTATGCTGATTTGTAGGATTACAAGAGATTTGAAAACTGACATGAATCCAATTTAACATTGAAAAAGTTATAAAATTTTAATGAGGAAAAAATGGGATTTTTCATGGGCGATCGAAAATGTTTTAATGAACTCTGATTAAAACTGGTGTCATCCTTAGTTATAAAATTTTCTGATGTAGAACAAGGGATAGCAGGGGTGATCAGTCTCTTGTGAAATTCCTTCTTGGTTTCTTAACAATGGATGCAAAAAAAAAAAAAAAGCTTTTAAGTAGCCATTCAGTTTTGTTGGGGAATTGAATCCTGATCTTATTTTAGAGATTCAATAATTCCAATGCACATTTTATAATCATCTGAAAAAATTAGTCTGACTTTTTTTTAAACCCTATGTAATAATAACCATATTAAGTGCCTATTCATTCATTCATTCATTCAATCATATTTATTGAGCACTTACTGTGCACAGAGCACTGTACTAACCAATCAATCAATCATTCGTATTTATTGAGTGCTTACTGTGTGCAGAGCACTGTACTAAGCGCTTGGGAAGTACAAGTTGGCAACATATAGAGACAGTCCCTACCCAACAGTGGGCTCACAGTCTAAAAGGGGGAGACAGAGAACAAAACCGAACATACTAACAGAATAAAATAAATAGAATAGATATGTACAAGTAAAATAAATAAATAAATAAATAGAGCAATAAATATGTACAAACATATATACATATAAGTACAGTACAGCAATAAAGAGAGACAATCTCTGCCCACAATGGGCTTACAGTCTAGCAGGGAAACAGACATCAAAACAAGTAAACAGGGATCAATATAAATAAGTAGAATTATATATATATATATATATATAAGTGATGTGGTGGGAGGAGAAGGGGGAAGAGTAAAGAGAGTGAGTCAAGGTGATGCAGAAGGGGTGGGAATTAAGAGAAGCAGCGTGGCTCAGTGGAAAGAGCCCGGGCTTTGGAGTCAGAGGTCATGGGTTCAAATCCCGGCTCCGCCACTTGTCAACTGTGTGACTTTGGGCAAGTCACTTAACTTCTCTGGGCCCCAGTTCCCTCCTCTGTAAAATGGGGATTAAAAACTGTGAGCCTCCCGTGGGACAACCTGATCACCTTGTAAATTCCCCAGCGCTTAGAACAGTGCTCTGCACATAGTAAGCGCTTAATAAATGCCATTAAAAAAAAAATTAAGACTGTGAGTCCCAAGTGGGACAAGGACTGTGTGCCACCTGATTACCTTGTATCTAGCTCTTTCCCCTCTCAGGGTTGCACCTGGAGAGTTTCCAGTACTCTACCAGTCTCAGCTATGGGAGGGACAGTCAAACAGAGGCCCAACTATTCCATTCCTAGCTTGGCCAGTGCCCAGTGAGTAGCAGGCAATCTGCTACAAGTCAAAACTCACCCATACTGGGCAGCAGCAGCGTGGGAGAGAATCGAGGGCGGAGACTCGAGTTTATGGGACGGAAGGCGGCAAATTCTGGATTTTTATCCAGAAACCTCTATGGATACACTATCAATCAATCAATCAATCAATCGTATTTATTGAGCCCTTACTGTGTGCAGAGCACTGTACTAAGCACTTGGGAAGTACAAGTTGGCAACATATAGAGACAGTCCCTACCCAACAGTGGGCTCACAGTCTAGAAGGCGATTGCAGATGGAGAGCGGGGCATCCTGAAAGAGACGTATCCGTGGTGTCGCTATGGGTCAGAAACGACTCGATGGCATAAAACAAGACAAGACCTCAGCATTTAGAACAGTGCTTGGCATGCAGTAAGTGCTTAACAAGCACCATAATTGGTATTGTTATTAATATTACTCAATTGGGTCACAGCCGCTAGGCCCAGAGCTTTCAGAGCCTGCATATTCCAAACACTGTTACTAAGTGCTGGAGTAGCTATAGTTTCCCAATCTGATAGTCTTCAATGTTACACTTCTTTTCATCTTTAATGAGTCATAATAATAATAATGATGGCATTTATTAAGCACTTACTATGTGCAAAACACTGTTCTAAGCGCTGGGGAGGTTACAAGGTGATCAGGTTGTCCCACAGGGGGCTCACAGTCTTCATCCCCATTTTACAGATGAGGTAACTGAGGCACAAAGAAGTTAAGTGACTTGCCCAAAGTCACACAGCTGACAATTTGTGGAGCCGGGATTTGAACCCATGACCTCTGACTGCAAAGCCCGTGCTCTTTCCACTGAGCCATTCTGCTTCTCAGTCATTCTATAGAGTCTGTAGGCTTTCTCAAACAATATCAACTCAGTTCATACAAACTAATTTTATCAATGGAAATATCCAGGAGCATTGTGTAATCACCATTTTCTGAAAAGAATCACAATATCTAACTTGTTACAGTCACACATCCATTTTAATATTACCATTTTAGCATCACGTTTCTATCTTGCAAAATAGAGTATTGATTTTTTTTTTCAAATTTGTAACTATTTTCAGTTAATGTGAGTTGTCTATAGCAGTGAAATTCAAAAGACCAAGGAAAACTTCCATCATGAATGTTTCCAGGTCAGAGAAATGGCTCGGAATCCAGAAAAATCAATCAATCAATTAATTAACGAAACAATGGCATTTACTGAGTACTTACCATGTGCAGAGCACTGTACTAAGCACTTGGGAGAATGCAATACAATACAGTTGGTACACATGCCTCAAGAATTTTGTAGTCTAGAGGAGGAGATTCCATCTAATTTATAGAATTATAGATCATAGAAGCCACTCAATTTGTAGATTAGAATAAAGCTGTCAACATAACTTGGAGGGACAGCCTATCATTTGGGGGCTATTTAGAATGACCATTTTATGAATACAATTCATTTAAACAATCCCTATGTCTGTCCACCAAGAAATTATCCTTTAGAGATCTTGGTGTTGTCACAAAAACCCCTCCCTCAGCACTTTTCACTGTAATTGGAATTTCAAATTTAAGGCATTGAGAGCCTTAAAATATTTCATTCTGAATCCTTTCATAAGCAATCAGTATAAGTCGTTTAATTTCTTTTCTAAAGAAGTCTTCTAGTGTGTTAAACCATTACAGAGTATATGTTTTGTTTTTTTTTGATATCATCTAAAAATACCCATATAGCACAATGCATTAAATTGATAGCTAAATCACAATACTCTTTGCTGAGGTAAGGATTTTTAATTTTATCCAATTGCTTGCATATTATAGTGCATATTATCTCAATAGTTAGCAATGGGGTTATTCATAATGTTAAAAAAGCAAAGCCCTGAGAATGTTAAAATTAATTTGTTTTTAAAATTTTATGCCCACTTCTTAGATCATTAGAATTGCATGATTCCAGGTTTTAAGAACAATAATGAATGTAGTCTTAATTTTTGATACTTTCACCATTATATCAGTGCTCTGCACATGGTAAGCACTCAATAAAAAACAGGACTGATTGAGATCAGCAAGATAAACTCATAAGCCTAGGATAAAAGTCAATTTTGTCTAACTGCCCGATCAGAGCACATCTCACTAGCAGACTGAATTTTGATGTTACAACCTTAGTTCAGAGGTAAAATAACCATCTGGAGTAGTTAGTTTTTGCTTTCATTTTTGTGGGTTTTAACAACTAATTTGGAAGATAGGAATAGCAAAAAAATATTTTGCCTACTCATTTCACTAAACTTAAGTATAACTACCTCATCATAAAGCAGCTGTTTGGGAATACTGATGTCAACCATCTTTTTTACAAATCCTTCCTAATGAAACTACCTGGGGATTTTAAACAGTGCATTAAAAAGCCCTTCTATCCTCCTTAGATGGCATCAAATTGACTTGATTTTCTTACAGTTCCTTTGCAATGAAATGGGAGTTGGAGACTCTCATAACCGCTAAACCACCACTGAGTCAAGAGCCATTTATTGATATCATCATCATCATCACTGTTGGGTAGGGACTGTCTCTATATGCTGCCAACTTGTACTTCCCAAGCGCTTAGTACAGTGCTCTGCACACAGTAAGCGCTCAATAAATATGATTGATTGATTGATTGTTCATCATCATTTTCATCAGTGGTATTTTTTGAATGTTTACTGTGCTTAGGGAATGCTTACGCTAAGCGCTTTGGAGAATGCAGCACAAGAGAGTTGAAAGACATGTTCCCTGCCCACAACAAGTTTACAACCTAGAGGGGGTGACAGACATTAATATAGCTATATCATCTATAATATATAATTAATAGATAGGTACACAGGTGCTGTAGGGATGAAGGTGCGGTGCATATCAAATGCCCAAAAGTCATAGAAACAGGAATAGATGATCAAGAAGGGAGAGGGAGCTGGGGAACAGAGGGCATAATTGGAGAAGGCTTCTTGTAGGAGATGTGACCTTAATAAAATCACCTTCTGGACCGTAAGCTCATCCTATAGATGTAAACTTGTTGTGGGCAGGGAAAATGTCTGCTAATTATGTTATATTATACTCTCCCAAGTGCTCAGTACACTGCTCTGTACATACAAAGAGCTCAAAAAATATGATTGATTGATTGATCGATTAATAAGGTTTTGAAGGTGGGGACATCTGAGCACTCGTCCCAAATATCCCTTCCTGAAAAGGGAAGCAGTGTGGTTTAATGGGTAGAGCACAGGCTTGGGAGTCAGAAGGACCTGGGTTCTAATCCCAGCTCTACCATATTCATACATTCAATCGTATTTATTGAGCGCTTACTGTGTGCAGAGCACTGTACTAAGCGCTTGGGAAGTACAAGTAGGCAACATATAGAGATGGTCCCTACCCAACAGCGGGCTCACAGTCTAGAAGGGGGAGACAGACAACAAAACAAAACATATTAACAAAATAAAATAAAAAGAATAAATATGTACAAGTAAAATAGAGTAATAAATATGTACAAATATATATACATATATACAGGTGCTGTGGGGTTGGGAAGGAGGTAAGGCCGGGGATGGGGAGGGGGAGGAGGGGGAACATGTCTGCTGTGTGACCTTGGGCAAATCACTTAACTCCTCTGGGCCTCAGTTACCTCATCTGTAAATTGTGGATAAGAGTGTGAGCCCCATGTGAGACAGGGACCATGTCTAACCTGATTAACTTGTATCGGCTACAGTGTTTAGAACAGTGCTTAACAAGTACCATTATTATTAACATAAATAAAACTGAGACATTTGTTTCTGTGACTTGTGACTGAATTTAATTATTAGATGTGCAGCCTCAGGGCTGGTTAACCTTTCAATATTGTGGCAAAGCCTGAGAGAAGAGCTTTAGCATTCTAAAGAGGTCTCAAATTCCTAATTGTGTTTTTATTGATATTTCCCTCTATTCCTTCCTAAAATCCTCCTTATGCTAATATCAACCTTATGATTCCTACAGTTTTGTCATATAATGTCTGTTCATGGAGAGAGCCAGTGGGCTTCTAGAAGAGCCACCTTCATCTAGATCAGCATCATGGGTGATAAAGAATTATCTTCATTTCCCATTCAGTGCAGCAGCAGCGGCATTTGTATTATATAGCCCTCTAGATTCTAAGTTCCTCATTCATTCAATCATATTTATTGAGCACTTACTGTGTGCAAAGGACTCTACTAAGTGCTTCGGAGAGTACAATGGAACAACAAACATACACATTCCCTGCCCACAATGAGCTCATAGTCCAGGGCTCTAGATTGCCTCTGCCCGCCTTATGGGCAGGGTACTTATTTATTCATTCATTCATTCAATCGTATTTATTGAGCGCTTACTGTGTGCAGAGCATTGTACTAAGCGCTTGGGAAGTACAAGTTGGCAACATATAGAGACGGTCCCTACCCAACAGTGGGCTCACAGCCTAGAAGGGGGAGACAGACAACAAAACATATTAACAAAATAAAATAAATAGAATAGTAAATATGTACAAGTAAAATAGAGTAATAAATCTGTACAAACAGGTGCTGTGGGGAGGGGAAGGAGGTAAGGCAGGGGGGATGGGAAGGGGGAGGAGGGGGAAAGGAAGGAGGGGGCTCAGCCTGGGAAGGCCTCCTGGAGGAGGTGAGCTCTTAGTAGAGCTTTGAAGGGAGGAAGAGAGCTAGCTTGGTGGATATGCGGAGGGAGGGCACCCTCTCTGTTGTATAGTTATAATAATTATAATAATGATGGTATTTGTTAAGCGCTTACTATGTGCAAAGCACTGTTCTAAGCACTGACTACGGTTTAATAGTCTCCCAAGTGCTTAGTAAAGTGCTCTGCACACAGTAAGTGCCCAATAAATACTATTAATATGTTGGCTGCATGTAGTTATGCACAAAATAGTAGCAGTAGTAACAGTGGTAATAGTAATAGTTAGTAGCAGTAGTAGTAGCAGTAGTTGTAATAATAATACTTAGATCCATACACTTTGGGCATTTGGAATTTACCCACCCTCAGTCCCATAGCACTTTTGTATACACCCATAATTAATTTATTTATATTAACACCTGTCTTCCCAGCTAGACTGGAAGCTCCTTGGAAGCAAGGAATGTGCACACCAACTCTGTTGTGTTGTACTCCCCCATGTACTTAGTACACAGGACACACTCGCTAAATACCACCTATTCACTGATAGAGTAGCATTTGTTAAACACCCTTTTGGTTTGAAGCACTCTACTAGATGTTGCCTTACATTGAGTTAACCGGGATAAAAGACAAGAGGAACAGTTAAAAAATAAAAGTTCTTTAGAATACCAGACTGAGCCCCCTCCTTCCTCTCCCCCTCATCCCCCTCCCCATCCCCCCGCCTTACCTCCTTCCCCTCCCCACAGCACCTGTATATATGTATATATATATTTCTGTACGTATTTATTACTCTATTTATTCATTTTATTTGTACATATTTATTCTATTTTATTTTGTTAATATGTTTTGTTTTGTTCTCTGTCTCCCCCTTCTAGACTGTGAACCCACTGTTGGGTAGGGACCGTCTCTATATGTTGCCAACTTGTACTTCCCAAGCGCTTAGTACAGTGCTCTGCATACAGTAAGCACTCAATAAATACGATTGAATGAATGTTGGGCAAGACACAATAATGAAGTGACACATCCCATGCCCATGACGTGTTTTCACATAAAAAAATATTTCCCACTTAGGTCAAAAAAAATGAACCAGAAAGAGTACTAAAGTATTAAGCCAAGAGTGAGTCCTGACATGACCAGAAACATGTGGATTTTTCAAGGAATGTTTCTTAAAAGAAGGGACTTTTAACGAAGACTTTTAAGGTAAATTAATGAATTTGGGGGAAAGTGAGGAGTAATAGTGACAGAAACTGTATTATTGTCACTTCCTAGTTAGGAAACACTGAATTCTCTAGTTTTACTGAAATATAAACTTCATTTTGCCACTGTAGAAAAATCACTATTCGTTTCTTCGAAGTGTTAAGCTAAGGTGATTACGAGAATATTTTATGCAATGATTTTTGTGTAATAATTAAAAAAAAAATAGTCAAGGATTTTATTTACCTTAAGGACCTACTTATTCCTCTGGGAACAACGAGAGCTGCCTACATTATTTTCTTTGTTAAAAATACAGAAGAATAATTGTAGGTGCACCCACACTCCACCCATTTACACAGAGGTGGAATAGGCTTTTGAAAATATTTACCCTGATTCTGAAGCTATTCACAGCTACCTACAAGTTCAAATACTTGATCACTTTTTAGTTTCTCACACTGAGAGCACAAAACTTTCAAATTGAAGCCTCTCAAGAAAATCACAGACTGCTGAGAGACTTTATTTTGAGAGCTAAGACTTTTCCAGACAAAATGACCTTTATAAACCACGATTGCTCACAGCAGCCTTACATTGAGTTAACCAGAATAAAAGACAAGAGGAACTGTTAAAAAAAAAAAAGCTCTTTAGAATACTGGCCAATCTTCAGGCTTCTGTAGAAGCGTCTAGATATATTTCTTCAAATTTAAATGAGCAGGCACAAATACTTCTAAACAAAGTTTGACACCAGAAAACCACATAAGTTTTTCCATAATAGCTAGGATAGTAACTTGAATTTCATTGATCTCTTTGATGGCCCAAAGTGCTTGCCCACTGCTTTTTCACTTTTAATCTTCTGAATAGTCCTAGAAAGTAGTGAATCAGGAATTGGCATCTACTCTTTTATTGGTAGGGAAAGTGAGGCACAGTAAAGCTAGATGACTTCCTCAGTCACACAGCTGGCCAATGACTCACACACATTTGATAATTCCAAGAGATTCTATGGGCTCCATCACCCTGATCTTCCCTAACACCATCGTCATCATCAATACTTAGGGAGAACCTACTCTATACAATGTCCATAGCACTGTACTGGATGCTTGGGAACATGTAAGAGATGACATAATATCTGCCGTTGATGAGCTTTCCATCTAACAGAAAGATTAGCCAGTACAAATTACCATAACAAAATGATTTAAAAATTAGGGGAATAAAGACAAATGATAAAAATCACATATAAGAATTAAACAAAATAATTTATTTAAATAAATTATAAGAGAAAGAATCACAGCTGTATAGTGAGGATTTATCATGGCAGGAGAGGTTGCTTGCACCAGTGAAGCTTAAAGCTTTGCCACTGAGAGATATTTTTTCATCGGCGTTGTCCAGAATGGAAAGGTCTAAGCAGACCCATCAAAGTTGATTCACCTGTGCAGGGAAGTGGCATGGAAAGAGTCAAAGGCAGATGATCAAGTGATCAAAGTGTTGATCAAAGACAACAGCAGAAACTTAAGTCTTTACTGAGTGGAAAAAGGCAATGGTAAACCAATTCCATATTTTTTACCAAGAAAACTCTATGGACAAATTGGAAATGACTGAACAGGTTTTGATGATGAAGAGTAGTTCAATCAGTATTTATTTACTGAGCGCCTAAACTGGTGGATTTTGCTGTACTGAGAAATTATGAAAGGATGAAAGAACATGAGATAGATTTCCTGCACACAGAGCTTACACTCTGATGGGAGATAGGCATGAGTTATTTACAGCTGTTGGTTTTTATAGTTGTCTGCTAAGGAGGGGATGAGGATTTGAATTTGGATGGTGATTCTGAGAATGGAGTGGAAGGGCCTCGTTCTCGCCTGTCCCGCCATCGACCCCCGGCCCACGTCCTCCCCCTGACCTGGAATGCCCTCCCTCCGCACATCCGCCAAGCTAGCTCTCTTCCTCCCTTCAAAGCCCTACTGAGAGCTCACCTCCTCCAGGAGGCCTTCCCAGATGGAGTCCCCTCCTTCCTCTCCCCATCCTCCCCATCTCCCCCGCCTTACCTCCGTCCCCTCCCCACAGCACCTGTATATATGTATATATGTTTGTACGTATTTATTACTCCATTTATTTTACTTGTACATATTTATTCTATTTATTTTATTTTGTTAATATGTTTTGTTTTGTTGTCTGTCTCCCCCTTCTAGACTGTGAGCCCACTGCTGGGTAGGGACCGTCTCTATATGTTGCCAACTTGTACTTCCCAAGCGCTTAATACAGTGCTCTGCACACAGTAAGCACTCAATAAATACGATTGAATGAATGAATGAATAAATACAATTGAATGAATGAATGAATCCACAGAATACCGTAGAGAAAAGCTGGTTGGAGTTAGAGACTGAATGTGAGAGTTTAGTGCCAGAGAAGAGGAAGAGCAGAGGGTGACATCAAGACTGACTTTAAACACAGTCACCTGGCCTGAGTTACTTGCCCAGGAGGGTAGAAATGTAGACTTCTGTTGTAAAAAATTAATAAGATGTTGAACGATTCCTTCAAAATGTTCTGGGGAAAAAAGGATTTTCATCTCAAGAAGAGGAGCAATTTAATTACTTGTTAACTTAGTAGGAAAGTGTACATAACATTTTTGCGTTGCTTTACGAGAGATGAACTCAAGTCTATGTTCAAGATGAAGACTCGATCAGCCCTTTGCAAACGTAGAGCCCAGGAATCGGGAAATGTAGATTCGACTCACAGCTCTGCCACTGGCTTGTTGGGTAACCATGAGCAAGTCACTTAAACTCTCTGGTCCTCAGTTTCATCATCTGTTACACGGGATTAAGTTGCCTCTAGACTGTAAACTCATTATGGGCAGGGAATGTGTCTATTATATTGTTGTGCAGTACTCTCCCAGGTGCTTAGTTTAGTCCTCTGCACACAGCAAGCACTTAATAAATATAATTGATTGATTGGTTGATTATCTGCTCTCCTGATCCATTTAGATTGTGAGCTCTGTGCTGGGATGTAGATGGGTCGATTCTGATGCTCTGTATCTATCCCAGCAATTTGCATATGGTAAACTCTTCAATCAATCAATCAATGGTATTTATTGAGCACCTACTATGTGTAGAGCACTGCCCTCAAAATACAATAGAGTTGGTAACACGATCCTTTCCCTTGAACACCTTCCAATCTAGTCAGAGTGACAGACATTAAGATAAATTATAGAGAGGAAGTTCTGTCCAAGTCCTGTGAGAAATCAGAATTTTTCCTATCACAGACAAACTTTGAATGATTTGCATTTCTGGATTAGATATGGCATGTAGTAGTGACCTCTGTTATTTTCATACTCTCCCAAGCACTTAGTACAGTGCTCCGCTCACAGTGAGCAATCAATAAATACAATTGATTGTGTGATTGATTGATAGTGCTCTCTCTGGCAATGATGGGGAAATCTCCTGAGTACAGGGATTATTCATTCATTCATTCAATCGTATTTATTGAGCCCTTACTGTGTGCAGAGCACTGTACTAAGCGCTTGGGAAGTACAAGTTGGCAACATATAGAGATGGTCCCTACCCAACAATGGGCTCACAGTCTAGAAGGGATTAGGGATTAGGCCTACTAACTTTTTTGTACTGTGCTCCTCCAGGGCCCTTAAGTATTCAATAACTACAACTGATTGATATATTAAGTGGAGCTCATCGAGACATTAAATTCAGATCTTACTATAAAATAGAATCCTAGAGCAAAATCAGATAACATCATCATTTCCAGCAGCAGTGCCCGATGAGTATTTAGGGTGTGTAGCACTAGGTACTTCAGAACATGTATTAAAAGTAAAATACATACTTCTTTCCCTCAAAGAATTGAAAACCCAATTGCAATAATGGTGTGTGTGTGTGTTTGTGTGTGTTGGTAGATATAAACCTCTGAGGAATAGAAGGAAAGAACAACACATGTGGAGGAGTGAGACCCATGAAGAGCAGTGTGGCCTAATAGGCCCTGTGGGTTCTAGTCCCAGCTCTGCCAGTTAATAATAATAATGATGGCATTTATTAAGTGCTTACTATGTGCAAAGCACTGTTCTAAGCTCTGGGGAGCTTACAAGGCGATCAGGTTGTTCCACGGGGGGCTCACAGTCTTCATCCCCATTTTATAGATGAGGGAACTGAGGCCCAGAGAAGTTAAGTGACTTGCCCAAAGTCACACAGCTGACAATTGGTGGAGCCGGGATTTGAACCCCTGACCTCTGACTCCAAAGCCCCAGCTCTTTCCTCTGAGCCATGCTGCTTCTCCACAGAAGTCTGCCGTGCTACCTTGGACAAGATACTTCACTTCTCTGTGCCCCAGTTCCCTCATCTGCAAAATGGGGATTAAGACTGGGAACTCCCTGTGGGAAATGGAATGAGTCCAAGCTGATTAGCTTTTATCTATGCTAGCGCTTAGTACAGTGCCTGGCCCAAAGTAAGTGCTTGACAAATACCATTTTTAAAAAGTGTCTGTTCTTCCTTCACCTTAGACTGTGAGCTCCACGTGGGACAGGGACTGTGTCCAACCTGAAAAACTTGTATCTCCCCCAATGATTAGAACAGTGATTGACATAGTAAGTGTTTATCAAACATAATGACAATAGTAATAGAAGTAACAGTTATTATTATAATTGAGGAGTTTCTAAAAACACTTGCAACCACTCTTCTTCCTTTCTGACCACCAATTACAACCACTCACATGCTGATGCTTCGTTCCCTCCCACTTCAAGCATGCCCATACCTCTCCTATCCTACACTTGTCAGTGTTTTCTCCTCAGCACTTCCAGGATCTGTTCCTTCCTCTCCTTCCAAATGACCTCCACACTGAGCCAGACACTTGTATTACATCTGTCTTATCCTGAGTAATGTTTGAATCTCCTCACTGATCCCGTTCTCCCATCTCTTGCTCTGTAGTCCACAATATATTCTGTAGCCTTGATCATTCTTTTTATAACTTCATTCTGCACACCTTTCTTCACTCCTCAAAAATCTTCAATGACTGTCCATTTCTTTCCACATCAAGTTGAAAAATCCACATAATGACTTTAGGGCAATTGGTTCTCCCCACCCTTCCTAACAACTTTCTTCCCTCACTTCACTCCAGCTCCCACTCTTTACTCTTTTCAAGCTAATCTACTCATTGTGCTTTGTTTCCTTCTCTAATCCACTGACCTCTTTGTTACACTTTCTTCCTCTTTTCTATCCAGTAGACTACAGTCTTCCCCATGTCCCTATATCACCGAAATCACATCTCCACTTGGAGGACTTGGGGGTATTTAGAATATCCCCAATTCACATATATACATTAAATATACTATATTTATTATATATATAAACTGGATATATATGTATTAAATATAACATATTTAATACATATATATCCAATTTATATTTATATATCCCCTTTTCAGGTACAACTGCCACTTGAGAAATTCTGAACCACCTACAGTCAACTTCCATTAGCATGTATGTACATATCTTATATATCTTATAGAAGCAGCATGGCTCAGTGGAAAGAGCATGGGCTTTGGAGTCAGAGGTCATGGGTTCAAATTCCATCTCCACCAATTATCAGCTGTGTGACTTTGGGCAAGTCACTTAACTTTTCTGAGCCTCAATTACCTCATCTGTAAAATGGGGATTAAGACTATGAGCCCCCCCATGGGACAACCTGATCACCTTGTAATCTCCCCAGTACTTAGAACAGTGCTTTGCACATAGTAAGCACTTAATAAATGCCATCATTATTATTATTATATCCTGTTACTTAATCACAAAGTGAAATACACTTCCCCTTTCCCTTCTTCCTACTCTCTGTAACTAATTTTATTGTGTTTCCCACTGGATTGTAAATTCTGGAAAGTACATATATAGAACTTGTAAAGGGCTTACTATGTGTCGCCAGCTTGTACTTCCCAACTGCTTAGTACAGTGCTATGCACACAGTAAGCACTCAATAAATACGATTGAATGAATGAATGAATATGTGTCAAGCACTGCTCTGAGAACTGGGGTAGGAACAAACTGAGCATGTTGGAAGCAATCCCTGTCCCACATGGGGCTCAAACTCTTAATCCCCATTTTACAGAGGTAACTGAGGCCCAGATAAGTGAAGTGACTTTCCCCAGGTCACACAGAAGACGTGGTAGGGCCGGGATTAGAGCCCAGGTCCTTCTGACTCCCAAGCTTGTGCTCTATTCACTAAACCATGCCCATATCTCCTAATTCTATTATATTCTTCTAAGAACTAACTTCAGAGCTCCCCAGCTACTAGTCACTCAATAAATACTATTAAGGGATTGATGTGAATTTTCTCTCATTTAGTATATGAGAAGCAGCGTGGCTCAGTGGAAATAATAATAATAATAAAGATGGCATTTATTAAGCACTTATTGTGTGCAAAGCACTGTTCTAAGCACTGGGGGAATACAAGGTAATCAGGTTGTCCCACGGGGGGCTCACAAGAGCACGGGCTTTGGAGTCAGAGGTCATGGGTTCAAATCCCGGCTCCGCCAACTGTCAGCTGTGTGACCTTGGGGAAGTCATGTAACTTCTCTGTGCCTCAGTTACCTCAACTGTAAAATGGGGATTAAAACTGTGAGCCCCCGTGGGACAACCTGATCACCTTGTAACCTCCCCAGCGCTTAGAATGGAGCTTTGCACATGGTAAGCACTTAACAAATACCAGTATTATTATTATTATATAACTGTGTAGGCCAAATGCATGCCATTGAGTAATAGGTAATAGGGCTGTGTCCAGAAATGTTCCTTGTGATCCACCCATTAAGTTGCCTGATAGAACACAAAAAGCTCCAATCATCACTAAGAAAACTCAGAAATAGAAAATGCCACTTTGTTGAATAATTGAGCCACTGCAGTACCAGTGCAATATTCAGTTTGTCTTAGTTTTAAATGCATTGTTATAATAACAATTTAAAAAAACTCTACTCATTTTCTTCATTTAGAAAGTAAGCGAACCAGAAGAAATCTGGCAGGTCCTTGTTTTAACCATTCTCCCTGCCATCCTTAGCATCTAATTGTAATCGTTGGGTTCTCTGCATTTCCTGATTATGCAGGTGGTCTAGGAGACACACACTGTTTAAGTTTACAGCTGAATGGGGCTCCAGCCAGCAGGCATCATTTGTAGAATAATTGGAATAATAGGATAGGCTAGATGCCCCATTTTCTCCTGCAATAATCTGGCTTTCTCAATAGGCAAGTAGTTTCAGCCACTTGGAAAGTTACTTATTGCTCATAAAATAGGCCACATATCCCATTATTGCAAAATCACCTTTCCCAGGGAGTGTTGATCACGTATTTCCACATTAATATAGATATGTAGCTTCATTAACTTTTTCAGTAGAAATATAAGAGATATCAGAATGAATCATTTCTCTTACTCATTTCATCTCGTATTATCTACTGTGACAATGATAGGCCTATTCATGTTTTTCTTCTTCCTTGGAAACTTTCATATGTATGTATGTATAAAAAATTTCTTTTTGGTAAGCTAAAACAAGGCCATTTCAATTGCATAATAGCCATCCAAATCTGTGTAGGCTTATTGAAGAAATATAGCTTGTTTTTCCTTTTCAGGAAACAAGCTCCGTACAGGCAGAACACTGCAAAATGTTCTCGGTGAGTTTAATTTAGAATCTTTTGGCTCCCTGATTTCACCACCTATAGCAGCAAAGCAAAATTTATATTTTTTGGATTGTCTCTAAACAAAGATGAATTTGTTGATCCTCCTTCATTGACAATCATGCATAGATAATTCCAAGCTCTTCGGGATATTGACTTCACCGTTCACACAGGGGAATTAAAGCTAGTTCCCGAGTCCAGAGATGCATGTCAGAGAGATCAGCCATTTACTCTAAAGAGAACACTGCTCTGCTAACTTGATCTTATCAAAGTTGGGTTTTTTGAATATAAATCACATTATTTCTAGCCTTAAAAAAAAAATTGGCTTAAATGATATGCAAAAGCTGAGTTAAAATTGTACATCAAGATGATCAGAATCATTTCTTTGAAAAGAGAGAAAAGCACATTCATTAAGCGAGTGTGAAAAATTCTAATGAACAGCTGTTGTAAACAAGGAAGGAAAAATAACATGAAAAAAGCCACAAGATATTAGGAAGGCAGGGAAGAAAAGACTAAATTAGGTTGGGTTGCAATGTTGTAAACTAATTCATCAGGAGCTAAATAATCAGATACAAAAATATTTGTTGGAAAGAAGAAAGGACAGGAGATGATAATGGTGCAAAGAGTTACTTGCACATTTTTCAAGGCAATATTGCAATTTTAAAGTCCTTTGTGATTCTGAATTACATATCCAGAGGCATCGCATCATGGACATGGAAGGTAATAGTCCCTCACTACCCAATTTAGTTGTATTGCGCCTAGGATACCACATTCAATTTTTGGTACCTCATTTCTAACAAAGAAGGAAAGAATTCAAAGGTGAAAAATCAGAAAGATTAGAGACTCAGATTTTTTTGTTTTTTGAAGAAAGACTTTAGTCACATTGTCTAGAGTGAATGAGGGTTGATTACTGGGAAATATAATTATCTCTAAAGACAGAAAACAAAATAGAAAAGCACATTGTAAAAGTATTTATAACTATGAGAGAAAATACTTCTGTCCAAGGGAAGGAAAAAAAGGATTAAATTTTCTGTTAAACATCAGAAATATTTGAATTCTCTATTGCAATCTACATTTTGAAAAAACTAGTTGAGGAAAACATAAACCATTAATTGGGACCATCAGAGGGATCTAAGGACCACAAAATTCAATCGTATTTATTGAGCACTTACTGTGTGCCTCTAGAGCACTGTACTAAGCACTTGGAAAGTACAAAACAGCAATAAAAGAGACAATCCCTGCCCACAATGGGCTTACAGTCTGGTGGGGGGGCGGGGGGGAAGACATTAGGCAGGCATCAATATAAATAAACAGAATTATAGATATATACATATATACCTAAATGCTGGGGGGGCGAGGGGGAAAGGGTGTAAGTCAGGATGACATGAAAGAGAGTGAGAGCTGTGATTTGCCTTTCTACCATTTCTCTACTACTACTTTCTACTAGAAGAAGCATAGCCTACTGGAAAGACCATGGATTTGGGAGCCAGTGGACCTGGGTTCTAATCCTGCCTCTTCCATTGACCTGATGAGCGACCTTGGGCAAGTCACATAACTTGTCTGTGCTCAGCTACCTAATCTGCAAAATGAGGATTGCAAATGTGAGCCCTAATTGGGACAGGGGCTGTGTCTCCATCCTGATTACTTTGTATCTATTCCAGAGCTTAGAACAGTGCTTGGCCCATAGTAAGCATTTAACAAATACCACTATGAGTATTATTATTCTTTATTTATTTGTATTAGCACCCATTTCACTCACCCATCTTCCAAGGTAATATATGATTTTCTTAAAAGGAGAGGGATTAAGCCAGGGGTTAGAAACCAGAAAGTCAGTAACATGGCACAGTGAGAAGTTGAGCTTGGAAGGAATAGAGAGTGGGAGCTTAGTTGTAGTAGAAGCTTGTATCTACCCAAGCACTTAGTACAGTGCCTCGCATATAATAAGGGCTTAGCAAATACCATATACTAAAAAATAAGAGAGTGAATAGGCAAGAGGGAACTAACTGATGGAGTACTATTAAGCTAATGGCCCAGACTTTCTATTTTATTCAGAGAGGTGTGGAAAACCTCCGAATTGTAAGCTCCTGGTGGGCAGAGATCATGTCTACCTAGTCCACTGTATTGTACTCTCCCAAGAGCATACAGTAAGTGCTCAAAAAATATCACTAATTGACTGAGTTGGGAGACATGGAAAATAATGATTCAGAAAGATGACCTGAACAGCAATATGAAGTATGGACTGGTGAGGAGAAAAACTGTCTCAATCTGTTGCCAAATTGTACTTTCCAAGCACTTAGTACAGTGCTCTTCATACAGTAAGTGCTCAATAAATATGATTGAATGAATGAATGGAGGTAGGGAAACCAGTGAGGAGGCTGATTCAATCAGTCAATCAATCAATCCTGTTTATTGAGCACTTATAGGGCACAGAGCACTACACTAAGTTCTTGGGAGAGTACAATATAACAGTAAGTGTCTATTTATGGGAAGTAGTGTGGCTCAATGGAAAAAGCACAGGCTAAGGAGTCAGAGGTCATGGGTTCTAATCCCGACTCCGCCACTTGTCCACTGTATGACTTTGGGCAAGTCAATTAACATCTATGGGCCTCAGTTACCTCATCTGTAAAATGGTGATTAATGATAATAATAATAATGATGGTATTTGTTAAGCACTTATTATGTGCAAAGCACCATTCTAAGCACTGGAGGATACAAGGCAATCAGGTCATCCCACGTGGGGCTCACAGCCTTAATGCCCATTTTACAGATGAGGTCACTGAGGTACAGAGAAGTTAAGTGGCTTGCCCAGGGTCACACAGCTGACAAGTGGCAGATCCGGAATTAGAACCCATGACCTCTGACTCCCGAGACTGTGCTCTTTACACTGAGCCACACTGCTTCAATTAAGACTGTGAGCCTCATGTGGGACAACCTGATTACCTTGTATCCCCCCCCCCCCACCGCCCCCCGCAAGCACTTAGAACAGTGCTTGGCACATAGTAAGTGCTTAACAAATGACATCATTATTATTTAACTCACTGGATTAAGACCAGAACTGGAAAAACTGTCAAAGCAAGTGTCTTTTGAACAAAGGAAAGAGGTGTCAAAACTACATGTGTTTTAATAGTGAAATAATTGGTAGCTTTGTTTATAGTGAAATTAATGAGAATCTACAAAGAGTTCAATATCTCTCTTGGGAGTTAGGTTCTGCCCTCAAGCCTTCGAAGGGTGGCAGTAGGGTGAGGATACAGTATTTGGGAACAAATGAATCTCATATGCTCTCAATTAAGCAGATGCATTGCCTCAGGTTATCTGAGGTTCGGAAATAAGAGAAATATCGATATGAGAGCCAATAGCATTGATGAAACACTGATTGTAGGCAAAGCACTAAACTGAGTGCAGGAGTGACACACAAGCACAGTTAGAGGAAAAAAAAAACCATTATCCCTAAAATCTAAAGGACTATAGGATGCAGTAGAGTAGTAGTTGGCTCTGACACTGTTTACTCACAGACTTGTTTGCCTAGTGTAGACTGAAAGCAAATACTTACATTTTGAGTGAAATTATCTGTTAAAAGGTTCACTGGTCCCAAGCACTAGTGTTCTAAGCAGCATGAATTCCCGATTAAAATGGGATAATAATAATAATACTGATAGTGATACTTATTAAGCGCTTAGTCTGTGCTGAACACTGTTCTAAGCGCTGGGGTAGATGAATGTAATCAGTTTGTCCCATGTTGGGCTCACAGTCTTAATCCCCATTTTGCAGATGAGGTAACTGAGACCCAGAGAAGCTAAGTGGCTTGCCCAAGGACCCAAAGCAGACAAGAGGCAGAGTCAAAATTAGAACCTATATTCTCTGACTCTCAAGCCCGCGCTCTTTCCACGAAGCCGCGCTGCTTCTCTATTTGAATGCAGGGAAAGAGCTTTCTTGGTGACTCATCAAAACTACTTAACTATGCTTAAACTTCAGGCACTGTCTCGGCATTGCCAGATGAATTTCCCTTAGCCACTACAACTCAAAATTAATCCAGTGACCATGGGCTCGTTGTCCAATTCTGCCTTTATCTCTCACTTGCACTGTGTATTTCTCATCTGTAAATGCAACTGCAACCCTTGCCATTCATACATGCGACACCTAGAAAGAAATAAAATGGATAAATGAAAACAGAACTACAATGAAAGGGTTCATAAGAATCTGTGCAAAGTAAATCAGGCCGTCAACAAGCTTTTATTTAGCTTCCAAAGCATTGTCCTTGCCTGGGGGAGCCTGGTAGAGATTCGGAAAAGGACCAGCCTTTAAAGTAGAATTAACTCCAGAATAAACAAACGGGTTACCAAAGGACATTGCAGGAGAAGAAAAGGTTTGCATAGGGTTTGGATAAACCTACGGATGAAAGTCAGTCAATCAATCAGTTGTATTTATTGAGCACTTACTGTGTGCAGAGCACTGTACTAAGTGCTTGGGAGAGTACAATGCAGCAGCGGTGGTAGACATATTCCCTGACCACAATGAGCTTACAGTCACATATGTAGTCCTAGATGGAATAATTATCAAGCTGGTTTAGAAAGTTTGGATAGATTCTTGCAAGTGAGGTCTGTGCTGGATGATTAGAGGAAAAACTTAAAAGATGTTGGAAAGTCCATTCATAGTCACAGAAATCTATGTCCAGGAATATTAAGCTTTATAGTGTGCCTTTAATCACCCTAATGTCCACTATTAGAAACAGGATTCTCAACTGGATGAACAGTGGGTCTGACATGTGTGTGACATATCTAATGTTCAAAGAATCAGTCGTATTTTTTGAGCACTTACTGTATCCAAAGCACAGTAAGCTGGTGAAATACAGGAGCACAGCATTACTGTATTCCTTGCCCAATATGATGACTGAGTTGTATATCTCTATACAGCGCAGCCATGTCTTTGAGGTCCAGGCATAGCGTGAGAGGAGGGAGTTGGATGGTTCTTTTGAATCCAGGCTTCTGGGAAAATTACAGGACGTTGTCTCGCTCTGATGGGCCCCCAGAATAGTAGAACCTTTCCGAGTGACACCCACTAGTTTGAGAATGAACCAACTCAAAATTCTTGTTTCTTAAGATCAATTTTGTGATTGCTTTTTTACAATTTGGTCTCTTCCTGCCCACTCTGTTTCATGCAAATTATAAAACATTTCCTTAATAATAATGATGATGACATTTATTAAGCACTTACTATGTGCAAAACATTATTCTAAGCTCTGGGAAGGTTGCAAGGTGATCAAGTTGTCCCATGGGAGGCTCACAGTCTTAATCCCCATTTTACAGATGAGGTCACTGAGGCACAGAGACGTTAAGTGATCTGCCCAAAGTCACAAAGCTGACAATTGGCGGAGCAGGGATTTCAACCCCTGACCACTGACTCCAAAGCCCATGCTCTTTCCACTGAGCCACGCTGCTTCTCTAATTATATAAATCCACCCCACCCATGAACATGAAGTCAAAGGCACAAAGTCTTTTAACACTTCTCTGAGTTCCTATTTTCTAAAAAGTTTGCCTTTGAAATGCTCTCTGATGCTTCTCCCCTTCCTTGTAGGTTAAGATGTAACTTTGAGCCTTCCTCTGCCAGATTCTTCTCTTAAGCAGCCACTTATTTCTGTTCAAGAGCCCCTGCCAAAGAATTATATCTCATGATATTCTACTGAAAACCTGCCTCTTTTCATTTGGCTCAGAGAAACACATCTCCCCATCTCATCTGCTCAAAAGCTTTTAAAAATGCTTTTCCAGGAAACTCATAACTAACATCATTATTCTGATGTGAAAACAGCTAACATCTGTGGATTAAAAAATGCGTACTTCTGAAAAAAAAGAAACTTCTTCCATACTCTATAGATTCTATTAAATCAGATTTACACCTGAAAAGAAGTTCTTCAATCATTCTTTTTAAGCTTCTCCCAGGGAAAAGGAGGGATTTAGGTTTATGCTTCATTTCTGATACTGGGGACCAGGCAACAGAGAATTTAGCAGGCATTGCACTAGTGTTTTTGGAGTATCTAGCCCCATAGGTTAGCAGTCTACGATGAATCTCAGGGCTCTTCTGAATATAAGAAGGCACTTTTTCTTATGTTTCACAAGTTCAGGAACAGAGGGATTGTCTATGCTTGCTTCACCAAAATATACAGCGATATTTGGTATTTTGGTCTTTGGTATCTATTCAAGCATTGCTAATTAATTATAGCATTGTTGATAGTTATAAGGTAGTTTTTAAATGATAAGATGAAGCCAGATACAAATCCTGTTTTGAATTAATTAATTATCTTCCAATGGTTTCAGAGGAAAGAGAAGGAAACAGGAAAGATTCTTCTGAAAATATATATCAGTGACTCACAAAAAGAACCCAAACTTGTAAGGGATTTGTATTTTACATTTTTTCTTCTTTTCCTTCTCCTGACATACAGACTGCACTGGAAAAAGGACAAAAGAATATTTCAGGGGAAGCAGCCCCGGAGAAGTGGACTTGGAAAGCAGTTTCTCAGTGTCATAGACTGGCTAGTCCTGCTAGTAACTATGGGGACCCGGGCTATTTGAAATGCTCTGCTCAAGCAAAGGAAGGAAAGAAAGTTTCTTGGTTCGCGTGGTTAATGAAGTGGCTAATGAGGGGAAATCAGAACACAGGAGCACAGCTTTACTGTATTCCTTACCCAATTTGATGACTGAGTTGTGTATCTCTATACAGCGCAGCCATGTCTTTGAGGTCCAGGCATAGCGTGAGAGGAGGGAGTTGGATGGTTCTTTTGAATCCAGGCTTCTGGGAAAATTACAGAATGTTGTCTCGCTCTGATTGTCCCCCAGAACAGTAGAACCTTTCCTAGTGACACCCACTAGTCTCCAAAATTGCTAAATTCTTGGCCATTATGGAATTTATGCTAGCCTTAACTCAAAAGGCCACCACAAAAAGTGTGCTTAAAGGTAGTGTGATGTGATCAGTAGGGGCAGGGGTTAAGTGAGAGTAAGGAGGAGAAACTAAGACAGGAGAAAGAAATCCTTCCCCACTTCACGCAAGTCATGAAAATGGAGGGAAATTTTCTTAGAATTATGCCACTCTGGTCTCCCACACCTAAAGAGGAGAATAGGGCAATTGGTAGACTCACATGCAATTTAGCAGTATTTTAGATTTTTATTTGTTTGCAGAATTCCTTTGAGTGTTTATATTTACACCTTTAATCACATCATTCTCTAGGAATATCTAACATTCATTAGGAATATCTGCAACATTATTTGTTTATGTGTCCCATTTTGATCCACCACGGGAGCAAATTATCTGCTCCGGGTGGGGCTTGCTCTTGCTGTGCACAGAGTGGGAGCCTTGAATTCCTAATGAAGTTTCATTGTGCTTACTTCATTGTTTGCTGATGTGCATGGTTTTATTAGCACAGTTCCCTGGCCTGTCTTAAAACCTGTCATCTTCTGAGGCTTGAGTGTCCGTTGGACCACAAGACCTTCTCCAATTGTCTCAAACTTGAAATGAGCTTGTTTGTTTATTGTGATCACTGGTGCATCTCTAATCATTCTGGTTTTTCCTGTCCATTCATTTTCTAAATCCTTAAGTAGTTATTTGCATTTTCCAAGGTCTACGGTTCTGGGATGAATCTCCCTGTGGGGTTAATGAGCCCAATTCTCCCAGGGTCTAAATGTACTCCCCGAGTAAATTTACTTTGGAAGGAGTAGTAATTCTTTCAGGCCACTGGGTTTCCACTTAAGACATTAATAATAATAATGGCATTTGTTAAGCGCTTACTATGTACAAAGAGAGAAGCAGCGTGGCTCAGTGGAAAGAGCCCAGGCTTTGGAGTCAGAGGTCATGGGTTCAAATCCTGGGTCCACCAATTGTCAGCTGTGTGACTTTGGGCAAGTCACTTAACTTCTCTGTGCCTCAGTTAAATCATTTGTAAAATGGGGATTAAGACTGTGAGCCCCCTGTGGGACAACCTGATCCAACCTGATCACTTTGTTACCTTCCCACTGCTTAGAACAGTGCTTTGCACATAGTAAGTGCTTAATAAATACCATTATTATTATTATTACAAAACACTATTCTAAGTGCTAGGGAGATACAAGGTGATCAGGTTGTCCCACATGGGACTCACAATCTTAATCCCCATTTTATGGATGAGGTAACTGAGGCCCAGAGAAGTGATGTGACTTGCCCAAAGTCACACAGCTGACAACTGGCGGAGTCGGGATTAGAACCCATGACCTCTGACTCCCAAGCCTGTGTTCTTTCCACTGAGCCACCCTGCTTCCTATTGTGGTGGGTGCCCCTAATGTGTCCCCCATTGTGGCAGGCTGTGCTCAAAGTGGGCAGCCTTGAACTAAATAAGGAGCATCGCCTAGTGGATAGAGAAGAGACCTGGTAGTAAGAAGGACCTAGGTTCTAATCCCAGGTCTACCACTTGTCTGCTGTGTGACCTTGGGTAAATCACTTTACTTCTCTGTGGGACAAAGACTATATCCAACCCAATTACCTTGTAACTACTCCAGTGCTTAGTACAGTGCCTGGCACATAGTAAGTGCTTAACGAATACCACAATTATTATCAGAAGTAGTAGTAGTAGTAGTAGTAGTAGTAGTAGTAGTAGTAGTAGTAGTAGTAGTATCATTCACTATTATTATTATTAAAGACTCTCCACTACTGGCCTGGAGAAATTACTACAGGTCTCGAAGTGCCCACTGAACCATTAGAGGTTACACGTGCTCAGAGATAACTGGGTTGAATTTCAAGTAAATACAAAGGGATGTAGGGCGTGACTTTCCACTCTTGGGTCTAACATTTCTGACTGGGAAATGAGATTCTTTGCTAATAACTCAGTTTTAGTTGATGACAGTGTTGTAACAAAGGTATTGGCTCTCCTCTTGCAATTCTATCTTGCCCAAGTGCCCCTAATTCTGTCACACTAAAATTACAAATGAACTGAAGGAGATTGGTTTTTATCACTTTCCTGGCTTTATGGGTCATGGCAAGGCTTTACTTCATTTTCTGGTTTGATAAGTACTGTTCTTTTGGGAGGGGGCATTGGTATCGTAAACCATTTGGGGTCGATTTTGACCCAATCAAATCATACATAGTTTAAACTTTTTCTTAACTTGTTCTTAATTTCAGTGCCACTCAGCTGTGATATCAAGTCCTAGTGAAAAAAGCCTAGCTGTGTTCTAACAATCCCTCCCATATGAATTATTTGCCTTGGCTATTGTTATTAATACAATTAATAACTATTAATAATAATTGTAGCATTTGTTAAGCATTTACTAGGTGCCAAGCTTTAATATATTTTGAGTTTTCTCTTTTAGCTCATTTAATTTCTCTTCATATTCTTCTGTGTGTTTGTGCAGTTCCATGCAATCCATGTTGATGGAAAAAAGTGATCTCTGAGTAGCAGAACATTAATTAGGGTATAAACTGCAGCCTAGGAACTGATGTTGAAGTGCTTTAGGATTGGTCTCGCCCTCCTTGATTCCCCTTACTGCCCTGTAAATACCTGAAGATAGTACTTTTTTCTCTCTTCAGAGAAGCAAGCAGCAGAAACTGCAGAGAGCTGCCATTAAAGATGGATAAGAAGCAGTGTGGCCCAGTAGAAAGAGCACGGGCCTGGGCATCAGAGAACCTGAGTTCTAATCCTGGTTTTGCCACTGGTCTGCTGTGTGACCTTAGGCATGTCCCATAACTTCTCTGTTACTCAGTTCCCTCATCTGCAAAATGGACATTCAATACTTGTTCTCCCTCCCATTTGGACTCTGAATACCTTGTGGGATCTGATTATCTTGTATCTACTCCAGGATAGCACAGTTTTTGGCATATAGTAAGGGCTTAACAAGTGCCATTATTATTATTTTCATTGTTATTTTTATTATCATTATTATTTAACTTATTTGTCCCTCAGTTTCCTCATCTCTAAATTAAGGATTCAATGTGTGTTGTCCCTCCTATACATAGTCTGGGAACATTATTTGGGACAGGGATTGTATCTGCCTTGATTAACTTGTAGCTACTCTAGCACTTAGAACAGTGCTGGACACATAGTAAGTACTTAACAAATACCATAATAATATTGGAAGGCCTTTAGTGGAAGTAGAACAGTCTAGTGGAAAGAGCACAGGCCTGGGAATCAGAGGACATAGGTTCTAATCTGCTGTCTGCTTTGTGACCTTGGACAAGTCACTTCACTCTCTCTGTGCCTCAGTTAACTCATCTGCAAATTGGAGGTTACGATTATGGGGATATGGGACACATACCACAATTATTCTTATCGTTCTTCTTATTATTAAAATATATTATTATTCTTTTCTTTCTTGGGACAAAAATGAAAGACAAAACAGCTTTGATCCTTCCTTTATGGGAGGACTAGTCTACCACAGAAACTGGACTCACCGTCGTTATTGCAGAAGTATTTGTTGAGTTCCCACTTGGTGTGGTGCACTATTTCCCGACGACAAAGATCATCTCTAGAAATGGCTGTCCTGAAGGTTTAACTCAGTGGCAGAGAAACCCTTAGCTTTGCAGCATGAGAGAGACTGTAGAATCTATTTCCATGGGGATTTTGGAAAGTCAGGTCAGTTCTTTTCTCCCTGTAGGAGCTCAGATAGTCTTGTAAGGGAAGCGTAGTCCAGTGTGGTCGTCTTTAAAGGCAGGGTAAAAAGACTACTGAGAGATAGGCTGAAGTCTCTGGAAAACTGAAACACCCTTCACATTGTCATTAGATTTAAAATTGGCTACAGAACATCACCATTTGCTTCGCAGCTCATTATTCTACTGTTCAATACAAAATTGCCTTTTGTGTGTCAAGACTGAAACAATTTCCTAATTATTGTATAATGATGAACTCAAAAATTGCTTGAGTCATAGAATGAATGTAGTATCATCTGTAGCGCTGAATCCCTGCTCTTTTCAGGGAATAGCCAGCGAAATAAGGCAGTTTAACAAAGGTCATTTATTTCCAATTTAAAATGCAAGATCTTAAGAAGTAGTCCTTCTGGGAACTTAAGAAGTAACCTTCATAGCCCGTGATATCATATTGCAGAAATTTCCATCTGTTTTCTACAAAATAAGCAACCAAAAATCAATTTACCACTTGATCACAAAGGCCCAGATTCTTAATTTCTCAAGCAATTAACCAAATCAAAACCTTTGACAGGTCAGTGATTGCAACACCAAAGGAACATCATGTCTGTAGTTACATGACAAACCACAGCATATTTATTAGATTTAATACGGCAGTGTTGGCTGAATAACCAACAAATCAAATTCCTTCTCTTTCAATACAGTTTAAGTAGATACCGCCCCAACCAGGCCATGGCCCATCCCCTCATTCCTTTGGGCTTGTTGTTGTTGGTTCTACATCTGTTGGAAGAAAACCCCAGTGATGGGATTCATATTTATTATTTAGAAAAGTCGAGAAGCTCTGAGCCATCTCTAAAACATCATTTCACTCCACCTGGCCGAATACATGTTATGATCCGCTGCTAGATCATACACTCTTCATTCATTAGAGAAGCAGTGTGTCTCAGTGGAAAGAGCTCGGGCTCTGGAGCCAGAGGACATGGGTTCATATCCCACCTCCGCCAACTGTCAGCTGTGTGACTTTGGGCAA
The DNA here is from genome assembly GCF_015852505.1 of Tachyglossus aculeatus. Taxonomy (NCBI): domain Eukaryota; kingdom Metazoa; phylum Chordata; class Mammalia; order Monotremata; family Tachyglossidae; genus Tachyglossus; species Tachyglossus aculeatus. The sequence goes on from NC_052075.1 coordinate 13,266,105, forward strand.
GTCACTTAACTTCTCTGGGCCTCAGTTCCCTCATCTGTAAAATGGGGATAAAGACTGTGAGTCCCCCGTGGAACAACCTGATCACCTTGTAACCTCCCCAGTGCTAAGAACGGTGCGTGGCACATAGTAAGCGCTTAATAAATGCCATCATTATTATTATTATTATTACTATTCATTCATTCAATCTTATTTATTGAGCACTTATTGTGTGCAGAGCATTGTACTAAGCGCTTAGCACACTCTTGAGGGCAGAGATCCTTTCTACCTACCATAATGTTCTCTCCTAAGTGTTAAGTACGGGGCTGGGAATCATGGCCTAGTGGATAAAGCAGCATGGTTCAGTGGAAAGAGCACGGGCTTTGGAGTCAGAGGTCATGGGTTTGAATCCCGGCTCCACCACATGTCTGCTGTGTGACCTTGGTCAAGTCACTTAACTTCTCTGAGCCTCAGTTATCTCATCTGTAAAATGGGGATTAAGACTGTAAGCCCCACGTGGGACAACTTGATCACCTTGTATCCCCCCCAGCGCTTAGAACAGTACTCTGCACATAGTAAGCGCTTAACAAATGCCATTATTATTATTATTATTATTCTCTGAGCCTCAGTTTCCTCATCTGTAAAATGGGGATTAAGACTGTGAGCCCCAAGTAGGACAACTTCATCACCTTGTATCCCCCCCAGCGTTTAGAACAGTGCTCTGCATGTAGTAAGCACTTAACAAATGCCATCATCATTTTATTATTATTATTATAAAGCATGGTCCTGGAGCCAGAGGACATGGGTTCTAATTCCAGCTCCACCACTTGTCTGTTGCTGGGTGACCTGGGGCAGGTCTCTTAACTTCTCTGTGCCTCTGTTTCCTCAACTACAAAATGGAGATTCAAATCCTGTTCTCCCACCTACTTAGACTGTGATCCCTATAAGTGTCAGAGACTGTATCCAGCCTGCTTAACTCGTATCTTAGTTTTGAACAGTTTTAGAACTTAGAACTTAGAATTTAGAACTTAGGACTTGTAACATAGTCAGCACTTATCAAATCCCATTAAAACTAAATAAATAAATTAATACCATTGAAGATTCATCAAACAGAATCTGGTAAGAAATATTCATTTACCAAAAAATTGTCCCTGTATGGCTCAGGGGGGAAAGTGTAAAATTGGCAACACTAAGCAAGCTCAAATTAAGGGGTACTGTCTAGACAGGGAGGGATTTCCAATCTAGTTGTTTGCTGCCATGACTCACCTGCGACATTTTGAAAAAATCACCTTTGGTGCACTGGTAAGAGAGAGATGTGACATCAGAGAGGCACATGCACGAAGGAGGAATGAACTTTGTCCCTCTTTGCTGTGCCCCCAGTGGAAACTTCTGTGACCCCTTTCTGTGTCCCAATGGACATTTAAAAGCATCCATATTCATATGGAACAGGTGAATTTCCCAAAACAAACTAATTTTTCAGTATTTCCTGGAAAATCAATTTTCTGTTTCAGTCTCTCATTCAGTAAGGGCTTACGCCACCTCATATATCAGAGAAAACAGTGATGATGGCTCCTTTTTTTTAACCTTCAGAAAACATCTTGGGAAATAGCTGTGGATATCATTGTCCTGATGCATGTCTGGGCTTTTTTTAAGTCAATAGAGAAGCAGTGTGGCTCAGTGGAAAGAGCCCGGGCTTTGGAGTCAGAGGTCATGGGTTTGAATCCCGGCTCTGCCAATTGTCAGCTGTGTGACTTTGGGCAAGTCACTTAACTTCTCTGTGCCTCAGCTACCTCATCTGTAAAATGGGGATTAAGACTGTGAGCCCCACATGGGACAACCTGATCACCTTGTAACCTCCCCAGTGCTTAGAACAGTGCTCTGCACATAGTAAACGCTTAATAAATGCCATTAAAAAAGTATAAAGCTATAAACTATACATAAGGATTCCAAAGAGGATTTTTAATATATTGACATAACCCTACCGTGCAGCATTCAAACATATTTATTGTGTCGCTGTCTCCACATATGCTGTCTATTTTGCTTTAAGAGAAAAAAAGATGTGGATTATACTCTACATTGGACACCTGTAGTTGTGTAAACTGAAAGTAGTGGTGGAAAAAAGCAGAAGGAAAACTTGCATTCCAAATTCTATTTAGATGCCCTTCTTCAAATTGTTTTATCCAAGCTGGGAAGGCACTTCAAGAGTACAAACAGGAGAGAGAGTCCTGACAAACAAAAACAAATTCATTAAAGTAGCTCCTCCACTTCAAAGTGTGTCCTGTTGTTAGGGCAACTAAACTTCTAAAAATACTTTAAATAAAAGGACATCACCTTAAGAGCTGCTTCAAGTAGTCATAGCAACTCCTTTATTTAGAGAAGCAGCGTGGCTAGAGAAGCAGTGCGGCTGAGTGGAAAAAGCCTGGGCTTTGGAGTCAGAGGTCATGGGTTCAAATCTCAGCTCTGCCAATTGCCAGCTCTGTGAATTTGAGCAAGTCACTGAACTTCTCTGGACCTCAGTTACTTCATCTGTAAAATGGGGATGAAGACTGTGAGGCCCCCATGGGACAACCTGATCACTTTGTATCCTCCCCAGCACTTAGAACAGTGCTTTGCACATAGTAAGTGCTTAATAAATGCCATTATTATTATTATTATTATTGTTTTTCTAACTGTGGTTCACAGAGACTTCTTCCTCCTGATCCAAGCTGGATAAATATTTTTCATCGTCATCAATGGTATTTATTGTGCATTACTATCTAAGAGCACTGTACTTAACACTCTAATATGGTATTTATTACAAGTGCTTATTATGTGCCAGACACTGTTCTAAGCACCAAGGAAGATACAAGTTAATCAGACTGGACACAGTCCCTTTCCCACATGGGGCTCACAGTCTTAATCCCCATTTTATAGATGAGGTAACTGAGGCACAGAAAAGATAAGTGACTTGCCTAAGGTCACACAGAAAACATGTGGCCAATTCCTTCTGACTTTCAGGCTCATGCTCTAACCACTAGACCTTACTGCTTCTACCATAGTACACTTGGGAAAGTACAAAACAGAGTTGATAGACCTGTTTCCTGCCGACAGGTCTACAGTCTAGAGCTTATTGTTATGGTCTTTATGCAAATTACAGTTGTTTAATGTCCCACAGACACAAATTTTCATTTTGCAAAACTCCCACTAAGTATTGGTGGACTTGGGAGAATGGAATTGTGTGTGTGGTTTCTTAGCAGGCTGGGGATGGCCGTTGTTGGGTAGGGACCGTCTCTATATGTTGCCAACTTGTACTTCCCAAGTGCTTAGTACAGTGCTCTGCACACAGTAAGTGCTCAATAAATACGATTGAATGAATGAATGATTGTATAGTATCGGTTGGTGAACAGATCTCTGAGGATGGCCACACCAGCATCAGTAAGAACAGAACACCTTTCTGAGGAGCAAAAAGTTGCAGAGCAGGCTTGCACCGAAGCTTGCATGAAACCAATGAATCAGTCAATGAGTGATGGAGAGCTTCCTGAGGACAAACCAGTCTAATTAATCCAGCTCAACTAATGCTGTTTTATTTTATTGGTTTCAATACCTTCAATTTGCCAGAAGAATAGACATCTTCTTCATGTGGGACTTCATTCTTTCTTCAAGAACAAGCTAAATTTAGTACTAGGCACCAAGCCAGCATTATCAAATAACATGCATAGATCCCACGCTCAGCACAGCGTCCAGCATGTATTGAGTACTTAATAAATGCTATTATTATACTGTTATCATTATCATGATTATGTGAGATACTGATGGCTCTATGTGGCACAAGTTCCTTTCCCGAATATGATTCAGAAACCCTGAAAAAAACACATCTGATGGGGGTACTGACTGCATTTTCATAGTTTTCCCATCGGGAAGGATTGCTGATCATAAAAGAGCATCGACGATTTATTCAGAACAATCTTTAACTAATGGCACTGGCCATTTCAAATGCCAAAGGGGTCTGATAGGTCAGGGTCTCTCTGGAATGTGATGAGAACAATCACTCCATCCAATTAGGCTCCATGCACAAAATAGAAAGGGTAAGTGTAGCCGTCCTTCTGCACTAATATGAAGCACAGGCTGGTAGTGACCTCAGGCAGAGGCTGTCAGTCAGGTGGACTTCAAATAGGAGGTATGCATGAGTTATCGATCTCATGGACAAACAACTACACTTAATTTTCCTTTTGTCCAGAACAAGGGGCAATTAGTCATTTCAAGAGAATTCAACAGATGGAATTAGCTACTAATCCACTTTGGCTTTGAATAAGAAAGAAGTTTGCATCACTTCCATCCATATGGATTCAATGGATTCCCCTTTTAGACTGTGAGCCCACTGTTAGGGACTGTCTCTATATGTTGCCAACTTGTACTTCCCAAGTGCTTAGTACAGTGCTCTGCACACAGTAAGTGCTCAATAAATACGATTGATTGATTGATTGATTCAAGATTAGTGTTTCAAATGAGGTTTGCCGTTGTCCCAAGTCCACACAGTCATCAGGTGGATGAAGAGATTTAGATGCCTTATTCCACTTTTCTTGCTTCTCCTCTGCCCCTCCTCTTCTGCATCTCCTCCTGTTCCTCCACTTCTTTCTTCTTCTCTCCTTCTGTTCCTCCTCATCTTCCATCCCATCCTTACCACCCCTCTTCTTTCCTCTCCTCCTTATTCTCCTCTTCTTCCTTTTTCTCCTTTTCATTAATAATGGCAACACCATCACCAACAATTATATTTTTTGAGCACCTACCATATGCAGAGGTAACAATCAGTCAACGGTCTTTACTTGTCTTATGCTGTCAAGTCCAAACCATAGCAACGCCACCGACACATCTCTTCCAGAATGCCCCATCTCCATCTGCAATCATTCTGGCAATGCATCCATAGAGTTTTCTTGGTAAAAATACAAAAGTGGTTTACCATTGCCTCCTACCGTGTGGTAAGCGTGAGCCTAGACTCTGTCCCGTGCTGCTGCTGCCCAGCACGGAGGAGTTAAGACTTGCCACAGATTGCCTTCCACTCGCTAGCCACTGCCCAAGCTAGGAATGGAATGGATATACCTCTGCTTGACTCTCCCTCCTGTAGTTGAGACTGGTAGAGTTTTGGAAACTCTTCAAGTCCGACCCTGAGAGGGACAGTCAATGGTATTTATTAACTATTTACTGTGTGCAGAGCAATGTACTAAGTGCTTGGGAAACTAAACTTATGAAAAGCAAGTCCTTGGCACTTGGGAATATACAATAAAGAGATGTGGTCCTGCCTTTGATAATTTTACAGTCTAAGAGAGTGGGGGACCAGTTCCTGAACATATAATTTTTAATATACTTTAATTTTTACCAGTCTTGAGTTTATGGGACAAGTATTCAATTGGCATTAACAATATCACAGCTCGCCATCCTTGGAGTGATGGGGCAGCTGCCCAATCAATCAATCATATTTATTGAGTGCTTACTGTGTACAGAGCACTGTACTAAGTGCTTGAACACAAGAACCCTTGTCCTGGGACAATTACTCTCCCCACCTTTCAAAGTCTTACTGAAGGTACATCTCCTCCAAGATGTCTTCCCTGACTAAACTCTCCTTTCCTCTTCTCCCACTCCCTTCTGCATCACTCTGATTTACTCCCCTTATTCTTCCCTCACTCCCAGCCCTATGGCACTTATGTATATATCTGTAATTTATTTATTTATATTCACACTTGTCACCTCCTCTGGACTGAGAGCTCATTGTGGGCAGGGAATGTGTCTGTTTATTGTTATATTGTACTCTCTCAAGTGCTTAGTACAGTGCTCCACACACAGTAAGCGCTCAATAAATAAGACTGACAGACTGACTGGGATTTCTATTAATCAAAATCCAGCCATCTAGAAGGGCAAAGCCTTCTCTCAGCTTCTCATCCCTTCTCATTGGTCCAGGCATCCATGGAGGGGTTGTTAGGATAGCAGTTCCTTGTGTTTTGTGAAATAAAAGGGCCTGATGCTACAGTCTGCCCTGTCTGACAAATGAAAGACATGCTACACAGCCCAAATCCAGGGACTTCACAGCCCAAAAAGCCTGAGCTATTTTGCGCTGGATTGGGCATGAGATGAGCAAACGGACCCCTGGCTAATAGGATGATTAAATGTTTAAAATGTTGTTTAAATTTAATCAATTAAAAGCATAAACAGCGTGAGTTCGATTGAATCAGTTTAAAGAATTACAAAGCAGCCAGTGTGCTTGTCAGCAGGGGTGATAAATTCATGTATCACCTCCACTCAGCTGGAGTATTGTATCCTTCAATTAGATGTAACAAACAACCTTTAACTGGATCACAAAAGAAGAGTTCTTGAGAAGAAACAAAGGGTGGAAATTCTTCTGAGGTATTCACAGGTAATTAAAAATGAAGACACCCAGTGCCCATTGTCAAATATTTAATAAATATGACAGCTTGATTATACATTGCTTGTCCTATCTGTCCTATGTGATATTTCAGGTGGCAAAATAACCAATGAGGGAGGATTGAAATGCACCTATCACAGGGCAAAAAAATCTAATAGGTTTATGGCATCAGTTAATCTCATTCATTCAATCATATTTATTGAGCGCTTGCTGTGTGCAGAGCACTGTACTAAGCGCTTGGGAAGTACAAGTTGACAACATATAGAGATGGTCCCTACCCAACAAAGGGCTCGCAGTCTAGAAGGGGGAGACAGACAACAAAACAACACATGTGAACAGGTGTCAAGTCATCAGAATAAATAGAAGTAAAGTTAGATTCATTCATTCATTCAGTTGTATTTATTGAGCGCTTACTGTGTGCAGAGCACTGTACTTAGCGCTTGGGAAGTACAAGTTGGCAACATATAGAGACGGTCCCTATCCAACAGCGGACTCAAAGTCCAGAAGGGGGAGATGCACATCATTAACAAAATAAAATAAATAGAATAGTAAATATGTACAAGTAAGATAATCCTTAGCAGTAGAGAAAGCTTTTATTTTACAGAGGCATATGCTTGAATTACAAATGTAAAAGACCAATAAAGCAAGGCTTCACTGAAGAAAATCATTATTTAAAGCAAGGGTGCAGCTATACCTGTGAAAGAGCCTAGGCCCAATCACCCCTATCATCTCACGCAGCCATTGGTAGCCCAAGGGAAAAGTGGTGAGTCCAAAAGAGGATGGCCCTGGGTGAAAGGTATAATCTGGTCTCCCAGAACGTGCCATCAGCACGGTTTTGTGGATAAAGCCTGGGCCTGGGTGTCAGAAGGACCTAGGTTATAATCCTGGCTACGCTACATGTCCGTTGTGTGACCTTGGCCCAGTCACTTAACTTCTCTGTGTCTCAGTTACCTCATATGTTTAAATGGGGATAACAGCATGAGCCCCATGGGGGTCAGGGACTGTGTCCAACCTGATTAATTTGTAACTACTCCAGCACTTAGAACGGTGTTTTGCACCTAGTAAGTGCTTAACAAGTACCACAATTATTATTATTACTACTAACATCCTCTCTTAGTTCCAAACCTGTGGGGTAATGGACCATGGCTTTACATGGGACAAATCTGTTAGATTTTAAATTCATTGAAGGTAAGGATCATGCCTACCTAACTCTTATACTCTCTCAAACATGTAGAACAAACTGTGCTCACAGTGCTTAATAAATACCATCAACTTATTCATTCATTCATTCATTCAATCGGATTTATTGAGGGCTTACTGTGTGCAGAGCACTGTACTAAACACTTGGGAAGTACAAGTTGGCGACATATAGAGACGGTCCCTACCCAACAACGGGCTCACAGTCTAGAAGGGGAAGACAGACAACAAAACAAAACATGTGGACAGGTGTCAAGTCTTCAGAATAAATTAGAATTAAAGCTAAATGCACATCATTAACAAAATAAATAGAATAGTAAATATGTACAAGTAAAATAGAGCAATAAATCTGTACAAGCATAGATACAGGTGCTGTGGAGTGGAGAAGGAGGTAGGTGGGAGGAGGATGGAGAGGAGGAGAGGAAAAAGGGGGCTCAGTCTGGGAGGGCCTCTTGGAGGAGGTGAGCTCTCAGTAGGGCTTGAAGGGAGGAAGAGAGCTTATTAACTTATGAACAATCAACTTGATTGAAATTAACAATCAAATGATTGAAAAGTTCTCAAGTGGGGATTTTCCTGATCATTTTCCCCAGAACTGTGTTTCTATAGGTAAAATGACTAGGAAACAAACAAAACTCAATTATATTTATTGAGTACTTACTGTGTGCAGGGCACTTTGCTAAGCACTTGAGAGAGTACAATCTAACAAAGTTGGTAGACATGTTCCCTACCCACAATTAACTTTAATAAAAATCCATTTCCTTCAGTCTTCCCTCGGGTGACGATAAAGAACTCCCCTCCTCCCCCTCTCCAACACCCCCACCTTACCTCCTTTCCTTCCCCACAGCACCTGTATATATGTATGTATGTTTGTACGTATTTATTACTCTATTTATTTTACTTGTACATATCTATTCTATTTATTTTATTTTTTTAATATGTTTGGTTTGGTTCTCTGTCTCCCCCATCTAGACTGTGAGCACACTGTTGGGTAGGGACCATCTCTATATGTTGCCAACTTGTATTTCCCAAGCGCTTAGTACAGTGCTCTGTACACAGTAAGCGCTCAATAAATATGATTGATTGATTGATTGATTGATTGAACTCGGTGATCATCCATCATGTCCCACCTCCTCCTGAACCCTTAATTCCCCTACTGACCCCCAACACTTCACCCCCATTGCTCCCTGCTCTAACCTCCCATACTTTCAGTCAAGCCCATACAGGAGCAGGGAAGATCTTGGAATGAACACATTTGACTCTCCACGCTGCTCGTTTGAGGTAATAAAATGAAGTGAACAGTTGGAAGAGAGCTAAATTAAAATTGGAGGATGTGTTTAAATGTTGGCCTGCACCACCTACCATATTTGAATTCCTAAAACAGTTCTGGATAATCAAATTATTAAAAAAAAATCCACAAGTCAAAAGCAAAGTGTTGCATTGCCAGGTGATGAGCTTGATCTTCCCACCGGGTAAGGCATGTCCTGTTAGAAGGACAGTTTTAGAAAAATATAGCCCTTTCAAGCTCCAGGGAGACAATTAGGGGAATTTTCATCATCAGCATCATCATGTCATCATTGTCATCAATCAATCCATGATATTTATTGAGTGCTTACTGTATACAGAACACTGTACTAAGCACTAAGCCCACTACCAGCGTGGCTCAGTGGAAAAAGCTTGGGCTTTGGAATCAGAGGTCATAGGTTCAAATCTCTGCTCCACCAATTGTCAGCTGTATGACTTTGGGCAAGTCACTTAGCTTCTCTGTGCCTCAGTTACCTCATCTGTAAAATGGGGATGAAGACTGTGAGCCCCCCGTGGGACAACCTGATCACCTTGTTACCTCCCCAGCACTTAGAACAGTGCTTTGCATATAGTAAGCACTTAATAAATGCCATTATTATTATTATTATTATTAGTAGTAGTATTACTTAGACTGAGAACCCCATGTGGGCCAGTGACTATGTCTGACATGTTTATCTTGAATCTACCCAGCGCTTAGTACCGAGCTTGGCACATAGTAAGCTTAACAAATACCATCATCATCATTATAATCATCATCATCATCCAATAACACAAACAGGGCTTCAAAGTACTATATTGTGATAAGCGGCATGGCTCAGTGGAAAGAGCACGAGCTTTGGAGTCAGAGGTCATGGGTTCAAATCCCAGCTCTGCCAGTTGTCAGCTGTGTGACTTTGGGCAAGTCACTTAACTTCTCTGAGCCTCAGTTGCCTCATCTGTAAAATGAGGATTAAGACTGTGAGCCCCCGTGGGACAACCTGATCACCTTGTAAGCTCCCCAGCGCTTAGAACAGTGCTTTGCAAATAGTAAGCACTTAATAAATGCCATCATCATTATAAGTGATAAGACACTAAAGATCCCATTTAATGACAAGGGGTTCTGGCAGTGGGGAGAAAGAGCTCATTTTAGCAGGGGCAGGATTAGAGGTAGGGCCAAAAGCAGAGAAATCTGATTCAGGGGAACTTTCAGGTTGAGTGTTAGAAGGTCTAGAAAGACTCTTGTTGTGGGCAAGGAATGTATCAGTTCATTGTTCTATTGCATTCTTCCAAGAGCTTAGTAGAGTGCTCTGCACACAGTAAGTGCTTAACAAATATGATTGAATGAATGAATAACCCTAGGATGTGAAAGGTCATCCTCTGTCCACCTCTCTCTCTGGTTCCTCCAACAAGTCCCAAGAGCTAACTTTCCAGTGGATCCCATGTTAGAAATCCTTGTCCTCTAAGCGGGTCTTTCTGATCATCAACCAGCCTCTGCTGTCAGCTGTGTGGCCTTGGGAATATATTTACCTCATCTGTAAAATGGGGATTAAATACTCCTCCTTCCAATTCAAGCCGTGAGTCTAATGTGGAACAAGGACTGTTTTCAGCCTGGTTATCTTGTACCTGCCCCAGGTCGAGAAGCAGCGTGGCTTAGTGGAAAGAGCACAGGCTTTGGAGTCATAGGTTGTGTGTTCTAATCCTGGCTCCACCACATGTCTGCTATGTGACCTTGGGCAAGTCACTTAACTTCTCGTGCCTCAGTTAGCTCATTTGTAAAAAGGGGGTTAAGACTGTGAGCCCTACATGGGACAACCTGATTACCTTATCTACCCCAGTGCTTAGAACAGTGCTTGCCACATAGTAACAAATACTGTTATTATTATTATTGTAGTTTCTGACACATAGTAAGCCCTTAACAAGCACCATAAAAAAATCTTTTTAGCACCCCAAATCATTTCAACCAACCCAAAACAAGCATGTATTGATTTATATGCAGTCTCATCATTTGGCATTTATTTACATTAGATAGAATATTAAATCTTTTTCCTTTTATTCTGTTGCTTGTAAATATATCTATATCTGTCTCCTCAGAGTGTTAGCTCCTTATAGAAAGGCATTGTGTTTGCAATTCTGTTGTACTTTCCCTGGAACTTAAGAATGTGCATGGTACTCATGGGAACTCAATGACTAGTACTCTTTAGCCACCAGGTATTTCAGCAAATTCACCATTTGCTTTTTATCATTAAAATCTAGTGACCAGGCAAGAGCAAGACCCCAACAGAAAGATGAAACAAATGCAAATTACTTTACAAAAGGGGCAGCATTGTGCTTAGGCAGGTTTATATCTATATAGCACAATCTGTCCACCTTCTACCTTGACAAAACTTCAATTTCACTAATGACATCCTGTTCTAAATTGCCCTGATGGAAGCCCAAATGTCAGTTCTACCTGGGTTTTAATCCTCTGGCTGGATTCAGTCAGCTAATAAGTCAGTCAATCATAGTTTTTTTATGGCATTTGTTAAACACTCACTATGTGCCAGGCACTGTATTAAGCTCTGCAATAGATACAAGGTAATCAGGTTGGACACAGCCCACGTCCCACATGGGGCTCACAGTCTTCATCCCCATTTTACAGATGAGGTAACTGAGGCACAGAGAAGTGAAGTGACTTGCCCAAGATCACACAGCAGACAAGTGGGGTAACCAGGATCAGAATCTTCTGACTCCCTTTCCCATGCTCTTTCTACTATGCCCAACTTCTATGAAGCATCGATTCCATGGCAGGCACGTGATGAGGGAGATTTGACGGAGACATGAGGGAGACAGGGCATAAACTGGAGAAAGAACCCTGAAACACATGAGCCAGAGGTGAAGATAAGTGTCTTCCCAAAGTCTCTGAGGACTTGGAAGTTTATATTATATATTATAAATTACTCATTCCTATTAATGTCTGTCTCCCCTTCCAGGCTGTAAGCACATTACAGTCAGGGAATGTGCCTGCTAATTCTGTTGTATTGTACCCTCTCAACATTTAGTTCTGTGCTCTGCACATAGTAGGAACTCAATAAATATGATTGCTTGATTTTATGTCTTTGCAAATGTGGTTTGGATACTTAGAACTGTTCCACTCTATGGTACTTGGGAAGAGCACAGGCGTCAGAGGTCATGGGTTCAAATCCCAGCTCCACCGCTTGTCAGCTGTGTGACTTTTGGGCAAATCACTTAACTTCTCTGTACCTCAGTTCCCTCATCTGCAAAATTGGCATTAAGACTGTGTGCCCCCCGTGGGACAACCTGATCACCTTGTAACCTCCCCAGCACTTAGAACAGTGCTTTGCACATAGTAAGTGCTTAATAAATGCCATCATTATTATTATTATATCATAGCCTGGGTCTCCATTATTATTATTATTATTACTTCATAGCCTAGGTCTAGCCCAGAGTATAAGGTGTTTTCAAAAAGAAATTTAGAGTTTGTCCGAATTCTTTCTTTGATAGCTTTTTTCTATCTCCTTTGCATCAAAACACCGTTCTCCTCAGTGCCTCCTTGATGTACATATAATCTAATAGGAATTTCATAGACGCATCAAGCCCTTGATCTCCCAGATGCATTGTACCTCTCACACAATCAATTATTAAGTATGAATTAAATTCACTGCTTGAGTCAAGAATTAGGTGTCGTACATCACAGCTCAGATGCTGAGTTGAAGCAGGAACATGGCATTTGAATCGGTAGCATTTCTATTTTAGTTGCCCTGAGTGCAGGAATTCTTTAGTGTTGGATCAAGGCAAACTGTTCTCATTAACCAGCAAAGGCCAATGGACCCACTGCCAACTCAGCCCTGAAAATGGAGGACTTAGTGGGAGCTAATGATCTAATGTGTTTTATTTCTTTTCTTGAACACAAACACCAAGAAAAAGCATGACCTAGTGACAGGAACATTGGCCTGGGGACAGATCGAGACTCTGCCACTTGCCTGCAGAGTGATCTTGGGCAAGTCACCTAACTTCTCTGTGCCTCAGTTCCTTCATCTATAAAATGGAGATTAAATGACTATAATCCTCCCTGTCCAACCCCGTTCAGCTGTGATCCCTGTGTGGACCAGAGACTATGTCTAATCTGATTACATTTTATCTACCTCAGTGCTTAATACAGTGTTTGGCACATTCATTCATTCATTCAATCATATTTATTAAGCACTTACTGTGTGTACAAAAAAAATTAGCCACCCTCTGAATTAGCTATTGGAGCACGGCAAGACTTCAAATACATAAAACTTTGGTGCAAATTCAAAGTCTGGCTCTTGGCCACACAAATCCATGGCATTCCTCTCCTCTCCAGATTCTGCTTACTAAGCACTTGGGAAAGTGCAATACAGCAAAAAAAGAGAGAGAATCTCTGCCCACAACGAGCTCACAGTCTAGAGAATATCACAGTTATTATCATGTTTCAGGGATGCTTTAAAAGGATATTACCTGTAGTGTACTCTGGAATTTAGAAGTTAGGTACAGTGCTTATTTTTGCTCCTGAATTTCCCCCTTTTTTTTCAAGATCAAGTCCATATTATCAAGACTTTTAAAATGCACAAAAAGTTCCCTTCGCAGAACTCTGAAGGATTTAGCATTCTAATGTACTGAATTTTAGTCACTTGATAATTGCACATAATGTAGCTGATGGAAACCACTTTACTTAAAATAAAGGTCGCTTCTGCATCAAACACTGCAAGGGGCACTCCATTCCTCTCCCTCTGTATCCAATGAAATGTCAAACTACCCCTTCAAGTAACCTAATTCAATTCTTTAAAAAAACAATGAATATGTTGACAAGTATATCTGAAAAGTTGTAGAATTCCTGAGGTATATTTTCAGAACAGAGTCGATAGTAAATAGAGAGAGAAAAAATGTTTATGGTCTCAATGTATCTATAGATAGCTAATATAATTCAGCACATGAAGGAATACAGAGCCAAGCATACACGATATATGGTGGCAGACTAACTTTTCTTTAAGGAGGATTTCTTTAAAGTGTTTATACTGCTTCCTTGTTTCTAATGACTCTGATTCTGAATGGAAAAAAAAAGTTAAAATCTCAAGGCCCAACAGTTTTTCAAAATTTTCATTCAAAATAATCGACAGAGATTTGCTGGAACACGCGGCACAAAAGCCCTGAAAGGTTGGTAAGTGTTTCAGTGACCCTGACCCAAGTAAGAGATTACTTAAAGTCCAGAAATACCCAGAGATTGGTGTAAAATGAGTCAGTATGGCCACTCTCTGCCAATTACTCTTCAATCAGGCATGAGAAGAAATTAGGCATTGTCCACAGGACCAAAAAGGGATCAGAGCAGAGAGGAAACCAGGCAGTAGAATTCAGAGAACTGTAATAGGCTCACCCCTTTATCTAATCCCTTTCTGATGGACTTGTAGGGGGAAATTTACTTTTGATCTGGTTTGGGGAAATAATCGTTGTTAAGAACTTAATATATGCCAAGCACCATGCTAAGCCTGGGACAGAGTCAATATTAGGAGATGAGACACTATTCTTATCCCATATGGGGCTCAAATCTCAGTAGGAGGGAGAACAGGTATTGAATCTCCATTTTCAGAATAGGTGACATCAGAGTGTTGGCCACACACAGGAACCTGTCTTTCTTTAGCCTATCGACAAGGGAAGAATGGAAGTAACAGTAATGATAATAATGGTGATGGTATTTGTTAAGTGCTTACTATGTGTCAAGCACTGTTTTAAGCACTGGAGTAGATACAAGCTAATCAGAATGGACACAGTCCATGTCAACATGGGACTAACAGTCTTAATCCCCATTTTATAGATGAGGTAACTGAGGCACAGAGAAGTGAAGTGACTAGCCCAAAGGTCACACAGCAATCAATTGGCAGAGTTTGGGATTAGAACTCAGGTCCTTCTGACTCCCAGTTTCATGCTCTCCCCACTAGGCCATGCTGATGATTCAAAATAGCCTATCAGCTTAAATGTTTGCTCTTCTCTAGTCAACTGGAAGCTTTGAAAAGCATTAAATTCTTTAAATATCTGCTCAATCGGTCCATTCAAAGTTGTTTTCTCCAGGCCCTTGTGTTTTGATGAAACAGAGGGAGACTTTCAACCTCTTTATTGGTTAGTCCAGCTATCCTGCAGGCACACCTCTTTTCTTAGGCAGAGCTAAAATCACTCTATCTGCCTCTTCTGTCCTCCCTTGGGGATGCCACTTTCGTTTCACAATCTAGATAAACCACAAAAGACCCAATATTTGGGTTGGTAACAAGAGAGAATCCTATCACGGGGAAAAAAATCACTTGCAACTGCATTCACCAAATTATACCTGTTGCTATATCGATAAAGTTTGGATAGATAATTGTTTTCTATCCAAGATTGGAGGCAGAATCCTTCCTGACAATTGATCTTTATAAATCACCATTTCATAAGCAATAAAAATGCTCACAATATTGAAATTGTTTCAAGCTTAACTAATGGGGCCCACTTTTTTAAGCATGATCCCTCAGGGTTAAACTTTTGCCTTCATTGGTCCTTTTCAAAGGTGTTATTACATTGTTATTACCTTCCTAAGCATATTAAGCTTTCAGTACATTGCTCTTTGAATTAAAACAGTAGCCCTTGTGTATTTTATTGGAGGAACAGGAAACACGACCATTCTAGTATTACCACCTTCGTGAAAGTTTCTTATTCAAGTGAATCTCTGAAGAAAAAAGAAATAAAATTATCTCCTGGTTTCTTTTCAATTCATTCAAGCTGTTCTTTGTTTTAATGGGAGTATTAAGCCATTTAGCATTTACTGAAATGATCTTAATTGCTATCACATGTAGCAGAATCATGAACATAGTAAATACGTCTTTTGAAATGGAAAAAAACTAAAAGAGAAACTGCTTTTCCACAAATAAAAAATTACATATACATAATATGCAATCATAAAAAATTGTGCCTTCAATATATTATTAACCTCCTCATATGTTCAAAGACATCTAAAATGATTAATTTGTTATTTCTCACTCCCTCTCTGAAGGATCGAGTAGTATTATTCACAGCCTTATTTTCCAGATGGGGAAATGAAGTAGAGACAGGTCAAGTATCTTGCCTAAAGTTAAAGCAGCTAATCGGTTGTCAGGGAGAATGAAAACTTTCTAATGTTGATGATCTGCCTCTAAAACCAACCACAAGTGTGCTGGTCTCAAAGCCATTTTCTTTTACTATAAAAATGACCTCAATCTTTTTAATCAAAGAATTTGCACTAGATGCCAATCATCTCTAATTCTGCTGTAGGAATGTAAATGACTAGGCTGTCTCTAAAATGTAAATAATAATGATGGCATTTGTTAAGCGCTTACTATGTGCAAAGCACTGTTCTAAGCGCTGGGGAGGATACAAGGTGATCAGGTTGACACACACGAGGCTCACAGTCTTCATCCCCATTTTACAGATGAGGTCGCTGAGGCCCAGAGAAGGGAAGTGATTTGCCCAGAGTCACACAGCTAACAAGTGGCAGAGCTGGGATTAGAACCCAGGACCTCTGACTCCCAAACCCGGGCTCTTTCCACTGAGCCATTCTGCTTCAAATTCCCCAAATCCTGTCAAATAAATGTTAAGTGGATCATTGCAGGGACTTTATGTAGTAATTTGTGTTCAAGTAAGATAATGATAATGATTATAATTGTGGTATTTGTTAGGTGCTTACTGTGTGCTAAGCGCTATACTAAGGTCTAGGGGGAAACTCAAGATAATCAGGGCAGATACAGTCTCTGGACCAATTGGGAGTCAGATTCAAAAATATTCCTGCCTTGCCATCACCTTCACTCCAAATCAATCAATGCCATTAATTGAGCACTTGCTGTGTGCAGAGCACTGTAATTCATTCATTTATTCATTCAATCATATTTATTGAGCGCTTAATGTGTGCAGAGCACTGTAATAAGTCCTTGGGAAGTACAAGTCAGCAACATATAGAGATGGTCCCTACCCAACAACGGGCTCACAGTCTAGAAGGGGGAGACAGACAACAAAACAAAACATGTAGTAATAATAATAATAATAATAATAGTGGCATTTGTTAAGCACTTACTATGTGCAAAGCACTGTTCTAAGCGCTGGGGAGGATACAAGGTGATCAGGTTGTCCCAAGTGGGGCTCACAGTCTTAATCTCCATTTTACAGATGAGGTAACTGAGGCATAGGGAAGTGAAGTGACTTGCCCAAAGTCACACAGTTGACAAGCAGCAGAGCCATGATTAGAACCCACGACCTCTGACTCCCAAGCCCAGACTCTTTCCGTTGAGTCATGCTGCTTCCCACTGTATTAAGCACTTGGGAGAATACAGTACCTTAGAATGGCTAGATATGAGTCTTGCCCCCAGAGAGCTTGAATGTCAGTCAGTCAGTAAGTCAATTGTATTTATTAAGTGTTTAATGTGTGCAGAGCACTGAACCAAGAGCTTGGGAGAGTACAATAAAACAATAAAACGGACATATTCCCTGCCCACAATGAGCTAAAAGTTTAGAAGGGGAGACAGACATTAAAATAAACAAATAAAATTGCAGATGTGTACATAAGTGCGGGGGGCTGGAAGGGGAGATGAATAAAGGAAGCAAGTCTGGGAGATGCAGAAGGGAGTGGAAGAAAGGGGAAAGAGAGCTTAGTCAGGGAAGGCCTCTTGGAGGAGATGTGCCTTCAATAAGGCTATGAAAGCAGAGAGAGTAATTTTCTGTCAGTTACGAAGAGGGACGGCAATCCAGGCCAGACCAGTACGTGGGTGAGAAGTTGGCGGCAAGATAGATGAGATGAGGTACAGTGAGAAGGTTGGCATGCAGAGAAAGAAAAGACATATTCCCTGACCTCACAGAAATTGCAATCTAATGGGGAAAACAGGCAGATACAACTAATTTACCAATGCAGCCACCCTACCTGGGAACACTGTTATTTTAGAGCTCTTTTGTGATAGTGCTTTGAATTTTAAGACTAGCATCACTTACAGGCCTTAAGAAAAATCCGCAAAATTTTCCTTGACGTAAGCTCTTCCTTTTCCCTCCCTTTAAAATATTTTGACAGGTCTAATTAGAGTGATTAGGGCCCAACGAAATTAGTAGAGGCAATGATATCTATTTAGCATAGGTACTGATAAGGTAACACAAGGTGCTTTTTCCTTGAATAGACTGAAATAAATGACACTGAAAATTAAGGACTGTATTTACACGTGTGAAAAATAGTATTCAAAATATTTCATTTTGGTATCAATTTTCATTACTCTTTGATCTACAACTGCAATTATTGGTTTTTTTTAACATATTTGTATTGTTTTAGTTAATTGTTTTAGATCGTGGAAACATAGCAAGGCACTTTACAACTTTTTTTATGGGAAATTATACTTTGTTAGTACTCCTTCCTCTAACTCCATTTTCATCGAATCATCTACAAGCACGGATAAGAATATTATAGTAAGGGGAACATGAGGAAAAATAAGCATGCAAGTGGTAATATCAACAGTATGACAGGATTCAATAAATGAATGAATAGGTGAATAAATACAAAACTCATCTGTGCTGAGCAGCCGTGGCATGGAAGAGAGTCGAGGGCGGACACTCAAGTTTACTGCATGGAAGCAGGCAATGGTAAACCACTTCCGTAATTTTTATCAAGAAACCTCCATGGAGACACTACCAGAACAATTGCAGATGGATGTGAAGTATTCTGGGAGAGACGTGTCCATGGCATCGCTATGAGTTGGAGATGACTCAATGGCATGATTCCCAAGTGCCTAGTACAGTGCTCTGCACACAGTAAGTGCTCAATAAATATGATTGAATGAATGAATGACAAAACAAGACAATTCATAGATAGATATATTTCACCAATCAAGGCATTGATAAATTCCTACAGGCTGATGAGAGGTGTAAATACTCAAGTCCTAACCCTATTGATAGATCTTGAAGTGGAATGAATTAATCAGGGAAAGCCTCCTAGAATAAGTGGGATTTACGGAGGGTTTTGAAGACAAGGAATGTAATTGTAGTAAGGCAGATGGAAGGGTAGAGGATGAGGAAGAGTAGGGTCTAGTGTAAAGAGCACAGACCTAGGATTCACAGGACGTGTGTTCTAGTCTTGGCTCCGGCATTTGTCTGCTGTGTGACCTTGGACAATTCACTTAACTTCTCTGTGCCTCAGTCACCTCATCTGTAAAAAGGAGATTTAAACAAATCCTCCTCCCTCTGATTTGGAGGGAAGTGGAACAGGGACTATGTCCAACCTGATAATCATGTGTTTACCATAGGACATAGTACAGTACATGGCATGTAGTAATCTCTTAACAAGTACCATAAAACAAAACTTCGAGTCAGAAAGAATGGTGTATGCAAGGGCCAGAGAAGAAAGAATAGAGAGAGAAAGAGAGAGAGAGAGAGAGAGAGGGAAAGAAAAAAAGATGAAAAGTGAGTTTGAAAAGAAGAAACACTGTGAACTAGGGTGTAAGTGGTTGAAGAAGCCAGTATGTATGACTGAAAAGCGAATGGAGAAGCCAATAATAATAACAATAATTATGGTATTTGTTAAGCACTTACTATGTGCTAAGCACTGTACTAAGCACTGGGGTGGATACAAGCCAATCAGGTTGGACACGGTCCCTGTACCATGTGGGGCTCACAGTCTCAATCTCCATTTTACAGATCAGGTAACTGAGGCATGGAGAAGTGAAGTGGCTTGCCCAAGGTCACACAGAAGACAAGTGATGGAGCCGGGATTGAACAGACTCTAAAGCCTGTGCTCTTTCCACTACTCCGTGCTGCTTCTCAATGATAAGGGGCTTCTTCCTGAATAATAATAGCAATTATAATGGCATTTATTAAGCGCTTACTATGTGCAAAGCACTGTTCTAAGCGCTGGGGAGGTTACAAGGTGATCAGGTTGTCCCACAGGGGGCTCACAGTCACTTTGCTGCATTCAACATTTTCACATTGCCTTTTTCCCTTTCATACTATAGATACATTATGAGTAACAGGTATCAGGTAACAAATTCATTTTGGTTAGGATGATAATTCAAGAAAACTCTGTACATACGTGGCAAAATTGTAATTAGGGTGCTAATGAGGCAGAAGAGAGATCTCAGCTCCTCTAACCTTATGCTTAGATTGGTGCAAGTCCATCCTTTGGATGTTTTGCTTGTTTCCATAGATGTAAGCATTTGTTTTTATTCATGAATAGCGGGCTTGGCCTAGTTATCCAAAAAGGGCTGAAATACTTTGGTGCCACAACCCTGAAGCCAGGCACCGAGGGAGAAGGACATGTTGTACCTCAAAAGAATGGAAACTTGTCATTCCTGTTTAAATATGAGGGTTGGTATCTCTGGATTTTAGTCATAGGAAACCAGGAAATAATAACTCTAAAGCTAAGAATGACAGCAGTTATGGAATCTATATCTATGTCTTCATCCAGATAGCTTTCCTTGGGATTTAAAGATGACCCTGCTGATGATTGAAATGCATCTGTGGAAGTGGGAGTGACTGAAAAGACAAATGTGCTACCCCATACATCATCCTTTGCTGTGATGTCTCATTTATTTCTGCAGTGCCTGTTGGGTTTTCTAGTCAGTCTTTTAAGACTACAATCTTCCCCAAGCTTTTGTTCAAAGGGAGAGCCACTTCATTTTCAACCGACTCTCATTAAGTTGGTTTGTCCATCCCCATTGTCTCTCAGAAATCCACCACACCTATGCTTCATACATCAACACTACTTATAATTTATATATATATATCTATATATATCTATATATATCTGTCCTCTGCTTTCAAAGATGCTGCTACCAACAGGGAGATCCTAGCCACTACTTAAAGAAAGGTATTAAAACAGTCAGTCAGCTCTCCCCTTCTTACCATGTATTATGCCAGTCGAGTCATCTCTGACCCATACAGACACCATAGACACATCTCTCCCAGAACACCCCACCTCCATCTGCAGTCGTTCAGGTAGTGTATCCACGGAGTTTTCTTGGTAAAAATACAGCAGACACTCAATAAGTACTATTTAAAGAATAAATTACACTTTTTGGCCCTGCTGAATGTTTGGTGAATATGAGTCTTTCCTTAGCATTATTAGCATGTCTGCTAATTCTGTTCTACTGTACAGGCCTACTACATAAATAAATAGATAAGTGGAGCATGGAAATATCAATGGTATTTGCTGAACACTTACTGTGGGCAGAATACTGTGCTAAGCTTTTAGGAATTGATAAACTCGTTGCCTGCCAACAAGGAATTGACAGTCTAGAAGTAACAGTAAAATGAATAAATGAATAAATAAATATACAAATGGAGTATGGAAATATATAGATATTTACATATGTACCTGCTAAGGGTGTGTTTATAGACACAAATGTTAATAGTGTCTCTGCATTCAAGGTTGAATGTTAGAGAAGTAAATATTTAAGTCAGGTTGCGGTAAATTATTGAGAAGAATGTGCCTTTCAGGAAGAGATATGTGCAAGCTTTGTTGCAGTTAGACTTTGTTGCAATTCGTACAGCTGCCTGCAAAGCCTGCATTCATCAATTTTCTCACATGTCCTGTTCAGCAGTTGGGCAGGGAACATGTCTATCAATTCTGCTGCATTGCACTCTCCTAAATGCTCAGTACAGTGCAAAGCACCCAGTAAATACCACTGATTGATTTTTAGAACAGATCTTTAAAAAGATAGGGCTTCTGAACTTAATTTCAAATCACTGAGCTTGAGACGAGTAGAAATTTTCCTTGGGAAGAGCTATTAAGAGCTGTCTCCGCTATAAACTGGAAAGTGACAAGTGGCTAACATGCTGAATCAGCAGTCCCTTAAGTAAGGACTCGCTGAGCTTAATGCGGTGTCCACCTTATACTGGAACAGAAATAACATTAAAAGTAGAGTTGAAAGAGTAAGGTTGCTATTAGGCCTACAACACTAGGAAAAATCTAAAACACTCTTTCAAAAGCAACACTCCTCATCCTTTCAACTAAATATGGCTTCTTCAGACACTGCAGAATTGCATCTTACCTCTTCAAACAGGCCTGAAAAAACTCTGAAGGAAGGAGAGAGCCAGTGTGTTCACATTGATTTTTCTCACCTTAAATATGGGGTTTCATAGAATGTTTAAAAGGTATTTCTCTTACTTTATAACCCCCCGATCTAGCTTGCGATGTTTAATTTGGTAAGTAAACCGACAGATCTCATGAATAGATTGTGAGCCCCATTTGGGACAGGGGCTTGTGTTTCATCTCATTGCCTTGTATCTGTCACAGTCCTTAGTACAGTGTTTGGTACACAATCAGAACTTGATACACTAAATACTATTGCCCCAAATACTATCACAATTGCCTATTTTTTGAGTTTCCCCAGTGTACACCATGACACAAAGAAAAATAAAGTTGAAGCAGTTGAGACGGCATTATTCTCTCAAAACTTCCATTACTTGGAAGCTGATTTATCCAGGAAATTTCATGAATTCTCCCAATCACCTGGGTAGTGTAAGCTTGTTTTTCAATGATACCCCTAGATTTAGGGGCTTTGTAGTTGGCCAAGCCTGATTGTCAATGTTGAAGTTGGAAAAATATTTTCAGAAGGATAGTCATTAACAAGAGACACTGTCTCAGACTCGGTTGGATCTCAAAGTAAAGTAAAAATTTATGCAAGCTTTCAAGTGTTATAGGTATGAGGAATGGTCAAGATAATATAAACTGTTGAGATACGAAAGCCGAAGTCTGATAAGGAAAATATCATCTTTGTAATTTCCTCTTTGCAATTTTCATTCTTACACAAAGGAAGTGGTTGTACTGAATAGAGTATGTGATAACAGGACAAGGAATCTTATAAAAATGCCAAGTTGAAAAAAGAGTTGATGAGATCAAGATGTCCTATTCTCGACAATCTTTACAAAAACACTTGGCGTGTGCTAGATATGGTAGCAGAACTTGAAATGTTTGGAGGAATCTATAGTGATTAGGGGTGTTGCATGATTTCCTGATACCACAGTGCATTATCTCTGAATTACACCCAGGGTTAGTTAGGCAGTTATAGTATCCACTGAGCACTTACTACATGCCAAGCACTATGCTGAGCAATGGAGTAGATACAAACAGAGCAGATCATACGTAGTTCTTCTCCCACATGAGATTCACAATCTAAGTGGTAAGTGGGGGTATCCAGATAAAATAAGAATAATAGATACGTGTTTAGTTCAATTCATTCAATCGTATTTATTGAGTGCTTACTGTGTGCAGAGCACTGTACTAAGCACTTGGGAAGTACAAGTTGGCAACATATAGAGATGGTCCCTACCCAACAGCAGGCTCACAGTCTAGAAGTCTGTGCCAAGCACTATTATAAACACTAGTAAATGCAAGACAATCAAGTCAGACACAGTCCCTGTCCTAGACGGGGATTTACAGTCTTGGGGGGGCGGAAGGCCAGATATTGAATCCCGATTTTACAGGCGAGATACTGAGACACAGAGCAGTTAAGTGAATTAAAAGTCACCACCAGGTAAAGAGAAGAGTTGGGATTAGAACACAGATCCTCTGACTCCAATCCTGTGCTCTTTCCCCTAGGCCATGCTACTCCTCAAACAGGGCAACAGCAGTAATGTGTTGCAAACACAAGCAACAGAGACAACAAGTCAAGATGACTATTTCAAGACTGTGAGCTCACTGTGGGCAGGGAATTTATACGTTTATTGTTGTACTGTACTCTCCCAAGTGCTTAGTACAGTGCTTTGCATACAGTAAGTTAGCTCAATAAGTACGACTGAATGAATGATTGAAAAACAAGTTGAAGAATAGATCTTGGAGGTGAGAGTCTTCAAAAACCTCATGATTCCAGGTACATGGTCCTTTCCAAGTGCTTAGTACAATGCACTGCAAACAGTAAGCACTCAATGAATACGATTGAATGAATGAATGGTCCTTAGTTACACACGACTGTGGCCTTCCCAAGCCTGGAAAGATCTAAAAATTGCACAGGTAATCTTTCTGTAATTTCGTGTTTTGAGACCCTGGCAGAGGTAGCAAACCCCAGTGCCAGTCTCATGCAAGACTCCATCCCTATCCATCCCCAGACAAAAATAAGAAATGCCACACAGGATCACACCAAAAGTACATTTATCCTGGTATTCTGTTTCTAGTGGAGCAGCTAAGACATGGTGGGATAGTTGTTCTATTTGGCAGCCTCACAATGGCTAGGGGTGCATCTTCTAACATCTCCATTTAATAACCTATGAATCTATCATCAAGGATTTACATCCTTATTACCCTATGGCTATTTTTGTGTGTACAGCTTCCTGTAGTATGGTTCTCATATGTTTATGGCCCACAGGGTCAGCTGCAGAAGGTAAACAAATGAGGACTTGCCTCAGGGTGCACCATGGGAAGGTCTAGGGTTAGAATTATAAATGAATAAGTTCCTACCATTGAAAACAGCACCTGTGCAAACAGGATCCAGCGGGGAGAATAAGCAGGAGGAAGCAGAAACGTACTCTGAGTGCCAATAGCTTTTTGTTTGACCTCATAATGTTATGCTGTGCTTGCACAGAAGGTAACATAATGCCCTACAGAGTCAATTGGAAGTGGCAAAATTGTCTTAGCCTCAGGATAGACTACTGTAAAACTGGCCCTATATGTGTGAAGAAGTGATAGCTTTTGTTGGTCTAGAACCTGAACCTTCAAGCATTTATTAGTGCTCCCATCCTGATTTTGAGGGATTTCATTAACAATAATGCTGTGCTGCCCTCATCCACATCCTTTGTGATTTTTTTACACATCCTCTCTAAGCCTCTGTCTTTCTAGACTAGAGTCTCCTTTGTGATTTTTTTACACATCCTCTCTAAGCCTCTGTCTTTCTAGACTAGAGTTCTAATCTCAATGTATCCTCACAGAGTAGCTGCTCCACCCATTTTATCACTTGAGTTAATCTTCTCTAGCTCTGCTGCATCCTTCCCAAAATATAAACGCACTACGTTTCTTTTTATCCATTTCAAAGAAGGGGTTAAATGCACCTTACCCATCAAAAAAAAAATGAATGCAGGAAGTAGTTGACTTTTTTCATTCAAGCCAGGGTAGTTTGTAATTTCAATTGAAAGCTTCACTTCAGCTGGGGATCAGGAAGTCTTTCTCCTACAGTGATTGATGATGGTGAGGGCATTCATAAAGGATTTCATTTGAGTCATCAGAACAAATTATTTTCAATCGGGTTATAACAGAACTTCACTTAAGGCATTATTCAGCCTACAGAGCTACCTGGTTTTCCAGTATTAACTACCATGAGAGGAATCTACTGCCTAAATTCATGGCCTTTTGTTCTCTACTCAGCAGCAGATAAAGAATGGGAAACTCAGCCTCTGGTTTTGAAGCTTCTTTTCTTCCCATGTGAAAATGTCTATGCTTAATCCAATTTCTTTCTGAGAGACCATTTCGCCCCAGTAAAATGACAGCCATATTCTCACCACCCAACAATGTGTTTCCCAAAGTACTGGATGAGATATTTTGGGGTTGCCATCTTTGACTTCAATCTATGGATCTTTTATTTTTGGAATGGGAAAAAAATGGATTGTCAGACTATTGTCAGCTTGTGTCACAGCTTCAGCATTTCATAAATGTAGGGTTTTTTCTTTAATTATTTACAGGAGGGAAGGAAGTTGGAAATTGTAGCTCCTGTCAAAAAGCATTATTTTTTTTCATTTTCCCAACTAGCAATCACAGCAGCACCATTTATTTCTTTAGTGTTACAGGTCAGGTTTAAGGCCACTGAGTAAGGAGAAAGAATAGCTACTATAGGGTCTGAAAAGGGGTATTCCTCCTTTGCCATAGGTGCATTTTAAATGGATTTGGAGAATTCTGTGTTTCAGCAAAAATATCTCGATAGCTTGATAAATGAAAAAAAGTGTCAAATAAATTATGTTTCTAAATTACAGAGGAAACCTGTCTGATTAATGATTGAACTGACTGTCTTGGGTGAATCAAATTGGTGGATGCTATTTATTAGAATGACAAATGTGAATTTCTCAAATTAGAACCAGGACCCAGGGCAGCAAGGTGAGAGAATGAGCAAGATGGCATAGCTTCTTGTGACCTCCTTTCCCAGCTCTTCATTCAGTTTTTGAATTATTTGCAGAGAAAGGTGGATTTGTATCTAGCCCAACGCTTAGAACAGTACCCGGCACATGGAAAGTGCTTAACAAATGCCATAATTATAAATAATAACTTCCCAAGCTGTCATTAAGGAATTTGCCTAAAGCCTATGAAATAAACTGTATGTTTTGCACTTTTTCAACCCTCCTGATCTACATAGTCCCACTCCTTGTGATGTCAATCCCAGTGGGTTGGCGTCCTGGAAAAACATCTTTTCTTCTAAGGGAAGAAAGCACAAGATTTTGCCAATGTATGATATTCTACTAATGGTCATTCATTTGGGAGTACTATGGTTACACTGGAAAATGAAGATGATATTAGGCAGGTGGTTTGCTTCTTGAAGGAATATTATGTTACCCGAAGCAAATACTAAACGTTATTGGGAAGTTTTGAAATACAGTCCTAAACTAAAAATATTTTTAAATGACTTAAGTAGAGTGAACTGCATAAGGTTTATAGCTGTGGAAGAGAAAGCACATTCTGCTTGTCATTCATGCAGTGATTAATCCATCAGATTTAGGAATGTTCTTTTCTGGAGCTGGCTCCTGAATTCCCAATTGGAATTGATTCATCACCGTGGCCTAGGAGAAAGAACACAGGTCTGGCAGTCCGAGGGCTTGGGTTCTAAAATCTCAATTCTGCCACCTGCCTGCTGTGCAAACTGCCAAGTCACTTAACTTGGCTGTGGCTCAGTTTCCTCATCTAGCATTGGAGGCGAAATCTGGTTCTGACAGAGAAGTTTATTCTATCACTTAATGGTGCAGATATCCACATAAGACTTGTAAGAAAGACTCAGTTTTGGACAATTCATTTACTGTTATAGCTGCTAAATCAATTTCATCCACCTGCTTTAGCTTTATTTATTATCTCACCACTATTACAATACCTGCTAAAATAAAACAATAGCTTGTCTTTCAAGTGCTTGACTGACCCTATATTGTTTATAAAAAGTGTGCTGGCTGAGAAAAATTAGGTCCAATTTGTATGCATAAAAGAGGAGAGAAGATAATAGTAATAATAATAATAATGGCATTTGTTAAGCACTTACTATGTGCGAAACACTATTCTAAGTGCTAGGGGGGATACAAGGTGATCAGGTTGTCCCATGTGGGGCTCACAGTCTTAATCCCCATTTTACAAAAGAGGTAACTGAAGCTCAGAGAAGCTAAGTGACTTGCCCAAGGTCACACAGCTGACATGTGGCGGAGTTGGAATTAGAACTCATGACCTCTGACTCCAAAGCCAGGGCTCTTTCTACTGAGCCACGCTGCTTACATCCTTTCAAGAGGTTGTCAGACAACCAGTGAGCCCCCCGTGGGACAACCTGATCACCTTGTTACCTCCCCAGCGCTTAGAACAGTGCTTTGCACATAGTAAGCGCTTAATAAATGCCATCATTATTATTATTATTAATTAATTAATGGAACCACACCCATCAACAACTCTGTAATACTTTACAGAAGCAGATTCATTCATTCATTCATTTGTATTTATTGAGTGCTTACTGTGTGCAGAGTACTGCACTAAGCGCTTTGAAAGTACAATTTGGCAACAAATAGGGACAATCTCTACCCAACAATGGGCTTAAAGTCTAGAAGGGGGGAGACAGACAAAGTAACAAAACAAAACGAGTAGACAGGCATCGATATGAATAAATAGAATTATAGATATATGCACATCATTAATAAAATAAATAGAATAATAAATATGCACATATATGCACAAGTGCTGTGGGGCAGTGAGGGGAGTAAAGCAGAGGGAGGGACTAGGGGTGAGAGGGAGGGGAGGAGGAGCAGAGGAAAAGGAGGCTCAGTCTGGGAAGGCCTCCTGGAGGAGGTGAACTTTCAGTAGGACTTTGAAAAGGGGAAGTGTGCTAGTTTGATATGTTGCAAGTGTGGGAAGATGTGAGTTATTTAATTATTCAAGGATCAAGGATGAGTGATTTAATGGCAAATAACTAGAGATCTTTTCATCCCATTTAAAACCAGACCTGTGGAAGCATTCTTCCTAGAAACCTAAGATAAAACAACGCTTAAGGATTTTCCTTCCAACTGATTTCCAGCTGGTATGGTCCAAACCAGCAGGGTGGGTTTGCTTGAAGTGGGAGAGAAAATGGGTGCTCCACATTTTTGAAAATTATTGAACTGATTATTCAGTCATTCATTCAATCATATTTATTGAGCATTTACTGTGTGCAGAGCACTGTACTGAGCACTTGAAAGTACAATTTGGCAACAAATAGAGACAATCCCTACCCAACAACGGGCTTACAGTCTAGAAGAGGGGAGACAGACAACAAAACAAAACAAGTAGACAGGCATCTATAGACAGGCATCACTATAAATAAATAGAATTATAGGTATATGCACATCATTAATAAAATAAATAGAATAATAAATATGTACATATATACACAAGTGCTGTGGGGAAGGTTTTAAACTTGGATTTTCTAAAAAAGAGATTCTACCTTTGGGTGGAAATCCAATGTGAAAAAGTTGGAACTCAAAAGGACTGATCAATTAGAAAGACTAGAAGGGTTTAGCCACTTAAGTCTGCAATTTTTTTTTTTACTTTTTATGGGAAATAGCCATGCCATGTGTTCCAGAAAGCCACTGATAATGGCCCTACTTCCTGAATTCCTGTTTATGAGAGACAAGGCTGATTCAGGCACACAGTAATCAATCAATCAATCAATCGTATTTATTGAGTGCTTACTGTGTGCAGAGCACTGTACTAAGTGCTTGGGAAGTACAAGTTGGCAACATATAGAGACAGTCCCTACCCAACAGTGGGCTCACAGTCTGAAAGACAGTCTAGTAAGCACTTAACAAATAACAAATACCATCATTATTATTATTATTCATGACCAGCAATTACCTCTCAACCCATGCAACAAGAAAAGTCACCTCTGCTTTCTGGCTTTAGCTACAGTTCTTGGTTCCATCAACAGATTCTCAGGCGAGCTTTTTGTGTATAAATAAATGAATAACCAGAATTTACCTGGTTAAGGATTTTAGTGGTTACAATACTCATACAAAATTATCAGTTGATGATATGTGTTGAGCTCTTATTGTGTGCAGAGTGCCATACTAAGCATTTGGGAGAGTACAATATGAGAGAGTTGTTGGAACACATTCCCTGCCCACAAGAAAGTCGATTCCTGACCTGGAATTTGTCCCTACCATAAGCCTAGGGGCTTCTGTCCCACTGAAATCCACTGCTACACTTCCCTAGCAAATCTCAATCATCCTGATCCTAGGCTTTCTTGGCGAATGCCAGATCTCACTTTCTTGCATTTTGGTCCCCACCCCCTGACTCTTGGCTTGGGATTTTATTCTCTGCTTTGCTTGCACTCTACTCCTTCTCAAACCTTAGCCAGTGATTGGCTGTGCTCCAGGTAATGTCATAGATGAGCGATCATTTGGGGATGAACAGATTCCCTACTCCAGAAATTTCTTGGAAACAGGAATAGCTGGTTGGAAAGATCATGTCTCTTGACTCTAGCTCAGCTGTGCTACTTGCCTGATATGGGGCCTTGGCAAGTCACTTAACTTCTCTGGGCTTCAGTTCTTCATCTGTACCTGTTCTCCCTCTTTCTTAGATTGTAAAACCCCAGTGGGACAAGAACCGTTGCCAAAGTCATTTTGTTGTATCAACCCCAAATCTTAGCAGGGTCCTTTTGCCACAGAATAAATATTGAATACATATCATCATTATTATTCTGGGCCATTTCCTGTTTTCTCCAGGCAGGGACACTCAGGACTCTCTTCTTACCTGCCATCTGCCCAACTACAAACATTGTATCAATCAGTCATATTTATTGAGCACTTACTATGTGCAGAGAACTGTACTAAACACTTCGGAGGTACAATAGCACAAAATGGGAGACACAAGTCTTCATCCAGAGGAGGGCAGGGGCCAGGAGGGGTGCATATTAAGGATTTGTTCCCAAAGTTGGGCAACCCAAAATATTTGTCAGCTTCAAGAGTGGATAAATTCATAGAGAAAGTCTACAATGGATCATAGGAGGAAGGAGAGTTAGGGAAGAAGAGGGAAGAATTGTTGGCATTAAGCAGGACATCTCTATGTATTAGTTGAGATGTCCGGATAGATAACAGTTCCACGTATCTTCCAAGCATCTTGTTGCTACAACTGGAGATGAATTACCGCGCGGATCATTGATCTCACCCAATACTAGCATTTCTGATGACCTCATGGTCTTACTTTGCTATTACAGCATCTGGTTACCTTGGTGTCTACCTCCAAGGTGACTTTAATTCATGTGGTACTATCAAATTCTTGTTCTAATATTTTTAAAGTGCACTTCTGGCCTCTCGGAAAATTTTCTAAAAAAACTCTTTTTCTCCCTACCGATACCAGGGCTATGAAATGTAGACTAAAGATATGGAAATGAGGAACAAAAGCTTTTTTTACTTATTATCTTTCCTAACATAGATTTAAAATGCCTCTGTAAATAATTTTTTGCATTTTAAATGTCTTTGCTGAAAGTAGGAATAAGACATTAATGTATGGGTGTAGAATGAACATGATAACTACTGGTTTCTTAGAAGTTTTGATGAAGTTGCTCTCCAATAGATTAATCACTTTCTCTTGATAAAATACAATTTTAAAGTCAAACAGTGGCAAAGAGTAAGAATGAGAACAAAGTTGATCCGTCTTCTGGGTCCCATATTCATTCAAATTAAGTTAAGGTGGAAATATTTTAGCCTGTAATAATATTGTGCTTGTGTGCAGGCAACATAACTCATAAACTATTATATCCAAATGATCACATGCAATGCATTTTGGTAATATATGGAATGTTTCCCTTATTTTAAGCAGTTTCAAAATATGTTAGCAGAATAGGGCTTTACGTTGATGAAATAGCTCCTCTGTTGCCGTATCAATAGTGAGTACTGCTGGTAATACTCTAAATGAGGCTCAGTACAGCATATTTATTGGTAGTAAAGTATGTTCAAGGGATTAACTTTACGACCCTAATGGAACAATAATTTAGAGGCTGCTGAAGTCTAGGAAATAATTCATGGCATGAGCCAGATTAAAGTAACAATTGAAATTGAGAGCTTCTGGCGAAGTCCCAAAACAGTTACTGATTGCTCAGGTTTTGACAGAATCTTTCCCGTGTTTGTTACCAAGAAAACACAGTTCAATGGTGGACTCATTTTTCTGTCTAAGCGTAGAGTCATGCCTCATAATCCAGTAAGGCTATGTCCCTTGGAAAGTGGTTGTATCACAGATTTTTCCTAGACTTATATAACAGAAATTAACATCTGTTCCAGAACCTCTGGAAAAATAATATGGACTCCCTTTGCATGCCAGAATGCTGAAAAGTAAACATCACCAAATTATTGTTTAATATTTTTAAAGTAACACAAGAGCATAGCATCATATAAACATTCCTATTTTCTATCACAAACTCTAAAAAAAATCCAACAAAAAAAGGAAAACATATAGTTCAATAGCGTTTATTGAACACCTACTGTGTGCAGAGCACTGTACTAAGCATTTGGGAGAGTAAAAGAGAGCACTACTTCCCTACCCAGGCTGAGGCCAGGGGGTGGAGGCCTGGTGGAGGTTGCGGGAGTGCGTTTCCCTCCCAACCTACTGACCATTTCCTCCTCAGTCCAACACTCATCTGGCACTATCTCCAACTAATCAAGCAATAGCATTTAATGAGCATTTACTCTATGCAGAGAACTGCACTAAGGGCATAGGAGAGCACAGTAGAACTAGTAAATGTGATCCCTGCCGGCAAGGAATTTAGATTGAGAGGGAGAGGGAGAGAGATGGAGAGACAGTAGGGGAAATTAATAAGGTTCATTAGATTGTATTTAAGCCCTCAAGTAGCACTTTGAGACGATAAAAAGCAATGTGGTTTAGTGAACCGAGTATGGGCCTGGGAGAAGGAGGACCTGGGTTCTAATCTTAGCTCTGCCACTCACCTGCTGTGTGGCCTTGGGCAAGTCACTTAACTTCTCTGTGCCTCAGATCCCTGATCTGCGTATGGGGAGTCCATAGCTGTTCTCCCTCTTACCTAGACTGTGAGCTTCATGTGGGACCTAATGATATTGTATCTACTCCAGTAGTTGGTACATTGCTTGGCACATAGTAAGGACTTAACAAATACCATAATTGTTATTATTATTATCATTATTATTATTATTATCTGCAGGCTTTCTAGGCAATATTGTAGCCCATTGTATTACTACAGACTTTTAATAGTATTTGTTCATTAAACACTTACTATCTGCCAAGAACTGTAGTAAGCGCTGGGGAAGATACAAGCTAAACAGGTTGGACACAGTCCCTTTCCCACATGGGGGGTGTGTGTGTGTCACAATCTTCATCCCCATTCTACTGATAAGGGAACTGAGGCACAGAGAAGTGAAGTAACTTCTCCAAGGTCACACAGTCCCCCTCCTAGACTGTGAGCCCGTTGTTGGGTAGGGACCGTCTCAATATGTTGCCGACTTCTAATAATAATAATGGTGGTATTTGTTAAGTGCTTACTATGTGCAAAGCACTGTTCTAAGCACTGGGGAGATACAAGGTGATCAGGTTGTCCCATGTGGGGCTCACATTCTTCATCCCCAGTTCACAGATGAGGGAACTGAGGCACAGAGAAGTTAAGTGACTTGCTGACATTTGGTGGAGCCGGAATTTGAATTCATGACCTCTGACTCCAAAACCCAGGCTCTTTCCACTGAGCCACGCTGCTTGTACTTCCCAAGTGCTTAGTACAGTGCTCTGCATACAACAAGCGCTCAAGAAATACTATTGAACAAATGAATGGAGGAGCCAGGATTAGAACTAATGTTGTAGCATTAGGATTTTACCAGCTGTAATATGGAGGCTCAGGTATAAGTTATTGGGGTTTTCCCATTTATATGTGTGCTGTTTCTTTTGAAGACTGAAAGAGACATAAATCTGGGTTGGCACTTTCCCATTTATGGAGAAGTAGGAAGCAGCATGGGCTAGTGGGAAAAGTACAGGTTTGGGAGAAAGAAGACCTGGGTCTTAACCCCAACTCTGCCACTTTCCGGCTGTGTGACCCTGGATAAGTCACTTAAGTCACTTAACTGGATTTCACTTTCCTCAACTGTAAAATGAGGAATTCAATGCATGTTCTCCCTCTCTGAGCACCAGGTGGTATAGGGATTGTGTACAACTTGATTGACTTGTATCTATCCCAATGCTTAGAACACTGCTTCACAAATAATAAATGCTTAACAAATACCATAAAGACGTTGATATTTGTCCCCCAGGATTCTGCCCCCAAAATCACAAGGATGGGCGAGGGGACAGGCAAATGCAACAGGGTGTAAAATTCCAGTCAGCATCTTCTTTGTCATTTTCTCATGGAAAACGTCAATGATGGGAGCCGCAGAAGTGCTCAGAGAAGACCCAGGTTGGGAAATTCATTCATTTATTCAATTGTATTTTATTGAGAGCTTGCTGCATGCAGAGCACTGTACTCAGCACTTGTGCGAGTACAATGTTGCAATAAGCAGACACATTCCCTGCCCACAATGAGCAATCTAAATCTGCTTGTCACGGCTCGATAAGGAAATTTCCCTCTGCCACTGGTAAAGCAAAGGAGCCGGAGTCTAAAGTTTACACTCCACTTCATAAAAACACAGAGGCAATAGAAATGGACTATCACCTCCCTCAGAAGGTGAATTTCATTTCCTCCATCAGGATCAGAACGAGCCTAGAAAGGAAAGCACATACATCACCCCCAGAAAAAAAAAAAGGAAACAAAACCAACCCTCCACCCAAAACAAAACAGAACAAAAATGAGGGGATGGTCCATGCCCAGGCAAGTGAAACGGGAATGTTATTATTGGAAATTGGAGAGATGCGTTGTCTTCATATAACACAGTTACCCCCGATCATCTCTGAAGAACTGCCGTTTCTGGTCACTGTTGATCCGATTGGATGTCAAACTCCTAAACTAGACTGTGCCCTCCAGGTTACTGGCTTTAACTCTGAGGAACTAAAATATTCATTCCCTTTAAATATTAATTTAAGATGGATGATGTACATATGGCACACTGGGCAACAAGGGCATCATTAATTTTGAAGTGAAACTGCAACCACGTGGTCAAGTATCAAATTCAGGTTGACAGGTCTATAGGATCCCCAAATCTGTACAATAAAGGCACATGAGTGCAATGTCACTCCAGAATAATATTTGACAATGCACTTTTGAAACTGAAGAAAGCTAATATATGAAAAAGGATTTTATTTCTATCAGTTAGCCATACAAGAAAATGTCCTTTCAAAGGCAGGAAGCAGCATGACCTAGTGAAAAGCATGCAGAGATGGGAATCAGGAGGGCTGGGTTTTATGGTCATTATAGTTGTTTTGGCAGTTGTCAGCTCCTTACTATATGCCAAGAAATAATCATGATGGCATTTGTTAAGCGCTTACTATGTGCAAGGCACTGTTCTAAGCACTGGGGAGGATACAAGGTGATCAGGTTGTCCCACGTGGGCCTCACAGTCTTAAACCCCATTTTACAGATGAGGTAACCGAGGCACGGAGAAGTGAAGTGACTTGCCCAAAATCACACAGGGGACAAGTGGTGGAGCCGGGATTAGATCCCATGACCTCTGACTCCCAAGCCCTTGCTCTTTTCACTGAGCCACGCTGCTTCCTCTGGGGTAGATACAATTTAATCAGATTGGACACAGTCCTTGCCCAACATGGGGCTCACAGTCTAATTGGAGTCTCCCCCTTCTAGACTGTCTCCCCCTTCTAGACTGTGAGCCTGCTGTTGGGTAAGGACCGTCTCTATATGTTGCCAACTTGGACTTCCCAAGCGCTTAGTACAGTGCTCTGCACACAGTCAGCACTCAATAAATACGATTGAATGAATGAATGAATGAATGAATGAATGAATTGGAGGGAGACGAAGCATTGAATCTCCACTTTACAGATGAGATCACTGAGAAGTTAGGTGACACATCCAAGCTCACACAGCAGGCAAGTGGCAGAGCCAATCAATCAATCAATCAATCGTATTTATTGAGCACTTACTGTGTGCAGAGCACTGTACTAAGTGCTTGGGAATTACAAGTTGGCAACATATAGAGACAGAGCCAGGATTAGAACCTCTGACCCCAGGGCCTGTGCTCTTTCCACTAGGTAATGTTACTCCTTGCTGTTCTAATTCCGGTTCTGTCCCTTACCTGCTGAGAAACCTTGGGCAAGACACTTGACTTCTCTGTGCTTCAGTTTCCTCATCTATAAAACATCAGTTTTCCCTTCAAATTGGACTGTGGGACAGGGACTGTAGCTGATCTCCCCCTACTAAGACTGTGAGCCCATTCTTGGGTAGGGACCAACTCTGTATGTTGCCGACTTGTACTTCCCAAGCGCTTAGTACAGTGCTCTGCACACAGTAAACGCCCAATAAATACAATTGAATGAATGAATATATGTTGCTGATTTGTACTTCCCAAGCACTTAGTATGTGCTCTGCACACAGTAAGCGCTCAATAAATTCGACAATGACTGAATGATCTGATTGTACTGTATCTTTAATGATACTTGGTATTTAGTAAATTCTTAGCAAATGTTATTGTTATTATTCTACTTGTTAAGCGCTTAGTACGTGCTAGACAGTGCTCTAAGCACTGTGGTAAATACAAGGTAATTAGGTTGAACACAGTTCATGTCCCGCATAGAGTTAATAGTCTTAATCCTCATTTTACAGATGAGGTAACTGAAGCACAGAGAAGTGAAGTGATTTACAGAGAAGCAGTGTGGTTCAGTGGAAAGAACCCAGGTTTTAGAGTCAGAGGTCAAGGGTTCAAATCCCTGCTCCGCCACTTGTCAGTTGTGTGACTTTGGGCAAGTCACTTCACTTCTCTGGGCCTCAGTTCCCTCATCTGTAAAATGGGGATTAAGACTGTGAGCCTCCCGTGGGACAACCTCATCACCTTGTAGCCTCCCCAGCGCTTAGAACAGTGCTTTGCAGATAGTAAGTGCTTAATAAATGCTATCATTATTATTATTATTATTTACCCAAGGTCACACAGCAGAGAAGTGGCAGAGTTAGGGTTTGAACCCAGGTCCTTCTGTCTTCTAGGCCTGGGCTTTATCCATTAGGCAGCATCTCATCACCTTGTAACCTCCCCAGCGCTTAGAACAGTGCTTTGCACATAGTAAGCACTTAATAAATGTCATCATCATCATTATTATTATTATTATGCTACATTGCTTCTCAGTTACTGTATTGAAAGTCCTTTCATTCATTCATTCAATCGTATTTATTGAGCACTTACTGTATGCAGAGCACTGTACTAAGCACTTGGGAAGTACAAGTTGGCAACACGTAGAGACGGTCCCTACCCAACAGCAGGCTCACAGTCTAGAAGGGGAGACAGACAACAAAACAAAACATATTAACAAAATAAAATAAATAGAATAAATATGTATAAGTAAAATAAATAGAGTAATAAATATGTACAAACATATATATATATATATACATGCTGTGGGGAAGGGAAGGAGGTAAGGCGGGGGGATGGGGAGAGGGATGAGGGGGAGAGGGATGAGGGGGAGAGGAAGGAGGGGGCTCAGTCTGGGAAACTACCTTCAAGGCTACCATAAAACATGCAGGTGTCGCCAATGCCTCAAAATGAAAGATAGCCCTAATGCCTAATGTCTTATACGTAACTTATCTGCTTGAATGAGTAAAAGAGGGACTGAAAAATTTATTGGTTTCATATCTTCCAAGAAGAACAGCAGACAGACCTGAGAGAGAGAAGTGCAAGGTATACTGCAAGATAATGTTTCTTTACAATTTGGCACCTTACCCTCCTGCTGTGATACTTACAGTCAAATAGCAAAAATCTGCCAGTTTTTCCTCTCGGCTTTACAAGGACTGACACACAACTGTCACTGCTTTTCTTGAAAACACTAGATGTTTCACCCTTACGAACTGCTGTCGAGTTTGGGGAAAAGCTCTAAACTAGAGCCCGGGTTTTGTGGTAGAACATGTCATTATTTAAATCCAGCAGACCTTCTGTAACCCCCGAATTCCTGGGATATTTGTCTATGCTTAAATTTTGCCCCTATCCCTGTAGAGAGTGCAATCCAGTGAACAGAATTTGACTGGATGTTTTTCAGGATATTAGAAGACAGTGCCACACTGCTGTAACAACAGATCCACCTAAAAGCTAATATAACAGGGTTTGAGTTGAGTCATAGTGGATGGACTCAGTTTGGCCCATTTGCCACCACCATCATCCTCCTATTACCAGACTGAAAGCTCCTTGTGGGCAGAAAACATTGATTCATTCACTCACTCGTATTTATTGAGCGCTTACTGTGTGCCGAACACTGTGTGCAGTGTGCAGAACACTGAACTAAGCACTTGGGAAGTGCAAGTCGGCAACATATAGAGAAGGTCCCTACCCAACAACGGGCTCACAGTCTAGAAGCAGTGTGAAGCGTGAAGCAGCGTGGCTCAGTGGAAAGAGCATGGGCTTTGGAGTCAGAGGTCATGGGTTCAAATCCTGACTCCACCAATTGTCAGCAGTGTGACTTTGGGCAAGTCACTTAACTTCTCTGGGCCTCAGTTACCTCATCTGTAAAATGGGGATTAAGGCTGTGAGCCCCCTGTGGGACAACCTGATCACCTTGTAACCTCCCCAGTGCTTAGAACAGTGCTTTACACATAGTAAGCACTTAATAAATGCCATTATTATTATTATTATTATTATTATTATTATTATTAGAAGTCACCGTCTAAACATGACTACCAATGCTGTTACTCTCCTAAACTCTTAGTACAGTGCTCTGCACACAGTATGTGCTCAAATATGGTTGATCGATTGACTGATTATTTGGAGGTATCAAAGGCCCAGATTTTCTCAGAAGCTATCTACCAACTCTACTGTACTTTCCTAAGCAGTTAGTGCAGTGCTCTGCACATACTTGATCAATAAACAGCATTGATTCAGGATCAGTTATGCAGCAGTTTTCCTTGTGGCATCTAGGAAACACTTCCCCATCAACTAACTACAGACATTTTCAAACTTCTTGAGATTCAGAAGATGAACACTGATTGAGAAATAATCATAATGGCATTTGTTAAGTGCTTACTATGTGCCAAGCACTGTTCTAAGCACTGGGGGACATACAAGGTGATCAGATTGTCCAACGTGGGGCTGACAGTCTTAATCCCCATTTTACAGATGAGGGAACTGAGGCCCAGAGAAGTTAAGCGACTTGCCCAAAGTCACACAGATGACAAGTGGCAGAGCTGGGATTAGAACCCATGACCTCTGACTCCCAAGCCCGTGCTCTTTCCACTGAGCCACGTTGCTTCTCAAGGAGAGTTGAAGGAGAGTTCTGGATCTACACTCAGTTCTCTAACACAGGGTGATTTGGTCTGATCCCACACTAAAAAAAAAAAAATGTGTTTTAGAATAGATGTGTGCCTTTAGTGTCACTCTGTTCATCTGCACAACAATCTCTTCTATCACTTCGAGTCCTAATCAGAGAGTTGCCTTGCTAAGTATTTATTGAGCACCAACTATCTTGAGTACACTCTACTGTTTGGGAGGATACAATAGAATTACTAGGATGCACTCAAGAAGCTTACAATCATTCCTAGTTCTCTAACAGCTTTCTATCCAACACAGTGAAAATATCCATTAAGGAAGAACTATGTAATTGTCCTATAGGCCATGTAAATGTGGGAATTTATATATCAGTGATTCTGGTCGTTTACTCGTGGGATGCTCCCCTCTGTGATTTTGACTTTGTGGAGGAAAAATGTCATATTCATTTGGAAATTCACAAAAAAAACGTTAAAAATGTATGTAAACACAATTCTAATGTACTTTTGTAATCAGGTCAATTAAAACAGAAATGTGATCGTGTGAAGTGCTATTAAAATTTCCATCAGAGGTCTTACCAATGGCATTTAGCAAGTAGCTTAGAAATAATCCATTAATTCAGCAGAGATATGCTTTTCTTTCAAAGTGAAAAGAAAGGAAGGCCAGGCTCCCCCATGTAACATTGGTAACAACATCATTTTGTTCTGTTGAGCGTAACCCTGAGAGAATGACTGACAGCAGCACTTCCAAGAAGCTACTACATGATGAGGCTGAAATGGGACACATCCAAGCAGGGAGGAAAGAACAAATGATTTAAGCACACAGGAAGGCACAGCCTTAAACAATGTTCCTTGATAGAAATCTGTTGGGAAATAGCAGCAAATGATTAGTGTCGGGGCAATCAAAGGGCTAAGATTTTATGAAAACCAAGGTAACAATAAGCAGCCTTGAAAACAGCAACAGTAGCTGCAAGTAGCAGACATCATTACAGCAAGGGATTGATTTTTTCACGTGAAGAGTAGACAGTCTGATCTTATTGCATTGTATCTGGGGAATGTGTCTACCAGCTACCTCTACACTGTAAACTCAACTCTAGACTGTAAGTTCATTGTTGGCAGGGAATGTGTATGTTTATTGTTATATTGTACTCTCTCAAGTGCTTGGTACAGTGTTTTGCACACAGTAAGCACTCCGCAAACATGACTGAATGAATACCAATGCTGTTGTAATGTACTCTCCCGAGGATTAACAAGGTGCCCTACACACAGTAAGCAATCAATAAATTCCATTAACTGATCTGCCCCAGGACTTGGCACAATGTTTGGCACATAATGATTGCTTAACAAATACCGTGATTATTATTATTATTAATGATAATAATAAAAATTTGGTCGCATGGGGTTTTCATGACTTATTCATCAGCGAAGCCAATTTTGCTGTTCAAAGATCCTATATAGAGCTAGTCCCTCCCGCCACACAATATGTGTGATCCCAGCCCACTCCTTCCTCCTGCCTCTGCTTTCTGGGTTTCTTCCTTGTACCCTGAACTTGCCTCCCGTCTTCCTCATTCTCCCACATACCCTTCTGTTATACTTCTATTTTTGTAACCCTTATTTTTTTCTCTAGCTCCAATGGAATCAATCTCACTGCTACTGCTGCTGTTGCTTCCACTTCAACCACCCCCGAGTCCCTTCCACACCCGATGTTTCCCACATCCTGGGGCTGTAAGGCTGGGGGCTCTAGGGCCAGATTGGGGTGGGATACAGGAATAGCAGGGTGGCAGAAGAAAAGGAGGAGGAGGAGAAGAAGAGTGGTGCAAGGGAAGACATGTCACCAGTTCTCTGACTTTTGAGGCCCTAGAAGTAAGATCCATAAAGGGAGGATCAGGTGGGGCTGCTAGAATTAATAATAATAATACGAATAATAATTGTGGTATTTGTTAACCATTTACTATGTGCCAGGCACTATACTAAGCTCTGGGATGGGTACAAGCAAATCAGGTTGGACAGTTTCTGTACCACGTGGGGCTCACAGTCTTAATCTCCACTTTAAAGATGAGATAACTGAGGCACAGAGACATCCTCAATGTCACACAGCTGAAAAGTGATGGAGCCAGGATTAGAACCACGTAATAATAATAATGACGGCATTTATTAAGCGCTTACCATGTGCAAATCACTGTTCTAAGTGCTGGGGAGGTTACAAGGCTTTGGGATTTTAACCTATAATTCTATTTATTCTGATGGTATTTGGAATTCTAACCTATAATTCTATTTATTCTGATGGTATTGACACCTGTCGACTTGTTTTATTTTGTTGTCTGTCTCCCCCTTCTAGATTGTGAGCCCCTTGTTGGGTAGAGACCGTCTCTATATGTTGCCTATTTGTACTTCCCAAGCGCTTAGTACAGTGCTCTGCACACTAAGTGTTCAATAAATATGAATGAATGAATGAATACCAGTGTGGTCTGGGAGATTTGAAGGTGGAAGGAGATCAGGAAAGAGGGCATGGGAAGATGCCTGAGGGATCTTTTCTAGGAGGGAGGGGTTAGGAGTGAGAAGGATCATACTTGAGAGAATGGGGCAAGGGATTAAGGGGTCGAAAGTAGCAGCCTTCTGTCCCTACACCAATTAAAAATGTTTCAGTGCAACTCAATATCACCAACAGTGAGGACGTTCAGTCAACGTTTTAAAATTTGCAGAACATTTTATATGCAGCATCAAAAATAAACCTATCCATCACATTGAAAGAAGACATTCTTTCAATCCAGGCAGGAAATGTTTGTGTTTCTAAAAGAAGCCCCTTTTCC
The DNA here is from genome assembly GCF_015852505.1 of Tachyglossus aculeatus. NCBI lineage: Eukaryota > Metazoa > Chordata > Mammalia > Monotremata > Tachyglossidae > Tachyglossus > Tachyglossus aculeatus. The sequence goes on from NC_052075.1 coordinate 13,307,297, forward strand.
CTCCCAAGTTTGCTGCTTTACATTTCTCCAAGAAACTGGAGTTTTGAGTTGACTTGCAGATGGCCACTCAAGTGGCTTCAGAGCCTTCTGCTCACGTGAAGCAGCGTGGCCGCGTGGAAAGCGCACATCTTGGGAGTCAGAGGACCTGGGTTCTAATCCTAGCCCTGCTACTTGTCTACTGTGTGACATTGACGAGCCACTGTGTGCCTCAGTTTTCTCATTTGTAAAACGGGGATTTGCTTCCTGTTCTCCTTCATACTTAGTCTGTCAACCTTATGTGGGATAGGGCCCGTGTTTGACCAGAACATATTTTCAGTACAGTCCTTGGCACATAAAAAGGGCTTAACAAGAACCACAATTATTGTTTTGCCCCTCAGCGACAGAGCTGTTATGGAGAGGGTATCACCTTGAAAAATACTGAGCTGGAGGTAAAAAAAATGGGACAAGTGCCTCGTATATTATCATTAGACAGAAAAAGAATCCTATGAAAAGCAGAATTACTCTTCAGCGATGTTTGACTACAAGAAAAAGTTGCCTATATCCCAACACTTATAATATAAATGTCTTTCCCCATAAGACTGTCATATTTTCATTCTGCATAAGAGGACTATTTTGAAATTTAATTTTAAAAATCTAAGTTTTTAAGCAGCAACACCATGATTTAAAAAGCATTGCACTAGTGAGTGTTCCGCAGTTTCAAATTCGTTTCACCTAAAACAATGAATGAAATGCACATGAAAGTTAATCCAGCACCTCATCAACCAAAACATTTCTTGAGCAAATGCTCAAAGTAAATAATTTCTATTTTATTTCCCTTCCCTTCCAATTTAGTTGTGGATCTCCTAGTGATATGGTCAAGATGTCAAAAGATTGAAGCCTTTCTATCTCATTATCACTATAAAATAGTATTTATTTAACACATATCGGGAACACCAGTCTCTGTGAAGAATATTAGGAAAATTAGTCAAAGGAAGACAGGCTCCCCAGAGCTTGCTTAGTAAGAGAGGCAGTTAGAGCAGGAGCATGGCCAGATAGAAAAAGGGAAAGGGACGAAAATTCCAGAGACCAAAAGTCTGCTTCAGTTTAGGTCATTAGGAAATTGTTTTTTTAATTTAATTTAATCCCTTATATATTAGGTTACTAAATTAGGCGAGGAGACAAAGTGAAATAAAGCAGGAACAACAAAAGCTACAACAACAACATGAGAAGCAAAGAAGGGATGGTTGCCTTTTTACTTCTGTCACATGTTCCCTTATATTTGGTTTTCTGCACAAAGCAGTTCTCAGTGTCACATTCTGAACATAATAGTTTAGTTCAGTGCTTGGCTTACAGTGGACAGTAAATGTGATTGTGAGGCAATGATATTGATGATGCTGATGTGATGATTGAGAAGCAGCGTGGCTCAGTGGAAAGAGCACGGGCTTTGGAGTCAGAGGTCATGGGTTCAAATCCCAGCTCCGCCAATTGTCAGCTGTGTGACTTTGGGCAAGTCCCTTAACTTCTCTGGGCCTCAGTTACCTCATCTGTAAAATGGGGACGAAGACTGTGAGCCCCCCGTGGGACAACCTGATCACCTTGTAACCTCTCCAGCGCTTAGAACAGTCCTTTGCACATAGTAAGTGCTTAATAAATGCCATCATTATTATTATGATTGATGACGGTGCTAATGATTGTGACAATGATGGTGACTGCTACTTGTCCCTGCCGTTACCTGCAGCACGAACATGCCTTGGAAACTATCTGTACACAGTTCTGACTCTCAATTCTGGAGCATTTCAATCCTTTTCAAAGACAGTGGGAGAAAGAGAAGGAAGGGAACAAGGAAATGGAAATATTCATCACAAGAACTGGACTTGGAAAAATCTGGGGATGGAGCAACGCCATCTAGGAGAATATCTGGGCTTTGTTTTATTGCCAGGGCAAAAATGTTTTCTGACATTTTGCACTGTACTTTTTCAGTTTTTAAAAGAAACATAATTTTTTTTAATTTCATAGTTTGATTGATAAGTGCCAGAAAAAAGAGGTGTAACTTTATTTCCACTTCCTAAGTATTTTCTGAATTAAAGAGAGATTAAATGGGTCAAAGGCATATCTTGTTTTTATTCAGCTTCAACCAACAGAGCTTTCAAATCTCCCCTTCAGCAACATCACTTTGAATATAATGTGTTGTGAGTAGGGAAACAACACAACTCTGTTGTGTTGTACTCTCCCAAGCGCTTAGTACAGCGCTCTGCACAGAGCAAGCACTCAGTAAATACCATTGATTGATAAGGATAACATGCTGTCTTTCCCCATTTTTCTTCGTTTCTTTTGTGCTCTTCCCCTTCTCTCCTGCATACACTTTCTCTCTGCCCACCCTCTTCCCCCTGCCCTTCCCATGGTGTTCTAGGTCTGAATGCATTTTTATTTATATATAACTGCACGTAAAAAATGTTTTTCTTTATGTATCTGACTCATTGCTTCTCATCAAGAAAGCAAATCCACAGCCCCACCTATTTTATTTTTAAGTATTAATTTTTAACAAGCTTTTCTCACCAGTTGAGAAAAAATTCCAGATTTACCAATCTCCAAAGAAATTTCTAAGTTTTCAGGAGTCAGTTCACATGGTTGGCCATCTAATATGATATAACTAATAAAATATTTACAATTATTTAAGCAATTGCAACTTAATTCATGCACAAGGTTTCACATCTTCAGCAAAGAAATAAGTAACTATGTTGCCACTTTACAGAAATCTGATTGCACTGAAGCCTAATATCTCTAGATGTCTATAATTATCCACAATAATTTAATATTTCATTTGATTAATTCTTCTGCTTCTCTACATACAAATATATAATCATTATAGGCCTCCCTCCTTACCCTGAATATTGTTCTAATTATTGTTTCATTTTATTTAGGAATGTGATGAAACTTGAATATTCAATCAAGAAATTTATGGCTCAGACTTTGATGAGAGCATCCCCAACCATATAGCACAGCAGCTCTAGCATATTGAGTCAGGCTGAAAGTTGCATAATTATCGTGGCAGGTCAGGACCATTTCAAACAACACGAAACCCCTAAAATTTTTCCTCTAAGAACCATGATTAGATGTCAAAACCCCCTTCCAATAGCTCAGCCCTTATATTCCCTTAATAATAATGGCATTTATTAAGCGTTTAATATATGCAAAGCACTCTTCTAAGCGCTGGGGAAGTTACAAGGAGATCAGGTTGTCCCACAGGGGGTTTACAGTCTTAATCCCCATTTTACAGATGAGGTAACTGAGGCACAGAGAAGTTAAGTGACTTGCCCAAAGTCACACTGCTGACAATTGGCAGAGTCAGGATTTGAACCCATGACCTCTGACTCCAAAGCCCGTGCTCTTTCCATTGAGCCACGCTGCTTCTCTGATTTTCCCCTTGATTTTCTCTTCCATATACCTTTCTTTAAACAGTTACTACCACTTCTTTCCGGCCTCATTCTGAAACTGGCTAATCTGGAAACTGTTTCTGCATTTAGAAATCTTCCTGCACAATGTTACTACCTTAACACTTTCTTTAGAAAGAAGGAGGCTACATTACTAGAACCAATAGATAGGGTAACGTAAAATATTCTCAAATAATCAAGACGTCTAAAAGAGAGTCTTTTCCTTTTTAGAAGTGTTTTACCCGGCTTCAAGATGGGGCTATGTACAGTTCATTCTAGAATGAAGAGAGATAGGATTCATTCCAAGAAGTTACCATCTTATGGCCATTATCATTAAGAACCACTTCTTGCTTGGAAGTGAAAGGGACAGAGAAATAGACACAATCAATGAATTAGTGGTATTTATTGAGTGATTACCAAGTCAGGACTTGTACTAAGTGCCTGGGAGAGTACTGCAGTAGCAAGACCAATATTACTTGTCCTCAAAATACTTACAATCTAATAGGGGATGCAAGGGGAAGAAAAAAAGTATGTCCAGATAATGAAAACCATAGGAAGCACACAAATAAAGTAAGGAGCAGTCCAAGAATCTTGGGACAAAATAACTGAGTAGATCACTGAATGAACATCTGAACACAAAATTATTATATAAATAAATAAAACATGCATTTGTACACATAATGATGGCATTTGTTAAGTGCTTACTATGTGCAAAGCACTGTTCTAAGCACTGGGGAGTCTACAAGGTGATCAGGTTGTCCCACGTGGGGCTCACAGTCTTAATCCCCATTTTCTAGATGAGGTGACTGAGGCACAGAGAATTTAAGTGACTTGCCCAAAGTCACACAGCTGACAAGCGGTGGAGGCGGAATTTGAACCCATGCCCTCTGACTCCCAACCTGTGCTCTTTCCACTGAGCCAAGCTAAGGGATTTAAGTTACAAGTGTTAAGCAGGGACTTGGGTGTGGCATGACTTTTGTGAATTAACTGGGGAGTGGGGGTCACAGAATCAGAAAGACTGTTAAATATACAAAGATAAGAGCACTCAATAGACTGAGGCAATCAGAAACAGAGACCACAAAGACAACAAAGGTAGAGATGGAGACTTGGATGAACACAAGTAAATATAGGCAGAGAGGGGAAGGAGAATGGTTTTTTGTTTGTTCGTTTGTTTTAATGGTATTTAAGTGCTCACTACGTGGGCCAAGCTAATCAAGTAGGGCAAAATCCACATTCTTCATTGGTCTCATAATCTTAATCTCCATTTTACAGATGAGGTAACTGAGGCACAGAGAAGTCATGACCTAACCAAGGTTTCAAAGCAGACGTGGCAGGGCTGGAATTAGAATCCAGGTCCTCTGATTCCCTGGGCCATGCTCTTTCCACTAGGCCATGCTGGTTCTCAGCTGTGGACAGTATAACGGGGAAAGGGGAGACAGGAGGTAAAGGAGGAAATGATGAACTTCAGAGAGTTGTCTAGGAGCGTGAGACTTACTGAATCCTGTGGGAGTGATATTGTCCTTGTCTCCTCACCCAAATTTCCCCATTGCTACCCCAGGATCCCTCCAGGCAGAAAAAGAAGCAACAGCCTCAGAAGTGTTCAAAGGTGAGACTGTTGAATTCTGAATTGACCCTCAGAGCACTGAGAAGCCTGAAAACTACTCCTTTAGTGGTAAATAGTAGAGAGCAGTGTGACTTAGTGAAGCAATGCAATGTCCTGCTAAAACAGTTAGGTTTCTAACACACGTTTGATGAATACTTGACTGACTTGGTGGTAATACACGTTTTCCCTCCTACTTGACTATGAAACAGAGACTGTGTCCAACCTGATTATCTTCTATCTATCCCAGCATTTAGTAGATTGTATAGAACATAGTAAGCATTTAACAAATACCACTATTAGTAGAAGTAGTAATAGTGGTAGTAGAAGTAATAAAAGTAATGATGATAATAATAAGAAGAAGAATGTGAATTGGCAAGTGAAGGCCATTAGACAGGCACTTCAGACAAAAAGACTAATACTAAGGAAAAAATTGAAAGTTGGAACCCAAATTTTCTATTTCATCAAACCGACCAGAAAAAGTCAACATAGTTTAGTGGAAAGAGGATGGGCCTGGGAACCAGAGAACCTGGGTTCTAATCCTACATTCCTGCTGGGTAACTTTTGACAAGTCACGCAACATACTCATGCCCCAGTTTCCTCATTCATTCATTCATTTAATCGTGTTTATTGAGTGCTTACTACGTGCAGAGCACTGTACTAAGCACTGTACTAAGCACTTTTTATTATTCAGCAATAGAGAGAATTCCTGTCCACACAGAGCTTACAGTCTAGAATAGAGGAGACAGACATCAAAACAAGTAAATAGGCATCAATATAAATAAAAAGAATTATAGATATATACACATCAAAACAAGTTAACAGTCATCTGAATACCTGCTCTCCCAAATGGAAGTCCCATTTGGGACGTGGTCTGTGTCTGATCTGATTATCTTCTATCTACCTTAACTCTTAGTATAGTGACTGTCATTTAGCAAAAATGTAACAAATTTCATGTTATTATTACTTTTCCTATGAAGACAGAGCTTCAAAACATTGCTTGAAAGCAAAACAAACTGAATGACAGAGGTCCACAGAGAAGAATGATTTAGTTCATTCTGAATTTTAAAATATAATTTATATGATTTAAATCCTTTGAAATGAAGTCAATAAATGTCATTTGTGAAAGTGATATGTTTCTAAACACAGTTACAGTAATTATGAGGAACTCATTTCAAGAAAGGACCTGCACCTATATCATGTAATTGCTTTTAGAATTGTCCAGGGACTTCAATAAATACTTCAAGCAGTTACTGGTATTAAAATCATTGTGCAATTAGTAGTACAACAAGACAGAATGAAGTGATGCTTATTGAAGATGTATATATCCTTGACTTTAGTGTAAATTCAGACATCTGCAGGATGGCCTAATGGAAAGAGCATGGGCCTGGGAATCAGCACATCTGGATTCTAATCTCAGCTCCACAACTTGTCTGCTATGTGACCTTGGACAAGTCACTTAACTTCTCCATGCCTCAATTACCTCATTTGTAAAATGGAGATTAGGACTGTAAACTCTATGTGGGACAAGGACTGAGTTCAACCCAATTATCTTATATCTACCCCAATGCTTATACAGTGTCTGGTACATAGAAAGTGCTTCACAAACACAATTAACAAACAAACAAACAATAAAAAAAGAGGAAACTTTAGAAGAATGTTCTATTCATCCATCAATGTGTGGGTTTTAAAAAAATGAGGTAGTCCAAGAAGAATTAATGATAATGATGATTATGATAACTGCAGTATTTATTAAATGCTTACTATGTGTCAAGCACTGTGTTAAATGCTAATATTTCTTTTCAAGGGGTATTTTGAAGTCCATGAAAAATGTTAATGTATGTTGTGAACTTTGAAGACAATTTGGCTAATGGCATTATTTCTGCTGTATTAGCAAGTGTTTGCACACTAATGCTTAGATGTCAACCAGAATGCAAACCTAAGCTTTCTTAACTCTAGATTCAACATTTTGCCCAAGCCAAAGAACTCTGCTTCCTCGATTCATGTCAGTTTCGATGTTACTTTTTACCCAAGCAGTAATGGAGATGTTTAAATGCAGCAAGATGTCCAGGTGAGGAAAAAAAAATGAAAAAGACAGACCACTATAAATAAATCACATGCTAAATAAATCCATTAAATTTTAAGAAGAGTATTACTTATTGGTATTTTCTTTCTGATACAGAAATACAAATATAATGTATGTAATGTCTGATGAGCTGTGTTTGATAGAACTATCAAGTTTTAGATAAATTAATGGATGAGAGGTTCATGATGGAATGTTAGAGGGACGTTTAGCAGTGTTACAAACTACATTCCTAATTATTAGGGAGTAGTTCATCAAAAAGAGCAACTAGCAGACAGTTCCTCCAAGAATTCAATCTATCAGTGGTATTTTTTGAGAGTTTACTGTGTACAGAGCCTTGTACTAAGCTCTTGGAAGACCACAATACAACAGAGTTGGTAGACATATTCCCTGCCCACACCGAGCTTACAGTTTACATTCTGTAGCAACTGTAGTAAACAATTCTTGGCTAAATTGCATCATCTCATCAAGTTCTGAGTTATCCAGAGGGCTGACGACTTTTCATTTTACCCTGGGAACAAACCTGGTGTGGGGCCTTGTAAGGTGGAACATCAAAGAAGTGGGGTTTACTGGGGACAGGAGGAGGAGGAAAAATTGAATCCATTGGGCTGATTGGGAGTTGGGGCGATAGGGAGCTAGAGGGGAGGGGAGGGATATAAAGAGGGGGGAGGATAGGAGCAAAATGATAGACGGGGGGAGGGAAAGTAAGATCCAGCTACTCGTCATCATGGTTTAACTCACTCCACTGGGCTCTGGGCACCAATGAGGGTGATCCAACAGCCCGTCCCCTCCTCACCTGGCCTTCCCTAGCTCCTGGTGATAAGATCAGAGTCAGAACTCTTGAACCACAGCACCAATCCAAAACCTGTGAGGAGGCAGCTTCATGCCACTTACCAGCCAGGTGCCTGTGGGGTTGTTTCTGGAATGAAGACAGCGGCAGACACCAAGGAGGGAAGCAGCAGGCATCTAGAATTAGACCAACGCCATGACTCTGGCCTTGTCCTCAGAGAACCTCCTGGCCCGGCAGCCCAGGCAGATGGGGCTTAGGACTCGGCATGAGATCACTTCTCAATCCCCAGATCCCATCAGGATGAAGGAAGTGTTTTGTTTTTCCACGTGCAGGAGTCAAAAGATGGAGTAAACATGTCAGCTCCGTCTGTAGGCCCTTTCGGGATCTAAGAGGCTGAGAATAATAATAATAATAATAATAATAATAATAATAATAATGGTATTTGTTAAGAGTTTACTACGTGCCGAGCATTGTTCTAAGTGTTGGGGGTAGATACAAGGTTAACAGGTTGTCCCACATGGGGCTCACAGTTTTCACCCCCATTTTACAAATGTGGTAACTGAGGCCTAGAGAAGTTAAGTGACTTGCCCGAAGTGACAGTTGGGTAGGGACTGTCTCTATATGTTGCTAACTTGTACTTCCCAAGCACTTAGTACAGTGCTCTGCACACAGTAAGCACTCAAAAAATACGATTGAATGAGTGAATTACACAGCTGACAAGTGGCGGAGCTGGGATTCGAACCCATTACCTCTGACTCCCAAGCCCGTGCTCTTTCCACTAAACCACGCTGCTTCTGAAAGCTATGTCAGCTACAGCTACGCGTCCTACCCTAGAAGCTCTGGAAGTGGAGTTAATGCCATTGGCTTCTCAGTGTCACTGCCAGAGGACCACTGTCCCCATGGCTCCCATGACATGGTTCCTATAATGAATCTGAAGGTACCTGATCTAAATTTCATGTTTGTAGGCTCTTATGCCCTAATTAGATTTTATTAAACTAAGCCATCCAATTTCAGTGACATAGTGTGTCCAGAGAAATCAGAAGGAGGATTATGAGCCATGAGTTAATAAGAGAGTTTATTGATTCAAATAGCTCTACTTCATTTTTAAACATCCCTGAAAATTGATTAAAAACTGGAGAATTCAATCAGAAGTGAGGTGGGGGAAGAAGACACATGTTTTGATGGGAGAAACAGATTCCATGGTGTTTTTGCTTAGGTATGATTGAGCAAAGCAATCATTGTTTACTGGTTCATTAAGTTCAATTTTAGGAAAATGAGGCTCAAGCAGTTTGCTTTGGTTATTATTTTCTTCTTGAGATTGTCAGCAACAAAATCACTTAAAACAGCTCATTTACTCCAAAGAATGGCCCCTAGATCACTTTTTCCTCAGTCTTCTTCCCATTGGAATAGAAAACCTTAGTTTAGGGAGCAAGTGAATATTAGATTTCATTGCCTAACCGTTTCCTGCATGTGTGCCTGAGTGATATTTATTCCTTACCTCTTCCTAAAACATTTTAGTCTGTGGGGGTGTAGGGTTCATAGAACAAACCTTCAGTTACTTGGATTTCCTGGCAGACACATTATCAATCAGGATTTACTTTTCCCACCATAAAATATACAAACACAAGGTAAGTGGCAGGAGTTGGTTAAAGTATCTTCCGCTGGGACTGGTTTCCCAGGAGACCATGTGAAAGGTTGAGACACAGAGCTATCAGACTACCATGTAGATGCCATATTTTTTCTCCTAGGGGTGTCTCTGTTTAATGTGTTTCATTCTTATGCCCGTAACGGACAATCCATCTCCAAGTACGGCTCTTATTAACTCACTGTCTCTGTCTGCTGACCCTGAATTGGAATTGTCTACTGGAAGGAACACAGGAATGGGAATCGGGAGATCTCGTTTCTAATCCCAGCTCCACCATTCACCTCCTCTGTGACCTTGGACAATTCACTTCATTGATCTGTGTCTCGGTTTCCTCATCTGTAAAATGGGGAATAAGCATCTGTTCTCCCTACTACTTAGACTGTGAGACCCACAAGGGACAAACTTTGTTGTATCTACCAGCCAATCAATTGATCGATGATATTCATTGAACACTTACTGGGTACAGAACACTGTCCAAAGCACTTGGGAAAGTACAATATGACGAAGTTGATAGACACAATCCTTGTCCACAAGGAGCTTACAGTCTACAGGAGGAGACAGACACTAAAATAAATTACAGATAGGGGAAGTAGAATATCATATACTATTATTATTAGACTACCCACCATTATTATTTTAATATTTCATATGATAATACTACTACTATTTATGTTGAGGTGCATATCTAGTATCCCAGCACTGGCCACCTAGTAAGCATTTAATGGATATCAAAATGATTAGAAGTAGCATTATCCTGTGCCAAATGGAATTCCTGTAGCTGAAGCTAACTGGGGCTTTCCCTAGCTGTGTTTGAGTGACGAAAGTAGCCACAGATGGTATGTAAAGTTTATAGCTTTACAGTTTTACAGATACAGGACATAATGAGTAATTGTGAGGCAAAAAGCCTCTACTTCCCACCAAGAGCCATATCAAAATTATTCTGAAAAGCAGCAGCCAGGAGAAGGAGAAACAGGGGCTTTGGGAAGCTGGAGAGGTAAGGCCCTACAGGTGGAAAATGCATGAGTGCAGCAAAGGCCAATCTTAGTGTGCATCATGTGGACTGATATGCCAATTATATCCATTTTGAGATCCCAGATGAGTATTTTGAACATAGTAGGTGATATTAGCGTAAGACCCTAGCGTGCTTATTGGTAACCTCCACATTTCACCCATCTCTGCCCCATCCACTAATGTGCTAACATTTCTTCTTATAATAACCCATTTGTCTAGTAGTCATATGCCTATTTAACCCTTCTCAAACCCTCTACATGAGTTTTACCAGGTCCCCCATTTACCAGATCTCTATAACTGACTCAAAGTCCATGCACTGTTGAATGCATAAGAGACTCTCTAGGGGACCCTTATTTCCTATAAATAAATGAATTGGGTTTAGTGACCCTAAGATGCAGTGATCCCAGGGCAGGAGAATAACAAAGCTTGGGGTGATATTTCCCCACTGTGTGTCAAGGCGACTCAAACACACCCTGGGAAACGAAGTGCTCATTGTCACACACACACTGTACATAACCCTCAAAGTAAATCACAGCTAAGTGCTCTACAATACTAACATCATTGATTTAGCACGGCTTTGATGCCGAGTTAGCTGGGGAAGATCAATTGTTAATATTGTCTTGATTATTTCTAACCATGCCCAGAGGCCTACAAACCACGCACCTGTTATATGACCTGAACATAAATATATAATTAATTCAAAAAGGAGGCTTTCTGCTCAAATCACGGCTGCTTTAAACACCATCCTATTCCCCAGTTTGAATAGTTAAATACGTTCAATTACATAGCAAATTCTGGAGAACGAAAGGAACCCTACAACCTCTTGCATTAGAAATGATTGGAAGGAACAAAATACAGTCCCACAGTGAACACACTTTTCCTTATTTGAAATTAGAGGTGAAAATGGAAGTTACCCATGCCAAGAAACTTGAGTTTAGGATTGCTAAATTATATGTAAATTCAGTTTTGTCATAATAAGTATTACCACCGTATATTTTGACTAGAACGCCGTTAGAGAATTCGGTGGCATTGATCTAAGAATGTGAGCCTGTTTGATTACTGCAACCTATGGAATTGAAAGCAACAATAAGTGAATACATCAGAATGAGTGAACAACACTGCACCAACTCTCCTTAATGAGGGGTTTTGCAAGACACAGTCCTCGTGCTATGGAACTAGATGTATAACCAAAAATAATAGTCTGATGACTTACGGTTGAAGAGGGATGTAGAGAAAAATTGTAATGATGTTTGATAATCTCAAATCATGAAGATTGACATGCAAGTCGTGAACTATTACTAAATTCCTCCAAATGTTGGAGACTGTGAGTCCTGGGCTGGATAGAACATTTGAAAGACCTAAGAGTGGATAATTTCTGTCTCATAGGTACATTAGCAGGAAGAGAGGAGCCATAATTAAGTTGCTGATATTTCCTCCCTGTTTTTGCCATGATTCTAACAGATAGAAACCATTTGGGAAATTTACCTCAAGTTTTTTTTTCCAATAAAGGAATCACTTTTTGAGGCTTGGTTTATATATCAAGAGAAGGTAGCATACTTTTATTTTCTTAAATTCTAATATGTCTTCAAATAAGTAATGTAGCGTGGCTCAGTGGAAAGAGCACGGGCTTTGGAGTCAGAGGTCATCGGTTCAAATCCCAGCTCCGCCACTTGTCAGCTGTGTGACTTTGGGCAAGTCACTTAACTTCTCTGTGCCTCAGTTCCCTCATCTATAAAATGGGGATTAAGACCGTGAGCCCCATGTGGGACAACCTGATCACCTTGTAAACTCCCCAGTGCCTAGAACAGTGCTTTGCACAGAGTAAGCACTTAATAAATGTCATTATTATTATTATTATTATTATTATTATTATTAATAATAATAATAATAATAATGTTTAGAACAGACATAGCTAGTATTTAAATCTAAACTAGTTTACCATTTACTGCCTTTAAGTAATGCAGCTTGCAACACTGATCAATGAGCCATGCCATTATATATTCTCAATATCACATCAAAGTCATAATGCTGAATTTTCATGGCATTTCAAAAATTTAGTCACAACAGAAATCAAAGGAAATTTCAAGAAAATGAAATTCCATTGGGAAGACTCGTTCCTCCCCCACCCAGCCACACACCATTTTTCTAAAACTTCTTTATTGACAATAATTCTGGCATGATTTATTCCTAAAACAGAATTCCATCAGAACAAAATACTCTACACACAAAATGCTCTACACAAGCATGAAGAAACGAGAACATCTAATTGGTAAAGAAACTGATCTAGTAAATTAGGGTAATAGGAACACCTAATCAGGTACATAATAAATTGCTCTTGGAAACCAAGTAATTTTTTACCTTAAACCAAATATTCCTGGAAACGTTTGGAAAGACTGGAATAGATCCTGTTCCAAAATCCTTTAGTGTATTTTGGTGTGTCTTTAAATTCCAAGGGTTCCTGAAAAAAGAGATTAATACTTCTAAGTCTTAATGGAACCACATTATTGACTCCAAGTTTCTATGTCTGTTCATTTGTTTTTCTGCTCTCCTAAAAGACACACATGAATGGACTGGATGGACCATTGGTCTGACCCAGTAATGACATTCTGTAGTTTTCTGGCACAGAAGGTGGTAAACATATGGAATGCATTGCTACAAGAAGTTGTGCAGACCAAAAGAATCACGTAGATTCATGGGGTTTAGAGAGTTCCTGGATAAGTGGTCTCTAAAATATTACAAAAAATTAAGTTGGTGATGTAAAAGGGATAGTAGATGATACACTATAAACTATCGTACAATGGGTAAGGCAGGGAGGTCCGTGTCATCCCTGGAAACAGAATTCTGGACAGAATGAACTGGTGGTCTGACTCAGGCCTTGCATTGCACACACTTTGGTAGCCTTTTTTTTTTACTTTCAAGCAACATTTGAGTTTTGGAGATGCCACTCTTGCTATGTCCACATCATTGTCAAAACTATCTTTATCGCCATCACCATTAATAGCACTTATGAAGCATCATGGTGCAGTGAGAAGCAGCAAGGTGTACTGCAGAGAGCACGGGCCTGGAATTCAAAAGGTCATGGGCTCTAATCCTGGCTTTGTCACTTATCTGTTGTGTGACCTTGAGCAAGTCACTTTACTTCTCTGTGACTCGGTTACCTCATCTGTAAAATGGGGGTTGAGACTGTGAGCCCCATATGGAATAGGGACTGTGTCCAACCCAATTTGCTTGTCCACCTCAGCACTCAGTACAGTGCCTGGCACATTGTAAGGGCTTAATAAGCACCACAATTATTATTATTATAATTATGAAATTCCTACTTTGGGTGAAACTCTGTACAATGCCCTGAGATAGGTAAAAATCAGATGGAGCAGACAACTACTCAGCTAATCCCTCCTGCAGAGACCTTCCTAGAACTAGAAATAGAGAAGCAGCGTGGCTCAGTGGAAAGAGCACGGGCTTTGGAGTCAGAGGTCATGGGTTCAAATCCCAGCTCTGCCACTTGTCAGCTGTGTGACTTTGGGCAAGTCACTTAACTTCTCTGTGCCTCAGTTCCCTTATCTGTAAAATGGGGATTAAGACTGTGAGCCCCACGTGGGACAACCTGATCACCTTGTAACCTCCCCAGTGCTTAGAACAGTGCTTTGCACATAGTAAGTGCTTAATAAATGCCATTATTATTATTATAGAAACAGCTGCATGATAGCTAAATCATCCACTACACATAACTTCTATCACACTTAGGACTCACACGCAGCCCATATACTTGCTCACCACCAACAGAAATAGTTCTCTGAGGATTAAAAGTTGCTTGTAGGGGTAGAGTGGGACTCAGCAGTTCCTAGGTTGCTGGGGAGAGTACCAGTAGATTTGAGTGTGGCAGAGTAAATCAGGGAAGGCTTCCTTACAGAGGACCATCATCTGTGATGGTCTAGATTGTAAACTCATTGTGGGCAGGGAATGTTTCTGTTTTTGTTATATTGTACTCTTCCAAGCACTTAGTACAGTGCTCTGCACACAGTGAGCAGTCAATAAATACAATTGAGTGAATCTGTGAATTGAATGGAAGGAAGATATGGTGGGCAAGAGGGGACCTAGGGAAAAGGCAGGGAGGGGAAATTAATGGGGAGGGAAAAATTAATGAAAAAATAAGACCAGAGCTAGCTCGTGGAGATTTTCTATTGGTGCATTTGCTCCAGATGCTTTGGAGAATTGGTCAATATATCCATCATTGGTATTTAAGGAGCACCTTACTGTGTACAGAGCCCTGTGAAGCAGCAAGCACAGAATAGTGAAGAGTAGGAAAAGCAGGAGGTGAGTAATGTTTTCTGTTATATTGAGGGGAAGTACTGATAAGACAAAATTTGAGATATTATGAAGATAGTGAGCTACTCAGGTCTGAATGAGCAGGGGCAGGATGGAAGGCATAGGTGCAACCATCTCTTTCTACACGTTTAATAGATCTCAGACAATATAATTTTTTGTCCGAGGTATTTGAGTCCCAACTATGTGCAGAGCACTGTACTAATTACTTGGAAAAGAACAGCAGATTCAAAAGACAGTGTCCCTACCCTGTAGGGCCTTAAAATCCAATGAAAGAGATAGGCAGACATAAATGATTTACAAATAGAAGGGTCAGGAGGAGGAAGAAAGAGATAATAGAGGATAGCATGACTATGTCAGGATGAAATAACTGAATAAATAAATGAATATAAATATATATGTGCGTGCTGAGGATAAATGCATAAACACTAAAGCCTGTACATTCATAAATATGATTTTCTGAATTAGCACTCATTTGTTTCCTTTAACTTATTTTAGGTTTTACATTGGACATAGAACCCATAAAATAGGAAAATTATTAATACTGTTCTTCCTGCTAGTTACTTAATGGTTCTGAAAATTTCTAAAATTAAACAAATAAGATGACCACAATGTCCCGCTCCCTTTCCATCTCTCTTTTCATTTAGCCCCGTCCCCTTTCCTCTTTCCCTCACTTAATTCTTTCTTCCTTTTTTCCCTCCCTACTTCATCTCCTCCTTCTCTGTCTCGTTTTCTCTTCTTTTCTCTCCCTTTTTCTCTCTGTCTCTCTTTCTCTTACCCTCTTCTCTGTCCCTTAGTCAATTAATGGTATTTTTGAGTGTTTACTACATGCAGAGCATTGCACTAAGCCCTTGAGAGAGTATGCTACAACAGAATTAATAAACCTCGTGGCCTCAGGATACAAGGATATTGGACCTCTGAGGTGGTCATTCTCTTTAACGATCCCAAGCAAAAAATGGGAGTTTCATACAAGGAAATGAGAGGATAGGCATTCAGAGTAAGAGATACAAAACAACTGTACTTGAGGTCAATTGTAAATTATTCATAAGCCCCATTAACAGCTTCACTGTGGCCTAGAAAGAGCAGTAGATAGCACTTGGTTCTTCATGATTGTTCAGGAGAATGACCCTTCAGGAGGCTCCTTCCATCCCAGAGCACTAATAGTAACGGAGCTACAGGTCAAGTGACTGTGATTCTGAGGTGGACATTTTGGAAGCCCTTCCTGAAAAAATCCCCCAAATCTACTTAGCATAAGTGATGTAAGTGCATATGTAACACTTTTGATTCTAAATGGATCTATAAAGAACCTCTTAAAACATATATATTTTTATTTGTTTTCACTTCCTATTTAAAAGGCAATTCTTACTTGTATAACTGATAACTGAAATCCATAGATTAAGCATTTGCATTATTCGTTAACTCTTTAAATGTTACCCGATTTCCATGGAAATATACCAACCCCCAGTTGGCTCTGCATTGAATCCCATTTGAACTAAATAAAGATGCTTGCTGACACCAGGGCATTGTACCCGAACTGACCTTTCAGTGATCTCCTTCTGATTATGTGAAAGGACACAATTCCTACATGTACAGAGCAGGAGACACACCCTGTGCAGATTTATAGCTCTGAGTTTGGATATTATTCGGGGCACTAATCTTACAAAAGCGTTTGATGCCTTCAGCCTGTCAAGGCTCTGGGAAGTGTTATGTAATTTTGAGGCTGGGATCACCTCCTCCAGAAGGCCTTCCCAGATTGAGTCCCCCTTTTTCCTCTTCTTCTCCTCCTCCTCCCTTCCCCATCGCCCCCTCTCCTTCCCTCTGCCCTACCCCCTTCCCCTCCCCACAGCACTTGTATATATTTGTACATATTTATTACTCTTATTTGTACATATTTATTACTCTATTTTATAAACGATAGCTATAATTCTATTTATTCTGATGGTATTGACACCTGTCGACTTGTTTTATTTTGTTGTCTGTCTCCCCCTTCTAGATTGTGAGCCCCTTGTTGGGTAGAGACCGTCTCTATATGTTGCCGATTTGTACTTCCCAAGCACTTAGTACAGTGCTCTGCACACAGTAAGCGCTCAATAAATATGAATGAATGAATACCAGTGTGGTCTGGGAGATCTGAAGGTGGAAGGAGATCAGGAAAGAGGGCATGGGCAGATGCCTGAGGAGTTGGTACCCTCTATTATTGTAAATTTCTGTAGGGAAGCCAACAGATCAGGATGCTTTCTTCATGGCAGTGATTATAGAATTTGCTTTCTCTTAAGTTTGGGCTAAAATAATAATAATTATTATTATTATGGTATGTGTTAAGCGCTTACTAGGTGCCAGGCCCTGCACTAAGCCCTAGGTTAGCTACAAGCAAATCAGGTCCTTGTCCCACGTGGGGCTCACAGTTTCAATCCCCATTTTACAGGTGAGGTAACTGAGGCACAAAGAAGTGAAGTGACTTGCCCAAGGTCACACAGCGGACAAGCGGCAGAGTCAGCATTAGAATCCATGACCTTCTGACTGTGCTCTATCCACTCCACCATGCTGCTTCGCTTAACCAAAGTGAGGGAGAACAAGTACCTTAGCCCCACTTTACAGATGAGAAAACTAAGCCACAGAGCATTTGTGATTTACCCAGGGTCACCTGGAAGTCCGGTTGCAAAGCGAGGACTTAAAGTTTAAAAATTTGTCTGTAATGCTAAGTGGTTTCAGCTCACTCACCAACTATGCATAGTTTTGAGAGGAATGTTGCTGGGTATAGAAGGCAGGAACCTGCTAAGTATAAATCTAAATATTTATATGTTTTCATTTAATGATAATAATTGTGGTATTTGTTAAAAATTGACTATGTACCTGTCTAGTGCCAGTTGTGTTCTAAGAACTGGGGCGGATACAAGCAAATCGGGCTTAGGGCTCATAGTCTTAATCCCCGTTTTACAGATGAGGTAACTGGGGCACAGAGAAGTTAAGCGAACTTGCCCAAGGTCACACAGCAGACAGGTGGCAGAGGCGGAACTAAAACCCAGGTCCTTCTGCCTTAGAGGGCCTTGTTCTATCCACTAGGACACACTGCTTCTCAACAAATTTTCTTTCCCAGGGATTTTTCTGGACTAACGTTTGTAGACTGTGAGCCCGTTGTTGGGTAGGAATTGTCTCTATCTGCTGCCAAATTGTACTTTCTGAATACTTAGTACAGTAAGCGTTCAATAAATACAATTGAATGAATAAATTCAATTTAGATTCAGTTCAGCATTAAAGATTCTATTTTCAAGCCCCCACTTGAACTCTGAACTCCTAACTCCAAAAAGAAAGACATTCAGGACCTTAGGTTTAGCAAGGGCTCTGGTAACCCTGCTCTGTCATCCTGTGTTAATTATTTATTCACACCTGGTTCACAACTGATTAACAAACCCTATTAAGGCCTTCCCTTGAAGACCTTGCTGTTGACATGAATTTGCAGCTGTTGTTGGTTTTTTTCCAAATTAGCACATTATGTGTTTTGAAAACAGACAAAAAGCAGCTGCAGTGTCTGAATGCATTTATTATGTTCTCTTTCAAGACGCTATTTAACTCCTCGCCTAAGTGAACAAGGCAGAATGAAATGGGGTGTTAAGTCGATCCTTTTGGTCCACCTTGGAGACCCAGGAGAGCTTCAATTTACTCCTGCAGTGACCTGAGCTGGGTCACACTGGAAAAGTGACCATGTGCAATTTTCGCCGTTAACTGGAAAAGTTACAGTGAAAGTGTTTTCAGGACAGGTGGGACTGATAAGAGGACAAAGAGGAAAATGTAGGAATTTTGAGCAGGGTTGGATGGATGGTATTGATGCCCTAAGGGTTCTGGAATTTCAAGTTCCAGAGAAGAATCATCATCATCAATCGTATTTATTGAGCGCTTACTGTGTGCAGAGCACTGTACTAAGTGCTTGGGAAGTACAAATTGGCAACATATAGAGACAGTCCCTACCCAACAGTGGGCTCACAGTCTAAAAGGGGAGAAGAATGGGGATTTGATTCAAAGAACAGAACTTCTTGGTGCTGTAGTAATTCCTCTCCTTATAAAACACTCCCCCCGCATCCCGCCGACCCCAAATCAAACCAAGAGTCCATGATTCTGGGGCTCTCTGGGCCTTGTCTCTGGGAGTTCTGCCTTGGGAGACCTACCCCCGAACCCCCAGAGGTAATCACCACCAAAACTGGCTCCTACACTGAAAAGGAATTGGAAGAAATCTGTAATAATAATAATAATGATAATAACGATGGCATTTATTAAGCGCTTACTATGTGCAAAGCACTTTTCTAAGCGCTGGGGAGTTTATAAGGTGATTAGGTTGTCCCACGTGGGGCTCACAGTCTTCATCCTCATTTTACAGATGAGGGAACTGAGGCCCAGAGAAGTTCAGTGACTTGCCCAAGGTCACACAGCTGATAAGTGACGGAGCCGGGATTTGAACCCATGACCTCTGACTCCAAAGCCCGGGCTCTTTCCACTGAGCCATGCTGCTTCTCTAGCTAACTTCTCTCTAGTTATCTAACTCATCATCCATTGCAAGAATAAAACAATTTTCTCTGAGAAAATAAAGAGCTCACGAGAAGCAGTGTGGCTCGGTAAAAAGAGCACAGGCTTGGGTTCTAATCCCCGCTCCGCCACTTGTCAGCTGTGTGACTTTGGGCAAGTCACTTAACTTCTCTGTGCCTCAGTTACCTCATCTGTAAAATGGGAATTAAGACGGTGAGTCCCATGTGGGGCAACCTGATTACCTTGTATCGCCCCAGCACTTAGAACAGTGCTTGGCACATAGTATGCGCTTAACAAATACCATCATTATTATTAATAATAACGCAGGACACACATGCACCATTCATTCATTCAATTCAATCATATTTATTGAGCACTTACTGTGTGCAGAGCACTGTACTAAGCGCTGGAAGAAGACAAATCAGCAACATATAGAGACGGTCCCTACCCAACAACGTGCTCACAGTCAAGAAGCAGCATGGCTTAGTGACAAGAGCCCGGGCTTGGGAGTCAGAGGCTGTGGGTTCTAATCCTGCCTCCACCACTTGCCAGCTGGGTGACCTTGGGCAAGCCACTCAGCTTCTCTGTGCCTCAGTCCCTCACCTGCAAAATGGGGATTAAGACTGTGAGCCCCCCGTGGGACACCCTGCTTACCTCGTATCTCCCCCAGCGCTTAGAACAGTGCTTGGCACATAGTAAGCGCTTAACAGATACCATCATCATTATCAGCGCTTAGAACAGTGCCAGCGCTTAAAACAGTGCTTGGCACATAGTAAGCGCTTAACAAATACCATCATCATTATTATTCAGCGTTTAGAACAGTGCCAGCGCTTAGAACAGTGCTTGGCACATAGTAAGCACTTAACAAATACCATCATCATTATCAGCCCTTAGAACATTGCCAGCGCTTAGAACAGTGCTTGGCACATAGTAAGCGCTTAACAAATACCATCATCATTATAGGCGCTTGGAACAGTGCCAGCGCTTAAAACAGTGCTTGGCACATAGTAAGCGCTTAACAAATACCATCCTCATTATTATTCAGCGTTTAGAAGAGTGCCAGCGCTTAGAACAGTGCTTGGCACATAGTAAGCGTTTAACAAATGCCACCATCATTATCAGCGCTTAAAACAGTGCTTGGCACATAGTAAGCGCTTAACAAATGCCATCATCATCAGCCCTTAGAACAGTGCCAGCGCTTAGAGCAGTGCTTGGCACATAGTAAGCGCTTA
Organism: Tachyglossus aculeatus; assembly: GCF_015852505.1. Taxonomy (NCBI): domain Eukaryota; kingdom Metazoa; phylum Chordata; class Mammalia; order Monotremata; family Tachyglossidae; genus Tachyglossus; species Tachyglossus aculeatus. The sequence goes on from NC_052075.1 coordinate 13,327,909, forward strand.
ATCAATCAATCAATCAATCGTATTTATTGAGCGCTTACTGTGTGCAGAGCACTGTACTAAGCGCTTGGGAAGTACAAGTTGGCAACATATAGAGACAGTCCCTACCCAACAGTGGGCTCACAGTCTAAAAGCTTAGACTGCTTAATTTGTCACAGCTTAACAAATACCATCACCACTATTAGAAGGGGGTGGTGGTTGGGAGGCGCTTACTATGCGAGGCGCTGTGGTAAACGCTGCGGGCGGCCCTCCCCCTCAACCTCCGGGCCCCGGGATCACCCGGACTGCGGCCGGGTGGAAGATGAAGGCGACGACTCTCCCTGGGGCACTGACACCGACCCCGGAGGGCTCGGCTAGGCCGCGGAGGAGGAGGAAGGGAAGGAGGACGAGGCAGCTGCAGCCGCAGTGTTTTGATCCTTTATTCCCCTATTTTTCATTTTAGTTACACCTCCTACACCCTAGGAAACCCCAATGCAATGCACTTCAGATCATTTAGACTTGATTTTATGAATTAAAACCCCCACTTAAAGAACTAACAGGCCATACCTCTCACTAGAGGGCCGGTCTCCCTGAGGACACGTAACCACTTTGGTTTCCCAGAAAGTTATGGCCTGACAATAGTGATGCCATTTGTTAAGCGCTTACTACGTGTAAAGTGCAGTTCTAAGCTCTGGGGAGGATACAAGGTGATCAGGTTGTCCCACGTGGGGCTCACAGTCTTCATCCTCATTTTACAGATAATAATAATGATAATTGTGGTATTTGTTAAGCACTTACTATGTGCAAAGCACTGGGGAGGATACAAGGTGATCAGGTTGTCCCACGTGGGGCTCACAGGCTTCATCCTCATTTTACAGATAATAATAATGATAATTGTGGTATTTGTTAAGCACTTACTACGTGCAAAGCACTGTTCTAAGCGCTGGGGAGGATACAAGGTGATCAGGTTATCCCACGTGGGGCTCACAGTCTTCATCCCCATTTTACAGATGAGGTAACTGGGCACAGAGAAGTTAAGTGACTTGCCGAAAGTCACACAGCTTACAAGTGGTGGAGCCAGGATTTGAACCCATGACCTCTGACTCCCAAGCCCGTTCTCTTTCCACGAAGCCACGCTGCTTCTCTATCCCAGGTCTTTCTCCTAAATTAGGAGGCACTTTCCCCTCCAACCTTCCAGGGGGTGTGAAAATAGCTCCCATCTCCCAGCTGTATCAGAGTCAGCAGGAGTGAAGGGATCAGAGGACTGCTCCAATTTCCTAATTTCCTTAATCAATCAATCAATCAGTCAATCAATCAGTTAGTCAATCATATTTATTGAGTGCTTACTATGTGCAGACTACTATACTAAGCTCTTGGGAGAGTAGAACAGAATTATCAGTCATGTTCCCTGCCCATCTAATAATAATGATGCATTTGTTAAGCACTTACTATGTGCAAAGCACTGTTCTAAGCGCTGGGGAGGTTACAAGGTGATCAGGTTGTACCACGGGGGGCTCACAGTCTTCATCCCCATTTGACAGATGAGGGAACTGAGGCACAGAGAAGTGAAGTGACTTGCCCAAAGTCACACAGCTAATTGGCAGAGCCGGAATTTGAACCCATGACCTCTGACTCCCAAGCCTGTGCTCCTTCCACTGAGCCACGCTGCTGCTAGGACTAACCCAAATATGACTGTACACAATCACTTCCGCAACATAGCCAAGATCTGCCCTTTCCTCTCCATCCAAACCGCTACCCTGCTGGTTCAATCTCTCATCCTATCCCGACTGGATGACTACATCAGCCTCCTCTCTGATCTCCCATCCTCCTGTCTCTCCCCACTTCAGTCTATACTTCACACTGCTGCCCGGATCATCTTGGTGCAGAAACGCTCTGGGCATGTTACTCCCCTCCTCAAAAATCTTCAGTGGCTACCAGTCAACCTACGCATCAGGCAGAAACTCCTCACTCTTGGCTTCAAGGCTGTCCATCACCTCGCCCTCTCCTACCTCACCTCCCTTCTTTCCTTCTCCAGCCCAGCCCGCACCCTCCTCTCCTCTGCTGCTAACCTCCTCACTGGGCCTCGTTCTCGCCTGTCCCGCCGTCGACCCCAGGCCCATGTCCTCCCCCTGGCCTGGAATGCCTTCCCTCCGCCCATCTGCCAAGCTAGCTCTTTACCTCCCTTCAAAGCCCTGCTGAGCGCTCACCTCCTCCAGGAGGCCTTCCCACACTTGGCCTCCTCCTTCCTCTCCCCTTCTTACCCCTCCCCATTCCCCCCGCCCTACCTCCTTCCCCTCCCCACAGCACCTGTATATATGTTTGTACAGATTTATTACTCTATTTCACTTGTACATATTTACTATTCTATTTATTTTATTTTGTTACTATGTTTTTTTTTGTTGTCTGTCATCCCCCTTTTGGACTGTGAGCCCTCTGTTGGGTAGGGACCGTCTCTATATGTTGCCAACTTGTACTTTCCCAAGCGCTTAGTACAGTGCTCTGCACACAGTAAGCACTCAATAAATACGATTGAATGAATGAATGAAAGGTTAGGTAGTATTACCCGCAGAAGGGGGTGGTTGAGAAGACAAAGGATAGAATAGAATCTGTTATCTTTGGCAAGGTGGAGGTCATTAATGCCTTTAGAAACTGATCTTAGAGTAAGAAGGCAGAAACCAGACTACAGAAGGTCCAGAAGGGATCTGGAGGAATGGTTGTGGAGGCATGTAGGTATAAATATACACTTTCAAGAAGGTAGGACAGGGATGGGAGGAGGGAGGTGGAATGGTAGCTGCATAGTGCAGTGGGATTCAGGGATTTTTTTTTTAGGAGTGTAGGGACATGAATATGTTTTAAGATCAAGGGAAAGGAGCCATGAGAGAAGCAGCATGGCCTAGTGGAAAGAACACAGGCGCTTAGAACAGTGCTTTGCACATAGTAAGCGCTTAATAAATGCCATCATCAACACAGGCCTGAGAGTCAGAGGACCTGGGTTCTATCCTATCTTGCCTGCTGTGTGACTTTGGGAAAGTCACTTCACTTCTTTGTGCTTCCATTTCCTCTACTGTTAAATAGGGATTAAATACCTGCTCTCCCTCCTATTTACACTGTGAGCCCCGGGAGGAACGGGGACTGTGTCCAACCTGATTAACTCGTGTCTACTTTGGTGCTTAGAGCAGTCCTTGACACATAAAAAGTTCTTAACAAAACTAATAATAATAATAATCAGTTGAGAAGCAGGGTGGCTCAGAGGAAAGAGCACGGGCTTTGGAGTCAGAGGTCATGGGTTCAAATCCCAGCTCTGCCAAATGTCAGTTATGTGATTTTGGGCAAGTCACTTCACTTCTCTCGGCCTCAGTTACCTCATCCGTAAAATGGGGATTAAGACTGTGAGCCCGAAGTGGGACAACCTGACCACCTTGTATCCCCCTCAGTGTTTAGAACAGTGCTTTGCATATAGTAAGCACTTAACAAATACTATTATTATTATTATTATTATTAACTGATGTCTACTTTGGTGCTTAGAGCAGTCTTTGACACATAGAAAGTTCTTAACAAAACTAATAATAATAATCAGCTGAGAAGCAGCGTGGCTCAGTGTAAAGAGCCCGGGCTTTGGAGTCAGAGGTCATGGGTTCAAATCCCAGCTCTGCCAATTGTCAGCTTTGTGACTTTGGGCAAGTCACTTAACTTCTCTCTGCCTCAGTTACCTCATCTGAAAAATGGGGATTAAGACTGTGAGCCCCCTGTGGGACAACCCGATCACCTTGTAACCTCCCCAGCGCTTAGAACAGTGCCTTGCACATAGTAAGCACTTAATAAATGCCATCATTGTTGTTATCGTTGTTGATAGCAGTCAGGGTGGAAGAAGAGCGGGTGCAAGTGTTTTCAGTGAGAAGAGATGCAGCGGGAGGCACAAAGCAGAGCACAAAGATTTTGAAAGCAGGCAGGAGATTTCAGTCAATCCATAATCAGTCCATGACTTAATGGCATTTATTGAGTGTCTATTGTGTGCAGAGCCCTTTATTAAGTGCTTGGGAAAGCATAGTACAGTAGAGTTCGTAGACATGTTCCCTACCTAAAAGGAGCTAAAAGTCTAGTGGAGAAGACTCTTCTCCCCAATTCTTTCTCGCCCTCTCTTGCCTCAATCTTTCCTGCACGCCTCAATTCTTCCTGGGCCTCTCCAACCCTCGCTTTCTGGCCCCACATCTGTGACTCCGCCGCATGCTCAAATTAACACCTTCTGAGTCACAATATGAAAGATCAAGTTAGAAAAACACTGAATCCAGGAAGCATCTCTGAGGCATCCCTCCGTTGCTGCAGTCATGATACAGTCATAGTTCCCAGGAATATAGACAGGCTGGTGTCAAAGTAATGAGGAAAATATCCAAGTCACACCAAGGCAATCATCTCCAACAAGATCCCTGGAAAGCAGGCAAATGAAAGCACCTGACTGATTCTCAAGACAGTCACCGAACTAAGACTAACCCAGAATCGGGGGACTTGTAACTTTATTCTCTGATAATCAGTGCAAAGCAGAACCCTCTCTCCCTAATGAGAATCTGCAGAATAACTGCTCCACAGTGAATTCCTGGGCCTAACTCAAAACAGAATATGCAATAGTGTTAAGGCAACTGGTGGCATTAACTATTGATAGATAAAATCCAAATGAGATGTTGGGAAGTTCCAGCAAGTGTCGGAGAGAAGAGGATCATTTTGTGAGAAAAGGCAGTCCATGATACCATCTTTCTATCTATCTAAAGAAGCAGCGTGACTCAGTGGAAAGAGCACAGGTTTGGGAGTGCCTGATAGAGTAGTGCAAATTCTGCCCATTCAAGGTCTTCACGAAATAGACAGTAGCTCCGGTTTGCTGCTGGTCATTATAATTAGCGAAAGAAAACAAATAACCAAGAGGTGAAATGTGAAATAATTTACTGCACCTCATTAAAAATGCTTTGTCAAAGAAAAATAGTATCTTTCAAATGAAAAGTAATTGAGGCAATGAATTAGGCTGGCTTTTAATTGAAAATGGAAAATCCAGTATAACTGGGGTTTAATTGCACCTGCTAGATAAATATAGCCCAATAAAAGCAGTTAAACTGGTATGATATTGAGATTTACTAACGTGAAGATAGTGCCATAAAAAGTCTGCCTGGGAGTAGTTTTGTATGTCTAAACATGCTTTGTTAAGATAAATAAAAATAAGGCACTTAAAAGGGCAAAAGGAAAACGAATAAAAACAGTATTTGACTTCAATTCACATATGTTCTGAAAGCTTCGAAGATGAATGTAAAATCAAAATAAATTAAATAATGTTTTTATATATTTACTTTAGCCTGGATTTTGAGAAATCTATAGTACAAAATAACTTTAAAGACTGGTATTCATCCAACATAATAGACTCAGAAAATGTCTAGTTACATAAGCTAGCAGAATGATGGAGTTTGTTTTTTTTTCTGATAAAAATAAAACGTGGTTTTACAAAAGACATAAATTAAGATTTTAGTCAATTTATTTTCAAATGCATTCACCCCCAAGACTGTTCTTATAAGTGACAAAATCCACAAGAATAGAAGCAACTAAGTGAAAAACATAAAAAAAACCCTTAATTGAAAAGAATAAATGTTAATCCTGTAAAACAATAAACTCCTTGGAGCCAGAGTCTGCGTCATTTACAGACTCCGTGTGTGTGTAAACATATACATGGATAAATAGGCACATATGCATATGTAATTGATATGTATCTACTATATATGAATAATAAATATCTATTCATACACATACATGCAGTCTACTTCACGCCACCTCAGGAGACCAATTCAAGAGCCCTCAGTTCTTGGGGCATTAAGTAGTCTCCATTAGCCAAGGACAAATGTGGAGAGATACATGAGAAGAATGAATATCAGTTCATTTGCCAAAAAGTTGCTGTGTGATTAGTTGAAATGGATTAGCTGAAAGCAAGGGAAACTGAGGGAACACTTGGAGGATGCAGAGAAGAGCACTGATAATAATAATAAAAAAACCTTTATACTCTTAAGCACTTACTATGTACCAAACACTGCACTAAAACACTGGGATAGATACAAGTTAATCAGGTTGGAGTTATATTTCAGAGAACTTCTCTACTATACTCTCCCTGTTCTCCCCAGAAAAAGTGCTCAATAAATACTACTGATTGATTTTCCACAGAAAATGACAGGGGAGATATCATAGTTATTATGGTCATCAACAATGGCATTTATTGAATGCCTAGGAGTGGAAAGCACTGAATTAAGTGTTTAGGAGAACAACAGAAGCAGAATATAGGATCACTGTCTTCCAGGAGCTCAATCTGCTGGGGTGGACAGACAAAAATTATTTACAAGTAGCAGGAGCCAGAGAAAGGACAAGGCCGTAACACTAGATAGTGCAAATGAATCAGGACGAAGCTATAGGCTGAGCGTAGCTCAGTGGAAAGAGCCCGGGCTTGGGAGTCAGAGGTCATGGATTCAAATTCCAACTCCGCCACTTAGCTGTGTGACTTTGGGCAAGTCACTTAACTTCTCTGTGCCGCAGTTACTTCATCTGTAAAATGGGGAGTCAGACTGTGAGCCCCATTTGGGACAATCTGAGTACCTTATATCCCCCCAGTGCTTAGAACAGTGCCTAGCACATAGTAAGCACTTAACAAATGCCATTATTATTATTATTATTATTATTTTATTATTATATTATATTATTATTATAATAATAATAAACAAAGGGAGAAGATAGTCCAGCCTGGGACAATGTAACTGAGAAAGAAGTGACCCTTTAAAATAGAATTGTGAGTCTAAGAGACAGAAACAAAAATGTTGCCACTGAAAACATCAGACGCATCTCATAATATACTAGTTGGTGGGAATGGTATTTTTTTTTTTATTTGTACATATTCATTCTATTTATTTTATTTTGTTAATATGTTTTGTTTTGTTGTCTGTCTCCCCCTTCTAGACTGTGAGCCCGCTGTTGGGTAGGGACCGTCTACCCAACCGTAGACCCTACCCGACCGTAGGGACCGTCTCTATATTTTTCCAACTTGTACTTCCCAAGCACTTAGTACAGTGCTCTGCACACAGTAAGCACTCAATAAATACGATTGAATGAATGAACGGTAATGGTAAAAAGTCTGCCTTTTTTTCCTCTAGACTCTAAGCTCATTTTGGGCAGGGGACGTTTCTACCAACTGTGTTGTATTGCACTCTCCCAACTGCTTAGTACAGTGCTCTACACACACTACATACTCAATAAATACCTTTGATTGCTTTTCTGTCTCTCCAACGCTACTGGTAAATTCACCGTTAGTGGTGACTCGAATAAAATAATTTAGTTTATTATAAAAATAAAAGAGGTGAGGTAAATTAAGTCTAAAATCATATTCTTCTTAATTACATAGGCTTCAATAATTCCACAAACTCCAATAATCCAGGCCTTCCTCAGCCTAAGCAAATTTCCTTAGGGATGTAATTCCCAGTTAGTCCTGTGGAGTAGGCGGACCACATGTCAAAATTCCAGGAGAAGAGAGATCCCCTCTCCTCATTGTGTTCACATTTAAATACTATCCCTGATTCACAGATTGACAGAGCTCTCCCCAGTTCCCAATGGCCAGCCCTTCTTTTACAGGATGTTACCATCCCCTCGAAGATTCAGGAAAATGTTGATCTTATGTGCCTAGGGAAATTAAGTGCTCAGTAAGTAGAGAGTTACGGGAAAAATCTTTCTACTTTTCCTTCAGTTCCCTGGATAACAGTTCCACCACCAGTAAGGATGTGAATATTTATACAACCAGATTCTAATTCACCTGAATAAAATAGTAGATTCTTGTAGTAGTAATAAAAGCAGTAATAATATTTATTAAGCGCCTAATGTATGTGAACCACTGTACTAAGTTCTGGGAAAGAATACACAGGTGTAAATTACACATGGTCCCTGTCCCTCAATCTTTATAAGATAAAAGAGGAGAAGATTGGAAACATAAGGAGCGATGAAATAACAAAAAACATTAAAACAACATTTGACAAGGTCAAATACACACAACGTTAGTAGAAACAGAAGCAGCAGTAACAGTGTTTATTGAGCAAATACTGAAAACAATAGATTGTACAAACGCTGGGGAAGTTCAGAAGCACAGAAATGTTACCTGCCCACAAGGAACTGACACTCAGTTGTACAGCAGCTAGACTAGGTTCAAGCATGGGTTAATCTGAAGCCATGATATCAAGTCACCATGAGAATGAAATATGCATGCCCCAAATGTGGGTTTACCCCACAGGGATTTCTGTAGAATCATGGGTGCCCACCAATTGTGGTAGCATATGTGCTTGTATCAAGAATGCAAAGAACTGATATTTTAACAGAGTCTAGATTCATTTTTTCTTACCTGCCAAAGCCCAAATTGAACATTTTGTGTTGCACCAACAACCGCAGATGACATAAGCATGCGACATCAATACTACAATGTTTTGTTTTCAGAAAAAGCAGGAGATTCCTTAATGTGATGGGGAAGAACAGGAATTTTATACTTAAAACCCTATAGATTCTGAGTCTCTAAATAACAACCTTATTATTATCCTAACATTTTTTATGTTATAAACATATGTGTTATTGACCTGGTTCAAAAAAAATCCACCAGTAAAATTCTGGCAGCATAAATGATTAAAAAGATCTCTAAAAACTGCTTCTCCTGAGAAAAGTCTGTTGTTGAAGTTCATACGGGGAAAGTTAGTTTCTTCATTATGTTTTATGTGCATAACAGAATTGCTTGTTTTTCTGAACTTTGGAACTTTCATTCCCATCACTGAATATTTTACATTGCAATTTAGTGTTTTGGAAAACGAAGATATCTGTGAAGTAATGTTGGATTTGCACCTACATTGTCCAGTCATATATCCCAGATGAGCCTGGAGAGTCAAGGATTTTTGTAGACAGTCACCCCAAAAAAGTATGCAAATGGTCTCTAATTATGGCTTCTTTTAGATATGCTGGTTTGTCTACCTGGGACTGACCATTGATATTTTCCTATTCTCTGCTCCCATCCATAACTCCAATCAATTTCTTCAGCCCTGCTTCCATCCCACCTAATGGGGTCTAGATATCTGTACCCTTAACCACCATATCCACAAGTATATGTCCCCCTTCTATACTGTGGAAAGGGAATGTGTCTGTTATATTGTACTCTCCCAAGCACTTAGTACAGTGCTCTGCACACAGTGAGTGCTCAATAAATACGATTGACTGACTGAATGAATGACTAACTGTAATGCTTGAATCCTGCTCATGAAGAAGCAGTTCAGATCCCAGGTCATTCTGGGTTTTGTACTGTAGCTGCCCCATAAAACCATAAGACTTCACCTTAATATTTCTTAACCCAGTCTATGTCCTCAATCCTCTTTCCCCCTGACACAAGAGGAAAAAATGTAGGAAAGTTGTACCACAGAAACATACGCTTACAACGTGATCTTCCTCCCAAAACAGAATGCCAGAGTTAAAAAAAAAAAGTACACATACTCGGTGGTTTTTTTCTGAGCTATTCTAACTGAGCAACCACTCCAGGTTTGAAGAAGGAAGGGATAGAGAATCAGACTCCCAAGTTCACACAGTGTTGGCCCGACCAAATTAGAGTAAAAAATCCTTGATAGCTTCAGCAAATTTCCTCCAAGATACAAAACCTTTTTGTCATCTAGGACAAGGAATGCATGGCCTCACCTCCCCATATGGCAAAAGGGACCCCTTCCCCCTGCAGCTATCCTGATTGGAAAAAAAAGTTAACTACCAAGCTGATTAGGGGAAATGAGTCAGAAGGACTTGGATTCTAATTCTCACTCTGCCACTTGTCCGCTGTATGACGTTGGGCCTGTCAATTCACTTCTCTGTGCCTCAGTTATCCCATCTGTTAAATGGGGATTAAGACCGTGAGCCGCATGTGGGACAGGGACTATGTCCACCTGATTACCTTGACTCTATTCAGTGCTTAGCATAGTGCCTAGCACACAGAAGAGCTTAAGCATTCTCTACGATGGAAAGCTAGAGAAGGGAAGGACAAAGAGCCTTCACTAAATTTTGAAATGTCAGAGAACTTGTCCTTGGAAAAGTCACTTAATTTATCGGTGCCTCCATTCCCTCATCTGTAAAATGGGGATCCATCACCTGTTCGCCCTCCTACTTAGACTGTGAGCCCCATGCAGGACAGAGACTGTGTACAACTTAATGATCTTATATCTTAGTACAGGGTAGTTCTTAGTGCTTAGTGCAGTGCTTGGCACATTGCGCGTGCTTAAAAAAATACCACAATTATTGTTATTATAGAAGAAGGATGTGAACCCAAGCTGGTGGGTGAGATTTCATATGGGTGTCACACCGGGAAAGTCCACTAGGTGTCGCTTCCACTCTAAGTGACACAGTCCAAAAAGTCACAGCACCGAGATCCAAAATTAACCAGTATAGAAATAAATTGCATTTTCTTAAAGTAGCTTTTTAGCATCCGCTAATGAATTATGAACAAAACCAAATCATTAGTAAGGTACAAAGACTGACCTTAAATGGATGTAAATGAATCTGAAAAATGGATTGGTAAATGAAACTAAATTTGTTAATTCTTTCCTAGGTTTGGGAACAACTAACTACTGCTTTTCTTTTCCCCTCCACCGCCCCTCGTCGCTTATGCATTCATCCACCTACCTAATTACTGCTGGCTACTTATGCCTCATGAAGAAGGAAATGCCAGTAAATGAATGAAAGGTTCATCTTCAAAGAGGATACATGGCAGTTCTGATGATCACCTGATGAATTATCACTGGATTGGCATCCTTGTGCAGTAATAAGCTTCTGATAACCGTGGGAGATACTTTCATAAACGACAAGTAGACTGGTTTCTCAGAAATTCATTTGATAAAAAGAGCACCAGTTTAGAAGTGTCTTGTTTGCGGAAAGAGCCCAGGCTTTGAAGTCAGAGGTCATGGGTTCAAATCCCGGCTCCACCAACTGTCAGCTGTGTGACTTTGGGCAAGTTACGTAACTTCTCTGGGCCTCAGTTACCTCATCTGTAAAATGGGGATTAAGACTGTGAGCTCCCTGTGGGACATCCTGATCACCTTGTAACCTCCCAGCGCTTAGAATAATAATGATGGTATTTGTCAAGAGCTTACTTTGTGCAAAGCACTGTTCTAAGCGCTGGAGTAGATACAAGTTGATCAGGTTTTCCCACGTGGGGCTCACAGTCTTCATCCCCATTTTACAGATGAGGGAACTGAGGCACAGAGAAATGAAGTGACTTGCCCAAAGTAACACAGCTGACAATTGTCGGAGCCGGGATTTGAACCCATGACCTCTGACTCCAAAGCCCGGGCTCTTTCCACTGAGCCACACTGCTTCTCTAACACAGAGAGTTAGAACAGTGCTTTGCACATAGTAAGTGCTTAATAAATGCCATTATTATTATTATTATTATTATTATTATTATTATTATTATTATTTGTATTTCAGTGGGTTTCTGAGTTACAATAAAAGCAATAATATTATTCATCCTGCTAGTTGTTAGAAGCAATTCCACCATATAGTTTATGACTGATTATTCTTATTATTAGTGGCTTTAGGATTCCCGGGGTCCAGGGTAAGAAAGTTACTTGAGGTTTCTGAGAGGCTCAATTCAGATGATCTACGAGTAAATCGGATAGTTTCCATTTTAATTTGACTTTTGCCTGCCCATGAAACTGCACTGAAGAGGAAAGCACCAACCGGGTTTGAAGCCCATCCCCACAGGTAAATATGGTAGGGATTTGTAGCCATGGATCTATTCCAGATAGTTCTGACCTCTGGCCAAGTTCAGGCCAAAGGGTAATTTTCAGATTCGTCTGTATGACATCCATTTAGTAGTGATATTATTATATTATTATCATTATTAATAACAATAATAATGTGTGGATATGAAGAAAAAAACAATGCCCTCTCTCCCTATTCTCAGGAGTATTTGTTGTTGAAAATTTCAGGACATCTTCTTTCTGACTACAGAGCCGAAGAAGGCTGTTTGGTTAGGTAGTTAGAATTCAGTTAAATTATCCAGAGGGTTGCCAAATCCTCTGAAGAATTTCTTCAGAGTCTGTCTGGTCTCTGTTACACGGAGAAGCATTTAGCTTTCCAGAGTGCAGTATGACAGCTTCTCTCACTGGGCTTTTTATTCTGAGCTGTGCTCTTCCTAAAGAGATAAATGTGAACTTTTAAGAACTCATCACTGAGTAGTTATGTTGTTATTTAAAATAATATGAATCCTGAGATTTTACCTTAACACATTCTTGTCAATTGTGCTTGACATATGTCGTATGGTTGGTGAATACCCATAAGTGTTTTAAAAAAAATCATTGTTCACTGTACGTAAATTGTATTTGTTCACCAAAGTCAGCAAGGCTTTTAAGTCTGCAGGAAGCATTCCTTTAAAACTTTTATAAACTTTCACATGTAAGTATAGTCTAGAAGAATAAATGCTGTGTCTAAACCATGTGAAAACTGCAATGTTTTTCTCCCTGAGGTAATTCAATGCAAAAGTACTATACAGGACCACAAATTAAGACTATTCTCTGTTTTATTACTTAGTTGCGTGATAAGGGATTTAATCAAGTTGAAAAAATGTTGACAGGTCAACATTCGTGTTATAAAGGAAGATAATAGATGATTTTTGGAACTAAGGACAAGAAGATCACTCTTTTCATTTAAAAAAAAATCAGCTAACTCCAAAAAGGTAGGAATAGATGATGCAGAAAAATTCAAATTATATATGAGTGATGCAAATTGTCAGGCATAAGACTTTGCTATTACTCTGATTTAATGAAACTCAAGAGCTGGAGAAACACCTATGCCATATCAGTTTGGTCCTTAAAAACTGAAGATTTTTCCTACACAAAATGTCCCCTTTTCAAAGATGAGTTTTTAACGGAAGTTCTATATGCTCAGTGAAGCTATTAGGTAACTCAGAGGCCACAGAAAATACTTAATGATATCTAAGTGGTTGAGTGCATGCTAATAAAATGAGGGTCAAGTGTAATTCAATTCAGAATTAAAATTGCATCAAATTCTTTTCTTGGTTGTCAAGGTGGTGCAAGTGTTCTTCTTTTTATCAGTTTGTAAAATGTGCCCTTTTAACCCTTTCTGGAAACACGTAAAAATATCTCCAAGTTAAAAAAAAAAATTACAACTGCCAAACCAACATCCATTTGCCTGTGATAACAAGCACAGGGTCTTTCTTCCAAAGAGCTTGAAATGCTTTCCATAACTTTCTCTTATCTATCCTCGCAATAGTTCTGCAAGACAGCAGGGAGTCTGGTCGACTGGATAAGCTTCAGAGTTGCCTCTATATGGAAGAAAGTACAGGGTCTGATTCCCTGGAATTCGCACCCAGGGACTATTAGCACACTGGCCTGGCTGGTCACAACTGCTAGTGAAATCATCAGGATGGAGCCATGTATATGATAATCTGGGTGAAACTACCCAGAGCTATCAATTCTTTAAACTCCTCTCAGAAACAAAGAAAGAGTGAGAGTAAGAGAGTAAGAGTGAGTTAGAGAGATGAGTGAAAGGGAGAGGGACAGGAAGAAGAGAGTGAGGGAGAGAGAAAAATGAGGGTAAGGGAGAGAGAGAGAGAGAGAGAGAGAGAGAGAGAGAGAGAGAGAGAGAGAGAAATAAGGGTAATGGAGAAGGAGAGGAGAGAAGTAGAGGGGGAGAGAAAGGGCCTGGGGGAAAGGAGATATGTTCCTCTATCCCTCGCTGAAGGCACATTTTTTTTAAAATGATATTTGTTAAGCACTTACTATGTGCCAGGTATTCTACTAAACACTGGGGAGCAGCGTGGCTCGGTGGAAAGAGCCCGGGCTTGGGAGTCAGAGGTCATGGGTTCTAATCCCAGCTCCACCACTTGTGAGCTGTGTGATTTTGGGCAAGTCGCTTCACTTCTCTGGACCTCAGTTCCCTCATCTGGAAAATGGGGATTAAGACTGTGAGCCCCACGTGGGACAATCTGATCACCTTGTATCCTCCCCAGTGCTTAGAACAGTGCTTGGCATATAATAAGCGCTTAAATACCAACATTATTATACAAGCTAATCAGGTTGGACACAGTCCTTGTCACACATGGGGTTCACAGGTTTAATCCCCATTTTACAGATGAGGGAACTGAGCACAGAAATGTCAAGTGACTTGCCCAAGGACAGTCTTTTGAGCCCTGCGCCTCTCTAACAATGGCATTTACTGAGTACTTATTTTTTATAAAGCACTGTACTAAGCATTTGGAGGAGTACAATAGAGTAAGCAGATACAATCCCTGCCCTCAAGGAGTTCACATAGAAAAACCCCTTTGAGAAGCCACCAGTGGCCTAGTCAACTGTAGCATCACTTGCTACGTGGCTCAACAGTTTTCCTCAACAGTTTCATTTTACAATTTGGATATATCATAATGGCAAAACAAGGGAATGTCCTTCTCTCAACACAAGTTGGAGAAATTAGAGTCAGTATAGGATTCGGTGTGCACATGGCATTAGTTAACAAGTGATGGTACTCTGCTTAACGATAATAATAATAATGATAATTGTGGTATTTCATTCATTCAATTCAATCATTTATTTATTTATTGAGTGCTTACTGTGTGCAGAGCACTGTACTAAGCACTTGGGAAGTACGAGTCAGCAACATATAGAGCCGGTCCCCACCCAACAACGGGGACTTACTATGCGCCGAGCACGGTACTAAGCACAAATCAGGTTGCTCACAGTCTTAATCCCCATTTCACAGATGAGATAACTGGGGCACAAAGAAGTGAAATGATCTGCCCAAGGTCACAGAGCAGACAAGTGGCAGAGCCGGGATTAGAACCGAGGTCCTTTGCCTCAGCCTCACCTATATGGTTCCCTGGAACAATAATAATAATAATAATAATAATAATAATAATAACAACAACAATAATGGCATGTATTAAGAACTTACTATGTGAAAAGTACTGTTCTAAGTGCTGGGGAGGTTACAAGGTGATCAGGTTGCCCCACGTGAGGCTCACAGTCTTAATCCCCATTTTACAGATGAGGTAACTGAGGCCCAGAGAAGTTAAGTGACTTGTCCAAAGTCACACAGCTGACAAGTGGAGGAGTCGGGATTTGAACCCATGAGCTCTACACTGAGCCACACTGCTTCTCTAGAATGTTTCTCTAGAATGTTTTCTTAGCCCCACTGTGGGTTCAGTGGAAAGACCACTGCTCTGGGAATTAAGTGATCTGAGTTCTAGTCCTGCTGCTGCTTATAGTGGATTGATGTGGGTAAATGCCACATATTCCCTTCGCAGTTTGTTGCACTCATCTCTGCTTCCTTGTCCTATGCACTCTGACACAGCAGGGATGTGACTGGCTGGGATGATACAGTGCGAGTGGTAGAGTGTGCAAACCATCTCCAACTATAACCCATATCCCTGTGCAGATTCTTCATCCTGAATTCACAGAACCAAGACTCATCCATTATTAATAGAACAATAATAATAATGATGACATTTGTTAAGTGCTTACTATGTGCCAAGCACTGTTCTAAGCACTGGGGAGGATACAAGGTGATCAGACTGTCCCAAGCAGGGCTCACAGTCTTCATCCCCATTTTACAGATGAGGTAACTGAGGCACAGAGAAGTTAAGTGACTTGCCCAGAGTCACACAGCTAATTATTGGTGGAGCCGGGATTCAAACCTATGACTTCTGACTCCCAAGCCCGTGCTCTTCCCATTGAGCCACGCTGCTTCCCAATTATTCTGGATGGAAGATTGCCATCATCACGGTGTTTTGCATTTTGCAATTTAGTAAAATAAGAATGTGTGGCAAGGATATCAAACTGTCTAATAGTGGTGAACATTACGATAACCATAGGAGAGGTATCTTGAATCCATCTATTCCTACCCCATTAATTATCATCAAATCAATAATTACTATAATGTGATTTCCTACTATACACGTTTTTTATGGTATTTGTTAAGCACTTACTATGTGCCAGACACTGTACTAAGTGCAATGTTTTACAAGAACACGACTATTGTGAAATACATGCTCTCCCCATACTTATAACTGTCTGAATTATTTCATGTTTAAATAGGTAAAAGGCCCAAGGAAAACGTAAATGTAAATCTCCCATCATATTCCACCATTAACCTGAGTCAAACTCCCCTGTTGCAATATTCAATCAATCCATGAAGCAATGGTATTTATTGAGAACTTACTATGTGCCGAGCACACGGCTCTTAATACACCATTCACTGAATTAAAGGGGACTACTGAATGTATATTTCTATCATCAATTGGTGCCCAAAGTTTTTGAGATGTATTTCCCTATCAGTGACATACGAGAAGCTGTTATGATTCCTACTTCTAGTCTCAGTTGAGATCCGCAAGCTATTTTATGACTTGTATAACAAGAATTAATGAAAGTGACTTAATTTTCCAGGTTATTGCTAGTCTCTAAATGGATACCTCCAGCTGCACCTTCTTTTCCAAATGCAGGAGGAAGCAGCCAGGTTTCTGTCTAAGATAATGACTGAAGTGAAGATAACATCGCAACAAAATAAGAAATAAAACAAAAACCCAAAGCAGTGACAATCCTTTGTCTGCTCTGAAAGCTTTAATAAAATGGGCTATTATTACCTGATGGAGGATTATGAAGAAGAAAGTTTAAAGGCAATATTTACTCCTTTTGGCAAGCTTTTCCTGTAGATAAGCAGGCAAATAAGATGTTTATCTCCTTTTTCCTGCTGTAAACCTGTGACACACAACAAATACTTTCTTTTTGTCTTTTTCAAAGTCAAATGCTTTGGAGATACTGTCAAATGACTTCATTAAATCCCCCATGCAAAATTCCCAAATCAGAAATGGCACCAAAAAAACCCGTGTCTATTATTAAGGATTCTGAAACATGAAAAAGACTGAGTTGTGTCTACCCTGCCCCCACTTCCCCACAATTATTTCAATATTTTGGAGTATTATTCATTCATTCATTTGATCGTATTTATTGAGTGCTTACTGTGTGCAGAGCACTATACTAAGTGCTTGGGAAGAACAAGTTGGCAACATAGAGAGACGGTCCCTACCCAACAGTGGGCTCACAGTCTAGAGGTATTATAGTATTATTATACTATAATAATAACTATAATAATAGTATATAGTATAGTATTATAGTATATATGTAGTATATAGTATATAATATAGTATTATATAGTATATAATTATATACTATAATAATAATATAATAATAATGAGTATTATAGTAGAATCTCAATTCTCTACATTCTATCCATGCAGTATTCATGGTGGATTTTGTCCAGTGATTGTGACCACCACCATTGAAGTTACATAGTCCATTTCTGGACTGTTCAGTGTAATTTATGCCACTAGTCTACAGTTATTTCCGCTCTCTGAGGAACAGGAGATGAATTAGGGATTCAGATCCTCTGTATGCCACTTTTTGTTTAAAATAGGGCATGTTTCCCTTTAAAGGACAGAGCTACACTTGTGTTGCCTCTTTTGAGCATACTAACTGGACTGGCGCTCCTTCCTACTTCTGCCTCCATCGATCAGCCCAGTTTCTCCAGAAGGCCATTGAATCCGGCAAGTGTTTGGGGGGTTTCCCCAGGCCGGAGGAATCCTCCACTCTGGTCCTCTTGTGCCCACCTTGGCCAGGACTCAGGGTATAGAGAGTAGCTGGATCTGCTGGGAGGAAGAAGAGGCAAGGGGGGTCAAGTGGCCAGTTCAAGAGAAGGTTGAACTGATGCTGCTGATGATTACTGGAAATGAAAGAGGGATGGAGAGGAAGAGGGAAATGTGGAAGAGAAGAGAGAGGGAGGGAAGGAAAAATGGAGGAAAGGAAAGAGGGAAGGAGAGAGAAGGAATAAAACTAGAGGCACCTAGAGAACTTGGTGCTGGAGTGACAGAGGGAGTTGAGGTGACAAAGGGGACAGTGATTGGTTAGGAGTGCTATATGTTACTTAGAGGTATCCTCAATAGCCTTATAAAAATATATACAGCTTTCCCTCACCAACCACCTGAAGTTAGCATCTAAAAATCCCTGTGGTTGGCAAACCATAGTTGGAAAAGACTAAAGGATTGTGGAACAGTGCGGATAGGTGGCTCTCTGTGGATTCAGACATTTTAGTGGATGGTCTTTATTTTTTTTTTCTTAATCAGTATCCCAGTGGACTCATTCACACCAAAATGCCTCCCCACAGAACTGTACTCACTCCACCAGTAGATAATTCATAGACACCATTCAGCAGAATAGGATAGAGAAAACTAAAGGTTGTTGGCAAAGTTGTGATTGGCAGGGAAAATCTCCACTGTAGAACCCAGAAGAGCTATATAATCTCACATAATAAAATTGTTGGTCAGCTAAAATCAAAAGCTTCCTTTTCAGGGTGATCCCAAAAGTTGAATTAAAATTTTAACATTTGTCAGCCATTTTGGCTATAATGCAATAGTTGAGCTCTTGAAGAACTTTCTGTTATGGGAAAAAACACATGAGTTACCTAAGAGACAATGGGCTAAGGAGGCGGATGGTTTGAAGATGACTGGTTCATCTGACTGGTTCAAATACCTATATTATTGTTCTGTCCACTGCTATTAAAATGATGTATGGCCTTTCCACTTATTGTTCCTTTATTGTACAGAATGCTGTGCAAAACACCAAGAAATACAAAATACAGTAGGATGCAGTGCAGTAAGGTAGAATCTAGTTGGTCAACTTGTAGTTCTTACTCTGTCAAGAACAGATTCACATTGTGGAAGAACTAGGCCACACTGAAAAGGAGTATTGCCAAGTGGAAAGAGTCAGAAGGACCTGGGTTCTAATTCCACCTCTGTCACTTGTCTGCTGTGTGATCTTGGGCAAGTCACTTAATTTTTCTATGTCATAGTTATCTCATCTGTAAAATGGGGATGATTAGTTAGTATCTACTTCAGCATTTAGTGCAGTGCCTGGCACATAGTAAGTACTCAACAAATACCGTTAAAAAAAGTAGAAATGACTATCAACAGCCCACAAAATATGCAAAACAGGGCCTTTTAAGACAGTTGAGATTGGCCCCAAGGATGATCTCATTTTAGGTGATATTTCTCGAGAATTCTCAAAAATAAACAAGAACAAACATTTTATTTGACATTTCTTGAAGTTAAATATTCATGAATTAGCTGATATTTAAAACCATTTCCTGAAGAGTCCAATCTGAGCAACCAAACTATCCTATGCTTCTGGTTGATCATTAAGCATGCTAGTTCTGAAACACATGCAAAATGTTCTTTAGAGAAGGATTATAATGTGCCAATGAATATTTGAACCAATAGGAATTTGATTAAAGGTGAATGATTTTTTTTTATTTTCAGAAACTGTGCTTGACTGCAGCCTATAGTGCTTGAAACACACCTATAGACCTTATTTCCAAGCCTGGAATTTTTGCTCTAAAAATTAAGGAAGACATTTTGGCCTTTGGAAGGAAAGTTTCTCAAACTTAAAGTCCTTTTTTTTAAGAATAGGAAATAAATTGTATTTTTGGAAACAAAGAAGCTTTCTGTTGCCCCCAAACATGAACTTTATATAAAAGATATGTTGGGAGAATATACTAGCATTAAATATTGTGAAGAGCAAGCTATGGAAAGTGGAAATGGAAAAAAATGACATCAAAAAAGCAGGCTTACGTGACTATTTCCACAGGCATTCAGTACTACATTTAAAGAATTGTTGGAGAAGCAGTTTCTATGCTTAAGTCACGAAGATTTACATCATCTCCCTTACAGTTTGCGAGATAGGGGCTAAAACCATTCCTAAGATTGATTAAATATATTTAGAGATCCACTTAAATGAAAGTTTACTCCATTTTCCTGATACCACTTATAAGAAAGATATGCCTACTGCAAAAAAGTATATGCTTTGCTGCTAAATAGTAAGTAGTTAAGCACTGAGGTGAATACATATGATTTTTTGATATTTGAATTAAGTGTTTTGAAAAAGACATAACCAATTCTGCATGCTCCAAGTTCAACTGTATCACTGTAAGCTAATAGTGTACTTTCCAAAACATCCTGAAAGTGTACTTTTGAATCATTTTGTTCACCAGGAAGGGCATGGGAAGATGGGGGCCAATTGTCATAAATTTATCCAGTGTACTTTGACTGTTTGCCTTATTCAAGGTCGTGCACATTTCTGGTGTGTGTCCAAGTGAATAGAGCAAGGGCCTCCGAGTCAGAAGGATTTGGGTTATACTCCCAGCTCCTCCACATGTCCTCTGTGTGACCTTGAACACTTCACTTCTCTGTGCCTCAGTTACCTCATCTGTAAATTGGGGATTAAGAAATGAGAGTTAAGACTGCGAGCCTCATGTGGGACGTGAACTGTGTCCATCCTGATTAGCTTGAATTTACCCCAGTGCTTAGTACCGTGCCTGGCACCTAGGAAACACTTCACAAATACCAGAAAAACATCCAATTAAAATATATGAAAAGGAGGACTTAATTGGGGAAGGCCTCTTGGATGAGATGTGCTTTTAATAAGACTTTAAAGGTGGGGAGAGTGATTGTCTGTTGGATGAAGGGGGAGCAAATTCCAGGCCAAAGGCAAATGAATCCTGAAATTAATTAATCACTTAGTGCTACGCCCTATGCTAAACACCAAGATTAATACAAGATAAACAGTGTGGACTTGATTCCCGCCCCACAACAACATGTTACAAATACAACAGTCTAAACTAACATTAAAAAAATTAGTAGCCGAAGTAGCACTCGATCAAGGTGTGCCCAAGATCTTCACTCCTCCAAGAAGCGGTTCGGTCACTGGTTGGCCTTGTGGACACTAGAGCTCGTGGTTTTAAAGGGATTCTGGGTCACACTGATTTGGGTCCAATCCCACTTTAATAGGGTGCTAAGTGCTTAGTACAGTGCTAAGCGCTTAGTACAGTGCTCTGCACACAGTAAGTGCTCAATAAATACGATTGAATGAATGCCTTGTGTGTTGCTGGTCAGCAATGTTTCTCCCCACAGAACTCACTGAGGGTCACCTACTCTAGATCTGTCCATATCTCTTGATTCTCTCTGGTTCAACTAAACGTTGATTTCTGATAAGGAGGTCTGCATATCAAGAGATATTCTGGAGAGAATGTGTCAGCGGAGTCGCTATGAATCAGAAATGACTTGACAGCATCTAAAAAGAAGAAACCATCAAGAAAAGAGAGATTATTGTGTGAGAAAGGAGGGAGGGCTGGGGTGTTCACACCTCAATTTGAAGCTGCCTTCCATTTGCTTTAAGATACATATCTAAGGAAGATCATCTCACCAAACCAGCAATAATGTTTATTAAAGAGTCCCAAATGTCAAAAAAAAGGTAAAAGAAGGGTGAAAACCCCTAAAAATATGATTAATTTGGTCCTTTGTTAAAATGAAGACTACCCTGCAGTGCTTTGCACAAAGTGCTAAATAAATACCACTGATTGTTTGATGACTATAAATTGACAAACATGCAAGTCTGAGCAAAAAACATTATATGTACAGTCTATCTCCGTTCATTTGTGTCTTAATTTCCACCAACAAAATACCAGTAAGTGTTTATAATTAGGATATCCCTAATCTGGGAGTTTCATTAATAAACACTTTTTGTTTATATTGCTAAGTAATGGTTTGAAAGTTAAACAAAAGAGAAAAGAAAAAATGTTTGAAATTCTCTGTGGAAAAAATAGCATCTCCCCCTTGATTTTTAGAAGAAGAGAACAGAGTTAAATTGTATCAATGCTAAATTTAGAATTCCATTTACAGAGAATATCAAACAATAAAAAATCTATCGCCAGTTTTGGAACTACATACTGTATGTGGATTCAGTAAGTTGTTCTGTTAGTACCTGAGGTGTAAAAATGGAAATACCTACTTTTAAAAATTATCCTACTACTATCCTTCATCATTAACAGATGTTCCAAACAGACGTACCCTTCTAAACCATAAGCTCATTGTGGGCAGAGAGTGTGGCTGTTACATTGGTATATTGTATTCTCCCCAGCACTTAGTACATTGCTCTGCACACAGAACAGTGCTCAGTAAGGACAGGGACCATACTTTTTATTTCTACTGAACTTGTTTAAGGGTTTAGTGCCATGCTCAACCAACCAATAAATACTATTGACTGATTGGAATTGATAATGGGGATGCTCTCAGCTTAATACATTAATCACGATGACATGGAGGCAGCATGGCCTGTGAAAAGTAGATACAATTGGGAGTCAGATGACCTGTGCTTTAGTTCCAAATCTGTCACTTGCCTGCTGGGTGACTTTGGGCAAGTCATTTTATCTCTCTGGGCATCAGTTGCTCATCTGCAAAATAGAGATAAGAAAGATTGTGAGCTCCGGGTGGGATGGGGACACTGTTCAATCTGAAAACCCTGTATTAACCCCAACATTTGGTGCTTAGTGAGCACTTAATAAACTCTGTGTACAATCATATTTGGGTTAGTCCTAGCAGTAGAAAGAGCCCAGGCTTGGGAGTCAGATGTCATGGGTTCTAATCCCGGCTCTGCTGCTTGTCAGCTGTGTGACTTTGGGCAAGTCACTTCACTTCTTGGTGCCTCAGTTACCTCATCTGTAAAATGGAGATTAAGGCTGTGAGCCCGACTTGGGACAGCCTGATCACCTTGTATCCACCCCAGCACTTAGAACAGTGCTTTGCATATAGTAAGCACTTAACAAATGCCATCATTATTATTATTAAATAGCCTTCTTTTCATTTGGTGAGTAAAGCTTTCAGTGAATTTGGGTGGCAAATTTCCTATTCATGACATCCATCTCCCCACCTCCATGCTGCTGATTCATTCACTCATTCATTCATCCATTCAATCGTATTTATTGAGCGCTTCCTGTGTACAGAGCACTGTACTAAGCGCTTGGGAAGTGCAAATCGGCAACATATAGAGACGGTCCCTAATGATCTTACAGTCTTTTTACACACTGAGAGAGAATAAGATTCAATAAGATTTACTCGATGCCCTGTTTTCATTTAAAACTGCTATTGATTCGAATCTCCTTCCATTTGTCGCAGGTAGTATAATACTTGGTGCCCAAGAAAATCAACTGAAAAGAAAACAAAATTCAATCTAATGTTCGGGGTTGTTTTTCTCTGTTAACATCATGTATCTCACCTTTTGGATGATCATTTTGTGCCAAGCAAATCCAAAGAGCCTGAGTTATGGAATCAATGGGGATAAAGTGAGGGACTCAGTTGAAGAAATTACATCTACTCAGCAGCCTGCCCAAACCCCAGCATCTGAAGTTAAATCCAAATGGCTTCATTTCTATCACAATCTGAGTAATTAATTAACAATGACTGCGAATCAGAAACTAAAATTGGCTACAGGGCTGCCATTTTAAAACCGCAATGTGCTATGTGAAATGAGGTACTTAAACGGGTTTTGATATTGCACTGGGTTTCTTGGGCTCAGTGGCAATTGAATGGAAACAGCGACATTTTTCATGCAGCTTTAATTGTGCTCAGTATGTATTTTTGTTGTTGCCAATTTTCCTAAAGAATAACAACTGTTGCTTTCCACACAATGGCTTTGATTTTGTTCATTAAGCCCCAACTGTTCTCCTTTTTCCCTGGCAGCTCTATTTACAGACAGTTATCCCAGGTGGAAACTTCCTCCTTAGGGCTGTTCTCTGCAACTTTTGTGCATTTTCCTCAAATCCTTTCTGCCTGGTATCCTTAGCCACAGATTGATGTGAACCACATATGCATGGAAGACCAGTTCCTGGTTGCTTCATTTGTAGACTCTGCCATTACTACCTGATATTTCTGCCTGCAGAATGGCCACTGACATCCATTTTATGGCTCAGGGACTGAAAGAATCATTGGAATACCCCCTCACCACCTTATCAAACTCATTTGCACACATGCACACAATCACACATCACATGTTTATCCATATGCACACAAAAACATAACCCCGTTCTTGCACCCCATTTACTACCACATTCTATTTTATTGTCACCTGTCTCATGTCCAGGTCAGCCCCATCCATAGTTGCAACTACCAGAAGCACCACAGCTACAGAGATCCTGCCAGGCCAGAGTATAATGAGAGAGACCCCATCTTATTCCAGCCAGGTTGGGCCCAAATGGCTGGGATTATTATTATTATTATTATTATTATTATTATTATTATTATTATTATTATTATTATATTTGTTAAATCTTTATTAAGCACTAGGGGAGATGCAAGCTAATCAGGTTGGATACAGTCCATGTCTGACAGGGGGCTCACAGTATTTTATAGATGAAGCAACTGAGGCATAAAGATGAGAAGTAACTTGCCCAGGCTACACAGCAGACAAGTGGCAGAGCAAGGGTTACAACTCAGGTCCTTCTGATTCCCAGGCTGATGCTCTATCAACTAAACCAAGGGGATTCAATCCCTGGTCTGCAGTTGAAGAAGGGACCAACCATGGGAGGGGCGAACGTAAGGAGTTGTGGAGAGACAAAAAAAAAAATATCGAAATAAAAGTTTAAATGAGGGGAACAGGGAGGGGGAAGCTGAAGCCAGAGAGGATACAACACTTCTGTGCTTTCAGTGAAATGAAAGTCAGCCGCTCTACTGTGGAACACACAAGCCAAACTCCAAGGATGTCATATTTCAGTTTGGAGAATTTGAGATGTAGGAAGTAGTATGGCTTCACCTCCTTCCATTTCCATAGAGAGAAGGGGATAGTGCTACCCAAATCCATGATTATGGTGAGTCCCTCAGTCCAGGAGATGGGGGAGGTGATGAGATAAGGGGCCGCACTGTGATAGCACATAGGATATCTGCTATCTGGCTTCAACACAGAAGAGGTCAGAGAAGCAGGAGAGACTGGAGACCCTGTCACTGTCTTAGCTGTCACTGTTTCTGCCCCCAGCCCCCACTGGACTAAAGTCAGAGAGATGATGGATGAGCCACCTATTTCTTTGTGAACCTCAGAAATCTGGTGGGGATGCTAATGAAATTCTGGGAATCACCCCTCAGATTAGGACACTTCTGTGGGGGCTAAATTTAGCTACAGTGAGTCAGTCCTAGGACCTCAGACAGAGTAGCAGAGGGAAGAGAGAAGCACTGAACTATTATCCTAACGTGGCTAAAAATGTCAACCTCCAAATTATCTCTCATGCACACACACACACACACACACACACGGTTTACATGGAGATAACATCACCCAAAACCTACGCAGGAAAGATACTTTAAAATACCTACACACAAACACTCGCTCTCTCTTTCAGGCAAAAGACAATTCCATTCACTCTCAGAGCACATACATACATACAGGGCATATATCCAAAATTATACATACCCATGCACATTCAAAGGCACAACACCCCTTAACATACATGAACACTCAGGGGTTATAGACACAGAGGTATACAAATAGGGATGCAGACATACCCAGAAGGACACAAACATATGTAGACACATACTATGAACACACAAAAAGGGACACAAAGGCAGAGAGTCGCGGTCATACAGAAGAAGTCTCAAAACTTAGAACCCAACCTTAGAAAATCGTTCAGGGAAGTTTCAATCCACAGAACCTGTTCTCTTTATTCACTTAATAATCAGGAATCAAAATGGCATTTTCTTCTTTCAGTAGATGTGATAAGTTTCTCGACAGAAGAGTCCTATCTGACTTCTACCCCACAACTCTACCCTTTCCTCCCTTAGTTCTGCTCTTTCGACCATCACTAAAACCTCTGTCTCTGTGATATGGTGTCTTTTTCCTATCCTTGAGAAAAGATGCAAGTTTCTCGGGATGATGATGATGATGACAATAATGCCAGTTTTTCCCTCCAAATTAACCCCCATGGTCATTCCCCATTAGGCATTTCCAGTGGATTTTCAACAGAGTGGACAATCAAGGAAACTAAGGATCATAAATCATCATTAAAGAATGAAGTCTCAATGAGTGTATGAACATCTTAAAAATCTCACAAATATGTCTGCCAATGATAGGGCCACTTCACCAGTTAGTTGATAATGAAGATATAACAGTGAAGGACCTGAAAATAATAATAATAATGGCATTTATTAAGTGCTTACTATGTGCAAAGCACTGTTTTAAGTGCTGGGGAGATTACAAGGTGATCAGGTTGTCCCATGGGGGGCTCACAGTCTTAGTTCCCATTTTACAGATGAGGTAAATGAGACACAGATAAGTGACTTACCCAAAGTCATGCAGCTGACAATTGGCAAAGCCAGAACTTGAACCCATGACCTCTGACTCCAAAGCCCGTGCTCTTTCCACTGAGCCATGCTGCTTTAAGAGACACTACACCCTGCTCCAGTGAAAATACTGATGAACAGAAGAATAATTGTCTTTTGAAGTAAAAGTAAACCACATGCAAGAGCCACTCCAATGGGATACCCTTTGGTCCAGGAATTGGCAAAGCTGTTTTTTGTGCTAAACTTGGGACTATGTCTCTAGAAGAGTCTGTAGTGAGATCAGGCAACTGACTTCTCATTATCAGATTCTATCAGTGAAAAGTTTAGGGGACTTTCCTATAAATACTATTCCTTCTGACTGAAAATAAAATATAAATATATTTTAAAAAAGCACACTTACCTGTAAAGTATCACAAATAAAGTGACTCAGAACCCTGAACACAGCAGAGATCTGCTTCTCCTGGGTTTGAGTGAACCATGAGACACTTGTGTGCTTGTACTTGGCTCCTGCAGCTGAGAAAATGCTGTAAAACATTCTAAGTAGTTGCATGCAATCCTAATATATGTCTTTTGTTCCATTTTTTTTCTTCTCTCATTTCTCTTTGAAGGATATTTGCATGAAAACATTCCCTGTAGCTTGATATTTTTTTTGCTGAAGTGCTGCTCTGATAATGAAAAGTGGATTGATGATGTACAGCCTGTCCTATAATTAAAATTGGCATTTTTTTCCTAAAAACATCAATGCCTCTTTTATGTTTTAACATTATTCACTCCACCTTCTATCTTTGATTTCATTCCATTTCTCGGCACACTGTTTTCTGTTTTTTCTGTTCCTATAGCAATAACATAAGCAAGGTCTGCACAGGGTAAAGGATTTGAGAGAACTTTTCTGGTGGACAAATCTATTATTGACCAGAATCTGTATGACACAAACTTAAGATTTCCTGGGTAGAAAAAGTTAATGTTCTTGGAAGCAAGAATGACTCTTCCTGCCTCAATGCTCGTCCCAGAACCTCAGCTAACAGACTGCATGCCTGGCTATTATCCCCTGAGAAGATGGAAGAAGGAACATAAAGGGCCCATCTAATAGATAACACTCCCAGATAGAGTTCCAGGAAGAGCTGCTTACGCACGACTTTGTTATGATGGAGAATTCTGATTGCCTGCCTATTAAAACAGCAAGAGTGAGGTGGGAGGAGCTAAATGTTGGTCAAGAAAGGCTTCTCTCCCTGATTGATCCCAAAAGATAAGTAGCTGTAGATAAGGTTTTGTTATGATGGAGAATTTTGATTGCCTGCCTATTAAAACAGCAAGAGTGAGGTGGGAGGAGCTAAATGTTGGTCAAGAAAGGCTTCTCTCCCTGATTGATCCCAAAAGATAAGTAGCTGTAGATAAGGTTTTGTTATGATGGAGAATTTTGATTGCCTGCCTATTAAAACAGCAAGAGTGAGGTGGGAGGAGCTAAATGTTGGTCAAGAAAGGCTTCTCTCCCTGATTGATCCCAATAGATAAGTAGCTGTAGATAAGGTTTCATTAGTACAGTAGCATAACAGAAATAAGAGTGGATAAGAATCCTAAAAGGATTTCCTGGATGTCTGCAGCAGGCTGACAATCTCATAAAACCCTAAGTGATATCATTGCAAGTTTTGACCAATGGTCCACTCACTTCAGGTTTCTGTCTCCAACAGTGACTATAGGATCCTTGAAGGAACAGTGTGAAGGTTGCTATCCTTTATATCAATCAACCAGTGGTATTTATTGAGCCCACTGTTGGGTAGGGACCATTTCTATATGTTGCCAACTTGTACTTCCCAAGCGCTTAGTACAGTGCTCTGCACACAGTAAGCACTCAATAAATACAATTGAATGAATGAATGAATGAATGGAGTGCTTACTATGTGCATGGTCCTAAATGCTTCGGAGAGTACAATGCAATAAACCTAGCAGACACGTATATGTATCTTAATGGCTAGAGATGAGCATTCTAATAGTTCAGCATTTCCTCTAAAAATCCACTACAGAACACTGATCCACAATTTAGCCAAGCTACTCTTGTATGTAACCTTATATTCTGCCTTAACAATTCCCAGTAAGAGCAATTTTAATACGGTTCCACGCATCCTCCACCCATAACATTTTTGTAGAAAAATGATCCGGACAGCAGAGTGAAGTATAGACTGGAGTGCGGAGAGAGAGGAGGCAGGGAGGTCAGCAAGGAGGTTATTACTCTATTTTATTAATGATGTGCATATAGCTATAATTCTATTTACCTATTCTGTTGGTATTGACACCTGTCTACTTGTTTTGTTTTGTTGTCTGTCTCCCTCTTCTAGACTGTGAGCCCGTTGTTGGGCAGGGACCGTCTCTATATGTTGCCGATTTGTACTTTCCAAGCACTTGGCACAGTGCTCTGCACACAGGAAGCATTCAATAAATATAATTGAATGAATGAATGAATGAATGAATTGGGATCCTAATGGCAGTCCAGAGGCATACTGGGAAAATAAGAAGCAGCGTGGCAGAAAATTAGAAAGCAACATGGCTTAGTGAAAAGAGCACAGTCCATCATCATCATCATCATCAATCATATTTATTGAGCGCTTACTATGTGCAAAGCACTGCACTAAGCGCTTGGGAAGTACAAATTGGCAACATATAGAGACAGTCCCTACCCAACAGTGGGCTCACAGTCTAAAAGGGGGAGACAGAGAACAAAACCAAACATACTAACAAAATAAAATAAATAGAATAGATATGTACAAATAAAATAAATAAATAGAGTAAAAAAATATGTACAAACATATATACATATATACAGATGCTGTGAGGAAGACCTGAGTTCTAACCCTGCTTCTGCTAAATTCTTGCTGTGTGACCTTGGGTAAGTTGCTTAATTTCTCTGTGCCTCATTTCTCCTGCTCTCCCTCCTATTTAGACTGTGAGCCCCATGCAGGACAGAGACTGTCCAACCTAATTAACTTGTATCTTCCCCAGCACTTATGATGTGTTTGATACATAGTAAGTGCTTAACAAGTACCATCAAAAAAACAAAATTTAAAGGAACCAAAATCTGGCTTTCACCTCTTGGAACAAGCACTATTCAGCTGACCCATGAAGAGATGACACAAAAACGAATCGCAAATCTCCTTTTTGTGAAATAAAGAGACTCATTTGTGGACTGAAACAACCTGTCAATCAATAGTATTTACTGAGTGCCTACTGTGTGCAGATAGCAGCATAGTTTGTTCTTCAGAGAGAACACCACAGTTTAGTGAACATGGACCCTGCTCTAAAGGAGCTTACATTTGTAGTGACAGAGAAAGACAGTTAAGCATGGCTTAGTGGATAGAGCACATGTCTGGAAGTCAGAAGGGACTGAGTTCTAGTCCCAGCGCAGCCACTTGTCTGCTGTGTGACTTTGGGTAAGTCTCTTAACTTCTCTGTGCTTCAGTTACCTCACCTGTAAAATGGGGATTATGATTGTGAACCCCATATGGAACATGGACTGTGTCCAACCTGATTACCATAATCTACCCCAGTGCCTGGCACATAATAAGCACTTAACAAATACCATAAAAAGGAACAAAAATGAGCTAAAATAAATGAGTTAGTGCTTAAGTGAAACAGTATGCAAAGTACATACAGACGTTTTAGGTTTTTTCTTATTTATAAATTAGCAATGGTTAGCCCCCATTTAGATTCCATCAGAAGGTTACAACTAGTCTACGTATTAAAAGCCAAACATCTGGAGGGTTTGTCTGCCAAAAACATGTGATCATCATTTTCTCTACGATTGACAAAGGGCAAAGCATTTTGTGTAGAAAATCATCAGAGCCCATTAAGGGATTTGGAAGTCACAGGTGGGGTGTTCTAGTCCGTACTGTCGATCAACCTGATTATCCTGAAATTTCTTTGTCGAGTATATTTAATAGCATCAAAAGTTTCCCATTAGAAGGTTTTAACTTCTATAGCCTTGTGCTCATTGATACAACAAATTGAAGAAGTTCTTATGCTTTTGTGAAAAACATTAACATTCATAATTAATTGACTTTACCTCTAAATGTCAACCAGAAACATTTCTCAATCTAGGATGGGTCTGGAGCTGTGTGGGGAAAGTAACACAGAGAATAAATGGTAATGTGATAACACATTAAATAAATGCTGTCTCTGGTAATGTGACAGAATCCTGGACGAGATTATACTGGTATGACCCAATCTGACATTTTTTATGGTTTTATATTGGTCTGACAAAGAAGGGAGATATGGATTCTGAACTGGTCAAAACTATTGCTCATTTCAGGGTTTCCTTTTAATCTCAAACCCATGTTTGGTAACAGCACAAATGGAAGCAGCACTGTTTTCAATCCAATTTGCACTTTGTTATTTTTCTGATTTTTACAGTTGCTGAAAGCCATGGTTCTGACAATGTGCAGACTGGATTTCCTCTCATCTCCTTCAGTGGTATCCATGTGCCCCCAATATTGGGCTTCACCAGCCCCTTAAGAGTCTGTCTGATTAAATCTAACCATCCATTTCTTCCAGTCATTAGGAATGGCAGGACTAAGGCAGAGAACAGTGGGACAGGAGACCGACAGAGAGAACTTGTCCATTAAGAGAATGAGATTCATTTGGGTTTTTTTATTATTATTATTATGACTATCCAAAATTGTACTTGTCTTTGGAGATTAAGCCACTGCTAACTCCGAAACTACTCCACAGTGCCATACCGGGAGACATTCTAATAATCATTGTGATGTTTAAGCACCAAAAACTGTACTAAGGACTGTGATTGAATTCAAACTAATCAGATTAGACACAATCCCTCAAGGAGATCACAATCTAAATAGGTGGGAGAACAGATATTTTGTTCCCATTTAACAGATGAGAAAACTGAGGCACAAAGAAGCTAAGTGACTTACCCAAGGTCTCACAGCAGGCAAGTGGTAGAATAAAATCCAGGTTCTCTGATTCCCAGATTTGGCTCATTCAAGGGTGAAGCTGAGGATCAACCCCTGGGAAGCACCATAGATCACTGAATGCACAGGTGGGGTGCTTGCTTTTTTAAAGAGGATTTATTTTTTCCAGGAGAAATATTTGTTTTTGCCAAACGGGCTCAGAATTTTAAGACCAATCAAAAGAAGTGTTACCCCAGATGAGTCAAAAAGTTCTGCCATATGTCTAACTGACCTCTTTATTGTTGCAATTTAAGCAAATACCCTGTTGTTTCTTCCTCTGTGAACATGGTGATCAACTGGCCAGCAACTGAAGCCGATTTTAAAGAGCAGAATTTTCCATTTCCAAACTGACATCCTGTGTTTGTTTTTTGGTTTATTTTTTTTTCTCTTTTAATATAAAGAACAGTGTTACATAAGTAAAAGCAACTAATTACATTGCATAATTAAATAACACTACAGTTGTGACAGAAAAAAACAAACCACAAGGAAGGAAATGTACAGTAAAGGGTGAGAGGTTCTTGGATTCTAACACCTAAGCTGAACAGAACTAATAATTACTTTCTAAATATACCTAATTTCTCTGAAATAGTGGCAGACACGAGGTGGGTTTTACCACTGGGAATGAAGATTCTTGCATTAAATCTACTCTTCCAACCAATTTGTGGCTACATTTAGTGTTCCTGAAAGTTAGAAAGGAACAGCCAGTGGGTCTTTTGGCCCAGTGTAGAGATGCCAGTCCTATAAAGTGTAGCCCACGCTTTGACCTTTAACTTTCACATTCCAGCTCCTCCAAACAAGAGTTTCCTGCACCACAAATGATCCCAAAATGAGCTGTGTGGAAGGCTGTGATGTTTAACAAATAGGGGCAATTAGGGGAAATGAAGGAACTTGAACCAGCAAGGATTTGGGCTCAGGTGTGCAGGGGTGAAAAGATACGGGCTAATTAGTACTGAATTTTACAGCCACTCTTACTGAGACAAGGAGTCTTGTTTCCAATAATTTCTGAAGTCCTTTACTCTCCATGATTTCCCACCACCTTAAATTAAGTATTTGGAGCCTTTTATCTAACTTGTCTCCAGAGCTGCTTGTTTCTTATCCCCTGAGGAAAGAGGGGGTTGGTAGAGGAGTTTGGCAGTGAAGAGCTAATAAGGGGGAACACTGGATTGTTTTTATGGTATTTGTTAAGCATTTATTATGTGCCGGGCACTGTATTAAGTGCTGGGGTAAATACAAGTTAATATTGTATTGCACAGTCTCTGTCCCACAGTCTTAATCCCCATTTTACAGATGAGGGAACGAAAGCACAGAGAAGTTTTGTGACTCGTCCAAGGTCACAGAGCACACAAGTGATGGAGTCAGGATTAGAAACGAGGTCTTCTGACCCCCAAGCCCAAGCTCAAGCCCAAGCTCCCAAGCTCTTTCCACTAGGTCCATGCTGCTCCTCCAGGGGAGAAGGTAGGGCCTGAATGGAGCAGTTCACTATCAATCAATAGATCGATCATATTTATTGAGCACTTACTGTATGCAGAGCATTGTAGTAAGTCCTTCATTCATTCATTCATTCATTCATTCGTATTTATTGAGCGCTTACTGTGTGCAGAGCACTGTACTAAGCGCTTTGGAAGTACAAGTTGGCAACATATAGAGATGGTCCCTACCCAACAGTGGGCTCACAGTCTAGAAGGGGGAGACAGAGAACAAAACAAAACATATTAACAGAATAAAATAAATAGAATAAATATGTACAAGTAAAGTAAATCAATAAATAGGGTAATAAATATGTGCAAACATATATACATATATACAGGTGCTGTGGGGAAGGGAAGGAGGTAAGGTGGGAGGGATGTACAGGGGGAGGAAAGGGAGAGAAAGGAGGGGAGTCCTTGAGGGAGTATAATAAAACAGAGTTGGTAGATATGTTTCCTGCCCATAAGGAACTTAAAAAGCTATACTCTATACTACCCTCTGAGGGTTCCCTGAGCCTCGTGGCTATCAGGAAGAGCCCACCAAAGCCACCCAGAAAAGTTTACTATGACTATCCAGTCACCATCCCTGAACTCTTTATGGCAGTGGTGAGTTCTCCTGACCCAAACCTGCCCTTGACATTGTATCTCTAGGAGATAAAGAAATTCTGAGCAGAGCTATCCATAATGGGGCTATCAACCCACACAGCTAATTCCCCACTGGCAGAACTCTGCAGCATGGCTTAGTGGAAAGAGCACAGGCTTGGGAGTTAGGAGTCATGAGTTCAAATCCCACCTCCACCACTTGCCAGCTGGGTGACTTCGGGCAAGTCACTTCACCTCTTGGTGCCTCAGTCGCCACAACTGTAAAATGAGGGTTAAGACTGTGAGCCCCACGTGGGACAATCTGATTACCTTGTATCTCCCCCAGCGTTTAGAACAGTGCTTGGCACATAGTAAGTACTTAACAAATACCATTTTTCCAGTGCTCAGAACAGTGCTCCAGTGCTTAGAACAGTGCCTGGCACATAGTAAGCAAATAACAAATGCCATAATCATCATCATCAACTCTGACTCAAGTGGACAAATTTGTGAGCGTTCGAAGGAGGGGAGGAGAGGTGTGAGCTTCGAGCAGGAGGGGCCGGGGGGGTTAAGAATAGTGGAGGTGAAAAACGCTGTTAAAGACAGAAAGAGAGAGAGAGTGAGAATGACAATGGCCCACACGGAGACATTCAGAAGAAGACAGTAGGCTGAAAAAGACAGACAGAAAAAGACGGCAAAGAAAGAAGTAAACACCCAAGCAGGGGCGTCAGGTGGATACCCTGCCACTGACCGAGACCCTCACCTATAAACATGCCCCTATACACACACACAAACTGAAAATTAGAAACTCACTGTCGTCTTCACACCAAAGTGGATGGAGAAGACCTATTCTGAGCTACTTTTAGCTTTCTTGTGCCAAGGACTTTCTTCAGGCCAGTCCTGCCCCAATCTGTCTAAGCGGGCACCTCAGCATTACCAATATACATTCTGAACAGGAATAAGTTCCAATACACTGAACTTGAGCAGTGTGCCTGCCACACTGCTTTTAAGAGAGGAATGGGGAGATTCCTGGAACCCCAGGAGTTAGTTTCATAGCACTGCGTCACACAGGTATAGGGACATGTGGAGCAAACATAGCACATCAACTAGTCCATTCAATCGAAGTAGGGGAGGTTTCATGCTACTTTCATTTTGTTAATACACTCTGATAATCGATCCCTAGGAATCTTCTTCCACTCATCTTACAATCCCCATCGCCTTATGTATTACACAAACCCTTCTCATGATCTCACAATTCAATCACTGGCATTTTTGATCCCGTTAGCAAATGTACTTTACCTCATTTCTTAAAGCAACAGGCCATCTGAGTTGGGAGGTATTATTTTTGGTAACTGAATGTTCTCTTTAATGAACAAAATTTTATTTTATTTTCCAGCCAGTGTCCTTGACTGTTGAGAGGAAGGTCTTAATTATCTTACAAGATGGATAGATCTGAAGATAAGCTGGGCTTCTAGCAGATGAGAAAGGTGGAGACATCACCTAAGTGTCTCTTTTACCCTGGATATAGTGCTGGCACTAAGAAATGGGGCTATCCTTGTATTTTCTGAAGTCTAAAAGCAATGTACAATTTTGTAAAGGATGTTCCAGACTTTGTCAAATCATTGGCAGGAGGTGAATGAACATGGAAATAGGAATGTAGGAGCAGAGGGAACTTACTGAATGAGCCAGTCCTGTCGCTGACAGGAATGTGATAGAATAGAAAGTTGATCCATTCAGATGACGATTATTCTGCTTAAGCATTGATTCTCCACTTTAAACCCAGTTGAATTCTTCCCTTTAGCCTTCCCGCCATCTGCCTTGGGCAGCAGCAGTGGGGTATAAGTGCATCCTTTGCATAACATACTTATCCAGGTCTTTGGAAGGAGCACTAATAAACACGGGACTCTAACTAGCTTTGCCTTTCACTGCATAGAGACAAGATCTCCTCTCATCTTCATGACGTCCTGACTGAGACAGAATCATATTCTAACCAACATTTCTTGCGTACATTTCCTGCATTTACATTTTCTTCAGTAAGGATGTTTTGTCTACTTGACTATACCAAAACTCATCGGTCATTCTCAGTGGGAGATTCCGTCAATAGCTATTTTAAATGTTAAATGCGTGTACTTCTACCTCCCCAAATCCATGCTTTTAAATTTACATGTTTTATACCTAACTCATAATGTTTCTATTAACATTATGCAATTGTACATATTTTGCTTACTACTGTTTCATTATTGGTATGCATGTGGCCTTTTGCATTCAATTAAAAAAGCAAATGAACATCCTAAATTTGGATTAAAGCAGTTTTTAGCAAGGTTTATGATAATCTTTGTTTAGAGATCAGTAAACTGCAGTGTGGCTAAGTGGAAAGAGCATGGGCTGGGAGTGAAAGGACCTGGGTTCTGATGCCAGATCTGCCACTAACCTGCTTTGTGACCTTGGGCAAGTCACTTAGCTTTTCTGTGCCCCAGTTTCCTCAGCTGTAAAATGGGGCTTCAAATCTGTTGCCCTCCTACTTAGACTGTGAGTTCCACATAGTATAGGAACTGTGTCTGACCTGACTATCTTGGCATAGAATAAGTGCTTAATAAATGCCATTATTATTGCTCATCATGATTGCTCAGTGGTGGCAGAGTTGGACCAGGGAGAAGCAGCAAGGACTCATGGAAATAGCACAGGCCTGGAAGTTAGAGACTTTGCCAATTGCTGGCTGAGTGACCTGGCACAAGTCATTTAACTTCTCTGAACCTCAGTTTCCTCAACTGTAAAATAGGGACAAGCAGGACAAGGACAGTTTTTGACCTAATTAACGTGTACCTACCACAGTTCCTAGAATAATGTTATATATGCTTAGACACCATTGAAAAATAGAGGGCTTCAGATGCTTAATTGGGTCAGGTAGAGAATTGGGTGGTTGAGGGATGATTTTGAGGGAAGGGGATAAAATAGAGGAGATAAGGCTGATGTGGAAAGTCTTCCCCACAATAATTTTAAATTTGGAAAAAAAAATCCACAAATCCATCAACCACACAGCTGCCATTAAACTGAAGTGGCAGCAGAGTTCAACTTCAACTTCTCAACCACTGGGCCACTAAAGTGATATGCTAGGTAATAACTGCAGTCACCCTTTGTACCAACCTATGGTCTCGCTCCTATCCTGCCCTGTGCCCCCAGGATGGGCAGGGGCAGGGGTATTCAAGCTGCTTTGGCCTTTTAACTAACCAGATCACCGAGCTACAATGCAGGTAACACCCACCACCTACCCTCTGTGCCTTCCTGGAGCCTCACTCCCAGTCTGCCCTGACTAACCTCATCTCCTTATCCCTCTTACATTGCCTCTCCACTTGCATCCACGCCCACTAAGTATTTTGATACTCACTTCATCTCCTACTCCCAGACCATTCATGTGAATATTCTTATTCTCAGTTGTTTCCCCTAACTGTAATTTATTTTAATGCCTGACTCACCCTCTAGATTGTCAATTCCTTGTCGGCATAGATCAGGTCAACCTACTCTATTGTACTCTCCCAAGTGCTTAGTATAATGCTTTGCACACAATAAGTGCTCAATAAATACTATTGATTTACTGATTGTTTGATTAATTAACAGCATGGGGTTTCCACAGGAATTAAAATGTTGGGAAGGCCGTGGCAACTGCAGTAGCTGTCGCACAATGAATGGACTGTGGTTGTGACTGTTCGGCTCTCAGCCATGAAACTGCTCAACTGGCCAAAGTACCTACTGCTTTTTTGTTTCTATTCATTTTCAAACATTCATTCATCATCATCTTTGTAGTCACGATGGTTTTTTATGCAATTTTATATTTTACTGTTTCTTCTTTCATCAAATATTGGTCGCCAATCCTTTATTATTCGCCCCCCCCCCTTTATTCTTAGATTGTGAGCCCTTTCAGGAATCAGGGACCGTGTCTAATTAATAATAATAATAATAATAATAATGGCATTTATTAAGTGCTGACTATGTGCAAAGCACTGTTCTTAGCACTGGGGAGGATACAAGGTGATCAGATTGTCCCACAGGGGACTCACAGCCTTAATCCCCAGTTTACAGATGAGGGAACTGAGGCCTAGAGAAGTGAAGTGACTTGCCCAAGGTCACACAGCTGACAATTGGTAGTGCCGGGATTTGAAACCATGACCTCTGACTCCCAAGCTTGTGCTCTTTCCATTGAGCCACGCTGCTTCTCTGGGTAATTCTCACCTGGGTATTTTATCCCAGTATTTAGCACAGTGCTTTGCACAGGGTAGGCTGCTACACGTGTGTCTGGAGTACAGATAGCAATAAACACCACCTTAACTTCAGCAGGAATTGTTTCATGCAGTAAGGAGAATGTTGTTTGTGCTCCCCTGGTGTAGTTAGTCCTGCCTTTGAACTTTGAAGGTGACCAGAACTGCTTTTAAATTCGTTTCACTTGTTTGGATGTCTGGCTGACAGGCACCAATCCAGGATTTCTAGTCCCACCCACCCAGCACTGCCAATCCCCCTGCTCCTAACCCACTCAACCCATAAATTTCCCATAGCTACCACTGCCTTGGACAGAGGCCATCAATCGAGAAGTCTTCTGGACCAATTAGGACGCAAATGTGGGGATGAAATGTCAGAAAAAAATAGTGTCAACACGAACTGCTAACATTGTTTAGACCCGCTGTCTTGAATAGTGACAAGATGTATTAGCAGCAAATCCCTTCGTTAGCAGACTAACAGGTCAGATGGTATACGTGCTGCTAAAACCCAGACACAATGGTTGACTATTCATTGTCAGTTCGTTTATACCACGAAACCACAGTCTGAATGTCATCAACTGTTTTGTTTGTTTTCTAATTTTGATTTTACATTTGTATTTCTAAATATAATCTACCAGTACATTTGAAATGTTTCAAATACCTAGTACACCACACATCTTTGAAGACCGTACTGGAAAATCTTGGAAAAAAACTTTTCTAAAGAAATGATTTTATAGTGTTGTGATTCGGAAGGCAGAGAGAGAGAGATGATTTTTTAGAACAAAAACAAAACCACCCAGAGAGCATAGACTGAAAACAGAATACATAATATAAGCTTAAAACATTATAATTAGGACCGTGTGGATTTCCTTTTAAGTTTTAATCCTCCCAGATTTTCAACTGTATCTGAGTTTATGCAGTGGCCTAAAATTGGGTTTCTGTGTGCATGTTGCAACAAGTGGGCAGATAGCCACCTGAGTGAAAAGCTGGGGAAAACGTTCCCATTCTCCTTCCCCAGATTTCTGTGTCAGATGGTAATACCTTGTTGTTTCGCCAAAGGTGAATTGTAGTCTGTTATCAGAGATAGAGAGGGGCATAAGAAGAGTATGTAAGCAAGATCTGGTTAAGATGCTTAATAATCATGGCATTCGTTCAGTGCTTACTCTATGCCAGGCAGTGGACAGGACGCTGAGGTAGATACAGGATAATAAAGTAACACACAGTCCCTCCCCAATACGGAGCTCACAGTCTAAGGAGGAAAGACAATAGGCATTTAATACCCACTTAACAGTTGTAGAAACTGAGGCAGAGAGCAGTCAAGTGATTTGCTAACACAGATCACACGGCGGATGGGTGAAGAAACCGAGATTAGAACCCAAGTTTCCAAATAATAAAGGCATTTGTTAAGCACTTACTATGTGCAAAGCACTGTTCTAAATGCTGGGGAGGTTACAAGGTGATCAGGTTGTCCCATGGGGGTCTCACAGTTTTAATCCCCATTTTACAGATGAGGCAACTGAGGCACAGAGAAGTGAAGTGACTTGCCCAAAGTCACACAGCTGAGAATTGGCAGAGCCGGGATTTGAACCCATGACCTCTGACTCCAAAGCCCGTGCTCTTCCACTGAACCACGCTGCTTCTCTACCTCCAAGGCCCCTGTTCTTTCTTTCCACTAGGCAACATTAATTCCCACGTTGGATGAATTCAAATCTGTTGGTGTGCCATGGCTCAGTGGAAAGATCCCGGGTTTGGGAGTCAGAGGTCATGGGTTCTATCCCAGCTCCGCCACTACTTGTCAGCTGTGTGACTTTGGGCAAGTCACTTAACTTCTCTGGGCCTTAGTTACCCATCTGTAAAATGGGGATTAAGATTGTGAGCCCCACGTGGGACAACTTGATCACCTTGTATCTACCCCAGCACTTAGAACCGTGCTTTGCACATAGTAAGCACTTAACAAATGCCATCATTATTATTATTATTATTATTTCAAGCAAATGTTCTTGAAAAATATCAGGAATGCAAAGCTGAACGTGGGCAAATAAAATCATTTATGAAAAATGCTTTCTGTACATGAAAAAATAAAATGATTATTTAATGAGTCAGTCACTTTGTATGCCACTATAAAACTACAAATTTAATGTGACTGGGTGAACTTAAAATCCTGCCAAACAGACCAATTTTCTTTTTTGGCCACGTCTCTGTGGACCAAAGCAATATATAGGGGGATGGAATTTATTGTAGAAAATTGGAACTAAATCTGCAAAAGGTTAATTTTAGAATTAAAAGCATTTTTTCCCAAGGTAATTTGACCCATGTTTCTAAACCCGACACACTACTTACACCTACCCAATACATAGGGGAAGAAATTGTAGAAAATTGGAAGTAAATCTGCAAAAGAGTAATTTCACTATTAAGAGGGGGTTTTCCAAGATAATTTGACCCCTGTTTCTAAGCCCTATAAACTACTTCCACCTATCTAGGGACTGGATTCAGCACACCCACTAGACTGTGAGCTCTTTGAAGGCAGGAATCGCTTCTGCCGGGGAAGTAGCATGGTTCAGTGGAAAAGAGCACAGGCTTGAGAGTCAGAAGATGTGGGTTCCAATCCTGGATCTGCCACTTGACTGCTGTGTGACCTTGGGCAAGCCGCTTAACTTCTCTGTGCTTCAGTTACCTCATCTGTAAAATGGGGGTTAAGACTGTGAGCCCCTCATGGGACAACTGGATTACCATGTATCTACGTCAGTGCTTAGAACAGTGCCTGGCACACAGTAAGTGCTTAACAAATACCATAATTACTATTATTATTATCATTACTGTTGTCTTCCACATGCTTAGGCCACTGCTATGCTCACAGTGGGTGATTCATAATGATAGCCTGATTGATTAATTGATCTACCTTACTGACATATAATACATTAGCATTCTATCCTTCCGCCCCATCTCTCTATGCCGCTATCCCCTTTGAAGAAACCTCCAGCCAACCTCCCAGTGTCCAGGCAAATCAGATAGTCAATCATATTTATTGAGCCAAAGCAGTAGTAACTGTACTTATTAATCACTTATTGTGTGCAAAGCACTGTCCTAAGAACTGGAGAAAAAGACACAGATGGGAAATAGATGTGGTCTGTGTTCCTGGTGGACTTAAGATCTAAAAGTGAAAACAGCACAAGAGGGGCAGGGTAGAAAGCCCAACAACCCCAGGAGGAAAAGGAAGAAAGGAAGGAAGGAAGCAAGGGAGGGAGGGAGGGAGGAAGGAAGGAAGGAAGGAAGGAAGGAAGGAAGGAAGGAAGGAAGGAAGGAAGGAAGGAAGGAAGGAAGGAAGGAAGGAAGGAAGGAAGGAAGGAAGGAAGGGAAAAGATTTGAGAATTCAGAGTGGATCTCAAGCTGTATGCAATCAATTAACAATAGT
The DNA here is from genome assembly GCF_015852505.1 of Tachyglossus aculeatus. Lineage (NCBI taxonomy): Eukaryota > Metazoa > Chordata > Mammalia > Monotremata > Tachyglossidae > Tachyglossus > Tachyglossus aculeatus. The sequence goes on from NC_052075.1 coordinate 13,368,783, forward strand.
ATTTACGGAGCACTTACTGTGTGTAGAGCACTGTACTAAAAAAGAATGTGGGAAACTACAGTAGTGTTGGTAAACATGATCCCTGTCTACAAGAAACTTACAGTCTTGTGGGGGAGATAAATCTTAAAATAAATTACAGATGGGGGATGCCGTACAGTACAAGGATATGTAAGTAAGTGCTTTGGGTGTGTTGGGGGGTGAGTATTAAAGTGCATAGAGGGTATGTACCCAAGTGCAAAGGTGACAGAGAAGGGAGGAAAAATAAGGTGGGGAGGGGTTAGTTAGGGCAGACTTCTTGGAGGAGATTTCATTTTACTAGGACTTTCAAAATGGGAACAGCGGTGGACTGAGAAGCGAAGAAGGAAGGAGAGGAGAGTGTCATCTTTGAAAATGAAGGGTAGCTACACGCATGCACTGATCTTCCTTTAGACCCCAAGAATCTTGGCCCATACTCTGTAGCTGATATGCCCAGGCCATCTCTGACCCCCTCTATCAATCAATCAATCAATCAATCATATTGACTGAGTGTGTACTGTGTGTAGGGTTGCTGTATTAAGAACTTGGGAGAGTACAACACAACAATCTAACGGACCCATTCCCTGTCATTCATTGATTCATTCATTCATTTGTATTTATTGAGCGCCGTGTGCAGGGCACTAAGTGCTTGGGAAAGTACAATATACAGAAGCATCATGACGTAGTGGATAAAGCACGGGCCTGGGATTCAGAAGGCCATGGGTTCTAATCCCGGCTCTGCCACTCGTTTGCTGTGTGATCTTGGGCAAGTTGCTTCACTTCTCTGTGTCTCAGTTACTTCATCTGGAAAATGGGGAGTGAGACTGTGAGCTCCACGTGGGACAGGGACTGTGTCCAAACCAATGTACTGGTATCCAGCCCAGCGCTTAGTACAGTGGTTGGCACACAAACAAATGCCATAATTATTATTACAATATAACAATAAGAAGATGCATTCCCTGCCCACAACGAGCTCACAGTCTAGAGGGGTACAGACTGCAAGGTCCTTGTGGGCAGGGAACGTATGTAACAACTCTGTTCTAGTGCACTCTCCACAGTGCTTATTACAGTTCTCTGCACACACTAAGCACTCAGTAAATACCACTGATGGAAGGAGGGAGCAAGGGATCAACAGTGAGAAAAACTAGATTGAGTCGCAATGAATAATTGATGGGTGTCAGAGAGCAAAGCAGTGGGCTGGGTGATAGTGGGAGGGGAGTGAAGGTGGGAGAGAGAAAGCTGAAGGACTCAATAGACTAGCGCCCGTTACAAGCAAGTATCATACTGAGTCATATAAATCAGAATATATGGCCGGTAGTAATCTTCCCACTTAGGCCAGCCTGACTCAATCCCTTAGGAGCCTTATACAGAGGGAATTTATCTGTCCTGGATAATAATGAACTGCCAATCCAAACATTTCTAAAGGCCATGCCCATTGTTCTTCCCCGGCTATGAGTCTTTTAATGATGCAGTTAATTATTTATTTTGCTCTCTGCTCTTTGTCTGTTTTCCTTGCTAAGAGTTTTTAAGATCGTGAGCCCCCTTAAGCAACAGCGACCATTTCTAATTCCCACCTAATAATAATAATAATGGCACTTGTTAAGCGCTTACTGTGCGTAAAGCACTGTTCTAAACTCTGGGGGAGGATACAGAAGCAGCGTGGCTCAGTGGAAAGAGCCCGGGCTTTGGAGTCAGAGGTCATGGGTTCAAATCCCACCTCCATCACTTGTCAGCTGTGTGACTTTGGGCAAGTCACTTCACTTCTCTGGGCCTCAGTTCCCTCATCTGTAAAATGGGGATGAAGACTGTGAGCCCCCATGGGACAACCTGATCACCTTGTAACCTCCCCAGCGCTTAGAACAGTGCTTTGCACATAGTAAGCGCTTAATAAATGGCAGCATTATTATTATTATTATTATTATTACAGGGTGATCAGGTTGTCCCACGTGGGGCTCACATTCTTAATCCCCATTTGTCAGATGAGGTAACTGAGGCACAGAGAAGTTAAGTGACTCACCCAAAGTCACACAGCTGACAATAGGTGGAGCCGGGATTTGAACCCATGACCTCTGACTCCAAAGCCCATGCTCTTTCAACTGAGCCACGCTGCGCCCTCTCTCCAGGCTCGCATCTCCTCCTGCCTTCAAAGCCTCTCGATTTGGATGTCCATCCTTCACCTCAAACGTAACATGTTTAAAACAGAGTTCCTTATCTTCCCAGCATGGCTTAGTGGAAAGACTACTGGCTTGGGAGTCAGAGGTTGTGGGTTCTAATCCCTGCTCTGCCACTCGTTAGCTGTGTGACCTTGGGCAAGTCACTTAACTTCTCTGTGCCTCAGTTACCTCATCTGTAAAATGGGGATGAGGACTGTGAGTCCCACGTGGGACCATCTGATTATCTTATATCTATCCCAGTGCTTAGAACAGTGCTTGGCACATAGTAAGCGCTTAACAAATACCAACATTATTATTATTATTATTATTATTATTATTATTACTCATTTATTCAATTGTATTTATTGAGCACTTACTGTGTGCAGAGCACTGTATAAGTGCTTATTATTATTATTATTATTATTATTATTATTATTATTATTATTATTATTATTATTCCCTCCCAAACCCTGATCTCTCCTGCACTTTCGCATTATTATGGATGGCAGAACCATCCTTCCCATCTCACAAGCCCACAACCTTGGCATTATCCTTGACTCTGCTCTCTCATTCAACCCACATATAATAATAATAATAATAATAATAATAATAATGGCATTTATTAAGCGCTTACTATGTGCAAAGCACTGTTCTAAGAGCTGGGGAGGTTATAAGGTGATCCGGTTGTCCCAAGGGGGGCTCACAGTCTTCATCCCCATTTTACAGATGAGGTAACTGAGGCGCAGAGAAGTGAAGTAACTTGCCCAAAGTCACACAGCTGACAAGTGGCAGAGCCGGAATTTGAACCCATGACCTCTGACTCCAAAGCCCGTGCTCTTTTCCATTGAGCCACGCTGCTTCCTTAATCCATCACCAAATCCTGTCAGTCTCACCTTCACAACGTCGCCAAGATCCGCCCTTTCTTCTCCATCCAAAGTGTTACCACGTTAGGATGAGAAGCAGCGTGGCTCAGTGGAAAGAGCCCGGGCTTTGGAGCCAGAGATCATGGGTTCAGATCCTGACTCCGCCAAATGTCAGCTGTGTGACTTTGGGCAAGTCACTTCACTTCTCTGTGCCTTAGTTACCTCATCTGAAAAATGGGGATTAAAACTGTGAGCCCCCCGTGGGACAACCTGATCACCTTGTAACCTCCCCAGCGCTTAGAACAGTGCTTTGCGCATAGTAAGAGCTTAACAAATGTCATCATTGTTATATTATTATTAGTAGTAGTACCACTCATCTTTTCCCGCCTAGATTACTGTAACAGCCTCCTTGCTGACCTCTCAACCTCCTGCCTCTCCCCACTTCAGTCCATACTTCATTCCGCTGCCCGGATTATAATAATATAATAATAATAATAGCATTTATTAAGCACTTACTATGTGCAAAGCACTGTTCTAAGTGCTGGGGAGGTTACAAGGTCATCAGGTTGTCCAACGGAGGGCTCACAATCTTAATCCCCATTTTACAAGTGAGGGAACTGAGGCACAGAGAAGTTAAGTGATTTGCCCAAAGTCACACAGCTGACAGTTATCTTTCTAAAGAAACGTTCAGAGCATGTCACCCTCCCCCAAAATCTCCAGTGGTTGCCCCTCCACCTCTGTAACAAACAAAAACTCCTCACCATTGGCTTTAAAGCTCTCCATCACCTTGCCCGCTCTGACCTCACCCCACTTGTCTCCTTTTACATCCCAGCCCATACACTCCGCTCCTCTGGTGCTAACCTTTTCCACTGTGCCTCCATCTCCTGTCTCGTCGCCGACCCCTAGCCCACATCCTACCTCTGGCCTGGAGCGACCTCCCTCCTCGAATAATAATAATAATAATAATAATAATAATAGCATTTATTAAGCGGTTACTATATGCAAAGCACTGTTCTAAGCGCTGCGGAGGTTACAAGATGATCAGGTTGTCCCACAGAGGGCTCACAGTCTTAATCACCATTTTACAGATGAGTTAACTGAGGCCCAGAGAAGTTAAGTGACTTGCCCAAAGTCACACAGCTGACAATTGGCAGAGCCGGGATTTGAACCCATGACCTCTGACTCCAAAGCTCGGGCTCTTTCCAATGAGCCACACTGCTTCTCTAATCCACCTGACAATGACTCTCCCCTTCTTCGAAATCTTACTGAAGACCCATCTCCTCCAAGAGGCCTTCCCAGACTAAGCCCCACTTTTCCTCATTGCCCACTCCCTTCCTTGTCACTCTGACTCACAGCCCTTGCTCTTTCCCCCTCTCGCCCCACAGCACTTATGTATATAACCACAATTTTATTTATTTATATTGTTGTCTTTTTACTTGTATTGGTGTCTGCCCCTGCCCCACCCCCGGCTGTGAGCTCGTTGCGGCCAGGGACTGTCTCTCTTTATTGCTGCATTGTACTTTCCCAAGCGCTTAGTACAGTGCTCTGCATACAACAAGCCCTTAGAGAAGCAGCGTGGTTCAGTGGAAAAAGCAGGGGCTTTGGAGCCAGAGGTCATGGGTTCAAATCCCGACTCCACCAATTGTCAGCTGTGTGACTTTGGGCAGGTCATTTAACTTCTCTGTGCCTCAGTTCCCTCATCTGTAAAATGGGGATTAAGACTGTGAGCCTCCCGTGGGACAGTCTGATCACCTTGTAACCTCCCCAGCGCTTGGAATAGTGCTTTGCACATAGTAAGCGCCTAATAAATGTCATTATTATTATTAATAATAATAAATAATACAACTGAATGAATGAATATTCACTCTCCCAAGAGCTGAATATGGTGTTCTGGGCTGAGAAAGCACTCAAGAAATACTATTGATTGATTGATTACACTTTTTGCATGCAGGCAATATTTCTCTTTGTGTTGTACTTTCCCCAGTGTTTAGTGCATTGAACCCAGGGAGCATTCACTGAATACTATCGCTACTATGGCTACTACCAGTGATGTTGCTGCTACTAGTTACTAATGCTACCCCAGGGAAAGGACCCTGAATTGTAGGAGAAGACTTTATTTAGAGCAGAGAGAAGATGTCCCTGAATGTAAAGGATCCTTACAGGCAAAAGTCAGGAAACATTATGATATGTGAACCCGGTGGTCTGATGTGACATGCTCTGATGTGCTCCTTTCCCAGGTGATTTTCACCGAGGATCAGGGAATGAATATCTTGGAGGGAAATTTCCAATGCTCTCACCAGAGACAGAGACTTGGCCAGGAAGCCCCATCAAGTTACCTTCCAGTTTTAGGCGTGAGAGTAAATTATTGGAAAAATACACCGTGCATCGTGTAGTGTGATAATTAAGAACAGGGAGACTCGTATCCCCGACTGCATCAAAAGGGGTTAACCAAGAAAATTCATCTCATCATTTCAAACCAAACATCCTGAATGCAGGTAAGGTTGCTTCCTGGGTTGTAGAATTCATGTCAATTTTTCTTATGGAATACTAAACAAATAAATATCCTTTCATCTTCTTGCAGTTGGTTTTTTATGGTATTTGTTAAGTGATTACTATGTGCAAAGCACTGTTCTAAGCGCTGGGGGGATACAAGGTGATCAGGCTGCCCCACATGGGGCTCACAGTCTTAATCCCCATTTTAGAGATGAGGTAACTGAGGCACAGAGAAGTTAAGTGACTTGCCCAAAGTCACACAGCTGACAAGCGGCCGGGCCAGGATTACTCTTCCTCCCCCTCCACATCTCCTGTATGCATGTATAAATGTTTGTACGTGCTTATTACTCTATTTTATTTGTACATATTTATTCTATTTATTTTATTTTGTTAATGTTTTGTTTTGTTTGTCTCCCCCTTCTAGACTGTGAGCCCGCTGTTGCGTAGGGACCGTCTCTATATGTTGCCAACTTGTACTTCCCAAGCGCTTAGTACAGTGCTCTGCACACAGTAAGCACTCAATAAATACAATTGAATTGAATTGAATTGACCTCTGACTCCCAAGCTAGGGCTCTTTCAACTGAGCCACTAATGGCAGCATTTAATACACCACGCCACTGCAGGCTAAACTCGATGATGATGATGATGATGATGATGATGATGGCATTTGTTAAGCACTTACTATGTGCCAAGCACTGTTCTAAGCATTGGGATAGATACGAGGTAATCAGGTTGTCCCACGTGGGGCTCACAGTCTTCATCCCCATTTTACAGATGAGGTAACTTGAAGTTACCAGAGAAGTTACCAGTTACTTAACCAGAGAAGTTAAGTAACTTGCCCAAAGTCGCACAGCTGACAAGTGGCGGAGCCGGGATTAGAACCCATGACCTCTGACTCCCAAGCCCGGGCTCTTTTCATTAAGCCACACTGCTTCTCAATGACTAGTCAACCAGGGCGGGGGCACAATACTCCAAAGAGAGTGGAATGATTTTCTGGCTTGGCTGGAGACACAGGAAGGGAAGAGAAGACAGACACCGCTTTGTCCTCTCAGAAGCTATTTTCCTACAACTCTCCTTGACACTTGAAGATTTCATTTTCTCCCGTCAAAACTAAGACCAAAAGCTTTGTTCCCGGCTAGGCATAGGGAAAGTAGGGAAGGAGATAAGGCCTCCTAAAAAGAACTACCTGAAATAGTTCACGTCCTCGACAAAAGAAGAGATGTTGCATTTTCAATCACTGGGTGATTCCTAGAGTCTCTTCATAGTTTGCATTGTTACAAATCGTGTCAAGTTTCTCATATATTTAGCTTTTTTAAAGGAAACAGCTACAATTCTTAAGGGGGGTTAAAAAAAACCCCACTCTGAAACCTTGCTAAAAAGAAGCAAATTGAGAATGTCTTTTACTAAGTGTAGGTTAAAAAAATCCATTATTCTCTATAAATCTATAATTCAGAAAGGGGGATGATATCATCCTTGGAGAAAAGAACCATATTTTATTATTTTTAATGGGGAAATTCAAATTTTGTCCCACGGATGTACATGTCGAATTGAACCCGTCCTTTTCCTTTTCTTTTCTCCAGCAACACTTGGCTATTGGCAAGGATGTTGTCAGGGACGGTCTTGTCATTCAAATTCTCATTTTCTGAAATGGATAGACCACACGGCAAAGTATGGTTTGGGCCAAACGTAATGACTTGCAGGCTTTAAACAGGGGAACGGGTTCTCCCGCCTGGCCGGGACCCAAATGAATAACCACTGATGGAAGCAGTTACTACCTGCTTAAAAGGAAATCTGTGGTTTCCTTATTTAAACTACCGAGTCTTAATGTCCATCAGAAAGGCTGTTATCGCAATGAATAATTTAGCCACTTCAGTCTGCCACCTATTACCAGGCTACAAGCACGGTTTCAAGGCAATAAAAGGAACCTTCCAACACCTTCAGATGTCAGGACCAGAACTATATATTTTTTTTTTCCTAACGGAGCAGTTACTCCGCGTATGGGTATTTTTGTTTTGAAAAATCAAAGCAGGTAACCTTAAATGATGATGGCGTTTATTAAGCGCTCACTATGTACAAAGCACTGTTCTAAGCGTTGGGGAGGTTACAAAGTGATCAGATTGTCCCACGGGGGGCTCACAGTCTTCATCCCCATTTTCCAGATGAGGGAACTGAGGTCCAGAGAAGTGAAGTGACTTGCCCAAAGTCACACAGCTGCCAATTGGCGGAGCGGGATTAGAACCCATGACCTCTGACTCCAAAGCCCGGGCTCTTTCCACTGAGCCACGCTGCTTCCTTCGCTGGAACACGTAGAGAAAGGAGCGCAGGTTTCGGGGGTATCAGGGCAGAGTGTCGTCCACAGTAGAAGAATGAGCCCCCTTCTAGACTGTGAGCCCATTGTGGGGTATGGACCGTCTCTATCTGTTGCCGACTTGTAATACTAATAAAAATGTCATTTATTAAGCGCTTACTGTGTGCCTAGTTGGGGAGGTTACAAGGTGATCAGGTTGTCCCACGGGGGGCTCACAGTCTCCATCCCCATTTTCCAGATGAGGTCACTGAGGCCCAGAGTAGTGAAGTGACTTGCCCAAAGTCACACGGCTGACAACCGGTGGGGCCGGGATTTGAACCCATGACCTCTAACTCCAAAGCCCGTGCTCTTTCCACTGAGCCACGCTGCTTCTCCTGTACTTCCCAGGCGCTTAGTGCAGTGCTCTGCCCGCAGTAAGCGCTCGATAAATACGATTGAACGAGTGAATGAATGAATAACAACAACAACAACAACCGAAAAAGGCTGAAAATCCGCCAGGCCCCTTGTTAAAAAGCAGAAAGGTCCCCCGATTGGGAGCCGTTGCGGTGGTTGTTCCCGCCGTTGGTCCCTTGGTGGAGCTCTTGAGTCGCTTTCCATCTTGCTCTCTCTCAAATCTGCTTTTTATTTCTTCCCCGAACTGGCTATCGTGTTTACTGTATTTAACCTTTTCCTTGTATTATTGTGACTACAACGTCTATTATAAGTGAAAGCCCACCTGGGATCGCGTCTTCAGCACCTACTCTTTTGTATTCCGGACTGTGAACTTCTCTCTCTCTCTCTCTCTCTCTCTCTCTCTCTCTCTCTCTCTGTCTCTCTCTCTGTCTCTCTGTCTCTCTCTCTCTCTCTCTCTGTTTCTGTTTTTTGGTGTCTGTGCTGTTCCTCTTCCTTCCTTTCTGGGGGCTTAGAGGAGTCACGGCGGCTGCCGTTTTCCAGCTCGCTCCCTGAAAATGTCTTAACGGCAAACCAGGCTGTGTTCAGCGGAGAGGCGCGGGAGGGGGCAGCGCGGGAAATAATAATAATAATAATAATAATAATAATAATAATAATAATAATAATAGTATTTGTTAAGCGCTTACTATGTGCAAAGCACTGTTCTAAACGCTTGGGGGATACAAAGCAATCAGATGGTCCCACGTGGGGCTCACAGTCTTAATCCCCATTCTTGGGGGATACAAAGTAATCAGATGGTCCCACGTGGGGCTCTCAGTCTTAATCCCCATTTTACGGATGAGGGAACTGAGGCCCAGAGAAGTTAAGTGGCTTGCCCAAGGTCACACAGCTGACAAAGCCCTACTGAGAGTTTACCTCCTCCAGGAGGCCTTCCCCGACTGAGCCCCCTCCTTCCTCTCCCCCTCCTTCCTCTCCCCCTCCTTCCCCTCCCCATCCCCCCCGCCTTACTTCCCTCCCCTCCCCACAGCACCTGTATGTATGTATATATGTTTGTACGTATTTATTACTCTATGTATTTATTTTATTTGTACATATTTATTCTATTTATTTTATTTTGTTAATATGTTTTGCTTTGTTGTCTGTCTCCCCCTTCTAGACTGTGAGCCCACTATTGGGAAGGGACTGTCTCTATATGTTGCCAACTTGGACTTCCCAAGCGCTCAGTACAGTGCACTGCACACAGTAAGCGCTCAATAAATACGATAGAATGACTGAATGTAAGTGGCGGAGGCGGGATTCGAACCCATGGCCGCCGACTCCCAAGCCCGGGCTCTTTCCACTGCTTCTGTGGGCTTCGAAATGAGGACCTGCACGTGGTGCCCGCCGAGGCCCGCGGAGGGCCGGGGGTCATTCATTCATTCATTCAATCAATCAATCAATCATACTTATTGAGCGCTTACTCTTTTAGACTGTGAGCCCACCTTTCAGACCGTGAGCCCACTGTTGGGTAGGGACTGTCTCTATATGTTGCCAACTTGTACTTCCCAAGCGCTTGGTACAGTGCTCTGCACACAGTAAGCGCTCAATAAATACGATTGATGATGATACTGTGTGCAGAGCACTGTACTAAGCGCTTGGGAAGTCCAAGTTGGCAACATCTAGAGACGGTCCCTACCCAACAGTGGGCTCACAGTCTAGAAGAGGGGGCAGCCCCCCGCTGCCCGTTGGCCTTTGGGCTCCCGGTGCTCCGGGACTGGCACCTAGTAAGCGCTTAACGCCCACCGTAATCATCATCATCATCATCATCATGATTGTCCCGGGTGTCCCGGGGACCCCCTCGCTCGGGTCGCGCAGGAGCTGCGGCAGTGGCTGGGCCGTCCCGTCCCGTCCCCCCTTCAAAGCCCTACTGAGAGCTCACCTCCTCCAGGAGGCCTTCCCACACTGAGCCCCCTCCTTCCTCTCCCCCTCCTCATCCTCCCCACCTTACCTCCTTCCCCTCCCCACAGCACCTGTATATATGGATATATGTTTGTACAGATTTATTACTCGATTGATTTTACTTGTACATATTTATTCTATTTATTTTATTTGGTTAATATGTTTTGTTCCGTTGTCTGTCTCCCCCTTCTAGACTGTGAGCCCGCTGTTGGGTAGGGACCGTCTCTGTATGTTGCCGACTTGGACTTCCCAAGCGCTTAGTCCAGTGCTCTGCACACAGTAAGCGCTCAATAAATACGATTGAATGGATGAATGAATGGGGGGTGGGGGGCCAGGGCGCCAACCTGAAGCTCGTCCCCTCGCCTCGTCCCCTCCCCGGGCTTCCCCTCCGACCGCCTGCGGGCCCGGGGAACCCGCTGGCCCGGCCGTCGGGGGCCGTCGGGGGGAGAGGGAAGACCGGGGGAGACCCCCCCCATCCTTACACACACACACACACACACACACACACACACACATACAAAGACACACACACATACATACAAAGACACACACAGACACACACACAGACACAAAGACACACACACGAGCGCCCCGGCCCCTCCCCTTGGGGAAGTTTGCAGCAGGAGAGCGTCGGGAAGGGCGCTGTGTGTGGGTTGTGTGTGTTGTGTGTGTGTGTGGCCCCCCGCCCCCCGGGGCGAGCAGCCGCACGGATCCCCTCCCACCCGCCCCCAGTCCGGGATTGCGGCGCTGCAGTGAGGTTGCGCGGCACGCTCCGCTCCGGGGGCTGTCCGGGGTGCACGAAGCGGGGGATGGGGGGGGAGGTCCGGCCATCGGCCCCCGGCCCCGGACGGACGGACAGACGGACGGACGGACAGATAGACAGACAGACCCGGCTCCGGTCCCTGAAGCCGACACAAGTGGGGACGGAGCGGGGCGCGCACACACACACACACACACACACACACACACACACAATCCATCCATCCACCCATCCATCGGCCCCCCCCCACCCCGGGCTTCCCCGGACCCAAGGGCGCACGGACACAGAGCCTGCACAAGTGGGGACGGAGCGGGGAGGTTCCGCTCACACCAATCACACACACACACACACACCCCCATCCATCCATCGGCCACCCCGGACACAGAGCCTGCACAAGTGGGGACGGAGCGGGGAGGCCCCGCTCACACCAATCACACACAGACACACACAGAGAGACACACACACACACACACACACACACACACACACACATCCATCCATCGGCCACCCCGGACACAGAGCCTGCACAAGTGGGGACGGAGCGGGGAGGCCCCGCTCACACCAATCACACACAGACACACACAGAGAGAGACACACACACACACACACACCCATCCATCCATCGGCCACCCCGGACACAGAGCCTGCACAAGTGGGGACGGAGCGGGGAGGCCCCGCTCACACCAATCACACACAGACACACAGAGAGAGAGAGAGAGAGACACACACACACACACACATCCATCCATCGGCCACCCTGGACACAGAGCCTGCACAAGTGGGGACGGAGCGGGGAGGCCCCGCTCACACCAATCACACACACACACACACAGACACACACAGAGACACACACACACACACACACACACACACAGCCAGCCAGCCATCGCCCCCCCCCCACCCCGCAAACCCGGGCTTCCCCGGACGCAAGGGCGCACAGACACAGAGGCTGCTCCCACCGTGTACAGATGCACACTTAGGGACACGCACGCACATACACACACACACACACACATACACACACACAGACACACACACACACACACACACAATCAATCAATCCGGTCCCTGGACTTGGGCCGTGGCGGAGAGGAGCGCGGGCTGGTGCCCTCCGGGGGCTGCCCTCCCTCCCTCCCTGGTGCCCTCCCTGGTGCCCCCCCCGGTGCCCTGCCTCCCTCCGTCCGCCCCTCGGAGGGTGCCCCCGGGGCACCAAAGAGCCGCCGGGACCCCCGGCCCCCACCGGGGGGGGGCCCCCGGACCGGACCCCCCGACCCCCTACCCGGGTTAGCGGTGACAGCGCAGGGCAGGACAGGGCAGGGCAGGGCAGGGCAGGGCAGGGCAGGTCGGGGGCGCCCCGGGGGCCCTGGGGAGGGGAGGGGAGGGGGTTTCGGTGGGTTTTGGTTGGATTTGGGTGTTTTTTCTTTCTCTCTTCTTTTCTTTCTTCGCTGCGGCCCTAGCCATCCGACTCGGTTTCCCTTTCACGCAGGCAGGTGATGCTACCTGGTCCCCAGCCCCGGAGGCTGCGGGTTCCTGCCGGAGCCACAGCCAACGTTGGGACTCTCTCTCTCTCACACACACACACACACAAACACACACACTCCCACACACGAGAGACACACAGACAGACGGACGGACAGACCTCAGGTGGGGAGCGGGGGGGGGGGGGATCCCCTCCCTCCCTCCGTCCGTCCGTCCGTCCCGGGGAGGTGCCGGGGCAGTGACGGCCGAGATGACGGGGGTCGGGGGAGTCGGTCCGGAGGGACCCCGGCATTGGGCATTGCCCGCCCCGACCTCTCCCCAACCCCGACACCACCTCGGACCTACTCTGGGGGGGGGGGGAGGGAGGAAGGAGGAGGGAGGAGGGAGGAGGGAGGAGGGAGGTCTCCGCAGGACGCTGCGCCCACCGGCCTCCTGGCAGGCAGCACCCTGCAACGGGGCTGGGGGCAACTGCGGGATTTCTCCCACCGGGGCCGGGCGATGATTCACAGGCACCGTTTGCAGGGCATCCCCACCCCCGACCTCCAAGCACACACACACACACACACACACACACACACACACACACACACACACACACACACACACACACACACACACACACTCGCTCCTTCCCCTAGGCCACCAGGCCGGTGGGCATTCCCTCGTCTCCGTGGCTGCCCCCCTCTGTCCCCGCCCCCCGGCTTGGGGCAGGCTGTTGGGGCAGCCGGGAGGCCAGGTGGGAATGGGCGGGAATTGAGGCTCTGCCCCCCTTTCTGCCCCCCTCCTCCGCCCCCCCACCCCCTGCCCACCTCTGCCCGGCCGCTCACCTTTGAGCCGAAGGGGCCCTTGGTCAGCTCTGCTTACCTGCATCGGGACGGGGAGGAAGGCGGGGAGGGGCTGAGGAGGAGGGGCGGACACACAGGCACAGACAGACGGACAGACGGGGCGGGGGGGGGACAGAGGGAGAGGGGGAAAAGAGAGAGGAATAGAGAGAGAGAGCGAGAGCGAGCGCGCGCGCAGAGGGACTGCAATCTCATTTCTGAATCGCCGGCAGTGGTGCAGAGCCCCGGCGCTCTCTCTCTCTCTCTCCTCTCTCTCTCTCCTCCCTCTCTCTCTCTGTCTGTCTCTCTCAGCCATGCAGCTCAGATGCAGGTGAGGCAGAGAGGCTGCGGACGCCCGGAGCCCCAAACTTGGAGGAGAGAACCGGGCAGGACGGACGGACGGACGCCCGCCTTTCCTCCGGCCACAACGGCTCTCCGCAGTTTCGGATGGGCGCTTCGGGACCGATGACCTTGCGCAGAGTTGAGGGAAAGGGAAAAGAAGGGAGCGACCAGTCGAAAACCTCTCCCGAGCAGGAACTGCCGAGCCTTTCAACCCGGCTACCGGAGATGGATTTGGCCGCTTTCCCCCGGGCCAAAGGGGCTTTGCGGAGGACCGGACTGTGAGACCGGGCTGGGTGGCCGGGGGTCGGCGGGGGAGGGGGCTCTTTCTCTGCCCCAACCACTAACCGACGCCGTGGGGATTGCTTTTTTCAAGGGGGTTAGGGGTGGTGCTGATTTTTGATTTGATTTTTGCTTTGCTCCTCGCCCAGAGGATTTGGAGCGGAGCGTTGGGTTTTTGGTTGGCTTTCTTTTTTTTTTTTTTGGTGGGACTGCAGAACATTAGAGCTCTAGTGAATGAAGCGATTCACATTTTTGCTGCCTGTGAACCAGGGGGGAGCCGGAGGACGCTTCCTGTAGTAAAGAACGCTTGGACGTGAGAGTGAATCGCCCTGAAGTGGAATAGAGGAGGAGAAGAGGAGGAGGAGGAGGAGGAGGAGGAGGGGGCGGCGGAGAGGGAGGGGACTTAAGGGGCGAGGAGGGGGGCCGTGCCACATCGCCCTGGGGGGGCCCCCCGCCGCGTCGCTAGCTGCCAAAGCGATTCCGATTGACTGAGAGGGCGAAGGACAGAGAGAGAGAGAGAGAGAGAGAGAGAGAGGCGTGCGGGGCAGGACAGCTCCCTTCCTGAGCGCTCGGGATGAATCTCTGAACCCAGAAAGAGGAAGGAAAAAGAAAATGAAATAGAGGAAGCGAGGCAAGGAGGAAGGGAAGAGAGCGGCCCAAGTTAGCCTCCTCCGAGGCGCAACCGTCCAGCGGGCGGCGCCGATCCGACGGGGCGGGGGCCGCGCCAAGACGGAGCGGTAACTCGGGGAGGAAGGAGCCGGGAAAAGAGGATCTCTAGCCGGCCGCCTCTTGTCTCTTCTGTCCGGCCCTCCCTCCTAGCCCGGTCGCCGAGGGGGTCTCCGGGAGGGAGGGGAGAGGAAGGGGGGACGCAGAGAGAGAGAGAGAGAGAAGGGACGGGGGGAAGGAGCCGAAAATGGGTGCGGGGGTCCGGGCGGGCGGGCGGCGGTGGCGTTGTCGACGGGTCCCGCGTCCGTGGTGGTGGCTGTGCTGCCTGTGGTTTCTGTGGCCGTGGCCGGCGGGGGCCAAGCAGCTGCTCCGCTACCGGCTGTCGGAGGAAGGGCCCCCCGACGTGCGCATCGGCAACGTGGCGTCGGACCTGGGCATCGTGACGGGGACCGGCGAGGTGACCTTCAGCCTGGAGTCCGGCGGCGAGTACCTGAAGATCGACAACGTGACGGGCGAGCTGAGCACGGGCGAGCGGCGCCTGGACCGCGAGAAGCTGCCCCAGTGCCAGAACATCTTCGACGAGAACGAGTGCTTCCTGGACTTCGAGGTGAGCGTCATCGGGCCGTCGCAGAGCTGGGTGGACCTGTTCGAGGGCCGGGTGGTGGTGCTGGACATCAACGACAACACGCCCACCTTCCCGTCGCCGGTGCTGACGCTGACGGTGGAGGAGAACCGGCCGGTGGGCACGCTCTACCTGCTGCCCACGGCCACGGACCGCGACTTCGGCCGCAACGGCATCGAGCGGTACGAGCTGCTGCAGGAGGGGGGCGGGGAGGGCCGTCGGGGGGGGTCCCCGTCGTCGTCGTCCCCGTGGTCGTCGCCCCCGTCGTCCTCCCCCGCGTCCCCGTCGGGCGAGGCCGAGGGCGGCCCGCCGTCGGGGGTCCCGCCGTCGGGGGCCGAGCCGGGCCCCGGCCCGTTCGAGCTGCAGGTGGCCGACACCCCCGACGGCGACAAGCAGCCGCAGCTGATCGTCAAGGGCCCGCTGGACCGCGAGCGGCGCGACAGCTACGAGCTGTCGCTGCGGGTGCGGGACGGCGGGTCCCCGGCGCGGGGCTCGCAGGCCCTGCTGCGGGTGCTCATCACCGACGTGAACGACAACAGCCCGCGCTTCGAGCGCGCCGTCTACGAGGCGGAGCTGGCGGAGAACAGCAGCCCCGGCACGCCCATCCTGCAGCTGCGGGCCTCCGACCTGGACGCGGGCGTCAACGGGCAGATCGAGTACGGGTTCGGCGCCGCCACCGAGGCCGTGCGGCGGCTGCTGCGCCTCGACGAGGCGTCCGGCTGGCTGAGCGTGCTGCACCGCCTGGACCGCGAGGAGGTCAGCCAGCTGCGCTTCGGGGTCACGGCCCGCGACCGCGGCCAGCCGGCCCGCGCCGACCGGGCCACCGTGGTGCTGGCCGTCCGCGACGAGAACGACAACGTGCCGGCCATCGACATCCGCAAGATCGGCCGCATCCCGCTGCGCGACGGCGTGGCCACCGTCGGGGAGGACGCGCTGGTCGACACGCCCGTGGCCCTGGTGCAGGTGTCGGACCGCGACCAGGGCGAGAACGGGGCCGTCACCTGCACCGTGGTGGGCGACGTGCCCTTCCAGCTGAAGCCGGCCGGCGGCGGCGAGCCCGAGGGCGAGCCCGGCCGGCGCAAGTACTTCCTGCACACCGCCGCCCCGCTGGACTTCGAGGCGGCCCGCGAGCACCGCGTGGTCATCGTGGCCGTGGACGCGGGCAGCCCCAGCCTGGCGGCCAACAACTCGCTGCTGGTGCGGGTGGCCGACGCCAACGACAACCCGCCCGTCTTCGCCCGCCCGCTGGCCGAGGTCACCGTCCCGGAGAACAACGCCCCGGGCGAGCGGGTGGCCACCGTGGCCGCCACCGACGCCGACAGCGGCCGCAACGCCGAGCTGGCCTACTCGCTGGAGCCGGCCGGGGGCCCCTTCGCCGTCGACCCGGACACCGGCGACATCGTGGCCCGCGTGGCGCTGGACCGCGAGCGCACGGCCCGCTACCAGCTCAGGGTCACGGCCCGCGACAAGGGCAGCCCGCCGCTGCGGGCCACGGCCACCGTGCTGGTGCGGGTGGCCGACCGCAACGACAACGCCCCGCGCTTCCTGCAGGACGTCTTCACCTTCTACGTCAAGGAGAACCTGCCCCCCGACAGCCCCGTGGGCATGGTCACCGTCGTGGACGCCGACCAGGGCCGCAACGCCGAGCTCAGCCTGGCCGTCGTCGACGACGACATGGAGGAGGAGGAGGAGGAGGAGGAGGAGGAGGAGGAGGAGGAGGAGGAGGAGGAGGAGGAGGGGGGGGCCGTCGGGGGGGAGAGGGGGGCCGCCGTCGACGAGGAGGGGGCCGTCGAGGGGGGAGCCGTCGACCGGGGAGGGGGAGCCGCCGTCCAGGGAGGGGGAGCCGTCCATCAGGGAGGGGGAGCCGCCGTCCAGGGAGGGGGAGCCGCCGTCCAGGGAGGGGGAGCCGCCGTCCAGGGAGGGAGAACCGCCGTCCAGGGAGGGGGAGCCGCCGTCCAGGGAGGGAGAACCGCCGTCCAGGGAGGGAGAACCGCCGTCCAGGGCGGGAGAACCGCCGTCCAGGGCGGGACAGCCGCCGTCCAGGGCGCCTCCTCCCTGTTCTCCATCGACAACCGGACGGGCACCATCTACTCGGCCCTGGCCTTCGACCGCGAGCGCCGGGCCGCCTACACGTTCGCCGTCCGCGCCGTGGACGGCGGCGAGCCGCCGCGCTCCGCCACGGCCACCGTGTCCCTCCTGGTGATGGACGAGAACGACAACGCGCCCGCCGTGTGGGCCCCGGCCAACGGGTCGGTGGCCCTGCTGCCGCCGGCCAGCGCCGCCCGCACCGTGGTGGCCACCGTGCGGGCCTCCGACGGCGACGCGGGCGCCAACGCGGAGCTGCGCTTCGGCCTGGTGGGCGGCAACCCCTTCGGCCTGTTCGCCGTGGACGCGGCCAGCGGCGCCGTGACCCTGGAGGCCCCGCTGGGGCCCCGCCACCGCGGCCTGCACCGGCTGGTGGTCCGCGTGGCCGACGGCGGCCGCCCGCCGCGCTCCACCACCGCCCTGGTCCACGTGTTCGTCAACGAGAGCCTGGCCAACGGCTCGGCCGTCGAGGCCCAGGTGGCCCGCAGCCTGCGCACGCCGCTGGCCCAGGACGTGGCCGGCGACCCGGCCCTGGAGCCCGGCCGCCAGCGGCTCAGCGTGGCCGTCGGGGCGGTGGCCGGCGCCGCCGCCGTGCTGCTGCTGCTGCTGGCCGCCGGGCTGGCCCGCTACTGCCGCCGCCGCCACCGGCGCGGCCGGGGGCCGGGGGCCGGGGGCCGGGGCCCCCGCGGCTACGAGCCCGGCAAGAAGGACCGCGACGACTTCTTCGGCCCCGCGCCGCCCCACGACAAGCCCAAGAAGCCCGCCAAGCGGGACAAGAAGCCCGGCAAGGCCCCGCGCCCGCTCTACAGCAGCATCGTCACCGTCGAGGCGCCCAAGCCGGCGGCCGGCCGCGCCTTCCTCCACCACCCGCGGGACCCCCACGGCGACCGCCCCCGCCGCCGCCACGAGGACGACGACGACGACGACGGGGGGGACGGGGGCGGCGGCGGCGGGGGCGGCCGCCCCGACCCGCGGAGGGCCGACGGCGGCCTGGTCGACGGCGCGACCGGCCGCTACCGCTCCGTCAACGGCGGCCCCGCCAGCCCGGACCTCGCCCGCCACTACAAGTCCAGCTCCCCGCTGCCCACCGTCCAGCTGCACCCGCACTCCCCCACCGCCGGCGCCAAGCACCAGGCCGTCCAGGACCTGCCCCCCGCCAACACCTTCGTCGGCGCCGGCGACGACGTCTCCATCGGCTCCGACCACTGCTCCGACTACGGCTGTCAGGCCAACAAGTACGGCAAGCAGGTGAGAGCGGGACCCCGCCACGGCCCGGCACGGGCGGGGAAGGGATGGGATCCGGGGGGGACGTGGTGGCTGGCTCTGTCTCTCTCCGCGGCCCTCCTCCTTGGCGCCGTCTGACCGTCTTTCTGTCTGTGGCCCTCCGGGGCCCTGTATGTCTGGCTGGGGCCCTGCATGTCCGTCTGCGGCCCTCTGTGGCTCTGGGTGGCTGTCTGTAGCTCTGGGTGGCCGTCCGCGCGAGGCCGTCCGTGGCTCTGGGTGGCTGTCTGTGTGTGGCTCTGTATGTCTTTCTGTGGCCCTCTGTGACTCTGTATGTCTGTGGCCCTCTGTGGTTCTGGGTGGCTGTCCGTGTGTGGCCGTCCGTGGCTCTGGGTGGCTGTCCGTGTGTGGCTCTGTATGTCTTTCTGTGGCCCTCTGTGGTTCTGGGTGGCTGTCCGTGTGTGGCCGTCCGTGGCTCTGGGTGGCTGTCTGTGTGTGGCTTTGGATGTCTTTCTGTGGCCCTCTGTGGCTCGGTATGTCTGTGGCCCTCTGTGGTTCTGGGTGGCTGTCCGTGTGTGGCCGTCCATGGCTCTGGGTGGCTGTCCGTGTGTGGCTCTGTATGTCTTTCTGTGGCCCTCTGTGACTCTGTATGTCTGTGGCCCTCTGTGGTTCTGGGTGGCTGTCCGTGTGTGGCCGTCCGTGGCTCTGGGTGGCTGTCTGCGTGTGGCTCTGTATGTCTTTCTGTGGCCCTCTGTGGTTCTGGGTGGCTGTCCGTGTGTGGCCGTCCGTGGCTCTGGGTGGCTGTCTGTGTGTGGCTCTGTATGTCTTTCTGTGGCTCTGTATGTCTTTCTGCGGCCCTCTGTGACTCTGTATGTCTGTGGCCCTCTGTGGTTCTGGGTGGCTGTCTGTGTGTGGCCGTCCGTGGCTCTCGGTGGCTGTCTGTCTGTGGCCCTCTGTGACTCTGGGTGGCTGTCGGTGCGTGGCTCTGTATGCCTTTCTGTGGCCCTCTGTGGCTCTGTATGTCTGTGGCCCTCTGTGGTTCTGGGTGGCTGTCCGTGTGTGGCCGTCCATGGCTCTGGGTGGCTGTGTGTGGCTGTGTGTGGCTCTGTATGTCTTTCTGCGGCCCTCTGTGACTCTGTATGTCTGTGGCCCTCTGTGGTTCTGGGTGGCTGTCTGTGTGTGGCCGTCCGTGGCTCTCGGTGGCTGTCTGTCTGTGGCCCTCTGTGACTCTGGGTGGCTGTCGGTGCGTGGATCTGTATGTCTTTCTGTGGCTCTGTATGTCTGTGGCCCTCTGTGGTTCTGGGTGGCTGTCTGTGTGTGGCCACCCGTGGCTCTCGGTGGCTGTCTGTTGGTGGCCCTCTGTAGCTCTGGGTGGCCGTCTATGTGTGGCTCTGTATGTCTGTTTGTAGCTCTGAGTAGCTGTCTGTGTATGGCCGTCCGTGGCTCTTGGTGGCTGTCTGTCTGTGGCCCTCTGTAGCTCTGGGTGGCTGTCTGGCTGTGTGTGGCCCACTGTGGCTCTCTGTGACTGGCTGTCTGTTGTCCTCTGTGGCTTTGTGTGGCTGTCTGTGTGTGGCCCTCGGTGGCACTGGGTGGCTGTCTGTGTGTGGCTCTGTATGTCTGTCTGTAGCTCCGGGTGGCTGTCTCTGGCTGTGTGTGGCCCACTGTGGCTCTCTGTGACTGGCTGTCTGTTGCCCTCTGTGGCTTGGTGTGGCTGTCTGTGTGTGGCCCTCGGTGGCACTGGGTGGCTGGCTGTATGTGGCTGTCTGTGTGTGGCCCTCGGTGGCACTGGGTGGCTGGCTGTATGTGGCTCTCTGTGGCTCTGTCTGTGTGTGGCTCAGGGTGGCTGTCTGTGTGTGGCTCTCTGTGGCTCTGTCTGTGGCTCTGGGTGACTGTGGGTGGGGGGATGGGGGAAGGGACGGGAAGGTTGTGTAAGTGTGTGGGGTGGGTGGGTTGGGGATGCGTGTGTGGGGGTATGTACCTGGGGGGGGGGGGGGGAGAGAAGGGGCGGTTGTGTGGGTGTGGGTGTGAGTGGGGATGTGGGCGTTTGCGCGCCTGGCTGGGTCTGCCCCCCTCCCCCACGCTGGTTGACAACCCCCACCCCCTCCTCTTTATCAGACGGGGATGCCACACAGGAACTTGAGCCTAATTAAAAACACCATTCGCCAAGACTAGGACCTAGAAGCAACGCGCATCATCCCGTGTTGAAAGTTACCAGCCAGATTCAGAAAGTCACTCGAGGGATGCCGAGGACCGCCAGGGTGTTGGCACTTGATAGGACAGATGGCAGTTTCCATTCATCTTGCTTTGTTTTAGACTCTTCCCTCCCCCCACCTCCCGCCCCCCGCACTAAGGGACGAAGGTAGATACGTCTGTACGTTTAGCTTTGCGAGACTGTCTTCTCTAGGCCACCACGTGGATGAGATGAGTGACGGTGGATAGAGACGCGAAAAGAAAATACCACTCCAGTCAAGGCAAATTGGGCACCCTTGAAGTTTTAACCACATTAGCCCATTAGTCCAGATTTGGCAGATAAACAGATGCTGATCCATGCGGAGGCAGTGCCAAGGGTGAAGCACCCCACATTCCTCCGGTTGGACAAAAATGCTTTCTTGGCTCTTTATTAGTATGCCAACGCGCGACAAGACTCCTCTTTTTTTTCCAACATTACACTTGTAAGATCTGCAACCGGCATTTGCATTCTGCATGTGCGGTATTAAAACTTTAAAAGTAGAGCCAAATGGCCTGAGCCAATCTAGTATTTCAGCTGAGCTACACACACACACACACGCACACACACAAAGTTTTCTGATTGATGCGCTGTTTGCAAGCAAATTTGATGCCTTCCTGAGAGGATCAATGCTTTATAACCTTGTGGACAGATTTGTTTTTTGGGGAACTGCAGAAATGTTGCGATGTGTATGTCCGGAGGTCATCATTCTGTTTAGCTCTGGAAGCGTTGCCTGTGTGATAGATAGTATCCAGAAAGTTTACAGCCTTTTAGCCACCAAAGTTTCTTAAGCACCCAGAAGGATTGGGGAAAAAAAAAAAAAAAAACTTGAGGGATGATGATGGTGGTATTTGTTGAGCGCTTTCTATGTGCCAAGCACTGCTTTAAGCGCGGACCATGACGGCGTTTACAGCGGCCCGGGCTAATAAAATACCAAATATCCCATGCTATCAGAACCCACCCCCACATAGAGATTTAAACTTGTTAAGTCATATACTTTTTTTTTCCTGTTAAAAGGTGATTTGCGTGTGAAGTGTGGAAGCCGAGACCGCCGTAGGCTAAAAACACAAGTTCTTAGGCCATTACGGACTTCGTTGGGGATACTTCACAACGAGGTTACTGATTCTGTCTCATTCGCTAAATTATTAAAACGATTTCACTAGGAAATCTTGGGGACAGATAAGCACTTGGCGATGTATCCTTGGCGATGAAAACAGAATCATCACAGGATCGGTCATATCCGGCCCTCAAAAGAAGTCTGGGGAGGGAAGGGGGAGGGACCATTTCCAATTAAAGGGTCAAAATAGGCGAAAAAGAGACTCGGGATTCACACTTACCCAGTTTGGACACTGAGATTTGATTTTCTAAAGTCCAAAGCGTAAAACGAGATGAGTTTCCACCCCCACCCATTCTGTTCAGTTTCTTGGCACGTTTTTTTAAAAAGTTTATAGTGCCCAGACTGCTCTGGTTCCCCTTTGTGTTCGGCCCCTTTCAAATACATCGTAATGTTAGAGTCCTGGAAGGGTTCGGCAGAGCCCTTCTAACAACCCCGATGTAAATTAAGTGCAGCAGGTATTTAGCTAGAAAGCAGTTAAAGGATCAAGAACAAACAGTCTGGAAAGGAGAATGCCGTACTGACTGCTAGCTGATATAGTCGACAGGTCACTGGACCTATAGTCCGTTTGCCTTCTCAAATGTGTCATTTTTATGCTTAGGGGTGGATGTATCAGTTGCCAAACTTGAGTACATTTCATGCCAACTCTTTAGTAACACTTCACCATCATCTGGTTTATCAAAGGGTTGGCGGGCCGGGTGGCTGAATAAACCTGCATGCTTCAACACGTTTGGCCTCTTGTTTACACAACAGCCAGGTGACGCCCTTTATAAATCTGTCAATCGTATTTATTGAGCGCTTACTGTGTGCAGAGCACTGTTGAACCAGGTGCCACTGTCCTAACTGGACGTAATCAATCATTACGGTATTTGTTAAGCGCTTACTAACGTGCCAAGCACCGTTCTAAGCGGTGGGGTAGATACAGGGTCATCAGGTTGTCCCACGTGGGGCTCACAGTCTTCATCCCCATTTTACAGATGGGGTAACCGAGGCACAGAAAAGTGAAGTGACTGGCCCAAAGTCACCCAGCTGACAAATGGCGGGGTCGGGATTAGAACCCACGACCAGCCCGTGCTCTTGTCACTCAGCCACGCTGCTTCTCACCAAAGACGCTCATACACCAATCCTCCCTGTCCCGCCCACCCATATTAAAAAAACAAAAAGCGATTAGAACCCAGATTAGAACCCAAATACATCTAAAGCTAAATGAATGTATCCCCGCAGGTTGCCAAACGTGATCAGTGGAATCTTGCGTGCCTTTAAATAGTAGGGAACTAGAACATTTTTTAAAGATAAATAGATCACTAAGACAGTACCTACCGTAAAGCGCCCACGAATGAAGATATTAATTACCTTGAATAGATCTAGCATTATTTATTAATCTATCTTCTTGCCCAAACTGTTCTTGGGGAGAAGATGGGGTGGGGGTGGGGGCTAGTCAGAGGATTGCATTTGGTGGGGGCATCTGTTGTAATCTGCAAACCCTTTTTTTTTTTGTTCCCGAACCTGCATCTGTACTGTACTTAGATGATTTTCTATTTTTGGATACTTTGATTCGATTTTTTTCAGAACTCCTGAGATGTATTTTCTTCTATTAAACCTGCAAAAATAAAAACAGAATATAAATTATTTTCTTTTTTTTCGGGTGTTCATTTTAGAGTCTAAGCTATGTACTTTGTCATTTTAAAAGTGGGATCAAAGAGATTTCTAGACTTATGATTGACATCTGACCTTCCCTTTCTCTTGGGGCTTTGATGAACTGAATTGAAGGCCTTCCCTTAATTAAATTTGAGTTGCCCTCAAATATCATCTATGATGGTTCGGTTAATAGTTTCAGTGAAGAATGTCTGTTCACTCCAACACTGTTTGTATTGGAGTGCTGGATCGTTTGCCATCTCAGCTGCTAGTTTGTGCTGTATTCCTCTTTCTACTCTTCCCCTACTCCCCCCCCCCCACCAAAATACACACACACAAACACACACACACACACACACACACACACGTATCATGCATAGAGAAAATCAGTCCACATGGGCAATCCTTTTCAGGAGCATATTAGGGCTCATCACTCTGATAGGCTAAGAGAAGGAGTTGCATGCAATATTTCTTCAAAGGAGTTGCTTGAATAGCAGGTTTGACTTAGTTCAGATCTTCACAGCTGCATATTTCTAGTAAACAAACGAGTAATGAATCCAAACAAAACTTGCTTTAACCTAAGATACCCAGATCATCAAGGTGACTGTCGGCTGAATTAGGCAGATTCCCCTCCACCCCCGCCCCAGACTTCCTAAAAGTGGAATGTGTAGACCTGGATTTTAAGGGTTTCGTGGTTTCAGTGTGGGCCCCGATTTTCATCATCAGGCAGATCTTTCTGTATCTGCTTCCCCACTACAGAATAGGTCACAATCCAGATGATTGGTAGGAAATTCTCTAAGGGCAGCTGTACAGCCTTCTGCAAGTTTACCTTTCCATTCCACCTAAGATTCCAACTTAGGCGGCCTCTGTGGTGTAGCAGTTTAGGAAATAGTCTGTGTCGAGATAACCTGCCAAGTTATCTTCTGTAAGAAAACATCTTATGACGGTCCAAATTGCGCAGTCATTAATTTGAAAAATTAATTGGTAATTGATTCTGAAATGACGACTCAGAAGGGAAACCGCACCCCCACCACCCTCCATTTTGCCATTAATAACTGTTTTGCCTTGAGCATAGGAGTCCGTAAAACAGGCTCTTTAAGTGATCAAATTATACACAGAACACTCAGTCCTGAATAATCAGCACCAAATATGGTCAGAACACAGACCGATTTCTTGGACTGTGGAAGCAGTTTGAATGCTGTAAATCTGAGCTCCAAGTACTTTCAGTTGCATGCCAATTGAGGGAGAGAAAAGTGTGTGTTTGTGTGTGTGTCTGTGTGTCTGCGTGTATGGTCACTTCACATATCTGAGAAATTTCACAGAGCCTACCATAAATTATCTTTTTCCACATTGCATGCGGATTTAACAGAGATACGTATAACATAGATCCATCTAAACTGATGTACTCTTGCTTGTAAACCAGCGTATCTCTATTGATATTTTCATTTTCAAAGAGACGTTTTTAAAAGTAGGATCGTAGTCACCGATGCGAGTTTGGCTCCAAAGCCCCATGCGTGACCCACCGTGTTTGTACTTAAGGGTAGAACCTTGCTGCATACAGGGCCTGTCTCTGTTTTCAAGCGGGACACTTGGCCTCCTTATCTTTGTTCGGGGAGGCAAACCTGCTCCAGATTGCTGTCACCGGTTTTCTCTTGGTCACTGCACCCCAAGAAAATGGTTGGCCAGGGAAGATCCTCTAGTGAGCCAGTTTGGAGTTTGGTGAGGTGAGCAATGTTCCGGGTAGGTTTTACAGACCCTCCTCCATTTGGGCTCAGCAGTGTCTGTTGCTGCCAAAGACAGACAGAGATGCCCTTGACCTATAGTCATAAACCCTATCCTTAACCCCAAATGGCCGTCTCACGGTATTTCCCGCTGATGACAGGGCCACAGGTGAGAGAGTGTGGATGGGTCTGTGTAAACCATCACCGCCACTTCAAAAAGAAACAGCTGAAGTACTTAATCCTACTTGACCAGAGGATTCCACCACCATTTTACCCTTAAACTAAAGTCCAATCCAAGCAGATGGTGCAAGTTATTGGCTCTCTTGCTGATGAGGCTGACCTCCGGCCCATCTGAGATGTGCTGCTCATTTAGCTGTGGAGCTCGGTAGGGATAGAGCACTTGGTAACTGAACACATTTATAAGAAGTGTAAAGCAGCTCCATGGTTTTTTATGACATAGATCAGAAAAGCTCTCCTATCACCAATCATGGTGATGAGAATTTCTTGCTTTGTCCTAAATAATGTTAAACAGTTCTTAAAGAAAATAACTTGGAACGGGAACTATGTCACACAAGACAAGTCCCGATTGGATTATGTATTCAAAGTTGGTGCATTTAGGAATTAATTGTCTTCTGGATTTGTGCATTTGTGTTACTGTGGGAGTATGCCACCTAGAACACCTTGGCATTCACAGTAGATCCCATTAATGGTGGATTAGAGGTTAATCCAAAAAATGAGTTAGATTCACCAGTGATGACTCAATCAGACAAAGGACAAGAACTAGCAAAAATCTCAGCCCTTCCTACTGCTGTACAGGAATTATTCTTGGAAATAAATAGTAATAATAATACTAGTAACAACAACAATATTGATAACTGTGCTATTTGTTAAGCACTTACTATTTGCCAAACAGTGTACTAAGTGCTAGGGTACATGCAATATAAGCAAGTCGGACAGAGTGCCTTAGGACAGTGCTCTGCACACAGTAAGTGCTCAATAAATACCATTGAATGAATAGGACTCACCGTCTAAGGGAGAAGGAGAACAGGAATTTCCATTTTACTGATGAGGATACGGACACAGAGAAGTTAAGTGACTCGCCCAAGGTGTTACAGCAAGCAGGTGGCAGAACTGATTTTAGAATAGGAAGAAGAGGAGGAGGATGAGAAGTAATCACAGTATTCATTGAGCACATTTGTGTAGGGTGCTGTACTAAAAATTGGAAAAGAATCAATGGTTAGGAATTAGAAACAGTCACTGGCCCCAAAGGGGTTCACTTGTCTAAGAATATTAGGCGGGGAGAGGGACTAGAGACAAACATAGGAGGAGAGATGAAATAAAACACGAACAATATAAAAGGCAAAGGACATACACACACACACACACACACACACACACACACAGAGAGAGAGAGAATATTGAGGCTAGAGGAGAAGATTTGCAGACTTTCAGAGTCCAAATTCACAACTGTGGCCACAGTGACTGTTCCAGCACTAGTCACCATAGACTTTCCAAAGACTTTCTAGACTGTAAGCCCATTGTGGGCAGGGATTGTCTCTCTTGCTGAATTGTACTTTCTGAGCGCTTAGTACAGTGATCTGCCCACAGTAAGTGCTCAATAAATACTATTGAATGAATGAGTGAATTTGGGGAAGCCTCTTTCTATGGCTGCTAATGTTCTTCCTGCCAGGGTGGTGCCAGGCTGATTAGGATGGGCGCTCCAGGGTGACACAAAGAGTGGCTGACATGGAGTTCCAGGGACTGTTCCATGCGAGTGGAGGGTGAGAATGTCATCTCGAGCCCCCTGAAGCCAAGGTCTCTGTCTAATTCCCACCTGCGTACACTTTCCCAGATGCTGGTGCAGTGGTCTGCACACAACGAGCACTGAATAAATACTATTACTACTACCACTAGGTTCTGTCCTTAAGAAATTGCTCGAACCTAATGCTTTCTCCTTGTTGTTCTACTCAAATCACAATATGTAGGACTTTGGAGAAGGGAAAGTGATAGCTTCAAAGATACGGCCGTTTGTTAAAAGGACGCCGTTTGGGGATTCTCTGTTAAAATCCCAACGTCCCTGTGGTCTCATGGGTGGAAAGGCAGTCTAGAAAATCTAGGCAGCAGGCAAATTATCATCTGGATAATAATAATAATGATGGTACTTGTTAAGTGGTTACTATGTGCAAAGCACTGTTCTAAGCGCAGGGGAGGTTACAAAGTGATCAGATTGTTCCATGGGGGGCTCACAGTTTTAATCATCATTTTACAGATGAGGGAACTGAGGTACAGAGAAGTTAAGTGACTCACCCAAAGTCACACAGCTGACAAGTGGTGGATGATTTACATCACACCAAGCAACACCCTGGCAAACAAACAAACAAAAATTATTGTGTCCATGTTGGCATTCAGAAAGTGGGATGTGAGCCTTGGGATAGTGACAATCCGCATGCTTTTCCATTTGGGATTTTGGTTGCAATGTGCTTGCTGTATTTCTGCTCATTCAACATTCCAGCTCCTGGACCTCAGTGGATTCTGTCCTCCGGGAGAAGAGTCAAACTTCTCTCCAGCTAAGAGTTTGGACAGTCCACATCACTGACATTTTATTTTCCATTCACTTGATGATCTAACCTTGACTATTTCACCACTTGGCAATTAAAGAATAGAGCCAATCAAAACCTGAATTTAGGTAATGGGGAACCTGGGATCGTCGGATACATCAGTTGTAACAATGACGATAATTGGAACTCCAAATTCTATACCTAAAACGTCAAGTTTTACTACTTTCTTTGGTTCAGTTTGACATTTTATAGCTCTTTAGGGTGCATTTGAAGTAAATGGATATCTTGTGTATTTAAGAAAACAGCTGATTATTTAGCTGGGTGTTTTATATTTCTGTTTTCAGTACTTGTTCAAAACAATAAAATGAATTCCCATTCATCACCGAGTTCCATATAATGTGTTGCCGAGTAACTTAAATGGCAAGTTCTTTTTATCTCTTTTTAATGTCTCCTATCATAACAGAAAAGATCATCTTTTCTGGATGCTTTAGTCTCTTTCCCCAAGCAGGAACCTCCTTTGTACTAGCATGCGGAATGCTTTATTTATCATTAGCGTTGTACTCAAAGCTGCTTTCCCAAAAAGAATTAAGCTGAAGCCATTAAAACTAATCTTAATTATCACTTCCGGTGAATTAATGTTCTAAAAGCAAAATAAAGCCTTATTTTCCTGAGTTTAGTGATGTTTATAGGGAACTCAGAGGCTATAAACAAACAACAAAAACTAGTAAAGCTTCCAAGTAGCATCTGTTTGACAAGTTAACTTTTTTTTTAAATCTGAGGACGTCGATTATTTACAACACATGATTTGCAAATAGAAAAGAAAAAGCTTAACTGCATAACTTTAGCATGACGGTCCACATGGGGCTCACCAGGAGGTAAGGTAAAGAAGTAAGCGCCATTTTCATTTCCTAAATCCATCTCTGTTGTTCTTCCCTCCGATTCGCACCTAGATTCGTCCATTATATTCATCCATCACGGTGTCTGGCAGACTGCCGTCTCCAATATTGGCACCTCATTATGAAGCTTTCTGGACACATCCACCTGGGTCAAGCGTGGTTTTTGAAGATCATTTTTCTCGGGAAAAAAATTCCACTTGGGTCCTCACTCTGCCAACCTAGTGCTGACTAGGGATTGCATCACACAAGCCAATCCTAGTGCTTTGACAGATGGGTTCCACAAGGCCCCCTCTTACAAAGCCACTTCAGGATGCTGACATCAGTACATCCTCCTGATGGACAGCATGGAGGCCCCCGGTACCATCTGCCAATCTGACTGACATCCCAGGGATCTAAATACTCTTTTTTAAGTGCCTACCTCAGCTCTGAGGTATAGACAGGATAATCACACTGGACACAGTCCCTGCCTCCCATGGGGCTCACAGCCTAAGGGGGAGGGAGAAGAATGGATCTCTCATCACTGTTTGCAGATGAGTAAATGGAGTCACAGAGAACAAACAATCAGTGGTGCTTCCTGAGCACTTACTGGGTGCCGAGTTCTGTGCTGAGGCCTTGGGAAAGTACAATACAATAGAGTTGGTGGACAGGAGCCACCCCACAAGGAGACTAAAGCGGGAGACAGACATTAAAAAATATTGGAGAGGGAAAACTGGAGAGGATAAAGAGATGTACATAAGTAAGTGTTGAGAGGCTGCCGGAGTGAGTAACACTCCAGCAGCGAGAAACAGGATGGCTCAGTGGAAAGAGCACGGGCTTGGGAGTCAGAGGTCATGGATTCAAATCCCAGCTCCGCTACTTATCAGCTGTGTGACTTTGGGCAAGTCACTTAACTTCTCTGTGCCTCAGTTACCTCATCTGTAAAATGGGGATTAAGACTCTGAGCCCCACGTGGGGTAACCTGATAACCTTGTATCCTTCCAGCGCTTAGAACAGTGCCTTGCTCACAGTAAGCACTTAGCAAATGCCATCATTACTTTCAGCGCTTAGAACAGCCTTTGGCACATAGTAAGCACTTAACAAATGCCATCATTGTTATTAATAACAAGTGTTTAAGGGGTACCGATCCAAGTGCATAGGTGATGCAGAAGGGAGAGCAAGTGGGGGAAATGAGGGCTGAATCAGGAAAGGCCTCTTGGAGGAGATGTGATCTGAATAAGATTAGAAAGTGGCTAGACCGGTGGTCTGTCAGATTCAAGGAGGGAGAGAGTTCCAGACCAGAGGAAGGGCCTGGGCAAACGATCGGTCTCGAGGGATGAAGTGAAGCTAGGTGAATCTCTCGAGGTCATACAACAGCCAAGTGGTAGAGCCAAATCTATAACCAGGACTCCTGGCTCCAATGCTTGTGCTCTTTCCATTAGACTGCACTGCTCCCTTAAGGGCCAAAGTCCTGTCAGAGGGGGCTGATGTAGGGACAGGGGGTGGTACTGCAGACCAGTAACACCTCTTGGCAACAGCTTTCAGTCAGGCAGAGACGCGGTCTATCCAGGCGGTACGGACCGCACCACAGTACTTGGACCAAACGTCTGTCGGCACAGACCCAACCTCTCATTTTCCAACCCTGCGGTGCTGAATCATAACCAAAGGGGCAAATCTCCCTTTTGTTAGCTGAATGAAGTGTCAGGACCTGTTAGCACAATGAAGACCCAGATGGACTCCGCAACCTTCTTTTCGATCTGGCAACCTGTGACTCAGGATGGACCTCCCTCTGCTGAAGCTGGCTGTAATTTGAGATGGGAGGAAGAAACCTGCCAATCATGACTTGCTTTACTTGTGGTGTTTGTTGTTAGTAATAATAATGATGATGGTAGTAATAATGATGGTATTTGTTAAATGCTGGCTATGTGTCAAGCACCGTTCTAAACACTGGGGTAGATACAAGCTAATCAGGTTGGACACAGTCCCTGTCCCACAGAAGGCTCACAGTCTTAATCCCCATTTTACAGCTGAGGTAGCTGAGGCCCAGAGAAGTGAAGTGACTTGCCCAAGGTAACACAGCAGACAAGTGGCAGAGCCGGGATTAAACTCAGATCCTTCTGATTCCCAGGCTCTATCCACTAGGCCATACTTGGAGAAGCAGCAGGCCTATTGGGAAAAATGCACAGGCGTGGAAGTCAGGAGACCTGTTTCTAATTCTGGCTCTGCCACCTGACTGCTCTATGATCTTGGGCAAGTTGCTTAACCTCTCTACACCTGAGTTTCTTCATCTGCCAAATGGGGGTTAAATGCCTGTTCACCCTCTAGACTGTGAACCCCACGTGGGATGGAGACTATCCAATTGTACTGTATCCACTCCAGTGCTTGGAACATAGTAAGCACTTGAGACATATCATTCTTTCTGTTTGGTTTGGTTTTTAAGCATTTGTGTTGTTATTTTTAACTTGAGCCTAGAAATAAAATGACATTATTATACTGGCGTACTAGGAAGTGATAGCCTTCAGCCTGGGAATAGCCTCCTATCATCTAGGCTGAACTTGGAAAGTGGTCTAGGGCCACACCAGCAGAGATCCATATTTGAAATCATGTTCAGGTGTTTCAAAAGCTGACAAAATAATGCCACGGAAATGTAGAATTGGAAATGTGTCTTCATGTTTTTGAGTTAAAGCTACCCCCATCACCTTAGCAAATGCATTTTTCTGACTCTCAACTGATCAGTAAGCTTATTCAATACTCTTCAGGATTCTGCGGACAGGTATCTGGAAAATTTTTGGCTCCTTTACTAGGACCCATGTGAGAAAGTCTAAGAAGGTGATTTGTTTGGTAAAGTTGATGCTCATCATTCATTGACCTTCAATCACGGGCCTTGATCTTTTGTGACTCACAGAATATAATAGCACAGACTCTTGATTTTCCCACAGGGTGAAAGGACAGAAACATTTAGTTTTTACACCATGTATTTGCAGTGGTAGCCTTCTGGTACAGCTCAAATCCCTGGCCAAACTACTTTCTCCCACACAGCATCCCACCAAAAAAAGTCTGTGTCTCCTGTACATAGGTGCTGCTGGAAAACCATTCCCTTGCACAACTCATGTCAAAATTACCTTAGTTCTGGCCCAGATCCAATCCGCCTAACACATTATTGGACAATCACATGAAATTGTACTCTCTCAAGTGCTTAGTACAGTGCTCTGCACACAGTAATGTCTGTCTCCCCCTCTAGACTATAAGCTCCTTGTGGGCAGGGAATGTGTCTGCTTAATGTTACATTGTACTCTCCCAAGCACTTAATCAATATGGTTGAATGAATGAATGCATGCACGCACGAAGTAATAAGCATGAATTAATGAATAAATACGATTGACTGACAAAACTGTGGGATCCTAATTCCCCCCTTTCTTCGTTGGGCTTTAATATACCAATCAATCGATTGTATTTATTCATCACCAATCGTATTTATTGAGCACTTACTATGTGCAGAGCACTGTACAGAGCACTGTACCAAGTCCTTGGGAGAGTACAATACAACAGAATTGGTAGACACATTCTCTACCCACAGGGAACTCACATTCTAGCTGGGGACACAGTCATTGAATTTCAGCTTCCTCTGTTTCCCAAAATCTATGGCTGTTGTAGATGACTGTATTTTCACTCTGTAATGTAAGGTAGGGAAGGAAGCAGTAACATTTAGATGTTTTTGTTTTCTCTCAACATTTAACTTTTTCTCCCTGCTTCAGGCTTAACCTTTAAAAAACTGTTTATTGGACATTCTTATTGTAATTACAATTACCATTCAGTAAGTAAATATTTGAAGCTCAAGACAAGCAGGGGTGAGTGCCAACATTTGCTCATTTAAAGCCATCACCTGTGAAAGGTTTTCATTTCACTAGATAATAGTAGTGAACCTTTTTTTTAAAAAAAATAGTCAGCTCCTGTTTTGGCAAGAGTAATTGAAATTCTGAATGTATTTCCATGGGGAAAAAAGTCTTGAGTCAAGCACTTTAGTAAACTATTTTGTTTACAAACACTTCTGATAGGTAGTGTCTTCCTACTCTGTTAAACTCCCCCAATTACTTAGTACAGTGCTCTGCACAGAATAAGCACTCAAATATCACCGATTGAAACAAATCTAAACAAATACTCTTCATCAGCTTGATTCCCAGATCTACAAAGAGTCTTACAACTGCTTGGTTTGTGCAAGATTTGAGGACAGCATAAGTTTGTGAATTCATTAGTTCTCCAATTGATATTCTCTCATCACAGAGGTGGGCCTGATAGAAAGGGTGATATATTTAATAAAATATTGATTTTATTATTTTTTAAGATATGTGACATGTCTCCCATCCCATTCTCGTGGGAAAACTGAGGGAATGTGGTCTAGAACAGCCCTCAGAGGTACTTTAAAGAAAAGATTTCACAATGAAGCAGTCGATTATGGCAGTATCAGCAGCTGTAGCTCCTGATGAAGTGGGATTGGCTGGGGTGGCACCTGACAAAAAGCAGCTGGAACAGGTGAGGAGAGAAACGGCTCTCTCTGCGGGAGGCGTTGCTGCTAAATCCCAGAAGTGCACGTGGGAAGCTCTGAAAGAAGCATCCTCGTGATTCTGAAGGCACAATCCGGGAGTCGATGACGGTGGTAGGAGGACAGGAGAAGCAGGTTTTCTTTTCACCTGTTCTAGCTGCTGCTGCTGCTCTTCTTCCTTGGCCCTGCTTTCGTAAGTGGCAATTGTTTTGGGGGGGGGGGGGGGGGTTTCTGAATGTCTGCTAGTGATGTGTAAGAGTGGGAAGAGAGAGAAAGTGGATGGCACTTTGGAGGTGATGGACTAAAGTTTCTGAGTACGGTTGAAAATCTTTTTTTAGATGGCTGAACTGGGAATTGACTGAATATGGGTGGAGGGTCTTTTCTAGGGGTCAGTAAGGTATATGTCCACAAACTCAGTAGTCTGTACTGGATCTGGGGGTTCCTAATGTCTCCACTTAAGGGAAGGGAAAGCCTAATTTACATTTGCTAGCTCTACTAAGGCTGAACCCCAAAGGTGGTCAGACAGTTCTCCTGCACCTAGAAAGAGTGTTTCCTTCCCCCGCCCCAACCCTGTCCAAAGGTAAGGATAATATGGCAGAGATCACCCCACAGACCCTAAGGTAACACATTAGATTGTTTCATCACGCCAACCTCTATCATGTCTCGAAATGGAGTACTTTGTCTTGGAACTGAGGAGGAGTCCTGTTCCTTAACCAAACGTAAGAAAGCATTTTGAATAATACTAATGGTATTTGTTAAGCGCTTACTATGTGTCGAGCCCTGTTCTAAGCGCTGCATACAACCCAACCTGGTGAGAAAGGAACACAAAAAGTAGAGCAGGCAAGAATCTTCAGTGTAACCATATCGTTTAAAGATGTGGAGGGGTGGGCTGATGTTTATGAATTCTTGGCCTGTGTTTCGTGTTTT
Organism: Tachyglossus aculeatus; assembly: GCF_015852505.1. Lineage (NCBI taxonomy): Eukaryota > Metazoa > Chordata > Mammalia > Monotremata > Tachyglossidae > Tachyglossus > Tachyglossus aculeatus. The sequence goes on from NC_052075.1 coordinate 13,402,812, forward strand.
ATGCAACTTCCTATTGAGGATGTTCTAAAAGACCTCTGTGCATTTTTGACCTTAGCTTAGCTTGGTGTTAGGAAGGAATTGGTTTCAATCAGTATTCCTATTCCAAAATTTTTCGTCACTTTGGTTTCTTCTGCATATTTTAATTCATGAGACTCACAACATAAGGGGCCTGTACTACTTAGTTTAAATATGAAAAAGTTTAATGGCCAATTGCCGTTTAGTGACAGAGTGAATTTTCCTTAGTGACCTGCGAAACTAATTTACATGTGTAAACCCATTCCTAACTTCCTTTGCATATGAAAGGAATCATTTTATTTGAAATGCAGTTTAGATGTAGGATACCTATTTCTTACTCTTGTCATTTACTCCCTCCCTCTCTTTCTGTCTCAGTGGTATTTATTTTAGAGCACTGCCCAAAACGTTTGGGTCTTTCTTTCTGTCACTCTCTCCCCACTTCTCTTGAATCCTTATTCTTCTTGTTAATTTTTCTTCATTCCCCCTCTGGACCGTGGGCTCCTTTTGGTAAGGAATGTGCATGCCAACTCTTTTGTGCATTCTCCCAACTGCCTATAACAGTGTTCTGCACACAGTAAGCACTTAAGAGCTATTGACTTATTGTTGGTCTCCGGTCTCACCCCTGCCCCTGATTCCTAAACCTCCCTTGCCTTGTCCCTAACGTGTCTGATAATGTGCCTTGTTTTGATTCTATTCATACATTTTGTCCAATATTTTTTTCAAGTCTTCCTGCACTCTAGATCTACCTTTCTTTCCCTTGTATCCCTGCCTTACTTGAGCCACCTTCAATATCCACTTAGTTCTAACTCCTTGTAGACCCTTAAAACATAAGGAAATATTTTTTTGCCTTTAAAAGGCAATTTTCAAATCAGTTTTCCACACAAAAATAGGCCTCATCTTAAACGTCATAAAAGCATAATCCTACTGTAAAATTTTCCTAGGTAACCGTCAGAAAATAAATATCCAGTTGATCAAATGGAGCAAGAACAGAGGGATTTGGATTTTTTTTTCAAATTGCCAGAATACAGTTTAAATTTCTATTGGGAGAAGCAGTGTGGCTTAGTGGAAAGAGCCCGGGCTTGGGAGTCAGAGGTTATGGGTTCTAATCCCGCTTCTGCCACTTTCATTCATTCAATTGTATTTATTGAGCGCTTACTGTGTGCAGAGCACTGTACTAAGCGCTTGGGAAGTACAAGTTGGAAACACTTGTCAGCTGTGTGACTTTGGGCAAGTCACTTAACTTCTCTGGGCCTCAGTTCCCTCATCTGTAAAATGGGGATGAAGTCTGTGAGCCCTGCATGGGATACCCTGATTGCTTTTTAGCTACCCCAGCGCTTAGAACAGTGCTTTGCACATAGTAAGTGCTTAACAAATGCCATCATTATTATTAACTGGAAACTGTTTCAGTTTCCTGCCCAAGGAATCTCAGCTAGTTTTGGTATCACCTGCTCCGCGTCTGAGCTAAAGCTGTGTATGTAAAAATCTTCTCCCAGGAGCTCATCACCATGTCTAACCTGCACGTGGGATGCAACAATGCACTTTCCATTGAAAAAGAATCATTTTATCACCGGGTGGTCTCTGAAAGACTCCCTGGACATGGTTAGATAGTCTTAGGATTGATGGGAAATCGGCATTTTTCTTTGATTGCTGTAGAACTCTGTGATAACCTGTGAATATGCACACCAAATTTGAAACAGATGTTCTAACTGATTTGTGGGGGAGGGAGAACTGGGCATCCACTCGTATGTCCTTTCCCAATTCTCAGGAGGTAGGGAGCTAAGTAACTTTGTAAATATTTCCAATCCCCAGCAAATTAAGCATTCACTTAAGAAATGAGTTTGTGTGTGTGTGTGGGCACACATGCATGTGAATATGCACACACAAAAACAGGTATCCCAGTCCCTCTTATCTGAAAGGGTTCATATTAGGCTTGCAAAGAAAAGGCCTCCAGATAATCTTTTGGATCTTTAAAGTGAACCATCTCTCTCTGTGGATATAGCAAGAAAAGCATAGCATTATGATTTTTTAAAGATTATTTTTAAGCCTTTTATTGCAGGCTATAGTAATGTTCCTGTGTTTTTGAATGCCTCTTTTTCTGTTTTGTCTTGTTTAAATTTGTATTTCAACATTAGCTACTAATGGAAAGCATAAGGGCTTCAGCCAAGGTGAATATCATGTCCAAAATGAAATCAAAAGAATGGAATTCTCCACCATACTGAAACATAGAACCAGTGATTCTGGCTACAGAAATAACACTTGGTCTTGTGACCAAGTCATAGGGCCAGACTTACTGCTCTGACAGTAATGTACCTTCTGGAGTGGGGACCTAGGTGCTAATACAGATCTCATGTCAGAGTGCTGAAATTTCATACTTGACCTGGAAAGCACTCATGTCTGTGAAAATGTTTGCATTTAATGTGATTATTCTGCCTAAGAACAGTCCAAAGACACTGAAATATAGCAAGAAGGTTTTACACAACTGTCTAGGTAATAAGGGAAAAAAAAATGCCTGAAATAATACAGCAATCGAAGCAAAAACAGGAGCATTTACCTAAATTATTTGAGTTGCGACAGTTCTATAAACTTGGTCACCAAGTATTTCATATTTCAAGGGCTAGACCTAGATCTTTAGGTGGCCACCGATCCTAAACTGGCCTCTTTACTGCTGAGAGCAGCCAAAGATTTCAGTGTCAGCTTCCTCTGTTTTAGGAGATGATGTCTTACACTGAAACCAAATTTTTCCACAAAAGTGAAGGCCAGGCTCAGAGAAGCAGCGTGGCTCAATGGAAAGAGCCCAGGCTTTGGAGTCAGAGGTCATGGGTTCAAATCCCGGCTCTGCCAACTGTCAGCTGTGTGACTTTAGGCATGTCACTTCACTTTTCTGTGCCTGTTACCTGTAAAATGGGGATTAAAACTGTGAGCCCCACGTGGGACAACCTGATAACCTTGTAACCTCCCCAGTGCTTAGAACAGTGCTTTGCACATAGTAAGTGCTTAACAAATACCATCATCATCATCATATGCTCCATTAAAGAGATCACACGGGGCAAGTGTGTAAGGATTGAAAGAGCACAGGGGACCTGGGTTCTAATCCTGGCCTTACCACTTACTTGCTGGTAGCCTTAGATGAGTCACTTAAATTTTCTGTGCCTCAATTTCTTCTTTGGTAAAAATGGGAATTAAATACCCATTTCCTCTCCCTCTTAGACTGTGACCTGCATGTGGGGCAGGGATTATGTAAAATATAAGGAAAGGCAGTGTGATTTAGTGGAAAGAGCCCGGGCTTTGAAGTCAGAGGTCATGGGTTCTAATCCCGGCTCCACTAGTCAGCTGTGTGATCTTGGGCAAGTCACTTAACTTCTCTGTGCCTGTTACCTTATCTGTAAAATGGGAATTGAGACTGTGAGCCTCACATGGGACAACCTGATTACCCTGTACCTACCCCAGTGCTTAGAACAGTGCTTGGCACATAAGTGCTTAACAAATACCATCATTATTATTATCTAATTGTATTTTATCTACCCCAGACCTTAATGATGAAGATGGCGATGATGATGATGATGGTATTTGTTAAGCACTTACTATGTGCCCAGCATTGGCTCACAGTTTTAACCCTCATTTTACAGATGAGGTAACTGAGGCACAGAGAAGTTGTGAGTTGCCCAAAGTCACACAGCTGGTAAGTGGCAGAACTGTGATTAGAACCCATGACCTCTGGCTCCCAAGCCTGTGCTCTTGTCACAAAGCCACGCTGCTTCTCTAATAATAGCTGTGGTATTTGTTCAGCGCTTTCTACGTACCAAAAGGATCAGACACAGGCCTTCTCTCACATAGGGAACACAGCATATGTAAGAGGGAAAACAGACTCTGAATCCCCATTTTACATATGAGGTAACTGAGGCAAAATGAAGTGATTTGCCCATGGTCACAAAGGAGATACATGGGGTTGTCGGAATGACTACCCATATCCTCTTGTAGATCCTTATTTTCAAGGGAAAAATGTATTTAGTGGCACATAATGAAATGTTATTGCCATCTCTTCAGGAATCCCTCCTCGTCTGGGAGGAGTCTGGAATCATGTTCACTTCTCAGAGGTGCTACAGTGATCAGTGATATATGTAACTCCTTGGTTTTGGCATAGCTTTGCACTGTATTAAAAAGGTGGGTGGGGCTGGATGGGGGGAGAAAAAGCCAAGCGCTTAAGGCAGTAAGCACTTAATACTGTTATCAGTAAGTGTAGAAGGCCTCCCAGAAAGACTACTAAGAATGCCCCAAAGCCAGATGTGGACTTCCCATCTAGACTGTATACTCTGTGAGCGGGGACTGTGTCAACCAACTCTTTATATTGTGCTCTCCCAAGTAATAACAATAATAATAATGGTATTTGTTAAGCACTATGTGCAAAGCACTGCTCTGAGAGCTTGGGGGATACAAAGTAATCAGGTTGCCCCACGTGGGGCTCACAATGTTAATCCCCATTTTACAGATGAGGGAACTGAGGCCCAGAGAAGTTAAGTGGCTTGCCCAAGGTCACACAGCCGACAAGTCATGGATTGGAATTTGAACCCATGACCTCTCCCAAGCCCATGCTGTTCCCACTGAGCCACGCTAATGACATTTAAGTGCTTACTATGTGCAAATCAGTGTTCTAATTGCTGGGGGAGGGGGGGGGGGCGGGGAATATAAAGTGATCAGGTTGTCCCACGAGCAGCGTTAATCCCCATTTTACAGATGAGGTAACTGAGGCTCAGAGAAGTTAAATAACTTGCCCAAGGTCACACAGCAGACATATGACAGAGCTGGGATTCAAACCCATGACCTCTGACGCCCAAGCCTGTGCTCTTTCCACTGAGCCACACTGCTTCTCAATGTTCTGCACATAGTAAGTGTTTAATAAATACAATTGATCGATTCAAGAAATAACCTGGGAACTTTAAAAAAGGGAAAGTTTTACCTGTAAATTAAAAGAAAATGCCCCTGCTAGTGATCACACACTAAAAGGAGGATTTGGCCAACCACCAGTAAGTCTAGTGATCTTGGAAAATCAGAGTTGTTTTAATTCAACCTCAGTTCTTCCCCTGCTGTCATGGCATGGCACACAATAACAATCTATCCTCATCCCATCTTCATGTGCTGCCTATGTGTTACTGGGCAAACAACAGGATTCGTGATGCTCCTGGAAGGAGGTAAGCAGGAAAATAGAGAGGGTTGCCTGGAAAGTGTCTTTAATCAGTAGTTTCTCTGCAAATGATCACCAGTGAATCTGTTGAACTGATTCATTCTGCCACAGTCACTATTTGGAGATAAAGGAAGACCTATTTTATGTTGCACTATGTAGCACTCCATAGTGTTAGAATTATACACCACACTTATTGCTAGGTCCTTTGCTGGAGTACAATTGCCTGCCTTGACAGCAGTAAAGTATTTTAGTCCTCTCCATTTGATATGAATACAACTTTTATTTTAAATTATGGACTGGCACAATTATTTTGCATTTGACCTGCAAATTTAATAAAAGTAAATCTGACTTCTTGAAATGAAGATGTTACTGGAGATGGAGATAACTCCAATAAGAAAGTTTTCTGACCCTGGAGTTACTTCCTGAATGTTGCCTCAATGGGCCCAGGTCTAGCAGCGAGCAGGTTCAGAGTGACACTTGTCCAGTGGGATGGCAAAGTTGAAGTTTTGAGGTTTCTTAACTGCAGTCTAAAAGTAGTCCAGGTCAGCAGAAACCCATTTTGCCTCACTATGGAGATCCCTTTTGACTGAGTGCTCTTAATTTGGACTCTGTGTCCATGCTTTGTTATATTTAGAAAACCAACTTCATTAAAAATAATCTTATTTTAATGCCTGCTATTTTAGCAAATGCAGCATCATCTTACAGCTCCAGTGATCCTAAGCATTTGGTATTTCATTCATTAGGACTTACTGAGTTCCTACTGTGTGCAGTGGACTGCACTAGATGCCTGGGAACATACAATATAAAATAATAATAATATAATAATATTGGTATTTAAGTGCTTACTATGTGCCAAGCACTGTTCTAAGAACTGGGGTTGATACAAGGTAATCAAGTTATCCCACGTGGGGCTCACAGTCTTCATCCCCATTTTACAGATGAGGTAACTGAGGCACAGAGAAGTTCAGTGACTTGCCCAAGATCACACAGCTGACAAGTGGCAGAGAGGGATTAGAACAACCCACTACCTCTGACTCCCTAGCCAAGGCTCTTTCCACTAAGCCACGCTGCTTCTGTAATTACATGTACTTTCAATCTCAGCTTTCAAAGTTTGTAATAGTGTTCAACACAATAAAGCATACAAGATTTTTTTTCCTAATCAGGTGATTTTTGTGGGCTGCTGTAATTATGATAATAATAATAAATAATAATGGCATTTATTAAGCACTTACTATGTGCAAAGCATTCCAAGTGCTGGGGAGGTTACAAGGTGATTAGGTTGTCCCATGGGGGGCTCACAGTCTTAATCTCCATTTTACAGATGAGGTAACTGAAATCTGTAGTCAGAATTACTGTATGTGTGTATTTGTATTTGTTTCTACAGAATCTGTAGTCAAATCTGTAGTCAGAATTACTTAATTTGTGCCATCTACTCTATCATTTTGATCCTATCTTGTTTCTTCCCATATCCTGTATCATATTTTATCCCATAGCCTAGCCATATACTCTTCTAAAGTATCAAGCAGTTGTATTTATTGGTCATTTACTCTGTGCAGAGCACTGTATTAAGTGCTTGGGTGTGTACAATATAAGAGTCAGTAGACAACAGACATCTGGCTTCCCGAGGCATGAAGCCACATTTGCTACGTGAAGCCCTATTCTATTCTATCTTATCCCCCTCCATCCCAACCTGTATGTTTTGTTTCTTTTCATATGGCTATTACAACCAATTCGTTAATACACTTCATCACACAGTGAAATAAGAAAAAGAGGTAAAAAAAATCAGAAACTTTGTAGTGTAATGCTAAATGTGATTTATGAAGCAGAGCTTTTGTGGATCAACAGATACAGGGAAAAAAAAGCCCTGAAAAAAATCTGGATTGTGATAGTATATGAATAATTTAGGGTGTTTAATATTTAGAGGTATCCTCATTTTTTTTATTTGAGAATTTACATTATGCCACATAGTAACTTTGATATGGTAACTTTGTGAGCTTATAATAATAATGGCATTTGTTAAGCACTTACTATGTGCCAAGCACTGTTCTAAGCACTGGTGGGATACAAGATAATCAGGTTGTCCCACATGGGGCTCACAGTCTTAATCCCCATTTTTCAGATGAGAGAACTGAGGCACAGAGAAGTTGTGACTTGCCCAAATTCACACAGGTGGCAGAGTTGGGATTAGAACCCATGACCTCTGACTCCCAAGCCCGTGCTCTTTCCTCTGAGCCACGCTTGTTTAGTTTTTCAAATATTTTGTGATCTTTGATTTTCTGAATTTATGACCAGATGGATGATGCCTTATGTAAAATTAGTAAGTCATTTAAAATAGTTAAATGTTTTCATGTAGCTACTATTGCTAAAGGCCATATATTTACCTGATTTGAAAGTGTGTTCTTAGGAAAAGATAGGCTGTTGCACTTTTTTTTCCCTGAAGCTAAGGAGGAAGCACATTCTGATATTTTTCTATTAGATTGACCAAATTAACTTGCTGTTTTTATTGAAGATGCTGCAAAATTGATTTTTGACTTGCATACCATTTGAGAGATTCATTTCTGCTTTCTTTCCTAATGCAGTTTTTGAATAAACTGATAAAAATCTTGAATGTTTCAGCACAGATGATCAAATGCATTGTTGTTATCAAGTGCTATCAAGTCACTTCCAATTCATAGCGACTCTATGGATATATTTTATCCAGAACATCCTGTCTTCTGCCATTATCCATAAACTTGCTAGCAGTTCTTCCGTTATCGTTGTTATGGTTTCTATCCATTGAGCTGCTGGTCTCCTTCTTCCACGTTTTCCCTGGACTTTTCCTAACATTAGCGTCTTCTCCAGAGAATTACTCATCCTGATGATATGTCCAAAATACACTAATCTGTCAAGTCATTTGGCCTTCCAAAGACCACTTTGGCTTAATTTGCAGCAAAACCCATTTGTTTTTCAGGCAGTCCATGGTATTTGCAAAAGCCTTTTCCAACAGCACATTTCAAAAGAATCATGCTCCTTCTATCCTGTTTTTTCACCGTTCAGTTTCTAGGTCCATATATTGTCACTGGAAACACCATAGAATTGACGATTCATATTTTTGGGCATTGTACTGCAACATAAATTTTGCAGTACAATGAAATATAAAATGCATTGTCTTGTCTCGTGTTGTCAAATCATGTCTGACCCATAGCAATGCCATGGACCCATCTCTTTCAGAAAACCCCTCCTTCAGCTGCAATGGTTCGGTAGTGTATCCTTAGAGTTTTCTTGGTAAAAATACGGAAGTGGTTTACTATTGCCTCCTTCCGTACAGCAAACTATAGCATCCTTCCTAGACTCTCTCCCATGCTGCTGCTGCTGCCTAGCACAGGTGAGTTTTGACTTGTAGCAGGTTGTCTTCCACTTGCTAGCCACTGTTCAAGCTAGGAATGGAATGGTTCTGCCTCTGCTTGACTCTCCCTCCTATAGTAGAGACTGGTAGAGTACCAGAAACTCTCCAGGTGTGACCCTGAGAGGGCAAAATGCATTGTATAGCACCATACATTTTGAGTGGATGTAAACTCTAAAAAAAGTTCTATATTTAATGTCTGAACTATCCCAATTAAATAGTTACCTTCCTAGAGAATTACATTTACAAAACTATAAAAACTCAGGGTGAAGCTTCCATCTATTAAGTGTTTCTAAAAAGCTTTCTGTTTTTGTAAGACTCCATGATCCACTATTGATGCAAATTACTAAGGATCAAAGAAAATCCATCTATCAAAGGAAAAAAATAAATGAAATGTCTAAGGATTTAACAGATTTAGCATTAAGAAGTAGGGATTCATACACTGATGGATTTATAGTAATTGACAGGGAAGATATCTTTTTAGCATTCACAAAAGTTTTCTTTTCAACTAAAGGAAAATGATATTCCTATAAAAGCTTCTCTTGAAATTCCTCTGACTTCATTTTATAATTCTGTGCTCTTCAATAAACATCCCAATTAAGATGACATACATCATTTTGTATGGAATTTGGCATTATGGTTTCTCTGCCCTTCTGTCCAAGCAAGTTTTCAGAAGCTAAATAAATAACTTTCATCCAAAGATATATTGTTTGCCATTTTCCTAGGACAGATTAAAAGGTGAAAGAGAAGGTCTAAAACTGATGTTTTTGGTCTGCAAATTATGACTTGATAGTATTATCAAGAGCAAATCAGTGCTTTTTAGTCTTGATGGAATAGATTTCTTTCTATGGTTAGTTTTAGTTAGATTTCTTAGTGGAAAAATTCATATTACAATGTAGTTCATGTTAAGCTTTATTTTGTTGGACCAGCAAGATTTAAATCTATGAGATAAATCTTCTCCGAAGATGATAGCAAAATGAATTCTCAGCTTTTGGAATGCAAAAGATCCCTGAAACCAATCTATGAGATTGAGTATTTCAACCCAAAGTTTCCGAGGAAGGCAGCATATCACATCCATGACCTTCAGGGACTCTCTCTGCCTTCCAGAGTCAAATATGAATTCTACCATGGCTACATCCACCTGGCCAAAACAGGATGAGGGATAGAGGAATTATCAATGGACTCAGAGCAGGGAGGAATGCATTCTGGGTCATTCCAGTTCTTTAAATTAAAAAAAAAGCCATTTATGGCTCAGTTAATATAAGGGTACCAGAATTTAGTGAGTTTAGAGTGGCCCAGGTCTCCAAAGGGCACGACTTAAATAGTAGGAATGAGAAAGTAACCAAAGATAGATGGAGACAATGTAACAGTATAATGTTGGGAGATGGAAGAGACTGGGCTGATAGAAATAACTCCAACTGGAGCTTGTCAAAAAAAAGACTGTAGGAAAAGTAGAAAAGTTATCCCTGCTGCTTGGGAACTACTTTTCCCCAACTGTTCTGGAAACAAAACTCTCTCAGCAAGCAAAGGAGAGCTTTTAAATTCAGGAAGCAAGATAATTCAGCTGCTCTCTTCCAACTGAAGAGCTTCTTTGGATGTCCTGCTCCACATGGTGAATTGTAAATACATATGGTTAGATACTAAAAAAACCTCTTATCTAGAGAACTTTGTTTACTAGTAATGGCAGTTGCTGGTGGATTTCTGAAAGTTTGAATACATGTTAAATCTTTTATAATTAGTGAAAGGCAAGCATTTGGGTCTGGTCTGACTTTCCCACATTTGTTTCCTTGAGGCCTTAAACTTAGTCTTGGTGCCTAAATTATTAAGATGTGTAATTATGATGAGCTTCTAATTCTTCCTTCTTCAACCCCGGTAGACCAACTTTTACTGAACTCCATACGACATACATATATTCCCTATAAGACGTTAGACCATCATGGTAATTACAAGGCTGTTCAAGAACTCAGAATGTTCTCTCCACTCATAAAGGTGGAGAGAAGGGGAAAGAGGAAGATGGAGAGGTTGGAGGATAAAGGGAATTGGAAATAATAATAATAATAAAAATGGAATTTATGAAGCGCTTACTATGTGCAAAGCACTGTTCTAAGTGCTGGGGAGGTTACAAGGTGATCAGGTTGTTCCACTGGGGGTTCACAGTCTTAATCCCCATTTTACAGATGAGGTAACTGAGGCCCAGAGAAGTTAAGTGACTTGCCCAAAGTCACACAGCTGACAATTGGCGGAGACTGGATTTGAACCCATGACCTCTGACTCCAAAGCCCGTGCTCTTTCCACTGAGCCAAGGGGCAGGGGCATCCACATAGGTATACATAGATTCAGATTCATACAGCTGTGTGACTTTGGGCAAGTCATTTAACTTCTCTGTGCCTGTTACCTCATCTGTAATATGGGGATTAAAACTGTGAGCCCTCCATGGAACAACCTGATCACCCTGTAACCTCCCCAATGCTTAGAACAGTACTTTGCACATAGTAAGTGCTTAACAAATACAATCATCATCATCATCATCATCATATAGAGATATATACAGTCACCTCTACACTGTAAGCTTGTGGGCAGGGAATGTATCTAGCAACTCATGTTGTACATAGTAAGTGCTTAAGTACCACTGACAGATAAACACGATCCACGGTGCTATTTATTATCTACTATGTACATAGTATGCTAGAACATACTTGGAAGGGTATAACAGAAGTATCACGTGCTTCCCACCCCTGAGGACCTTACAGTCTACTCAGGGAGATCCAAGAGACTAAAATTATTTATAAATTGTAGTGGCAGGATGAAGAACAGGATTACTAGAGGAGGAATGCTGAAGATGTCAAAATGGCTGTATAAATGAATAAATGTGTGGCATGCATATCAGCCACCAGTCTATAGAGCCACATGGAGGCAGTTTTCCTATAACATGTTACACTATGCTTTTTGGATATAATGTTATTTTTAAAATGGCATTTGTTATACACTTACTAGATTCCAGGCACTACTCTAAGAGCTGCCGTAGATACAAAGTAATCAGGTTGGACACAGTCCATTGTCCCACAAGGGGCTCACAGTCTTAATCCCCTTTTTCCAGGTGAGGTAACTAAGGCACAGAGAAGTGAAGTGACTTACCAAGGTTGTACAGCAGTCAAGTGGCAGAGCTGGAATTGGAACTCGGGTCCTTTTGACTCCCTGTCTCCTGCTCTATCCACTAAGCAACATTGCTTCTCCTAATGCTATTGAAAAAAGAGGGAAGGTTAGTCAGATTTTTTTTTTTAATAGGATGGGATGCAATGTTGAAAGAAACAGTTTTGGGTGGAGTTGTATTAGATTTTGAGTTCTTATTAACATGAGGTTTTTTAGGAGCACTGACCACCATTCCCATTATAGAAAAACTGAGTGTATACACAAATATAAGGAAGAACCCAAATTCCAAGGCTAGCTGCCAAGTTGAAACACCTTGGGGTGATGGGATTTAATCAGGGAAGGCCTCCTGGAGATGGTGGGACTTTGAAGATGAGGAGAATTGTGGTCTGCAGGTTTGAAGAAGGGCCAGGGAAACAGTGTGACAAGCAATTGCTGGCAGTAGAAGTAGTTAGGTGACTTTGGGAAGAACAAAGAGGGCATGCTAGGGTGAAATGGAAGAAAAGAGCCAATATATAACAGCAAGTAGAGGGGCTTGAAGTCAATGACATAAAAAATGATGGTTAGCAGTTGGAGGTTTTTGAGGAGGGGAAAGAAATGTACTGAGTGACATTTTAAGAAGATGTGGGTAGTATAGCCTGAAGGGAGGAGAAGCTGGAGGCTAGGAGACAACTGGGGAGGGTGCTAATTTTGAGAGGATTATCATCAATCACTATTAATCGCTTACTTTGTTCAGAACAGGTACTAAGTGCTGTGGAGAGTCCAATAGAACAGAGTTGGTAGACACCTGTCCTTACATCTGGCTCCCCCCTCTACACTATAAATAACTAATAGATATGTACATAAGTGCTGTGGGACTGAGGATGGGGCAAATATCAAATACCCGAAGTTCACAGATCCAAGTGCACATCAAGTAAGGGTTGCAAATGTAGAGATACACGGATGCAGTGCTGGCAGAAGTTGGTGGGGTTGTCGGAGCCATAGCTGCAGGGACCCCCCTGCTGGCTGCTGCCATTTGATTCTTGGAGGTTTTTGTTGTGGCAATAAAGCCCCAGAAAATGTCAGGAAGTAGTTATTCAATTTTTAGGGGCCCCAGTGAAGTAGGAGGAAGGTACTGTTTGACCTCTTCTTTCACACTTTGATTGCACCACTGCTATTCTCAGCATGTGATCCCTTCCTCTTCCCCCACCCACCCTGGGGGTCCCACTGGAGGAAGGAAAGCCATAATGTTTGAACCTTTCACTAAGTGGGACAGCTGGTCAGCATGCTCAGTTTGATTTTGAGTTTTGTTCGTGGTGAATTTCAATCAATGGTATATTTACTGAGTGCATAATGTGTTCAGAGCACTATACTAAGCACTCGGGGGAGTATAATAAATAGAACCGATAGACATGATCTCTGCCCACAAAGAGCTTATAGGTTAGAAGGTGAGATAATTAATTGAGCCAGGCATTAAAATAAATTATAGATGGATATGTGCTTAAGTGCTTTGAGGCTAGATGTGGGGTGACTATCAAAGTGCTTTAGAAGTTCAGAACCAAGTGCATCGATAACACATAAAGGAGGCCTAAAAGGGGAAGTTAGGGAGGCCTCTTGGAGGAGACATGGTTTGATGGATTTAAAGATGAGATATCAAGAAGGATTAGGATGGAGTAGAGACCATTGCATTTGTCCAGAAGGAGGTCATTGGTGACATTAGAGAGGGCAGTTTATGCAGAATGGGAGTGGGTTGCAAGGAGTCAAGGAGAGAATTGGAGAAGGGGAAGGAGCAAGTGTAAACACTCACTGGAGGAGTTTGGAAAGGAATAGTAGAAGGGAGATGGGGTGTTAATGAAGTCAAGGAAGGGCATATTCAGGATAGAGGTCATGAACATGTTTGAAAGAAGTGGGGAAGGAGCCATTGGAGAGTGAGCAGTTGATGATAGCAGTTAGGGAAAAAGGAAGGGGCAAGTGTTTTTTATAAGGTGCCAAGGGATGACACGACAAGAACAGATGGAGAGAAGAGAAAAGACAAGAAAGCAAGTGTGTGCTGAGAACTTCTGCTTTTTCTTTTAGATAATTGGGTGGGGGTGTTGTGGAGAGGGTTGTTCTGATTTGTATTTGTTGCAAACTAATCCATCCTAAACTATATGAGTACTCGTTCACTCAAACAAGTGGGAATTGCTCTCTGTCATCGGTAATAAATGTTATGAATACCCAATCTGCATGGTAAGCAAGTAATAAAAACACATGCTTCTGAGGCCTGGGGAATTCACAGCTATTAATTTTGAACTGTTTGATTGTAGCTCTGTTTAACAGGAGGAGCTGCTGCTTAGAGCACTGTGGGTGTTTAAAGCTTATGACAACAAACGTTTATCATTATGGACTTGGCATATTCCATCTGAAAAGCAACTCCCTATGATGGATATCTCTCAAATTATCTCACCTTTACTCCCTGCTTATGTTTTGTTCATAATGTACATAATCCTGATAGCAAAAATAGATAAAAACATTTTTTGGAGGAATTTTTCCTGCACTACTCCCTGTACATGACTTCCTTTAAAGTTAATAGGACCACATATGTGTACTGGGAGAGACTGAAGCCCTAGAATATCATTGGCTGTTAAGTATGTGGGTGGATACGTCTTCTAGACAATGGGTCAGTAGGTTGCTATCTACTATATACAGACACATTATGTAGTTTGGCCACGTTGTGCAGATTAGGCACCCAATTTAGACACACATTGCAAAGCTATACCCATTATAGGCACTGTGCTATATCTAGAAGCCCTTCACATGCATTGATGACTGAAATGACAGTGAAAACAGGTGTGTGTGTGTGTGTGTGTGTGTGTGTGAGAGAGAGAGAGAGAGAGAGAGAGAAGAAAAAGAAAGAATATGGAAGCCTAAGTAACACTTCCTTCTGCATGGTGCTCAACAAATATCAGATGGATTGGTATGCATAGATTAGTTTCTGTACTGATTTATCTGTCCATACAGAACCTGTTCCTGGTTTTAAGTCAGTATCTTGATATCCTGACCTTTGTGATTCTCACATTTGCAAAGAAGGAAACCTTTCCCATGAATTCATTTTCACTATGAATCTATTTTGATTTTATTCAGCATCCTTCCTCTTGAATATCAGAACAATGATCAAATCACTACATTTAGAACAGCGAGATAATTTTTGATAAATTTCTTTTCTGTGCTGAACTCTGGGTGGCCCTGACTAAGCCCCACAGCGCTAATGTACATATCTGTAATTTGTGTTAGTCAGTCTCCCCTCCTTTAGGCTGTAAGCTCGTTGTAGGCAGATAATGTCTGTTTATTGTTGCATTATACTTTCCCAAGCACTTAGTACAGTGCTCTGAACACAGCAAGTGCTCAATAAATATGATTGAATAAATGCATATGACCATGAACAACTTGAAGGGTTTGTGGGTGTTTAAACTTTGCTTGCACATTTCTCTCTGCCGGGTGAATTTACCTTTTCTGTATCCAATTTCTCCATCTTCTTCATGGGGTCATGAACATTGGTAACTAACAGGGAGGAGGAATGAAGTAAGTCAATATGAGAGTGGAAATAAAAATATTCACCATAGACAGATGAAGCAAAAGGCACTTGATTTCAACAGCAGGATTCCTCTTCAGTGGAAATCTGGTCAGACACGGTCCCTGTTCCACATGAGGCTCACAATCTAAAAGGAATGACAGATATAGATCCCCTATTTTACAGGTGAGGAAATGGAGACAGAGGAAAGTTAAGTGACTTGGCCAAGGTCACATAACCAGGCAAGTTGTGGAGCTGGACGATGTTCTTTTCACTAAGCCACACTACTTGGTAGATATTTTGGAGACACACTAGTCTGGAAATAAGCCAGAATTGGATGGAACCTGCCTCTGGAATAAAAAAAAAAAATCCCAGAATGGCTGTTCTGAGGTGACAGGGAAAGTCCTGGTGGTTTCTCCTATGAAAGTCCACTCACCAATGCAGCGCTTCCCTCCTTCCCCTCTGTCCCCTTCTATTCCCCTCTGGCATTCTGTTTAGTTTTTTTTAAGCACTTAGTGTTTCTAAAATTAAACGGGACAAGGCTAGAAGCCAGATCTAATTATTTTCTTCCAAAACTGAAGATAAAAAAGAGGTCTCCTCAGAAAAAGAGAAATGAGGTTGTTAGGAACATTCCTCTACAGAATGTAATTTGATCACTGACACCAGCTTGAAGTAAAGGATTAACTGAATTATTGAGACCAATACTTACGTTCTTTTTTATGTGACTGTGTTGTGCTGACCTAGGTTGAATCAGTAAATCAAATAGAAAATACGTTCTCCAGTCATCAAGGTGGAGCCTTGATTTGCAGAAGGGAAATCTAGAATCTGGTTCAGAATTCAACAAGATGCCTTTCCCTTCCCTTTCAAGAATTCTGGCTTCTTGCTGCCCCTTTTATTTAAATAATTTTAAAAAAATCAGGTTGGGATAGAGTCAAGGGAATATAGATAGGAAAGTTGTATCTTTTTTACATGTCTATTATTTCCTGAGGTTTTGTCAGTTTATATTTGGAGAAACTTTGAAAAAAATCAGTAGTAAGCTTTGAAGGACAAATCAAAGAATAAAATATTAAACTAAAATGTCTCCCATGGAATCTATAGCATTAAGAGGTTTATCTGTCACCATTCCCTTTCTTTAAACATAACAGGTCTGAATAAATCTGTCTGGTGAGCACTGGAATATTGGGAGCATTGGGATTTTTGGAAAGCTGTTTCAAGGGCTGAAAAATCAAAGCAGTTTCCCAGGAATTTTTGTACTGAAGGTGTTTTTTTTTCCTGTTATCTTTGCTAAAGTTGAGATTTCATGTTTGGCTGTTGCAGTGCGAGGATCCATATTGTGTTTCCACAACTGTTGAAGAAACCTAATCATTGTCCTCATCAAGAGTTGTCTGGTACAGTCAGAGTTTTACTTCGCTTTCATTCAAGACAACCTAGACGATCCTTCCTTTGGGTTCTAGTGTCTCAATCTCTTCAGGAGTCAAATTGTCATGGAGAGGCCTATGCAGCTGTGTGAGGAAGAAGACTGTTTTGAACCTTGAATATTTTTCAAACTTCCTTCTCTCGGTTTGAGGCAAACACAAGAGACTAGCAGATGTGGAGTAATTTCCTTTGTTTTCTATGAGCTTACTCTGAAATTTCTTCATCGTTCAGGAAACTAAGAAAAAGACGAGGAACACAAAGATAATTTAACTACTTTGGTTTTGGGTTATGCCTTATAGGACCCCAATCAACTGATCAATCAGTAGTACTTGTGTATCTGCTGTGTGCGGGGAGCACTGAATCAAATGGCTGGGGAAGTATAAGAAAGTTAACCTGATCCTTGTCTTCAAGGATCTTAGAGTCCAGTTGGGGGGAGAGACATGAAATATTTCATGGACATTTTTCAAACCAGTGTTTTGGAAAATTCCCACCTCAGAACCTGCTTCCCAGACCCTGAAGTCATGTCTGGACAATTGACAAATTGCATTTCAGATTTCTCTTCTACCCCATTCCCATTTACGGCCATTTCAGTGGTCTTCCAGGGTTTGTTAGAATACAGGCTGATTATGGGTGTGTGTAGGTGTGCGGGGAGAAGAGGGTTAGGGGAGTTTGCCTCAATAGAGAGAGACTGGACAGAACATCATAATTCTAAAGGCTGCAGTTGTTTGTGATTTCTCCCTTCGTAGAAACTATCAAGGGTTGTAGTAAGAACTGTTTTAAGTGTTTCTCTTATTTCCTCCTGGAGGCTGATAGAGAGCAAAAATCAAAATTCCAAATCTTTACAAATGACAAATGATCCTTAAGTGATAACGGCAAAGATCCAAAAGTTCCAGAAAGAAGCTTCTAATCGAGCATGCGTTAATCAGATGTCACATTTAGAAATTCACTCTCTGAAGGACTCAGCCAAACTGACATCAGCCACTTGTGATGTTGTGGCAAAATACTTTAGCTGCAAACTTTCCTTTTCTTGAACGAAAACAAGGCTGTTTCAGTCATTAAGGAACATATGCATTTTGTGATTTTTATTTTTCCAAGAAAAATGCTTATTTTGCCACATCCCAACACTGTTTTAGATTACAGTTGTTTCTGGTAAACTCCTTGTGGACAGGGAACTTATCTACCAATGCTGTTGTATTCTCCCAAGTGTTTAGTATGGATGCTTTGGACACAGTAAGAGAGCTAAATAAATGATTGATTCTGGTAACCTTTCCTTACCCCACACAGTCTACACACAAACAGCCTAAAAATGATAGTGTCTATCTTCCATGGTTTGGGAGGGCTCTTTTCATTTAAGATGTTAGCTGGATAATTTCTTTAGACATGATAACCCTGGGAACAAAGGAGTCAACTGAACCAACAAAAAGCCACCATCTTATCTTGACATGGTGACCTGTCATGATGAAAATTAAAAAGGATGTCATAATAAAAATGATATTTACTAAGCTCTTACTATGTACCAAACAGCATGAGTGCTGGGGAAGGTATAAGGTAATCAGATTGAACAGAGTCCCTGTCTTACATGGGGTTCACAGTCTTAGTAGGAAGGAGAACAGTTATTTAATCCTCATTTTAAAGATGAGAAAACTAAGGTACAGGGAAGTGACTTGCGCCAGTTCACATGGCAGACAAGTGGCAGAGCCAGGGTTAGAACCCAGGTTCTCATGGGGCCACATATGAATTTGCAGACCAGGCAGTCTTTCTGAACATTGAGAGGCTGGAAGCAGGAATGACTCAGTTCACTTGAACTGCCAGGTCAGCAAAATGAAGAGATATGAATGATGTACGGGTCACCTGGGACTTCAGAAAGCTGTCCCATTTTCCACAGTGTTATATAGAATGTTGGTGTAATTGGTAGAATGGCAAATTCTTCCTGAGAGCAGACTACATCAGTGCAATTCATCTTTGGAATAAGGTACCTTATGTTTTCTCTACATTTTATGAATTTCAATGGATCCTTGAAATGTTCCCAGAGAGGCAGTTCAGAAGGTCTTTAAATGGTTGCTAATTTTTTTTTTAAGAAGTCTGGGCTAAAGAACCAATTTCATAACCAGCTAAGGGAGGAACACGGTTTAAAATGATCAATATAGATAATGCTAAAGTTCATCTTACAAACAGCTTGCGTTGATTGAAGTTTCCTCTTGTCTCCTGGGTATAGAAACGGTTCCAAAAAGGAACTGATATTCTAACTCTTCAGCCCCTAAAATATTACTCATGCAGGTTAGTAAGTCAGATATTTCTTTTTCTGTACAGTCCCCTAATTCTTGGCCTTTCCTAAAGAACATTCATTCTGATTCTACAGTCTCTTTTGGGAGAGACATCCTAGTCAGGCTACCTTTTTGTGCATGATGGGGAGGTGGGAGGGGTAAATTCCTTTATCAGGGTGTTGTGCTCTAGTGCTGTATTCAGACTTGCAGTATATGAAGTCCCCTCCATGCAGAGTCCCAAGAAAAGGTGTGGAAATGGGGCCTAGGGGAAGAGGAGGAAAGGAGGATATGGGCAAGGTGGGACCTGGAAAGTTATGAGCTTTGTTTTGTTCAAGGTGGGATTGCCACCTGACTTAATCTGGCATTGGGTCACTCCTCTGATGCCAACCTACTCACTGTACTTGGATCTCATCTATCTCGCTGCTGACCTCTCATCCACGTCCTGCCTCTTGGGCAGGAAAGTCTTACCCCTTCCTGTCAAACAGACATTATTCTCCCTCCATTCAAAGTCTTAATAAAGCTACTTCTTCAAGAGGACTTCCCTGATTAAGCCCTCATTTTCTTTTCTCCCACTCCCTTCTGCATCACCCTGATTTGCCCCCTTTATCCATCCCCCCCCAGCCCAGGCCCATGGCACTTTAGTATATATGTCATTTATTTATATTAATGTCTTTCTCCTTTTGCATTGTAAACGCTCTGTGGGCAGGGAACATGTCTATCACTTCTCTTATACTGAGTCTCCCAAGCACTAAGTATAATGCTTTGTACCCAGTAAGAACTCAATAAATAGGACTGATGTTGCTTGGCCACCTCTAGGTACTGCAGAATGTGGCTTCCTGAAAAAATCAGCACACTCTTGCCTTATCCTGGGAAAATCAAGAATGCAGAAATGGAGAGGTGGGAAGTGTCAAAATACTCTTCTCTTTACAACCCCAGAGCACTATCAGGTGAATTTGAGTGCTTACTCAAGGGCTGCAGAAAGCCCTTGAAGCAGCTTGGCTCAGTGAAAAGAGCACGGGCTTTGAAGTCAGAGGTCATGTGTTCAAATCCCAGCTCTGCCAGTTGTCAGCTGTGTGACTTTGGACAAAATAGTCACTTTACTACTCTGTGCCTCAGTTACCTCATCTGTAAAATGGGGATTAAGACTGTGAGCCCCCTGTGGGACAACCTGATCACCTTGTAACCTCCCCAGTGTTTAGAACAGTGTTTTGCACATAGTAAGCACTTAATAAATGTCATTATTATTATTATATCCCTTCCTATATGCCCCTCACTGCGTAGGAGAAGATGGATTCCACTGAAACCCAGGTCTCACTTTCTAGGCCCAGAGGGTATCCATGTTCAAAATTCCTAAATTCAACTACTTCTTCCCTACTTTACCTTTCCTTTCCCTTTATCTGGCCTGTAAATATGGCAGCATCATAATAATTTTTAATGTTTCTCCACACCATAGGTTTGCTTTTGACAAAATGGGGGAGACCTTGCAGACTTGGACTATATGTATATTTTTTTTTCCCCTGTTAGAGCTGTTACGGGACACTATTTCAAAATCGGTGTTGGGGATTAATAAGGTCAGGTCATGAAGGTGATTTATTAGGAGATTTTCCATATTGTATCAAGAACATTAGGGAAAATAAGCTTGGGCTTCAAATAGTGATTTTAAAACAGTGGGACTAATGGAGTTCTCGATTTTTTACCTTAAAGTATGTCTTGGATACTTGGAACCTCATAAGGCATGGAATGTTATGGAAACATCTGCTGCTATGGAGTACCTACCGCATTTTCTCATAATAATTAGGGCAGCTATAAATGTAAAATATGGAAAACCAGTATTACTGAAGAGAAATTTGAGTGCAAGAGATCACATGTTTCTCCAACTAATGCTGTACCTACTGGGGAGTTTGATTTTAATGAGACCCTGACTTAATTTTCTCTAGTTCAGCTGAAAGTACTTAACATTTTATAAGCATTTATAGAGTGGGTATTAGATGCTGAAGAGTGGGGGGTTTCTGTTTAATTTTGCTTTTGACATTCTGTAAAAAAATGAATTAACCATGATCTCCAATGAATGTTTTCTCTTCTTTCCTGGGAAGTCTTATGAGCATTACTTAGGGAAGCAGCATGGCTTAGGATATAGAGCACAAGCCTAGGAGTCAGGAGGACCTGGGTTCTAATCCTGGCTCCACCACATGTCTGCTGTATGACCTTGGGGCTCATCTTTAAAATGTAGATTGACTGGTAGGCCCATGTGGGACAGAGACTATAGCCAGCCAGATTAACTTGGATCTATCCAAGTGCTTGGAACAGTGCGTGGCACATAGTAAACACTTAAGAAGTCTAGCTTCATCTTATGCTGTCAAGTCATCTCTGACCCATAGCAACTCCAGGAATATATCTTTCACAGAATGCCACCTCCATCTGCAATCATGCTGGTAGTGTATCCATAGTATTTCCTTAGTAAAAAAAGCAGAAGTGTTTTCCCATTGCCACCTTCTGCACGATAAACTTGGTTTCCACCACTGTCTCCCATGCCGCTGCAGTTCAGCACAGGTGAGTTTCAATTTGTAGCAGTTTGCCTTCCATTCGCTACCCACTGCCCAAGCTAGGAAGGGAATGGATATGCCTCTACTTGACTCTCCCTCCCATAGCCAAGACTGACAGGGTACTGAAAACTCTCCAGGTGCAATCCTGAGAGGGGGCTTAACAGCACTATAGTTATTATTATTAGTATTATTATTTTTACTGAAGAGATTTCCAAGCTAGCCCTTGGTATAGTTGGGGGAAAGCTATACTCTGTCAGGAATTCTGGTGGGATAAAGTATTATAGCGCACCAAAAAATCTATGGGTGGGGAACTGGATAGTTATGAAATATTCTGTGTGATGGCACAGGGTTCACACAGAGGAACCCGCTCTTTACCTTTTGGGTTAACCTGAAAGCAGTGTGGCCTAGTGGAAAGAGCATGGACCTGGGAATCAGATAACCAGGGTTCTAATCTCAGCTCTGTCACTTGTCTGCTGTGTGACCTTGGCTAAGTCACTTTATCTGTGCCTCAGTTACCTCACCTCTGAAATGGAGATTGACTGTGACAGGGACTGTGTTCAACTTGATTAACCTGTATATATGGCAGCACTTAGTACAGTGCCTTGAACATAGTAAGTGCTTAAAAATATCACTTTTAAAAAGGATCATGTTTGATTTGCTTCCAATCATTAATACTATGCTAAACACTTTGTACCACAGTGGGTGCTTAAATATGATTGATTGACACCAAGAGGCCTAAGAGTGGTCTGGTGAAAGCCACTCAGCAGTAAGTACCAGGATGGCTGGGGCCAGATTGAAAGGCCCTCTATGAGGTGGGGACACTGTCAGACCCAAGGTAAACATCAGACTGGGACATTCTGTCCCCCCAACTCCTCTCCCAACTCTAGTCATTCAGCTTCTGGGTGGGTCACAGTTCACTTCAACCCTGGGAGTTGAAGTTTGTACTCTGAAACTATGGTGCTGCTTGTGGGTAGGAGTATTTGGGGATGGATTGAAGGGTTAAGCTGAATCCCAGCTCTAACCACTCTCCCTAATAAGCATAATGGGGCCTTTCAGCCTGAAGTATGTTAGTTCAGAACTTGTCAGACCAAACAGAAGTTTTGTCTTCTAGAGGGCCTTTCCCACTCAGGCATAAACTGTTACAGGATTAGTCGTAACCTAGAAGAACATCATATTTTTGAGTGATCAGTCATTTATTGGGCATTTACCATGTGCAGAGCAATTTAGCTCTTGGGAGCATGCAATATATCAGAGTTGGTAGACATATTCCCTGCCCTTGAGGAAATTTCAGTCTAGAAGAGGAGCTTACAGTCTAGAAGGATAACAATTCATATACTTGTTGAGCACTTGTGTCAAGTATCATGATAGACCGTTACGGGCAGGGAACGTGTCTATCAGCTGTTTTGTATTGTACTCTCCCAAGTACTTAGTACAGTGTTCTGCAGACAGTAAACACTCAAATATTATTGATTAAATAAACTGCAAGCAGATCAGATAGAGTCCCTATCCCACGTGGGGATCTAGTATAAGGGGGAGGGAGCACAGGTATTTTGGCCTCATTTTACGAGTGAAGAAACTGAAACACAGAGAGGTTAAATGACTTGCCCAAGGTCACAAGTAGCAGAGGCAGGATTAGAACCCAGGTTTCCTGATTCCAAGACCTGTGCTCCTTTCAGCTCGGCCACAATACTTCTTAATGGGACTGGGTCATTTGAAGGCTGGCCAGTGTTTACCAGATTAGCACACAGGTTGACCTGTAGTATGTACCGCAGTGGTGGCTGAAACACATTGCAATGCCCTTCTCCCCACCCCTCCAGTGGCCCTCCTCAATTTAGATTAGAATTTGACAGTTAAACAGTTGAATCAGGTCAGTGGCACCACAAAACTGAATCCATTAAAAAAATAATAAAACTAAGCGACATGATTAAATTACAGCCCATAAAACCCTGATTGGGGAAACCAAGGAGACACAGACTTTGGGTAGTTGATGTCCAATCTCACGTAGACTAGAGAAGCAGCATGGCTCAGTGAAAAGAGCCCAGGCTTTGGAGTCAGAGGTTGTGGGTTCAAATCCTGACTGCCAATTGCCAGCTGTGTAACTTTGAGCAAGTCACTTAACTTCTCTGGGCCTCAGTTACCTCATCTGGAAAAATGGGGATTAAGACTGTGAGCCCCCCGTGGGACAACCTGTTCACCTTGTAACCTCCTCAGCGCTTAGAACAGTGCTTTGCATGCTGTAAGTGCTTAATAAATTCCATTATTATTATTATTATTATTATTATTATTAAGTAGCTGTGATGCCTCTTGGAGATGTGGAATTATAGCAGAGATGAAACTTGTACCCTATAACCATCTTCCTGTTCCTTATCCTCCCATAATATCCTTACAGCTTTCATGTCACTCTGAAGGTACTTCAGGTTTTTGAAAATACTTCAAGGATCCCTTTTTAAGAAAAAAGCTGGGATTGAAGCTATAGGACAGGAATCTGGCTACCAATCAGTGGTGTTTATTAGGTACTCACTGTGCAGAGCATTGTACTATGCACTTTGGAGAGTATAATACAGTAGAGTTGGGAGGCATGGTTCCAGGTCTCAAGGAGCTTAAGATCTAGTGTGTCTACTGACCCAACTCTACAACATTTAAGCATTTTTTTGTTCTGCAGGACAATAGACTAAATGTTGAGGTTAGTATAGTGAAACAAGGTGGGTTTGTTCCTACAGTTCTTTGTGGGAGGGGGAAGCCTTAACTGGAAAGCTGAAAGTCCCTTGCAGAGTGCAGATGACGTGGGGGTTTCTAGTTGTGGTCTTTCACACTTTTTCCTTGTGTGCCCTTGGCCAGTCTAAAGCAAGCCCTTTTTCCTTTCCTTAATGCCTTCTCTGTGAATCTTTCCAGACTAGGATTCTACCCTGGACTTCTCTCTTGAAACTTATCGGACATAAGTGTTGCCTCTAGTGTCTGGCCAGTAGTGATGTTCACACTTAGACTCAAGTGGGTGTAGATTAAGGTAACGGTTTGATCACCAAGTTGAGAAATTCAGGAAGAAAGAAAAATCATGGAAAAAAGAATCCAGGAAAAAGGCTTACTTGCAAGTGATACAGGCTGACTGGATTGGAAGTTTCTTTTTTTCTTCCCTAAACAATTTTTCTTCCTAATTTCTCTTCTGGTATTTGTGGCATTGAAGAAAGGCTAGTTTGTGGCTGACCTTTTCGATTACATGCCTATCTGAACTGATTTCATTCCGTAAAGCTTCCAACTGTTCTGCTATCTCGTGTCTGTATTTTTGCCCACACATTAAAGTCTTTCAATATTATACTCTGAACTTCATCTCTTGCAGAGACAGTTATTGCTGTGTGAGCCTAATATAGTGAAGAGATCACAGAGCCACTCTATGCACAAAAATGGTCTTTGATGCCTCTTAATCCATGCCATTTGCTGGGCTCCTATGATTACAAACTCTACTGCACCAAGGGTTTCTTAAATATTTTGAGGAGAAGAATCTCTCTCTCCTTCTTTGACTTCTGATTAATTAATAGTTTTTACATTCTCAAGAGGGAGTAAAAAAAAAATCCCCATATTGTTTCTGCATGCAAGTTTGGAAACATTGAGCCTTAAGAAGCATTTCAATGAAAGTAGCTGTACCATCTTTACTTTTGAAATTAACAATTTTTTTTGTACATTGTTGAAAGCTTTCTTCAGGATGGAAATTTTAAATATAGGCCACACAGATTTAATGTGTGTACAAGCTCTGCAGCTTGAGTAAAAGATTGGAGTGATGAGTTCATCAGATTTTTTATTTGGTCTTATTTCAGCAACTCCTTTTATGGGACTGGTTCTGTGTCCAACTTAATTATCTTGTATCTATCCCAGTACTTAGTGCAATGCTTGGCACAAAGTAAAGACCACATTTTCTTATTATGCTTACTATTATTATGTGAGGAGTTTATTGCAGTTCGTGGACAGTTGCATAATTCCATTTTCCTCAGACCAAACTGCTAGAAAATGCCTTTTACTTTTATTCTCGTTGGGCCCGGCTTGTGGTCTGAAGATTTCAGGTAATGCTATGGTAATTTCGTGAGTTCAAAATTGTCCCGTGGTAACTATTAGAACATTATACTGTATCTGTAAACATTCTGCGTGCAAGTCCTAAATCCATTACAAGAAATGGTGGCATGAGACAAAATCGAAAACAGTGTTTTACCCTTTCATGGAGCGTCAGAAAGGCCTTAGTCAAGCCATAAAGATCTGGCACTGAGAATCTAGGTGAAGGACTTGATTATAATGGTTTTTACAGGGCAATATACACTCTCTTGTCCCTGCCAGACATGTTCCTTCAGGGACAGTGGATACAAGAAGTAAGTAGGGGGACAGAGATCCTGCACACTGAATTGCACCCACCAAGTTAATGAACGAAGGCTATTTGGGACACAAGTGACCACAGAGTAAAGCTGATGTTGGCTGCTGCATTACTGATTAGCAGGTGGTTGTCAGAACAACCTCCTCACTTGCCATTACAGTCTTTGCTGCCCACTTGAACCAGTTATTTTCATGCTTGACTGTAAGTTCCTTGAAGGCAGGAAATGTTTACCAACTGTATTTACTCTCTCAAATTCTAGGTACAGGGCTTTGCACAAAGTGCTTAATAAATGCCATTGATTCATAGTCACTGTCATCTTTTCCCTCCCCCCACCCATCTGCCAGTCAGTTTCATGATTCTATTGAGACTGTCCAGTTGGTGAGAGGTCTTAACTATTGCTTTAGTTGGAAACCTTTCACTGTTGATGACATAGCCCCAACATGCATGTTTCACACCTCTCTATACTAAAATGTGTGGGAGAGGAGGTCTGAACACATTCTGTCTTCTGAAGCAGACCATTTTCCCTTTAATGTCTTCACTGTGGGGAGTTTGGTATTTCCACTTTAATGAAAATTAATGATAAATTAGTTGAATCAAGGAAAATGTCATCAAATATTTCAATAAAATTTGTATCAATAGCTAAAGATGAGGTGTGTGTTTTGCTAAGTTTTTTTCTTAGGTTCTTAAATAATTCACAGTAGCAGGGAACCAGACTTGTGCTTATCTCATGCCTGTGTTAGATTGTAAACTCTTAAGGGCAGGGATTATAGCATTTTTTTTTAACATATTCCTTAATCACCTAATAGTATATAATCTTCCTGCAAAAAGTGTGATTATGATGAAAAGTTTAATGGTAAAGATCCCCCTCTTTGAGAATGTTGATGATGAAATGACTCCTAAATTTAAGCAAAAGTAATAATATTCCAGATCTGCTCTTTTATTGGTTCTTTCTCTGGTTGTTTCAGTAGAATAGGGAAATCATTAAATATAAATTATCTGATTTAAGCAAGGACCATATGATAAGAATGAAATGATACCCTGGAAATTATAAATATTAGAAACGTTAGTAGTAGGAAAAAGCATAAAAAGCCCATCTTATGTTACTGGGAACATACAGCAATTTGCAAACCTCCTAAAGTACATATAGAGTTATTTAAAAAGAGGCTCTAAAAGTTCTTCTATACCAGTGTTGTTTGATATGGCTAAAGTTATATTCCTAAATCAGTGTTTAACCAAGATTTAAATTTGAAAGGTATCACTGTCTTTATAACTTATTCAAACTACTGAAGATTGAGCAAAACATCAAAGCTTGAAACAAAAGCATCAAATATGAGTTACTATTTGCCTTTTACATGGCTCATTAGAACGAGAACTGAAGTGGGTTTAGTTTCATTTGAATCACACAGTGGAACATTCATATGTCATTATCAAATGACAGCGAGTGACTCTCCTATTCTAAAAGCAGGGGTGATATGTGCAGAAATGTATCACTTCATTCTCAATAGCAAATATGATATATTGACTTCACTTGAAATTGTTTGGGGTCTGAGGTGTTTTATATTTTTAAAGCTGTGAATTAAAAGTCCTAAATAGTAGTCTTTTTAATATGATTTAAATTCACTCCTAGGGAAGGAACTATTCATTTGAAACATAAATGAACATGAAACAGGTTCAAGGTACTCTGTAACTGTAAAAAAAAAAATGGAAGTCACAAGGTACATCCAGGCAAATATGAGAGATATTTGAAAGGATTCATCCTAGTGAAAACATCACATAATTTTTTTTTCAGGATTCTTGCTTTACTGTAAATCAATTGTCCTTAATCCAACTGAAAAAGATGTGAAATGATTTCATGAAGTACTAGAGTATAGAACATAGAAGGCAGGAAGGCCAAGCCTATTTTCTCTGACTAGATTGGGAATGTTGGACCAAGTAGGTAAAATTCCATTCCAAATGGCTTTGACAAGCATATCATTTGACTAGTATATTTATAAAGCTATAAATGTAATATTAGTACCAAACTGTATGATGTCTCCACATATCTGCATTAATACCCCCTCCCAGCCCCACAGCACTTATGTACATATCTGTAATTTATTTGTATTAATGTCTGTCTCCTCCTCTAGACTGTAAGCTCATTATGGGCAGGGAAGGTGTCTATTACATGGTACTCTCTCAAGCATTAAGTTAAGAGCTCTACACATAGTAAGCCCTCAGACATGATAGACTAATTTTCATTGAATGGAATTTGAAACAGGAGGCTTGTTATGTTTTGGTTTTTTTTTTTTTTATGTCCTAGGTGACAACACTTTTGCATGTGATATTAGATGCTTTAGGCAACTAAACAGCACTAGAGAACTATTGGATTGGGACATACTCAATCGGAAACATTCCTCCAAGTCTCATGTATCATAACAAGTGTCTTGTCTTATGCCATCGAGTTGTTTCCAACCCGTAGTAACACCACAGACACATCTCTCCCAAAATGCCCCCTCTCTCCATCTGCAATCGTTCCAGTAGTGTATCCACAGAGTTTTCTTGGTAAAAATACGAAAGTGGTTTACCATTGCCTCCTTCCGCACAGTAAACTTGAGTCTCTGCCCTCAACTCTTTTCGATGCTGCTGCCCAGCATGGGTGAGTTTTGACTCGTAGCAGATTGCCTTCCATTTGCTAGCCACTGCTTGACTCTCCTTCCCATAGCCGAGACTGGTAAAGTACTGGAAACTCTCCAGGTGTTGACCATAGAGTTAATATTAGACAGTTTCATATCATTGGGTGAACTCCTTTATACACTGTAAGATTCTTGAGGGCAGAACTCTATTACACTCTCCCATGCACTTAGTAGAGTACTCTGCACTCAATACGATTGACTAATTCGGTCTTTGTGTCATAATGGTCTTACTGACACAAAGAAAATTACACACCATGGTTTTTGATTTGGTCATCCTAATAGATGATCTGGTATGTATCATTCTGTATTTCTAGGCAGTAGCATTTAAGAAAAACAAAATTGTCCTTTAGTGCTACCTTGTTAAATTGCATGGGTAAAAATTTCAGCATTTTGTGGCTTGGTAGAGAAGGCAAGTTCATTCCTTTCACCTTTTCCTTTCTCTTAGCTTCTTGTAATCCTCTCACAGGGCTTGGAATAGTGGAAAAATGGATTGTCCCGGCTAGTCTTGGGATTCACTCCCATGGAGGAGCTCTGAGGGAACTGAGAGTCAGATGGGGATTTGAGAGTGTGAGCCTGAGAGTCAAAAGGACCTATGTTCTAATCTCAGCTCTGCCACATGTTTGCTGTGTGAGAAGCAGTGTGGCTTAGTGGAAAGAGCACAGGCTTGGGAGTCAGAGTTCATGGGTTCTAATCCTGGCTCTGCCACTTGTCAGCTGTGTGACTTTGGGCAAGTCACTTCTCTTCTTTGTGCCTCAGTTACCTCCTCTGGAAAATGGGGATTAAGACAGGGAGCCCCAAGTGGGACAACCTGATTACCTTGTATCTATTTGAGTGCTTAGAACAGTGCTTGGCACATAGCAAGTGCTTAACACATACCATAATAAATAATAATGGCATTTGTTAAGCACTTACTATGTGCAAAGCACTGTTCTAAGCACTGGATCATCATCATCATCTTGGGCAAGTCACTTCTCTGGGCCTCGGTTACCTTACCTGTAAAATGGGGATAAGAGTGCAGGGCAAGTCACTTAACTTCTCTGGGTCTCAGTTACCTTACTTGTAAAATGGGGATGAGTGTGGACCTATGTGGAATGGGGACTGTGTCTAACCTAATTAACTTGTATCTACTCCAGTACTTAGAACAGTGCTTGTGCAGAGCAAGTGCTTAACAAGTGCCATAATTATTATTATTACTATTATTGTTTTCAAGGAGATGAAAGGGCTAAGGGGAGGATGCCAACCAATTTATTCTCTGTGTCTTTTAAAGCTTGGATAAAAGGAAATATCTTTTGCAGCAGGAGTGAATTGGGTTGGATATAAGGAAGTGAACCTTGATTGCCAGGATAGTAAAACACTGGAAGAACTACCCAGAAGTTCTGAAGTCTCTGTCTCTAGATATGTTTAAGAAAGAATGAACATACATCACATCTGACCTTCATGTTTTAGACATTCACCTTCCTGGAGAGTGGGAGTTGAATGAGATATCTATAATTCTATATATCTATTTTGACGGTATTGATGCCTACCTACTTGTTTTGTGCTCTGTCTGCCCCCTTCTAGACTGTGAGCCCATTTTTGGGTAGGGGTTGTCTCCATCTGTCGCTGAATTGTATTTTCCAAGCTCTTAGTACAGTGCTCTGCACACACTAAGTGCTCAATAAATACTATTGACTGAATGAAATGAGACACCCTCTTGAAATTGTTTAAAGTTGATTTTTGTGATATGAAGCATGTTACATAAGGATAAATATTCTATTCAATAGTTTTTTTAATTCCCTATTGGATTCAGTGGTTCTTTTTTTTCTGAAATCATTATTTCTGAAAAAAATCCTTTAAATGATGAGTAAAGTGGGTTGTTCTTAAAAATGAGACAAGTAGTTATCAAATACACCTTGAAAACTTTGGACAGACAAGTTAATCAATAGAAGTTAATCAATTTTGAAGCAGTCCATGTCCCATATGGGGCTCATAGTCTTAATCCCCATTTTGTAGATGAGATAACTGAGCTACAGAGAAGTGAAGTGATTTTCCCAAGGTCACACAGCAGAGAGGTAGAAGCGCAGAGATTAGAACCCAGGTCCTTCTCCCAGGCCCATACTCAATCCACTAGACAACCTGGGCATAACATACTCTAAATCAAGAGAATTACCATTTTGTTTTCACAGGGTAAAGCTATTAGTGTATATCCCATTTCCTCAAAATGTCATTTTTAAAAAGGCATTTACTATTTTTGTCTTCCTGAGTGTGTTGTCAAGATGTGATCAGCTCTATTGATTTGTTTTATTTTCATTCCAGTTGATTGAAAAAAAAACCCTTTGCTTTTAATGCAGTAGAATATTTGAAATCAATTGAAACCATTAAATTAAAATAGTTTATCCCTAGAGGCCCTTCAAAATCCCCACCCCCCCCAAAAAAAAATTAGCAAACAATATTAGCTTTGTCTTATTGCTCTCCATATATTGTTAGAGATTAAGAATTTAAGGCCATTTATTTTGTTGGAAACTGAAACTTAGTTGTAAAATAACAATGAAGGAAAAATACATTCAGAAATTTTCTTCATGAGAATCATTGAGTGTGGATTTATAAGCTTCCCATGATTGTGGTTCACAAAATTATATTGTAGTAATTTAAAGGTCAGGATTATATGATGGTTGGTCATAGAAACATAACACCTTACAAATCTAGGAAAAGTGAAGATTGTGCAAACCTTGACATTATAATCAATAACAAGTGAGTTTCCATGCATGTTCCCGAACAGTCATCAGCACTAAAAGTGCATTTTTGGTTGTTACAAGCTTCCCTAGGTACAGCTCATATCTCATGAGTACAACTGTCTCGTCAGTATTAGGAAATGCAATCCCAGAGCAATTTGTTAGCTTTGGGATTTCAGGATCAGTTTTGTTTTTGATCCTGACATCTCCCAAAGCCCTCTTTGCTGGTGATGAAATGGGATTCAATATTGTATTCTAATTGTGGCATTTGAGAAAAGAAAGAGGTTAGGATGGTAATTTGCAGCAGTTGGAAGTCTGATTTTATCATTTGGGGTCAGCCTTTGTGTGTTCATGGGGTCACCAGATTCTGAACTTCTAGACTGTGAGCCCACTGTTGGGTAGGGACCGTCTCTATATGTTGCCAACTTGTACTTCCCAAGCGCTTAGTACAGTGCTCTGCACACAGTAAGCGCTCAATAAATACAATTGAGTGAATAAATGGATGAATGGAAATTCTGGGATGGATTTTCCAGAGAAGCGAGATGGTCTAGTGGATACAGCGCAGGCCCGGGAAACAGAAGGATCTAGGTTCTAATTGCAGATATGCCACTTGTTTGTTGTGTGATGTTGGGTAAGTCAGCTTCTCTGTGCCTCAGTTCCCTCATCTGGAAAATGGGGATTAATGCTGTGAGCCCCATGTGAGACAAGGACTGTGTTCAACATGATTAACCTGTATCTACCCCAGCACTTAAAGCAACGCATGGCACATAGTAAGCACTTAACAAGTGTCATTTTTTTAAAAAACTGTCAACTCCAAAAGTTGGCAGCATTTTTTGGAGCATTGCATTAACTGGTATATGCTGTTGTTGCCAAGTGGTAAGGGTATGGGGATTTTTCTTTTGTATTGAAATTAAAAGGTGAGACAAGGTACAGCCACAGTATGAATTGGTGGGCTAGGAGGGAGTCATCTATTGTGGCCTAGTAGATAGAGCAGCAGCGTGGCTTAGTGGAAGGAGCACAGGCTTTGGAGTCAGAAGTCATGGGTTCAAATCCCAGCTCCGCCAATTGTCAGCTGTGTGACTTTGGGCAAGTCACTTAACTTGTCTGGGCCTCAGTTACCTCATCTGTAAAATGGGGATTGAGACTGTGAGCCCCCCGTTGGACAACCTGATCATCTTGTAACCTCCCTAGCACTTAGAATAGTGCTTTGCACATAGGAAGCGCTTAATAAATGTTATTATTATTATCATTATTATTATTAAAAAGCATTGGCCTGAAGATCAAAAGGATTTAGGTTCATTCACTCATTCAATCATATTTATTGAGTGCTTACTGTGTGCTGAGCACTGTACTAAGCACTGGGGAAAGTACAATACAACAATAAACAGCGACAGTCTCTGCTCACGACAAGCTTACAGTCTAGAGAGGGGGTTCTAATTACGTCTCTGCTACGTGTCTGCTGTGTGACCTTGGGCAAATCACTTAACTTCTCTGTGCCTCATTTACTTCATCTGTATAATGGGGACTGACTGAGCCCCAAATGGGACAAGGACTGTGTCCAAACCAATTTGCTTGTATTCACCCCAGCACGTAGAATGGTGCTTAACAAATACAATTATTATTATTATTATTATTGTTAATACTAATATTATTTATTTTCTGCTGATAGGATGGACCACTAGTCTCACCTATGATTTTTCAAATGGTGCATCCCTTGTCTGATTCAGACAACGGTCGTCTTTGTGTTCAAACTTTTACTCCAGGCACTTTGATACTTATCCCAGCCCCACAATACTTGTGTACACTGCTGCAAACTCACCTGCTCTCAAATTTACATGACACCCCTGCCTCTCTATAGGAAAAAATAACTTTTCTCCTCTTGGTTAGAAAGTTCTGCTACCACAACTTCCAGATTTGTGGTTTTATCAGAATGAGAGGGTTGGAGGTGGAGGAGAAGAAGAAAGTGGAAGAAAGAGGGGGAATTGGGTCTTAGTTTCTCTCTGAGTGTCCTGCTCACCTCCCTCATTCCTCTCCAGTGTCTAGAATCAATCAATCAATGGTATTTATTGAGCACTTATTCTATGCAGAGCACTCTACTCTAGGGGTTTGAATATAGGAAGATAAGATACGCACATAAACATCTCTGTACACATATTTACTTGTAGATCGCACAGACTTGAATCAACTTTTTGCAGGGGTTCACAACATACTTAAGATTCTTTGGAATGAATGTTTTTTGTTTTTGTTTTTTAAATCCTTTTTGTCCAAAAAGCCAACATTACTAATTTTGATTTCGAAGTATCCTTTGGATATTTTTGGTAGCAATCTGTTCAGAAATTCAGGGTGGTTAATTTGGACTTCCTTTCCCTTCAGTGTGGTTTTCTGGGAGGGCTTTGTATTGGGGTTGGGTCAGGCAATCAATAAAAAGGTGGTTTAATTAACCAGCTTGCATATAATTGGGGAAAAAATAATTTATTCTCCCCCTGAGATTTAGAATGACGCTTGTTCAGTCACACTGGTAGTATGGGAAGAGACGTCACTGAAATTAGCAATGTCTCAAGGAAGCAGCAGCAGTAGGAATCCTGTGGGGAAGATGTAACACACTTGTCCCTGACAGTTTTCATATCTTTCAGATAGTACAAACCCAAGATCAGCCTTCCCAGTTAAGTTGGGAATGGGAAAGAATGGGACAAGAAATAGAGTCTCTGTATGCTTGCAGTCTGAAGATTATAAAATAGGCAACCAGAACTCGTATTTCCTGATTATGTTGGAGATTCATTCACAACCAGTGGAAAGAGATGGGCCTAGGAGTCAGTAAATGTTGTATTACCATCTCCCCAACTTGCCTGCTGGATGACCTTGGGCAAGTCATTTAAATTCCTGTTCCTTAGTTTCTTCATCTGTAAAGTGTGGATTAAATGCCTGTTCTCCCTCTTCTTTAGATTATGTTCCTTATGTGGGATAGGGATTGTGAATGACCCGATTATCTTGTACCTGAGCACTTAGTACAGTCCTGCACACAGTAAGAGCTTAAAGCTATCAATTGAAAATTGCTTGAATATATGTAACAAAGGACCAGGTTTGTAATCCATCTCATTTAGAAAATGAGACAGAAGTTAAAATTTCACTGGATGCAGTGCTATTAATGATGGCACTTGTTAAGTTCTTAATGTGTGCTAAACATGTTGCTAAATGCTGAGGTAGATACCCAATAATCATATCAAACACACAGTCAGTCCCACGAGGGGCTCACAGTAGGATGAGGGCTGAGTAAACTGAGTCACAGATGACTGAAATGACTTGTTCAAGGTTTCAGAGTAGACAAGTGGCCGAGATAGGATTAGAACCCAGGTCCTCTGATTCCCAGACCCATGTTCTTTCCAAAAAGTCACATTGCTTCCTTCCTTGATATATCAGCCCACTGTTGGGTAGGGACTGTCTCTATATGTTGCCAACGTGTACTTCCCAAGAGCTTAGTACAGTGCTCTGCACACAGTAAGTGCTCAATAAATACGATTGATCAATATTGAAAATTTAGGCATATGACAGGTACTACTCTAAGCACAACCATATTAAATGGTGCTCAGAAGGTAAACATTTATAAGTAATTTAAGTTTATGAATCTTTACATGACAGAAGTGTTTCAACTTTCAACTTTATTACTATATTATTGATTCCTTCCAACTGCAATTTTTCTGTAACTGTCACTCCCAGTCCTTCCCTTGGTTCTGCTTTTAAAGTTACCTACTGTTAAGTAAACATCTGTGCACCTTTACCTTTTACAGTTACTGTAATTTCTTTATAAATTCCCTCAGGTATCTAACATACTGCAAATATATTTGGAATAATTTGAGCAGTAGAGCTAACTAATGTGGAAAAATCAACCCCTTCATGAATTTTATACAATGCTTTTAAATGTTTAAAACTATTTCAAACTTTAGAAGGAGTTTTAGCATGGCCTAGTGGAAAGAGCACGGGCCTGGAGTCAGGAGATTCAGGTTCAAATTCCTCTCTGCCCCTTGCTTGCAGTGTGACTTTGGACAAGTTACTTAACCTCTCTGTGCCTCAGTTTCCTCAACTGGAAAATGAGAATTCAGTATCTGTTGTGGCTCATAATCTAAGTAGGAGGACATATCGGATAGGGACTGTGTCCTCTGACCTGATTAGCTTGTATCTGTGCCCACACTAAGTACAGTGCTTGACATATAGTAAGAGCTTAATAATAACAATAATGATGGCATTTGTTAAGCACTTCCTATGTGCAAAGCACTGTTCTAAACGCTGGATTATTATCATCATACTAAATGATTGCTTTACATGAAAATGTAGCTTTCTGAGTTTTTACATCCTAACACCACTGATCTCTTACTACAGCCCGCCCACACACTTGGTTCCTGTAGCAATGGCTTGCTCTCTCTACCCAGATCTTATCTATCTATCAATCATTGGTATGTATTGAGCACTTACTACATGCAGAACACTGTACTAACTACTTGGGAGAATACAATATAACCGAATTAATAGACACGTCCCTTGCCCATAACAAGTCTATCTCACCCTCAACACATTTTCTCATCCTCCCTCTAGCCTGTAATTCCCTCCCTTCCAAATACATCAGACCACCACTCTTTCCACCTTCAAAGCCATATTAAAGTCAGATCTCTTACAAGAGGCCTTCTCCAATTAAGCCCTCTTTTCCCTGGCTTCCTCAATCAATCAGTCCTACTAAGCTCTTGGGACACTTCAATTCAACAGAATTAGCAGATATGTTCCCTGGCAGGCTGTACGTAATTCCCCAAATCTTCTCTCTGTTACTGATGAAGTCGTCTCAGTGTACAGAGAAGCACAATATAGTTTGGTATCTTATGAGATGGTATAAATGGTTGGAACTGCCAAGGAGGAAGAAAAATTTAGGTGCTAGAAGTTATTGCCCTAAGATACGAGTCTTGTTTAATCTATGGTTCATAATGGATGAGCAATCTGCACCATTCCACCTTAAAGGAATGATCTGATCATATTTCACAAGCTTAACAGGAGTAAAGGTGATTAGTACTTGGTTAGGAAGAACCCCAGAGGGAACACTGGGTGTTATAGGAAGTGCTGGTAATGATTCCTCATATGGCATTCAAGTCTCTGAGAGAGAGTACCAGGTGGTAACTCTCCAACAGAGTGTTGGGAGGACAGATGAGGCTTTTTTTTTTTTTGAAGCCTTGAATGTTTGTGTATATTGAAAAGCCCAAGGTACATTTTTGAACAAGGCAGGGGTGGTAACTGGAGCCGTGAATGTGAAAATCCCAATCCAGGTGAAGGTTTCCTCTTTTTGGATCCAGTTACTGATCTGGAACTGGTTTGTCAAGCTTGGATCCAACCTCCTCTAGGAAGGTGGCAGGAAAGAGAAAGAGGGTCTTTGGGGATGATGAGGGGAACTCAGCTTCTGGAAACATCCCATCAAAGAAATGTGGTGTTCAGGCTTCAGGTTCCCCCCAATTCAGTCAATGAATGGTATTTATTGAGCACTAACTGTGTAAAGAGCACTGTATTAAGCATTTAGGATAGAACAATACAACCATGTTGTAGACATGTTCCCTGCCCATACCGAGCTTACAGTCTAGAGGGCTGAAGCTGAGAATCTGGTTATATAAACAAACTCTTTTTGAAATAGTGAAATGTTTTTTCCACTTCCCTTCCAAGACACCTGCATCTATTACAGTATCTGGCACAAGATGAGTTTAGCAAACTTCTCTCCCAACCCCACATTTCTCTTTTTCCTTTTGTGGAGTACGACAGTAATGGTGGTAGTTACTGTAGAACTACCCATATTATGTGTCCCATATTATGACAACCTTTGACATGTTTGAATGAGCTTCTTTGCTGGTATAGTTGTGTTGCAGTTGTTTAAAGCAGTGTCATGAAGGCATGGAATATCATTATAGCTACCCCAGCAATGAGTATGCTGCTAGCCCATACTAAGAATTTATCATTATTAAGATTGTGAGGAATGTATAGTCTAACAAATATCCTTTTAACTCCATCATTCAGATAAAAATTTAGCTTTGGATGTTCCTTGCTATGGTTTTAGGAAAAATTAGTGAAGAGGAGTTGAAATAAATACAATGAATTACAATAAATAGTATTTATCAAGCACTTACCCTGAGCAGAGCACTGTACTAAGCCTTTGGGGGAGTATGACAGTGTTAGTAGATATGATCCCAGGATAATTTTCCCATTAGATCCTTGTGGGTGGAAATGAGTTTTTTTTACTTCTATTATTCTCTCTGAAATGCTCTGCAGTGCCCTGCTTACAGCCACAGGTCAGTGAATAGATTCCCTTAGAGTATTTGAAATTTACCAACCAGCCAAATTTCCTCTTATGTGAATTAATTTCTGGGGATCCCCATATGCAGAGCAGTGAAGGAAAGAAGCCACCCTTTGGAGATCTCGAGGCAGGGATTTCTATGGTATAATATTCACTGCTTCCATTGAATCTGTCCCATGGGATGTGGTTAGACAGACTGGAAGATGATTTCCAAGAATTGAGTAATCAGACTCAAGAAATCATTCTGAAATGAGTAACTCTATGGTAATATTTTAAGAGGCACAGTTAATGTCTCTTCTAAATATTACCTACTTTGTTATCGGTCTTCACACTAGACCTCAGACTTAATTCTGTATTTTCTCCCCTAACTGTGGTTTAGCATTTACTTCTTCTAACCTCTCCTCTTAATTATATCCTGAGTATCTCAGACTGTTGAAAACCCCTTTTGGTGAGTGTTGTCTTTTAATTACAATTACTGAGTGACTGAGTTTGTAATAGCATTAGCTGTGCCACAAGAATTACAATGTGGAACCCTTCAAATATAAACACCAGTTTAAACTCACTTGTTAAGTTGACTAGGTTACATTAGGATTTTAAAGTGACCAAGCTTCAAGGGATGCTCTGTAAAAAAAAAAAAAATAAATAATAATAATAATAATAATTTAAAAATTGCAAGGTAATTATTTATACAAATTTTCAGTCTACAGTACACACCTATAAATGCTGCCCTGCTCTGCACACAGTAAGTGCTCAATAAATACGATTGACTGAATGAAATGGCAAACTCTGGATTTGAACCCAGGCTCTCGGACTTCTGGGCCCCAATCCTCTCACTAGGCTGGCAACAGTCTTGTAACAGCTGTGGGAACTTTGTTTTCAAAATACTCTCCCCACTTCAGTCCATACTTCACTCTTCGGCCCAGTTTATCTTTCTACAGAAATGTTCTGGTCATGTCACCCCCCTCCTCCAAAACCTCTAGTGGTTGCCTATAAACCTCCATATCAAACAAAAACTTCCCACTGTTGGCTTCAAAGCTCTCCATCACCTTTCCCCCTCCTACCTCACCTCTGTTCTCTCCTTCTACAGCCCATCCCACACACTCCGCTCCTCTGGTGTTAATCTTCTCACTGTGCCATGTTCTCGTCTGTCCCGCTGTCAACCCCTGGTCCACGTCCTACCTCTGGCCTGGAACGCCCTTCCTCCTCAAATCCACAAATCACACGTCCTTCCTTAAAATCCCTTCTGAAGGCTCACCTCCTCTGAAAGGCCTACCCAGACTGACCCATTTTCCTCAGCTCCCCCTCCATTAGTGCCCTGACTCATTCCCTTTACTCTACCCCCCACCCAACAACACTTGTGTTTATGTGTATATAGATCTATAATTCTATTTATTAATACTTGTGCCTGTTTATTTGTTTTGATATCTGTCTCCCCCCTTCTAGACTGTAAGCCCGGTGTGGGAAGGGATTGTCTCTCTTTATTACTGACTGGTGCTTTCCAAGTGCACAGTACAGTGCTCTGCATGCAGCAAGGGTTCCATAAATATGACTGAATGAATGAGGTCTATGATGGAGACTAGGCATATTTGAAAGTTTGGTCCCTTTACAGTTTGCAGTGCATTCCACTCCATCCATGGTCATTTCATTCATGCTAGGCCACAATGGGGTGTTCTCTGGGGCTGGAATTCTATATACATTGGAACATTAGGAAATCAATTGTATTTATTGAACACTTACTGTGAACAAAGCATGTACTAAGCATTTGGGAGAGTACAATATGACAGAGTTGGTAGATGTGTTCACTGCCCACGATGAGCTTAGAGTGTAGAGGGGGATGCAGACACTAATATAAATTATGGATATGCACATAATAATAGTAATAATGGTGGCATTTATTAAGCTCTTACTATGTGCTAAGCACCGTTTTAAGCGCTGGGGAGCTTACAAGGTGATCAGGTTGTCCCACGGGGGGCTCACAGTCTTAATCCCCATTTTACAGATGAGGTAACTGAGGCTCAGAGAAGTTAAGTGACTTGCCCAAAGTCACACAGCTGACAATTAGCGGAGCCTAGATTTGAACCCATGACCTCTGACTCCAAAGCCCATGCTCTTTCCACTGAGCCACACTGCTTCTCTATAAGTGCTGAGGGGCTAGGGGATGAATGAATAAAGGGTTCAAATTCAAGGTCCCAGGGCAGCATAGAAGGAAGTGGGAGAAGAGGAAATGAGTTAGGGAAGACCACTCGGAGGAGATGTGCTTTTTCCTTCTTCCTAAATCAAAATCATTTTCCTAAATGAAGGGATCAATGTTTAATATTCTGTTTTGTCCAGTGGGATGTGGTTGGATGAAGCTCATTATGTCCATTCATGACTAACTTCCTCACTGTCAATGGAATAGAGTGTATGCGTGATACTTCTTCCATCTCTGAATTTAATGTTTCTCTGTGTTCCGCTTCATTAATTGGAGCTTGGAGCTAAGTTCCTGATTATGCGACTAAAATTTATCCTGAAATGTCCAATCTTGCAGTCTTTGTACTTAGAAAGCACTCACTGAATTCACTGAATGATAACCCACGCAGTGGCTATAGTATCAGGCTCAGAGGAGAGCTTGAGTTAAAAAATGAAAAAAATGGATGATTCAAGTATCCTGGGCTTTGATTACACACCCACAAGCAGTATCCTTTGCGTGTAGAGTGGCAACATCTTATGCTCTGTTTCCAAACAAGCCAACCCATCTCTAAAAGCAGTCTCTAGATATAGCTCGAATGGGTTTTAGTTTCATTCCTCAATTGTACTCCATTAGCTTGCATTTGTTCATTCATTCAATCGTGCTTACTGTATGCAGAGCACTGTACTAAGCGCTTGGGAAGTACAAGTTGGCAACATATAGCTTGTTCTAGCAATTTCAGGCAACAGATTACTATTACTTTAATGTTTTTTGGCAGATTTCCTTAGTTATGGGACTGCCATTTAGAATGACTTTATGCTTCTGATCCCAAGGATTGCTTAAAGCTTATAACCTTCTCATGCCCCAAAATAGGGTGCTTCTTCCAGAGATGGCTTCAGGACTATGTATTTTCCTGAAATCCACCTCCTCCAGGAGGTTTTCTCCATTCATTCATTCATTCAATTGTATTTATTGAGCGCTTACTGTGTGCAGAGCACTGTACTAAGCGCTTGGAAAGTACAAATTGGCAACATATAGAGATGGTCCCTACCCAACAGCGGGCTAACAGTCTAGAAGGGGGAGACAGACAACAAAACAAAACATGTTAACAAAATAAAATAAATAGAACAGTACATATGTACAAGTCCAAGTCCCACAGTTTTCAGCTGTGCCATCCTAAAAGTCATAGCACTATTTTTGTGTCCTTTTTTTAATGGCAATTAAGAACTTACTATGTGTCAGGCATTGTACTAAATGCATGTTGCAAGACTGAGGCAGAAACAGGATAAACAGAGACCCCAGGACTCGCTAAATAGGGAAGGAGATGCGAAGATAGAGAGTAAACTGAAAGCCATCATCCTTGCAATGAGACTGTTTAGGTTGGCGGCCGATAAACATGCCATTTTCACTTTTCCTTTAGTAATGTCATGCAGGGTCTATCTGAAAAGCTCCCTGGTTGTCCTGGGCTGCTGAGAGAGGGCACCCTAAATGTAGAGATGGCAACAGGGAATAGTGGATGAGGCCAAAGCTGGGATACTGGATTCTGGCTCATTCTCCTCCAGGTGGCAGATCAGCAGAGCCAGCAGCTTCTGCTATAGTCTGCCACTCAGCAATAATGAGCAGGTGTCCACTTCTGCCTGATCGCACCAATACAAGCCAAGCCATTTAAGGACTCACCAGTAGGCTGGACACTGGCAAACATACAGTTGATTCCAGTGGAGCATAGAGGAAGGCAAAGGTACTAATTATTATGAAAAGTACCATGGCCTAATTGAAAGACCACGGGTTTAGGAATTAGAGGACCCACGTTCTAATTCCGACTCCGACACTTTTCTTCCCTGTGACCTTGGACAAATCACTTCTTCTCTGTGCCTGTTACCTCAATGTAAAATGGTGATGAAGACTGTGAGTCCCATGTGAGACATAGACTGCGTCTACCTGATTAGCTTGAATCTACCCCAGCATATAGTATAGTGCTTGGCTCATAATAAGTGCTTAAAAATACCTTTTTTTTTAAAAAAAAAAAAGATAAAAATGCAATACAGATCCCTCAGACAGTGGTAATGGTATGCTTTCTGTACTGGCATGGTAATCATTCAGACTTATATTCAGATCTTTTCCCTCCGATTATGAGCTCTGAGTTCCCCACCCTCAGCCCCACTGCACTTCTATACAGATTCATATTTTATTTACATTATTTTCTGTCTCCCCCTTTAGGCTGTAAACTCCTTGTGGGTATGTGTTTTCTGACTCTAGTATTGTACTTTTCCAATAAATACCATTGATTTGAGGGTGAGTTAGAGAGATCACAGACCTTATCCCAACTGAAGACTGAAGCAGCTCTCTGCACACAATAAGCACTCAATAAATACTTTGATTATGACCAGAGACTTGAATCATTTGGAAAAGCTGGAGTAGAACAGGTTGTTTCCAGCCTGCTTTTTGTCAACAACAGAGATGAAATGAGGTAGATGACTGGAGTTTCACACTGAAAATAAGGCACGTGGATGTTTACTTTAGGGATAGGCAATTCAGAAGACCTTAATAGCTTTCCTTTGGACTCTAGCTTCTTAAAGGCTCAGCTTGTCACATTTGATCTGTTTGTAGCAAAGAGATGGAAACGTCATTCTGCTTGGGTCATGTACCTGACACTTAGGACTGCCGAAGTTTCCTTTCCAGTAGAATACCAATAATGAGAAGGGAAGAACTGGCCTTGATTACCAAGTTTCCCTTTCTAGGTAGGTAAACTTGACTTGTTTAGCCTTTACCATTTTCTCTGCAAAATGACCATTGCCATGGCAGAAAGGCAGGGCAATCCAGGAGCCTTTCTTCATTATCACACTGACTTGGGTTCTGGGCTTTGATCCAGTAGTGTTAATAGATACCTAACTCTTTTTCCCCTTCAAGAACCCACTGTTTTGCCCCACAATTCTGAAACGAGGTCCTCTCAGCAGAGCCAACTTGAGTTGTGAAGTCTGGAAGCTTAAAGCTTATGAAATTCTCCCAATATTCTCCTTCCAGGCTGCTAAAGGCATTCTTTAACTTCTTGCACTTTCCTGCCATTCTCGGGAGACTAACGTGAAAAACTGGATGTAGAAAGAATATTAAGAAAGTAGCTGCAGGCTGGGCTTTTCTCTGACTTTTTGTGTTGAGAGATCCAGGGGAAATATATCTGGATTCTGAAAGATGGTTGTGGTCATGCGACAGAAATACACCCATCCTCCAGTTCATTTTCTTCCATGTTAGGAAGCAGATCCTGAGAGGAATGATTGTTCTGGTTTATGACTAAGAAATAATCACCGGGATCACTTTATGTTTCAAACAAAGAAACTCAAAATCTCATTTTGTATTGCTCTAAGCAACTCAATCCAACCTCTGCTTGTGCAATCTCAGGAAAATATCGGACTAACCTATCTACGCTTGACTATTTACAGAGAAAGAGATTCCACAACCTTTCATGGCAATCTGTTCCACTCTCACCATCTTGTAGTCAGGAATTTTCCTCATCTAAAATCCCTGCTGGAGGAGCTCATTCTCTCTTGTATTGTCCTGAGTCGCAATTGAGAATGATTGCTTAGTCTCATTTCAAATAAGTCCCATTGGAACCCTCCAAGGCTATAACTTGCACTGGGTAAGCCATTTTTACATCCATTGTATGGACCTGATTTTTTTTTTTTTCCTTGTTCCCTCACTCAACTTCTCTCCGATTTGCATGCTTGGTGAGGGGGTAGGGAATCAGGTTCCCCTTCCTTCTTGCTAAAAGCTTTCCAGACTCTTCACAGTTCCACCCAGCTGGGCCTTCCTTCATCTGAGCACTGATCTCAGCAAGGGATGAGCAGGGGAATAGAAGGACAGAGGGGTGGGAGAATAGGAGGACAATAATAGGGGCCAATATGTTGACTTCGTAAGCAAACTCTCTCCTCTGTCCCATTCTTATTCCCCAGCAACCATCCCACTCTTGCTGACTCAGCTTTCTCTTCAGCAGACTCAGAAACCTGAATTCCTCTAGCTTTTCCTCATGGGGGTTTCCAGCCTTTTAACAATCTTACACTGGACCACAGCCATGTTCTCCACATCCTGCTCATATTTCAGGACACCTTAAATTATGGGTGAATTTGGGCCTTATGTTCCTGTAGGGGCCCATCCACAGTCTGTTCTACAGATTCATTTACCCTTGGTAAGTAACATATTTATGGGCAGTTTAGAAACCCTGCCCACATCCTCACAGAAGCTCCTGGCACATTAACAAGTGAGCATAAAATTGATGATTTTCCTCCAGTGCTTAATCTGTGCCAGGACATTTTGGGGATTTTTTCCCTGGCTTTTCTTTTTTCGGTGAAGAGCCACTGGAGATAATGGGAGGAGTGCTCTTTGAGTTTGTCAGGAGTGGTAGAGTCGCTAGAGCCTGAAGGAATAGGGAAGAGTGGCACAGTGGGTAGTGGTAACGTAATGTTTACTCTTCATGCTGTTGCTCTTCGAGCTTTTCCCGGCTCTCCCAGTGGGATTGTTTCCTCACTGGTAGAAGAGTGACTGGTTTCCAGTGCCATGGGGGATGACCCCATACAAATTGAG
The DNA here is from genome assembly GCF_015852505.1 of Tachyglossus aculeatus. Lineage (NCBI taxonomy): Eukaryota > Metazoa > Chordata > Mammalia > Monotremata > Tachyglossidae > Tachyglossus > Tachyglossus aculeatus. Next base: position 13,447,079 of record NC_052075.1, read on the forward strand.
CTGGTTTCCCTACCAGAGCACCAGACTATTAAAGTGCCAATTTTGAGGGTCCAAGGAATGTCTGCTATTGTTAAGTTGAAGAAAAGTAATCCATAATTGCATGTCTCAACATTCCACTTATTAGGCCTTGTCAATAAAACTTACACAGATCATGCCTGTCACCCTTCGTCTTTCAGCTACTACAGTGTTTTATGTTTCGAACGGAAAAAAAAGGCAAAATGTAGATTGTGAAGTGTTTTAAATCGACAGACTGCTGCACAATTGTGACCTTTTCTTTAGACCCTGTGCTTTACTGAGCTTGAATTGAATCATATCCTTTGCTTACCTAAACCCCTCAAGTGGCTAGCAACATACTTCAAATGAATTTTAAGTTGGCATGCTTCTCTAAAGTAATATCAAATCTTTGCCTAATAAATGCACACAGATTGTTCTTGGGTCATCAGAGGACTGTGGCACTCTGGTGTATTGATTTTTTTTTTTCTTTTTTTTGTGGTGATAAAAGGTGACAGAGTTGGTGTTTATGAACCAGCTGAGAACTGGGTTTCAAAACAGATACCATATGCAGACTTGGCTTTGCTGCAATGTGACAGGCTAGCTAAAGCAGTGGAAGTAATTGTAGTCTTGGTTGATTTCTTGTGTGTAAACTCAAGAAAGAGTAATTTAAACCAGATTCTGAGTAGTCATGCATGGGCAGAGAAATGGTGCCGAATGATTTGAAAAACATGTAAAAGTCAAAAACTATTTTTTACATTAAACCCTAAAAGTTCACTCTTATGTATGAAATATTTATGAGCGAGGTTGCCATTTTTTGAATTGCTGTGCGGTTAAATTTTCAATTATGCTTCTGTCTGTTCATGTGAAAGGTGCTTGGCATTATGCAAGGATATTTCTTTTCAGTTCAATGTACTGTGTTTTAATGGTGTTTGAAGATATTTATTCTGTTCACTTCAACATACTGTGTTCACTACATTTTGCTTCAGTGGGATGTTCTCTCATTCAGACTGCAGAATTTGAATTATGATGCCTCCAACCCAAAATGGCCAAAGGTTTACAACTGTAATGCTTTAGCAGTTTTGTGTTACCTTTCAGGACATCCACTGTTGACAGGTTTGGAATAATAACAACTTTGGACTTTGAGGAAGAGGAACTGTACTCATCTGTCATTGCCTCTTTTTTTGAGAAGTTCTTTTCCCATTTAACGACTTTCACTAGTTAAATGGAAGATAATGCTTTGATTATATGATGATTGTGTGGCCAAATATACAGAGTTAAGTCCAAGTGTATCTTCAGAAACTAATCATAGGTGCTTCGGATTCATTAATTTCAACCAATCGGTCATAGTCAGCTTTTAATTTATTTCTGTGTGTTACAGAACTTACTAGTTCAGGTGCATAGATAAGACTATGACCTATGAAGGGGTAGACGGTGCATTTTATAATATATGTTTTCTCTGTTTTCTAACAACATAAGTATTTTGCTTAAGTAGATTTGCTAGAAAGTGACAGCTTTGAAAAATTGGGCACAGAGGCTGCTGGAAGCATTTTGGTTTCAGGCAATCTAAGTAGTGCAGAAGGGGGAAATGAAATATAACCATATTTTAAAGATGACAGTTTTGTCAAAGACTTCTTTTCACTCTCTGGCTTAAAACAAATTGAGTAAATCAAGTAGATCTGTGTTAAAATATCTGTGTACAGTCAAGGAAGGAGTACAAGTTGCAGTATTTTCTCCTGAGAGCATCAGAGGTTTCCTCAAAAGATGTAAAATACACTGTGGAAAATATAATTTTCTTGGGCCAATTATTAGCTCAACACATAAGGATCATCAAGGAGTATGAAAGGGATGTAGAAAATCCAGTTAATTTTAAAGCTGTCTGTGGCTGACTTTCTCTTTGGAAACCTGATTCATTTTTTCGCACTTGGAGACCAGATTCATGTTCTTCATTGAATTTTGATTTTTTAAATTGAAAATTAAGTGATTTGTATAAATTTTTTTATAAAACATTTTTATCTTTTTTTTAAAAATGAGAGATTTAATTGAAAATCTGTAGAATTCTAAAGTCCATAACGTCTCCAGATAAGGTATGGTGTCTAGACCAGTAGACAATAGTCATGTTCATAAACAGGTACAACACAAACCATCATCTACCAATTTAACATGCAAGATTTTATTGTAGTAGTAATAATAATGATAATAATAATGGCATTTGAGCGCTTACTAGGTGCCAAGCAGAAAAGCAGAGGCAGAGCTCAAACATTTTAGGCATCCTATTTCATAGAATGAGAAAAATATTATATTTCTTTCTGAACTCAGAGAACATCCATTTTCTCCTGACAGTTTATTCCTGGGTTTTCGATAATGAGCATGAACATAAGTAGTTATGGACTGCTTTCCTATGTTGTTTTATCTTAGAGTGGGTTCTCAGCCATGATCTGTACCATAGGGAAATCACAGGTACTTCACGATAAAGTAGGCTGAAAACTAGCGAGCTTGGCTTCCATTTTATGTATCTACTTTTCAGAGTAGGTACACATGTGGATATTCAGCATGAATATATTTGCTTATTTTTGTTCATTTATAGGAAAACCCAATTACTCAGTTCTTTTTCAATGGTATTTAAGTGCTTACTGTGTGTCAACCATTGTTCAAAACACTGAGATCAGTAGAAGTTAATTAGGTTGGACACAGTCCCTGTTCCACGTGGGGCTCACAGTCTATTCAATCCCCATTTTACAGTTCAGGAAACTGAGACACAGATAAATTGTGACTTGCACAAAGTCACACAGCAGGCAAGAGACAGAGCCAGGATTAGATACCCAGTTCTTCTGACACCTAGGCCTGTGCTTATCCCACTAGGCCACCCTGCTCTCTATGTATGTGCTCTGATATGTGTGTTCTTCCTACTAAATCCTTGTTCTTCCTCCAGTTCCTGACATTTGTAAATCATATTTGCCTCGATTATAGATAAAATTCACTGTATTGTAAGGTCCTTGTGGTCAGGGATTGTAGTAGAAGCAGCATGGCTCAGTGGAAAGAGCATGGGCTTTGGAGTCAGAGGCCATGGGTTCAATTCCCGGCTCCGCCAATTGTCAGCTGTGTGACTTTGGGCAAGTCACTTGACTTCTCTGTGCCTCAAGTTACCTTATCTGTATAATGGGGATTAACACTGTGGGCCCCCTGTGGGACAACCTGATCACTTTGTAACCCCCCCGCCCCCAGAGCTTAGAACAGTGTTTTGCACATAGTAACACTTAATACCATTATTATTATTATTATTATTATTATTATCTAACAACTCAGTTGTACTGCTCACTCCTGAGCCCTTCATTCATGCATTCAATCATTTACTGAGTACCTACTGCACGCAAAGCACTGTACTAAGCACTATGCCCTGGGTACAGTGCTCAGTAAACACCACTGATTGATCTCTCGCCCAAATAGATTGTAAACCCCCTGAGCATCGTGAATGTATATCTTCTGTTGAACTGCCCCAAGCCCTTGGTACAGAGCTTAGCACAAAGGTGATCAATAAAAAAAAAAAATTGATTTGAGGTGAAATTAAAATGTCAGCACCCTTTAAATGCCAGATAATTATGAATGGATAGAGGTGACATTAGATGGGTTTGAGTGCAGGGATCATGCCGTTTCCCTCATTTGACCTCCTTCAAGCACTGCATTTAGTGCTCTGTGCCATGTTTACTACGTTCAGAGCACTGTACTAAGTTTTGGGAGAGTACAATATAACAATAAATAGACACATTCCCTGCCCACAACAAACTTACAGACTAGTGGGGGAGACAGACAATTGAAATAAATTACAGATGTGTACATAGGTGTTGTGAGGATGTTGGCAAGAGGTCGGTGGCAAGTTAGGAAAGATCGAGGTATAGCGAGAAGGTTAGCACCAGAGGTGCGAAATGTGCGGGCTCCATTGTAGTAGAAGAGTAGCAGGGTGAGGTAGGAGGGGGCAAGGTGATTGAGTGTCTTAAAGTCAATGGTGAAGAGTTTTTGTTGGATGCAGGGGCACGTATTGTATCTACATTTACAAATGGGGGAACAGGAGCCCAGAGAGGTTAAGTAACAAGCCCAAGGTCACACAGCAGGCCACTGGCAGATCTGGGATTTGATCTCCTAACTCCTAGACTAGTCTTATTTCTACTAGGCCAGCCTATCCTATTTGCTGACTAAAGATGTTTTGGGTAATGGTGGCTGCTTAACTTGGTATCATCTGCCATTTCCAATAAGAACAGTTATGTTCATCATCTTTAGAAATGGAACATTCAAACTTTGGATCTATTGAATTTAGGAAGTTTCCTTTGCTCAGGATTTATGATCAATAAACTAAATCGATAATGTCATCATTGAAAAGCAGGGGGGGACTAGTGGTATGTGTGGTTTGAGACCCAACATTATTTATTATTTTATTTTATTATGCTTTTTAAGCACTAACTACATGCCAACTACTGTATTAAGAAATGGGGTGGGTAGAAGATGATCAGATGGAGTATAGTCCCTTTCACCCCGGGGGCTCACAGCCTAAGTAGGAGGGAGTAGAATTTAATCCCTGTTTTACAGAAGAGGAAAGTGAGGCAGAGAGAAGTTGTTTATTGCCCTAGGTCCCACATCAGGCGAGAGGAAGAGTCACTGTCTATATTCTCTATATTCATCTATGTTCTCAGTAGGCAGATAGGATCAGCTTCTTTTTAATCCCATTAGTAGTGACTTAATTTTATAGCATGTCCAAGATGTCACAAGTCAAGGCATTAGCCATTATGTTTCCTCTTTCCTACTTGAGTTTTTCTCTAACTCAAGTATCATAAAAAAACGCTCTGCTTCCATTAACAAAAAGGGAGTGGAGAACAAAAAGCCAATTATTTGCAGCACATAAAATCCTTATGATAATTTGCTGACTTTAATTAAGCCAATACATCACACTGTGTTTAAAAGACAAAGGAGAATCAAATAATCCTTTTTGTTAAGAAAACCCATATTGCTTTTTGATTAAGTACTTCAAAAGTTGCAACATTTGAAAGCACAAGATTTACAGTTCTTTTCCACTAAAAAACACTTTTCAAGTCAAGCAATGAATAGTCTTTTAGAGAAAACAAAAACTAATAAACACAAAACTTGGTTAAAGTGATATTTGTCATCATTTTTTGGTAATTTTTTTTTCAACACTAGGAAGGAATGGAGAATCTCCAGTGTTGGCCCATCTGAGGATCTCTTAATCTATAGAAAGAATACTAATTTTAATTCCCTGTTTTCTAGGACTGTTTATTGTCCTTGACCTCTTTTTTCAGAGTGAGGGAGTTCATATTGATATAAGGTGATAGGTGCCAGCAAATTCAAAGCATTACCTCCTCTTTCTAGGCTCTTAATTATAATAATGATTGTGATATTTGTTATGCTTTTACTAGGGAGTAATCATTAGACATGATACAACCAGATCAGACACTTTCACTTTCTCACATGGGGCTCTTAGACTGAGAGGGAGAACAGGTAACTTCAATCCCCATTTTATAGATGAGGAAACTGAGGCACAGAGAAATTAAGTGACTTACCCAAGGTCACACAGCAGGCAAAGTGAAAGAGCCAGAATTACAACCTGGCTCCCAGTCTTGTGCTCTTTTCATTAAGCCACACACTTCCAACCTTTGTGGAACAAACAAGGAGGAGAAAGATATGTTCTTTTTTTCCAGTGTTGAAATTGCCCTGCCCACCACCCCCCTCATCCACTCTGTGCCCTTTTGAGGAAAAAATACTCTGATTTAAAATCATCCAGGAGTAACAAATAATTTTTTTTCTGCGTAGTACCAATTTACTCCCAGACAATATCTAAATCCATTTACAAAACCTTTTGGACCATAAATCATGTTTCTGAGTCAAACCACTTCTCTATCATTTTATCTGATGACCTTGAGAACATAGGGAAAGCCATTGGTCAACCACAAATTATATTGGCAGTTTTGAAATCAGTCTACTATTAACTACATCCTTCTTAATTTATCTGGAAAAAATGGGCACACTGATGTTTTGGCAGCTCCAGTCCGGCTTTTAAATATGGGTACTGCTTAGCTTCCCTCTTGGGAGGGGGAGGAGGAGTTACCTTGAATTTGTAATCTGATTTCCCAGCACATTTTCCTGTTTCAGCCTCACTGAGTGTCTTTTTCTATCACGTTTATATGTCTTTTGACCCTGACTTTGTTCACCTTCTGATAAGGCAGGACTTTCACCTAGAGGTACATCAACCTTATATTTCTCACCTTCCTAATACAGTGTGGCTTTCTCGGCAGTTCCAAGCCCTTGAAGAAGACGCTTGCAATTGCAGTGGCATTTAAGGACATGAGAATTTCCTATTCATTACACCATCTCATTAAGATGTAGCCCTTGTTTCTCCCAGGCATCGTATTTCTTTGGCGTCTGAATTCTGGCTGAGATCCCTTTAGTTTCCAAATGGGACCGCAAGATTGTAGTCGGAGACGAATAACGAAGATGGGTTAAGTTTGAGGCATTTTTCATTCTTATTGCGGGTTCTAGAAATGAGAATGGATTAAGACTTGACATTTCCATTTCCATAACATCTTTCGCCAAAGAGAAGGGGTATTAGAATGATCCATTCTCTACGCTGTTCCTTTAACAGTGCAGAGGTGGGGTTTCCGCTTCACAGTAAAACTCATCTTATTCCTAAAGAAAAATAGGAGACATGGAGATGTAGTTGTGTAAGAAGCGGGACCACAGAAAAGTGCCAGGAAAACTTCAGCACTTTCCACATCTTAAGAAATGCTATTATTATTATTATTGTTACTATTATCTGTGGTGATAGCATGGAAACAATTCTGAATCGTGACCATGGGGCAATCTGAACGTTCATGGTTGCAGTTGGTAGATTTTCAGTCGAGGAAAAATCTGGGAATCTTGTCTTGAGTCCAATCTCCCAAACAGCTCAGGGATATCCCAAGAATGTTTCTGTCAAACAGAAGCTCCCTTGGGTTAGCAGATTCAGTCTGTTCCCAGACCAGAGACAGGAAGATGAGAAGCGTGATAAGGGGAGGGCATATCTGCCCACCGCTTTCTCTCTCCCTGAACAGATGGCATCGTGATGCTGCCTGGCCTGTGAGATTTCTCCCTTGAGCTGGCAGGTCTCTGGCTCAAAGCGAGAAGTGGGTGGCAGCAGCTTTGACATCCAGCCTAGCTGAAACCTCCCTCCACACATAGAAGTAACACTCCCCTGGCTGGGTTGGTGGGAAACACACTTATTCATTCCTTTTATCCATCACTGCTTGAGGGGCCTCGTGAAGTTGTTAACCTGTTCTCTGCCAGGAGAGCTCCATCTGTTAGAGGTTCTGGGATCACCGGATTCCCATGCTCTCATTCCGCCAAATAAAACTCACTTTCACATTTTGGGAAACTGAATGTCAAGTATTTGACTTTTCCTTTGGTGATGCGGTGAGGCTGGAGCATTAATCATCCTGGCCTTTAGTACTAATTTTTTTTTTTTCCCCGTGTTCTTCCTGGCTGACTGGCTGGAAAGAAGCTGAATTTGCCATTTACAAATCATGGGGAGGAAACAATGAGAGTGAAGTTTCTGAAATGTGACGTTTCTCCCCATCTTTTCCCACCTGTAGACACCTGAATGGATTTCTCTCTGTTGGGAATGTGTGCCAATTCAAATCCTTTTGGGGATGTGTTTATAGTCCAAGGGCTTGCTTGTTTAAGGAATTTTAGCTGTGCCAGAAGCTTGTGATGATACATTTACCAATTGCAGAATCTAGTCACAATCAGAAGAGTGGTATGTATTTACTGTTGCATCTTAGAACTGTTATTCTCTGGTACCAGACCAGAGGGAAAGTCTGTGGGCTCCTGATGCCGTTTCTCATGCCACAAATTTATACATGAAACCACACCACAGGCTCTCAAATTTTTCTGCAGCAATTTAAATAAGCATAAGGGTCACGACTGAACCTTGCCTGAGGAATAAAGATGGCCTGTTGAGTAGCACAGCTTACCTGATTCATGGTTTTGTCCATTTTTTAAGCCTATAGAAAGGGGGGAAATGACACAGAAAAATATAGTGTTCAGCGATTATCTTGATATGTCCATGTTTCAATTTTCCTGTGCAGTCTAGGAGAGAGACTCCTACTGCTTTATGAATCATCAATTTAGCATTTGATTTCAGGAGAGAAAGGGAGCGGGGGAGAGAAGGGGTGTGCAACTGAGGGCTTTTGCAGAACTGGGGACCGGGGCTAGAAACTCAGGCTTTGGCCATTCTCCAGGAGGTCACTCGCATGACCCTCAGAGTCTCTGCTGTCATGCTTACCGGCCACATTGTTGCTTCATATATGATTTGTGGGCATGAAGCAGCATGGCTCAGTGGAAAGAGCCCGGGCTTTGGAGTCAGAGGTCATGGGTTCAAATCCAAGCTCTGCCACTTGTCAGCTGTGTGACTTTGGGAAAGTCACTTAACTTCTCTGGGCCTCAGTTAACTCATCTGTAAAATGGGGATTAAGACTGTGAGCCCCCCATGGGACAACCTGATCACCTTGTAACCTCCCCAGCACTTAGAACAGAGCTTTGCACATAGTAAGTGCTTAATAAATGCCATTATTATTACTATTATTATGACTGATGACCCCTGGGGTCACACTTCTAGATTACCAAGTGCAGCAATGAACATTTAATAATAATAATTATGACATTTGTTAAGCGCTTGCACTTTACTTAGTTCTGGGGTAGATACAGCAAATTGGGTTGGACACAGTCCCTGTCCCACATCAGGTTCACAGTCTTAATGCCCGTTTTACAGATGAGGTAACAGAGGCCCAGAAGATTGAGATGACTTGCCCAGGATCATGTGGCAGAGCTGACATTAGAACCCACATCCTTGCCTCCCAGGCCTGTGGTCTTCCCACTAGACTATGCTCCTAGTGGCCTCGGTATTCCACTGGAGGTGTGTGGTGGCATGGGAGGAGAGGATCCCAGGCAGTCGCTCGAGCAACAGGCATGTGAGAATCAATGGTCACAGAATCGCTAATTCTCCACATCCCTGCTTCCTCACTAACGAATTCCCCGCCTACAAATTTCAGAGGTTGGTAACTACATGTTTCCCTTCTCACCTGCTGTTCTAGCATTTGACATTAAGCAACCTATACAAAATGCCCAGTCAAACCTACAGGCATCAGAAAGGTGCCATTATGTATGATTAGAAAATAGGAATAAATACTTTCCTGCTGCCAAAAACCTTACCCTGCCTGAAGCTATTGTTCTGCGCTACATTTCCAAATGCATTGCAACAGTCACAGTTCTGGGGACAGGTTTGTAGGACCTGTTTTGCTTTTAGATGATATGTGAACCCCATACAGAACATGGACTATGTCCAATGGGCTTACATCGTATTTACCTCAATACTTAATACAGTGTTTTGGGTCTTTTTTTTTTTTTTTGGTATTTGTTAAGCACTTACTATGTGCTAGCCACTGTACTAAGAGCTGGGGTGGTACTAGCAAATTGGGTTGGACACAGTCCATGTCCTGCATAGGACTTGCAGTCTTCATCTCCATTTTACAGATGAGGTAACCAAGGCACAGAGAAGTGAAGTGACTTGCCTAAGGCCACACAGCAGACAAGTGGTAGAGTGGGATTAGAACCCATGACCCAACTCCCAGACGCGAGCTCTATCCCCTATGCCATGCTGCTTCTCTCTACCATTCCCCCCAAGCAAGTAACAAATACCACACACTGGTTTTATTATTCTATTGTCTTTGGATTAGAAGGAATCTTGTTGGCCCAAATGCTTCTCTTTGTACAGCCCCCTCCAACCTTCTCTTTGATTTAGGGTTTCCGCTTTTGCAGTCTAGGTGGTGCAAAGAGAGTAACATATTTCCCCAGAGATGGGGAAGACAATCTTTACTTCTGACTTTAAATTATAACCCAAATTGGAGAGAAGGTGAGAAGCCGGAGGGTTACTGAGGGAAAGGGACAAGAGTGGGAAAACTGTCAAAGATCATGAGGGCAGGAAAGGGAGAGAAGGAAAACAGAGCCCGAAATGCTGAGCAAAACCAAGTACTTGAACATCAGCCAATTAATTTGCTAAAAGAAATAGCACCATCAACTTTAGCTGCAAAGGGAGAGAAGAAATGAAAACACTGAAATATAGAATTAACTCTGTGTGCAAAATGAACACTCATGGTTTTGGTGTAACCAGATACTCCTGAGCCAGGAGTAAGCTTCCATAAAAGGATTTACAACTCACAATTAAAGCTCTTAAGCTTTTCACTCTATTCTGTGATAATTGCTGGACTATTTCCAGCCTACTATCAATTTCACCCATCCTGGTCACTTCACTGACTATAGATATATCTTTATCCTGAGGCATGCTGAGAAAAGATACATCTCCAGTAAACCTGGCATGCAGCAACCTGAAATCTCAGAGCAGAAACTTTGGGAAGACTGTGTTATGAGGTGGAAGAAATGAAAACATCAGGTAGTGTAGTGAAAACTGATCAGTAATAATTATTGAGCATTTGTACTAGGCGCTTGGGAGAGTATAATAGGATGGGATGTCATGATCCCTGCCTTCAAAGATCTTACAATCTAGCAGGGCATTTGCATGCGTTCTATGCAGTGAGGCAGAAAAGACTGTCAGTCATATATGATCAGTCTCATCTGCTCACATTCATAAAACCTCATAGTCGTTGAAGAACATAAATGTTTATGCAACTGCTCAAAGGTCAACAGTCTGAAAAAGAGCAAACACTAAGTCTAGGAAGAATGCTAAGCAGTGAGGGGCTGACTTTTTTAAAGGACTGCTGTGTCAATTTTGAGCTCCAGACCCCACTTAGTTTAAAAAAAAAAAAAAACCACCTTAATTCCAGGATAAAAATTAACTCATTAAATTGATAACTGTACTTAGAGATTAGAAAAGCTAAAATAAGCGACAAATTGTTATGGAACAGGGAGAGTATCTTATAATGATGATGGTATTTAAGCGCTTACTATGTGCAAGCATTGTTCTAAACACTGGATGAATATATACTGATTTTAAATTGATCTTTTCCCTCCATCAGCATTTATTGAGCACCCACTCTGTGAAGAGCATTTGTACTAGAACCTGGGGAGCATGCAGTAGACTCATCTTGTTCTTGAGTAGTTTCTTGTCTAATGGGGTGGGCTGGGGGGAGGCAGCAATCACTATTTGGGAAGCAGCATGGATTGGTAAAAAGAGCACAGGCCTAGGAGTTAGAGGACATGAGTTCTGAACCATACTCTGCCACCCGTCTTCCAACTATATGACTTTGGCAAGTCACTTAACTTTTTGGTGCCCCAGTCTCTTCATCTGTAAAATGGGGATTAAAACCCTGTTCTCCCCTCTTCTTAGCCAATGAGGGACAGGGACTATGTCCAACGTGAATATCTTGCATATAATCCAGTGCTAGACTGTAAATTTGGTGTGTAAATCTGTAAGACTGTAAATCTCCTCCTCCCCATCCCCCCACCCTACCTCCTTCCCCTCCCCACTGCACCTGTATATATGTTTGTACAGATTTTACTCTATTTTACTTGTACATAATTACTATTCTATTTATTTTGTTAACGATGTGCATCTAGCTTTAATTCTATTTGTTCTGACGACTTGACACCTGTCCACATGTTTTGTTGTCTGTCTCCCCCTTCTAGACTGTGAGCCGGTTGTTGGGTAGGGACAGTCTGTATGTCGTCATCATCATCAATCGTATTTATTGAGTGCTTACTATATGCAGAGCACTGTACTAAGCGCTTGGGAAGTACAAATTGGAAACATATACTATGTGTTGCTGACTTGTAGTAATAGTAATAATAATGGCATTTATTAAGCATTTACTATGTGCAAAGCACTGTTCTAAGTGCTGGGGAGGTTACAAGGTGATCAGGTTGTCCCACGGGGGGCTCACAGCCTTAATCCCCATTTTACAGATGAGATAACTGAGGCACAGAGAAGTGAAGTGACTTGCCTAAAGTCACACAGATGACAAGTGGTGGACTCAGGATTTGAACCCATGACCTCAGACACCAAAGCCCATGCTCTTTCCACTGAGCCACGCTGCTTCTCTTGTATTTCCCAAGTGCTTAGTACAGTGCTCTGCACACAGTAAGTGCTCAATAAATACGATTGAATGAATGAATGGTGTGGACGGGGAATGCCTGTTTATTGTTATATTGAACTCTGCAAAGCCCTTCATACAGTACTCTGAACACAGTAGGCACTCAATATACGACTGGCTTAAGCACTTGGTACAGTGCTCTGCACACAGTAAACGCTCAATAAATATGATTGAATGACTGACTGACTGGTGCAGTGTTTAGCACATAGTAAATGCTTAAATATCATTGTATTATTACTATTCTTATTCAGCAGTAATATGCACAAAGCTTGTTTTCATTTAGCTCTATCAGAGCAGTCCTCTAACCAGTGAATGTATCCTGCAGAGTGAAATATATCACTGAGACAGTTGTCCTATTCATTAACTGCTAATATATCAGCTTATATATTAAGCCACCTTCTTGTCTGCCATTGTTCCTAAGCACAAATAGTTGGCAGGGATGGTTCAAGAAAATGTTTCTGTAACTCTTTAATAATTCATACTGTACTGTATCGTGGGAGTTAGGTAAATTACAGAATTGTGCCTAGTGATAATTGAGTTTTGGGGGTTGGAGGGAAGTTCCCAGTTGGTATTCTTCTCCTGAAAATACCTGCAATTATGTAGTGTCTTTCTTCACTTAATAATCAGTCCTTGCCTTCATATAAACTATTGAAAAATGCCAAAGTGCTTTCATCACTTATTTCATTTTTATCATTTCTCTGGGTAGGCAGAGAGAGTTATCAATATGGCCATTATACTGAGCAAACTAAGGCTGAGACATCATGTGACTTACAGATGTAGTATGATTTGCACATTCACAGGACAATTAGAGGGTACACCTCCATTTCTTTATAAACCTGCCACTTGGTTCAGTGGAAATTTATAATATTATTTGTTCACTCACTGGGTTCAGTGCTCTTAGAATGCACAAAACAAAAGTGATACATCCCTGCTCACGAAGAGCTTACTCTCCGATGGAGGAGATGGATATAAAAGTATATACCAATGGACTAATCCAAGTAATTGCAGTGTTCTTTGTTCTCTACTAACATCTATGTTTTGGAAAGAGACTCCAGTGTAAAATTAATGCCTCATTAGCTTCTGAAATAGATATGGACTTTAAGGAGATTCCATCTGGCAACGTATATAATGCAAGTGAGAGGGGAGGATAGCTAAACTCTGCTCCCTTCCTGGAAAAACAGATAGCTATTTTTTGAATTTTAATAAGTATACACTATGTAGCCTGTATAGCCCCTGATCACTTGGAAAAAATGTACAGAATGAATCTGTGTGTGGAAGTAAAGTATTTATAAATCTCCATCTCTAATATATGTTGGGCACTCTAAAGACTGGAGCTATGCAGCTGTATTAAGAAATCAGGGCCTCAGAGACAGGGTGATTAAAATGAAGTTTTTTGGGGGAATGATGAAAGCACTATTTTATCTTGGAAAAAATCCACAAGCAAGAATTAAAGTACTCATTGCAGAGTAGTGAGGGAAATTAACTTGAAAACTGGCTTGTGCAATTATGGAGAAATAGGATCATTCATTCATTCATTTGTATTGAGTGCTTACTGTGTGCAGAGCTCTGTACTAAGCACTTGGAACGTGCAATAGACAAACAAAAAGAGACAATCCCTGTCCAAAGATGAGTGTGTAATGTTCTGAGAAATACCAGGAAGTATAAGTGGAGGATAGGAGATATGTCTTCTTTACTGTAGCACTGAGTTCAGTAAAGAATTGATGCTTAGACATTTCCATATTATTAACAACTGATAGATGAGTATGGATTAGAGTTGACTTGCAGTGCTTGGACCAAGTGCTCTATATAAAACATAACAAATTCTAGGTTAACAAAGAAAGTAGAAACATTTCTCAGGGCTGAATCCTTAAAAATCAATTGAGCACACCTGAATTAGATAAGAAAAAGAAACCATACCACCACAGGAAAACAAAGGTAGGATCATAAACTACTCCTCTAAGAGGAAAGGGGATTTTAGAAATTATTCTCCTCAAAGAAAACACAGGATTGCTTTCTCCCCCAATTCCCATAACCGGATCAAAATAGAAACTGCTTGAACTTAAAACTGTTTCCTTATTTTTCTTGCAGCAGAGATGATCATGAAACTTAGGACAAATGTGGAAAAAAATCTATGTATGGGCAAGTCTCTTTACATTTGCACTGGCTCTCAGGGGCCAGTTACAATTTACATACTTTCATTTCAAGTTCATGTCATGAGGCGTTGTGTTTTGAAGGAAAAAAAAATGATGGGATTTGTGGTGGCTCCAAAGAATGCAGATGAATTCAGCTGAACTCAACTCAGGCTTCAGTCTGGAAGACAAGATTCTCATTCATACAGACAGGCCAGCTGATGCTTCAGCCTCTTTCCTTAGAGTTCTGAAGACTCAGCAAAGTTCAGTCTTAATTCCTTCAGGCTGGACCATGAATTTACAAATATCTTCAGTCCCCTTTCACCAGTCAAGAGGAAAAGGATTGGTGAGAGAAATAGGAAGGTAAAAGACTAATAGCAAAGCCATTTGGGAAATAATCTCATGGTCCGTCCTTTCATGTATTGGGTCTCCAACTGTGGCAATTGGATTTCATTCATTCATTCATTCAATCGTATTTACTGAGTGCTTACTGTGTGCAGAGCCCTGTACTATGTGCTTGGGAAGTACAAGTTGGCAACATATAGAGACAGTCCCTACCCAACAGTGGGCTCACAGTCTAGAAGGGGGAGACAGAGAACAAAACAAAACATATTAACAAAATAAAATAAATAGAATAAATATGTACAAATAAAATAGAGTAATAAATACATACAAACATACATATATACAGGTGCTGTGGGGAGGGGAAGGAGGTAAGGTGGAGAGGAGGGGGAGAGGAAGGAAGTGGCTCAGTCTGGGGAGGCCTCCTGGAGGAGGTGGATGCTTGCAGGATCTATGCCATGGTTGCCCTTTGAGTTAACCAACCTCGTTTTTAGGGATGGATCATAAAATGGATCTAGCATTTCCCCGTTACCCTTGCAAAATTCCCTCCAGGTACTCACTATGGGTCATGTGTCTTTTATTATGTTTGGCATTTTGTATTGAGGTCTACACAAAGTCTAAGAAAAGGGTGTAAAGCTATTGAATGAGTCACAATCCTTGACCCACACAGATCTTACAATCCAAGCCCGGGGAAAGGTCTGCCTGCAAGATAACTGGAAAAATTCAGTACAGGAAGCAACAATTCACAAAAAATAGTTAAAATCAGTAATCCATCCCTAATGGTGGGAATGACTTCTGGTCTCTTCACCGTTCCAATCCAAACTGGCCTGGGTCCCCAAGGCTAACAGTGGGAAGATTTGCCCTTGCTTGGGCAAGGAAGCATCCATTGAAATGTTCTTCTCCCTGGTAATGGCAGTTAGCAAATGAATGGGGGTGGTTATCCAATCTCCAGCCCCTTTCCAAGACCTACGCATTTCCTAAAACCCATTTTGGCCTGTTTGGCTTCTTCAGGTTACACATTCCATATGCTTCCCATCTGCTACAAAATCAACAAATGATGGGACAAACAAAAAACAAAGCAGCACATTGATATTCTGTGAAACTTCAAGTTGTGGATTCCCAATCCACAAAGTATGAGAAGCTCTGTTCACGTTCCCCCAAAGTGCAAATTGGGTCCAGACTGTAGATTTGAAGTGAAAGAAGTTTTACTGTTTATGCCTAGAAAAATTTAAGTGCAAGTCAGGCAGCTCATGCCAGCCCTCTGGATCCAGTCCCTTCACCGGGAAACTAGATAACTGTGGCACTTACACCTGTCACTCAATGAGGCCCTGGAGATTATCTTGACAGTGGGGAGAGCACAAAGTCTAGAGTGTTCCTCAGTTAAACTATTTTTCCTTGAAATTCTTTTCAGATGCTATTGAAATAACAATGCTTATTAACATTTTGGAGTCTAGTTACAGAGAGAGAGAGAGGATAAGCAAGCAAGGGAAAGAAAGAGGTGGGGAAGAAGAGGTCAAGAAGGAGAAAGATAGGCGTAGAGGAGGGGAAAGAAGGGAGATAGTAGAGAAAATGTAAGGGAGGTAGAGAGAGAGAGGATAATAATGGCATTTATTAAGCGCTTACTATGTGCAAAGTGTGGTTCTAAGTGCTGATGTATTTCAGGGCTTTGAACAGGATGTAAAAAAGAGATTTGATCAATACATTTTAAATGTGACTGATAGAAGGATAATAATAATAATAATGTCATTTATTAAGCACCTACTATGTACAAAGCACTGTTCTAAGAGCTGGGGAGGTTACAAGACGTTGTGTTTCCCTTCACATACCTATTGAAAACATCCCTTCTGTGCTGTAGACCTGGTGGTGATGTGCGGTAATAGTGCCTCCTTATACTATGCCATTTTTCCTATCTGTAATATATTTTACTGTCTGTCTCCTGTAGACTGTAAGCTCCTTTTGGGCAGAGATAACATTTACCAACTCTATTATATTGTATTCCCAAGCACACAATGTAGTGTTCTGCACACCGTAAGTCTCAAATACCATTGATTACATCAGGTTTAACTTATCAGACTATTATGGTGTCCTATTATGTGGTGGTGAAACCTGGAGCAAAACACAGCCAGTTTTGGGAGCAGTTTCATCAGGACCACTTATGCATCATACACAACATTGAATGGCAGGACAAATGACCACCAACAAACTCCTGGAACACGGTCATCCCTATTATTGAAGCAACACTCACAGTAATACAGCTCTCCTGAGAGGGGCTTGTGAGGAGAGTGAGTGTAAGCAGAACACCCAGTCAATCAGTGGTATTACTTTAAAGACAATAGGCCTGGAAGTTGGAGGACCTGGGGTCTAATCTTGGCTGCACTACTTACCTGCTGTGTGATATTGGCAAGTTACTTCTCTGTGACTCAGTATCTTCTTTGGTAAAATGGGGATTAAATACCTGCACTTCCTGCTCCTTAGACTGTTAGCCTCATGTGGGACAGGAACTGTCTCTGATCTTATTATCTTGTGTCTGCCCCACTGGTTACTACAATGTTTGGCATATATGTTAATGAGCACTTTATTGTTATTAATTATTATATACTAAACACCCCAGGGGCTGTTGAATGGTGAATTGAAAGGAGATGTTCTCAAGCTGGGAGAAGAGAATACAAATACATGTTCAAAGAAACTGCAGAATTGAGTAAAAGTCCCACGACTTAATACAGTGCTTGGCACATAATAAGCACTTTACAAATACCACAGTTATTATTATTATTGTTATCTGTTAAGCCATCACTGCAGTAATCCGCCTAGTTCATAGGCATCAGGAGAGTGTTGACTATCTTTGAGAAAAGGTTTCACAAAGATCAGGACACCAAGGGTCAGGCAACAAGTGTATAGCTTTTTTATTCAATCAGGGCAGGAAGGAGTGTCAGCCTTACATTGGTCGTTTACAGTCACACTTGCACTCATAAGTGCTCAATAAATACAATTGAATGAATTAATAGCCACTCCTTACCAATAGCCTTACCTGCAAAAACAAAGGAGGGCTATATATTGGCTATTATAGGCCCTGGAACTATTTTCATTTCTGCTTCTTGGAGTTTCAAACTTCTGGAAGCCTCTACCCCCTGAAAGCAGAGTCAGTCCATTTCCAATTGTAGTATGTCCTCAGGTAACTTGTCCACCAACTCTGTTGAATTGAACTCTGCCCATTTAGTTCAGTGCTTTGCACAAAGTAAACACTCGGTAAATACAATGGATTAATTGGTTGTATTTCCACCGCTTTAGAAACCTAATTTCAGGAAAATTACCAAATTGAACCCCTAAAAAGAGCATATTCCTTTTGGTAGTAAGGGGCCTAAAATTCAACATATACTAAGCACCAAATATATTTTTCTCACTCCCAAAAGAAAATTCTGCAATTATGGCTATTACTCTGCCCTCTGCTTAGTCTGTGGGACAAAATATTGTAGTATACATAATCATGTTACTCGATCAGTAGGTCCTACCAACTTAATTGATTCAAACAGCACCAAGCACAAATCAATTTGTGACTGTGAAAACCTTTTTATTCTGAGGAGAGCTTGAATAGATTCCCTGGTAGAATATTAAAGCCTTTGGAGCAGGTTTTCGTCTTTCACCTTCACCCCTGCAGGAGTGATCTAACAGTGGAGGGCTTGGTGACTTCAGAGACATTTCTGAGCTTGGATCATCTCTGCTGGGGTCTAGAGCTGAGTAAGCAACCAGATCAGGATGTTGATTGCTGTTGTGCTGTTTCATCCAAGAATCCTTTTCAGCTCAGAAGCAACAACTGGCAGCAGAGCCCTGCCACTGTTATAATTTTACGATTAATGTTTGGTAGCCAAGCACCCCACACAAAATAAAACTACTGTTATTTTAGTTCCCTGCTATTGCTCCAGCAGGGAAAGGTCAGAAAAACAGTAGGAGGCAAAATGAGAGAGGTTTTTTTTTCTTGCTAAGCCACTGACTTGCAAAACAGTGTCAGTTTCAGAATCAAAACAGTGGCCCTGGGACTCTTCCAGGTCAGCTTTCCTCTGTCTGGTTCAGCTGATTCTCTTTTCAAGAGTAGTGTTTTCATGTCACCTTGAGGGCTAGAAAAATGGGACTTTTATTAGAAGATTTTTTTTTTCTTTCCAGAGTTCACCTTGGTATCTAAATCTATTGGTGTACAGCAAAAGAGACAGAATAACTGTTCCCTGAAAACAAACAAATGTCACCAAGCTGGGGAAAACATCAGAAATAAAGAAAATGTATTTTGATCAATTACTCATCCTGAACTAAATCATGCTAAGGTTCCTCTTCATATTTTTGGTTTCTGGTCCTATTACCTATATGTTTGTGAACTATAAGCGGCATAGCTTAGTGGAAAAAGCCCGGCCTTGGGAGCCGCAGGTCATGGGTTCTAATCCTAGCTCTCCCACTTGTCTGCTGTGTGATCTTGGGCAATTGTCTTAACTTTTCTGTGCTGCAGTTATCTCATCTGTAAAATAGGGATTAAGACTATGATATGGACTGTGGCCAACCTGATAATTTATATATGTTCCAGCATTTAATACTGTATCTGGCACAAAGTAAGTGATTAACAAACGCCATTAAAAACAAAAGCAGCACAGTCTAGTGGATAAAGCATGGGTTTGGGCATCAGAAGGACCTGGGTTCTAATCCTGGCTTTGCCACTTGTCTGCTGTGTAACCTTGGACAAGTAATGTAACTTTTCTGTGCCTGTTAACTCATCTGGAAAATGGGGATTGACTGTGAACCCTATGTGGGATAGGGACTGTGTTCAATCCAATTACCTTGTATCTATCTATCCAAGCGCTAAGTACAGTTCCTGGCACATAGTAAGTGCTTACAAATATCGTTATTATTATTACTATTATTATATAAACAAACAAAAAACTATACCTTGTAATGAATAGTCTGATAGCAAGTATTTTTATTTATCATGTGACTTATACTAGGATGAACAAAACTTATTCAGGCATGAAACATGATTCAGGCAGCTCTTTCTCTGGGACCTGTCCAAAGAGTTTCTCAACAAACACAGTATCATGGGACTAAGGAGAAACTAGACTGGAAATAAAACTGATAAATGTCTCATTAACCTACTGCCTGTCTATCTTTGGCTCCCTTCATCATTTTTTCCTGCATCTCCTCTTCTTTTTTCATCTTTTTCTTCTCTACCCCCGCCAATAGCTTCCTGTTTCAACAATCAGCATTTATTTTCCTTTCTCTTAAAAATGCTCATAAGAATGAAAACCAGGAAGCAAGAAAAGAATGTAGTGCATCCTAAACCTGTAGAAAAATGTCTTAACCATTCCCATATAACTAGAAGAGAGAGGAGATGCCTGTGTGATTTGCATAAGAGGCACGTAGTTGCCTTATTAAGTTGTCTGGATGTCTGGGATCTAGAAGATAGGACTATTGATAAAGTTCCCTATATGTCTCTGTGTGATCAAAACAGCCAATGTTGGAACCACAGTCCTGAATCTGATGTGCCTGCACAAAGTTTGTCTTAGGTTGTCATGTTCGTTTAATTCCAGGCTCTATTTTGTCTTTGCCTTTTTGTCTCACTATCATCTACAAGCTTCTACGCAGAGAGTTGCTCCTTCCTTGATTGTAATCTCTTAGGTTTTACCTATGCTGTCATATTGTCAGAGGATTCACTTTACTAGGTCCATTAAAGCATTTTTTTCTGTCATTTTTGGTTGCTCAGTATATGCTCAACATAAAGTAGGTGATTGGGTATCTTACTGCCATCCATCCTCCTCACGTATGTCATCCATTGTCCTCACATGTGCTTCCCCCACCACCCAGTGGTGCTTTTTGGGGAGAGGTGGGGAGCATAGCTTTGGAGCTAGCCAACTGACTTTGCCTCAGGATTTCTTGTTTGTGATCCTGTCTTGTCAGTTGATACTCAGCAGGGCTCCTAGGTACCATCAGTGAGCCCACTGTTGGGTAGGGACCGACTGTATATGTTGCCAACTTGTACTTCCCAAGCGCTTAGTACAGTGCTGCACACAGTAAGCGCTCAATAAATATGATTGAATGAATGAATCAGTGGGATGAATTAAGGAGTGAGATGAAGCATTTGCGTTGGGTCCAGGATTCACAACCATAAAGAAAGTTGGATAGTTCTATAGCTATGTGGACTTTTGATGCCATTTTATCACTCTACTTTGCTTGTAATAGTTTAACGTTCCCAAATTCCTTCATAACATATTGGAGGGGCAGAGAAGAGATGTGGGGAAGTGGGTGGGGGGCTCGGGGGAAGAAACAACTCAAAATTGCCCAAATTCTGCCAATCCCTCACGAGATCTTGAAACTATTGCTCAGTGCCCAGAATAAATATTCTATTCTATCCAAGGAATATTTCATTCAATCATTGTCCACTGAAGGAGTGATAGAACAAATACAGCTTTTCCGGTCATGGGTTTCATCAGGCTTTCAACCCTGTGTGTGGGTAAAGAGTCTGAGGACACTTGCTTAGTGATAAATGTTGAATAATAGTTATAACTTCAGTACTGTACTATCAATCAATCGCATTTATTGAGCACTTACTACGTGCAGAGCACTGTACTAAGCACTTAGGAAGTACAAATTGGCAACATACAGAGACAGTCCCTACCCAACAGTGGGCTCACAGTCTAAAAGGGGGAGACAGAGAACAAAACCAAACATACTAACAAAGTAAAATAAATAGAATAGATATGTACAAGTAAAATAAATAAACAGAGTAATAAATATGTACAAACATATATACATATATACAGGTGCTGTGGGGAAGGGAAGGAGATAAGATGGGGGGATGGAGAAGAGGAGGAGAGGGGGAGAGGAAGGAAGGGGCTCAGTCTGGGAAGGCCTCTTGGAGGAGGTGAGCTCTCAGCAGGGCCTTGAAGGGAGGAAGAGAGCGAGCTTGGCGGATGGGCAAAGGGAGGGCATTCCAGGCCCGGGGGATGACGTGGGCCGGGGGTCGATGGCGGGACAGGCGAGAACGAGGTACGGTGAGGAGAGAGATTAGCAGCGGAGGAGCAGAGGGTGCGGGCTGGGCTGTAGAAGGAGAGAAGGGAGGTGAGGTAGGAGGGGGCGAGGTGATGGACAGCCTTGAAGCCCAGGGTGAGGAGTTTCTGCCTGATGCACAGATTGATTGGTAGCCACTGGAGATTTTTGAGGAGGGGAGTAATATGCCCAGAGCGTTTCTGGACAAAGATAATCCGGGCAGCAGCATGAAGTATGGATTGAAGTGGAGAGAGACACGAGGATGGGAGATCAGAGAGAAGGCTGATGCAGTAGTCCAGACGGGATAGGATGAGAGCTTGAATGAGGAGGGTAGCGGTATGGATGGAGAGGAAAGGGCGAATCTTGGCAATGTTGCGGAGCTGAGACCGGCAGGTTTTTGTGACGGCTTGGATGTGAGGGGTGAATGAGAGAGCGGAGTTGAGGATGACACCAAGGTTGCGGGCTTGTGAGATGGGAAGGATGGTAGTGTCGTCAACAGATGGGAAAGTCAGGGAGAGGGCAAGGTTTGGGAGGGAAAACAAGGAGTTCAGTCTTTGACATGTTGAGCTTTAGGTGGCGGGCAGACATCCAGATGGAGATGTCCTGAAGGCAGGAGGAGATGCGAGCCTGGAGAGAGGGGGAGAGAGCAGGGGCAGAGACGTAGATCTGGGTGTCATCAGCGTAGAGATGATAGTTGAAGCCGTGGGAGTGAATGAGGTCACCAAGGGAGTGAGTGTAGATTGAGAACAGAAGGGGACCAAGCACTGAACCTTGGGGAACCCCCACAGTAAGAGGATGGGAGGGGGAGGAGGAGCCTGCAAAAGAGACTGAGAAAGAACAACCGGAGAGATAAGAGGAGAACCAGGAGAGGACGGAGTCTGTGAAGCCAAGGTCAGATAGCGTGTTGAGGAGAAGGGGGTGGTCCACAGTGTCAAAGGCAGCTGAGAGGTCGAGGAGGATTAGGACAGAGCATGAGCCGTTGGATTTGGCAAGCAGGAGGTCATTGGTGACCTTTGAGAGGGCAGTTTCCGTGGAATGTAGGGGACGGAAGCCAGACTGGAGAGGGTCGAGGAGAGAGTTGTTGTCGGGGAATTCTAGGCAGCGCATGTAGACAACTCGTTCAAGGAGTTTGGAAAGGAACAGTAGGAGGGATATGGGGCGATAACTAGAAGGTGAGGTGGGGTCAAGAGAGGGTTTTTTTTAGGATGGGAGAGACATGGACATGTTTGAAGGCAGAGGGGAAGGAACCAGTGGAGAGTGAGCGGTTGAAGATGGAAGTTAAGGAGGGGAGAAGGGATGGAGCGAGAGATTTCACGAGATGAGATGTTTCTAATGAAGTGTGAAAGAGTTTCAGAATAAAAAAGTAATACCACTGTAGTCTTCTGTCATAAAAGAAGGCAAGCAGCAAAGGGTGAAAGCTAACAAAAATTGGCTTTGCCTATTTCGAAGTGACACAAATCTTGATTTTAAGGGTTAGCTGTTCATTTGGTCCCTCATCTGTTTTGCTTACCACAGTGTAGTCTTGGGAAAATTTAGCCTGGGCATTGGATGGGAAAGACTTACATCACTCCATTTTCCTCACGAACCAGGCTTCTGACTATCAAAGGCTTGTTAGAGATTCTTTCTTAGTTACAGCTATGTCTACTAGCCTGCTGTGACCTTGGGCAAGTTACTTAAATTCTCCGGGCCTCAGATTTCTGGTCTGTAAAATGGGGATTAAATACTGCATTCTACTACTTGGATTGTGAACCCCTTTAGGGACAAGGGACTGTTGGACATCATGTATCTACCCTAACATTTAGTACAGTGCTTGGCACATAGTAAGCACTTAACATGCCATTGCTGCTGCTGTTGTTATTGTATGAACCAAGAAATTATTAAAATTGGAATGATGATTCTCAGGAAGAGAGCTACCAACTGGTCTCTATATTGAATCCCTTATGGACATATGTTGGGCAACTTTCATCAGGTCAGCAATTTAATTCAGGTAAATGCCTTAAAATTCCCCCATGCACATGAAGCATTTTCATGCCTTCTGTTGTCACAATACTTAATTTTAGGCTTTGAAGAAGAGTCAAAATTGCAAACTTGAGGTAATTGAAAAAGAGGGGTGATTCACGTTCACAGCAACAATCTTGATGTGTTTAAAAATGCAGATTAATTCAACCCTGAATCTTTTTATGAAAAATGTTTGAAAAAAATAATCAACTTTAAAAGGTATTGAAATTCAGTTGAGAAGTTTTGTAGTTTGTTTGGGATGACTGCCAATCAGCTTTGCCTTAACTATGATTTAATTCAAATTAGTACTTGTGAGCCTGCAATCATAAATAGCTTTAGTCCTTCAATAATCTATTCTTAATATGAGAAAGAAATACTATCCATATGGTAACCCAGAGGATGAGCTTTCAATTACATTTTGGCAGTGACCAGCAATATACCTGAGGTTTAGTGATAGGCTTAATCAGAATTTGTTTAAATCTAAGATTAATAATCAGATTAAGTAACACTGTCTCCGACCATCTGTTCAATTTGTAATTTCTATAATCAGAATTATAATGTAAAAAACCCAAAGCTTTTAAAAGAAATGACTTGTACTTGGACATGTACCCAATTTTTTTTTTTTTAAGAAATAATTCATCTGGTGTGTTGTATTCCTGGTGCTGTTTAATTAGCTCTCAACTTTATGCTCCTATTGAAACAGAAAACACCCAATCAATCAATTGTATTTCATTCACTCATTCATTCAATTGTATTTATTGAGCGCTCACTGTGTGCAGAGCACTGTACTAAGCACTTGGGAAGTACAAGTTGGCAACATATAGAGACGGTCCCTACCCAACAGTGGGTTCACAGTCTAGAAGGGGGAGACAGACAACAAAACAAAACATATTAGCAAAATAGAATAAATATGTACAAGTAAAATAGAGTAATAAATATGTACAAAAATACATATATACATATAACAGGTGCTGTGGGGAGGGGAAGGAGGTAAGGTGGAGGGGATGGGGAGGGGGAGGAGGGGGAGAGGAAGGAGGTGGCTCAGTCTGGGAAGGCCTCCTGGAAGAGGTGAGCTCTCAGTAGGTCTTTGAAGGGAGGAAGAGAGCTAGCTTGGTGGATGTGCGGAGGGAGGGCATTGCAGGCCAGGGGGATGACGTGGGCCAGGGGTCAATGGCAGGACAGGCAAGAACGAGGCCCAGTTAGAAGGTTAGCAGCAGAAGAAAGGAGGGTGCGGGCTGGGTTGTAGAAGGAGAGAAGGGAGGTGAGGTAGGAGGGGGCGAGGGGATGGACAGCCTTGAAGCCGAGAGTGAGGAGTTTTTGCCTGATGCGTAGATTGATTGGTAACCACTGGAGATTTTTGAGGAGGGGAGTAACATGCCCAGAGTGTTTCTGCACAAAGATGATCCGGGCAGCAGCGTGAAGTATAGATTGAAGTGGGGAGAGACAGGAGGATGGGAGATCAGAGAGGACGCTGTATTTATTGACCACTGTGTGTTGAGCATGTACTAAGTGCTTGGGAGAATGCAATATAGCATTCCCTGACCCCAACGAGCTTAGACTAGAAGAGGAGGCGGACAGTAATATAAATAAATTGCAGGAATACATGTAAGTGCTGTGTGGCTGAGTGAGGTGATGTTTATGATTAAAGTATAAAACTAATTCATGTTTGGATTTGTTCGTAACCACATGACATCAAATGGTTTCAAGGTTTGATCTCATGTTCTTCTTCAAAATGTCCAGGGACATCTACCTGAATAAATCTCTTTTAAGATTTTTGAAATATGCTAGAAAATCTTTTCCCAAATGTTGCTTCCAACCCATAAATTTGAAAACGTGACTGAATTCTGTGAATTAAAAATGGAGCAGCATTTCTATTAGTTTGAAACTATTAGTTGTAAAGGTACTATATACTTGAAGAGAAATCATTCAAATCTAAAGTGACCTCATATTCGTGTCTGCAGAGATTTCGATAAGAGAACCACTCATTGTTATCACAAAATCAAGATAGTAGACTAGCATTAAGGTAATCATAATTTAGAATACTGGTCCATGAAGACCAGTGTAAATTACTTACAAAGTTGTGCATGTGGAGTTCTAAAAAGAGGCGTCAACAATGCAGTAGAAAGCTGATCCTCAAATCATTTTTATTTAATTTTATCTGAAGAGGACTATTCAGTTTCATTTAAACTGGATGCAGTTTTCTTTACTGCAGTCATCTGACAGTCAGTGCAGTCTGTCTTTTCATAATCACGGAAAGAATGGTGACACTAGGAAAATCTTGGACTAGATAGATAAATCAGTTGTATTTATTGGGCATTTAGTGGGTACAGAGCACTGTTCTTTTCCTTTCTCTGATTTATACCACTGGCAGTTCAAATATGCAAAAGAAACCACAGGTCTTGAAATACTTTGCTAAGGGCTGTGCATTTCCTGTCAGTGTCATTTGAAGATGCTGATTTTACCACTTTCATTATGGGTAATAATCCCATTAGTTTCCTTTGAAGGATGTGCAATTTGTGTAGCACTAGACTTCTCCTAACTTGCCGAACTCTCTCAGAAGCACCATTATATTTTGACTCATTCTTTATTAAATGCGTCCCAGCCTGTATCAGGGGTTAATGTATGGATGCCATTTGGAATTTAACTCAGAGTCATTATGTAATTCACAGATGTTTTATTATTCATAGTACTGTGCATTCATAGCTTTCTGAAGTCACTCTTGTGTAAAAACTAATGAGGGAGAGTCTGTTTAAATTTTTTGCTGGTCCTTTACGCTTGTCAAACTCCCATTCACGCAATTCAGAAAGCCCTGTTTGGGGTTTGTAAGTCTTTAGGAGCAGAATGAGAGAATTAGCATGTGAATTTTGGGGTCATTTGCTATTTATGATGGGTGATTTTTGATAATTGTGATATTCTAATACTCCATTGTTTTCCATTTTCTCTATCCACCTTTAGGACCAAGGCCCTTATTGGTTTAGGTCTTTAATCGTAACTGAAATTCCCAATGAGATTGATTATTGAGATTTCAAATGGTTACATTACTTTTGAACAGTCTTTGATTGGAGTGAACAAGGAAATAAAATCTTGGGGACGAAATTCCAAATGCCTTAGAGAAACATTTTCTAATAGTTCACGAGGAAACACCATCAGATCTGTGCTGAATAGCCTGATGTTTTGATCTCAAGTTGGCGGTGAAATGTTGGTGGCAGCTATTGTAGCTATTACACCTGCCCTCTTCTGAGGTCATCCATTGGAAGTGGAGAGTGGTGGGAGTTGAGGAGTGATCTGCAGTAAAGGGGAGAGAAATGTGTTCTCTGATTTTTATTTTTTTTTATTTTTTTTATGGTATTTAAGCACTACCAATATGCCTGACATTCATTCATTCAATCATATTTATTGAGCACTTACTGTGTGCAGAGCACTGTACTAAGCGCTTGGGAATTACAAGTCGGCAACAGAGACGGTCCCTACCCAACAACGGGCTCTGGCATTGTAGTAAGTGCTGATTCAAGATACAAGCTAAACTCATTCATTCAGTTGTGCTTATTGAGCGCTTATTGTGTGCAGAGCACTATACAGGGAGAGTACAAAACAACAATAAACAGGTACATTCCCTTCCCACAATGAACTCACAGTACAACAGCTTGGATACAGTCCCTGTCCCACGTGGGGCCCACGGTCCTAATCCCCGTTTTACAGATGAGGTAACTGAGGCCCAAGAAGTTAAGTGACTTGCCCTAGGTCACAGAGCAGACAAGTAGCAGTGTCAGAATTAGAACCCAGGTCCTCTGTCTCCCAGGCCCACAATCTTTTCACTAGATCACACTGGATTGTATGGATCGTGAAGGACGCTATGCTATTGGAGTCACTGTGGAAGGCTGTGACTAGCTAAGTTCCACTAGTGGTCATTTGCCTGACGACTGGTGAATTCTAAGCTAAACTCTCCATTAAAAAAGATGTCTGTTTTCATTGTTTCAGAGTGGCCCTAACGCAGCTCTTAGAGGTGGCCACGCCTAGGCCAGCGTGTCCTGTTCGTTCCTGGTGCAGGCCTGCCTAAAGGAAGACTAAAGCTTTTAAACTGTGAGCCCACTGTCGGGTAGGGACTGTCTCTATATGTGCCAACTTGTACTTCCCAAGCGCTTAGTACAGTGCTCTGCACACAGTAAGCGCTCAATAAATACGATTGATGATGATAAAGCTACTGATAGGTATGGACCGACATGTAGGTCAAGGACAGCTGGCTCCAGGGAGGTATTATTATGCATGTTGGCCATTTTGGTAAGGTAGCCAGTCATCCATTTTTATGGTGGACAACTTGATTTTTCAGGTATCTGTCCCCTGTCTGTTACAGATAGGGCAACGAGTGCCATTACTTCTGGTATTTTCATTTTCAGTGCCTTCCCTCCCTGTCACTGAGTTCCATGGATTGATAGCAGCAGCCATGTTCACACAGGCATGAGAGGGGAACTTATAGGTCTAGAGAAAGGGTGGAGTAATCGGGGGTCTCTCCAGAAATAATATTTTAGGGTTGGGTGACCTTGGTGAAGTTCCAAGACAAGTATGACACATAGATATGAGCACATGCTGTGTTCCCAGTGTAATGCATGTGATTTAACATGCGTATGCATCTAATAATAAGGGAGTCAGTCACTGTAATTGTGGTATTTGTTAAGCATTTACCTTATGTCAAGCACTGTATTTAAACACCAGGCTAGAAACAGATCAGATTTAGTCCATGTCCTAATGGGGCTCGCAGTCTAAAGGGGAGGGAGAATAGGTATTGATGAGGAAATTGAGGCACAGAGAAGTCAAGTGACTTGCCTCAGGTTATACAGCAGGCAAGTTGTGGAGCCACAATCTGTTAACCTCGACTCCTCTCTATCATTCAGAGAAGAAGTGTGGCTCCCTGGAAAGAGTACGGGCTTTGGAGTCCAAGGTCATGGGTTCAAATCCCAGCTCTGCCAGTTGTCAGCTGTGTGACTTTGGGCAAGTCACTTAACTTCTCTGTGCCTCAGTTCCCTCATTTGTAAAATGGTGATTAAGACTGTGAGCCCCCCATGGACAACCTGATCACCTTGTAACCCGCCCAGAGCTTAGAACAGTGCTTTGCACAAAGTAAGCACTTAATAAATGCCATTATTATTATTCAACCCACATTTTCAGTCTGCCACTAAATCCTGTCAATTCATCCTTCAGAACATTTCTAAAATCCACCCTTTCCTCTCTGTCCAAGCTGTTGCCATGTTAATCCAAGCATTTACCCTATCCCACCTAGATTATTGTATCAGTCTCCTTGCTGCCCTCCCTGCCTCCTCTCTCCCTGTAGCAGTCCATACTTCACTCTGTTGCCTGGATCATTTTTCTACAAAAACGTTCAGTCCATATTTCCCCGCTCCTCGAAAACCTCCCGCGATTGCCCATCCACCTGCGCAGCCAACAGAAACTCCTTACCGTCAGCTTTAAAGCCCTGAATCACCATTTTCTAAATAGTATTTAAGCCCCTACTGTGTTTCAGGCACTGTACTAAGTGCTGAGGTAGGTGCACGATAATCAGAATGGGCACAGTCCATGTACCATATGAAACTGTCTTAGTCCCCATTTTACAGATGAGGGAACCAAGGCACAGAGAAGTTGTGACTTTCCCAAAGTCACAAAGCAGACAAGTGGCAGAGATGAGATTAGAACCCAGGTCCTTCTGACTCGCAAGTTGTGTGTTGTGCCCATTAGGCCATGCTGCTTCTCTACCTTACCTCACTGCTGTCCTATTATGACCCAGCCCACTCATAGCCAATCTACTCACTGTACCTCAATCTCGCCACTGATCTCTGGCCCGTGTCCTGCCTCTGTCTCTATGGAGCAATCAATCAATCAGTTGTATTTATTGAGCGCTTACTGTGTGCACAGCACTGTACTAAGCGCTTGGGAAGTACATGTTGGCAACATATAGAGACAGTCCCTACCCAACAGTGGGCTCACAGTCTAAAAGCACCCTCCCTCTTCATATCCCACAGTCATTCTCCCCACCTTCAAAGCCGTATTGAAGGCATATCTCCTCCAAGAGGCCTTCCCTGACTAAGCCCTTATTTCCTCTTCTTCCACTCCCTTCTACATCATCCTTGCACTTAGATTTGCTCCTTTTATTCAGCCTTCCCTCAGCACGTAGGTACATATCAGTAATTCATTTATATTAATGTCTGTCTCCCCCTCTGGACTGTGAGCTCGTTGTGAGCAGGGAACATGGCTACCAACTCTATCATATTGTACTCTCCCAAGTGTTTAGCACACTGTGTACACACAGTAAGCACTCAATAAAGTTGATCGATTGACCAGGGACTGTGTTCGATCTGATTATCTGTATTTTCTCATGTGCTTTCCAAACTGCTTTGCCAAGTAGAAAGTGTTTGATAAATACCATAAATATCATTATCATTAAGTGCATTTACAGAATATCTCACAAATGTGAGGTCATAGTTGGTTCAGTGGTGAAACAACTTTAGGCCTTCTTTTCTTTTTACGCAGACTCCAAGGGAAATAGAATTTATCCTGCCAGTCCCTGAGGAATTACCCCCATGGGAGCCTCACTACATGTGTCCAAACAGCAAATAAATGTTTTGGGGTGGGGAGGAATGATTAAGTGCATTAAACCAGCTGTATTTAATAACTGACACATAGTTATAGCAGGAAAGCAAATATCTAGGCTAGGTAAATGTAGGAAGTAATAATAGTAAGTGCTTACTATGAGCCACAAGCTGGGGTAGATAAAATCAGATCAGACATCATCTTTGCTGCTGCTTTTCCCCTCCCCCCCGACCCCTTGGGGGAGAGCAGGTATTTAATTCCCATTTTACAGATGAGGTTATGTGACTTGACCTAAGTCAACAGCACCCAAGTGGCAGAACAGGATTAGAACCCAGTTCTCTGACTCTCTTGGACCCTTCCCACTAGGCGATGGTGCATCTCAAGAGGAGGATGAAAATTTCTATCTCCTTGACCCTACCCTACCCTCAACCAAATAGTGGTTAAAATTTCCCCTGCTTCAGTTTCTCCCCAAGCAAATCTGAAAGCTGACAGTTGGAGGACCTTGCTTTTATAGGAAAAAAAAAAAAAAAAAGAAAAGCACCTGACAGAGGGAGAGAGAGATAAAGATGTGCCGAAATGCCTTTTTAATTTCAGGCAGTCACTTGCTTCAGAGAAATGTTTTATATATATTTTAAATAATCTCTTTTCACATTTAAGATCACCATAGTGGGTGATTAAATATTCTCGTCTGCACCCAAAATAATCTCTCTGGCAGTATTTTAATGCACAGTGAGAATTTTTTAATTGAATATTTGATTGATGTAAAGTTTTTCACCAGCTATTCCCAAGGATGGAATCTTGATTTGTATTTAGCCAATAATGAATTCATGTGCGCTTGACTGATGGTGTATGATATTTTGATAAATTTACAGGCCCCTGCAACTGAATGTTTTCACGGGATGCAAAAAAAGCCCTCTGTTCTTTTTGACCATGAGCTAATGTGGAAAAAGAAAAGTGGATTTTTACACTTGTTAATTAGACTTTTGCGATCCCTAGCCTCTGATCATTATTTGTTCTAATCACCCCCCCCCCCCCTTAACCTTAATTTCAGACTGTCTTACTAGGTGACTTACACAAGGACTGTCCCTTATTTTGTTGCTTTGATCATTTTCCCTGATAGCTCTAGTGGGAGGAAGCACACAATTGTCCTACATTTGAGTGACACAAGCCACAGCTCTTTTCAAGAGGAGATGGGGGTGAGGGAGTGAGAGAGGGTGGGAGGAAAAAAGGTAGTCCCTCATCCTAAAATTGAAAATCTGGCAATCCAAGAATTTATGCAACCTTAGATGACATGTTAGAATATCTATATCTGCCAATTTAGATTTGGTGTCCTTTAAAAGCTTACAGTTCCTTCACCTCCAGGGACTACAATTCAAATGATCATTTGGCAAATAAGGTCATATACTGCTAATAGTGGGGAGAATCATAGGAAGATTCATAGGTGCCCCAGACACTTTTAAATTACTCAGAGAAGTTATATTTCAGGAATTTAGATTTAATCCATACAGGGGGCAAACTGGACTGAGAGAAGCTAAATCCAATTTCTTTCACTTCAATAATTAAACAAGATTCCTTGAGCCTAAATTCTCAGAGTTCAGCCATGTGGAGAAGACACAGCAGCATACCATGGCAAGCAGGAAGAGGGCTCACTTAGATTTTAAAATCCCTGCCTAGAATATTGATTGGCTAAGCTCCTCCCACACTCCTATCAAGACCCTCCTCTTTTCAGAGGTTCCAGTCTCCCAGAGGATCGTCATCATTCAGCATCTAGATGAGAGGGTTATAATAATAATAATAACTGTGGTATTTAAGTGCCAGAGACAGTATTAATTAAGTTCTAGGGTGGAGGATACAAGCAAATGGCATTGGAGACCGTCCCTTTCCCATATGGCACTCCCAGTCTCAATCCCCATTTTACAGAAGAGGTAACTGAGACACACAGAAGTGAAGTGACTTGTCCAAGGTCACACAGCTGGCAAGAGGTGGAGCTGGGATTATCTGAATGGCTTCCAACAATCAATTGTACTGAGCGTTTACTGCATGCATAGCACTGAACTAAGCACTTGAACCAATTCAACATAACAGAGTTGGTAGATGTATTCCCTGACCACAGTGAGCTGACAGTTTTCCTCCTTTGGTTATGATTGTGTTTTCAATAGAGATCCAAATACTTAACACCACACTGGCTCCACCAACACTGCCTTTCTCAAGGAGAATTATCCAACCAAAACATGGAAAGCAGATGGATCTTTCATAATTTGACCCACACTTTCTGGGTTCCAAAATAAGTAGGGCATGTATTCCTGAATTCCAGGAACAACTGAACTATTTAGACAGCTAGGCTTTGGACGATGTGGATAATAAGCATTAATGAATAAAAGTTAAATATTTTCTGAAATTGATCTTTTCTCAAGACTTTTCTCCCTGCCCAATAAAACGCTCTCTCTTTCTCAAAGGTATTCTAGGAGAGTGATACCAAATAAGCCTCTAGCTTTCCCCTGACCATGCTGATTTTAGTCAGTTCAGCACATCTGATTTTGTCATTGGGCATTTGCTGATTATTTAATCATCTTACGAAGCCTAAAACTTTTTCTGATCAAGCTCCAATTTCTAGGCAATGCCTTCCCCTGCCAGGCCTTTTCCTTTTTGTTTCTGTTTTAGTCTGAATGCAGAGCAAACCTAACAGAAAACACCAAGCTAACGTTTACTGGGATTGTCTCACCCCGGCAAGACCAGTGCCACGGGTCACTTGTTACGCTTCGTGGCCTACCTAGGAACTCTGATGTCAGCATATCCTCCAGATTGACCAATGATATCACCCTCACCCTCATCCCAGTGGTACCCTGGGGTACCACATAGCAGCTCCAGAGCCTCAGGCTGGTTGGTGGTGTAGAAGAGAATAGAGTATAACCTCAGCCTAATGGATTTCGATTCTTCCATACTGAATTATAAGCGTATCTCCCTAGATGATTCTGTGGACTCTTTTTAATTATTTCAAACTACCCATGCAATCATAGCCAGTCTCTGATTTGATATCTGACATAATTGTACCTGGCAATATTGATCTGTTGGGTAAAGATATCTGGAGAAACTAATTTTCCAAGGATGCTGCTTTATGAACACCTGGAAAATCATCAATGAATGACTATTATTTTTACTGGAGCAGTTATTAGGTGCTTACTGTGTGCTAAGCATTGAGGCAGATACACAGTTAGATCAGACATAATTGTCAGCCTATTTTATCCCCATTCCACAGATGAGGAAAGTGGGGCCCTAAAAGCATAAATGATTTGCCCAAAGGTACATGGTAGGCCAGTGGTGGACTGGAACTAAAATGGAAATTTCCTGATGCCAGTGCAGTGCTCCATCTAGTAATCCACCCTGCTTCCCCAGTGATGATGTCATAATGGGTAAATGGGAACCTTTGCACTCTGAACTTGTGAAAAAGTGCATAACAACATGCATTTTAAACTCACCCATTGCATTATTCAAATAGAAAGGAAACAGCTTCAAAGGATTTGGAACCAGGCATTAGACTTTCAGGAATAACAACTAGAAATCATGGATCAGAGAGAAAATGCCTAACCTCAGGATTCCTAATAAAAATTTTTCTATTTGTTCTTGAATTTGGTGTCACAATTGACAATTTCTCAGAATGAAGTATTTCCTGCCTCCTTATCGGAGTACGAAACCTGAAATCTCTTTAGAGTATCCCACTGTCTGCTTCTGAGTTGTTATTTTGTGTGTGTGTGTGTGTCTCTGTGTGTGTGTTTTCTTCCACCTAACCCAGGCACAATTCCTAAAAGAAAATATTTGGCTGATTTCCATCTGGCTTCTTCCTCTGTTATTTTCACAGAGGAGTGTGGATCCAGTTTTCGCGATCACTTCTGAATAAATTAAGCTTTCAGTTTAACACCCCCTCCCTCTCACTTTTCTTCTCAGTGGAAGGGGCTAGCTCTTATTACTGGGAGGAAAAAAAAAAGAACTCACTCTAATTGGGCAGAATCTGCTGAAAATGAAGGTAATTCCTTCAAACATCATCATTTCTAGTAACCTGCTGTCGGCTTCAGTGTGGAAGGGGTTCATGTGAAACTTTCCAGGCTGCGTAGGAAAGATTGTGCCTTTTTACATACGAATAATTAGAAAACTGTCAAAACATATGTTGCTCTCAAGTTTTTTTGTTCTATTGTTTTGCAGATGGTACAAAAATGATCTTGGTGTTGAATTATGAAGAACCTCTTGACTAGAGGTCTTCCTCAATGATTAATTGGTACTATTCATCTCCCACTTTTAAAATCATAGGAAGCACCCATCTGGTAATAGAATTAACAGTTTTGCTTAAAAATGGCTACTGGTCCCAGAAATAAAATATGTAATTAGAAAATGTTCCCATGACTAGCATGGAATGTAGCAGATTTTTATGGGGAAAATTGAGAAATTTCACACTCCTCTCCATCCCTCCCACCTTTTCTCCCCTGCTCCTGCTGTGAAACAAATTTATAGACCTCTATCAATGCTATACAGTTGGACTCTATCAGACTCAATTATTCCTTTGGTCTCAGGAAGGTGGTAACTTTCTTTTCCTAATAGTCAGAGAGAAGAGAAGCAGTGTGGCCTCATGGAAATGGCTTGGTGCTGGGGTCAGAAGACCCGTATTCCCGTCCCAGGTCTGCTGTATGTTTTCTGTGTATTTGAGCAAGTTATTTATCCTTTCTGATCCTCAGTTGTCTCAGCAATAAAATGGGAATAAGATACCTCAGACTGAGAGCCTCATGGAGGACAGAGGCCTGGTCT
This sequence comes from Tachyglossus aculeatus, assembly GCF_015852505.1. NCBI lineage: Eukaryota > Metazoa > Chordata > Mammalia > Monotremata > Tachyglossidae > Tachyglossus > Tachyglossus aculeatus. The sequence goes on from NC_052075.1 coordinate 13,482,075, forward strand.
GATTATTTTTTACCTACTCTAGTACTGAACATATAGTAAGTGTTTAATGCCATACTACCAGTCATGAGGTCCTAGAATTCAGTTCACCTCACAAACTTCCCAGAGGGAAATGTGAGAAGATTGGGTGACTGAAGGATAGCCAATGTACTACTATTTCGTGAACTGAATGGGATACACACAGATGGGTAGGAAGAACAAAGCACAAAACAGTTAGTGTCTAGAACAATGTATTTATTTTCTAAGAAAAGTTCAAATCATGTTTTCCCCACTCCTCACGAACGTCCAGTTGCTACCCATCCACTTCCACATTGAACAGAAACTGTTTACCCTAGGCTTTAAAGCCCTCTATCACCTTGCCCCCTCCTACCTTAGCTCACTGATTTCCTATTACAACCGAGCACACTCACTTAAGTCCTATAACAACAACCTCATCTAGTCCTCTGCTAACCCCTCATCTACATCCTTCCTCTGACCTGTTATTCCCTCCCCCTTCATATCTAACAGATGATCACTCCCCAACTTCACAGTCTTATTAAAATCACAACTCCTCCAAGAGGACTTCCCTGACTAAATCTTCATTTCCCTTATCCCTACTTCCTTCCATGTTACCCTTGCACTTGGGTTTGTACCATTTATTCTCTCCACCCTTAGCCCCACAGCACTTTTATATCCAAAATATACTTTAATATCTGCCTCCCCCTCTAAACTGTAAGCTTGTTTGGGGCAGGGAACGTTTCTAACAACTTCGTTATATTCTTAGTGCTTAGTACAATGCTCTGCATACAACGAGCTCAATACATTTGATTGATTGGTGCAGTGCTTAGCAGTAGGCTACTCTGGGGCAAGTGCGGTAGACAAACCAGCTGGCAGATGATAAGCAGGCCTGGAGTTGCTATCCTTGAGCAGAGGCTTTGAAAAGATCAAGAGATCAAGCTGCAGATTACAAAATACTGACAGGTAATGCAAGAGACAGTTGGAACATGACAAAGGGCAATTTTTATGGACACAGTATGGCATAGCTCATCCATCCTGCCTTGCTTAAATGGATGGATCTCTCTACCAACAGTATTGTCCTCGAATACGAAGGACAATTTGAAAATATTTCATGTTCTCTGTTATGTTGATCAAAGACTTTCTTTGGATTGTTTTTTGGGTTTTGGCTTTTTTTTTGATCCAGAACTTGATTCCAGATACTTTTTGTGAGGTAAGAGAACTCTGACTTCTTCAACTACATGTCTTCTCCCAGTGAAACAGTTTTTTAAGCCCAAAGTGGGGTAAGCTATTGAAATCACTTAGCATGAGCTGATTTTGGTTGTTGAGAAGGATTTTGTTTTATATCTTTAGCTTTCTTCTCCCAGTGAAACATTTATCAAGATGCAAAACCGAGTTAGCTACTGTTGAGGTCATATAGCAGATGTTGGGCTTCATTGTGTAGCAAGATATTATGAATATCAAATTTAGGTTATTTTGAGTATGAAGAGCCTTAAATTAAACTATGTGGGTGATACCTGAAAGCTTTAAGCATTTTACATTCACACTGCACAATCAAAACTTTAAAACCCATTTGTGCCGCTATACTGAAGAACCATTTAGGACTTTATGTAAGAGGGGCAGGCCCAGTAGGAATTTTGAATCCTAGAAAAATAGCTGGCTACCAAGCCATCTCTGCTGGATTTGGGCATTAAGGCATGGTATGAGCACTCTGCATGTATCCTGCATGTAAAAAAACACAGAATAAGTCCTTTGCGTGCATATCTCAGGATATTGCACCTCTGTCTCTCAAAAGGAAAGAAACACAGCTGACAGGGATTGAGAAGGTGTGACTGGCTATGCAGACCACTCATCCATTTATTTGGGGGAGCAGGCTTAGTCTTGTGATACTTAAACATGTCTGTTAAACAATCTATTTACTCAGTTAAACTGAGTTGCCTAGCATCATGAAAAAGGCAGATGGCAGGGCCAGTATTAGAATTTAGGTCCCCTGATTTCAAAGCTCATTCCACTTGACCCCTCTACTTCTCTCGACCTGGAAGAAGGAAGAGAAATTAATTACTGAGGGATATCGCTGACACCATGAATGCTTGAGAAGCGAAAGCTTAGAACCCAAGAATGGTCCTGGGAGTCAGAAGGATCTGGGTTCTAATCCCAGCCCCTCCATCTGTTTCCTCATGTCTAAAATGGGGATTGACTGTGAGCCCAAAGCAGGACATAGATTGTGTCCAATGTGATTTAGCTAGTAAGTACCCCTTCACTTAATACAGTGCCTATGTAACAAATGTTTAACAAATACCATATTATTTTAAAAAAAGCTTTTATGCAGAATCAGCAGTTCAAGCTGGTGCTTATTCTAGAGGGGGAAGTCTGTTTCTCTTTTCCAGAACACTTTGTCCTGGTCACGACATCTCATGTAGAAATTTTTTTTTTGTCCATTCAATCTGAGGGGAACTTTACCCACCTATCAGGGCAAGAACTTAACCTTAAGCATTGACTAATGACTACTTTTTTGTAAAGTCTCTTCTGAGTTATAGGTGATCAAATGAGCTTTTTCTTTTATTGGGAAATACATATGCTCACTGCATAATTTTTGTATAGTTACACATTTAATTAAAAAATAAATGAAAACCCAGTAGCAAAATAACATCGACATAATGAAGATTTCTTTCTGCTTCCTGCTCTCCAGTGCCCCAGTCCCTCCTTGATAGTTAGGCACATGGAGACGTAAAGTAAATCTTTCAGAACAGTAGGGGACCATTTGGTATGAAACTACAGCAATGCAGTGTGGACCCTGGGGGAAAAAAAAATCTAACTTACTGGGGAAAAAGCAAATCATTTTTCATTGTTTTCATTTGAGAAAGGTATTTAACACCAAATAGGGAGCAGGATTACATTTAACAGTGAAATAGAACACTACCATCCCAGCTTTGACAATTGCTTGCTTTGAGACCTTGGATAAGTCACTTAACTTCTCAGTACCTCAGTTTCCTTATCTGTAAAATGGAGATTAAGTACTTGTTCTCCATCCTATTGAGATTGTGAGTCCCTTGAGGAATAGTGACTGTGACCAAGAGATTATTGTATCTACCCAGTGCTTAGTGAAGCACTTGGCATGTAACTTAACACATGCCAGTATTGTTACTGGTTGTAGTAGTATTAGCATAAGCAGAAGAGGTGACCAGTTGTCTGGATTTAGGTGGGACAGTTCCACAATTTCTGGGTCTGTTGTACCTCCTGTTATTGTTATTTTTTCAGCCCTACTGGGCTAGGGAATGCTTTGGGCAAGCAGGTTCAGGGTTTTCTGAACTAGGGCTACATTGCAAACCCCATTCCTATGAGAAGCGAGAACAGGTATTGAATCCCCATTTTACATTGAGGCATAAGTGACTTGACAAAGGCCTATATTGCCCAAGTTCACACCACAGGCAGAAGTGGAAATGGATACTCTTTCTAGACTGTGAACCCAGTGTGGGCAGGGATTGTCTCTTTTTATTGCTGAATCATCCTTTCCAAGCACTTAGTACAGTGCTCTGCACACAGTAAGCACTCTGAATGAGTGAATGACTTTCCTGGCCCAGGTTCCTCACTTAAAGCCATGCTGCCCTTCCACCTTCATCCTCTCCATCAACCCACCGATTATTTTGTTGTCCTTCTCATTTACCCTTTTGCATTTGTCTCAATTCATTCATTCAGTCGTATTTGAGTGCGTACTGTGTGCAGAGCACTGTACTAAGCGCTTGGGAAGTACAAGTCGGCAACCTACAGAGACGGTCCCTACCCAACAACGGGCTCACAGTCTAGAAGGGGGAGACAGACAACAAAACAAAACCTGTAGACAGGTGTCAAGATCATCAGAACAAATAGAATTAAAGATATATGCATGTCATTAACAAAATAAATAGAATAGTAAATATGTACAAGTAAAATAGAGTAATAAATCTGTACAAATATATACAAGTGCTGTGGGGAGGGGTAGGAGGTAGGGTGGGGGGAGATGGGGAGGAGGAGAGGAAAAAGGGGGCTCAGTGTGGGAAGGCCTCCTGGAGGAGGTGACCTCTCAGTAGGGCTTTGAAGGGAGGAAGAGAGCTCTCCTGAAGCCCCTTTCTTTATCCTTTAACATTTAACGTATGTCACAAAAGTAACTTAATAGTGAGTTCCCTTCAATAATTACCGCTGATTCTGTTAGCTTTGCCACTGCTCTTCAGGCAGAGGCACTCCACAGTCTAGTGCTCTGAAATGGGGCTGGAGGCAATTAAATAACCCTACTGACTGAGTGCCTACTGTTTGCAGAACACTAAATGCTTGGAAGAGTACAGTGGAGTACAATATTGCTAGAATATATTCTCCCTGAGGGCAGGGATCATATCTATACCCTATTTTGTATTCTCCCCTGTGCTTACTACTGTGGCCTATACCCGATAAGCACTTGATACATACCATTGATTGATTGGGGGGAAAAAGATCCAATCCCTGTCCTCAAGAAGCATACACTCTAAACCCACATTATTTAGAATTAGGTGGAAAAACAGGGATATAACTTGTTATAAAAGGGAAGATGCTAGATGAATAAAATGAATAAATAGAATTTGGAAATCAACATGTACATAAATGCTACAGTTGGCTTTGAGCCCCTAAGCACTGAAGTAGCTTTTGGGATGACATGACCAGCAGTGAAGGAGATTCGTTAGGATATTATTCTTGGAGGTGGGGAAGGCACTGAAATGTTTCTGGGATCAGTCTTTTTCCAACAGTCTGATACTCAACTGCACCAAGCAGGAGGGAGAAGGGAGAATAGTTAACTTTCAGTGACTCTCCTGGGACTATCCCTGTCTACAGAATTGTTTGGAAAAAGTAAATTGCACTTGTTCTGCAAATATTTCTGTACGTATTGATATTCATTTTGTTAAATTGTACTCATCCTCAGATGAATCTTCCACCATTTCAATTTCCCTTCTCTCCTAATATCAATATGATGATTGATGTTCATGAAAACATGAAAAGTTGCAGTGAAGTCATCTTTTCATGGTATATAATTATAATAATGATGGTACTTGTTAAGCACTTACTATGTGCAAAGCACTGTTCAAAGCGCTGGGGAGGATACAAGGTGATCAGGTTGCCCCACGTGGGGCTCACAGTCTTAATCCCCATTTTACAGATGAGGGAACTGAGGCCCAGAGAATTTAGGTGACTTGCCCAAAGTCACACAGCTGACAACTGGCATCTAGCTTTATTTCTATTTATTCTGACTCGACACCTGTCCACATGTGTTTGTTGTCTGTCTCCCCCTTCTAGACTGTGAGCCAGTTGTTGGGTAGGGACCGTCTCTATATGTTGCCAACTTATACTTCCAGAGCGCTTAGTACAGTGCTCTGCACACAGTAAGTGCTCAATAAATACGATTGAATGAATGAACTGGTGAGCCGGGATTTGAACCCATGACCTTGGACTCCTCAATAGATATTTTCATAGATAACACCGTAAAAAGATATAATTATAGGTCCAGATATATTAGCCTCAGAAGGTCAATATGGGACCCACTATATCATCCACTGTGTGTGGAGGGAAAAAAAAAAGGCTGCCCATGTTGAGTTGTCAAGGTTAATGTTTTCAGTGCCTGGTTTTGTTTTCTCTTTTTGTCTCCTTGCCTTTCATTCCTTATGAAGTGTTCACTGAAAGACAGCCATTCCTTTCTTGATGATAATGTGCTATGCTGGTCTAGCTTTAGCAATTAACTTCCAGTTTTCAGCTGGACTGTAGCTTTGTCTTAGGCTTTGATCTTTATATTTTTGTCTCCTGTGTTGGCTTATGACCTGGAGCCCCAGTTCTATTGATTTGATTTTTCTCCTTCTTGTTCTGAAATAGTTGTTACTCTACCTCCTGCCCACTTAAGACACACTCCTTTTCTTGTCTTGGATTTTCAATGGAATATTCACATTCTTCCCAGGATGCTGCTCTCTGAAGTAAGGGAATCTTTTGGGTTTGTTTATTGTAATCTTCCCTTTAATCATCTTTGCCGGTCTGATGCTAATTTGGCGGTTGTCACAGTCTGTTGCAGCCTGGTGAACTTGGCCAAATGGGTAGAAAGGCTGCTGTCTCATAAATTCAGCATATCCCTGCCATCCTCTGTGGCTAGTATTAAAAATTAACAAGGGTGTGTAATATTTATATTCAATACATTTAATCAGGTATCTGAATAAATCAGTGGCCTGATTCTCATTGCACTCTGCACCAATCCTGCAATTATAGGAATTTTAAATGAATGTAGATCAGATTGTGAGCGGCCGCTTGCATAGCCTTATTTTCAAATGTTTTCGATTAAAGCAAGCCATTGTGATTTTTCAGGTTAGAGGGTAACAGGGAAAGCATTCACCATTCACATTATTTACATGGTAAATTCTGCCATAGCGAGTACACTTATTTATTGATTTCCATAACGTGTTATCTGGAAAAGCAGTAAATTAGATCATTGAGTTTTGACATGAATCATCACGATTTTCCCATCAAATGAAAGTCTAACTTGATTGGCTACCCATATACAGGCCATGTGGTTACTGACAAACCAGCAAGTGAAGGGATTCTAGGGAGAGAGACACGTAGGGTGAAAATTGCACATTTTCAATCACCACTGTTATTTCTACTGCTACAGTGAATGGCCAGGATTGGAAGTCAATAATGGGGTCCGAATTTTGTCCCCAGTTCAGTAACAAGGATGAGCAGCCATGGAGAACAGAGCTGGCACTGCCTTGATGACATTGTGGGAGTTCTCTCTGTGAGAAACATTGCCTTCTCCCCTTTCCTCCAGGTTTCATCTATTCTGAGGATTCATAACACTGTCTACTTGTTTTGTTGTCTGTCTCCCCCTTCTAGACTGTGAGCCCATTGTTGGGTGGGGACCGTCTCTATATGTTGCCGACTTGTACTTCCTAAGCACTTAGTACAGTGCTCTGCACATAGTAAGCGCTTAATAAATACGATTGATGATTTGAGGAAACTTCTCTACTGTTCAAACAGTGCCCTACCACTTCCCCAGCCTGAATTCTTTGTTGGCCTAGGACCTCAAGGCTTTATATGTTAACCAGTGTAGCTAAAGGTGCATTTTCAGGGCTACTACAGGCAAAGTTGCCTTTCCCAGGTGGTTTTCAGATTTTTCTAAGAACTCTCATCCTTGACTTGACACCTGTCCACATGTTTTGTTTTGTTGTCTGTCTCCCCCTTCTAGAATGTGAGCCCGTTGCTGGATAGGGACAGTCTCTATATGTTGCCAACTTGTACTTCCCAAGCGCTTAGTATAGTGCTCTGCACACAGTAAGCGATCAATAAATACGATTGAATGAATGAATGAATCTCAGGGTGGAGGGCGTTTCCAGATGGTATATTCCTGTTTCCTCGCTTGTAAAAATGGAGATTAAATATTTGTTCTCTTCCCACCATGGACCGTGGTCCATGTCCAACCTTGTTATCTTGTATCTACTCCTGTGCTTAGTTTAGTATGTTTGGCATATAGTAAATGCTTAACTATTATTATATTATTATTATTACCTTGGGGTGTTCCCCACAGTGTGTCGTGGCTTTCCGCAACCTGTTTCAGCCGTAGCAAAATGACTACAATATTTTATAGAGAAAGTTGAATGGAAGATAAAATTTCATGCACTGCTTTTGCCTTACTCATGGCTGTCAACCTTCTTTTGATTATTATGAGTGCCTTTTTAGGAGGTCTAAAAGAATAAAATAGAGCAAGCATCCAAAAAACAACACAAAGCAGAATATCCACCTTGTGCCCCATACATAATCCTAATGATTCAATGGCTATAAAGCCATAATGAAAGTACTTCTGCTTTGGATTCAGGCTCCAGGGATGTTTATACATATATCCCGCATACTGAGAATCACAATAAGAAATGGGAACACCCTCTTAAAAAGAAAACAGATTTCTACTTTGAATATCAATCATTTGGAAAGCTATTGTGTTATTTCAGTTGTTGTCAATTAATTGCATGATGTCTTCCCAAGAAATACTTTCAAACTGTGTCATTTCCTGCTTGTAGTTACTGTAAATTGTTGCTGTTGACATATTGTGTTTTTTAAAATCACTTTTATACAGTATCAAATCAAAAATCTTGGGTACTATTCTCCTGCAGTGCTTGATTTGGGGAAGGCATTTTAAAGGAACGTTTACTGTAAAAGCTACAATTGAAAACACATTTTAGTTTGTCAAATTTTGACAATGACCTTTTAGAATGTGTAACAGTGAATCTTCCTTTAAAATGTTCTCATTAATCCATTATGTTGTGAGACGCTTTTTCCTATTTAAAAAAGTGCAATTTGATATTTATTTCCCTCCTAGAAATTGTATTAGGAAGCAGGAGTGTTTAATAGTATCCATCTTAGATCTAAAATGAAAATGTTGTAGGATCTTTAAACATTGAATGGATACACAGACTTATTTATAATCTGCCTTCTTTCCTCTAGCTCCTCATTTCTCATTTATCCCTCATGATTTTTTTTTTAAGAAATAAGTAGGAATCGGCCAGGAGAGACTGACTTCCTGGTAGTAATTCTGTAATGTACAAGAAAAATGCTTATTCCCCATTTTGATAAGTAATCATTGAGCGTATCTGCCAACTGTTGTATACTCTCACAAGCATTTAGTACAGTGCTGTACACATAGCAAGCACTCCAAAAAATCCCATTAGTTGATTGATTGAAAAGCAACGTGATAGTGGAAAGAGCATGGTTCTGAAAGTAATGTGACCTGGGTTCTAATCCTGGCTTTGCCACGTGCCTGCTAGTCACTTAAATCCTCTGGGCCCTGATTTACTCTTCTGTAAAATGGGAATTAAATACCTGTTCTCCTTCCTGCACTCCTGCATAGACAGTAAGCCCTATGAGGGACAGTGACTGTGTCTGACGTAATCGTGTATCTACCCTAGTCCTTAGTAAAGTGTGACACACATAAATAAGCCTTCAAATGCAAGTATTACTCCTCTAACCTAACAGCCTATAAGGGTGCAGGTCTCAGGAAGGGAACCACTCATTTAATAGGTGTGTTTCCTTCTCCTCGATTTCTCCTAATCCTCCTCAAATTCCCCATCCATTTTTGTCCCAAACAAGTATTAGCCTGTCACCTCAGATAAAGGTGACAGGAAACCCAAGCAAGGGACCCCAGAGACTTAGAACAGGGGAGCCCCGGCCCCGAAGAGCAAGTGAAGGCCTACAGCTCTGAAGTCTTGCAAGTGTTGTTTTTCCTTCAGGAAACAAAGTGCCAATTTCCCTTTTAAACTGGAGCAACAGTGGAACATAAATGTATTCTTGTATAATCAGGAGAAATAGACCAGTGCCAAAAGGAATGTTCTGAGAGAAAGGCAATTCAGAGAAATAGAAACATGGTTACTTAATCATGATCTGGTCAGAGAGAAATAAAAGCAAAGGAAACAGATCCACTTCTGCTTCCAATAAAAATCCATGAGGAGAGTAAAGTTTATTTTTCAAATTAATTAGCAAAAACATGAAGATTTTCATCATCCTTTAAGTCCTGAACATCCATCCTTCGCTATTTTGTTTGTGATTTTCAGTATTTGAAAAATGATTCAATGATTTGCAACTTCTAATATTTTAAGGTATCCTAGTGGTGTGGATCAGTCATTAAAAAAGGCATTAAATGAATACAAATAATATATTTTAATACTTGGGTCAAGATGTTTCTGCTCAATCTCAGTAATCTGTTCTATGAACGGAGATTCTCATGATTTCAAAGTAAGGCAAGGAAGCCACGAAAGGAAGAAAACATTTGAAAACTAGATTGAAAAACTAGGCCATTTTATTTCTAGATGCAAATTCACCTCATTTCTCTGTATTGCTCCTTTAAGCCTACCAACTCTATTATACCGTTCCTTCCCAAGTGTTTAATACAGTGTTCTGCACACAGTAAGAGCTCATTAAGACTATAAATGCCTTGTTGGCAGGGAATGTGCCTACCAACTCAGTTATTCTCTCCTATGTGCCTAGTACAGAGCTCTGCACACAGTAAACTCTCCAATACCACTGATTGAAAGATAAATACCATTAATTGGTTCTAAGCCTGTCTAGGATAATCAAAGAAATTTCTCTGGAAGATCCTGGAAAAATAAAATTCATTTTTGGTTTCCATATTTAATGCTGATCATCATTTTACTCTGCTCACTTCTTTCACAAGTTTTCCTATGTCTTCTCCTTCACCCTGGGGGAGCCACTTAATCTTTTCTGACCTCAGTTTATTCATCTATAAAATGGAGATATCTGTTTGCCCTTAGTACTGAGGGGCATTTTGAAGACAAAAGAGGATGATGGTCCTTAATTTTTTTTTCCTCGGGCATGAGGTTTGGATATTAAAAGGGGGTTCAAAGACAAGCAATCCCTTTCCGCTGTTGCGAGGGTGACACGGTTAAAGCAGAAGCTCTGCATCTTTGTTATCAAGTCAGGTACGAGATGGAGGTAAATCATAGGGGAACTCCTCTTCACTCCTCCAAGCACAGGATAAATTATCCCAATCAATCATTCAGTAGCACTTGTTGAGCACCAACTATGTGCAGAGAACTGTAATAATAATAATAATGATAATGGTATTTAAGTGCTTACTATGTGCAAAGCACTGTTCTAAGCTCTGGGGGGATACAAAGCGATCAGGTTGTCCCACATGGGGCTCACAGTCTTCATCCCCATTTTACAGATGAGGGAACTGAGGCACAGAGAAGTTAAGTGACTTGCCCAGAGTCACACAGCTGACAACTGGCAGAGTAGGGATTTGAACCCATGACCTCTGACTCCAAAGCCCGAGCTCTTTCCACTGAGCCACGTTGCTTCTCTTGTACTGTACTAGCTCTCTGTACTAAAATACAAAAGAGTAAGAAATAATCCCTACACCCCAAGAGTTCACAGTTTAGTTGGGGAGATAGAAGCACTTAATAAATGCCATTATTATTATTAAATACTCAGCACATGGCACTGGACAAAATATATAAAGTATAGGTTTTCCATTCAAATATTTTGATTGTATAGGAAATTTGCTGATTTGCTTCTCACCTAATAACCCTTGAATCATGAAAAACATCTTCAGTGTGGAAGGCCTTCTGCCAAAGCGTAACTTATCTGGGAACAGGATCAAGGTGCAAATCTTTCCAAGGTACCGCCCTAATGAAGTATTTCTGACCAAAATATTAGTGGAGGAAGAAGTGGATTGAGAAACTGAAACTCCTCTAATTTCTGGGTCAGTGCAGTGGATTCAGACTTGGAATCCAGATGGAGTGAAGCCGACTTGTTTAATATGCTATTGGCCTGTTATAGTGATTACGGAAGAGGGTCGACTAGAATTTCTTTACATTTTTGGGTCAATTTTTATCTTAAGGTTGCAGGACTCTATATCCAAAGGTTCTGGGGCTGGTCCTGTCCAAGTCTGGAATGGATTAAACGGAGTCCAAAGTAGCATGGCATAGAGGATAGAGCATGGGTTTGGGAGTCAGAAGGTCATAGGTTCTAAACCCATCTCTGCCACTTGGCTGCTGTGTGACCCTGGACAAGTCACTTTACTTCTCTGCACCTCAGTTGCCTCATCTGTAAAATGGAGAATGAGACTGTGAGCCCCACATGGGACAAAGGACTTGTCCAACCCCATTTGCTTTGGACTGTGTTCTACCCGATTTGCTCATATTCACAACAGTGTTTAGTGTGGTGCCTGACACATAGTAAGTACTTAGCAAATACCAATATTATTATTATTATAGATATTAGAGCACACTTGGGATTCCCATCAGTTGGACCACTAAGATGCTCTGTTTAGGACTGTGGAATTGTTCTGATTTGTTAGTACTTGAAAACTGTATTCAGCAATGTGTTTTTTGAGCTCCCCTGGGATCTGATAATGTTTGGGTGGATTGTGAGATTATGTACAGATGGCTTTGTGCTTGTACAAGAATTTTACATTGTTAAGGAAAATTGAATAAAGTAAAAATAGAATCCTTTGCTACTTTCTAAGGACAAGTTAAATGATTCATCTTCAAATTGTCTCCCCTTCCCTTATATTGATGAGGGTGTTCTGTTATGATAGGTCCTGGGATAATCAAGCTCATGTTGATTATGAAATTATTTGTTTGGGGAACATTGCTCAGAAAACTTTCAACATCTAGAACTTTCCTCTGGCAAGACATTAGAATTAATGGAAAGATTTAGACTTTAGCAGGACAAAAGTATTTACCTTAAAAAAAAAAAAAGTAAAGATCATTTTACCTAAATGATTTTATGGTATCCTGTGTATGTCTTGTGTTTAAAAGTTTGAAAGATGATTCAGAAACCAAGGGTTCTAATGAAACAGACTACTGCTGTTTTCTCCAACTACTAGGGAAGCAGCGTGGCTCAGTGGAAGGAGCACGGGCTTTAGAGTCAGAGGTCATGGGTTCAAATCCCAGCTCCGCCACTTGTCAGCTGTGTGACTTTGGGCAAGTCACTTAACATCTCTGGGCCTCAGTTCCCTCATCTGTAAAATGGGGATTAAGACTGTTGTCTTGTCCCTGTGGGACAACCTGATCCCCTTGTATCTCCCCATAGCTTAGAACAGTGCTTTGCACATAGTAAGCGCTTAACAAATACCATTATTATTATTATTATTATTATTATTACATTCACTCCCTTGGAGAAGTCATTCGCTCCCTCAGCTTCAACTGTCATCTCTACAAGGATGACACCCAAATCCATAACTCCTCCCCTGTTCTCTGTCAGCTCACATCTCCTCCTCCCTTTACAACTTTTCTACTTGCATGTCCTCCTAAAACTCAATATGTCCAAGACAGAGCTCCTTATCTTCCCTCCCAAACCCTGTCCTCTCCCAAACTTTCCTGTAACTGTGGATGGCACAACCATCCTTCCCATCTCACAAGCCTGCTACCTTGGTGTCATCCTTGACTCTGTTCTCTCATTTACCCCACATATCCAATCTGTCACCAAATTCTTCCAGTATCACCTTTACAACATCTCCAAGATCCAACCTTTTCTCTCCATCCAAACCGCTACCACTTTAGTACAATCACTTATCTACCGACTGGATTATTGTATCAGCCTCCTTTCTGGCCTCCCGACCTCCTGTCTCCCTCCACTTCAGTCCATACTTCAGTCTGCTGCCTGGACTATCTCTCTCCAGAAACTTTCCGGGCACGTCACTTCACTCCTCAAAAATCTCCCGTGGTTGCCTATCAACCTCCATATAAAACAAAAACTCCTCACTGTTGGCTTCAAAGTTCTCCATCTCTTTGCCCCTTCTTACCTCACCTCCCTTCTCTCCTTCTACTTCCCAGCCCACACACTCTGCTCCTCTGGTGCTAACCTTCTCACTGTGCCTCATTCTCACCTGTTTCACCGCCGACCCTTGGCCCACATCCTACCTCAGGCCTGGAACGCCCTCCTTCCTCAAATCTGCCAATCACTCTTCTCCCTCTTTCAAAGCCCTACTGAGGGAGCACCTCCTCCAAGAGGACTTCCCAGACTAATCCCCCCTTTTCCTCAGCTCCCCCTCCCTTCTGTGTCACCTACATTCTCTCCCTTTGCTCTTCCCCCTTCCCCCCAGCCTCCACAGCACTTATGTATATATGCATATATCTATAATTATTTATATTGATGCCTGTTTACTCGTTTTGATGTCTGTGTCCCCCACTCTAGACTGTAAGCCCAGTGTGGGCAGGGTTTGTCTCTACTGCTGAATTGTACTTTCTGAGCATTTAGTACAGTGCTCTGCAACAATAAGTGCTCAATAAATATGATTGAATGAATTACTTTGGACAACTTCACGATGGAAAATGACTGTGCGTTCAAAACCAAATGGTATCAGAATCATAGTTACAGACACAAGTGTTTACATCAAGCATACATGGAGATTCAGACTAAAAGTATTTGTCTTGTGTCACCACTGTTTAATGATTTTTTTGAATTTCAGCCTGGGTTGTAATTGTCCCTTCTCATTAATACATTCAGGAAAGTATCTGAAGTATCCCAGATGATGTAGGAGACTGTTGCTGTTTGTGAGCGCACAACTTTTGACAAAAGGGCATACACAGATATCAGTACTTTTCCTAGGACTTTCCCATTTCTTATCTGCATAGAGAGTGAGCAAGATATTGTATGAGATCAATACTCTCTTCTTGACAGGCAGAATTACGCTGGCAGCAAGCCAGTGCTCATACTCAGGTGGATATGAGAATGTGGGTACTTCCAACTGAAAGCCTCACAGTCTCATCTGAAAGGTCAGCCTGCCAATCCTAATACAGAGGAAACAGTCCAAGAATGCAGGCTTGGTTGTGTTTGAAGTGTCAAAAATTCAAATTTGCAGCTAGAAAAACTTCAAAAGCACAAATAACCTTGAAAAGGGGGAAAAATGTAGATGGAGAGAATTGGTGTTAAATTGGAAAATGTAAAGAAATCAGGGTAGTCTTCCAATTGTTTTAAAAAACGTCTTGGGCAAGAAAGGTGTTCATGGTAAGGAGTCATTGATGAGGACAGAGCTTAGACTAAACTTTTTATTGGCAGGGCTCTTGTATTTTTATATTGTATTCTCTTAAGTGACTGTACATTGCACATTGCTGTAGACCTAGTAAGTACTCAAGAAATACTGTACTTCTCAAGAAAGAAGTACTCAAGAAATGGATTAACAGAACAGTTTAAACAGTTTTATTTTAATTTTTTTAAATCTGAATCCAGATTGAAAAACTGAGGTAAGTAGAGTCAGTCCTCGATGCCCAGGGTTCATAGCGATGACTCTTTTTGAATTTTTTGATATCAGATCTTCCCAGAAATTGTGAAACAGAATTCACCTGGGCTTTAATTGTAGGCATTAAGAGTACTAGCAGCAGCAGTACTGTTGGGTAAGCAACACTGTATTGTAGTTTCCCAAGTACTTAGCACAGTAAGAGAAGCAGCATGGCTCAGTGGGAAGAGCATGGGCTTTGGAGTCAGAAGTCATGGGTTCGAATTCCAGCTCCGCCACGTCTGCTGTGTGACCTTGGGCAAGTCACTTAACTTCTAGGAGCCTGTTACCTCATCTGTAAAATGGGGATGAAGACTGTGAGCCCCACATGGGACAACCTGATCACTTCGTATCCCCCCCAGTGCTTAGAACAGTGCTTTGCACATAGTATGTGCTTAATAAATGCCATTATTATTATTATTACTCTGGACACTGAAAATGTGCAATTAATACTGCTGATTTATTAATAGTAATATTCGAGTTCCCACTTGGTATGGAGGACTGCACTAGGTGCTTGGGAAGTACAGAATAATAAAACTCCATGAGGAGCTTTACACCGACAGGGGAGATGACATGTGCTGGGTTGTTTGAGACAGGCAGTTTATACCATATTGTAGATGATGTTTGGGTAATAATTGCATTCAGAATGGCAGGATCCACAGGTTCAGACATTCACTGAATGTTACTGACTGAGAAGGCAATGAGTTGAAAGTACCAGCTTTGGAATTAGGACCAAATGTGCTAATAGTAAATTCCTTCTAAGCAAAATGATGCTGTAATTCCAAAGAGCCTCAGTTGGCTTTAATTAGTCTGATCTCATCCATCACTTACTCCCAGATATTTGAGATGGGGCAGTGAGGAAGGCCAACAGGCTATCAAAAGTAGCTGTAAATTGGGGCAAGTCCATAATGCAGTATATGCTTATGGAAAATTTGGTGATAAACCATTTGTAGATGAATGAAGGTTTGCTTTGTAGCTGATGTGATTAGGTAGATTCCTGTTGGGAGAGCAACAGTGTCTAATCACTCCTTACTGGAGTATGTTTATTCCTAGCCCTCTGACACATAGGAAACAATTACATTGAGAACTCATGACTTCAAACTATCTACCACCAGTTCTGTCCTGTACACACGTAATCATTGCCCTTTGGTTTTGTAGGTAACCAGTAGCAGTTGCTTTAGAGAACTCAGGTAGGATACGACTGCTCCGGTGAGATGTTTCCCAGAATTAAGGAAGTATACCAGCTTGTAGGTACTTGCTGTCAGGTTCCTTTGAAAGAATATAGACTGTTGAATATGATCCACCTGTTACACAATCTCACTTGTTGATGGAAGAGGAGGCACACAAGGTATTGCCATCTCAAATCCAACCTTTGATACCTTTATTGAATAGCCTCAGGGACTTTATGAACCCACACAGAGGTGTTCAATTTAGCAGGAGCCAGATCCTAGTTTAACTGATGGTATCAGGTGATTTTTGAAATGTCTATGAATGAGCAGTACAGGTCTTGGTGGCATTCTGTGAACTTTTCCTTACATGCTTAAGACAACAAGGCACGCTAGTCCTGCAGTGCATACATTTATTTATTAATACTCCACTTTGCTCTAATCGTCTTTTAGTTTATAAGCTCCATATGGAACAGGGACTGTACTCTACTCCTGCCCTAACACAGTACTTGGCACATAGTAAGCACTTGATAAATACCAAATGGAAGAGTATTCCACAGGGAGGAATGATTGATGGGGAAAAGGTTGAAGGAATGTTGATGTTTGTGCTATTTGGTCAGCATTTATTATGGGCCAAACACTATGGTGGGTTCAAAACAATCATATCAAACACAGTATTTGTCCCACATAAGACTCAAAGCCTGAGAGAATGGATACTTAATTCCCATTTAACAAATAGGAGAACTGAAGTATAGATAAATTAAGTGATTTGCCCAAGGTCACACAGGAGGCAAGGCAGAGCCAGGATTAGAACCCGTGTTTCCTGACTCCGAGTCCTGAGTACTGTACACTAGACCATAATGTTTTTCTAACAGTCTTCTTTAAGAGTCTCTAGGGAATGAGTTTTTTTTTTCTTTCCATTTCTTAGTCTATGGAAATATGCAATCCCCAGTGATGAATATATGAGCAGGGGTAAAAATCAGTGTATTGGGGAATGGCAAATATTCAAACATGGAAATTGTTGACCCTTTCATTCATCTCAGAAAATCTTTTACTGGGAATTAAGAATGAAACTTCACTATTGCATGTTCTATTGCCATTTTGAAATTTTTGTAATAAATACTTCCTATTCACAGTCAGCAATTTCTGTATACTGGAGTTAGGTGGGTGAACAGGTGAAATAAAAAAAAAACCCAAAAGACAACAAAGGAGTAAACCATTTCTATCTGATATTTTTCTGTCAAGGAATTTTCCACGGGACTATTTATTGCATCCCTGATGAAACAACGGTAGAAGTTGTGGGGCGGGTAGAATGTGCAGTGTTTTTCTTAGTATTCTGAATGAGATTTCCTGAGCTCAGTTTTGTTTACTTACATAAAATTAAGAAATAGATAAACTGAATTAGACAAATCACAGCACCTTCCAGCGATGGAGAGAGGCTGGCACACCAAGATATCTGCCAGTTAGGAGAGGTCTGCCACAGTTGCCTGAGGGAAGCCAAGCCTGGTTCTGAGGCTCAGCAGCTTACTCTCCTTGCTCCCAGTTCTGATTAATGAAATCCCTCGAGATAGAGGCCAGAGAGGTGCCATACCACCATCAGTAATTCATTTTCAGAGAGCACTGGGTTGTACATTGAGGGTGGAGAGGTCTTATATTGCTTAATTTCATTTTTACTTAAAGTAATGAGTAAATTCAAAACCTGGCATATTGAGATTCAGAGTTGAAAGTGCTTAGGTGGGGCAAGGCAAAGAATGTGGAATTTAAAATGCCACCTGCTGTGTTTGGAAACCCTCTGGCACTTGGGTGATATAATATATGTATGTGTGTGTGATTTGGGTTGGGGGTGTGCTGGATCTGTGACCTTTGGGTATTTGATATTCCCCTCCAAACACACCCTGAACTCCACAGCACTTATGTCCATATCTATCAATTGCACATTATAAGTTGATATTAATGTCTGTGCCACCTCTAACTGTAAGCCCATCATAGGGAATGTGTCTACCAACTCTGTTAAAGTGTTCTCTTCCAAACACTTAGTACGGTACTCTGCCCACAATAGGCACTCAGTAAACACCAAGGATGATGGTGGTTGATGGGGCAAGAATTTGTTATCTTAAGAAATTGTCCTGGGTGCTGTCAATAGCTGCAGGATACTGGGAATGCTTTTAGGAACCTCTCCGACTACTTACTGATTCACTTTACTCATTCCACCCTTCTCACTCCCCTTAAAATATTTATGCTTCCAAGGAGAGGTTTCCAGGCGCAGTACTTTTTAAAGAGTGTAAATGCTTTGTATTCACCTAACAAAAGGACTCCCCATCTGACCTAACTGCAGCCAGGGGAAATGCAGTGGTCGTGGCAGAAACCTGCAGGGGAGATTAGGAATTCCTAGTTTTCTTGGATCGACTCCCAGCTTGAAAAGGAGCCAGGTTGACCCTCAATTTTCCAGTCATAACAGAAGCCTTTAGTCAGAGTGTGAAGCATTAATTCTCTATTAAAAGCAGTGGGATTTTTTTGTTGTTCTCATCTTTGGTCAACTTCATTTGCTATGCTCTGCATTTTTCCTCATGGGCTTAATAAAAAATTTAGAGGACAAGTATCGGAAGAAAACCTCAAAACCCATCCACGGATGGCAGCGCACATCTGAATCAATGTGGATTTAAGCTGAAAATGAATAGAACAAAAAGTGTGACAGCATTGCTTGGTGTTTGCCATGAATTAAAAAGGAGAAATTAGTATTTATACAAAGCAAGCTTCTTTGACCCCTTTTTATTCATGGATTTGAAGGCATTGTTAACCCAACAGGGTTCCATTGGTAGCAGTATTGCAGCCCCGGTTATTTGCCAACCATCATGTGGTCTTTTCAGTTTTCCCTGCCCTCTGATGCTTCTGTCTTTTGGTATTTTTCAAAGCTCCAAGACCGGCAGTAATGGTTCTATTAGCTGTAGCGTATCTGCTGAGCTTGCTGTTTCTGGTGAACATGTCGTCATCAGTGTCTTTCTGCAGTTTCCTTATTAGCATGTGCCCTTTCCTGACTCTGCAGGAGCCATCACCTAGAATTAAACATTTTCTGCTCGACCTATCCTTATTCAGTGCAAAATGATTCCCGTCCATTATGCCACCGTCTAGCTGACAGCCAGATACTGCTGAGATTACACTCAAATTCCAGCCAATTTAAACAAAAGCTACCTGGCTACACTGTCTGTGATCGTGATAAACGGTTAAAGAAAAATCTTTCAAAGAGCAGGCTATGATAAAGACTCCTAGAAATTATAGCGGAAGAAACCTCGATTGAAGAATTTAGATAGGTGGAAAACTTTGAGCGGTAGCATTGCCATAGAATGTTGCAGTGATTGCCAGGACCACATATAGAAGGGGGATTTAGGCAAAATGGAGCACACTGACCCATAGAAAAATTCTGAATCTTCTCCATTTAATATTGTATTTTGAATTACATGCCAAATTAGCTTAATAAGTAGGTGCTTTTCCACCTTTCTCCTAGTCACCACTCTCCTCTTCTTCTTAAAGTCACTTAAAAATTAGACTAAAATCCAGCTGGGCAAGCAAGTTGGATTGGTTGGTGTGTGTGTGTGTGTGTGTGTGTGTGTGTATGGGGGATGATTATTCACAGTAGAGGTTTGAAAGCATATCCTTTTTGGATACTTCTCAGTTTGATAATCGGGTAATCAAGGGAAGCTTTTTTCCTCTGTGTACAATCTGTCTCCTCTGGGACTTCTTCCTGCTTTATCTTCCTCACAGCTTTTGAAGCCCCACCTTGCTCTGTCAGGAAGCCAGGGGAGTGGGGAGGTGGTGGCTGTAGTCACATAAGTCTCACATTTCTATTCTGAGCAGTGGTCCAAGAGGCATAAAGCACCATTGGGATCACAGAGCTGAGTAAGTCTTCCAAGCTGGCCAGGTTTGGATTTTAAATCTGCCTGCGGTGCATTTCTGACAGATTGCTAGAGGAGCTCAAACACAAATGTGTTTCCTTAAAATCTTGATGAATTAACTGCCAAGCAGAGGGAAGACAACCACATAGCTCTTTTTCAGTAAAGATGAGAGTATGTCTTTAGCTTTACCAATTCAGTACTCCCTTTCTCAGGCCATATACCACACACCCCATTTGGTTCTGTTTCAATTAATTATTCCACGTGTGAGGGATGAGAAATAATTTTGAGATGGTATCCTTTTGTGTCGGGATTTTGAAAATAGCCCATTTGAACAATGGGACCTACAATTACATTCACTGCTGCAACTCTGTACAATTTCCAATCTATATTTCAGAGTTTATTTTACATTTCTAAAGCTTTCATGGAGTTTCACCTCTAGCTTCTAGCTGTTATATTTTTTTTTTGCCGTGTTTTGTCCATGAACCTTCAAGAATCCTAAGGTAGATCAATGGCACATTAAAATTTGAGAGCTGCTTCATAGAAGCTACATGCTTCATTTATAGAAGATTGTCAGCAAGCCAAAGGGCAAAAGAGAAGTCAAATTTGTTGTTGTTGCTCTTGAAGTAAATGCTCCTTTGGTAGCTTTCTTGTTCTTTGGTTCTCAAGTGGATGTTGCACCATCAAAACACAGAGAATACCTTGGTAAGGCGAAAGATGGAATGAAACTTCCCAAGGGTCTCTCTCTTAAAAGTCGAAAATGTTAGAAATGAATAGGACACAATTTCTCGGATCATTTCAAATACATTTCAGATAGTTTCTTGTGAATCAGCATGGCCTGAAGGAAAGAGCTTGGGCCTCACATCAGGGGACTGGGTTCTAATCCCATCTCTGCCACCTGCCTGTTATATGACCTTGGGCAAGCCACTAACCTTCTCTTTGCCTCAGTTCCTTCATCCATAAAATGGGGATTGAATACCTGTCTCCCTACTTAGACTGTGAGCCCCATGTATCTACTCTTGTTTACTCCAGGACATAGAACAGTGCTTGACACATAGTAAATACTTAAACACTATCATTATGTTTTTCCCCTTTCACTTTCTTCCCCAATTTAGATTAATCAAACTCTTCCAAGAACTGACTGGATTTTGGATGAATGGTTAATCAACACAATTGTAGTCATTATTGTTACCGTGATCATCAGCACTATTATCACTAGTAGAATTGAGTCTCTCTAGGCAAAGAGTCTTCTACTGGGCTCTTGGGAACATCCAGTAGAATGAAAAAAGCAATCCCTGCCCTCTGACACTTGCACTCTGAAGGGGAAAATGTGGACACAAACAGTCAAGCATGTAATAGAATAAGAAAAATTCTAACTTGGCAGTAGAATAAGAAAATGGAAGCAAATGCTATTAATAACCAAGAAAGGAAATTAAAGACAAACCGGAATAACTCCTGAAAAGATCCATAGTGAGAAAGTGATAACTAACAAAGAACTAGCAAGACAGTTAAGTTCAAACATTCAACAGTGCCAGCAAGGATAATTGCTTGCCCTTAGAATCAACAGTTCCAATTTGGTGGGAGGAAGCAGCTGTCGGGTGTAGGAAGACTATCTAATCTGATTGATGTGTCTATGAAAATCTTCTGCAAATTCTCTTGCTCCTGTCTTGGTATCGACTGATAAGCCTTCTGTTTCTGTTGTTTTAAACTAAATTTGGAGTCCTTTATCTTATCCCAAGAAGGGCTATTGGGTTCTGAATGTGTTCTAAAAGGATGGCAAATGTCATGTGAGGTGTTGATTCCATGGCAGGTTGGCGCATTTTGCCCTATGACATGTTAAGCAGGCTAAATCTTTCAGGTTGATCCAATAGACCATTGGTTTGTATTGGCTCCTGGTCGATTGTCTTCATAGTTCAAATTTAAAAGTCACATGTGGTGGGGCATGGAGTTCAAATTTAAAAGTCACAACTTGTGATGGGGCATGGAGCTGGGGAAAGAGCTATGAGACCTCTTCCAGGGAGCTGATTCCTGTGGCAGGGGCAGCAGAGACACGAGTCTCTGCTGCACAATTTTCCCCAGAGCTGACCATGTCTGGGCATTGTAGCCACCCCAGACAGAGAGAAGGAACAGGATGGGAAAACAGAGCCTCAACCTCCCAGGTTCTTTGGAGAACAAAGCTGTGGAGGGAGATGGAGAGGGTTTGGTGAGAAGGATGAGAGTTGAGCCTCTCCCTGACTGACACAATGAGCTGCTGCTGCTACTGCCACTATTGCTGCACTCAGATCACAATCCCCCTGCCTGGGTTGGCACAACCACCCGTGACCTAATGAAAAGAGCATAGGCGTGGGAGCCAGAGGACCTGAGGGTTCTGATCCTGGCTCTGCCAATTGCTTGCTGTGTGATCTTGGATAAGTCTCTTAACTTCCCTGTGCCTTAGTTTCCTCAACTGTAAAATGGGATTCAATATTTGTTCTCCATCCTACTTAAGATTGTGAGCCCCATGCTGGACAGGGACTTTTCTGACCTAATTGACTTATACCTACCCCAGCACTTAGAACAGTGTTTGATACATAATAG
The DNA here is from genome assembly GCF_015852505.1 of Tachyglossus aculeatus. Taxonomy (NCBI): domain Eukaryota; kingdom Metazoa; phylum Chordata; class Mammalia; order Monotremata; family Tachyglossidae; genus Tachyglossus; species Tachyglossus aculeatus. The sequence goes on from NC_052075.1 coordinate 13,504,463, forward strand.
GCACTTGGCCTTCCCAAAGACCCCGTTCCCTCTTCTCCCACTCCCTCCTGCATCTCCCTGATTAGCTCCCTTAATTCATTCCCCCCACCGAGGCTCACAACACTTATGTACGCATCCATAATTTATTTATATTAAAGTCTGCCTCCCCCTCTAGAATGTAAGTGCACTGTGGGCTGGGAATATTGTTATACTGTACTCTTCCAAGCCCTGAGTTCATGCTCTGCACATAGTAAGTGCTCAGTAAATACAATTGAATGAATGAAACATGAGTGAATGATTAAAACAAAACAAATAAGAGAGAGGAAGAGAAGGAAAAGCCAAAGTATCTCTGTCCTGGTTCTTCAGGAAGCATTGTGCCCACCCTGGGCAATCCATTCCATATCTACCAGCCCCCAGGCCTGCTGCCACTCTGAGAAAGAGAAGAGGTGGAGGGGAGCTCTTGGAGGACTGTGTGGATGAAGAGGGGCAGAAAGACCACTCTGGTAGGGGCGGGAATGGGATAGTGTCTTTACAAGTGCTATCCTGCACTAGACTGGCATTAGATTGCATCATGATTGGCAGCTGTCAATCAAAAGGGATGCAGCACCGTATTGGGTCATAATTCATTCCCTTCTATTAGAGATTGGTAGAAATGATAGGATACCCACACATAGAGAAGCAGCGTGGCTCATTGGAAAGAGCCCGGGCTTGGGAGTCAGAGGTCATGGGTTCGAATCCCGGCTCTGCCACATGTCTGCTGTGTGACCTTGGGCAAGTCACTTAACTTCTCTGAGCCTCAGTTCCCTCATCTGTAAAATGGGGATTAAGACTGTGAGCCCCACGTGGGACAACCTGATCACCTTGTATCCCCCCAGCGCTTAGAACAGTGCTTTGCACATAGTAAGCGCTTAACAAATGCCATTATTACATTACATTACATTACATTTGCAATCCAAACAGCTCTTAGATAAATTGTACGCCGGTTGCCTACCCCATTTCAGGAAGCCAAGCAGAACAATCCCAAATGAAGATGGGTTTAATAAGCAGCTTGTGTTGTCTTTGAAACCCTTTGAGATGTAGGTCTGCTTTAAGCTGATGAAGCTGGAAAAACTGTAGGTAGGATATTGTAAAACTCTACCATGTTTTTTTCCTCAGAAGATTGAAATTTGGACCACTGAGTTATGTAACCCCAAAACAAGACGGACGTTAGCCATCATGTATTTAGGGGCATCGAAGAAAGATAGGCAAATACAACTGTGATCCAGTATCCAGGGGCTAGATCTGGGTGGGTCCTAGTGACTTTGGCTGAAACAGATTTCCAAACAAGACAAGATCAAAGATGCGATTTAATATGCTCCACAAATTAGAGTTAATAATGAAAACAATAAAATCAAGCTTTACAAGGTAATAATTATACCACTGTGATTCAAAGCTGTCTTTAACAGAAGTCAGATGCCATATGCCACGTGTTAGACAAGCAATCAATCAGTGGTATTTATTGAAGGCTTACCACATTCAGAGCACTGTATTAAGCTCTTGAGAGAGTACAATCTAGCAGGGGAGTTTACTGAGAGATTTGCTTGGGAAAATGGTTGTAAAGTCAGTCTAAAGTTGCCCATTTGTTAATTATTAAATTAACCTGCTGAAGTGTCTCTTTTTACCAGAGGTGTAGATTAGGTAGTAATAAATTTATCACAGAAGAGTTCTGGCTGGTCTCAGGGGAAGCAAGTGGGCCAAACCTCACAACCAACAGGAAACTCCCAACTTCTAACTTTCTTTGCCTCAGGCAAACTGGTTCTACCCCCAGCAGAGCCTAGTTCTCTAAGGTTTCCCACTACCTTAAAAGGGAACCTCCTCTTCTCAGAATGCTCCAAATGATGCTGGGAGCTCCCAGGATGTTTTTGTTTTTTAATGGTATTTAAGCATTTACTATGTACAAACACTGTTCTAGGTACAGGTCGATCCTGGTGGTTATCCCTCTGGCAGGCCTGAGACCTTGCTGCCTAAAGGTGCTTCACAAAGGAGTCTTAACAGAATTATTAAAACAGCATGGTGGAGTTTTAAGAGGAAAGTTTAATTTCCTCTTATGACATCTCACTGGTCAGAATTATAGAGTGGATGGCAAAACAGAATCAATAGTCATCTACTCTTCTTGCTGTGTATGTATAGTTCATTAAGGCTTTGTATTCTGTTCTTTGTGACATCCTTGATGACAAGGTCAGAAATGATGATCATGAGACTACTGTTGGGTGGTACACAAAATAACAATGACATTTGTGAGAGGCTTACAATGGGCCAAGTCTTGTGCTAGGCAGAAGCAGAAGCAAGGCAATAAGATTGGACAAACTCCCTGTTCTGGGGATCACACTCTTAGAGGATGGGAGTACACCTATTTCTTCCCCATTTTACAGATTAAGAAACTGAGACCCAGAGTCAGCACTGGTGGTAGCTGCCTGGATGGAAATATGGGACAGTTGAGGCAAGTGGGTTGGATGGGTGTGGAGTCAGCAGAGAAGGTGCATTCAGATGGTTGAGTCTTTCACTGTCCCCCACCTCAACCTCCCCTAACCCCCAACTGTCTCACTTCACCCTGGTTATTGATTAGTCATAAATCCCTGGCACTTTGAAAAACCAACCCACAGCCATTCTAATCTAATATAGCAGATTGGGAAGCTTGGTGTACATATTTCTTTATGATCTGAGGTTTTGTTTTTCTCTCAGGAAAACAAGCCCTTATTTCTGTGGAAGGGTGAATGAGACATGCTCATTGTCTACCTCCATTTATCAAAGGTTTAGTTGGTTTCTACAAGGCAAAAGTGCAGTTTGCTAGTACTTCCCCCCCATAATTTAGAAATCCAAGTGTGTTTTAAGAGACATTTAATCAATATATTTCTGACTCATTCGTACTTAATCATTTTGGTGTGTTTTATAGCAGTTACTTAATGGACAAGAATCAAGTTTGCTTTCTTCCCTCTTGTTAACAAGAAGTCAGGTTTCCCCAAGTGTTCTGACTAGACCACTTTTTCCTCGCTTGGATTCAGTTGGAAACAGGGGGCCACTTTGCCTCTCCACTGAATGAAAAACGAGTCAATCAAGTCAGGTTAAAAGGCTCTTACTATGGAGTTATTCCAACCTGGTGCTTATCATTTATTGTATATGTTAAGCACTTGTAGAGCCCCTATGTAGATATGCATTAATTACATCAAAGGCGGTCTCTGTTCCACATGGGGCTCACAGTCAAAGCGAGAGGGAGAACAAGTATTTCATCCACATTTTACAGATCAGGCAACTGAGGCAACGAGAGTTCAAGTGACTTGGCCAAGGCAGGTGACAGAGTGGGGACAGGAATGTGGGTTTCCTGATTCATTTCACTATGACAGGCAGCCTCTCATCAAGCAACTCCCTGACTGGGAATTGAACCCTGACCTGAGGTCTCTGAGAGCAGAGACTGCTAATCATGAAGCCACCAGGGATGCTACTTACCCTTCAGGCCAAACCCAGAAGGGCATATTTGCATGAATGGGAATGTTCTTATCTCTGGGCATTAACCATATCCATCAGAAGCCCAAGAACTGGAGTCGATATGTGGGGGTTTCATTGGAGTTTATTAATTAATTGTATGTATTGAGCACTTACTCTGTGCAGAGCACTGATAGCAATTGGATGAGTACAATATAAGAGTTGGTAGACACCATCTCTGTAAGAAGAGTTTGGATGTAGGTGTCTTGAAGCTTTAATTTTGACTTGTTGTGGGTCCTTAAATACTCACTTCAATTTTGCTTATCCTATCTGGAGGGAGCATAGTTATTGGGGGGAATCTATCTCTTAGGGCAGTAATCCTGAGCAGACAAATCAGTGAATGCCAATCATGGAAAGATGTTACTAGGGATTAGCAATGGTAATTGTGATATTTAATAAGCTCTTTCCGTGTGCCATGCAATGTTCTAAATGCTGAAGGAGATACAAGGTAAGTATATCGGACATGGTCCCTGCCCCATATGGGGCTGAGAGTCAAAGTAGGAGGAGCAACAGATATTTCATCCCCATTTTACAGGTGAGGAAACTGAGGCACGGAGAAGGTAAGTGACTTATCCAAGGTCACAAAACATGCAAGTGGAGGATTAGAATGGCAGGTTTTCTGAGGCTCAGGCCAAGGATCTTTCCACTAGGCCATTTGTCTTTAGCTATGGTGTCAATTGGCTATCTCACACTGCATCCCTAAATGGAAATCACATTGTGTTTAATAAAAGAAAGGACCATAAAATGATTATTATTCCAGTCTAAGATTTCATTTGCCTTTAAAGAAAAAATATGGACTAGGGATTATTGCTAGATCAACAGTTTGTAAAAATATCACCTCTAAAGCGCAGACACCTCCATGTTCTTATTCCTTTTATTTCCTTCAAAATAAAGGAGAAAATGGAAAAGTGAGTATGAAATATTGGCATGTGGACTTCTTTATTGCCTGCATACTTTATGACAGAACAGTTGCTCCACTGACTCTGCTATTTATTAAATAGCCGAGTAAACAGGTTTGTAAATCATTCTAACCCATTTAGCCAACCAGAATCCACTCTCCTTATGTGAAATCCTTCAATGCTATCGACCTCTGTCTCTCGTGCACTTTCTGTCATCCTTTCTCTTGACTTTCCTTTTACACTTAGGGTACCACTACAGTGGGTCTGAAAAGAGGACCTTAGGTCAAAATCAAACACAAGTAAAACAGCCTTCATTATTTGAATTAAATATAAATATGTCTCGAATACTGTTGTGTGACTGCATGAAACTATATGAATTCTCCATATTTGAAATGTAGGCTTGTTAAAATAGGTAAATGGGAAATGAGGAAGTATTGTTAAATTTACCCCCACGCCATAGGACAGTCATGTGTCTACTCTATTGCGAAGTTGGCTCTATGCCGAGCAATTAAGACTAATAATGGCATGGCATAAAGCCAACTGAGCAATAGGGGAAATACCATTTTTAAGCTTCTTGAGGTTTACAGTGTTTTAAAGCACTTGATCACCTGGTCCCCCTCCTACCATACCTTGCTGATTTCCCACTACAACCCAGTCAAAATTTTGCAGCTCTAACACCAACTTACTCACTGTACCCTGTACCTTGATCTCATCTATTTCACCACCAAGCCCTTGCCCATGACCTCCCTCTGACCTGGAACTCCCTACCACTCCATATATGACAGACCACCTCTCTCCTCACCTTCAAAGCCTTATTAAAATTACTTCTTCTCGAAGAGGTCTTCCTTCATTAAGCCCTCTTTTTCCCTACTCTCTCTTCTGCATCATCTATGCATTTGGGTCTAAACTCTTTAAGCACCTGTTATTCACTCCAGCTTCTGCCCCGCAGAACCTATGTACATATCTGTAATTTTTTTTAACATATAAATTTCTGTCTCCCCTTCTATATGGTAAGCTCCTTGTGGTTAGGGAACATATCGACTTCTTCTATTTTGTACTCTCCCAAGTGCTTAATATAGTGTTCTTCACATGGTAAGCACTCAAATACCACTGACTGACATTGGTTGAAGTCAGGGTTTTGTGGATTTCTGGAGCTATTTCACTCCCTTGATTTAAAGTTCTAAATAAAATAACATGTCTACTTGTTTGGGTTAATTTTTTTTTATCACTAGCCATGGGTGTGTTTTCTTCCCTTTTGTGTTTGGTTTTTATTTCTTCAAGACCTTGGAGACCTAGTTCTTATTTATAGAAATGTTTTCTACCCTCTTTCCTGCTGCGTAGTGCTGTTAGAGTGATAATCTCAACAGTAGCAGAGAATCTTAGATCAGGAAGGGATCTGGGAAGGTCATTTACTACAACACTCTTCCTCCAGGCTGGGCCCTAGCTTAACCTTTCCAGAAATAGTTCTTTATAGTTTTCTTCTGCATCTCCCTATAAATCAGTTCCGTAGATTTCTTTGCTTATATTTTCCAGGATCTCACAACTGTTGTTAATCATCAAATTATTCCCAACCTCTATTCCTCTTTGAGGTATGACAGTGTCTGTCTTCCCTTATCTGGGGAAATCTAGTTCTCTAGTCTATTCTCATTGATCTTATCTTTCATCACATGACATTTTCTTTCTTTCTCTGGACTCTAAAATTGCCCCTTTTCTTCGAGTTGTAAAGCACTAAATTTGACACAGTTCTCTTCAAAAATGGCTGATGGATTCTGTGTAAAGAAAGGTGACACCATATTGCTTCCCCAATCTGTAATTTATTTTAATGTCTGTCTATCCAGACAGATTGTGAGCTTCTTAAGGGCAGGGATCAATCATGTCTATTGATTGCACTCACCAAAGCACTCAGTTTGTACAGTGTTCTGCACAGAGTAAATGCTCAATAAATACTATTGAGTGACTGATCATACACACTTTGCAATAAATTTACAAGGTTGGCCATTTTAACACATTGTTAATTCACAGTTATTTGTAGGTCTGGATCACTTTCCTACACACCACACTTGCATTTGACTAGTTCTTTCTCAGTGTCACAGCACAACTTAGAAGATAATGGAGGACAAGAAGCCTAAGTAGTTGAAGAAAGACAGAAGAAATATTTTAAACATGCAATGAAATATCATAAACAACCAATGAAGTAAAATTTGAGCACATTCTCCAGTGATCTCTGGGAGAGGCAGCAGAGGACAGGTAGCAGTCAGAAGGTGACTTAGTTTGTAAAGAGGTTTAATAAATCAATCAGGACTACTTGGGTGCTCTCCCAAATGCTTAGTACAGTGCCCTGCATGAAATAAATATGACTGGTAACAGTGACTCATTTTAAATATTGTTGGTCTATCTGAAAGTGTATTATTTGGTTTAAGGTAGATGTCACCCTAATCATCATCATCGGTAGCATTTGAGTGCATACTGTGCAGAGCACTGTACAAAGCACTTGAGAGAGTACAATACAATGAAGTTGGTAGACATGCTCCCAGCCCACAGTGAGCTGCTGATCAGTATCTAAAGATAATGAGAATGTGGATGAACTAGATTCAAGATCAGTATAAGAAAAGGTTATTGGAATCCTTCAGAGTAGGCTGTTGGTAACCTTTCAGAAGTAACTTTTGTGGAATTTTGCTCTCGTAGAAAATATGTTTATGTTTTTCTGTTCTCCTGGCTCTGTAGTAATAGCAATTGGGAGGAATATGGTGCTAGGAGATTTAAGTATTAAGACTGTAGGGATTGCACTGGCAATATGTGCAGTTTTGAGGATAGAAGTAAATCACTTGGTTATAGCACATTCACATTATTTAAAGACAGAATGATCTTCAAGTTTCACCATCACTGATAAAGTCAAACTGATTAATATGTCCCTTTTTAATGTAATGACTTTGAATCAGCCTCAGAAGGGCTCCGTATTTAACTTCAGTAGCCGAGCTGAGTGTTTCTTGGAGCTGATTGCAGCTGACACCTTTAAGACATGCTATATTTGCCTGAGCTCAGTTGGACATTTTTGACGACTCCTCGTTATACACAGAAAACATTCAACAAGGACACTGGCGTTTACTGTTGCATATAATCAGAACATAAGACAGACAGGTAGACAAAGAGATCCAGTGTAGTTTTGAACACAAGAAGGGCTCAGAATTTTCTTTTAAGTGAAAAAGGCAATTGCATGATAAAGAAATGTAACAGAGATGCCAGGGATGGAAATTCCAAAAGGAGTTTGATTAGATCGGTCCAGAAAGTAATTTAAATTACTGAGGTAGCAAGTGCTTTGTATTCACTGGCCACCTGCAGAGTAAAGTAATGCCCTTTTGACTTCTCTCAAGGGTACTGCATGGACAGTCTGACTTGACATTGGACACTGCTAAGATGAGACAGGCACGCAGAGAGGGAGATAGTGATTAATGTAAGTCCTTTGAAACCAGACGAAGGCTTTTAAAAAATGCTTTTCTCTGGTGCGCAACAGATTTTGGAGGTGATTGTCTACTTTTCACCTGATTTTACCAAGATTTATTTAAACAATTATTAAGTTGTAAAGCTGAAAGTGTGGAGGCAAAGTGAAACTAAACCAGGCATCCCAGGAGATGTGAAGATAAAGGTGTGTGACTGATGCCTGGAATCCAGGAAAAATGAACCCTATTTGCCAAAACGTTTCTCATTTTTCCCATCCCCCACATTCTCAGAGTCTTCCCTAATCTTCTCTTTCCAATTTGGGTTCTAAGCATAACTGAGAGAAACTCCCAATGCCGTATTTTTTTTTATTATAGTGTGCTGGTAAATCTGAGGTTTCTCTGCAGTCTATTTGTTCTGAGAACATGGTAATGGAATGATTTAAAAGCCAAAGACACCAATTTTCAATGTCTCTTGAAATACCCATCTCTGTGTTTTGTTCTGTCACGGGCTTATCTGAGGCCAGCTTTCAAAGCTGGCAACTGTGAACCACAATCACCCAGCCAAATATTCCGTTTGCTATACTGTACGGGGAACCATCTCTGTCATCTGTGAACAGAATGCCCGGGTTTTCCATATGTCCTCTTTTCCACTGGCAGCCAAGCTTTTGACGTCCTGGGGGGATTCTGCAAATATGCTTGAGTGTTGGAGGCTGAGGTTCTGCTGAGATTTAAAGCTTTCCTGCGTCAGACAGATAGGACCAATGAAGTTTCAAAGACTGTCTCAGACTCTAAACTTGATAGAATTGGGAAGGCACGAAGTGAATCTTTTAGAAATTCTGCAAACCCGTTCTTCCCCCTGAGGAACAAGGCAAGAGAATCTTTTTCCATGTTCTTCCAATGCAGACATATTTCTGGTGCAAACATTAATTGATTCGATCGTATTTATTGAGCACTTACTGTGTGCAGAGCACTGTACTAAGCACTTGGGAAGTACAAATCGGCAACATATACAGGCGGTTCCTACCCAACAACGGGGTCACAATCTAGAAGGGGGAGACAGACAAGAAAAAACAACTAGACAGGTGTCAATACCATCAGAATAATTAGAATTAGCTATGTACACACAATTAATAAAATAAAGTAATAAATATGTACAAATATACACAAGTGCCGTGGGGCAGGGAAGAGTAGAGTAGTAGCTGTAGTAATAGTATTCATAATAATAAGCTCTGGCTACATGCAAAGTAAGTACTAAGGCAAATACAAAATGATTAAATGAGCACGGTCCCTGACTTTCAAGGGGCTCACAATCTAAGTGGGGGAGAAACATACATATAACAATCAGTTAACCAATGGTATTTATTGATTGCATCCTTGCTATGTGCAGAGCATGGCACTAAGCCCTTGGGAAGGTACAATACAACAGAGTTGGCAGACACTCCCTGGCCCAAACCAAGCTTACAGTCTAGAGGGTAAACAAAGTGGAAAAAAGTGAAAATCAAATAAGAGGAACAAGTGCCTCGAGTAGTACAAGTCAGTTCCATCCAGGGGTAGAAATGATTGTTGGTCTAAATCTGGGCTGCTCCGTGACATAACAGGCCTACTCCCAATATTTGGGGATGCACTGTGCCTAGTAGAAAAGAGCATAGGATTTGGGATGAGGAGTCTTGGTTTCCTATTACCAGTTCCCTCCTCGCATGTTGAGTGACCTTGGTCAAGTCACTTCCTTGTGCCTCAGTCTTCATATCTGTAAACTGGGGATAAAATACCTGTTCTCTCCCCCTCTTTAGCCATAAGCCCTTTGTGGGGCAGGGGCTGTATTTGGCCTGATTATCTTTTATCTCCAACATTGCTTGACACATAGTGAGTGCTTAATGAAGACCACCATTATGGTATTCTGGTTCCAGTGCATTAGGTGTGTGAAATACAACCATATATTTTTTCCTTTGTCACCCTTTGGCTTGATAACTTTTTCCCAGCTTTTTTCAGTACAATGGAAAAGATCTTCACATTTTTACAAAGCCACCTGAGGATCATACAGAATGAAGGCACAGTGATAACTGCTGTCCTGAGGCCTCAGAGATTCTCTGTGGCATGAACATAGACTGCACTCATAATCCCTACCAGTGCTCTTACCAAGCAAGCCTCTTAGCTAAGCAAGACCTTGATCGGCTAAGTTCAAACCATATCCCCTATTATTAGTAGTCTTGTTGTTGTTATTCATTCATTCATTAATTCAATTGTATTTATTGAGCGCTGACTGTGTGCAGAACACTGTACTAAGCACTTGGGAAGTACAAGTTGGCAACATATAGAGACGGTCCCTACCCAACAGCGGGCTCACAGTCTAGAAGAGGGAAACAGACAACAGAAACAAAACATTAACAAAATAAAATAAATAGAATAGTAAATGTGTACAAGTAAAACAAATACAGTAATAAATCTGTACAAACATATATACAGGTGCTGTGGGAAGGGGAAGGATGTAGGGCGGGGGGGATCTGCGGGGAGAGGAAGGAGGGGGCTCAGTCTGGGAAGGCCTTTGGGAGTTGAAGAGAAAGCAGTTCTGCTGGCAGACACTCCGGGAAGAGAGATGAGAAATTGTTCCCCAAGAGTTGTTTGCCTCCTCTCACATTCAACATCTATCTTATACATATTATTGTTAAGCATTTCCTAGGTGCCAAGCACTAGGGTAGATACAAGTTAGGTTGTACACAGTCCCTGTCTCACCTGAGGCTCGCAATCTAAGTGGGAGGGAGTAAGATTTAATCCCCATTTTGCAGTTGAGAAAACTGAGGCATGGAGAAGTTGTGACCTACCCAAGGTCATACAACCAGTAACTGGCAGAGCCAGGATTAAAGGCCATGTCTTTTGACTCTCAGCCCTGTGTTCCAATAGGTCATGCTGCTTCTCCTGCCATCCACACTCCCACAACTGGTCACCTTATGTGCAATGGCAAGATAGCTAATAGTGGAAAAAATATTGGTCGCAGAACAGGATAATAATAATAATGGCATTTATTAAGTGCTTACTATGTGCAAAGCACTGTTCTAAGCACTGGGAAGATTACAAGGTGATCAGGTTGTCCCACGAGGGGCTCACAGTCTTAATCCCCATTTTACAGATGAGGTCACTTAACTTCTCTGTACCTCAGTGACTTGCCAAAAGCTGTCACACAGCTGACAATAGGTGGAGTCAGGATTTGAACCCATGACCTCTGACTCCAAAGCCCATGCTCTTTCTATTAAGCCACCCCAGGATACCTCAGGATATCTCTGGGGTTTGAGCAATGCTTGTCCTGATAAACAAGAGATCTGAAAATTGCCACACTGAATTTTCATTAGTCCAGGGTAAGGGGTTCTCTATTGATGATTCTCACAGTCACAGATACACTCTCTCTGACTCAGTTCACCTTTGAATGGAAGCACTTCTAGCTCTGATGGAAAAAAAAATCAGGTGTAGCTAGCAATTCCAAATGTGTTTAGCTCTTTAACATAATATTCTATTGTAACATTTCTACTCCTTAAAAGGAGGAAAGCTCATTTGTTTCATTTCACTCTGAAATGTAAGCAGAGACATATTTGTGCAATCATTCCAACCAGAAATCTGAGTATTGCGGGTTTGTTTTGTTTTTGGTTGAAGTGCTGTGATACATTCAAGTCAGTCTGGGTTCATTCCCTCTAATGTCTGCACTCAAATTAGTTTTCAAAAATTCATAAAAATTCCCCCAGCTCAATATGAGCAAAATTTAAATTGCATCTCTGTTCAGGAAAACCAAATAGCAAATGTTGTGAAGATCATTTGTTGATTTAATATCAAACATTTATTTAAATATACAGAAAAAAATCTAATAAATTCAGATCACCAGGGTGTGGCAAAAATTCCAGTATGAATGAATAAAAAAAAATCTTTTTCAGTACAGTTCTACTACAATGTGTTGGGTGTGTGTGTGTGTGTGTGTGTGTGTGAGAGAGAGAGAGGGAGAGCGAGTCAGATACACTGAGCCCGGACTTTGGAGTCAGAGGTCATGGGTTCAAATCCCGGCTCCACCAGTTGTCAGCTGTGTGACTTTGGGCAAGTCACTTAACTTCTCTGTGCCTCAGTTCCCTCATCTGTAAAATGGGGATGAAGACTGTGTGCCCCACATGGGACAACCTGATCATCTTGTAACCCCCCCAGCGCTTAGAACAGTGCTTTGCACATAGTAAGCGCTTAACAAATACCATCATTATTATTATACACAGACTGTCTCTGAGTAAATGCTGAGGTTAGTAATCTAACCTTCTTGGTGTGCCTAGTGACTTACCTCTACTGGACTATCTATGTTAATAGCTCTGTCACTACAGCAGCTGGTTGGTAGAAGTATTGTATGTCTTGCCTTGTTGATTCTCTCACAGCTCTGCATTTCCTTTTGCTTTTAGTTTACTGAGCTCTGTTAATCACAATGTGCATCAATAGCTTTTTATTTAGATCAAAATTTGCCTATTGGCAACAGCCAATAGAGAAGATGGAAAAATTATCTTGAAATTCTGGACTAGTGGGAGGGTCTGAATTACTGAAGGAGGGATGTGTGCGTGTGTTGAGAGGACAGGAAGTTAATCCCTTTGCACTAGACTCTTACATTAAGCAATTTTGATTTAGAAATAGTCATTAATTTGGGTTTAGCCATCCAGCCTCCATTGTTCCATTAATGATGACTTGGAGCCTCCCTAGGAATAAACTACTCTCTGGCCGCAAGTTCAACACTTTTGGAAGCTGCCTTAATTCCTCGGGCCACTAAGAACCATCCATGCCCAAAGCAGTAAATGTTACCCTAGCAACTGCCCTGGAGTAGAAGTCATTATTACAGATGGAGCATCCTGGAACCATCCCCACAATGTGACACTGGTGGACATCAATATTGAGGTCTAATTTCTTGCTATAGAAACAAAGACTCCAAAAGGGTAATGATATACTTCATTCAATTGTATTTATTGAGTGCTTAATGTGCGCAGGGCACTGTACTGAGTGTTTGGGAGAATACAACATAACAATAAACAGACACATTCCCTGCCCACAACGAGCCAATAGTCGGGGGGTGGGGGGGGAGGGAGGGAAGTGGGAGGGTGGACAGTATACCCAGTGTCTTTCTGCCAGTCCAAGCTGCCATTTGATCTCAAACTTCCAGCTTCTGGAATCAAATGAGGTCCATGGGGCCATAAAGTTAGTCCAACAAACCAGCCAAGGTCATCATCAAATAATAATAATAATAATGGCATTTATTAAGCACTTACTGTGTGCAAAGCACTGTTCTAAGTGCTGGGGAGGTTACAAGGTGATCAGGTTGTCCCACACGGGGCTTACAGTCTTAATCCTCATTTTACAGATGAGGTAACTGAGGCACAGAGAAGTTAGGTGACTTGCTCAAAGTCACACAGCTGACAATTGGCAGAGCTGGGGTTTGAACCCATGACCTCTGACTCCAAAGCCCGGGCTCTTCCCACTGAGCCACGCAGCTTCTCAAATAGCAAGAGTAATACAATTGAAATGACCAAGAATGGAATTTGCCCTTAAAGCCATCTCCCAACTCAGTCTTCTTGAAATGTTATTTATAAAGCCTTAACACAGTGCCTGGAAAGTATATACATCGCTGACTCACCCATGCTGGATTAAGAATTATACTGGAGGTTCTGAGTATAGTTCAGCAAAACACCAATACTTAAGAATTAGCAAAGCCCTTAGGATCCTATTACTGAGAAAGGAATATCATGATTAGCTAAGCAAATGATCACTGCTGAAGTGCTTATGGAATGCTGATGGGAGTACCATTTCAAAGTTTAAAAAATAAATAAATGGCTACCTCTATCAGAACTTTTTGTGCTTTTAAGACAGTGGAGAGGCAGACAAAGAGACAGAACTGCCGTATTAACATTTCTACTTGACTCTTGGTGCTCTGCCTGCATTTCTGGCATGCTACTCTAATTCTTCTGGGGGGCGGGGTGGTGTATGTGTGTGTGTGATTTTCAGTCCTGGCACTTAACATTGAACATATTGCCAACACTATAATCTCAAACCTGCTTACCTAGGTGGCTGATTTCCTTCCTTTCTCTGATGTGGCTCAGCGGAAAGAGCCTGGGCTTGGGAGTCAGAGGTCATGGGTTCAAATTACGGCTCTGCCAATTGTCAGCTGTGTGACCTTGGGCAAATCACTTAACTTCTCTGAGCCTCAGCTACCTCATCTGTAAAATGAAGATTGACTGTGAGCCCCACATGGGACAACCTGGTCACCTTGTATCCCCTTCTAGCACTTAGAACAGTGCTTGGCTCATAGCACTTAACAAATGCCATTATTATTATTATGGGGATACTTTCTTTCCTGTGGCTTCTATGGGGCCTTTTTTTCCCTCTCTCCCTCTCTCTGTCCTACCTTTCACCCCTTCTCTACTCCTCAGGATACTTCAACTAACATGAAATGTGTTAAACAAGAAAATGACTAAAATGAGAAAGAAACTCACCCCCCAGGAGATCAGGTGGATTTTTCAATTTCAGGAGTGTGGCAAGGAATCTCAATGTTCTGTATTTTCCACTGGATCAAGGAGAACAGATCCATTTTGAGTGAGCTCCCATTCTTGAAATCTCCTTTGGAATTGTTAAAAATGGAAAATGTAGAAAGTCATCACATAAATCTTCTTAATGTAGATTCCATCCTCTGTCTGTAGATCACAGAACACTTTGATTTAATTTAAGAGCAGTGGGATGGTTCAAGTCAATGATGAATAGCAAAAAGAGATTGAATAGTATGTAGAAGCATCATTAGATTCTAAGGTCTTCGAAGGCAAATGTCTACTTTTTTTTCTTCTTTTCTATGTCCCCTAAGCAGTAAGTATAATGGTCTACACGTAGTGGCTACTCAGTTGACCTCTTTCCCTAGAAACCAAGAATTGTGAAGTGCTCACGGATCAAGCATGTCCCTGAAGCTCTATCATTCCGGGAGCTCAAATACTTCCCAATGTACAGTCTCCAAATTGCATCTATTGCATGTCAATGCCATACATGGCATATATAACAATTCAAAAATGTGTTCTGAAAAGAATGTGAATTCTAAGAATTATGAATGCTCAGAGATGAAAAGCAATAAATAATGAGGGTGAAATTTTATTAACTATTTACAATGGACTCCTTTGCTGGATCTATGCAAATCTTTCTTTGCTAAAAATGTACTACATTGCACTCTCAGTACTTTAGGTAGACACAGCATATTGTGCAGAGAAAGAGACCACTCAGTTGAACAGAAAATTGTAATAACTGAACCATTTGTTCTTCACAAAAGCTAAAGTCAAACATTATGCAAGATTGACAGTAGAAGAAGCAATGACATTTCAGTGTTGTGCTCTACAACTGGATCACGGTTGTAAATGAGGTTCTAAGTATGTGTGTCTGGTAGGGACCCCTGCTTTATTCCTGAGGGAGAGATGTCGGGGAAGGAGGAGGGAAATGCTTGAAAGCCTCCTCCATCCTTAGAAAAACTCCCAGTAGCTGATGAAGTAGCCATGAATCCAAGAAAATTAATTTGTGTTTTGGAGAGCAGCCTGTTTCATCAAAATAAACACTTTTGCTTCCACCTTCCTTGGGATACATCACCCCGCCCCCCCCACCCCCCGCCGCAGTTATCTTTCTACTTAAATACCACAACTTTCTTTCCAGCTCTGTATAACATGTTGTCTGGACTTAATCCTTCTCGGACTTTGACTTCCAGAAAGAAATTATATTTAGCTATTTCTCCAGCATATACACAGAGCTCACCTAGCTCAGCTCTGAGAATTAAACATGCACAGAGGAAAAAAAAAAAAAAAGACTCTACTATATTTCCCAGGGTCATGGTCGGATGCCCAGAAAGGATGAAATTTAAATATTGTGTTGGACTGCTACTGAAGCTCCATCTTTTCCATCACCAAAGTCTCAGACTGAGGCATCTGCTGTTCCAACTAGACACACCATCATCATCAAATAGGAAACAACTAAAAAAAAGCTTTTCCATGTGTGCATACATATACATAATAATAATAATAATGATGACATTTATTAAGCACTTAATATGTGCAAAGCACTGGTCTACGCGCTGGGGGGGTTACAAGTTGATCAGGTTGTCCCATGGAGGGCTCACAGTCTTAATCCCCATTTTACAGATGAGGTAACTGAGGCCCAGAGAAGTTCAGTGACTTGCCCAAAGTCACACAGCTGACAATTGGCGGAGCTGGGATTTGAACCCATGACCTCTGACTCCAAAGCCCATGCTCTTTTCCACTGAGCCACACTGCTTCTACATATATGTGGGCATACATATACACATACATATATATGTACACATAAATATACACATATGTACACATAAATATGCACACATATTTATACATTCGTCATTCAATGGCATTTATTGAGCACTTACTATGTACAGAGCCCTGTACTAAGCACTGGACAGAATATGATACTGCCGAACTATCAGGACCGTTCCCTGCCCATAATGACCTTGCAGTCTAGAGTCTGCTTATATCTGATGGAATTAATAAGCAAAGAAATTTTATATTTTGAGACATAAAAATGAGGCTTCCTCTTCTCAGTGGGAGCTGCATTTTAGCTGCTTGCAGAGCACACCTTCAATAAACATTCTGTCCCAGTTTCATGGGACAGCTTCAATAAATCTGGCTGGCTTTGCATCTGGTTAAATTGCCTGGTTGGGCTTGGTGCTCTTAGGCTGAATGTTGTAGCTGATGGGCTATAGTGTGGACTTGGAGAGGGGGGTGGGTGTGAGGGTAGGAGAATAGTGTCTCTCAAAGGAGGTGGACTGGGGAGACCAAAGGATGAAAACCATTTAGATCCCCTGGTTTGGAGCTGGGCCTGTTTTTGTGAGCATCTTGATGCTTACTACAGTGTTCTGCACACAGTAAGCATTCAAGCATTCATTGCTTGATTGATTAGCTTTTTAGGCTCTGGATGTCGCTGATCAAAATGGGTTAACTATACTTGCCGTGGAGCAGGATAATGTGGTCAGAGACACCAGAGTAGGGACTAGCTCCCTGGGACCTGTTGGGATTCACAATCAAAGGAATGAGTGTGCTGCTTTTCCACAGAGCAGTCCGTAACAATTTATATCTAAGATCTGGGCTAGGGCCTTCGTGAATGTTTTTGTCTGGATTAGGCCTCTTACCACAGCAAGGATCCTTGAAACTCCATTGATGTTTTCTTCTAGCCACAGGGGGCCTACTCCTCACAAGCCCCTCCTACTGTAAGGCCTTTCAAATCCTCCAGAAGGAATCTCCAACAAATGGTTTCCTGGTGACTCTCTGCGATGAAAGAAAGCACAGTATCCCAGGAAAGAATAACGTGGTCTTGGCAGTTGAATTCTATTTCCTTTAGAAATGACCTGAACTAATGTGAGCCTGGACTGTTTCACAGCCCGATTAATTTTTTTTTTCTCTTCTGGAAAGAAGAGAATGTCTGGATACGAGAGAATCTGTCAGGCAGTGCAGACACCCTCGCAGTTTGGAGGTATCAACTACCAGACTTCTCTATTTTTCTGCATCCTGGATTCATCAAGCTTCATTTCTGACCCTTGCAATAGTAAAGAATGGAGTCAGAAAGGGCAATGGCTACATCATTAACATTAAGAAGCCTCTAGTGAACAGCTACAGCATCCTGTAAAAAGCCCAACCCATCCAACAAGGTGACACTTTAAGTAGTTTGGTGCCTATCTAAAAAAATGCCATCTTGGGAGCTATCAAAAGAGAAATGTCTGGGATATTTTCCAGATTTCTCATTTTCTCACCTCTCTAGATTGGTAGATACAGTTTTTAAGCATTCACTTGGTAACCTAGTTTTCAATGATAGGGTGCTGAGCATTTACTCTTAGTATTGTAGGTTCTTTTATATTTCACTGATGACCCTGATTGCTTGTGTTCATATTATAATTCTTTCAGGGCAAGTTAACTGTCTTCTTGGTAACTCATCTAATCCTTTCTAATGGGCATCAGATCACTGGGAAAGATGTTAGAGAAAAAGGTAGCTATGAATTCCAGAAACTAAGAATAAAGGAAATGTATGGGGAAAATGATATCTTAACTTGGGAATTGCAAAGGATGTGGTTAAAAAAAAAAGATGAATGATAAAGGGAAGTATGTGAACAGTTCTATTTGCTGGAAGTTAAGGCTTGTATCGGTCAGAACCACATTGAATAATTCCCGTGTCTTGTGGAAGAAAAAATAAATTAAGCACTCTTGATTAATTCATTATTATTGATCATTCAGTCAGTAATATTTAAGTACTTGCTATCAATTAATGGAATTTATTGAGCACTTTACTAAATGCTCAAGAAGGTACAGTACAACAGAGTTGATAGATATGATCACTGCCCACAAGGAGTTTACAGTCTTCAGAGGGAGACAGACATTAAAATATATTCAGGTACATTCATAGCACTTTAGTAAGAGCTTTGGAGATTTACAGTGTAAGTAGAAGACATGTAGTTCCTTTGAGCTACTTATGATCTAGTGATTGACTTGTGAGGTGATAAAGTGTCATGCATAAATACCTCCACAGTCTGTTCTTTTCTAATGTGAGGGTTGCATTCTTGGCAAACTCCACATTAAGGAAAACTCACCTTATAGTATGTTTATCCTGACTGAAACACGTGGAGGATCAACGGGGGGTGATTTGCATAAGAAGCATTTGTTTGGATTATGACCCTCTGGGCATCCTAGCAAATCGATCAAATCCCTAGTATGAGTATGACCCAAAATGGCACCACTTTCTCTATGATTGACATATGACAATCTGTTGCTGGTCTGGCACTATTTCCCGCACACATCTGTGCAGCTGCGATGGAGGCACTGGCATGGGCCTTGTGTGGGAATTAAAGTCATTGCCAGTGCTGCCAGGCCTAGAGACACAGGCCAGCCCTTGATAGAATGAGTTCTGGCTGGATATGGAGGCACCCGAGGCCAGTCGGGATGGAAGAACAGGGCACCCCTCGTGCTGGGCCACCAATTGCCATAATGCTCCCAAACAGGGGGGGTTGCCCCTATCCATGCCCACTGCTAGCCCTGGGAGGCTTATTTTTTGTAAACTTTATTAAATAAAAAGGAAACAGACACAGGGCTTCTCGTTTTGACCCTCGTTGGGATGTAGTCCCAGTCTACACCAAAAGGTTGGGGGTGGGTGTACTAAACTCCTCTATCTCCTCTGCCTGCCCTGGAGCCGGGGTCAGAGGGTCTGGGGTCTGTAGAGGAGCTTCAGGTGCTTTCCTGCTTTGAGGGGAGGGAAAACAAGGGCTTCCATACTCCAGCTGCCACCCTGGAACCTGGGCTTGACTAGTGGGGAGACAGATATCCATTTTCCCTGCCCCTGACAGAGAGGCTTCTCTGTCCCCCGGAGGGATGGCACGATTCCTCCAGAGGAACCAGGTCAGGGCTGCTCATTTTGTGCCCTTCCCCAGGTCAAGCGTCCCTTATGGACAGTCCACATCCCCTGATATGTGTGCTCTTGGTTGGTCTGGATTCCATTTTCCTCCTGAGCTTCACGGAAAGTCCCACCTCCCTCTTCCCCCACACCAAACCCAATCTGAACATCTGGGAACCTTGTATTTAAACTATAAAGACAGCTGATCAGGAGCCACTCTAAACAACTTATTTATTGGATAATCAATCAATCATATTTATTGAGAGCTTACTGTGTGCAGAGCACTGTACTAAGTGTTTGGGAAGTACAAGTTGGCAACATATAGAGACAGTCCCTTTAAACTGCTGTAGTGCCCAGTATGCTAATGTGTCATGGAACCCCATACACATGTGCACAATTTCTTCCAAAATCGTATTGCATTCTATCCAGATAAACACATGTTGTCAGGAGAATGCCACCTAATTCCCTAACTATGTAGTGAAAGTAAGCATTGTGAAAGAACTGGGTGCCTGTATTTAAATCATAAATTTGTATTAGCTGATTTATCTGAATGGCAACTTGATTGTGTTCTGGAGACTTTGCCATTTCCACCAGGGCCTATAAGCAATGCTACAGTCTTCCCTTTACTCTTTTAGGAGGAGTCTCTAATGGACCTATGAAGTACAAATGATTCAACACAAATTCACGATTAGTGCATTCTATCCCCCTCTCTGTTTGTGCTATTATTTTAGTTAACATAAAATGAGGTTGGTTTCATTAGAGGTTTTTTTTCCTTCCATATTGGAGTTATAAGGTGAAATCTTGTTCAACAAGGTTTTCTGTTCCTGAAATGGCACTACAAATGTTTCCAGATAACGCTCCTGTTCTCATCCTGATAGAGCTCCTGTTCTCATCCATTTTCAGTAATGCAAGGTGCTTGTTTCAGCACGGAATGGTATCTTTCAAATTATTCATTCATTCATTTAATTGCATTTATTAAGTGCTTACTGTGTGCAAAGCACTGTACTGAGCGCTTGGGAAAGTACAATAAAGAGTGACTATCCCTGCCCAAAACGAGCTCACAGTCTGGGAGGCGGGGAGAGAAAGACATCAATACAAATGAACAGACATAAATATAAATAAACAAAATTACAGATAAATACATAAGTGCTGTGGGGTGGGGAGAGGAGGGAAAAACAAAGGGAGCAAGTCAAGGTGATCCAGAAGGGAGTAGGAGATGAGGAAAATTGGGGCTTAGTCTGGGAAGCCCTCTTGGAGGAGATGTGCCTTCAGTAAGGTTTTAAAGAGGAAGATTTGAGGAAGGAGGCATTCCAGGCTAGAGGTAGGATGTGGGCCAGGGTCAGCAGCAAGACAGGTGAGATGGAGGCACAGTGAGAAGGTTAACACCAGACGAGCAAAGTGGGAGGGTTGAGTTGTAGAAGGAGAGAATCAAGTAGAGGTGGGAAGGGGCAAGATGATGAAGTGCTTTAAACTCAATGGTGAGGAGTTTTTGTTTGATGCAGAGGTGGATAGGCAACCACTGAAGATTTTTGATGGGTGGGGCGACACATGTCTTGAACGTTTCTGAAGAAAGTTGATCCTGGCAGCAGAGTGAAGTATGGACTGAAGTGGGGAGAGGCAGGATGTTGGGAATGTCAGAAAGGAGGGTGAGGTAGTGATTTAGGTGGGATAGGATGAGTGATTGTATTAACATGGTAACAGTTTGGATGGAGAGGAAAGGGTGGACTTTAGCAAGGTCATGAAAGTGGGACCTACAGGATTTGGTGACAGATTGAATATGTGGGTTGAGTGAGAGAGAGGAGTCAAGGATAATGCCCAGGTTACAGGCTTGTGAGATGGGAAGGATAGTGGTGCCGTCTGCAGTGACGGGAAAGTCCAGGAGAGGCCAGAGTTTGGGTGGAAAGATAAGGAGCTCTGTTTTATACATGTTTAGTTTGAGGTGACAGGAGGAGATCCAAGTAGAGATGTCTTGAAGGCGGGAGGAAATGCAAGCCTGGAGAGAGAGTGAGAGAGAGATCAGGAGAAAAGCTGTAGATTTAGATATCATCTGCATAGAGATAGTAGTTGAAGCTGTGGGAGCGAATGAGTTCTCCAAGGAAATGAGTGTAGATGGAGAACAGAAGGGGACTGAGAACTGAACCTTGAGGGCTCCCCACAGTTAGGAGGTGGGAGGCAGAGGAGGAGCCTGCAAAGGAGACTGAAAGTGAATGGTCAGAGAAATAAGAACCAGGAGAGGACATATTCAATAAAGCCAAGGTTGGATAATGCTTCCAGGAGAAGGAGGTGGTCCACAGTGTCAAAGGCAGCTTCGACACTGCACAAAACCTATCCTGTTCACCTTCAACCTGAGTAATCTGTGGGATGAGAAAGATTGCCATTTTAATTTTTTTTAATTTGGCTCAATCTCACCATTTTCACAAGTGGAATGAAAAAAGAGATTTGCTATGGGACTGAAAGGAAGGAGCTAGTGTTTGCCAACCACCTTCCAAACTCTTGCACAGTAAGTACTCAATAAATACCATTGATATGCTGTTGTGATAACTGAAAGCCCTTCCTTTCATTACTAACTATCCCCAATTATGGTGAATTTCTATCAGTGGAGTGGTGTTTATATAATTCTCTATTCATTTCTGTCACTTTTCCGTTTTGCAAAACCTCTTGGTAAAGTAAATGGTGACAGATGGTGAATAAGAAATGGTGACTGTTATGGGAGAAGTCATGAGATTATATTTTCTTGTGGTCATTTCAATTTATTTTATTGTTTGTATATACCCAGGTTAGGTTCATACCCCCAAACCCCAAACCCCAAGCCCCTCTGGGGATGGCTTTTCTAACTGATATGTGATGATATGTGATGATACTGCTGCCTCCCCAGTAGCTATGATGTCAGTGGATATGGTGCTCAGTCAATCAATCTATAGCAATTCCCGGGCACCTATTGTGTCCAAGAGCACTGTACAATCCAGTGAGAATGAGAAACACCTAAAACAAATCACTTCCCTCCTGAGTTTAAACTAGTGTGTGAGTAGCAGCATCAACAATAGGAGAAGTAATGAAGATATTTATTGAGCACCCACGAAGTAAAATCCACTGTACTAAGCACTTGGGGAAGTGCAATAGAAGTATGAGGCACATTCCCTGACCACAAAACTTAATATTCTAACAGGGGAGAGAGAAATTAAACAAATTATTATTATTATTATTACAAATGGGATAATTGGAATAAAGACATTCACTGTGCAATCAAGCATCCATATATATATATGCATAAATGGTAAGGGAGGATATAAATAAACATCCAAGTGTTAGAGGTGGTTGAAGGGTTTATGTGACTTGGGGTGCAGATTTTATCAGGGAAGGTTTTTGGATGAAATGGGATTTTAGAAGGGCTTTGAAGGTGGGATGAACTGTGGATTGATGGATTAGCGAGGGAATTGGGCTCCAGTCTGGTGGGACAGCATGAGTGATGGGATGGAGAAATTTTAACTTATAAAGGGAGTTCGTTAAAAGAAAAAACGTTAGATACTTGCACTCCATCTTAGACTGTAAACCCGATGAAGGACAGAGACTGTGTCTGACCTGATTATCTTGTATCTACCACAGTGCTTGGCAGAAAGTAAGCACTTAAATTAATACCTTTACTATACTGTCGTATGGACCCTCTGATGAGACTGTAAGAATGGTTAAAGACAGAGTATTAAGTCAGTGATTTTTAAGACACAGGAGAGGAAGTAGTGTTTACTAGTGGATCAGACGCAGGCCTGGGATTTAGAAGGACCTGGGCTCTAATGATTATCTGCCACTTGTCTGCCATGTGACCTTGGGTAAGTCACTTAACTTTTCTATGCCTCAGTTTCCTCATCTGGAAAATAGGGATTAAGACTTGTGAGCTCCACGTGAGACATGGACTATAACCAACCTGATGACCAACCTGATTAGCTTGTATCTAACCCAGCACTTAGCACAGTGCATGGCACATTGTAAGTGCTTAACCAATTCCATAAAAAAGGGACAAATAAAAGTTTAAACACTTTCTTTTTAATATAGTTTCAAGTGAATGTTGAGGGAGGGTCACCAAGCTATGATGACAGCTTGTCTCATTCTCAATGACTCTGTAGGCTATTCTGATCTCTTTATCAATATAAAATATTCAAGCTGACAGTCTGGGTTGGTGCCTGAATTTCTATTGTTATTTATCCACTAGCACCATGAGGTCACTTGTCGATTCACAGCCATCAGCCAGGCTAACTCAATCCCCAGTCCTGAAGCAGAACCTCAAGCAAATCCTGACTGTGAAGGCTGTTTGGTTCAGGTGCTATAATCAACTGTTTGGGCTGGGACTTCCCCTAAATGCACCAGAACAGATGAGTTCAAAGAAAATGTTTCATTAACACATTTTATCTGGCTTTGTCCCTAAGAAACTGTCAACCTGGATATACTGTTTTGCTCCTTTCAGAATAGTTGGGTTGTTTCCTTGTAGACAGTACAGTAGAACTTGAATAGTATAGGTTTCCTTTTAGTGCTCTCTCCGCCAATGCATGCTTCTCTAACTCACCTATTGAACGTTGTGCATAGTCTTTCCATTTTGCTTCTATTTATTTCTCCCTAAACATGACAGATGTGTATCTTAGAAAAGCACATTTTTAACAAAGAATAGAAATCTTATGTTACTTGCTCAAAATAGGAATTCTAAATTAATCTCCCGTGGAATCTCAAATAATGCAAAGCAGTCGCATCAACAAATGGTTCAGATGCCTCTAATTATATCTGAAAGCATACACTGGCTTGAACCCTTAATTGTGTGTGCCTTTGTTTTCTCATTCTTTCCTAGTTTGTGTCACTCTTGTGTCTGTAATCTCTCTGCTGCAGCTCTACTTT
This sequence comes from Tachyglossus aculeatus, assembly GCF_015852505.1. Lineage (NCBI taxonomy): Eukaryota > Metazoa > Chordata > Mammalia > Monotremata > Tachyglossidae > Tachyglossus > Tachyglossus aculeatus. Next base: position 13,528,605 of record NC_052075.1, read on the forward strand.
CAGTTGGAGGAAGGGGAATATTAAGGATGCAGGATTGAGGCCAAAGAAGGGAAGGAAGGAATCAATTTTAGAATTTTTTAGCTAAAAAGTATATAGTAAGTTTCCACTTTACTCTCCATAATTAAACATTCTTCATCTTGACATAGGCTTGCTATTTCTTTAATGACAGTTTCAAATGCTTTCTGCCCCTCCACCTCCCCACCCCGAAGAATACCTTTTTGCTTGCCTTGAAACAGGAAACGATCCTTAGAAGCAACTTATCCAAAGCAGAGAATCAGCCAACACATACCATACCACTTATCCTCCATCCAGTCTTCATTTATGGAGTTTTGGACTAAAGAATCTTAAATTCTTTATGGACAATAAGCTCCTTTGTGTGTTGATTTCATCAATAAATTGCTCTAGGATATCAGATCTCCTCTCCACATTCTGGGGGCAGAAGAGTCAGGTCTTTACAGGTTGAAATTTGTGGTGCAGGGACTGTGTCCTATCAGATTATTTTGTAAATAACCCAGAGTGCTTGGAATACAGTAAGCACTAATAAACACCACAATTATTATTATTATTATTATTATTATCATTATTATTATGTCTTTCTGTTTAACCTGAGGCCCACACTTCTTTTGCCTGCCACCTCTTTGGGGGCAGTCCTCAGTTGGGTAAACAAAAATCCACAAACAAAACGCACTTAAAAGTAAATCAAGAGACTATTTCTTTACCTTCGCTAATGTGTATTTGGTGTCAAGTTTCCATTTGATAATATTCTCTAGAAATCTACAATTATGTCATCACAATTATTTTTTCCCCTCTGTTTAGGTGAGGACAGATGCAATTAGAGCCATGCGCCTGCAAGAATACTTTTAATTTTTAGCCAAATTAGCCTGGCATGCACACAAGTGCTGGCTTTCAGTACAATTGAAAATGAATGCGTTAGTTCAGTGGCCTTTCCATTCAGAGTTGCAGTGAGACAAAGTTCAGTTCATATTCCAATGGCATTATTCAAGGAAGACAAATCTCTTCAGCATTTCCATTTATAACTCCACTCTTAACATTGTCCTTATGGATTTTAAGTTGCTTCCTGGCAAAAGTCCATCATTGTTTATATCCAGTGACATAAATATGCAATTAAAACTATAATAGCCTAACAAAATGAGAAATTTACTGACCCGTGCATTTCAGGCATGATACTTTTCCTCCCCAAATTAAGTGTTTTTATTGCACGCTTACTATGTGCAGAGCACTATACTAAGCACTTGGGGAAGTACAATGTAAATGGAATTGGTAGACTTGGCCCCTCCTACGAGGAGCTTGCAGTCTAGGTTGACTCCTTTTCTACTAATAATAGTACTATAATAGTACTTCTTAAGAGCTTCCTGTGTGTAGAGTACAGAGAAGCAGTGTGGCTTTAATGGTAAGAGCTTGGAAATCAGAGGATGTGGGTTCTAATCCCAATTCTGCCACTTGCTTGCTTTGCGACCTTGGGCAAGCCATTTCTCTGTGCCTGTTCCCTCCTCTGCAAAATAGGGATTAAGACTGTGAGCCCCATGTGGGACAACCTGATTACCTTGTATCTACCCCTGGGCTTAGAACAGTGCTTGGCACGCAGTAAGTTGCTGAATAATGCCATCATCATTATTAATATTATTATTATTGCTACTGTGCTCTGGGAAGGAATACACATGTAGAAATTAAATATGGCCCCTTGTCTCTTTATATTAAATTGTCAAAGTAAAATTTGTAAACGGGAATAGCATAAATTCCTTAAGGATTTTAGAGTGCAGCTTTGGAAACATTCAAAAGATTTGTAGAAGGAATAAATTTGTGTAAAAATAGCATACTGTTTTTAAAAATTCTATTATACTGCTTTGCCAGGAAAAAATAATGCAATTGCATTATTCTATATCAATGAGGATAAAAAAGAGGAAAATTTTGAGCTAATAATAATAATTATGATATTTAAGTGCTTACTATGTGTCAGGCACTGTACTAAGCAATGGTGTGGATACAAGCAGATCAGTTTGGACACAGTCTCTTGTCCCATGTAGCCCTCACAGTCTCAATCCCCATTTTACAGAAGAATTTCCAGACAACTGGGATTTTTAAACACTAGTATGGGTAACTTGAATCAGAGATGCCAACATTTCAATTTTGAGTGTTGAAGTGAAAAAGAAGTGGAGGCTTTAAATTGGGTTTGAAGACTGGGTGGGGATTGTTTTCCAAAAATAACAGGCCAGAATTCATTTTGGTGTTTCTTAGCCCCAGCTGGAAACTCTCAGATTTCTTCAAAGAAGGAGGATTAACAAACAAATTTTGAAATCAGTCCCCACTGTCCCATGGACTAGGCATTCAATGGCTGCAAAAGGTTGAAAAGACGTCTTCAAAAATGGGCAAATGCATTCATTCATTCATTCAATCGTATTTATAAAGCGCTTACTGTGCACAGAGCACTGTACCAGGCACTTGGGAAGTACAAGTTGGCAACATATAGAGACGGTCCCTACCCAACAACGGCCTCACAGTCTAGAAGGGGGGAGACAGACAACGAAACATGTGGACAGGTGACAAAACATGTGGACCTAATGGCAGGAAATGAGACTAAAGGATTTTAGGGATTGCGATTTTAAGGATTTTTTTTCCTATCAGTTTCTAAAAGAAGTTTTCTCTTAAATTGGCCATAAAATTTGTTGGCTGGTTCTGGTGATGGTAACCTCCCAAACTGTCAAATCTGAAGTACTTACCAGTATTGTGAATATTATTCCTTCCAGAAGGATAGGACTTAAAGCGCTTAGGTGTCCGAGACATTTTATCTCCAGCAAGTACTTATGTAATACTGTATTAAATGTGGGGTAAACAAAATAATTCATTGTCATATTTATTGAGTGCTTACTGTGTGCAGAGTACTGTACTAAGCACTTGGGAAAGTACAATACAACAATGAAGAGAGAACATCCCTGCCCACAGTGAGCTCACAGTCAGACAGAAACAGTCCCTGTCCCTAATTGGGCTCACAGTCTATAAAGTGGGCAGAAAAGGTATTGATCCCCCATTTTGAAGATGAAGAAACTGAGGCACAGATAAGTAAAGTGACTTGTCCAAGATGACACAGAAGGCACATGGCAGAGTTGCGAATTAGAACCTAGGTTCTCTAACACTCTTTCCACTAGGCCATTCTTCTTCCCATCTCTCTCTCTTCCTTTAATCCCCCCATCCATCCTTCCATGTTTACCCTTACCCATTAACCACTTCATTCTGTTCATTGTTATCATTCATTGTCCTGCCAGGTAGCGGGCTGGGCATTATTTAGTATAGGATAACCCCAAACTCGGCAGTACGAACTGGGTCATTTGACTTGAACTTATATCTCCTTCTCATCATGATGTATACCTTTGGGGGTATTCTTTTCTGAACCACTTGAGAGCAGGGTAGGAGACCCGAACTGGAGACTTATTGGATATGGCAAACTCTATACTAAGCATTGAGTGTTATTACATCAGGATACAATCAGGGAGGACATAGTCCCTGACCCATATTGGGATCACAGTCTACATAGGATGGAGAACAGATATTTAATGCTCACTTTAAAGATGAGAAAATAGAGGCACAGAGAAGTTAAGTGACTTGCCCAAGGTCACACAGCAGGTAAATGGCAGAGCTATTTGGGAAGAAATCCTGCACTTGGTTTTGGGGAATTGTAGCCCCAGGAATCGAGATAAATGTCAAATACTATGAACCTATTGGAATCTAGTCCTTGAAAACTTCCAGAAAAACTTGTTCCATAAAGGAATGCAGAAATCCACATGAGATGCCCAGCAAGTGAAATTTTGGAGTTGCCCCAACCACTCAGGACCACAGCACCACTTAAATTGAGGAAAAACATCAGCATGTAGAACTGCAGTTTCTCTATTCTATTTTGTGAATGAAAGTAGAATTGTTTTACCTTTTTCACTGATGCTTGTTGTGCATTTCTTCCATGGCAACGAGATGAATATTGCCACTATGAGGATATACTCTCTTTAGCCCATCATTGGTGAAATACTTGACCTTCTGTTGAAGAAGAACTTTACTGTGGCTGAAATTGAACATAACTTGGAGATCAGGGGTGGGTACGTAGAAAAGACGATTCTCACTCATGGCTTCCCCAGAGTAGGAAGAACTAATATTTATTTCTAATAATAAGGTCTCAGGCTTACAGTCTGAGTGAGAAAAGATATTTGTTTATATTTTATCCAGAAACCTCAAAACATACTCCTTGGGTTATAAAGTAGTCATTAACTGTTATTTCATACACCAGGCCGTTTTGTTTGTTTTAAGAAATGAGCTAAAAATAGCTTGTTGCTATCTAAAGTGAACTGGTGATGTAAGCATCTTTTGTTGGCTTTTGAGTAAGGCATCTCACAGGCCATTTGGATGCCATAAAAAATTCAAGAGGTTCTGACAATTCTCTGGAGGGTAGGAGCGCAAGGAAACATTTTAACTTTTGGAGTCACTTCAGGTAGAAGGTTTTGGCTTGTTAATGATCGTGTGGAAATCAGAAGCCAAGGGAATGGGAAGCAGCCAGGAAATGGAAGGAGTGGGAGAATGTTCCTTCCAAATCAGGGGAGTAAAGAGCCCAAAATACAGTAGTTCAGACCTGAGAAAATGTGGCCACCAGCAATTCAGTTTCATACAATCAGGAACGATGTAGGCCCATTTCAGAGAAAAGCTGGCCTAATTTATCAAAATACCGCAGTCATCATTGTGTCAGGACTCTAAGTGAGTCAGGTTGATTCCATTGGCTGGGTGGCTAGAAACACATCAGTTTCTTAGGTGCTCTGTGTTGATGGTCATATCCACCAGTATACTTTCCCTACAGTAAGAGATCAGCGATAAAAGGATTTGTTCTGAGACATAAACAATGTCCTCTATTTTGCTCACCATTGTCAGTGAAGCCCTCCTTCAGAGCTATTTTCAGAAGACAAACAGCTTGGACAGCTCTTGCTGACTCGTCAGCTTAATTTACTTAGACTCCCAGACAAGGGACTGTTAGAGCATGGTACCCCAATCATGCAAAGCAAATATATTTACAGTGATAATAATACTTTTACAAAGTCAAGGCATATTTTCCAACAGGTATTCAATCTGACACCATTAATCTGCAGTTCGCTTATGCTGCATTAAGCCGCTTGCATAAAAATTAGAATCCTTTCTTGTCTCAACTCTGTGGATCATTCCTCCTCCTGGCAACACTATCTAATTTTTTTTGGAAACAGGTCTCTCTTGATTCTCTTCTTCTTTGGCTGATCCTTCTCAGTGTCTTTGGCTGGCTCTGCTTCTGCCCCCTTTAACTCTGAATGTCCCTCGAGGCTCAATTCTGGGTCTTCTGGGTAATACTCTCTATTACCTCCTCCTATTTGTAATTGATTGCACTGTTGTCTCCCCTGTTTGATTGTAAGCTCACTGAGGAACGGGATCATTCATTTTAATTCTACCAATTGATTAAAGCCTTAGTGAGTCAGAGAGATTTGCCCAAACATGGTAGATACTAAAAAAGTGCTATTGTTTGCCTTTAATATTAAAGGAAGCCTAGTGCAACATCCCAAAAGGGGACAACATTTTTTATATCTAATGTGGCTAAAACTGTAGATCCTGCATGACACATAATAATAATGATAATGATTTTGGTATTTGTTAACAATAATAATAATGATGTTGGTATTTGTTAAGCGCTTACTATGTGCCAAGCATTGTTCTAAGTGCTGAGGTAGATACAAGGTAATCAGGTTGTCCCACGTGGGGCTGACAGTCTTCATCTCCATTTTACAGATGAGGGAACTGAGGCCCAGAGAAGCTAAGTGACTTGCCCAAATCACACAGCTGACAAGTGGTGGAGCCGGGATTTGAACCCATGACCTCTGACTCCAAAGCCCATGCTCTTTCCATTGAGCCACGTGTTAAGCACTTACTGTGTGCTAAGCACTGTACTAACCCCTGTGATAGCTATAAGATCATCAGATCCCACCCGGGGCTCACATTTTAAGTAGGAGGGAACACAGGTATTGAATCCCCACTTTGCAGACGAGGGAACTGAGGCCCAGAAAGTCACTTGCCCAGGTCACACAGCACCTAAGTGGCAGAACTGGGATTAGAGCCCAGATCCTCTGACTACGAGTTCTAGGTTCTTTCCCACTAGGCCATGCTGCTTCCCATAGGTGAACCTCACTGTCAGTGTTGTTTTCTTTGAACCCGAAGGAGAACTTTATATAAAGGGTACAGCCATCTCTTCAGAAAGCTTTGTTTAGTTGAAGCAAAGAGGGAAGTTTTTGTCCCATCTAATCCAGAAGGGTGAAATGGCACCCTTCTCCTTCGTGAAGGGGAGAGCCCACTTCTACACTGGCAGAGACTTCTGTGCTGCCGTGGAAGAAAACATCCCTAAGATACTAGATTAATTACATTTCAAAAGCAACGGTGAATTTAAATCAACCATGCAGCTCAGCGCTATGGTAATTAACATTTCAAGGTAAAAGGAAATGTGATCATAGTAAATAACTATTCCATGCAGGATTGAAAGCTTACCCTTTCATGGTATATTCTGAACACGACTGTGGCCGAGGGCAGAAACTGGGAGGTGGAAGTGTTGGACTACCTCAAAGTGCCATTTGCATGTATATCCCAACTGCAGTGAAAGACTTAATAATGAGAACAGTCCTTAGAGTCTGCCATTTTGGACTTTCTGGGTGTACTCGTCTTGTGTTAATGATGGTACTTGGTTAAGAGCTTCATGGCTTAGTGAGTGGATAGAGCATGGTCCTGGGAGTCAAAAGGTGTGGAGAAGCAGCATGGCTTAGTGGAAAGAACACGGGCTTCGGAGTCAGAGAATGTGGTTAGAATCCCGGCTCTGCCATTTACCTGCTGTATGACCTGGGGCAAGCCATTTAACGTCTCTGTGCCTGTTACCTCATCTGTAAAATGGGGATTAAGACTGTAAGCCCCTTGTAGGACAACCTGATTACCTTGTATCTACCCCAGCACTTGGAACAGTTCTTGGCACATAGTAAGCGCTTAACAAATACCACAATCAATTAATTAATTAATGGGTTCTAAGTCCAGCTATACTACATGTCTGCAGTGTGACCTTGGGCAAGTCACTTTACTTCTCTGAGCCTGTTACCTTATTTGTAAAATGGAGATTAAGAATATGAGCCCTATGTGGGACAGAGACTGTGTCCAGCCTAACTTGAATCTATCCCGGCATTTAAAACAGTCCTTAGTACATAGAAAGCACTTAACAAGTACCATAATAATAATTATTGCTATTATCTAAGAGCTGGAATAGATACAAGTTAATTAGTTCGGATACAGTTCCTGTCATTCATTCATTCATTCATTCAATCGTATTTATTGAGCACTTACTGTGTGCAGAGCATTGTACTAAGTGCTTGGGAAGTACAAGTTGGCAACATATGCAGACGGTCCCTACCCAACAGTGGGCTCACAGTCTAGAAGGGGGAGACAGACAACAAAACAAAACATATTAACAAAATAAAATAAATAGAATAAATATGTACAGATGAAATAGAGTAATAAATACATACAAACATATACATATATACAGGTGCTGTGGGGAGGGGAAGGAGGTAAGGCAGGGGGGATGGGGAGGGGCGGAGGGGGGAGATGTGTCCCACGTGGGGCTCACACTCATCCCTATTTTTACAGATGAGGTAAATGAGGCCCAAAGAAGTTAAGTGACTTGCCTAAGGTCACACAGCAGATACATGGTAGAGACAGGATTAGAACCCAGGTCCTTATGACTCTCCGGCCCCTGCTCCACTAAACCTTGCTGCTTCCCTATGTACCACCGCACTGTGTTGGTAAACTGCCAGTGCATGTACAGCAGTATCACAAGATAATGGAAATTCTAATTTAATCAGCCTGTCTTAGTATAAGTACAACATAAATCAGAGTGTATTGTATTTATAATGCTTCCCAGAGATTTTTGATTTGTCATGGTCAGACCTAAACCTCATTTATTTCCTCCCTTGTTTATCACCTTCCTTTTCAAAATGCCACGTTGTCCATCTCTTCCTGGCCTGGAGGCAGAGATCAGTCAGTCATGAGCACCCTGTCCCAGGATGAATGTTCCCACTGACCAGTTGGGAGGGAGACTGTGTGCAGTGACCCGCTCATTGTCCTTAAAGAGAGAACACTCTTAGATTCTTTAATCACCTGGCAAATGCACCTTTGCTGCATATCAGGGCCTCTAAAACCTGCTGCTTCCGCAGCATCATGCTGGCATATGATAGGCCTGTATATTAAAGCATTTTAATTGCTTTTAATCCCCTAAATGCAGAGAGATTTAGCTCTGTGGTGTATGGATTATGTTGGCAAACTTGGTTATGCATCGGAGTGAGCTCAGGGATAGCTTAATCCTGGTACCTTTCTTGTTAAATCACTAGGAAAGAGGTAATTTATTATCCTCTGTTCATCCAGTATTGGTCAGAACCATGAAACTTGCGAATCTCTCATTTGAGACTATCAAGACATTGGGGAGATAAAATCTACATTGTGCTGTAATCTGCCAGACAACCACTGCCATCAGTAACATGTCTGATCTGTCAGTGTTGTTAATGGAGGGGCACAGTTTCAGTGATCAACAGCTGAAAACAGTGATGAGTAATTTGGTTTGCGAGCCAAGTGAATACTGAGCCTCCTAGATTTGTTTTAGGGTAGTCACTCCCTGAAGTCATGCACGATGGAAACTTTTTTTGAGGCTGCCATTTTAAAAGTGTAGTTTTTTAACCTACCATTTCTGCATTACCAAACAGGTCTTTATTTAAATTTGGGGAATAAGTGCAGAAAAAGATAAGGAACTTTGTTTTTTTTTTAAAAAAAACAACCTTTTTCTTTGGAAAACTGCCATTCATCATCATCCTTGGGAGGTTAAATAATATTTTCTCACAGAAGCTTTTTCCCCTTTCTGTAGATTTATACACACACATGCATATGGAAGTAGAATTACTCTAGCAATTTTGGAATCAAATTTTCCTATAAAAAAAAGAACTTTCTTCTTTCAGTGTAGCTTGTGAATTCAAAGGACACAGGGAAGGAATATATAGGTCAACTTTTAACCTTTTTGCTGAGGAAAATACACATTTGGTATTCAAATTATAAAACACTGCCAGCACCTGTTAGACAGACATTATCAACTGGGAACATATAGTACTGCTAACACCCACAAAAATAGGTTGCATCCAGATATGATTTTTCTCTCAAGATTTATTTTTCTTCCTCGACTCTGAACTATATACTAGGAAACACTGACAACTAGCAAGCCTCATCAAAATTGGAAATTTCAGGATTGAATGATATTGTGCTATGAGTCAGCAACTCATATCTTCATCCCCACTAATCATTCTTACAAACTGTTGCACCACAACCTGTAAACAGAGCTGCATCTTCGTGCAGGTTCTTAAAATTAGTGAAAGGAAAAGGGCTTCAGATTTTGAGCTTTGTCGTGTTCAAGATGAAATCTCATTCTGTATCACTAGATCTCAAATTAAATCCATCTTTCAGAATGATTTATCTCAGTGGATGAAAAAGGAAAAACCTCATTAAAAATCTTCAGGTAATTCCAGTTCTGCAGGCTTTCCAATCAGTAGGGGACATAGGTGGGGTTGAGCAAACAGGAAGGTTAAGATTGAGAGGCTAATGCAATTCAAACAAGGTAAAGAGCAAAGTTTGAACCAAAGTCTTTTCAACCCATCAGAATAAGACTTCTTTCAACTGCATCTCAGTCTTCTTGGTGACATTGCTGCTTTTAACATTGATGTGCCTTCTAGGGTGTGTTTTATGAGCCCCTTCATTTAATAGGCAGAGTTTAGAAATCTAATTTTACTGTCTGCTTCAGATCATCTGGGCTGTGGAAACCAAACCCTTTCAGACGGTCTGGATGTTGTTTTCATCAAATCATTAGCATCATCATTGAGCGTGACGTGGGGAAATCATCCTTCACTCTTCAAACAATCCATTTGTTCATGAAAATTGCCCCCTATTTTCTGTAAGGGGTGCGGTTTTTTGGACTTAACTTTGTTATTGGGGAATCTGCTTTGGCTTAGTATCTTCAAATTTACCACCACTCTTAATGGCTACTGGAGCAAGTCTGAATGGTTTTAGAATTAGTCTTACTCACTTTTGGGAAATCCATCTTCTCCACAGTGTGGATGGGCTATGGCCTCCAGAGGGTGATCCTAGAGCTTCAATCTGTAGGGAGGGCTTTCTCTAAGGAACCTTTTCTTTCTTTCCAGTTTGACCAAATGGATGTATATCAACCCAATGCTGGGTGTGCCCTTCAGTTTGAAATAACAGATGGATGAGAATAGAAGGTTAGAATCCAGTATAAACCATTTTGCATTTAAAAGGAAATCTGATTTCCATTGCTGGGCGTAATAGGAAGGATGCAGCTGTGAGACAAAGCAACGACAATAACAGTACACACATACTCATCTATTTTTTGGCTTCAGAGATGATGCAGCTTTCAGTAAGACTTTATTCACACGTGTATATGGGGAGTGTTTGGTCCACGAGACTGTAAGCTCCTTGAGGTCAGGATCATTTGTTCTCCCAAGCAGTTAGCACTTGGAGCTATGCACTAACAGCAGCATGAAGCACGCTGGAGAAGCAGCGTGGCTCATTGGAAAGAGCCCGGGCTTTGGAGTCAGAGGTCATGGGTTCAAATCCTGGCTCCACCAATTGTCAGCTGCGTGACTTTGGGCAAGTCACTTAACTTCTCTGTGCCTCAGTTACCTCATTTGCAAAATGGGGATTAAGACTGTGAGTCCCCCGTGGACCAACCTCATCATCCTGTAACCTCACCAGCACTTAGAACAGTGCTTTGCACATAGTTCAGGGCTTAATAAATGCCATCATTATTATTATTATATCTGATTGCTGGTCTGGTACATCTCAGGATGGACATGGGCAATGGATGAGTGTCTCCTAAAGGTTCATCTTTGGCCCTAGGCAATATGCTTTAATTAACCATTTACCCCATTTCTCTAATTGAGGGAGGCTTGGGTGTGTGTGATCTTTCTATCCCTCATTTACTGAGTGAATGCTGCTTTTGGACAAAGTCCCTTGACTCTGCCTCATAGCCTGACTGCTGTGACTCAATAGTTTTTCATCTTTGTCCAGAACTGATGAGCCTTGCCCCACACCCCTAGTGAAAGAAACATAATGAAAAAAGACCCATTCTGCTTTGCAATTCCACCCGCCCTGTTGGAATGCGACATTTTGAGGGTGATTTAGCTGATCAGACCTATCGACTCTCAAAACCAGCCCCCTCCTTGGTAGGAAATAGGGAGGTCACTTGACTAGAGATAGCCTTTCACCTTTAACCTGACCTTAATAACAGTAAGGTAGGGAAGGGCTCTGCAGGTGAACAGGGAATGGAACACACCGATTCTACGGGGGAATTCTTCCTCTTTTGAATGACTGTATGGTTCTGTGTTACTGCGAGCGTATAGTTGTGACTGTGGTCTAGTTATTTTCTCTACAGAACATTGTTACCTTGCGTGGGAGTTAATAGATCCAGAGACCCAAAGAGCAATAAAGGCACAAGATATTAAAGTATATTTGTCTTATTTTGTGGTTGTGAAAAATCATGTTAACTCATGGACATGCAGCCAAAAGATCTGAATGTTTTCAGCAAGTGAATTCCAGAAGGCTGTGCTATTCTTGTTGCTTTTTGTCCCTTGTGAAGGGTGGAGGAAGAGTCCTGTATCTTTAAGGGTCCCAGCTACAGGAAGAGAAGGAGTAATTAGAAGAAGGGATGTGAAAGCCAGAATGATTTAGCTCCTCAGGATGCAGATGACAAGTTGCTGAGTTGGAGGGATGAGGAAACCTGTGGCTATGGAGCTGATCTTTGACCTCTCCTATGTAGGCAGAGGAGAGAGGGTGAGGATTGCTCCTTGTGAATGGCAGAGGAGGATAATGTCATTCATTCAATCGTATTTATTGAATGCTTACTGTGTGCTGAGCATTGTACTAAGCGCTTGGGAAGTACAAGTCGGCAACAATGGGCTCACAGTCTAGAAGGGTCAAAGAAGAAGCTGCTGTTGTGCTTCCTAATGAGGCAGAAGGACCCTAATGCAGTGGAGGTCAGAAGAGGCTTCTGTATGCCAGTGACCATTGTGTCCAGCAGATGAGAAAGGGAAAAACCCAGGCACTTGGACAGGATTCTAGGTTGGAAAACCTGTTTGGTCATACATCGCGACCACAGTCATTCAGGACAAATGAAAATACATTTCAAAGTGTATTTCCCTCTTTGCCTTAAAGGTGCCAGTGATAGAATTTGATTCTTTTGATGCAGTTCAGCCCAGAAGGAGAAAAAAGCCAGAAGTTAACTATCACTCGAGTCGAGAATTCAGCAAAGAGTGAAATACGGATGTGTGTATTTCAGGGTTACTTAGGACTCTGAGGAATGTGGGTTGTGAAATACCTGTGTGGTTCAATCGACAGGATGTTAATTAAAATTAAGGTAAATTCAGAGAAGCATTGGGGTTTTCTTATAAAAGAAAAAACACAAAACCCTTAAAAATGGCTTGACTAAAACAGCCATAGATCATGCATAATTAGTCAGTTTTATTTTGCTAAAGGGTGCGTTAAAAGATGACTATTTGAAAAGACATCAGCATCCGGTGTCTTTTGAGTGAAACCCCCTTTTCTGTCCAAACAGGTTATGAGCTATGAGTGTGTATATATGTGTCTGTGTTGTGTGCATGCACATGAAAGCTCCGGTAGGTACACGCAGATCAGACCCACATCTGAGACCCAAATGCTTTAGAGTCAATTCACACTAACTTCTTTTGAGTTTGGGAGACATTCATCACCATAACCTCTGGGTACGTGTACGTGTTAAAACAACATAAAGTGAATAATATGTACTTGGCATGATGTCAAGATGTACAGACTACTCAGGCTGAAGCCTGCCTAAGGTCATGTCTGATCTACTTAGACATAGGGAGCTACATGTGGCCAGTATTTACCCGCCCAGAGTATTGATGCTTTACATTAGTTTTTAAAGCAAAAATGCAGGTTCACTGTGGTGTACATTGGGCTCTGTGAATGACAAATACAGGAGGAAGTAGCTGGATAGAAACTGAGGAAAATACCAGCCTACACACACCTTAGATAATTACTCTTTTACAGGCACAGAGTGTATTAATTGTTTTTAACTGGTAAATGATATTCAACTTTTTAATGAACACTGAGGTCTCAGGATATTTCTAGACAAATTTTATCTGCTGTGCCCAACCCAGGCCCTTCCTGCCCCACCCTAACTCTGGATCGGGGGTGAGCTTCATTGCTTAATGAATGTCTTGCCCAAGTTGAATTTTGCCTTGGGCATGTTTTTCAAAATGGGATCTCAGACCCAGTTGTAGGAAAGGTGGTGCTGATGAGAAGGGAGATGGTGGTGGAACTGCTTGTCTCAGGGATCATGTCAGGAGGATGGATTTTTCCGCTCACATACCCCTGGGTAGGTGCCATCCTGTCCTGCCTATGACTGAATGGTGTTCCTTCCTAAGTATTATTATTTTGGCTATCATTAGAAATAATAGTACTGTTTTTCCCTGGCTCAGTGGAAAGAACATGGACTCTGGAGTCAGAGATCGTGGGTTCAAATCCTGGCTCCACCACTTGTCAGCTGTGTGACTTTGGGCAAGTCACTTAACTTCTCTGTGCCTCAGTTCCCTCATCTGTAAAATGGGGATTAAGACTGTGAGCCCCATGTGGGACAACCTGATCCCCCTGTATCTCCCCAGTGCTTAGAACAGTGCTTTGCACATAGTAAGCACTTAACAAATACCATTATTATTAGTAGTAGTATAGGTGTAAGTGAACTTGGAGACCATATTAGTATACTGCCAATGATTGTACTTCAAATAGATCTTCTTGAGCAGAAAGAGTTGCCATACTTCTCTAAGGATAAAGTCTTAATAATAGTAATAATAATTGTGGTATCTGTTAAGCATTTACTATGTGTGAAGCATTGTGCTAACCTAGATACAAGCTATCTGGGCCCTTATGGGGTTCACATTCTAAATAGGAGGAACACAGGCATTGAATCCCCATTTTGCAGATGAGAGAACTGAGGAACAGTGAAGTTAAATGACTTGTCTAAGGTCACGCAGCAGGTAGGTGGTGGAGCTGGGATTCAAACCCTGTTCTTCAAACTTCCAGACCTGACTAGATGAAATAAAATGGGGCAGAAGCAAAAACAGAAATAATTGAAGGTTTGCAGTTCCACTTTATCTTTCTTTCCCATTCCATCTAGCCAGGTCTTGTCTCTGTACATTTTGGTATATGGAACAGATCTTCAGTTACAGATTTTGGTAATCTGTCTGGAGCATTTGTATAAAAATCCCATATGTAAGCAAATACAGTAAACCACCTTCTGTAATCTTGTATGGTAAGAAAACCCTTTTATGCTTAAGAAGTGCCAAAGAAGTGAGGCATAAATCAGGGTGAAAATTTTATGAAGAAACAAAACAGCTTGTTTTTAAGGAACTATTTTGTTCTTGTCAACTGCTTGAAAAATCTATACCAAAAAAGACTAGATTTCCAGCAGTTTCTTTAACTTGATATTCCCTACATGCTAAAATGTTGTTGGGATGAGATCCAGCTAGAGCACTTGAATGTTGTGGACACAGTGATCTAAGTGGATCTATGATTTTCTCTTTGATTCCAAACATTTTTTATCCCACAATTTTCCCCAAAGAATTCTTCAACATCCCTTGATCCAACTCACACCTTTCCAGTTTGTCTCCTCCTTGGCATTACTGCAAATATTAAAGGCTGAGGGGAAGAAAGAATCAAAGGGAGACCAAGATATTGAAGAAGCTTTTTTCCATCTGTAAATTCAGCCTGGATTTTGCTCTTCTTACCAAACATCTATTTACCGTGATACCTTGACTCCATGACCTTATTGGAGCTATCCCATAAGCCCAGAGAAACCCTGGCCTAATCATAGTGAAGGTAGATGACGTATTAGCAATGATTAATAAAGTTGAATAAAGTTTTACCAAGTTTTTGCTAGGTGAAACAGCATGACATCATGGAAAGAACATGGAACCAAAAGTTAGGAAACCTGGATTCTAATCCTGGCTCCAGCAGCATGGCTCGATGGAAGAGCACAGGCTTGGGAGCCAGAGGTCATGGGTTCTAATTCCGGCTCCCCATATGTCTGCTGTGTGACTTTGGGCAAGTCACTTAACATCTCTGTGCCTGTTACCTCATTTGTAAAATGGGGATTAAGACTGTGAGCCCTCCGTGAGACAACCTGATCACCTTGTATCCCCCCCAGTGCTTAGAACAGTGCTTTGCACGTAGTAAGCACTTAACAAATACCATTATTATTATTATTATTTGCCTTCTGTGTAACCCTGGGGAAACCCCATAACTTCTATGTGCCACAGTTTTCTCATCTGTAAAATAGGGTTTAAATACCTGTTCTTCTTCCCCATTTAGCCCCATGTGGAACAGGGACTGTGTTTCATCTGAATGCATTGTATCTGGTCTTGCACTTGGCACACATAGTAAAAGTGCTTAACAAATCTCATTCTTCTAATTATTATCATTTTCATTATTATTTAAAATGCATTCTCAATACTTTGTTACAGTTTATAACTAGTTACCAAGTGGAGCTATTTTTCAGCTTGGCACAGGGAATCATAGACTGCTATTTAAAAAAAAAATAAGGAATGTTTCAAACTGTTGCTGTTCAGGGAATGCATCTAGTTTATTCGTTGGAAAACAGCAAGGCTTAAGAATTTGCTTCATCCTAAAACAGTGAGCACTAAATGTGCTTCAGGTCATGCAGAGAACTTAAAGGGATGCTATCAAAGCAGTTTATTGCACAATAAACAGGAGTCCATTAAAATTAGGTATGTTAGAGCTGGAATTTCCTTTCTTGGGAACAGCCGAGATAGATTATGCACTGGGAAAAAATAAGGCCCTATATTTTAGGGTGCTGCTGCGTAAATTCCTTTCTGTAGTACTGGTTACCAAGGTACTGTACTTTATCACAAGGTAAGCACAGCGCGTAAAAATAGGAAAAAAACATTTTTATCTGCAGTCTAGTTGATACACAGCTGTCCATCATTCTTGGAGAAGGCAATGAAGTTCACGATGTGTGGCTGACAAGGCCAATTGAGGATTCACAGTTCTGTATGCTTTGGGCACACAGGTTTGTCCTTTATTGTGCTGGTGGATTTAATGTTTTCAGTGCCTGGTGTTTGCCACTGTGCCTCTCTTCCAATACAAAGCTTTTACTCAAAGAAAACCACCCCTTTTCGATGGAACAGCCCCACAAATGACTAGTCTCACTCGCCTTATTTGCATAAAAGAGTGCAGGCATGGTTTTCTAAATTCCAAACCACCTTCAGAATACATCCCAGGAAATCCAGTAGAATTCCTGTAGCAGGAAGGGTAAAAGCAGAGGTGATTGAGTCATTCTCTAGTGATCCTTGGGAATACCAAGGATCCCAATTCTTGGGAAGAAGCATGGCTCAGTGGAAAGAGCACGGGCTTGGGAGTCAGAGGTCATGGGTTCTAATCCCAGCTCTGTCACATGTCTGCTGTGTGACCTTGGGCAAGTCACTTAACTTCTCTGAGCCTGTTACCTCATCTGTAAAATGGGGATTAAGACTGTGAACCCCACGTGGGACAACCTGATCACCTTGTATCACCCCCAGTGCTTAGAACAGTGCTTTGCACATAGCGCTTAACAAATGCCATTATTATTATTGCTATTATTATTATACCGGGAGAGGCCATTGCTTAAAGGGGAGAATAAGGCTTGTTTTCTAATGGTAGTGGGCAGGGGAGATCCTTGGAGTTGCTGAAACCTAGAGTAACCACCCAGTTACAGTCTTTTCTCAGAAAAGAGAAGTGAAATGAACATATAGTTATAGAGGATTTATTTGCTGAGGTTGAAGAAACATCCATATTTCAATCAGTGGCATTTACTGAGCACTTGCGAAGAGAACTGTACTGAGCTCTTGGGAGAATACAATACTAAAGAATAGGTTTAGATGATCCCCGTCCATAAGGAGCATCAGTTTTGTTATAGTTTCCTGTTTCGGCGGGATCAGTTCAGTTCAGAGAGAAATTTTCAGGATGAGGAACTAATCTCTAGGTGTGGATTAGAAGAGCTGTTTAAAAGCAGCACACTATTTTTAATGTAGGGTAAAGATCTAGGTCTGTCAATCATGCCGGGGTTCCTTTAAAGGTATGTCATTGGAATGCTTCTCTTAGAAGAGCTCAAATTTGAAGCCATATTAGTTATTATTAATAGTGATTATCCATCATTATTCAACATAAAAAAATCCATCATTTTCAGTAATGCTGTCAGAAATGTGATCTGACAGAGATTATAAAACAAAAATTCATGCTCTGAAATTTGGGGCCTCAGATGATGATCCCAGAGTTCATGAATATTCACTCTTAAAAGTAATTTAAGGGAACTGTTGACTTGGGTTCCCACCTCTTCCCTCTCCACCCTCTCATCTGGTCCCTAAAGCAAATAAACTGTCTGATCTTGCCTCAAAGAGAGTGTTAAAGTGACCTGTTGTGGAACGCACATCCTTCTCTTTTATCTCCCTCCTTGCTTCGCCACATGCAGCGTGGCTTAATGGAAAGAGCATGGGCTTGGGAGTCAGAGGTCGTGGGTTCTAATCCCAGCTCCGCCACTTATCAGCTGTGTGACTTTGGGCAAGTCACTTCACTTCTCTGTGCCTCAGTTACCTCATCTGTCAAATGGGGATGAAGACTGTGAGCCCCACATGGGACAACCTGATTACCTTGGGTTTACCACAGTGCTTAGAACAGTGCCTGGCACATAGTAAGTGCTTAATACCATCATCATCATTACATGTATACAAGGGTACCCTCAATACATCCTTTGCTGTTGCCAGTAGGATTGCAAGGCTCAACTAAACGTTTCCTGAACGCTATTCACCCTATCTACCTCTCTATTTCCTCTCCATTCCATCTGCCTCGTGATACTCACATGCAAAACAAAATCCCAAATAATAGAGGTTGAGAGTCAGGATTCTTAGGCTTCATGAACAACTCTCATGCTGTTAATATTTAGGTTATTGCAACCCAGTTAAAGCCTCAAACTATGCTTTCCTCCATTTAAAAATCAATCTAATGCAAACCATTAAGTTAAAAAGACTGCCACAGAATGTTACATATTTATCTGCTGACATATGCCTTTGTCTTTAATACTAGGTAATCAGATTTTCTGGGGATTTTTAAAGAAGATTTTTTGTTTCATTAATATTTTATTTTCCAGAACATAGATCATCCAAATTAAGATGCAGCATGCAGAGCTGTTAAATTCATATTATACTAAAGCATAATATTTGCTTGATGAAAATACCGTGATGACTAAGGGGATCACCTGAGAGACATCACTGAGCTATGGCCTGGTGAAAGGAGAGAAGACAATATCAACCAAAACTATTTTCTGAACATTTATTACCACTAGATTATAAACTCCTTGAGGGAAGAGAGCATGTCTACCAATTCTACTGTAGTGTACTCTTCTAAGTGCTTAGTACAGTATTTAAAAGATATTTGGATCAGTCTGGTATTCGGGTGATGGCAGTTTCTCTTGGTGTGACATTGTTGCTGGTGGTAGGTTGGTTTGTCATTTATTATTATTATTATTATTATTATTATTTTATTTTATTTTTTTTTTGCCACCATTTTCACTTGGCTTTTTCAGTAGAGACCAGGTTTGGAATTGACTAACTTCCCCAGAGCTCCTTGCCAGTACTCTCAGCACTGGCATGCACTAGGGGCACCAGATAACATCATCATCCGTGATCTGGGTGATTTGTTCCATTTCATCTCCTCTCTTTACCTCTGTTTTCCTCTCCACATTTTACCGTTTCTCTTATCTCCCTCTGCATAATTTTAAGCTCTCTTCTTTGTTACTTATTTCCCTCTCTCTTTATTACTTCTTCACCCTTTTCACCTTGCTACATCTTCCTCATTCTACTTCTCCGTCTACCTTCTGTGTCCACTGTTCTGGTCCCTATCTTTTAGAAGACACACTCCTGTGCTGTCTAAGGGGACTAGATTTCTTTGAGGCCTTCATGAAACATTTCACTTCCCAAATGGTGAATTTGAAATGCTAGGCAACTTGTCTTTCTTCAGTGCCTGGCTGGTCAGAAGATTAATATTTGCCATAGTATGCATAGAGTTACTTGGGATTGATGATTGTATTGAAGACTAGAACTCAGTTTCCATCCATGAGAGATTCATCTATACTAAGAGCTACCATTAACTTCTCGGAATTCCCAGAACATTGATTTTCTGGTTGGTGGAGGGAGATGTCATTTGGCTTCTATAAGAAAATGCTCTCTGTATGCATATCAATGCAAGACTCTGGAGGTCTGGAGAGAGATTAGCTTATTTAGAATTTTTTTTTCCAGTTCCTAAGTTATTGGTGACATTTCTTGTAGTAAAAATATAGGCTAAATCAGTCACATTCTACCAAAACTGTCATGTATCCTTTGTCTAAGGTACCTACCAAAGAGGACTATTCATATGTGATACTGACAGTCCAGTAAAAATAGAAACTTATCAGCAGAGTAATTATTTTTAGGGAAAGTTTCTGGAAGCATATGTCACAAATACTGCATATCAAGTGGATGTGTATTTTAGGCATCAAATTCACAAGATGTGAGAAATTAAAACAACTGTTCCCAACTTACCTTTTTTCCCCTGGATCAAAATGGGTTATGTTTAAGAAATGATAATCATAGTTAACAAAACAGATTAAGGCAGGGAATGCAACTCTAATATGGGATTTGATTAGCAGTCTTTTCTGTCCTAATCCCACCCTCTTCCTCAGGCTGTCCACCACATGATTACATATGCTAAATACACCAAAGAGGAATGTAACAGATTACTGTTAAATATACTCCGTCGCTTCTGAGTTTTGAATAGAATGTGATGGCAGAATTAGGAAGCATTCTTCTCACAGTGTGTGTCTGGATACCGAACCCTGGGCGATTACTATAATGTGAGTTTTGCTTAACTGTAAAATAATAATTATTATTATTATGGTACTTGTTAAGTGCTTGCTGTGAGCCAAGCACTGGGGTAGATTCAAGTTAGGTTGGACATAGTCCCTCACATGAGGCTCACACACTTAATTCCCATTTTACAGATAAGGTAACGGAGACCCAGAGAAGTGACATGATTTGACCAAGGTCACACAGCAGACATATGGCAGAGCTGGGATTCAAACCCATGATCTGACTCCAAGATCTGTTCTCTGTCCATTAAGCCAAGCTACTTCTCCAGTTTCTCCAACTGTAGGAGCATAGCACTCACATTATAGGGGATGTGAATGTATTGGGCAACATTCCATCTTTTCCCAGAGTTGTAAACATTTTGGATGAGCAATAGCTTGAGAACATTAATATGAGGTGATTTGATTTTGAAGACCTTAATAACCCCAAATCTCAATTGGGCCAGCCCAATCCTTTGTGTCCTGTGAATTTTAGTGTGTGTCAAAGAATACAACAATCCTATCACGCTACGCTGTGGCTCTCTTCTAATCCACTCAGAAATCCAAATGTCAACACATCGACCTGACAGGCAGAGAATGCTTCAGTTTATGCCATGTGACTGAGCACAGCTGTGAGGGTAAGGACTCTCAATGTGGGGATAGCAGATATTCCGGAGGAAAACCATTTCAAAAGGGGCATAGAATCATTTGAGTTCAAAAGAAAGGGATTTTAACAGCTAGGACCGAGGTATTGACCGGTGAAGGAGATGAAAGTTATGAAGACATAGCTGTGAGAGAAAGCAAATTCTTTGACAGCCTACCAAATTAGCTTCTGCATCTGGCCTTAAACACTTTAGGCCCAGGTAAAAGGAATTAAATGTCTATATATGAACTGGATCTTACCTCCATCTTTGCCCTTTGCTTCTCTTCACTTTAGCTCTTTTCTTCATTAGAATTCATCTTGAAATACTGCTATTATTTTCCATGATGTATCATGCCTTCCCCAGTGCCCTGTTTTTTGGGGGGTTTTGCTTGTTTGAGGAATTTCATGGGCAGTGAATTTGTCAGTGGGCAAATTCATTGTATATTGTTGCAGGCTCATATACATGTGCTCATATGTCTTGGAAAGAATGATTATGTTGGGGTGGATAGGAATAACTACAAAATGCCAGTTCTCCCAGGAGTTTGGTAGGAAGCACATCCTGTGTCTCGTTTGTTTGGAAAAGAGATCTTCCTCCCCACATCCCTCCCATCAGCTCTACTCAGGGCATCTCTGGGGCTGCCTGGAGTTGTGGATGGATTTAAGAGCCCCACCTGAGCTCTTGGTTCAGAAAGAATCCTCTTGGTTCAGAAAGAAATCAAGGAATGTGAACTAGAACTCCTCTAAAATCACTTTGGGTTGATTAAAGAGCTCCAATCAATCATTGGCATTTATTGAGAGTTCAATTTGTGCAGAGCACTGTATGAAAAATTTGGGAGAGTAAAATACAGGTGGTAGACATGATCCCTGCCCTAAAGGAGTTTACAGTTGAGCAGGGGAGACAGACTTGAAAATAAATTTCAGGTAAAGGAAGCAACAGAGGATAAGGAAGTGGATATAGATGATGTGGGGGATGGCAAACTAAATGCTTCAGGGGTAGGATTCTTGGGAAAATCAGATACCTAGGAATTTACTGGACCTGGGGACCAAAGTGAACCACAAGAGATGTCCTTGGGCTTCTCTCAGTATGGATGCCCTGGTCCTTACAGAAATCCTCCAGAGGACTCCATTCTAAGGGACCTACCTGTGAATATGAATTCATGCCCAGAAAATGGTGCTACCTGGAGGAATCGATGTAATCTGAAGATGGGGATGTGGGGGGGACTAACTTCTCAGTAAGAAGAGGATGGAAGTACTGTTCTAAGCACTGAGGAGGTTACAAGGTGATCAGGTTGTCCCAAAGGTGGCTCACAGTTTTAATCCCCATTTTACAGATGAGGGAACTGAGGCCCAGAGAAGTTAAGTGACTTGCCCAAAGTCACACAGCTGACAGTTGGCAGAGCCAGGATTTGGAGCTGGGATTTGAACCCATGACCTCTGACTCCAAAGCCCGGGCTCTTTCCACTGAGCCACACTGCTTCACATTTAGATTAGATTAACTTCACGATTAGAGAAAGAACATTTACACTAGAAGCCCCACTGGGGACAGGGACAGTGTGCTTCCTGATTATCTTGTATTTTCAATTTTTGATGCAGAGTTAGTACCTAAAAAATACCATAATTATTGTTATAACAGGGGATTAAAATGAGACTATGAAGTTTCTAGAGTTCAGTGTATGATCGTGGAAAGATTTTCAAGATCCTTTTTAGAACATAGAGTAGCAGGAAATGTATCCCAATATTCCTGTTACACGTGAAGATGAAAATTTTCCACTAATGTAGAAGGGTATCGTTGCTGAGTTATCATGTAATGGGGTATCTCGGAGACTTATTGCACTCAGTTCATGCTTGGTTTAAGTGAGCTAGAAGCGACTAAACAGGGAAGTGTTGTTTTAATTCTGTAGGATTAGGAAGATTGGTGCAATATTAAGGTTTTACAGTCTTAGCATTTTTTATGGCATTGTTAAGCACTTAATATGTGCCAGTCACTGTACTAAGTGCAGGGGTAGATACAAGTTAATCAGGTTGGACACAGCTCCTGTCCCACATAAAGCTCACAGTCTTAATGCCTCTTTTACAGATGAAGTAACAGGCACAGAGAAGATAATTGACTTGTTCAAGGTCACATGGTAGACAAATGGTTTTCACTAGACATTCTTCTGTTTAATTAGATAATTAACCAAGGTGGAGCCTGAAATTTGCTGAATACACTACAATTTGCTGGTCTCTTGATCTGAAGAATGCTACAGTCCCTCCACTGATCTCTACTGTAATAGGGTAATATTGACTCCCACAGTTCATCATGCACAGATTTTAAGACCTTCTGTGCTTGGAGGTGAAGCAGCATGGCTCAGTGGAAAGAGCCCAGTCTTTGGAGTCAGAGGTCATGGGTTCAAATCTCGGCTCCGCCAACTGTCAGCTGTGTGACTTTGGGTAAGTCACTTAACTTCTCTGGGCATCTGTAAAATGGGGATTAAGACTGTGAGCCCCCCGTGGGACAAGCTGATCACCTTGTAACATCCCCAGTGCTTAGAACAGTGCTTTGCACATAGCAAGTGCTTAATAAATGTCATTATTATTATATTATTATAGTGTACTGATGAAATACAAATTCTGAAAGTGTGAAAATAAAGCAGGAAATGTAACTGGTAGAGAGAAAGGAGGCACTAAAAAAGGCACTGGATATTGTTCCTTTAGAGGCTTGTAGAGGTCATTATCATCCATAATGGGCACATAAAAAAGTCTTTAAAATGTGCATTTGGGGCTCATTGGGAAACTCTTCAGGCAGGATGGATGCAGGCGCCGATTTGAAAATAATGAAATTAAAAACATACCTAAGTCTGTTGGTACAGTTTCAAAGAAAAATGTAGGCATCAGGCTTGATTGAATCAAAACTATGAAATTATACCCCTGGGGCTTAATTTAGAGGCCCTTACATCCAGAATCCAGCTGGATTCTATATCGAAGAAACTTGTGATCCGATTTGTGTCATTCATTTAGAGTCATAACAAAACTGATTAGATGTCTTCTAGCGTTTTCTTCTCTTTTCCATTAATTGCTTTCCTATTCTCTTCCTTTGGATCCCCACTTACATTCTGAAGTTGTCCAACAGAACTACATGTGAGATCTGGTTTCTCATCACTGAGTTGGTCCATCTCAAGAACAGGTGTTGGAGAAGTGGGTGAGGAGTTGGAGGAGAACAAGGATGGAAAGGGAAATTGTGGGAAAAGAAAAAGTTTGTAATGGAAGAGATCTCACTGAAACAATGCTACATCTCACCCTCACTGGGAAGGATGTGTGAGGCAAATGAATTATAGCAGAATGTCCAAAAAAAATTGCAACACCAAAAGGGCCATTACTACATCTGAATTGTTTGAAAAATGTTTGTTCTACGAGCTAGTAAAAATCACCTACACTCTATCAGTGCTTGGAACAGTGCTGGCACATAGTAAGTGCTTAACAAATACTATTATTATTATTATCATCCAAGTATCCCAACTTGGTAGAATAATTTTTTCCCTTATTTTTATAATGTAGACGAAAGTCTTGGGCAGGAGCCAGAGAAACTCTAAAACCTGATTCATTTCAACTGGACAGAGATGTAAATGAAGGAAATATATTGCCCATCCAAATTATTAACTAGATATTAATAGAATATCCCTTCTTAAATGCACTTGCTGCAACTCATTTCACAGATTTTCATATAATCTACTCAATTTCCCTTGAGGTGTATAGGGAGAAAGTATCTCCACTTTACTGAGGAAAAACCTAAGTCACATTAACTTTAATTGATATGCCAACTCAGCTTCTGGGATTGCTATTATTAAATAGTTTTAATTGAGCACCTATCTCCTCATGCCTAGCCTGCTCCTTGGGAGGACATTAGATACTTCTGCAAAGTACATTAACTCTTTAAGGCCACTAGCAGAACACGTAGTATAATAAATATAGAAAGGCACTCTCAGTAATATTAGTGGGCTGAGAGAATTGTTTCAGCTTCCTGAAGGACAATGGTGAATTTAGCTCAGTTAGAAACCTAGAATTAAGGCCATCTCTGGGTTTTGGAGGAGACTGGAGACGAGACTGTCAACAGGGAGTTGCTAGTCCAGATGGTAGAATGTGCGAGTAAAGCAGGCAATAATGGGTTTGAATGTTGTCAACTTGTACTTCCCAAGCATTTAGTACAGTGCTCTGTACACAGGAAGCACTCAATAAATACGATTGAATGAATGAATGAATTATTATATCATTATTATAATTGTACTTAAGTGCTTACCATGTACTAAGCATTGGTGTAGATACAAGATAATCAAGTTGAACTCAGTCCCTGTCCCACACGGGGCTCATGGTCTATTTAGGAGGGAATAGGATTGAATCCCCTTTATACAGATGAGGAAACAGATACAGAGAAGTGAAATGACCTGGCCATAGTCACACTGCAGACAAGTAGCTGACCTGAGATTAAAACTCAAGCCCTCTGACTCCCAGGCAGTGCTTTTTCCACTAGGCCGTGCTATCTTCCAACAGCTGAACTCTTGGCTGGTACAGTAATTCTGTCCTTAAACTGCTTACCCCCATTACTCCAGGCCTGTCACCTGAAGTCATTGATCCTAAGGCTGATTTTCGGTCCACCAGGAGGGGCAGGACCCAACAGGTGATGGCTGTGGCATTATGGAGGAATGGCAGGGTGGAGGCACTTAAAATTTTAACTATATCCACCCATTGGAAATGTATCCCACCATCTACGGGTGGGAGAATCTGAGGGGTGAAGGCACTGAGTGAATTGAACATATAAATTGGGGTTAGGCCTGTCTAAGCTTGACAATGCCAATTGGCTTTCTGCTGGAATACAGCATAAGCAATAACTGTGGAGGTTTATTGGCATTAAAACCAAGGCAAAAAGGAATCAGTCATTTTTAGAAGGGTTCATGAGGCGCCTCATTCCTGTGAACTCAGAAAGGCAGAGATAATATACTAGTGGAAATAACACGGGCATGGGAATCAGAGGACATGGGTTCTAATACTGGATCTGCTGTGTGATCTTGGGCAAATCACTTAACATCTCTGAGTCTGTTTCCTCATCTGCAAAGCAGAAATTTAATGCCAGTTCTCCTTCCTACTTATACTCTGAAGCCCTGAGTGGGACAAGATTGGGTCTAACCTGGTTAACGTGTTTCTACTCCTGTGCTTAGAACAGTGCTGGACATATAGTAAGTGTCCAACAAATTCCATAATAATAACATTGGTATGTATAGTTTCATGATCTTAATTCATAGAAAGCTTAATTTCAAAATTGACTTTTTTCATAACAGAGGCATTGAAATATAAAATAATAGAATCTAGGCTCTAAAATTAATGCACTGTCTACTGAGCACTGTAGACTTACCTAGTGCTAGATTCAAGATAACACAATCATGCAGCTTCTGTATACCATACAGGACTCTGAATTTTGCAAATAGTTAATTCACTTCGTATGTTCCTTCACTGTCCCATGTGTACTTCCCAAGCGCCTTAGTACAGTGCTCTGCACACAGTAAGCGCTCAATAAATATGATTGATGATGTGGGAATCAGGAAATGTCCCAGCTCTGCAAGGAGAGGAATACCTTTATGGGCCAGGTCATTGGTAGATTCAAGATAATCAAGTTGTTTCTGAACAAATACATTAGTACAGCCAGGAATAATCTTTATGTTCACATGAATAAATAAAATTTATTTATTTTATTTGTACATATTTATTCTATTTATTTTATTTTGTTAATATGTTTTGTTTTGTTCTCCATCTCCCCCTTCTAGACTGTGAGCCCACAGTTGGGTAGAGACCATCTCTATGTGCTGCCAACTTGTACTTCCCAAGCACTTAGTACAGTGCTCTGCACACAGTAAGCGCTCAATAAATACTATTAAATGAATGAATGATGGGGAAGAGACTGTAAGTCACACAGACTTTTCAGCCACAATCTAGTGCTATGATATAAATTTACTGTTGTACATGTCATATGTGAAATTAGAGAGCTGTGCTGTATAACAAAAGAAAGATAATCCTTATTGTGAAAACATTATTAAAGTTATTTTAGTGTATATAAGAGTGGGTATAGAGAGTATATATATAGAGAGAGAGAGAGCGAGAGATGCATACAATATTATGCTTAGCACTTGGTAAGTTATAAGTATATTTTTGGACCTAATTTTAAGGTAGGATTAAAAGGTAATTGAGTGTTTGAAGAGCTGTCAAAAAGTAAAGTAATTGAGCATGTAATTCCAATAAGAATTTTGGTGGTGTTGATTCTTCAGGGTATACAACTGCTACTTTCTTTTACAACTATTTAAACATAGATTTAAGGAGGATTTAATAGTGAACAGCATGGAATATAGTTTTTGGGAATGAATCTAAAGATAAATATTTAGATAAAGAGCTCTGGTACATGGACCTTTATAATTAGAAAATGCATATATAACAGCCAGTAAAGTATATTCAGCTTATAAGTGTTCATATTCTGTACATATGCAGGAAATACTTTTGGTAACAATATTTGTCACACTACTGATTTCTCAAAGTGGTTTTTCCTATAAAGGAATGTACTCCCCATAAATCCCTCCACATAGGGATTTATGACATAAGCTCTAACAGTAGAGTCAGTCTTAGAATAAAATGATGTATAAGGAGAAGCCTTAAAATATAGAGGAAGGCTAATATTTGTTAGCTACTCAGATACACACTTTTAAGATGATAGTTTGTATAACTTGTATTTCCCAAGCGCTTAGTACAGTGCTCTGCACACAGTAAGTGCTCAATAAATACGATTGAATGAATGAATGAATAATGTGAATGTCACATACAAATGAACATAACTCACCACCTTTTTGATTTGTTCTGATTTTTTTACTCTGAGTCATTTGGATAATTTTTAGGAGGGACTATAAAATTTCCTTCAGGTTTAGTATACTTTAATTTTCATGCCTAACATAAATTCATTCATTCAGTTGTATTTATTGAACGCTTACTGTGTGCAGAGCACTGTACTAAGTGCTTGGGAAATACAAGTTGGCAACATATATTCATCCATTCATTCAATCGTATTTATTGAGTGCTTACTGTGTGCACAGCACTGTACTAAGCTCTTGAGAAGTACAAGTTGGCAACATGTAGAGATGGTCCCTACCCAACAGTGGGCTCACAGTCTAGAAGGGGGAGACAGAGAACAAAACATATTAACAAAATAAAATAAATAGAATAAATATATACAAGTAAAATTAATAAATAAATAGAGTAATAAATACATACAAACATATATACATCTATACAGGTGCTGTGGGGAAGGGAAGGAGGTAAGGCGGGGGATGACATGGGGAGGAGGGACCATATAGAGATGGTCCCTCCCCAACAACGGGCTCACAGTCTAGAAGGGGGAGACAGACAACAAAACCAAACATGTGGACAGGTAACAAGTCATCAGAACAAATAGAAGTAAATCTAGATGCACATCATTAACAAAAATGATGTATGCACCAAAGATAAGGATTTATGATGTTCTTTGTTTTATGCATCCATTGAACAAATTTCCATTATAAAAATATAAACATATAATATATAACATTGATATCATATATTATAATATAATTTCCACCATTTAAATATATATTATATACATATAAAGTTCCATTATATAAATAGATGATATATACATTTCCATGTATGTATATATCATATGCTATATTTTGATCATAAATTGAGGCATCAGTGTGAATCAAGTGTAATAAATATTTTGATCATAAACACATTGTGACTTTATTCATGAAGAGATTTGAGAAACCTTTGAGGGGAAGTTCATAAAGTTTAATGCATATTCATCAAGTTCCAAACAACAGTTCAGTTGAATCACTTCCAAGGTCAAAGGGAGGGAAATACACTCTCGGGTGGATTTCTCAGGAAGAAGATAGATTTAAGGTGGTTGATGTAGCATGACTGATGGGAAATGCTTTAACAGGCCACATTACCTTTTAAGTCAGTTGACTAAGTTCTTCCTCAGTTGTTGAGGAGCAGAAATGTTGACAAAGTTCAGGCATAATGGGACCCTAATGGAATCAACTGTAACTATTTCAATCTGTGGAATCCTTGTTAAACAGTTTGGAGTTTAATTAGCACAGGCAACTCCCTTGAACACTTATAGCCTTAGAAGCAAGCCATAAACCACTTTCTGATGGAAGGACAAGTCAATAGTAAAGCTGTCCATTATTCTACCTATCTTCTCTTCTATCATTACTTTGTTCTCTTTGCCTAAGGAGTGTTTGTTCAGAGGTAAGCCCCCAAAGGCAGTGATCATGTCTCCTACTTGTAATATATGCTCCTAATGCCTAGAACATATTAGTCCTAGAAAAAAAAAGGGGTACTGTCAAGTGCTTATTCTGTGTCAAGCACTGGTCTAAGCGCCGGAGTCTATACAAGTTAATCGGATTGGACGCAGTCACTGTCCTACATGGGGCTCACACTCTTAATCAGCTTAGCTCAGTGGAAAGAGCACGGGCTTTGCAGTCAGAGGGCATGGGTTCGAATCCTGGCTCCACCAAATGTCAGCTGTGTGACTTTGGTCAAGTCAATTCACTTCTCTGAGCCTCAGTTCCCTCATCTGTAAAATAGGGATGAAGATTGTGAGCCCCACGTGGGAAAACCTGATCACCTTGTATCCCCTCCAGCGCTTAGAACAGTGCTTTGCACATAGTAAGCACTTAATAAATGCCATCTTCATTATTACGAATCCCCATTTTACAGATGAGGTAACTCAGGCCCAGAGAAGTTAAATAACTTGCACAGGGTCACACAGCAGACATGTGGTGGAGCAGGATTAGAACCCAGGTCCTTCTGACTCCCAGGCCCATGCTCTATCTACTAAGCCATACTGCTAGTGCTCAGTAATAGTGATTGATTCATTCATTCAATTGTATTTATTGAGTACTTACCGTGTGCAGAGCACTGTACTAAGCGCTTGGGAAGTACAAGTTGGCAACATATAGAGACAGTCCCTACCCAACAGCGGGCTCACAGTCTAGAAGGTTGATGATTATAGGTCCTTTCCATCATTATAATCCTATAGTGGCCCTACTGAGAGCTCACCTACTCCAGGAGGCCTTCCCAGACTGAGCCCCTTCCTTCCTCTCCCCCTCGTCCCCCTCTCCATCCCCCCCATCTTACCTCCTTCCCTTCCCCACTGCACCTGTATATATGTATATATGTTTGTACATATTTGTTACTCTATTTTACTTGTACATATCTATTCTATTTATTTTATTTTGTTAGTATGTTTGGATTTGTTCTCTGTCTCCCCCTTTTAGACTGTGAGCCCACTGTTGGGTAGGGACTGTCTCTATATGTTGCCAACTTGTACTTCCCAAGCACTTAGTACAGTGCTCTGTACACAGTAAGCACTCAATAAATACGATTGATGATGATGATAGTTTCCTGAGCCAGTGAAAAGAGCACTGCTCTGGGAATCAGGAGACCTGGATTCATGTCCTACTTGTGAATGTATCTGATTAACATGGGTGAAGACCAGACATGAACTTGAGAGTGTGATATATTCCTGCCCACCTCTTCAGCCATTGCACCCTGTACCTAAATGGGAACATGACTCGCAGGGACAAGAGAGTGTGAGTGACACTGCTCAAAACATTAGCAAGATCTCAGGGAGACTCTATTATATTTATGTAATACACATAAGAATGAAGGACAAGTCAAAGGAAACTGTGGTCAGATTTGTTTAGTTGGTCCTCAATGCCCAGGGAACACATCTGACACTTTAATCAATCCACCAATCAATAATATTTATCAAGTGCTTATGACGTGCTGAGCACTGTACTAAGCACTTGGGCATGTGCGATACAACAGTGTTAGCTGAATGTCCCTTGCCGATAGAGAGCTTACAGTCTAGAAGGGGAGAGATGCCCACAGAGAGCTTACAGTCTAGTGGGGGAGAGAGACGTTAATATAAATAATTAATTTATGATATATAACGTGAATGTGCTTATGTAAGTGCTGTGTGGTTAAGGGCGAGGCAGCTATATATGCACTTCAGAAGGTTGCCTCATCTTTGCAGTTGTATTGAACTCATTTCTGCCTCTGTGCACTAGAAGATATCCTGGAGGACCAAAAGTTAGAGCAGATTCCAAAAAATACTTAACTTAAAACCATGGAGGAGGTCACACCCAGATATTTGGTCCAATGTCAGCCCCTCCATTCGATTTCAAATTTATGACTCTACACACTGTGCTGGCCAAGCAAGCTGGATGGGAAAGAAGAAAAAGGGGGATTTCAGTTACTTAAAGACAACCAACATGTGTTTCCAACTGGAATAATGAAAAAGAAAATAGAGATGCTTTGCCAAAATCCAGCAAAGTGGAATATATTAATGTTTTTGAACAAATGGCACAAGTCTGAATATTTTAGCAGGGAAGAGAGGATAAATATGTTACTCACTGACAGAGATCATGACCTAGTGATTATGAATTAAATGTTTTAGAAGGATTCTTCCACAACATGTGAACACTGAATGTGGTCAGTAATGTAGAAAGGGAAGAAAAGACAGAGAGATGATATTGTACGCCAATATCCTTAGCCATCCATTTCCATCCAGTATCCATAACTTTTTATAGGCTCCTGTAATCCTAAAAGACCTAAACCACATTTGCAGAGTCAGAAATCAGGGTTAATAATAGCAGGAATGGGCTGCATTTGAACTGAATATAATCTTTGTTCCCTAATATGAATTCCCCTTTTATTGGGCATTTGGGGGAATCCGTTGTTGGGGGAAATCACTGGTTGCTTGGTGCTCCAGTGATCAATGGAGCTGTAGAAGGACCAGCTGACTAGTGGGGGTGTTGTTCATTCATTCAATTGTATTTATTGAGTGCTTACTATGTGCAGAGCACTGTACCAAGCACTTGGGAAGTACAAATCAGCAACATATAGAGACGGTCCCTACCCAACAACGGGCTCACAGTTAATACATTTAGGCTAGACAAAGGCAAAATTGGTTATCCAAATGGCACTTCCAAAAAGTCTGAATTGTGAAATTGTGAGATCTGGTCTTCACTGATTATCAGTAGGACTAAGTAATTAATTGACAGGAAAAATAACTGGGTGAATTGAAAATGATAATAATAATAATAATGTAGTACTTGTTAAGCACTTAGTCTATTCCAAACACTGTGCTAAGCACTGGGAGAAATGAGATAATCAGGTCAAACATCGCCCCAGTACTACACAGGTTACCGGTCTATGCAAAATTCCAAGCGTGGCTCATAGAGGCCTTGAGGCAGGAATGAAACTGTGAAGAGACTGTAAGCTCACTGTGGGCAGGGAATGTGTCTGTTATATTGTTGTGTTGTACTCTCCCAAGCCTTTAGTACAGCACTTTGCACACAGTAAGCACTAAATAAATATGATTGACTAGAATATTCCAAGTTATTTGTGTATTGATTGAATCTTACCCATGCATAGGAAAATGACCCATGCATTTATTGTACTCTAGAAGATTGTATCCTAAATTGAAAAAAAAAATGTATAATAGTAACTGTGGCATTTGTTAAGCATTTACTATGTGCCAAGCACTGTTCTAAATACAGGGTTATCAGGTTGTCCCACGTGGGGGGTCACACTTTTAATCCCCATTTTACAGATGAGGTAACTGAGGCACAGAGAAGGGAAGTGGTTTGACCAAGGTCACACAGCTGACAAGTAGCGGAGCTGGGATTAGAACCCAAGACCTCTGACTCCCAAGCCCGGGCTGTTGTTACTAAGCCATGACTGTCTCTATATGTTGCCGACTTGTACTTCCCAAGCACTTAGTACAGTGCTCTGCACACAGTAAGTGCTCAATAAATGCGATTGAATGAATGAATGAAAATTATATCCATTCCTTCTGTAAGCAGAACCCTCAATGTGGTAAACCCACTTCTATTTTGAATAAGTTGTTTTGGACAAAGCCCAGTCATAAATCAATCAGTAGTATTAAGCACCTACTGATTGTGGTGCCCTGTAGTAAGCAATTGGTAAAGTACAATAGAATAAGTAGACAAGATCCCTGCCGTCAAAGAGCTATAATTGGCTTAGAGGGTTGAATCACCTGAATATCAACATACTGCCCCCAAGGTTTTCCTGCATTACAGCCTTTATCGACATTCAAAAAGGCGATAGTTTCATTTTTTCTATACTATTCCCCAATCTCCCCATCCCAACTTCTTGGACTCCCCCTTACTACCACACTGAATTTATGGTTTCTGAGGCAGAATTTAATCAGACCCAACAAACACATGAAATGGCATTACTGGTCAGACCTATGGTCCATCCAACACAGGATTCTCTCTGACGTTTTGTATATATTTATGTAGCACTTGTATATATTTGTACAGATTTATTACTGTATTTATTTTACTTGTACATATTTACTATTCTATTTATTTTGTTAATGATGTGCATATAGCTATAATTCTATTTGTTCTGATGATTTTGACACCTGTCTACATGTTTTGTTTGTCTCCCCCTTCTAGACTGTGAGCCCGTTGTTGGGTAGGGACCGTCTCTGTATGTTGCCCGACTTCTACTTCCCCAGCATTTAGTACTTTTCTCTGCACACAGTAAGCGCTCAATAAATATGATTGAATGAATTTTGGGGTAGAGATGGAGCACAAGGTGATTGAAGTTTGTGCTTCAAATCATCTCTCTGGGAAGGTAGGGTTTTGTAGTCTATATGGTGAGGTGACTTGATTTGAAATGAGCAGGATATTTCACATGGAATAATATTCTGTGGAAATCAGCCTTGGGGGAGGAATCTGAGCCCGGGTTTGGCTGTACAGTTTGGAGAGTCGATATTGACTTTCACATAAGAGCCTGCCCAGTCACGCTTTTTTTGTGTTAATGGTAGGTTTCAAGCACTGTTCTATGCACCGGGGCCCCTGATGCAGTCCCTGTCCCACATGGGGCTCACAGTCTGCCAATTCTCTGGAAGAATTTATAATGATAGCATTTAGCATTTATTAAGCACTTACTATGTGCAAAGCAATACCACCATAGTATTTCTAACTGAAAACTCTCTGGTGATAATGCTCTTCTGCAGTTTACAAGGCTGAACAACAGAACAGGAATTGAATCAGTGCTCTGCACAGAGTAAGTGCTTAATAAACACGATTGAATGAATGAATCCCCATTTTACAGATGAGGAAACTGGAGCATAGAGAAGTTAAGTGACTTGCCCAGGATCACCCAGGAGGTAAATGATAGAGCTGGGATTAGAACCTATTATTAACAAGATAGGATTTTCTTAGTTGGAAAGAGGGAAGAAACCTCCAACAAGTGTATTTTTTATGTGCAGCATAAGAGTGGGACCCAAGCAAGTGTTCTTTGTCTTGTGTAAATGTTGTAGAATATAGCTCATTTTTCTCATGTTAAATTGCATTATTTATTAAATGAAGAATATTCTGGATGCCCTCTCTGGCAGGTTAGAAAACTACTTACTAATGAATGCAATTTCTTGGTTTCTGAATCTACAGTCCCTTAGGGAGTATGAATCCAGAAGCTATCCCTGAGTGTGAACTTCTGAATTTAAAGCAGGGGAGTTGCAAATTGCAAACAATGAGCCTGGGGTCTGTCATAGAAGAATTTGAGCATTTCTGGAAATCAATATCAATCCTCCAGAAAACTCAGTTGTCAAGGTATTTCATTATCTTTGAGGCTAGGCTAGGACTGGAGCTGGATTTCACACTGAGCCAAGGTTAGGGTTGGAGCCAAGTTTAGGATTAGGGCATGGGTTAGGTTTAGGGGTATAGTTAGAGTCACAATTTAGTGTATGAATGAAGAGATTAGGAGTTAAGCTTGATAATTGTTTTTGCCAATGATTGTAATTTTTTTAATGATATTTGCTAAGCTCTTACTACATGACAGGGACTGTACTAAGCACTGGCATAGATACAATTCAATCAGGCAGCCCACAGTCCATATTCAACATGGGGCTCACAGTCTTGATCCCCATCTTTACTTTTCTGAGGCACAGAGAAGTTGTGAATCGCCCAATCACGCAGCAGAAAAGTGGTGGAGCTTCTAACTCCAAGGCCCATGCTTTATCCACTAGGCCACAATCCTTCACAATCCATTTGATGGATTTAATGATAATAATAATAATAATAATAATAATGGTATTTAAGTGCTTACTATGTGCCAAGCACTGTTCTTAGCCCTGGGATAGATACAGGGTAATCAGGTTGTCCCACGCAGGACTCACAGTCTTAATCTCCATTTTACAGATGGGGTAACTGAGACACAGAGAAGTTAAGTGACTTGTCCAAAGTCACACAGCTGATAAGTGGCAGAGCAGGAATTCGAACCCATGACCTCTGACTCCCAAACCCGTGCTCTTTCTACTGAGCTGCTGCTTCTCTGATTTGATTTGATAGTGGAATAATAGGCAATTATTTTTTCAAGCATGGTCATTTGGCTATTTGGTTTATGAAGATCTGTTGTGTGACCTTTAACATAAATTTATCATCAGTGAACTCCAAATTTGATTGTACACTTTTGATCATGGATCTTGCTTCTATTCTGCTCTCTCATGAATCATGAACTTAGTACAGTGCATCACAATTTAGTCCATGCTTGATAAATACCACTGATGAAAACTGAAACACGTCTCAACACCCATGTGCAGGGAACATATATGTAAAGGAAGAATCCTTTTTTTCTAGTTCTAGTAAAGAAAGGAGATATTTAGAATTCATGGAATCTGCCCAAGGCAAAACATTGAATGTGCTCACAGCAACCCAGTGATGAAAAAGTTAGAAAAATAACGGTAATGCTGGATGTATCCATTTTTGTTTTTTCAAAAAAAAGATTCTAAGGTTTTCTTTTTTTATTATTATGTACATGGAAAATCCCAGGATGTTGGATTCCAGAAATCAGTGATGATCTTGTCTGTAGTAAGGTGTAGCAGGGCTCAGCCAAGCCAATGTAACACCCGGGGTTGTGGAAGGCTCCCACCTAGGCCACCTTGCGAAGGTGAGCAGATTTTTATCTCCTGGTGGCATTCATTCATTCAATCAATCATATCTATTGAGTGCTTACTGTGTGCAGAGCACTGTACTAAGCACTTGGGAAGCACAAATCGGCAACAAATAGGGACAGGTCCCTACTCAACAATGGGCTCACAGTCTAGAAGGGGGAGAGAGACAACAAAACCAAGGAAGTAGACAGGTGACAAAACGCCCATCTCTACCCAGCTCAAGCAGAGTGGCATGGTTCTTGGCAGTGGTGGTGAGAATAGTGGAATTAGTAAGGTAAAAAGCCTTCATGATAGTCTTCCTCTAGTATGTTCTTCCCCCACACCCCTAGATCTACACCACAACTTTTTACAAAGCAGGAACAAACTCATTGAAGGTGAAGGGGTAGATGTAGAGTAGAAGATATATGGCCAAAGGCTTGTTTTGTTGTAATGAACATATCAATAATTCAAATCTATATTGATACGCTCCTTTTTCTAGTTCATCTAATGTATCCTACGTAGAACTGTGTGGTTTTGATGGCAAGGGGATTCAGAGGGTTTCATCTAATCTTAGCAGCAAGAATGATTTTCATTATGCAGAAGATAGGTTACACAGGTCATTACCTCTTCCTGCACTTCATCACATAATTCTAATGTTGTTCCCATGACAGAATTCTAATTTCTTCTCTTCCTTGTGATAAGCATGTTGAAACAAAATGTTTCTATTTTAAAGGATTTCAGGTCACTTCCTGGCTATACTTTCTACATCTGACAAGCATTTGTTTTGCACTTTAGCTGTGTAGTTTTAAAAAAGCACTAAATACGTGCTGTGAAATACCATGCTAAATGGGATATAAAATGGTTTACAGTGTTATTTGTTGATTTTTTTATCCCTTCCAATATAGCTTAATTAGCTTTGCTGATTTGAGATTTTTTTCATATGAAATGACTGCACAGTATTTAACAACTTGCTTTATTTAAACACTTTGTTTCTTGTTCTATGTTCCCCAGTGATGAGAGAAGAAACAACAGTATATTTTTAATAGACTCATTCTTTCATAGGTCCCAAGCTTTCTATAGAAACTATTCAGTCCTTGTACCAAATGCCTATATTTCACAGATGGGAAAATGAAGACATATGAGTCTCTCAATGATGTGCAATTGCCTAAAAAAAAACAACCCCAAAACAAGGATTATCATTGTACAATCCTCCCCTCTTTTCTGCTTCACTCATTCTCCTGTTCATCCTTCCCCTGTTCATCTTTCTAGGTCTCCTTATATTAGCTGACTGGGGTCTTGGCTAGGAGTAAACAAAACTAGGGTTTTCTGGTGGAGCCATTTCAATCTTCAGAATGGAGAGAAATACTTCAAACGTATTTGATTTACTGCAGTGAAAAATAACAACCTACAGAAACCCAATTGGCTGCTTGGAAATTTCTGAGAGAAGGTGGTATCCACTTTACTGATTTCAAACAATACCTGCACAATTGGGTGCGAGGGGATAACTACTTTTGGATGTGGATGGTGATGATGATGATAATAATTAGGTGAGCTGAACTAATTAACAATTCCCCTAGTTGAACAAGATTGTCTCTCCAAGTACAGGTTGCATTCATTTTTCGGTAGAGATTCCAGGAATCTGTGTGAGCGTAACTTCTTTTTTTTTTTAAAAAAAAGTCAATACCTGAGAAGGTAAGGGTAGACAGCAGCCAGTCAACTAGAAGCTATAACCCAGCATAGGCATTATGCTATGGTCACTTCAGCCATAAATGTTCCTGTAGGTAAAAAGCCTTTATGTAAATTTTCCAATGGGATGCACCCTGACTTTCTACTTTCATGTTGCACTTTGGGCCCCAGCACAAACCACTATCACCATAATCAGTTCTCTTACAGAGGGTGCTGTCCTAAAATCTCAGGACTGAGGTATAACCATACAGATCAGCAGGAAACTCCACGATCACAGTAATTGCAGAACAAATTTGAATTCCTATATATCCTGGATTCCAGCTACCAGAGGTCAAATTAGTAGTGAATATGCTGTTTTAGCAAGTATTTTTCATATGTAAATAACAATGGAAATAATTGGAAAATTTTATCCCCATTTATTCTATCACTCCTTCCAAAGAAAGCTTTACTTTGAAGTTATAACCTTCACAGTCTTTGAAATATCCTCTCTCTTTTGTTACAGTAATATATTTAAATGTATGCTTGAATTTGAACATCTGAAATAAAAGACTCTGTGCTAGATACCTGGTGTATTGAAAGGAGGATGTATGCCTTTGGGTTTAATGAACCCGTCAGTCACAAGACTAGCCCAAGAGGATGCTGTTCTTGCATTCATTCATTCATTGTCGTATTTATTGAGTGCTTACTGTGTGCAAAGCACTGTACTAAGAGCTTGGGAGAATACAATGTAACAACAAATGGACATATTTCCTGCCCACAACAAACTCACAGACTAGAGGACTGCCATTTATTTAAACTTTGTGCTGGTTAAACTAAACAAGCACAGGAAAACAGCAGTTTAAAACCATGTCCAAGTTATTTGATTTTGTTTTTTCAAAAAAAACAACAACAGACTTTTCATTCTTGTCTGAAGTTAGACATGCTACAGAACAGGGAGATGTTTTGTTTTTTGAGGGGTGCTCAGGCATTTCTGAAGTCTTGTGTTTTTCCTGTGAGTCAATAAATTTCTCTTGAAGGGAGTAGAGCAGTGATGGAGGCAGTGTTTGCAGAAATACAAAATACATCATCGCCATCGTCATCATGATCATCATTTTATATTTGTTGAGACCCAAGAGACTCTTATGACTACAAATCTCAAGAAAAATCGAGCTAAGCACAAAGCAGCTGTGAAAGACCTAGGGGTCAGAGTGTAATTACTTCCATCTGAAATCAAGCCAGCAGTGTATTGCTGATAATAAAAAAGCCAGCCTAGTTCTGGAATAATCAGGCAAGAATGTGTCACACAAGGCTAGACAATAATCCTCTTTCCACCCTGTTTAGGTCACTGCATTTTAAGAAGGTGGAAAGTTGGTGAAAGCCCTGAGAAGAGAACAAACTGCCTAGTGAGTTGGGAAATGACTGTTAATGGAAGATAAAGGAAGAAGGGTGGTGTAAGGAGTAGAGGGTAAGGGGCAAAACAGCTTACTTCATAGGCTAGGAAGAGTTTCTGCAAGGATCCTAGACCAGTGGTTTTCCAAGTCCACAGAGAACCAAAGAAGAGGGGGAAAAGCTTAATGCTGCAAGGGAGATTTTCATCTTTGGTTAGAGATCTAAAGAAGGACACTTGACTCTCAAAATTATAACAAAGACATGGTTGCTGTTAACTGATTAGTAAATAGCATTTCATTGAGGATCTACTGTGCGCTCAGCACTGTACTAGACATTCGAGAAAGTTTTGGGGGGTAAATAGACAGCGCTTCTCGCAAGGAATGTACAGTCTAATGCCCTCAAAAGAATTGAAGGAATAAATTATTTGAGCAATAATCAATAGGATGTACTGTGCACCTACTGTGTGCACTGTTCTAAACATTTGGGGGAGTACCATGAGAAGAGATGTGAGAGCAAAAACCTGCCCTAAAGGAGTTGACAGTCTAGCAGGGTAGTTAGACACAAAATCATTTACTACATAGACGACTTGTCCATTGGAAGCTCCTTG
Organism: Tachyglossus aculeatus; assembly: GCF_015852505.1. Taxonomy (NCBI): domain Eukaryota; kingdom Metazoa; phylum Chordata; class Mammalia; order Monotremata; family Tachyglossidae; genus Tachyglossus; species Tachyglossus aculeatus. The sequence goes on from NC_052075.1 coordinate 13,567,990, forward strand.
TAGGCAGGGAACATGTCTAGAAACTCTATTTTGTTTTAATTTCCTAAATTTTGATTGAGAAAAGCAAAATTGCTATGCAGATGGGCAAATGCTTGTCATGTCTATCGAATTGTACTTTATTAAGTGCTTGGTACTGAGCTCTACACACAGTAAATGATCAATAAATGCCATCGATTGATAATGTGTACTGTTAGGCTATAGGTTGGGGGGAGTACATAATCAGTCACCGAAGTGCTGAGCTTGGGTGGGGAAGGGAGTATCACCTAGGGAGATGAAAAATTAATCAGAGAAGGCCTGGAGATTTGATTTTCGAAGAGCTTTAAAGATAAGGATTGCTGTGATGGGGATCGTGTTCCAACCAGGAGGATAGGTATGAGCGAGGGAGCTTAACGGAAGAGAAGATTTCACAGTGAATACGAACAGGAGACATGTGCAGAACAATGTTTTAGAAAAATGATCCATTCAGAGGAGTGAAGTATGGACTGGAGAGAGGAGAGACCAGAGGCAGGGAAATCAGTGAGGAGATTGATTTAGTAGTCAAGTTAGGCGATGACAAGTGCCTGAATCAGAGTAGTGGCAGTTTGTATGAAGACGCAAGGGCAGATATATCCTAGAAATATTGTGAAGGAAAAATCAGCAGTACATAGCAATAGACTGAATATGAGAGTTGGATGAATGACATCAATACCAAAAAGAGTTAAACTTCATTTCTTAGAGATAAATAGGCAGTCAATTCCCCAGCATTATCTCCTATTTGGATATGTGTTTCATTTACCAGAAATGTATTACTTATGTGTTTTGATTGCATTTTGATCATTCTTATGCCAGTTGGTAAGCACCACTATAATTTCGGTGCTAACAAAGATTCTAAGGATTTTCAGTAAAAGTGTTTTCTTCTGTTACAATACATTTCTGATATCGTACTTTATTTCTAAGAAAAGCAGCCTTTTTTCCCCCCGAACACATACTGATAAAGAGTAGTCGGTTTAAAATTAGAACCATCCCTACCGTGTAATTTAAACTAACATAATAGGCAGAGTTGGAACGTATAAATAAAAGACTGTAGCCATGTTTCTGACAAAGGGGAGGGCTATGTTGACAAATCAAAATATAAGCAAGGTGACATCCCTACTTCTGCCAAGAAGAAAGATGAGCTTCGGTTTAATATCACCTCTGTCCGTGTCTGTTAAGACCAATGTAATATTGCAAGTTAAATGGACTCAGAGGAAATTCTAAAACTCATGATATATATCCCTCCCGAAGAAATCTACAGTAAACCCTTAAGAGCTGAGACTAATGTATCATGGAAACAAGCCCCAGTCCTACTGTGCCCTAGTGTCTATTATTCAACAAACATAGAATGGATGCCTAATGAGAAACAGAATAGTCTCTCTTATCCATCCCCTGTGTGTTTGGTCTTCAAGGAATTGGAGTTAAAAAAGAAAGCAAGATGTAGGTTTTGTAGGCAGAGGCTTGTGTTCTCAGTACCTAAACTTGGGAGATCAGGCCCAGAAGAATTAGAAGCAAGAGCCTGGGAGTCTAAGGACCTGGGTTCTAATCCCTGCTCTGCCACCTGTCTGCTGTGTGACCTTGGGCAAGTCTGTAAAATGGGGCTTAAGGCTATGAGTCCTATATGGGACAAGGACTGTGTCCAACATGGTTATCTTCTATCTAGTATGGTGCCTGCCACATAGTAAACGCTAAACCAATACCATACAAAACAGGTGATATTGGTACATATGGGTACAGCACATACTATTTTGCAGACTGACTAATACTGTTTTGAAACTATTTGTAAAGCTGAGCTGAAGTTACTTTCAAGTTAAAGCATAGATTTAAAAAAGGCTAGTATCAAACCAAGGGAAATCTTTCTCTCTCTGTGTGTATGTATATATACACGTATATGTGTGTGTGTATACATATATATATACACACACACATATATATATATTTCATCAATCTTTCTAGACACCTGTGTACATGTTTTGTTTTGTTGTCTGTTTCCCTCTTCTAGACTATGAGGCCTTTGGGTAGGGATCGTTTCTATATGTTGCTAAATTGTACTTACCAAGTGCTTAGTACAGTTCTCTGCACACAGTAAGTGCTCAATAAATATGATTGAATGAATGAATGAATCCCTGATGGAGTTGAGGCACATGCTAGTGTTTGAAACAGGAAAGCATAATTTGTTATATAATCTGCATATATTATAATATATATATTATATATTAGTATTTCAGTCAGTCAGTTGTACTTATTGAGCACTCTGCATGAACAGCACTGTACTAAGCACTTAAAAAAGTACAGTATAACAATAAACAGACACATTCCCTGCCCACAACAAGCTTACAGTCGAGAAAGGGAGACAGATTTTAATATAAATGCATAAATTACAAATATGTACAAAACTGCTGTGGAGCTGGGAGGGGGGAATGAATAAAGGGAGAAAGTCAGGGTGAGGCAGAAGGGTGTAAGAAAAGAGGAAAGGAGGACTTAATCAGGGAAGGCCTCTTGGAGGAGCCTTAATAAGGCTTTGAGGGGAGGGAGAGTAATTTTCTGTTGGATAAGAGGAGGGAGGGCATTCCAGGACAGAGGCAGCCCAGTATGGGCAGGGATTGTCTCTATTAATGAATTGTACTTCCCAAGTGCTTAGTACAGTGTTCTGCACACAGTAAGCGCTCAATAAATACAATTGAATGAATGAATGATTTGGGAAAAAGGTCAGCAGCTAGATCAATAAGTTGGTTTCCATTACCCAACACTGTTCTTGGTGATTTAAGAGCAATCCCCAGAGTCCAGATAGATTGGGAGCAGTTATGTCTATCACAGTGGATTTATTATTTAAAGTACAAATCTAGCAGTCACCTTAGAAACCCTCACTGCATCATCCTTTAATGAAGAACAAATTTCAGAACAGCAGAAAAATTGAAACAGAGAATCCAGGAATAGCTCTCTGCAACTTCACTTCAGATTTTGAGCTTCTTCAGTAGACGTTAGGTTGGCATCATACACAGGCTCCTGGTGCCATCCCAACATGGCTTCTCAACATCAAAGAATTTCCCAGAAAAGGGTGCCATTTTTTTTTCTGCTGCAGGGGATTGGATTAATTACTTCAAATCCAGATTGTCTTTATTAAAGTGGAATATTACGTTGTTTGACATCTTATTTTGTCTCCTCTTTGCTGTTATATTGGCCTTAAATGTTCCTGATTGTTTTTAATATGAAAAAGGCAACAAAACCTTAGCAACAAAGAAGATTTGACCAGTCTTTTAGGGTTCACTATCTTTACCAGGCCCTTCTTGCTTGACTGCAAATGAAGCTGCCCACAGTTGGCTCATTAATAATAGGCTGGATTTGTTAAATATGTTTTTTCAACATCTGGGCAATTAGTAAAATTATAGCATTTTAAAGAATGGATGTTTCCCCTACATCAATCAATTTACTCATCAGCTATAACTAGCGGAATCTTATTCATCAATGCTATCATTTTTAAATGGGAAAGCATATGAGTCAGGAGGCAGTAAAGCCAATGGAGGGAACAGAGCTGGGAGTCAGGAGATGTGGACTGTAGGCCCAGTTCTGCTACTGACTTGCTGAATGGATTTAGCTAAGCTTAGTGGAAAGTGTGCTCTGCACACAGTAAGCGCTCAAATACGATTGAATGAATCACAGGCCCAGGAATCAGAGGAACCAGGTTCTGATCCTGACTCCACCAACTGTCTGCTGTGTGACTTTGGGAAAGCTACTTAACTTCTCTGTATTTCAGTTCCCTCATCTGTAAAATTGGGATTCACTACCTGTTCTCCCTCCTTCTTGGACTGTGAGCCCCAGGTGCCACAAGGACTGCTTCCAACCTGAATGTCTGAAGTCTACCCCTGCACTTAGTATAGTGTTTTACATATAGTAAGTGCTTAACCACAAACCACAATTCTTATTACTATTGTAAGTAACCTGACACACAGTTTTTCATGTGTAAAGAGGAGATACCTTCCTCTTCCTATGTCAGAAGGATATGCCTGGAGAAATAGCATGGCCTATTTGCAAGAACAAAGGTTTAGGAATCAGGGAACCTGAGTTCTAAACTCAGCTTCACCACTTAACCTGCTTTATGACATTAGCCAGATCACTTCAGTTCTCTGTGTCTGTTTCCTCACATGTAAAATGGGGGTTAAATACCGCTTCCCCCTTCCCATACACATTTAAGGTTTTTTATGGGAACAAAGGGCTACTGATTTTATTTCCTTTTTCATAAGAATAGGGAGAGAAAGTCACCATATCATAGGTGTCAAACAGGTCTCTAAAGCAGACCATGTAGACCTTCTGGAATGAAAGGTGACCTTTAGGACAAATAGCAGAAATTGTCTGCATGTACAGGGTGGGTTTTTTTTTTTTAAAAAAAAGGGGTGAGACAAGATGAAAGAGACCTAAGGAATCAGAAGGAATAAAAATATTCCCCTTTAGTCACAGTTTCCAGATATACTGCAAAATATGAAATGCAAGCATGTGCAGAAAGCTAAGTATTAGAGGGAGTCAAGTATTTGTGTCTAATCTCCTAACTATCGTATTTATTTTCCTGTTTGTCATGCTTGATAAGTCCAAATCTAGAGCGGCCCATAAATACAGTGCCTTTCTCAAGGAGATAGCCAGTAAGATAAGATGTTCCCTTGGCGTTAATGTCCAAATAATCCATGGTTTATATCTGATAACTTTGGTTAAGTCCCCAAATGAATGTTTAAAGTTGAACTCCAAAGAAGCAGGCACTGAATTTCTAAATGGGAATTTCTGTGAGGCTCTGTTGCTAGTTGTGTCTGTTAACATTTTCATTTATCTAAGGAGCTTGAAATTCTGTGATGAGTTTTCTTGTTTATCGTCTGTATCCAAATCCGTTCTGATGAAGAGCTATAGGTGCCGTAAAGAGAACTACTCCCCTAACAATATTTATTAAAGACTCTAAATAGGAAATAAAGGGAATTGGAAACTGAAGGAGGAAAAAGAAGGGGCAAAAATAGCAATCATTTGCATATTTAGCAACAGTGTTTCCCTTGCTGTCATCAACCCAGTTTTATCGTGAATTTGTAAATCCCAGGATCAGAAACATATGTCATTCAGGATATTTAAAGCAGCACTGATTAAGGATATGAAATTTAGAAAAAGGTATGCAATTTAGAAATGGATGCATTTAAGTGAACTCTAATAACACCCTATCATCCTATAAAATTAATTTAATTATTTTAAGATGAGATTTTGATATTATTTGGAAATCAAAACCCTCTTGATGACTAACATATACTTAGGTTAATGCTGCTAACATATCTCAGGAGAAGGAAGATTTTCAGTCCTATTTGTGCCCTACTCTCTCCTGGACTCCCTGGGTCAATTATTTTACACATGAGTTGCTCAAAAATCTCTATGGAGCCCTAAGAGATGTGAGCAAAGTTCTTGTTCTCTTGATAACAATCACAATGCAGAAGACTCCTCACTATCCTGAAGTGACTTTGAGTTTGTTATACAATTAAACCATATTTATTTCCACAGAAATAACCGTCTAGAATTCCTTTGGATTTCCTGAGGTTTATCTCAACAGGCTTGATTAACTCTGCTTTCATTGGTATGCAGAATTACTTGTGAAGTACTGATGATCAGTATTTCTGTATTGTTAACCTAAAGACATTCTGACCTTCATAGAAAGTGAACATCAGTCACATTTCCTACCCTTCCAGTAAATTGGTTATTTTTTAGCAGCAAATTTATACTTTGTAATGTCAGTAGTTTTATTAAGTAGTTCCCTAGTGAATAGGAAAAGGGGCAGAATGTGAAATTGAACTTGGCTTGGTTACACAGAGAGGAATGTCTGTATATCCTGGGAAGGGGGTTCCTTATAACAGTACTAGCCCCAACAAAATTCCTTTTGAAGCCAGGGCCCTATATGGGAGGCATTTTGCTAGCTGCAAAATATGTATAGTAATATATTCTGCATTAATGAGAAAGTAATGAAGAAGAGTCAATGCTAGGTTTTCCATAGAAGTGAACAAGGATGATAGCATGGATAATTGAAGTCACAGATTAAAAAAAAAATCCATTATCTCTGCCATTTCTCCAGCCTAACTTGGACCAAGTTCTTTGAGAGAGTGGAGTAATTGACCGGTTTGTGTCTTCCTTCAGTTCCTTACTTTAGGGACTTGCAAATAAGAAGTGAAGGGATCAAAAGACAGTGGAGTGGAAGATTAGATCCTCAATTCATTCATTCATTCAATTGTATTTATTGAGCGCTTACTGTTTGCAGAGCATTGTACTAAGCGCTTGGGAACTACAAGGTGGCAACATATAGAGACGGTCCCTAACCAACAGCGGGCTCACAGTCTTGATAACCACAAAACAGGAAAAAGGGACCCCAAATCATCAAGGGTAAGCTCCAGTGGATGCTTCGATAGGTAGTAGCAAACTGTTCAGTTAACAGACAGTATATGGAGGTTTTAAGATCTGCATCCTTTAAACAGTTGATAGTCACCTCACCTTCAGCCCCAGAGCATTTATGTACATATCCGCACTCTGTTTCTCTCCCCGTCTAGACTGTGGTAAGCTCCTTGTGGGCAGGGAATGTGTCTACCAACTCTGTTGTATCGTACTTTCCCAAGTGTTTAGTACAGTGTTCTGCATACAAGAAGCTCTCAATAAATATCATCAATTGATAGGCAGACAGGCAAATGATGTGATACTCTGAAGTTCACAGTAGCTCTGGTAAACTCTTGAACCATCAGTTAGCCAGTTCTACCTCCTTCTCAACTCTCCAGAATTTCCCTGTATTGCAGCCCGTACCCATTTTTGCTCTGCAACTGGTAAGCATTCAACAAATACAATTGATTGAATGATTCATATAGCTTTCATTTGCCTCCTTTCACTCTATGCTTTAAGTCTTAGCTGGCTGATTAGATTTGTTAATCGACTTCTGAAAAAAATGCCTGCAATCTGCCAGGCTTTTGTAGACAACACAGAAGCCATTCATCTTTGTTATTTAGGATGCAAGGTATTCACTAGCAACCTTCCGGAAGACATTTACTTCCAGAGAAGGGCCTTACTGAATTATTTTTGGTTTTGTATTTTCCTCTGAAGTGTCTGGCATTGTTCATTGTCAGAGATAGAAATCCAGACTAGGTGGACCTTGAATATTTCATGATAGGACAATTCCTTCAGTCTGTTGTACCATAAGTTTTCTTTTTGATGTCCATTTCTTTGTTATATATTTAGGAAGATTTCCTGAAAGGATCATTTTGGAATTATTAAAGTCCCTTGCAAGCTAGTCCCTTGCAAGTTAGAAGCAGCATGGCTTAGTGGAAAGAGCATGGGCTTGGGAGTCAGAGGTCATGGGTTCTAATCCCGGCTCCACCATTTGTCAGCTGTGTGACTTTGGGCAAGTCACTTCACTTCTCTGTGCCTCAGTTACCTCATCTGAAAAATGGGGATTGGGGATTGAGCGTGAGCCCCACGTGGGATAACCCGATAACCTTGTATCTATCTCAGTGCTTAGAACAGTGCTCAGCACATAATGATGGTATTTAAGTGCTTACTATGTGCCAAGCACTGTTCTAAGCACTGACAGTAAGCACTTAAGAAATACCATCATCATCATCATTGGATCAACTAATCTAGTTAAGATGTTGCCTCTTCTAAGTGTATGAAGTACATGCATGCTAAATACCATATTTTATAATGTGATTTCCTCTAAGCCTCTCCCTGAATTAGTGTTATGAACTGCTCCCAATATTATCTCACCTGTTCTCCCTTCTGCTTAAATTGTGAGCCCCATGTGGGACAGGGCCTGATTCTGCTCAACTTATATTGTATCTATGCCAGTACTTGGCATATAGTTAGCACTTGAATGCCATTATTATTATTGGTATTATTGATTTTTGAAGGGCAAAATATCAAGAAATGCAGCATGGCCCAGTGGAAAGAGCTTGGGCCTGAGAGTCAGGAGGCCTGGGTTCTAAACCTGGCTCCACCATTTGACTACTGTGTGACTCTGGGCAAGTAACTTCTCATGCCTCAGTTTCCTCATAAGTTATTTGAAATTGCATACAAGAGATTTAGCTAGTTAGGTTAAAAATGTTTTCCAACAGACCTGGTTTTGACTGCAAATGATTGCTAATTAATGAAATAATGCTTAGCTCATTCACATATGATTAATGGGGTCTTATTGATGCTACTTTCAAATACCATTTGTGACCATTTGGAATAAATAGAAATTCATTGTGCCTTGCCTACCCTTCTCTCTGTGACACCTATGCATGTGGCTGTATATCCCTAAAGCACTTTGATATGCAGCCCCAGTCCTACAGCACTTATGTACAAATCCTTATGCTCTATTATTTCTCCTGTAAATAATTATTTTTAATTCATTCATTGTCATATTTATTGAGTGCTTACTGTGTGCAGAGCACTGTTTTACTGTCTCTCTTTCCTTGTATGCTAGAAGTTCCTTGTGAGAGGGACTGTATCCGCCCACTCCATTGAATTGTACTGTGCTATACTTTAATTGTACTTTAGAGAAGCAGCATGGCTCAGTAGAAAGAGCACGGGCTTTGGAGTCAGAGGTCATGGGTTCAAATCCCAGCTCCTCCAATTGTCAGCTGTGTGACTTTGGGCAAGTCACTTAACTTCTCTGTGCCTCAGTTACCTCATCTGTTAAATGGGGATTAAGACTGTGAGGCCCCCATGGGACAACCTGATCACCTTGTAACCTCCCCAGCACTTAGAACAGTGCTTTGCACATAGTAAGCACTTAATAAATGCCATTATTATTATTATTATTGAGTAATTAGTACAGTGTTCTGCACATGGTTTGTGTCCATAAATAATATTGATTATCTACTTGTGAGAAGGTTAGCATTAGAGGAGCGAAGTACAGGGCTCTGCACACAGTAATTGCTCAATAAATACCACTGATTCATTAAAGATATCCGAGGACCATCAAAACCAGTCAGGGAACAGCCTAGCTAGAAGCCAGACTTGTGTAAAACAGGACAAATGACTGCAACATAAGTTGGTTCTTCAGCCAGAAGAGTTGGAGGGGGGAGTGGGGGAGTGGTAAGCTACTTTATAAGACTACACTTTCCAGTTTCCAGGCTGCAGGATGCTGTTTTGCTACTTTATAATTGAAAACGGGAGTCATTAGTAGCCCGTGTGAGGGATACTATGAATTGAATTGAAAAAGTCTTCCAAGTCATTCAGGAAGAATTGATGCGCTTGAGACGGCTGCATGTGAGTTTCAGATAAGAAGACAATTTATTGAGAAACCACTGAAGCTAAAAGGGAAGGTGCGGGTTGGAAGTGACAAATAAAGTTGTCAATGAGTCACAGAGTAGTATTCAATAAGGAAACATACGGTTATGCAACTTCTCTTCTAAAGCGTATTTTCTGTTAGAATCCCATATTTGGGCAAATACTACACCCATAAAGTCAATGGCCCTGGGCCCTGAAATAGAAGAAAAAGTTTAAGTATATCTTCCCTTTTTTAGTAATATCTGTCCCCCCATTTCTTACATTCTACTCTTGTTTCTTCCTGCTTTTCTCAAGGGACAACTGCCTTCTCTAAGAAAACAATGCCTCCTTAATTTGGCAGCTATATCAAACATAGAATTGTCAACATGAGGATCTTGTAGGCTGTCTGTTCATGCAGTATGGTAACAGCTCATTAATCCAAAATGTGTTATTGTTAAGCCAAGCTGCCAGAAATTAAGAATCAAGAAGGAAAGATAATCATGCATCTTGTCAAAAAACTTGGGCTACACAAGGAATACCTTGCAGATGTGCAATTCAGTGCTTTCACCTTCCTTAAGGTCTTTATAAGAAATGAAAATTATGATATGGTTTTCAGATGTATTAGCTGTATGGTTGAGCTTAGTCATTTGGGTGCAGGACTCAGAACGGTGGAGGTTATTCAATACATCAGTCTTATTTATTGGGTTCTTACTGCATGTGCAGAGCACTGTACTAAGCACTTGGGAGAGTACAACATAACAGAGTTGGAAGACATGTTCCCTGACTACAGTGAGCTTTTGGGCTAGAAGGGGAAATAGACATTAATATAAATAAATTGTGAATATGCACATAAATCCTTGGGGCTGAGGGAGGGGTGAATAAAGGATGCAAATCCAAGTGCAGGAGTGACACAGAAGGGAATGGAAGAAGAAGAAATGAGGACTTAGTTGGTGAAAGCCAAATCCTCATTTCCTTTTCACCCACTCCCTTCTGCATTGTCTTTGCACTTCGATTTTCATACTTCATTCAGGTTATTGAGGGGTGAGCAAGTGGGAAGGGACTTGGTAGTGACAGACTTAAAACAGCTAATTGGCATAGGAAGACATGATTTGGGGTATTCTCAATTAGTAGGTTCTCAATAATTGCTACGAATGGCAGAATCGAATACTTAGCACTTGGGAAAGTGTGGGAGAGATTTCTACCCTCCATCAATCAGTTGTATTTATTGAGTGCTTACAGTGTGTAGAGCACTCTACTAGGCCCTTGGGAAAGTACAAAAGAGTTGGTAGGTGTTATCTCTGCCCACAGGGGCTTACTGTCCAACAGCCACAACTTGACTCCACCTCCAAAACATTTTGGGAAGATGCAGCAGCTGCTGTTCTGCTATAAACACAGTTGTGACCGAGGACTCTGAGCTATAGGGAACCTGCATTTCTGTACCTCTACCCACACTACCCAACTGATCTTTGTTTTAGTTTTTATGCGGCCTTAGTGCTTTGTTTCATCTCTCATTATTATTATTATTATTATTAGTAGTAGTAGTAGTAGGATATTTAAGTGCATTATATATGTCAAGCACTTTTCTACTGTGGGGGTTCCCCAAGGTTCAGTGCTTGGTCCCCTTCTGTTCTCGATCTACACTCACTCCCTTGGTGACCTCATTCACTCCCATGGCTTCAACTATCATCTCTACGCTGATGACACCCAGATCTACATCTCTGCCCCTGCTCTCTCCCCCTCTCTCCAGGCTCGCATCTCCTCCTGCCTTCAGGACATCTCCATCTGGATGTCTGCCCGCCACCTAAAACTCAACATGTCCGAGACTGAACTCCTTGTCTTCCCTCCCAAACCTTGCCCTCTCCTTGACTTTCCCATCTCTGTTGATGGCACTACCATCCTTCCCGTCTCACAAGCCCGCAAACTTGGTGTCGTGCTCGACTCCGCTCTCTCATTCACCCCTCACATCCAAGCTGTCACCAAAACCTGCCGGTCTCAGCTCCACAACATTGCCAAGATCCGCCCTTTCCTCTCCATCCAAACTGCTACCCTACTTGTTCAAGCTCTCATCCTATCCTGTCTGGACTACTGTATCAGCCTTCTCTCTGATCTCCCATCCTCATGTCTCTCCCCACTTCAGTCCATACTTCATGCTGCTGCCTGGATTGTCTTTGTCCAGAAACGCTCTGGGCATGTTACTCCCCTCCTCAAAAATCTCCAGTGGCTACCAATCAATCACAGATGTGCATCAGGCAGAAACTCCTCACCCTCGGCTATAAGGCTCTCCATCACCTTGCCCCCTCCTACCTCACCTCCCTTCTCTCCTTCTACAGCCCATCCCGCACCCTCCGCTCCTCTGCCGCTAATCTCCTCAGGGTGCCTCGTTCTCGCCTGTCCCACCATCGACCCCCGGCCCACGTCATTTCCCGGGCCTGGAATGCCCTCCCTCCCTCTGCCCATCCACCAAGCTAGCTCTCTTCCTCCCTTCAAGACCCTACTGAGAGCTCACCTCCTCCAGGAGGCCTTCCCAGACTGAGCCCCTTCCTTCCTCTCCCCCTCGTCCTCCTCTCCATCCTCCCCATCTTACCTCCTTCCCTTCCCCACAGCACCTGTATGTATGTATATATGTTTGTACATATTTATTACTCTATTTATTTACTTATTTTACTTGTACATATCTATTCTATTTATTTTATTTTGTTAGTATGTTTGGTTTTGTTCTCTGTCTCCCCCTTTTAGACTGTGAGCCCACTGTTGGGTAGGGACTGTCTCTATATGTTGCCAACTTGTACTTCCCAAGCGCTTAGTACAGTGCTCTGCACACAGTAAGTGCTCAATAAATACGATTGATTGATTGATAGAAGTTAATCAGGTTGGATGTAAACTCTTCCCCACAGGAAGCTCACAGCTTAGGACAGAGAAGAGATATGTGCGTCTGTCGTCAGTCCCCTCGCCCCCTTTTTATTCTCTACTGTGAGCCCAGTACAGGGATTATGTCTAATTCCAAGCATTTAGTATGGTGATCTGTACGTAGTAAGAACTAAATCAATCCTGCTATTACTAGGGAAATCATACATTAAAACAATTAAATATAGGGTAGGATGAGTGCTTAGTGAGTTAGTGCTTAAGAAATCTACCCGAGTGCCTATTACGGTGCTTGGCACATAGTAAGCACTTATCAAATATCATAAAAGTGTAGTTGCAGTGGACCCAATGCATCTACTTATCTCACAGATTTTGGCCAATATCACTGATGTGGTTTTATCCTTCTTGTATCTTGGACTGTAGAACCTGAGAATTAGGGTGTTGAGTGTTGGAACAAGGTTACTAAATGATGCATAACAGTAGAACACACATACAATTGTTTTTGAAAGAACAAAATAATTTTTGAATTATTGAAGTACGCTCATTTCACTTCAATGAAGTAGGTTAATTGGCTGTGGTGAACAGAATTTTCTGTGTTAATTTTCAGTCTGAAAATTCGTATTCATGTTTAATTGCCAGTGAGATCTGGGAAAAATAAAAAAAAATACATGAATCTCTTTTAAAATATTCATTCTGATAATTACACTCAGGTTGAATTTTGTTGCTTAAGTTTAGTCCATATGAAAATGATTTGATTAAAATAACTCCTCTTCCCAAGAACACATATCCAGAAGCATAATATGGAAGTCGTAGGAATAGCATTTATGGAGCCCAGTAAAGTGCAATGTACTAGATTCTTGGGAAGTACAGAATAAAGGAGTGACACATTTCCTGCCCACGGGGAGTTTAAAGAAAAACAGAGAGACATTTTCAGTTTTTTTTTTTCCATGAGTAAGAAGAACAGATGCATCAAGGTTGTTTGTTTTGAGTGTAGGCTTTTCACTTAAAGCAAAGAAAGTCATCTAAAGTGTAAACTATCACTGAAACTTAAATTTGGAGGTTTCTAAGCACAGAAAAGTGAATGAAGTGCGACCCAAGAAAAGAGCTTAGTTTGTGAATTAAATGAAAAACAGAACAAGGAAAAAAAAGAACTGTGGGTGAAGAGCTGTGAGGCAAGTACTGATGCAGGCCCTTGCATATCCCTCTTCACCTTTGGCATCAGCCTCCTTGCCAACCTCCTTGCCTTCAGTCACTCCCCACTCCACTTCACTCTGCTGCCTGGATCATTTTTTGAATAAAATGCTCAGACTACATCTCTCTACTCCTCAAAAACTTCTGGTGGTTGCCCATCCATCGCCATATCAAACAAAAAATCATTACAGTTGGCATTAATGTAGGTAAATATATGCAAAGCACTGTTCTAAGCACTGGGGAAGTTACAAGGTGATCAGGTTGTCTCATGGGGGGCTCACAGTCTTAATCCTCATTTTACAGATGCAGTATCTGAGGCCCAGAGAAGTGAAGTGTCTTACCCAAAGTCACACAGCTGACAATTGGCGGAGCCAGTGTTTGAACCCATGACCTCTGACTCCAAAGCCCTGGCTCTCTCCACTCAGCCACGTTGCTTCTCTCCTTTCTTTCTTGTCTTATCTCCCACTTCTACCTAACCCTCCCACTCCAATCCTCTAGTGCCAAACTACTCACTGTACCTCAGTCTCATCTGTTTCACTACCAACACTTTGCCCTCATCCTACTTCCCCCTTCATTGAACTTCCCAAGCACTTAGTACAGTGCTCTGCACACAGTAAGCGCTCAATAAATACAATTGAATGAATGAATGAATTTAACAGACCAACCAGTTGCCCATTTTCAAAGTCTTTATAAAATCACATCTTCTCCAAGAGGCCTTCTCCGAATAACCCCTCATTTTTTCATCCCATTCCACCTCCCGTCTGTATTACCTCTGTTCTTTGTTCTGTACTCTGTAAGCACTCTGATACTCACTTCACCCCACTCTCACAGAGTTTATGTTCATATGTTTATACTCTGACATTTCCCCTACCTGTAATTTATTTTAACGTCTGCTCAACTGGACTGCAAGCTCCTTGAGGACAGGGTTTGTGTCTATTAACTCTTGTAGAGAAGCGGCATGGCTCAGTGGAAAAGAGCCCGGGCTTGGGAGTCAGAGGTCATGGGTTCTAATCCTGGCTCCATCACTTGTCAGATCTGTGACTTTGGGCAAGTCACTTCACTTCTCTGTGCCTTAGTTATCTCATCTGTAAAATGGGGATTAAGACTGTGACCCCCACGTGGGACAACCTGATCACCTTGTATCCTCTCCAGCGCTTACAGCAGTGCTTTGCACATAGTAAGTGCTTAACAAATGCCATCATTATTATTATTATTGTAAAGTGCTCTCTCAAATATTTTGTAAAGTGTTTTGCACACAGTAAGCCCTCAATAAATATCATTGATTGATTGAAGCCCAGTTTTCATGGAGCCCGATTTACTTTGGAAAGAAATCTTTCAGTGAAAAATATTTTGACCTGACCTGAGCCTCCCTGGGTCGAACATAATTATCAGAACCAAGGTAGGTTAGGACTGTCCCAGGCAGATGAGATGAATAAATTCCAGCAATCGAATGTCAGCCTGCCTGAATGAGAAAGAACAGTTGTGCTTTTCAATGTCCCAATGCATCCCTTCACCCATGTCACCCTGAGGAGGCTTCAGAGCGTGGCTCCATGGAAAGAGCCCGGGCTTTGTAGTCAGAGGTCACGGGTTCAAATCCCGACTCTGTCAGTTGTCAGCTGTGTGATTTTGGGCAAGCCCCTTAACTTCTCTGTGCCTCAGTTCCCTCATCTGTAAAATGGGGATGAAGACTGCTAGCCCCCGTGGGACAACCTGATTATCTTGTTACCTCCCCAGTGCTTAGAGCAGTGCTTTGCATATAGTAAGTGCTTAATAAATGCCATTATTATTATTATTATTATTATTATTATGTGCAAAACACTGTACTAAGCCTTGGGAGAATACAATCTAAAAGAGTTGGTAGAAGTGTTCCCTGTTGACAAGGTGCTTACAGACTAGAGTGGGAGATGTCCTCAGAGAGTCAGAGGATCTGAGTTTTACCACGGCTCCACCACTTGCCTGTCATTGAGAAGCAGCATGGCTCAGCGGAAAGAGCACGGGCTTTGGAGTTAGAGGTCAGGGGTTCGAATCCTGACTCTGCCAATTGTCAGCTGTGTGACTTTGGGCAAGTCACCTAACTTCTCTGTGTCTCAGTTCCCTCATCTGTAAAAAGGGGATTAAGACTGTGAGGCCCCCCGTGGGACAACCTGATCACCTTGTAACCTCCCCAGCACTTAGAACAGTGCTTTGCACATAGTAAGCACTTAATAAATGACATTATTATTATTATTATTGATCTTGGGCAAGTCTCTTTACTTGTCTGTGCCTCAGTTTCTCCATTCATAAAATTGCTA
Organism: Tachyglossus aculeatus; assembly: GCF_015852505.1. Lineage (NCBI taxonomy): Eukaryota > Metazoa > Chordata > Mammalia > Monotremata > Tachyglossidae > Tachyglossus > Tachyglossus aculeatus. The sequence goes on from NC_052075.1 coordinate 13,583,592, forward strand.
TTCAGTGCCTATTCTCCTTCTTCTTAGATGGTGAATGGCTTGTGGCACTCAGATTGTGTCCATTTTGATTATATTATATCTATCCCATTGCTTAGTACAATGCTTAGCACATAGTAAATGCTTAACAAATACTGCAATAATAATAATTAGTAATTTAATTGAGAGGGTAAACATTTCACCAGAAAAACACTGAATTAGTGGGCAGAACCTATGGGATATGTAATTTAAAAATTCATCAACAACATGTGCAGCAGCATCTCATCAATTCAGGCTATATTTGTGTTCTTGCGTGGCTAAAATAAGGCTTATCTGAAATAGGCAGGACATGAAATAACGTCTTCAGATGTTTCCAGGGGGAATAGGTAATTCAGGATTTACTTTGCTACTTCTATTCCTGTTTTGTCTCTATTGACAAAACACGTTGACATTGTGAGAATCCAAAGAGGAGGACTCCCTGGATTATGTTGTTCCTCAAAGTGGAATGATTCTGCTCCAACTCTATCAGGAGGCTGTTTTTATTTAGTCTTTGTATCTAGAGTTTTTGCCTCAATGATTTAAAAAAAAAAAACAACCCAAAAACATTCTTAAGGGGTGACTAGAAAATGGGAGAGGGCAGTGGTTATGAAGTTTGGCCAGACTTCGGCCATTCCCCCTGCTCTACGTGCATGTGTGGGGGGTGGGAGGAGAGAAGCACAGTAACTAAACCAGCCTCCTGGGATGGGACAGAAGGAATCTGCAGCAGCTGTTCATGCTGCACTTCCAACGGAGCCCCAAGCCACCTCCTGCTGAGCCCCAAGCTTCACTAAATTGCAGTTGCTCTAAGATCCTGTCATCCCACTCACATGAATCCAAGGCCATCTCTCCAGAGTGGATCAGAATCAAACTACAGTGACAGTATACGATAAAAAAACATTTAGACCATTGGGTTGGTTTGTCGCTATTTGATTGTACATCAGCCTGCCTGTCCCTTAAGCCCAATTTGTATTCTAGCTCTAATTATTTTAAGGGTTGTTCATGTTATTCCTAAGCTGCTTTGTTGCTATTTATAGTTTAAATTAAATAATTGTTTAAAAGGTGACTTTTTGCTGATTCCTCTCGTGCCCTTATTTTTGGAGTGTGACCTCCCAAATGTGTGACTCATCCTTATATTTTTTTCCACCCCTTAGTACAGTGCTTCTCACACAAAGTAGGTTCTCAATAAATCCATTGATTCAAGGTATTTATTGAATACTTACCCTTGGCAGAACCCTTTTCTAGGTAAAAGGGAGAGTACATGAGAATGTTCACAATTCATTCATTCAAATGTAGTTTTTGAGCACTTACTATGTGCAGGTCACTGTACTAAGTGCTTGGAAAGTACAATTGAGATAGAATAAGTGAAAGAATGGGTGGATGAATCTATATTTTTAGAAGACTACCATGTGCTTTCTGGAGGTGAGCTCCTGGTAGTTTACAGGATTTCTATATGCCCAGTAGTTCCTATAAGCCATTTTGTGGCCTCAGCACAGTGCTATGGACTGATAATAATCCTGAAGAAAACTGATTTGATTTAAAAAAAAAATGTTGTATTTATTAAGTATTTACATATGGTAAACCCTAAGGAAGACACAATAAAATCAGATCTCACAAAGGCCCTGTCCCATGTGGGGTCTACTGTCTGAAAGGAATCAAAAGGGTATAATACCTATTATATAGATAAAGAAACTGAGGCACAGAGCGGCATGGCTCAATAGAAAGAGCCCGGGCTTTGGAGTCAGAGGTCATGGATTCAAATCCCAGCTCCGCCAGTTGTCAGCTGTGTGACTTTGGGCAAGTCACTTCACTTCTCTGGGCCTCAGTTCCCTCATCTGGAAAATGGGGATTAAGACTGTGAGCCCCCTGTGGGATAACCTGATAACCTTGTAACTTCCCCAGCGCTTAGAACAGTGCTTTGCACATAGTAAGCGCTTAATAAATGCCATCATTATTATTAAATGCCTTATCCAAGGTCCCAGTCTTATGCTCTATTCCACTAGGCCATCAGGCACTCCTAAACATGAACAGAATGTTCAGACTCCACAAAGAATCTAATGCTACTGCCATATTCTGCCACCTCAGAAATGCACAGTTCAATGAAGTGAAGCCGCACGAAGAACTATAAAGCAAATCAAAAAAGACAGCATGCACTTTTGGGGGATTGGCAAACATAATTTGGAGGCAGTGGGACTTCCAGCTTTAAACTAAATTGAATTTCTGTGAAACTATAGTGGTAGCCAACCATTTACTTATCTGTGAGACATAGATCTAGTACAGAAAATATATCCTCCTTCTCCGGTAGTTTCACTAACATTCCCTTCAGATCACACTTAAATTTAAATGGTGAGACACAATGACCCACAGCATGATACCAGAATACTGTCTGCTCACCCAAATTGAATGACCATAACTTCACTGTCTGGAGTAAGAGTGGAGTTACTCAAGAAGGATATCCAAGCATCTACTATTCAGTTGACTGGAGGGAGACCCATACAAGAAACTGTGAATTTAGGGGAGGAATGATGTTCTGACATCTCTATCCTAATGGAGACTAAGTCACTTGCAAAGGAGATGCCATTTTTTTAGTCATTCAGATGGACAGGTACTCTGTTATCCTGAATTACTATTCTGTTGCAATATTCTTAGTGAGCTATTGAAATATGATGGGTTTAGAGTAAATAATAATGATGGCATTTGTTAAACACTTATTATGTGCCGAGCACTGTTCTAAGTGCTGGAGCTCTGTGCAGGTGCTTTTAAGTGATCCATTGTATCTCCTCTTCTCGGCTTAAATTTAGAGGCATGACTTTAAGGGAGGAATATGCAATTGTGAAGCAAACCAAAAAATACTAATCAAAACAATTTAGATTTATACAGGCACACATATGCACACACATATGTATACACCCCCACAAATATATATATATATATATATATATATATATATAATATATGTCCTTTAATAATAATAATAATGATTATGGTATTTGTTAAGTGCTTACTGTGTGCAAAGCACTGTTCTGAGTGCTGGGGGGGATACAAACTAATCAGGTTGTCCCACGTGGGGGACACAGTCTTTAATCCCCATTTACAGAGGAGGTACCTGAGGCTCAGAGAAGTTAAGTGACTTGCCCAAGGTCACCCAGCAGACATGTGGCGGAGCCAGGATTAGAACTCATGACCCCTGACTCCCAAGCCCGTGCTCGTTCCACTGAGCCACACTACTTCTCTTAATAACCTGAGGTTTGAGGGACAAAGACTGGTTTACTTCAGTTATAATTAGGTTTTTTATTGAGATACCAAAAACATTTTATTTGGTTTGGATTGACTGTTGGGGTGGTTTAAGGACATTGATCATGGGATAATAATTATGCTACTGTGCATTCAATTTCATAAGCTAATTGTGGACAGGGAATGTGTCCATTTATTGTTGTACTCTCCCAAATGCTTAGCACAGTACTCTGCACACAGTAAGTGCTCAATAAATATCACTGAATGAATGAATATGATTTCAACAGTGAAATAAGGGATGACCACTAATTAGAAAAATGCAAGTGTATGTTCTTATTGGACATTTCACTTAGTGCAAAAAAAAAAAGAAAACAACCATGACTCTCCCCATTAGTCTATTTCACACTTTATAGAGAGAATTTGTCAGTTAGATTCATAGATAAGTAGAGTTAATTAGATTTAAAAATATAATGAAAGAGTTAAATAGGCTGCAAGTATTCTAAATAAGAATATCAGATTGAAAAATCTATTCTGGCATGAGTCAAACTGACACAAGGCGGTCTTAAGTGGCTTCAGTTTCGAATATTTTTGTGCTACTTAGAATTCAGATAGAAATACCAGGATTTGGTTTCTGTCATTTCCCTTTAGGAAATCTATCCAATTTTAAATCTGCTGAAGCTACCATGAGATACCGAGTGGTACCACCATTTGAGTGGCTGTTTAATGTTCCCTTAGTGCAATTCTTCCACCAGTTCTCCATTTGATTTTAAAATGGTTGTATTGTGTTCTCTACAGACAATATCTCTGAAGTGTTTTCCTGGTCTAAAGAGAAAGATTCCGTCTTTGAGACAGACTATAGCAATGCTCCTGAGGGGCAATTCTTTTGTATAGAGGGCTCTCCTTGAGATGTTCAAGGTGTGAGCTAAAAGATTGGTAAAATGTTAAACACTAAATTTCTTTTTTCCACCTCTGTTCATACCATGTAGTCCCCAGAAATATGTTTTGAAACAATGTCTGTCTGACAGATAGGGGCTAATCACCCTAGACGTTCAGGCTAAAGATCTCTTACATTGAGGAGAATCCAAAAGCTGTTATGCTAACTGGGGAGGTTAGGCACAATTAGAAGACACCCACTATGCTGAATGATATCTAGATTTTTGGCAGTTTCTGTACCACAAGAATGTGTACTTTTATGCCTTAAAAGCCCAACTCTCAAATAGTTACATCATGTAATTTCAATCAGGTTTCTCAAATGCATGGGCAGGGTGGACAGAATCAGAACCAAGTTGAATGAATGAATATCAAATAAAATATGAGTTTGTAGCATAAACTGAGCCTTAGACATGCAGACGGTTTTCCAGTCGGGGACAAAATATATGAATTTAAATATGTCATATCTTTTTAGAAGTTAATCTGCATTTCATGGAAGCCAGCTTTGAGGATATTTTTAATTTATCATGAAAAAAATGCATATGGAGAAGTTTGATTATAATGAGATTGGAGAAGCTTCCTTTTGAGATTATATAGCAAATATTAAGATGTTTAACAGCAAACTGAGAGGGGAGATGATTGAAATCTAAAATAATGTGCAGATGTGGACAGAACAAACACAGAATTTTTCTCCAAATCCCACAGCACAGGACCAGAAGGAAACTACTGAAGCTTGCAGGTGATAGGTTCAAATCCAGATAAAGGAAACACATCTTCACTCAGTGGCAGGCTTAGGGAATGAATTCCAATAGAAAGATGAGTCGAAAATATCAGTCAATGCAGAAGGGGTTCAGATACATTCAGGATGAGTAGTAAGTGACTAGATGGGAAAGTTAGGAAAAGGTTGGGCAGGTTAGATGATTCACCTCTAAATGTGTCAAAGAGGGCAGACATCTTACAATTCATCCAAGAGTCCTGTTACCACTGTCGGAGACAGACTGCTAAATTGGACAGCCCATTGTTCTGGTCTTGCAGTGGTATTGCTCTTGTTCTCCTGTACATCTGGGATACAGCTGCAACATTCAGTGTAAAATGTGGATCCATAAAAACACATTCCACTTATCGTTTGAGAGTGATGTAAGCAAATATCTTTTAGTGATGCCATGACTACAGAAATTGCCTTGAGATGTATTTATTACTCTATTGTCTTGAGATGTATTTATTACTCTATTTTATTAGTACATATTTATTCTATTTATTTTATTTTGTTAATATGTTTTGTTTTGTTCTCTGCCTCCCCCTTCTAGACTGTGAGCCCACTGTTGGGTAGGGACCGTCTCTATACGTTGCCTACTTGTACTTCCCAAGTGCTTAGTACAGTGCTCTGCACACAGTAAGTGCTCAATAAATACAATCGAATGAATGAATGAGTGAATGAATGCCAGCACAATGAAGACAGTGAACTTCACTAGCATATCATATACCTCACTTGCTCTGTAGTGAGTTCCACACTCCTTGAACGGGTTAACTCACAGTTTTGATGATTGGGCTTGGGAAGTGGGGTGACCAGGGAAGAAAAAGTGAGAGAATGACTTTCCATTTTTTGCAAGGGTGAAAGAGTTTATTTTCAAGATTGTTTCCTGCAGAAAAATCTATGGGAAAAATCCCTAAGAAGCAATTTCACTGTTACATGTATAATAGAAATTAATGTTTTTTTCTCTCTTTCCCCGTGTCTTCCCTGTTCTCCCTCTACCAGAGGTCTTTTAAATAATTAGAAATAACTTATAGTTTAGTAATGGTTAATAAAAATTAGTTTCATTTTTGTCACTATGCCTTTAATATATTTCTTCTTAAAAGATGTAAGTGCTCTATTGAGAAAGAACCGATTTTGTAAAGGCAGTTCACGTTCGCATTGGGATAGCTTGGATAAATATATTTCTTTTAGTAATTCTTTTGGTGCATATTTTGTTTTTGTTGATTACCTATTGAATAATATAAGTATTACTTTAAACATCCTGTGTGCTATTTCTGGAATTGTCCTAGTCTAAGTGCACACTGTAAATGCATATTAAATTGTTTATAGTTTCCTTACTGGGAGAAGCAAAACTTACCTGTTAAAACTTTATCTATTTTCTCAATGCATATTCATTTGGCATACCCAAATTCAATAGGTAGAAATTTATACCTACATATTTTTACACATGCCATTTTAGATGAATACAAATCCATAATAATCAATATTTCTGTGGTTCCCATAGACATGTGCAGTGTCAGCTGTGCCTTTAGTTACTGTCAAGGTTTTATCAAGTCCTCTGGCAACCTACCCAATCTTCAAGCATTAAATGTTATGGCCGAAGCTCTAACAGACTGAACATTTCTTTTTATATAATCCTCCTACGTGAACTGGCTTTCAAAATCACGGGCAGACATTGATTTTACAGAAGTTCTATAAGTGTTAGTGTCATCAGAAGTGACATACTGTGCAGTAGTTAAGGATTGATATGCCAAGTGATCGATTAGGATTTGCTGTATTTATTCTTTGGTAATTTTGCTGTTTCTCAGGATTGTTCTGAAAGAAGTCGAAGCCCATCTTTGGTGTTAGAACTCTAAGTCTTAACCATAGCAAGCAGCAAACCATGGTGTACTGAAATAGAACTTGAAATGACTTGACCTTATTGCTTTTATTCATTCAACCGTATATTTTGAATGCTTACTGTGCATAAAGCACTGTATAAAGTGCTTGCTTTTAAATAGTAAGAACTAGGTTTGACTGTATTTATTTCATGTCTTTTTTTTAATCTATTACTCCGAGGTATAACACCCTAGTGACATTCAGAATCTTTTCTTTTGCAGCCATTTCGTAGAGTGACGTTTTCTGTTGTGAGTCAGCCTCAAGACCCACATCAGGGGTCATTGCAGAGTTGCTATGACAGCGGTCTGGAGGAGTCAGAAACACCAAGCAGTAAGAGTTCATCAGGGCCAAGGCTGGGTGCCCTTCCACTCCCAGAGGACAACTATGAAAGGACAACGCCGGATGGCAGTGTTGGTGAGGCAGAGCATATGGAAAATGGTAGGGACCAACACAACATTCACACACACAATCACACTAGAGAGCCATTAATAAGTAGTCTTGTGAAAAGGTCAGTCTAAAAATAAAATAAAATAGCTTAAACTAAAACTATTTTATTTGAACTGGTAAGGCTTGCCAAAATTGCAGGGATACCCAATAATGGAATATAACTATAGAAATAAAATGAGCTGAAAATGGTTCTATTATTTTAAAATGACTCTTCGGAAACAGTAAATTTGCTTTTAAAAATATCAGTGTAGTTGCTGGTGTGAAGGAAATCAAATTCAATAGAAACTGATAAAGGCCTATGCGCTTGCTTTCTTATACTCATTTTTGTCATGCAACTATTTCTTCAATTTCAATTGTCCCATCACGATGAAAGAAAATACAAATGGGAACACCTTCTTCTACTCCCACATTTCCCCTCAGTATGAGAAAGGTGTTTTCAAAATTATTCTCAGTAACAGATACATGCTGAAGTTATCCCAGCAGGAGAATATTTTTTTGTTTTCTCCAGTTTACTTTGAAAACTCTTTGTAGTCTTTCGTATATGAACCTGGGCTTCTTCACATTCATTTATGAAGGGGGAGAAAAGAAACCATTTTTTCCATTATGTGAGGCAAAAGAGTCTTTAAATTATTACCAGAAATGAGTAATTGCCATCAATAATCAATCACAGCTTTCTATAGGGTCTCAATTTCGGGGGCAGGGGTTGTGCACATAAAGCTCTTTGTGTTTGTATGTGTTCTACAGGACATTAAACTGATTGTTCTAGTCTTTCAGGTCTTCAGTTGTATTTAGCGCATGCCCTAGAGAGTAGATTGTTGACAATTAATGCAATGGATGTGATTAACTTCATTAAATCCAATTCTCTTAGCACATAAAATCACTTCCTATTCTCTGGCAATATGTCTGGCACTTTGGGTGGAGCTTTCTGTCTTTCAGGGACTGTTTGGTAAACCACTGCATACCTTACATTACTTAAGTAGGAGTGGATGTTTTTGTGGCCTAAAGGATTAATGCTCCTCCTACAGGCCTTAACATTATCAGTGAATAACCTTGAGCCCTTGGAGAATTGGAATCCTTACCATAATTTTATTTATGTGGATGTGTCTGAATCGAATAAGGGGCACCCTCCAGTGCTTTGATTACAGTGAGTTCCCATTCCTCTGGACTTTTGCTTTGTTCAGGTAAAAGCTATTGACTGTCCCTCCCTTCACCTCCATCATCAAGTGCAAGGAGGTATATTGGCCCAATATAGCACACAGCCCATTCTACAACCAGGAAACATACACATGATGCATACTAATGAGTTGGAATTTCCAAGTCCGAATTTGCTTGGCCTCTATCCATCAATATAAGCCTATGCCGAAATCTGGCAGAATAAGTGATGAGGTAGAATTGATCCAAAGTCCATTTATTACTAAACTTAAAGGTTAAACGATTATTTTTCAACCTCATTCTTCATTTAGGCTAGGGATAAGATGAGCCATATCATTTGAGCCTTAGACTTTTTGGGTGTGACTGCCTTCCTTCATGGAACTCAAATTGGCATTTGCCCAGTGGCTGCTTGTGCCCACACAGGCGTATTTAGAGGCATGACTAGCTGTGAACATGTGTGGGCATGAAGTGATTTTTCAAAGTTGATATAAAATTTGCAGTGTCTTAATGGACTTTTCAATTGTGTTTTGATTTTAATTACAACATGTATTTGAGAAGAAAATGAGTGCCTGACATCACTAATGAGTCTGTAATTGAGGCACTCATCATAGAAGTTTCCTTGGATAAGGTCACTTTGTTCTTCCAAAGAATACGAAATTTAGAGACCAAGTTCAGATATTTATTGGGTGGATGAGAATATATGATAGGAGCAGATAAGACATCTGATGATTGCTCTAGCTTTTCATTAGTTTAAACAGCCTTTTCAAAATTTTAGCCACAACAGTTACAGTATTTTCCCTCTTCAACTAAGAGGTGAAAGGAATGGAATACATGCCCCTTCACTCTCTGGAAAAAGCTTCTCAGGGAGATAATAGATAACCATTTCATCCACTGGAAAAAGTTTAGGTAACCTGGTTAACTGAGAATCAATAACATTAATACATCTTTAGTGGAACACGACCCGCACTCTGATAACCATAACTTGTGTCCTGTGCTAATTCATCCAGGCAAGACATTTGAAGAACATAAGAGTAAATGGGACTTAAGAGATCATGTCCTGATGTACTTGGTAATTTTGCATTTTATCATAGTTACCAGAAGGTTATTTTAGGCTTATGGAGGACCTGCCAATTTTTTTTGGAATGGAAAGAAAAAAGTAAACTAATGATGTATAAAAACCTCTTTATAGATTTGTTTAGGGTGGGACAACAACATTCATTACAGTGCTTTGCACACAATGAGTCTCAATAAATGTTGATCGTCCATGTATACATCACAGGATCATTAGGAAAATGAATCAACTATTTGATTTTTTAAAAAATCCCATTGAAGTTTCTTTCTTGTTTGTCAACTCTTATTTTGAATTCTGCCAAAGGAGGAGAATGCATGATTAAAATGATTTTTTTTGGCATTTGGATTTTTCTGTCACTTTTGAAATTTGGGATTTATATAGTGGCATGACAACTGCTAGCTACAATTTGTGTTATCACTCATATAGAAACAACGACAGCAAGACATGTAATGTCATTTTGGTCTTCTCTTTGCAGTTGACATTTGAGTGAGATTTCTGTTAGAACCAAGTTTTCAAACCACTTGCCTAGTTGGGAAGTCCAATCGCATTGCTTGGATTCTGGTAACTTGGTCTTAATATTAATGGATCATTCTTACATAAGTAGAATTGGAATTGAAACCTGCCAAGTAGCCGTATGTCACTTTTAATAGAAACCTTGGTAATCTACTGTGTTTTGCTTGGTTAGGTTTCAATCAGGATTTGTACTGGTTTCATTTGGATCTTCCATGAAAACAGCATTTTGCGTACTCTCTTAGTTCCTAATTGTTATTACCTCAAATATTTACCATTTCATTTCAACCAGTGTGAAACAATGCAGTGAAAACTAATTGCTTTGGATTTACTTTGATTTTAAAGTATGAAAAGATCATTTTCAACTCAGTAACATAAGAGTCTCTCAATGCCTCCGGTGCATACTGTGTGCAAGTGGAGACATTTAATGAAAACAAGTTGTCTTAAATGTGACAGCAAGTGCAAATGCCTGAAATCTGATGCAGGAGCAGCAAATAGGAAATGAAATACATCTCACTCTGTTTCAGGTAGATGACCTTTTCCTGTCTTCTCATATTTAATCACATTCAAAAAACCAAACCATTAGAGTCACTAGGATGGTTCTTCTTATGGCAAATTGAACACACTATATACTCTACATTATCAACCTGCATTTCCAAGCCACCTGAGAAATTTGATGTAGAATTCAATTGCATTCATCTAGCGATGCTGTAAAAACAGTGCTGAAGACATGAAAAGACAAGTTTTTTAATTACAAAAATCAATTTGAAAAGCATCATTATTTGATAAAACTATCCCAAAACACAGTAATCATGCATGTATCTAATGCGGTTGGTCAGCTGTCCAGATGTTTTATAGAATGTAATATTCTTTTAATGCTATATATCACAAAGGGATTGATTGCTAAATAATCTCACTGTTGATTTTTATGTATACAAATGCATACAGTATTTGCTTTGGGTCTTTGTAGTGAGGCTCATTCATAATGAAGAAGACAAAAGGTTAAGATATTTTCCTTATCGTTGGTACAGTTTTACTAATTAAAAAAGAAACTTTGGGAATCTAAGATTTTGAAAATTTTGATATTCAAAAGTTCTTTGTAAATTTAGCCAATCATATCAGAAAAGGAAAGGAGCTAAATTATACTTATATAATCACAGTGATAGATAAGGTGGTTGATTTATCTTTTTGGACTTGATCATTTTTAGGTCTTCATTCATTTTGGTTCCCATTTTTCTCCATTAATTAAGGGCAAAATTTTCAAAATGAGACAAATAAGTTCAGAAACTTAGCTACTGCAAAGACATCAGTTTTGTATGTCTCAATATTTGGAGATTTTTTGTTTACCAATATAATATTTTCACACTGTCACTTATGAGAACCTCAAATCCTTCTTGTATTTGTAGATATTTTTAAACATTTCATCTATCTTCATTGTGTCTGTATGCATGTGAGTCTCCCTGCATATATCTTGTCTTAGCAAGGTCCCAGTGAATAAACATGCTTTGATTTTCTCCATAATTTATTGATAATAATGACCATTTTATGATTATTTTTCATTATTAATTGTAGTATTTTAAAGTGCTTACTATGAGCCAAGCACTGTACTAAGTGCAGGGTTAGGTACAACATAATCGTCAGTCCGTGTCCTTCGGGAGACTCGCGGTCTGAGGAAGTGGCTGACTCTAGACATAACGTATAGTAAAGTCACCTCAGATCTTTCATGCCATTTTCATTACTCCTTCTCTGAAGTCTGCCTAAGCGATTTGAATAAGGCTGGGAGAGAATGAGCAATGGATTCTGTTAGTTCATCATTTCCACCTGGTTTCCTATTGTTTATCAAAGTCCTATCACTAACGTATTTAACTACCCCAATTTTATTTTAATTTTATGGCTTTCAGAGAAACTACAGCAGCAATCCATTTTGATGCTTCCATTAGTGACCTAGAATCACGAATTTTTAATCTTTAATTTTTTGGTTATAACATGGTATTTAAGCACTTTACTGTGCGCCAGGTACTCTACTAGATATAAACTAATCAAGTTGGAAACAGTCCATATCCCGCAGGGGGCTCCCACTCTGAATCCCGGTTTTAAAGATGAGGTAATCGAGGCCCAGAGAAGTTGTGACTCACCCAAGATCACACAGTAGACAAGAGGCCGAGCCAGGATTAAAAAACCTGGTACTTCGGACTCCCAAGCCTGTGCTGTATCCACTAGGTACTTCTTCTCAATATCTTCATCTTCTGCAGCACTTTTTATTCTCCAAGCACTCTCATAGTAATTCATTCATTTCAGCTCTCATAATAACCTTGTGACGATAGGTAGAGAGAGCATGAATTATTTTCCCCATTTAAAGATGAGGAAACTGAGGTACAGAGGAGTTAAATGACTCACCCAGGATCACACAGCAGGTTAGCGGCAGAGCTTGGACTTGAACCTGTGTCCTCTGGCTAAACCAGTTCTCTGCCACTTTGGCAAGGAATGATTCCATCGCAAACAAAGTTACCTATATTTTTCAGGATATAAACCCTCCCTCAATTCCCCTTTACAATGTTTAACTACTTCACCTGGGAAGAAATGATTCTCCCTTGGCCATAATCTGCCATATTTGCCATATTTTATATACTTAGTTTTCTGGCTTTACAGCCTATGCACTTTTAATTTATGTCTAAACACTTCGGTCTATTGAATTCCTCTCAAACACTACAATCTGTCTCACACTGTGTGGTTCTGATATACCAGATTATTAGACTGACTTGTTAATTTAAACTATGGTTAACAATATTAACCCAAGGGATCAGTCAAGCATCTACTGAACTAGAAACCATTTTATCCAAATTCACATCTCTTGTGGTGAAAGTCATTCTACTGCTTCATGACTCTCAAATCCCCTCTAACCCACAGACTCCACTCTCTGACCGTAGCATTACTTAGTATTTTTTTAGAAGTGAAAACAAAGCATTTTGCAGTTTAATGAAGCTGCAAAGCAGGAACTCAAGTTCCATATCTTATTTTTCATGATCAAAGAATTATTCTCTCATAACCTACCTACCTTCCTCATGCTACAAGTTAAGCTGATTTCAAGTTGTTCAGCCTTCAGAAAAGATTGAGAATCAGTGTTTGTCAACCTCTTGACCATTATTTTTCTGATTTACTCTGAGGAATATAAAACTTGGTCCTAGCTCCAAATATGCCCGTTTCTCCCTGTCATCTCTGCCACATCAAAGTATTACCAATACATTCTGTTTTTCCAGGTCATTGATGACAATATTGAATAATACAGAAACCAGGACCCATCCCTAGAGTACTACAACTTATTTCTTCATACGGTATAACTCAATTATCTTCATAGGATAATTACTCAATGAATACATACCGCCTGCTAGCTTAATGCTCACTTCATATTAGGGGGTCTAGAACAGCTATTTTTCAAACAAAAAATTTTCATGGTCGTGTATTTACTGGCTTCCCCACCCCACTTACATTTTGTTGGCTGATCCTTTTTTAAAATCACAGTTCCTGGAGCCTCCCCACCCAACTTGTCAGGGGAAGAAAAAGTCAAAAGAGCAAGATAAACCAAAGAATAAGGAAGGGAGAGTTCAAAAATGAATGCAAGGGTACAGAGCCAGTGGAAGAAAAGAAATAGATGTGACTGAGACAAAGAAGGGCAAGCAATATGCAAGAGATACATAGGCAGAGAGCTAGAGACAGAAGGTTTTTTCTTTATCCTGTTCTTCCATTCTTAAGAAGCAGTTTGGCCTATTGGAAAGAGCATGTGCCTGGGAGTCAGAAGACTTGGGTTCTAATCCTGACTCTGCCAGTTTCTTGTTGTGTGACCTTGGGCAAGTCACCTAATTTCTCTATGTCCCAGTTTATCTTAAAATGGAGATTAAATGTCTTTTCTCCCTCCTACTTAGACTCTGAGCCCCATTTGGGATAAGGATTGTGTCCAGTCCAAATCGATTAACTTGAATCTACCCCAGTGCTTAGAACAGTGCTTGACACATAGAAGCACTTAATAAATCCTATTATCATTATTATTATTGTTGTCTTTATTTCCTTCTCCTCTTCTTTCAGTGTCCTTAATTGTCTCTCATTTCATTTGAGCTCATCCTCTATGCCCTCCCTACCTACCTCAAAACCACTGTACCATCCCATTTCCTCTTGGAATATTAAATCTTCATTTTTTTTTCCTGAGCAGACCCATAGCTTGCATCTTAGCTAATTTAATTATCTTTGGGGTTCTTGATGACCGGGAGAAGTTGTGTCATTAATTGATGGTGATGTCTGGCTCCCCAGCTAGATTGTAAATTCCATAAGAGCAAGTATCAGATCTAGTAATTCTACTAATTTTACTATTATTTTCATACTGTCTGCAAATATCAATTATATTCAACTAAGAACTTAGTGCAATGTTCAGCGCACAGCCAGCACTCAATAAATACTACTGATTGATTGACCGATGGAATGCAGGTCTTTTCTTTCCTCTACCCAGGTTTGTCTGCTGTCCCAACTCTGTAACTACTGTTGCTGGTGTTGGATTCTATCTCTTTTTCAGTCCCAAATCTCCATACATCCTTAATAGCTATGGGCAGACAATTAGTTAACAAACACTGAGGGCAGTTAGCAAATGCTGGTTTTTCAGATTCTGTGGGGGATACATGTGCTGAGTTGCTCATAATTCTACGCTGATCACCATCTGTTTTGCTGCTTAGTTCTGTGTCCATGACATGTCATGCCATAGCCCAAGCATCTGTGTGACATTAGTAAAGCCATAGCTAGTGACTGAGTTAACTCTCAAATGATTGGAAGTTATCATGGCACCCTAAATGACATTTTAAAATAGACTTTCACTGATGTGGGAAATCCAAAGGAAGTCAATTGTGTTATTGGCATGTTTGAGTGTATTCTGTGGTTAGAGGCATGCCACTTTATGAGGAAAAATAGGATAGCTGAGGAAGTGCACAGCTGTTGCAACATTATTTTAAGGTGTTTTGTTCAGCTTTCAAATTTTACTTAATTTTTTTATATGTGGAGATTTTTCCATGTTCATAGTTTGGGGGTGCAGGAGAATTGCATGTTGTTAAGAGATGGATATTTTGGGATATTTTCTCATGTACAGGTACAGTTCAAAATGTTCTCACAGGAAAATGTCCAAGACACGCTTGGTTTTGAAGAACTTATCTAAGACCATAAGATCATCCGCAGTGACGTTGCCAGGTCAGACCAGTGATCCGCCTCACTCGATATTCCGTCTGAGACACAAATGAATGCACAGAGACACTGTGCTAGTTTCCTTCCTTCACTTCATACCTTTGCTTGAGTAACGGAGAACCTGCCATCCTCAAATTGATTCAAAACCTGGGTAACTTTCAGACCAATGTTGAAAAGTCAGAGTAGTGGTAGCTAAGCAATTATTTCAAAGAGTCAGGAAACCAAATTAAACATGCTTCTCATTCAAGATGCAAAGGAAGTTGTCTTGCAGGCTGGACTCTCCTGATTGGGTTTGTTGATGCAAGAAATTGCTAAGCACTTACTATGTGCCAAGCACTGTTCTAAGGCCTGGGGTGGGATGCAAGATAATCATGTTGGGCACAATCTGAGGCAACTGAAGCACAGAGAAGTTTAGGGGCTAGCCCAAGGTGTCACAGTAGACACATAATAATAATGATGGTATTTGTTAAGCACTTGCTATGTGCCAAGCACTGTTCTAAGCACTGGGGTAGATACAAGGTCATCAGGTTGTTCCATGTGGGGCTCACAGTCTTAATTCCCATTTTACAGATGAAGTAACTGAAGCACAGAGAAGTGAAGTGACTTGCCCAAAGTCACATAGCTGACAAGTGGCGGAGGCCGGATTTGAACCCACGACCTCTGACTCCCAAGCCTGTGCTCTTTCCACTAAGCCACCCTGCTTCTCAGATGGCAGAGATAGGATTAGAACCCAGATCCTCTGAGTCTCAGGCCCTTGCTGGTTCCACAAGGCCATGCTGCCTATCAACAGTGCTTCTAGTTCCCTGGGATACCCTCTCTACCACAACTGGTATTAGTGAACCCAAAATATCAATATCCATCCACCATGATCCCTCCTGATTGTTAACAACACTCAAATTTTCTGAACTTTTTCCTGTGCTGTGGATGGATAAACCAGGACTCTTTAAGTGGCTGAAAACCCTAACAGAAGGCCCAGGCTCCAGTTCATTCAGCAGTAATAATACTTGTAGTATTTGTTAAGCACTTATTATGTGCTAAGCTTTGTAACAAGGGCTGGGTAGAAACAAAATAATCAGATCTTGCGTGGCTCAGTGGAAATAGCACAGGCTTGGGAGTCAGAGATCATGGGTTCTAACCCTGGACTCCCCCACAAGGTCTGCTGTGTGACCTTGGGCAAGTCTGTTAACTTCTCTGAGCCTCAGTTCCCTTATCTGTAAAATGGAGATTAAGACTGTTAGCCCCACGTGGGACACCGTGATCTCCTTGTATCCTCCCCAGCACTTAGAACAGTGCTTCGCACATAGTAAGTGCTTAACAAATGCCATCATTATTATTATTATTATTAGATCACACACACTTCCTAATCCACACAGGGATCACAATCTCAGTGTGAAGTATTTAATCCCCTATTTACAGATGAAGAAACTGAGGTACAGAGAAGTGATGTGACAATAATAATGATGGTATTTGGTAAGCATGAGAAGCAGCGTGGCTCAGTGGAAAGAGCACAGGCTTTTGAGTCAGAGGTCATGGGTTCAAATCCCAGCTCTACCAATTGTCAACTGTGTGATTTTGGGCAAATCACTTAACTTCTCTGTGCCTCAGTTCCCTCATCTGTAAAATGGGGATGAAGACTGTTGGCCCCACGTGTGACAACCTGATCACCTTGTATCCCCCCAGTGCTTAGAACAGTGCTTTGCACATCGTAAGTGCTTAACAAATATCATTATTATTATTATTAAGTGCTCACTCATGATTTTCTGTATGCTTACTGTATGACTTGCCCAAGGTCAGACAGTACATAATTGGGAGAGCTGGGATTAGAACCCAGGTCCTCTGACTCCAGCAGGCCTGTGGTCTGTCCAGGAGGCCATGCTACTTCTAATAGGCACTGAACCCTCCCACAGCCCCCAGGGTTTAGAGCGTGGACATTGTGGGGATTTATAAAGGAAAAGGCAAGGCAAGATCCCTGTCCTCAAATGATTTATGTTCTAATGGGAAAGATAGAGCATGAGAATAGACAAAAATCCTGAGACAGATTTAGAACAAAAGGGGGTTTATGTGAGCAGTTTGCCTAAGGCAAGAAGACTGAGGGTGGGGGCGGTGAGCATGTTAAATGGGCTGAAGTAGAAAGTGGAGGAAATGTGTAAGGGACATATTGGTAATGGGCAGCAAGAGAGAAACACGGGAACAAATCAAGGTTATTTCAATTTGTTGATCAATCAGCCAGGCAAAGGCCACAGTATTTTTGCTTTCCTCTTTTGGTCAGAAAGCCTCAATCTTATTGAGGAGAGCCCTACCAATGACAATAATAGAGAAACTAGATAGGCATGAACAAATCTGCATTGTCCTCATCAGCTAAGATTGAATGTGTTGTACTCTGATAAGTGCATATGGAATCAAATAAACTAATGCAGCAATTTGTAGTGCTGGGAAAACTGAACTCAAACAAAAATACCCACCTAATTTGAAAGGATAAGAACCATCGCTTCCCTTGTAAGCTTTCTCTCTGTAGTACTTCACAGAGTCGATGATTGGGTGGTACAAGGCACTGATGCATCCATAAGCAGGGATATCCCTCGGTGAATCATTTTTGTGCTTGAAGGACTGAGAGTAATGTAATTTCTTTTATAGATCCTATTGCTCCAGTAAGAGACTAAAGAAAAGTTCACCCCAGATTTCATTTGAAATTGCACTCAGCTCTGCCTGTTCATTGGATCTCAGCAGTCCTCAGAGCTAACACATTAATAAAAACGGGACAAAAGGTCTTTCTGGGTTGAAGGATGAGGGATTCATTGGCTGCCCAATTCGGCCCGATTCAGACTTACATCTCATTCAGAAATAGAATGTGTTTTGTCAGCAGCTCAGCACATCTAGAAATGTGCAGTCCACTTAGTGACTCAGATGAAGGGAAGGAACGCATCTCGCTCCAAGTGTAACTTTTCCCCAGTCACATTATCACGTTATGTTAGGATCGGATGAGGGGACATTTTTGTTTGCATATATTACATTTTCTTCTCAAATGCTTCACTTCTTGGATAATTCCAGAGGTCAGGAAGATGGCGTTTCCCCAGTTATGCCAACATACAGGAGTGTCAAGCTCAGGATAATAGGAAAATTCCATTCCCTTGAAGCCATAGGACAGCCACTGGAACAAATATAAAGCTGGAAAAGGGACATAAACCTTTCCATAGAGGTTTCTGGAAGCTAGCTGAGGCCAGAGAAACTTGCAGGGACAGGTAAGACTAGAAAGTGTTTGCTCGAGAATGTAACCGTGGTTCTTTTCATGGTGAGGGCATAAAAGCACATGAATTATTTGCTTGTTTGTTCTTTGTGGACCCTGAGGACAGGGTAGCTGTTCACAAATAAATACACTGTGCTGTCCCTGCCAGAGGCCTGCATCAAGGGGCTATGTCAAAATACAAGCTCAAATCTATCCAATTATTCACCAAAAAAATCTCCTGATAAAGGAGTAGTTTTAAGGGGCCTCCCCTCACCCTTATACTGGGGCTGGGTTTCAGAGCTTTCTTTGAATTAAATTCAGAATGCTAATCACTATCAGCCTTCACCCTCTCTTCTCAAATACCAACAGAGTAGTTCTGACCATCACTGGATCTTCTAGCTCATCTCTATTATTCCAGGTAGTACAGGTTTAAATATTGTTTTTAAACATTTCTCCACAAAGTGGTCTTTCTTATTTTTCCTAAAAGAAAACCCCTTGAGTGTTCAATTCCTGCCCATGTAGGGATCTTAGCTGTGCCCACGGTATCACTCCAACATCAGGAGCCTATTAAGTTAATCATATCAATTGCCTGCAGGCAGGTTGATTTGCATTTAAATATTTCATGTGCAAGTAGTTTTAATTAGAATATACAAAGTGCAGAAGTTCTAATAAGGTTCTGTCCTTATCTGTCATTTTCCTACTGAAAAAAAGAACATATCTTCTCGCTCCTTGACTAGGGGGTGTGTGTTTCTGCTTGCTCAGGAGGGGGATTTGCACTTTGCTAGAGAGCTGTAGAGTTAGCTTTCTCAACTGTTTAAGGGAGGACTCTCTAATCTCCTATTATTTACCCACTCTCTTAATAGATATCAGTGATAATAAAAATGTAGGTGAAAAGGAACAGGCAATGGTGAAGCCCAGTCTCTAGAGCTTCGGGGCAAAATTCCATCAAAACCATTGTAACCCACTGAGTTACTTCTATTTTTATTGACTCCCAGGTAGAGAGATTTTATCCCTGTCACCGGTCACTCATTCTTGGGAGGTTTTCATTGTGGAAGACATGTTTGCTCATCACTCTGTTCCCTGCTCATATCGTGGGTACTGGATGTCTTGGAAGATTTGTTTTAACATGCCTTCACTGAATTTTGACATTTTTCTTTGGCTAATACTCTCGGGCTTCCTTCCAATGCTCTGACTTCATATCACCAAGCGAAACCAGCTTGGCGAATAGTTTGTTGTTTTGGGCTTTTTAAAAAAAAAAAATCTTGAGTCCCACAGATCTTAGTCATCATTTTATTCTTAGCCTTATTTCTGCTCTTTGTTGAGTGCTTACTATGAAGAAAGTTGGATATGAAAGGGAAACTGGAAGACCTCAAAACAGGCTGCCAGTTATGCAGATGTCCTCTTAACAATGATAAAAAGAATGACAATGATAGTGGCATTCAGTGCTTGCTTTGAATCCTCAGTAGATATAAGTAGATATATGCATCAGTCCAGAGTAGATATAAAGCTATGAGGTCAGACTCTGTCCCCAGTACTGGGCAGGACTCACAATCTTACTCCCATTTTAAAGATGGGGAAACTGAAGCTCAGTGAGGCTAAATGGCTCTCCCATGATCCTGACCTGGGCCTTGAATCTGTGACTCCTGAATTCCAGTCCTTTCAGTCTATCAATGATATTTATTGAATGCCTCCTGTATAGAGAGGACAGTAGAGTTGGACATGATCACTTCCCACAGGGATGTTATAGACGAATGGGAGCTGATAACTTAGTCCTGTGGTCTTTCCAGTAAGCCATGCTTTTGACTGGTTTCCCATGGTAGGCTTGGAGGCAGGATTCTGAAAAGGTTCAATCACACAGCTGTCTGGTGTAACCTTTTTCTAATATTTGCTTTCTGCCTCCCTTTGCATTAGGCCTCGTTTGAATTGGATAAAAAAGAAGATGGTTTCTTTTCAAAACTAGTCTGATGCAGTTATGGCCTTTAAGTTGAAAAAGTCATCGCTAGTGTCATCTCCACAGCACGTCTTTGAAATCCCTTTGGTGATATTAATACAACTGAAAAACTCACAGTTGTCGCTGTTATTACTACTTCTATTTAATGCTGACATGCAGGTGGATACTGGAGAAATCCCTCGTAACTCACCCACTTGCAGTCTAGTGGTAAAAGCACTCTGAAACTCAGAGAAGCTGAATGCTGATCCTGGCTCCACTACTTGCCAGCTGGATGATTTGGAGCAAGTCACTTAACTTCTTGGTGCCTTAGCTTTCTTCTCAACTGTAAAATGGGAGTAAAATACCTCCTCTTCCCTTCCTTTTTGATTGTGAATCTCACAAGAGGCAGGGCCCATTTCTGACCCGATTATCTTGTGTCTACCCAAGCATTAGTGCAGTGCTTGACACACAGTAAGAGCTTAACAGATACCTGAGTTATTTGTATTATTACTATTCATTTGCAAATAGGTGAGTAGGTACGTAATAGTTCTGGATCGTTTTCTTGAAATTAGAGCATTTAGCACTGTGACCCGCCAACCTTTCTGTAATTCGGTAGTTTCCGTGCCAGTGAGCTGAGGTTCTGCGCAGAATGGTGAGGGAAAGAAAACTCATTTCTTTAAAGCCATCAGCTCCTTAGAAAAAAGGACATTATTTAGCAATTGCCTTAAAACATTTACCAATTAAGCAAAATGTGCAGCCATGTGTAGCTGTTGCCTCTAAAAAGGTCCATAAGTCTATTAAAGTTACTCGATTTGCATGTTATTCTGGAGAACACGGTCACATCATTATTGTGAGAGCCAGGAGCAGGATTAGACAAGGAAGAAATCATGTGCCTTGATTATACTTTTAAAATTTTTTTCATGATCCCCTCAAGACACCAATATAAAATTAAAATATTCAAATAGATGAAACGGGCTCAGTTTGAGGGTGACAAACATCACGTATATTCAGAAGTCATCAGAAAAAGTCTGTCTGCTAAAAGAAGTTTTTACTCATGACATGAAGTCCGAGAAACTACAAATAGACATTAGATTGTAAACTTCTCAAGGGCAGAGGCTGTCTTTGGCTTCTAGTGAATGCTCACAAGTGCCCAGTCAAGACATTGTATAAGAAAGGAACTTGGTAATACAGATCAATTAATGGGATTTGATGAATGCTTACTGTGTGCAGAGCACTGTGCTAAACATTGATGGTGAAATGATTGATCAGAAAATCCTTAAATGAAGTCTTTAGATGGAAAATATGTTCCCACGTTTAACTCCATACTTACTGCATGTACATGATGTTTGTGGTCCTTGTGGGAAAGGATCATGTCTTCCAATTCTATTATACTCTCCCAGGCACTTAGTACAGTGCTCTGTACACAGAAAGTGCTCAAAAAATAAAATTGATTTATGATATACATCACTTCCAATGTATATGACTATTTTTTGGTGTGATGATAAAATAACAGAGAGCATAAGTGAAGCAATTACAAATGGAGCAACTAACCTCCCATA
Source organism: Tachyglossus aculeatus (assembly GCF_015852505.1). NCBI lineage: Eukaryota > Metazoa > Chordata > Mammalia > Monotremata > Tachyglossidae > Tachyglossus > Tachyglossus aculeatus. The sequence continues at coordinate 13,605,510 of NC_052075.1, forward strand.
TGATCTAGAGTCTCGTCATTGCTATGCCAATTTTCCCTCTAAGTGGATTCTGGGAACACTGAAGTAAATCTCCAAGTGTGGCATAGAGAAAGTCGACACTCTCTTTCCATACCAAGTTTTAGGAATATTAGATTTTGCCAAGGTCATCCCTGGGACTGCAGGGTCAGAAGGATAAGTAAGAGGGAAGTTCATCTTCCAGTTGTTCTAATCTTTAAATATTTCCCACTCATTCTCCCAACAGGCTAGTTTTTAGTAGAAGATTGGAGATGCAAGCAATGTAAGCGTTTAGAGGCTTTGAACTTCACATATAATAATTGTGGTATTTAAGCATTTACTATGTGCCAAGTACTGTACTATGAACTTAGATAAATACAATATAAGATCAGGAACAGTCCTTGTCCTCTGTGAAAGAGTAGTGCCTAACCTTCTTTCCCCAGATTATCAGCTGGCCAAAATGCTATGTGTTTAACAATACCGCTCTTTGAGCTCAGTCAATCAGGGCACTTACTGTGTGCAGAGCACTGCACTATGTGCTTGGTGTAGAGTGCTCTAGTTTTGGTAGACATGATCCCTGCCTATTAAGAGCTTCCATGTTCTCCAGAGGTTTGGGCAGCAAAGTAGTCTCCAGAATGAAGCCACTTGTGGAGTTTCCAGCAGTTCCACAATGGGGTTGGAGCATTTTGTTCTACTCAGTTACAATCTTCAAGATGATATGAGAATCCCTTGCTTTTTAATGGCCAATGATTGATCTTCTCATCGTTCAAATGAGTAGGACACCTGACATTCTAAGCAACGGTGGGTCGTGCTGGGGAAGAGGGAGGTGAGACTTTCTGTGAAGCTCTAGATGAAGGAACTCAGGCCAACAGTACACACATTTTCCTTCAATGTCCTGGCTTATTTTTCCAGGCTCTGGAGTGGGGAAGTGGGAAACAAATTTTTGTCCACTGTCCCAGCTCATTTTCCCATTCTCCAGAGATGAGGAAGCAGGAAAACCCAGTTTCTTCTCCTATCCTGGCTCATTTTTCTGGGTTTCCGAAGCTGTAGCTGCAGTGGGGAAAGCATTACCCTCTGCTTTCCTTTGCCATTTTAATAATAACAATAATGACAATGATGGCATTTATTAAGTGCTTACTATGTGCAAAGCACTGTTCTAAGCACTGGGTAGGTTACAAGGAGATCAGGTTGTCCCACGGGGGGCTCACAGTCTTAATCCCCATTTTACAGATGAGGGAACTGAGGTACAGAGAAGTTAAGTGACTTGTCCAAAGTCACACAGCTGACAATTGGCAGAGCCAGGATTAGAACCCATGACCCCTGACTCCAAAGCCCGGGCTCTTTCCACTGAGCCACGCTGCTTCTACCACCCTGCCCCTACAGATGTGCACAGGACTGCAGGAGGGCAGGGAGCCAGGCTGGGCTTTCCTGGCAGGGCATGGAGACCTCAGGGTTCATGCTGCCTTAGGTCCCTCTCCCCACAGGGCGGACAGAGAAGACGAAATGAGAAGGCTTGGGTTTGTTTTATTTCTATTTGAAAAGGAAAAAAAATCCTCTAGGGCCAGAAAAGATGTGAAGCAGGGCCAACTGCAGATTGGGGTGGCCAGCGGTCACTGCTCGGTCCAGAAGGGATGCCTGTAAAGGGCACCTACCGGGATGGCAACAAGATTGCATCAAATGGCTGGGGTGGGCTTGGGTGCGTGGGCTGGAGTTCCGTGTTGGATTGTAGTTCAGCCCCTTCACCTCAAGATTGTTAGGATTCATAGGCAGCCCTCACAAATTTGTATGCCTCTTGTGCACATAACCACCCCACAGTGGACTCACTCCAACCTGTCCTAAAATAATTCTCAGTTCAGGGGACTCTCATTGAGGAGCAAATTAGTTCCGGAGGCTCATTTTCCATTTCTGCCCCAACTTCTGTGTGCCTGGGTCAGAGGAATAATAAATTTCTCCTCTCCTTAAATTAGCCCATGAACAGAAGCTCAAGCAGATTTCCAACCTGTAATCTTTTTTTTTTCCTCAATAGGGTAAGGACTTGGTTTGGTAACATTAGAAGTCTCTAATTAAGAGACTTGAAAAAGTTGTGCCCCAGGGAGTAAAATCAATAGTGAAAGATGCATGCCCAAGTCCAACATGAATGTAGAATTGACATGTGGTGTTTAGAAAAATGTCATTCTGCTCTGACTACATGGGGAATTCTCTTTAGTCCGTGGGATTTAGTTGCTTATGTGGTGAGGAGGATACCTCACTTTGGGTTTAATTCCACAGTTGTTTTGCACACAGGTCCCAATCAAGTTGGAGGGTGCTGGCAATTAATTCTGTAATCACACAAGTATACTACCTTGAGCTGGAAAATTTAACAGACTTTTAAACAATTTATTTAGTTCATGTCTAATCACCACTATACTGGGACATAGTTTCAAAATAACAAAAATAACCAAACCCCTTAAGCCCTCCCCTCAAGGAATTCAGTTTTAACCCAGTTGAGCTCTGCCTCCTTTTTTAAGGTATTTGTGAAGCTCTAATTATGTGCCAGGCATTGGACTAAGTGCCAGGGTAGATAGAGTTAGTGGTTGGAAAGAGTCCCGAGGAGATCACTGAGACACAAAGAAGTGAAGTGATATGCCCAACGTCACACAAAGGACAAGTGGAGGAGTCAGGATTAGAACCCAGGTCCTCCTTATTCCCAGGCCCATGTTCTCTCCACTGAGCCATGCGGCTTGCTGTACTTTCTAAGGATTACAATTTAGAGGAGATCAAAAAATGTTTGTTTTCCGTGTAGTAGTTGTTTGTTCTTTAATTGCGGACGCAGACCTGGCTCAGAAGCTAAAGAAACAAATATGAAAGATGATTGCTTCAATTAAAGAATTCTAGCTAATGTGTTATTCCCACGGGGGAAGGAAAACAGTTTAGGTACTACCCAGTTCAGCTTTCATGCTTTGAATTTGAAACTATTCTTTGTGATTTCAATTTTCCACTTATCTAAATAATTACAATTGTGCAATACAACTTAAGAACATTAGTTCCTGAAGGGTTCTTCAGGGCTGATTTGTTCTTTAGATACAGGAGAAACAAGTTAAAACAAAAATATCAAGATCACTAACTTGGACAAGGTAGATTGCACATTGTGACCCAGTTTAGAAACAAAAAGTATTTTCAGTTCACATTATCATCTCACTTTCCACAGCTCTCAGGCTATGAAGGATCGTGTTCTTTGTATTAATCAAAACAATGCTTGGAAAAGAATAGGAGTTGTTCATTTCAAAGTTGGAAGTGCCAAAGATAATCTTTTCAGTGACATATTTTAGGAAGAGATACATGATGAGTTTGTACATTTGTGGACAACTGATCTACAGAGAGGAAGCCTCACGTGGTCCCTCAACTGGTACAGAGAGAAGCAGGACAACTGACTGAGACCTAGTGCTCTGGCAACAACGGAGCCAGTCAGGGTGGAACCAAATTAGCCACAGAACTAATAAATCCAGGGACTCATTCTTTGGGAGAGCAGGAGCAGAATGATTGTCCTGACAAATGGTTCTGATCTTTAAATCCTCTCCTCACCCATCCCACTGTCATCCCTGACCCAGATAATTTATCCTGGGTCCCTCCTAAGCTAGGCACTGATGGTTCTTCTGTGTCTGGGAGAAGGAGATGCATGTGACTTTGCAGCCATTACAGGTAGCATAGCGTGATGGGGTCACAAGGTCCAATATCCCAGAGTATGTAGAGTTCACATGATCCCCTCTAGGCTGCAAACTCTTGGTGGGCAGGGATCACATCTAACCAACTCGATTGTACTGTACTCTCCAAGTGCTTAGTACAGTACTCTGTATGTAGTAAGTGCTCAGTAAATACAGCTGATGGATTCTTAACAGTGTTTCTCTCAGGGACACCCTTAAACTATAAGCTCCACTCTAAACAGTAAGCTGCCTCTTGGGCAGGGAGTTTATCACCCAATTCTGTTGTAATGTACTCTCCCAAAAATTTAGTTCAGTGCTCTGCACGCAGTAAGTGCTCAATAAATAACACTGGCTGATTGATTCAGTGCTCTTGAGCTCTTGCATTCCCTTCCTAGTCAGAAAGAAGGCTGAATTTGTGTCTGATCCTTACAACTTTTAAGCGCTTAATACAGTGCTTTGCACACAGTAAGTGTTCAATAAATTTGAATGAATGAATGAACTCTGGAGTGGTCAGTGATTAATCTATACCCAGAGACACAAAACCAGACAAATTCCAATATGGAACCAGACATTCATTCATTCATTCAATCGTATTTATTGGGTGCTTACTGTGTGCAGAGCACTGTACTAAGCGCTTGGGAAGTACAAATTGGCAGCATATAGAGACGGTCCCTACCCAACAATGGGCTCACAGTCTAGAAGGGGGAGACTGACAACAAAACAAAACATGTAAAACAAAACAGGGAATAGACCAGCTGGAAAACACTCAGTAGTATTTACTGAACATTTAAGAGAAAGCACTTGGGAGATACAATTAGAGTTAGTAAATGTGATCCTTGGCCTCAAGGAGCCTACAATCTAGTATTAGACTAGCCTGGCCACCCTATTGCTCACATCCCAATAGGGATGGGCACAGTCCTCAGGAAACTGCCTGGGCATGCTTTAATCCCTGTACCAGGACCTATGGTCTGAGGAACTTGGTTTGAGCTCAGTCAAGTGATAAATTAACATCAATCAATCAATGATATTTATTGAGAGCTTGAAGCGCGCAGTAATACGTAGGATTGCCGCTCATTCAGGTTGATCCACGCACTAGATTTCCAGCCCATTCAGGACTCTACCTGTTCAACGGTATAATGAAAGGGACTTGCAATAATAGACCTTATTTCTATTGGTAAAAAAAAAAAAAAACCCATACCTTATGCAGCAGCTCTATGAGATTTAGGTACTTTCATACCTTTTTCCCCTCCAAAAGTCATTTTATTCCAGTGAGTTAGAGGATACCTGCTGCAGTTTATTCTGTTGTAATTTTAAAATTGACATCCTGGATCATATGTGCCTACCTATGGGGCTGCTATATTGAACAGCTGGAGGAGGAGGGTGGGTAATTGTCCCAGGTCTACTTCCTCAGGAGGGCCCTTTTATAGCAAGAGAGGAAGAGGACACAGGGTGCCCATCCTGGGGTTAGGTTTAACGGGGTCCATCTCTTTGCTCTTTCCTTCTTTGTGAGTACTGTAATGCACCAAAATGTCACTGGCAACACCAAGAAAATGGACACACATGTACAGACACACTTATACTCTGGGAAGAAGGCAAACTTTTTTTTAATGGCATTTATTAAGTGTTTACTATGTGCAAAGCAAGCTTTTAAGCGCTGAGGAGGTTACAAGGTGATCAGGTTATCCCACGGAGGGCTCACAGTCTTAATCCCCATTTACAGATGAGGGAATTGAGGCACAGATTAGTGAAGTGACTTGCCCAAAATCACACAACTGACAATTGTGAGCCCGCTGTTGGGTAGGTACCGTCTTTATATGTTGCCAACTTGTACTTCCCAAGCGCTTTGTACAATGCTCTGCACACAGTAAGTGCTCAATAAATACGATTGAATGAATGAATTGGCGGAGCCCGGATTTGAACCCATGACCTCTGACTCCAAAGCCCGTGCTCTTTCCACTGAGCCACGCTGCTTGACCTTACAAGCATTCTTCTCACTTATTTAAAAGGACCATGAAATCCACTGTGCACATTTGCCTTTTCATCTTGTTAGGCCATCTCTTTTCTTAGCTGGAACTTTGTAAGCCCAGGGCTCAGTATCTCCTACTTGACATAGATTCCTCCAGTAGTGGAAACTCCATGTATTTCTCATGTAACAACTTGCACAGTGGCTGGATTTCCATGTCCTGGCTCCTGTGATGTACCGGGAAGTGCTCCGGATTCCCTCCACCCCATTCACCCCTTCCTGGAGAAAGCTGGCTTGAACTTCACAGAAACCTGAACTCTGGATTTTATTTCCATGATAGCTTTTGACTTTAAAATGTTAAATCTCCTATGGGCACGGATTGTGTCTACTCCCATTATTGTATCATGCTCTCCCAAAGGCTTAGTACAGCTGTCTATACAAAGTAAGCACTCAGTAAACACCACTGGTTGATCGATTAAACCTGTGTGAGGTGGTTCCAGTCAATTCTCACCTGCTTCTTTCCATTTCGTGGGGTTTCTTTAAAGTGAAGCTCATTTCATTCAAGGTACTCTGCTTTTAAAAGCTAAACACCACTGTCTTTTGAAGAAATTAAGGACAAAATTATGTGTTGCTTTTTAATAAGAGCACTGTCTTTTTTTTTTTTTTTACAAAGAGATGTAGAGACCTCCGTCTCAATGAAAATAGTTTCTTGGCTATCAAACTTGTAATTTTTTAAACTGTTGTCTAAAAATTTATTACTCATCTGCTTAAAACCTTCAGGTCCAGAATGGCCTTGCTACTGTCAGCCAAGGTTGCCCTGTAAGGGAAGCATTTTGGAAGACATAAATCTCTAAACACCTTAAGGCACATTGGGTTGGCATGACTAACTCACAAATGCAGGTTCCAACTAGAAACCCCATCCAAAAGGTGATGATTCAAATGCCTCTCATAAAGAAAGGCTGATCAAACATTGGTAATAGTTATTCTTGTTTCTAAACACCTGCAGGTTTTATTTCTCACTAGATTTTTCTTGCCCCTTAGGAAAGTTAAAAAGGTTTCTGGTTGAATGATCCTCAGGTTTTGTATGTACTTGGGTCTTTTTTTTTATAGTAAATGGTTTCTCTGCTCCAACAGATAAAATTACCTATAAAATACCCGGGAAAATAAATGCAAGGCTGGTATTTACACAGTTGGTGAGTTATTAAACTAAGGGCTTGTCTCTTCTCTCAAGTTTGCACATGACTATTGCCATAAAGAAATATCATGTACACACTGGAGGACAACCCAGTGACTTCTACTTAAAAATGAAACTCTGTTGCAATTCGGAAAACTTTCTAAAAGCATGAATCATCAAAAAGGCAAGTCTTCAACATTTTTAAGCCTGCATCACCTCACTTCAAGGACTGTGCCTGAAGTTAAGGAGGAGAAATGGGTGAAAACTATTTTTTTTTATGGTCTCTGCGAGGGCTTGTGTCTCCAACTGAACCGACATCCATGCAGAAACAGCTCCTGATCCTGGGTCTCACTAACTGAGTAGGCAATAGGGAGGTTTGATAACCGGTTATGGTGGTGTTACCACAGTTCAGGGCTAAAGGTAACCCCTAATGGTTGCGCTAGATCATTAAAGCATTTTGCCCCTCAGGGTACCTGGAACGGGAAACCTTGCACAAGTCAAAAATCCACACCAGTTCAGACCTGGCCCGCAGAAGTCACTGCCTGGACCTGCATCTGGCTTGGCCAATTACAGCATCAAACTAGAAATGACCTGGAATTCATTTTCAAGGCCACTGCCCTGGATTTGCAATTGTCTTGCCGTGGCTCACTTCTGGTTTGAGAGTGTCTCAAGTATTCCTGTCTAAACTGGTTGACTATTGAGGGTGAGTGGAGGAGGGTGTTGTCCTAAGTGTAGCATTGGTTAGTTTGTGTCATCAGAGCCTCAGACACTTTGGGTAATTGCAACTGAATCATGCTGATAGACACCCCTGTAGCATTCACAAGTGAATTCTGAGCCAGTCTTGCCACTCTCAGTCCTCTATATGCACTCCATTGCCTTCCAGACTGCATCTCTGTGAGACTGTGAGCTCACTGTTGGGAAGGGACTGTCTCTATATGTTGCCAACTTGTACTTCCCAAGCGTTTAGTACAGTGCTCTGCACACAGTAAGCGCTCAATAAATACGATTGATGATGATGATCTCTGGAACTAGGGATCAGGCCAAGATCTAGACTAGGGAAGGCCTGTTGAGTCTATGGCAATGAAGCAGCGTAGCTCGGTGGAAAGAGCCCGGGCTTTGGAGTCAGAGGTCATGGGTTCAAATCCTGGCTCTGCTGATTGTCAGCTGTGTGACTTTGGGCAAGTCACTTAACTTCTCTGGGCTGCAGTTACCTCATCTGTAAAATGGGGATTAAGACTGGGAGCCCCATATGGGTCACCTTGTAACCTCCCCAGCGCTAAGAACAGTGCTTTGCACATAGTAAGTGCTTAATAAATGCCAACATTATTCCAGCGCTTAGAACAGTGCTTTGCACATAGTAAGCACGTAATAAATGCTGCCATTATTATTATTAATAATGGGAATGCTAGACCAGTATAGATAAGTGCATTCATTAGCCAGGGAAAGTTTGGGTTGCAGATAGCAAAGAGAAGCAGCGTGGCTCAATGGAAAAAACACGGGCTTGGGAGTCAGAGGTCATGAGTTCAGATCCCAGCTATGCCACTTGTCAGCTGTGTGACTTTGGGCAAGTCACTTCACTTCTCTGGGCCTCAGTTCCCTCATCTGTAAAATGGGGATTAAGACTGTGAGTCCCACGTGGGACAACCTGGTCACCTTGTATCCTTCCCAGTGCTTAGAACAGTGCTTTGCACATAGTAAGCGCTTAACAAATACCGCCATTATTATTTATTATTATTATAGCAAACTACCAAGACATTTTATTTCAGAGTATCAGAGCATCATGCCATTCCGCACCTTAAGGTGGAAAGAATGGATGTGATTTCCTCCAAACCAAGTCAGTAAGATCAGACAGCATCTTAATGACAGATCATCTTGGTTCCCCAAATGGCATCTTTAAATTAGATTATAGGAATGACAAACTCACGTACGTACTTTAGATCTGTCTTAATATGGATATAAAATATATTTTCTCAATTCCGAATCTTCGCAACGAACTGAACCAAGTTTCCAGGAATTGGGTTGGGAACCTTTCCTCCTAATGAAGTCATCTTGTGGCAGGTGCCATTATTGCCGGAGTGTCCCCAAGAACCTCTACATGGACTCTTATATGCAGCCAGATCTCATTACTGACCCGTGGCCGACGGATAAAGATCCAGCAGCATCTCCATCCTTATGGCTTAGTAGGTCCCAGCCTTCGCTCTCTTGCCATTATTACCTGTTTATCCCCTTCTTGGCAGCCTCGTGATTTGAGAATTGAAATTGGCCCTAAGGGACTGAATTCAGTGTAGGAGATTTTCTAAGAAGCACATTGTATGCCAGGGGTTAAACATTTGGCAGCAGGGAATTAGAACTTGGGCAGCATACCAAAACTTCAGCAATGGCTATTATTCGGAAACATCTTCTGTGTTTGCTTTTATTGGACTCTCTTTCCAAAATCAATGTGTTTATTGTTGAAACAAAGGGGAGTGGAATCATTAGAGGACTTGACTTTTTTAAGAATAAATGCAACAGACCATTATTGTGAAAAATGTATAACAGGTTCTCCTGTTTCATTAACAGTTCCATATGCTGTTTGTTAAATCTGACTGAATTCCACCAATCCAGGCATCTGATTAAAATGAAAGAAATTAGCAATTTTGGTTCATTACTAAGATGCGCACACATAAACCATCCTCCTGCAGTTTTATCATCTGTCAAGTTTCCCAGGAGAAGTTCAGATTTTATTTGTTTCAAATAAAAACTTTACAAATATATACTTGGAGTATCCCATGACAAAAGAACCATCATATGATGCATCATCTCCTAAGAAAGAACCTCACACAGACTTAATTTAGGTTACAAAGTCTTTAATGGATGTTTTACCTGATAGCTGAATTCTGACTTACTGTGTGTCTAAATGCTATTCCATTAATACCCAGAGCACAAGTGGAATTCCTGTAAGGTTTAAAGCAAAACGCCTATCCTCTGGTAAGGCACGCTGACTCTGTTTGAGATACATTACAGGCAGTGAATGCCTCATATTTTATAAATAAAAATAAAATGAATGTTGAATCAAAGCAGTCTTTAGAGGAAGGATGTAATGGACACAGACTATTTTACTTTCCTCTCACTCCTGGGCTTCTATGAATAGCCTTTCCTGGAGCTTTTAAATTACAAATAGCACACTGCAGTTATTCGCCCTTTGTAAAGGAAATAGGCCATTTTATTTTCACTTTCTTTTAGGAAGGGTAAAAAAGGGGTTTGCTTTTCTTCTGTTATTTTTAAATAAGGGTGAAGAAGCTTGAACAAAAGAACATTTCCTCAGCACCAGTAGGAGGGAGAGACCCTTCATATAATATCCTGTATTTATGGAGTTTAAACTGAATCACAATTGGAGACTCTTTTAGTCCTGGAAGGGTGGTAGTATGGTGCCTTGAGTCTCTGAGAGCAGGGTTATTATGAAAAAGGGTTTCAAGGACCTAGGGAGGAGAGTTCATAGTTCAACCTGAATGACCATTGCGGTCTGTATTCAGGGTGACTCTGAATGTGGGGTCATAAGCGTTCCAGTTAGGAGGCGGTATATTGAGCAGGGATTTCTCCTCAGTCTTCCCCAGGAGGCATTTTAAAAGCAGAAAGGTTGATGTTTAAATGGAAATGTGACAATGGAGAACCACACATAGAATGCTCCGTTTGAAAAAAAAAAAACAACATAGGAAAAGAGAGAAAAGTACTTGAGGCATCAGTAAACTGTGGTGATACAGTACTTCCTTTCACTGATCAGAGTTGCCTGATTTTCATTGGAAAATCTCGGCATGAGAACCCTAGAGTTACATCACATGGGAAGGTACTGTACTTTTTCACTGGGGACATTCAAACCTTGTCAATGTAAGAATACTTGAAGTCAGATTTATTTTTTATGAGTTACTGATTTTTAACCATGATGTATTTAAAAAAAAATCTGTCCTGTTTAAATGTTTTGGCTGTGCCTGACTTGGAGCATCTATTACATAAATCTTCAAGGTCAGTCACAGTCAGTGAACTGATTCCCAAGGGTTCTTTGTGTTCGTCCATAAAATGGGAAGATACTAGAAGAGACCTACCTGTTGAGATGTTTTGGGGGTGACAGTAGCAAAAACAGATGGCAAAGTCCATTGTCGAAAATACCAACTGATTTAGGAATGTCAAACCATGTGAGAGATTTCCATAGATTGATGACTACCCTGGTGACTTGCTGCAGTTTGTGTTAGAGCCGGAAGCTGCATCTGAGTGGCGAACTCACCAACCAAGCTTGGGTGGGCCTCCAGTGGAGAGAGGAAATGTACTAAAATTGCCTCTATTTTTCCCAACTGCCTCATCTGCAAAGACAAGCCCACAAGTGTATTTCATTTTTCAAAAGCCTCATTAGGGACTTCAAAGACCCAAGCCCACATCCTAAATCTCGCACCTTTTTAATTACCTGGTCTAGAGGGTAAGCATCCAGTATTCAGAGCACCACACCTTAATGAGAAAGGCTTCTCCTTTCTGCACAAGATGACATATATTAACGGTCTTTAAAAATAGCCTCAGGTGGACCTTCCCGAAGTAGTTTATTTGAAAAGTAATAACAGTTGGATCAGAAGTTTCATCTTCTCTGCCAACAAAGGCACTGGGGCCTCCACTATTATCTGGGATTTCGGGAGCAGCTGGAGATAAACAAATACTCATAAAGAAAGAGTAAGGGAGAGGGAAAGATGCTCATTTGCAAAAACTTCCTAAGATGTAGTGCTATTTTGTAGATATTTTCTATCTTCCTGTGCAATCTTCTAAAGCACTCTAGGATATATTTCATTTTCCCGGGTTCCCCAAAACTCAATTATGTTCTTTCCCCTCCAGACAGAGAGGACACTGATGATGGCTCTCATGACTATCAGACAGGGCAGATTCACGTCACATCGCATGTACCTCATTGGATTTACAACCTAATGTGCCAATTTCTGGACGTGCACTGATTCCACATAATCTTAGAACATTTCTTTGAGGTGACTCCTGGGCCCCCGACTTAATTGTGGTATTTAAGGGCTATGTTCCAAGCACTGTACTAAGCAATAGGATAGTTACAAGATAATTGTTATACACAGTCCCCGTCTCCTGCCGGGCTCACAGTCTAAGGGGAAGGGAGAACAGGTACTTATTACCCATTTTAAAGATGAGGAAACTGAGGCACAAAGAAGTTATGACTAGTCCGAGATCACATATCCAGCAAGTGGTGGAGCCGGGATTGGAACCCATATCCTCTGACTCCCCATCTGTGCTCTTTCCAGGAGGTCAAGCCATTTCCTGCTTGCTCCTGAACTTCTGTGTTTCCCTCCCAGGTCTGAGTGGACTCCACTGTCCGATTTGAGCTGTGGACCTCAGTGGGAGAAGCAGTGTGGCTGCTGAAATTTTTAAAAAGGGCTACAACACAGCATTCATATTAGGCAGGAGACAGAGCAGCATGAAACTAGACTGTCTCCTGCAAAACCAAATGTCTGACCTCTATACTCCTAATACGAGGGAGAATGGACAAGGACAGCTTCCTATGCCTCAGTGCTTTCTTTATTAGAGGGGCTATGCTCCCTTTCAGGATGACTTCACCACTTTCAACTCCATTCTCATTCCCCTGCAGCAAAATAACATGTGGGGAAAAGCCCTCTGATTCATGGAAAAATAAAATGTAATTCGTATGTGAAACCTCATTTTTTGAGAGAGAATAATTTGGAACATTAATTCAGCTATTGAATACAGTTCTACTTGAATTAAAACTCTAAGAAAAACATTGATAAATAAATTAATCTCTGATTAACCACCTGTTTAGGTAGTGGAATATTAATCTCTCAGCCTAGCCCGGTGGAAACAGCACAGGGCTAGGATTCAGGGAAACCTGGGTTTTAATCTCAGCTCTGGTATTGTCTGCAGTACTTGGGCAAGAACGGTGACTCAGTTTTGTCAACTGTTAAAAGGGGAGATTCAGTACCTGTCCTCCCTCTTGTTTAGACTGTGAACACCATGTTGGGCAGGGACTGAGTCCAACCAGATAATCTTGTACCTATTCCAATGCATAGTATAGCAGTGTGGCTCAGTGGGAAGAGCACAGGCTTGGGAGTCAGAGGTTGTGGGTTCTAATTCCGGCCCTGGTACTTGTCAGCTGTGTGACTTTGGGGAAGCCACTTCACCTCTCTGGGCCTCAGTTACCTCATCTGTAAAATGGGGATTAAGAATGTGAGCCCCACGTGGGACAACCTGATGACCTTGTATCTCCCCCAGTGCTTAGAAAAGTTGTAAATGAACAGGTTGCATTTTATGATCCTGTGTGTATAACTTCAATATTTTTTTAAAATAGAATTGTAGATGAATCAAAACCCAAATCTTCAGAGCTTCTGCAGACCTCTCCACAGCATTAATAAATGCAGCACCAGCAGTTTGAATCATTTTTTCTCAATTGTCATATGAAATAAAAGAAATTACTGCGAGGACTACAGATAATTATATGACAACAGTGTAATTACAACTGTGAAAATGATTTAAACAAAAGAAACTTTGCAGCATTAATTACAATAAATGAACATCTTAAGATAAAGAAAAGGAATGGGACATTTTATATTTATACTATAATTATCCTTGACAATTTTTAAAATGTCATTGTTAAGTGTCATAAATCTAGCATATTCAATTATTTATGTGCTAAAACCAATTTAAGGTTAAGTTCAGTTACAGGAGCTAAAAATTACAACATAACACATTTTTTAAAAGTTCAGTAATTGGTTCAATGTCCAAACATTTTATTAAAGTTGAGAACTTTCAACAGTTGAAATAAGGACATTTAACAATGGTAATCGACCAGAAATATAACATTAGATGCCTAGAACACACTCACTAACTCAAAGTGCCCTCAGTGCACTAGGAATTCGAAGAGATATCATTTTGAAACTGTGCATCCCCAGTGGTTATTGATCCATCCTGTGTCCTGCTAGAAAAAGAAAATGTGCTTAGTCTTGTTTGCTTTTTAACGACTTGAAAACCACATCCCCTTTACCATAGCTCAGAACAAGTCATGCAGTACCATCGGTGGGATATTTTGGTTTCTTTTGTTGTTTGTTCATCTGATAAGAACTTGTTAATAATAATAATAATGGTATTTGTTAAGTACTTACTATGCACAGAGCACTGTTCTAAGCGCTGGGGAGGTTACAAAGTCATCAGGTTGTCCCAGGGGTGGCTCACAGTTGTAATCCCCATTTTACAGATGAGGTAAATGAGGCGCAGAGAAGTTAAGTGACTCACCCAAAGTCACACAGCTGACAGTTGGCAGAGCCGAGATTTAAACCCATGACCTCTGGCTCCAAAGCCTGTGCTCTTTCCACTGAGCCACGCTGCTTCTCCAAATAATGATGGCATTTATTAAGCACTTACTGTGTGCAAAGCACTGTTCTAAGTGCTGGGGAGGTTACAAGGTGATCAGGTTGTCCCACAGTGGGCTCACAGTCTTCATCCCCATTTTACAGATGAGGTAACTGAGGCCCAGAGAAGGTAAGTGACTTGCCCAAAGTCACACAGCTTACAATTGACAGAGCCGGGATTCCTCTGACTCCAAAGCCCGTGCTCTTTCCACTGAGCCACGCTGCTTCTCAACCCAGTGATGTTTTAAAGAAATAAAACCACACAGCTTGCTTTTTGGAACGTCGTAAAGGGCAAAATCTCAGCAAAGCACATTTCAGCCAAATACCACCATCATCTTACAGGCACTTTGCCTGGCAGAGATAGAAAAGCGTGGCAAGCAATGTTTTCAGAGAAATAGTGAGCTATCTCTGAGTAAGTTAGCTCTCTGGACTGACATGAAGTTAAATAATATCTGTTTCATCTCCACAATTAAATTAGAAAAATCTCATGCTACCCAGATTTGTAAAAAAAGAACATTTGGAATTCTTAGTTACCTACAGGTCTAAAATCCTAAAACTGAGATCACTTAGAATCTCAGCTCTAGGAAAATTGTTTTATAGATCAGGTAGCTTTCTTTGAAATAAGGAAGAGAGGCTTGGAATTAAACTCATAGTGAGAGAAGAGAACTTGGAGACAGTTTCTTCCAGACATCAGAAAGACTAACAACAAGAAAGGTGGAGTTTGTAGACTGAGAGAAGAGGGATAGCTTCATAATATCCCAACGAACATCATCATCATCATCAATCGTATTGAGCGCTTACTATGTGCAGAGCACTGTACTAAGCGCTTGGGAAGTACAAATTGGCAACATATAGAGACAGTCCCTACCCAACAGTGGGCTCACAGTCTAAAAACAGAGACAGGACCAACAGGTATCCTGGGGCCTTGATCCCTAAGTTGTAGAGTATCTATTCGAAAAAACTGACATCATTATCGACATCCAGTGGGATGTACATGATGCTAAATTAGGTACTGCACAAGCAAATGTGTCATTTTTGTAGTGCAGTTTCATTATTTTCAGTTAATACACAGGCTAAATTTTATAACTTCAAAAATGCCTTCAACACACACCGGTGGTCACAGTTATACATATCTGCTTTGCATTTTCCTGTAGCCTTTGAAATCAATTCCCACAAATCTTAGAAAATAGGGTCTTTTTGTTATTTTTACTTACATTTTGGTTTGTGTGGTTCCTTTAAATTTTTTGACCCTAATTCTTTTACTATGTGCCAAATGTTGATTTTTTTTCTTTTGTAGCTTTTAGGCATTCAATGAGTAGTTTTCCTTGAAAAAAATCACAGTGCGATACAGTTATAGCAAAAGATCCTCAAAAAATATATTTCACTATCAGAATATAATTGCATGTTCCAGAGAAATAGATTTGAACAGATTTAAAGGCCAGACTACCTTTAGAAGCACTGGATGCATCTTGAAAGTCCTCAAATCAGTCAATTGATTGTATTTATTGTGAACTTACTAAGTTCAAAGCACTTTACTAAGTCGTTGGGAGAGCAAAATACAGTACAATGATACAAATGATACTCTATAGTACAATAATACAAATACAAGCCTATTATGGTAAATCATTAGTTCTGAGATTTCTCAACTCCAGGTCTGAGAACTATAAGGCTTAAACTTCAGTTGGGTCATACTCTCCCAGACAGAGATGAGAATAACTACTAGTACATAATGTGTAAACCATGGAAGACAATATGAAATCGGAATCTGAGATCTCCTTATCCAAACAGGACTAAGAAAAGCCCATAGCATGCCAAAGCCCCATAAAGAACTGAGTGATTAGGTTTTGTTTTTTTTTTCCTGTCAGTACTTGGGTTAAAGGACAGAACCAATCAGGAATAGGAATGGACTTATAGATTCGCAACAACTAGAATTTGAGAAAATGTGCAACCAGATAATCTATATCTTCATTAAAAACTATGCGTAGATTTTTTTAAAAAAACTATATTAGCAATTGTTTCATGGAAGATAAATGCATTAATTTTTTCATGAAACTTTAAGTAGAATTGGCTATCATTCGATGAGCAAAAATTCACCCCCTTTACTGTCTAAATATTTGATAGTTTTCTATTTTTTATAGTAAGATATTTACTGGCTGCAAAGACTCACTTTAAAAGTAAATATGATTTTGAATGAAGCCATAAAGCAATTCTACTTGCCAGTTGAGATATTATTTAGAATTCTGGCAATCCTTTTTATTTTTAGTCCCAAGACTAGGCCCTCTGCAATACAGTAGGAAACCTCAAGTATAGATTCATTATTTAATATCCTCATTATCAAAGCTTTCAGTACGCATGTTCTACATATCCAGTTTTTTTAATGCAGGGTGTGCTCTTGCAAAATCTCCTATTAATAATAATAGTGGAATTTATTAAGCACTTACTATGTGCAAAGCACTGTTCTAAGCGCTGGGGAAGTTACAAGGTGATCAGGTTGTCGCACAGTGGGCTCACAGTCTTCATCCCCATTTTATAGATGAGGGAACTGAGGCCCAGAGAAGTGAAGTGACTTGCTCAAAGTCACACAGCTGACAAGTGGCAGAGGGGGCTTTTGAACCCACGACCTCTGACTCCAAAGCCCCTGCTCTTTCCACTGAGCCACGCTCCTTCTCTATTAAGGCAAACTCACGCTATAAACTTCCCATTTTGACATTATATGTACGCACACGAGTCGTTTCTTCTAGCCCTGTGATGGATTGCATCCAAAAAGGATGATGTTATTGGATGAATGATGCCCCCCAAATTCCCTAACAATGTTCTAGCCAAAATAATAATAATGATGGTATTTATTAAGCGCTTACTATGTGTGAAGCACTGTTCTAAGAATGCCAGTGAAGATACAAATGATGGCAGAATGAAGTTTATCAATCAACGATATTGCATGAGCAATTACTGTGTGCAGAGTACTGTACTAAGTATTTGGAAGAGTCAATAGAATTCGTAGACATGATCCCTACCTACAGAGAACTTCCAGTCTAGAGCATGCAAATATGCATATAGGGAGGAATACCATTCCCCTATTTTTTAAAATAACTAATGGTTATTGACCTGATTCTCTATTATATGCTATTTTCCAGGCCTTGAATCAATCAAATGCTGAATACATTGTAGAAATAATAAACACCAATATTGCATTAAAATATCACTAAGATTGAGCTTTCACATTCAGGAGACAAAGGTTTCCCTTATGCCTTCATTCGGAGTAGCACTCCCTTTATATTCCGTAATTTATGAAAAAAGCCAAAAGACAACCTCAAAAGTATATAAAGTGACTTGTTTGTTGGTTTTGTTTTTTCCCCCCGATAAGAAGGCTTTAATAATTGTCCTATTGGTGAGTTGAGATTACTCCGTGCTAAAAATGAACCCCGTGTAAGCAGGTTTGTTGAACAGTGTGTACTGTGGGAACACATCCAGAGCAATTGTCCTAAAACTACAGGCTTTCAGGTTCCAATAGTTTCACACCAGTACCTCTTAAAACACTTCCCTGGAGACAGCTTTATGAGGGGCTTAAATCGAAGAAACGAACCAGCTATGTGTTCGTGCTTTAACTCATCAATTATTTAAAAAAAAAAAAAAGTTTGGGCCAGGTCTGTGGACACCATTTTAAAGGCTGCTGACTTTCCCTTTACATATTTCCCCATCTCCCTTCCCCAGGTGTTGCGGCCATCACAACCTTTCCCTTCCTCCCCTTTCCTCATGGCAAGACGCTTGGAAGAAAAGTGCTGTTAAGGCCTCTCCATTAACCAACAGGTATGATGGGTCTCAGGTAGCCGCACAGCTGCCCATTTCTGACTGTTCCAAGACTAGGCCCTCTGCAACCATTTGTATTTCAGAATCATTTGGGAGTGACAGAGTGGGTCGCTGCATAACTGATTGTTCTGGACCTGTTTCAGATTCTGATTATAATCCATTTCTGAATGCACAATGCAAGGGCCATTCTCTCATAAACACGTTCTCCACAGATGACTTCTGCACTTCATAGAAGTGTTGAGGAAATATACCTTTTTGACATTAATGGTCTACAGTTTAGCTCTTCGATTATTCTTGGTACTTGGAAGACTAGAAGCTGTGTAATTGGGCTTGTAAATTTAGAATCACAGTCACACATTCCCCATCTCTGCCTTTTCAACATTTGACATATATGTGGGATTAGTGTTGCTCTAATAATACATACTGGTTTTGCATAATTTACTTTTGATACATTCTGTCCTACAAACATCATTATTTTTGACCACATTCCTTTGCTATATTTAAGGGATTGAAGGGTGGACTGATGATATGTTTCATGATATCAACGTCTTCATGAAAATATTTCAAGTTAGTAGTTCTGAAACTATTTGGTTTGTATTTGTGTACCCTATAGCAAGCAAATTTAAATGGAAATTTTTTAAATTTAAAATTAAAATATTTGGAAAATGAAATATGTAGCAATCACTAGAATGAGGTTGAAATTTCACTGGCTCTTAGAAATGAAGTCTTTTTTTAGTGTTCTTAATCTAAAATATTTTTAAAAATCAAGGAATTTCCCGATTGGTTTTAGGAACATACTTATTTTGGTTGTTGTTATCTAGGGCAGTTTGAAAGAAAAACAACTAAATTTCTCCAACATCACAAGTTAAACCTATTAAAACTATAATTCACTAAATCTGAATTAGCTGCTACATGGAAACTTTTTGCCATTCTTTTTTTGTTTCATAAACCACACTGCTTGTGTCTGAAAGGGTGGGATCATTTGTGTGTCTGTAATCTCTGAGTTAAAAGTGAATCTGTCTTGGCATGGCAAGAGAGTCTTTACATGGTATTTCTTCTAACAAAAAGAGTATCTAGTTATATTTTGAAGGATAATTTTCTACAGTGAAATATTTTATTCTATGTCCATGTTGATTCAGAGAAGCCTGAGAGAATGGCTGAATTTAGGCCAATTTTCACTAACTTTTGTTAGGTGATTTCGAAGGTTCTCCTCAGTTTCCTTAAATGCATTTTCAAGGTGGACTAATGGGAGAGGGTTGTGAGATTTATGTTGACTAAATGCAAAACCAGGGGTAATTCTGCTTCTCCTACTTCTCTATATTATTTTTTCCTCAGTTGAAGTCTCTTTCTCTCTTGCTTTCCATTTCTCAAGGGATTGTTGTTGCCTACAGGATAGGCTACAGTAAGATCTTGGGTCAAGAGGTTTTGCTATTTAATTGAAGTAATTTGGTTGGTTTGGGGGATTTTATTATCCTCAATCTTGAACATTCTGGAAAGCACCCAGGACTGGATCAAAAGTACAGGAAATCACCTTAATGCCCCGCTAATAGGGTGAATCTCTCCAGATCCCAGGTAGATCTATTTGAAGGGGCAGCATTCTAGCTCAGAATCAGAGTGCAAAGGAGTGTTCCTGTGAATCCTGTTCAATTGAATTTAGGCAGGAACCTACCAAATGTACCTGCATATTTATCTGATTCTCAGAAAATACACAGCAAAATGGAATGAAAAAGGAAGATGCAATACAGATGTGCGAAGCTATAAATCATATGACTAACTTTATAACCCAATGTTAAATAAGATATGCGAGCAAAATTTGATGTGAAGAATGATGACTCTGGATCTGGCAAAATGAGGTGGGAGATAGAACGATAAATATTACAGGAAACTGAAACCTGCCGTTTCTCTGTGGGAAGTTCTTGCAGATCTCCTTGCTTTACTTAGTCTCAGTATAATAAGACTGTGCTATAGAGAGATATCAGATGCCTTGCCATATCAGAGAGCACCTCGGAAGAATCAGTAGGCTCCTATTGCACTGCCCAGTTTAGTAGATTAGTTGGCAGAGAATGTTTCTTAAGTCTTGTGGCTTTTCTCTGAGACTATTTAAGACATCAGTATATCATAAACCATAAAATCTCAATGCCTGTGCCTCACCTAGCGCTATTTGAAGCAATGCCAATTATACCAAAGGAATTTGGGTCTGAAAAGCAAAACTACCTAAACCTAATGCCACAAAACGTAGAGCAGGTATGTTTACTTGAATATTGTCGTTGATCAAACAAAATCTTTTAGAGGTATAAGAACGCTGTTTTAGTCCACTAGACTCATGAGGAAATTAAAAAATGCATTATTGAGCCAACAAAAAAAATCTTAGAGCTTTGAGTGTGGAAGCTGTTGAATCCATTAGTTACAGTTCAGAGTATCAGCATATGAAGATCTTTGGCTTCAGAGCTCAGGTGTTACATAGGGCCGTCACTGAAATTTGAAAGGACTGGTGATTTTAATATGTCAACAGTGCACATGCAATCTAGGCCACTGTTTTCTTCCTTGGAGAAGTACAGGTGGATACTTTGATATGATGAAAAATTCATTTTAAAATTGAACAATTTAGATTAAGAAGCCAGCTTCCCGCCTTACAAATTGGTTTAAGAGGCTGTACCTCAGATGTAAATCCAAAATAGCAATCTGGAATATGACAGATACTTGAGTGTTTACAGCCTTGTAGTCAAATATCTAAACTGTAATTGGACAATGCTTTGAAACATTATTGGTTTTGTTCAAAGGAAAAATAACCTAAATAGTATTGATGTGATTAGTGATTCTGGGGTGCATACTGACAGGTGATTCTTTATTCTCACTTGCAGCATCTCAGTTTCTCTCATTTAGCATAATTAGGAAGCCTCCCATCACACCTCAGTGAACCCCAGACTAGTCAGAATAGTTGAATTTTACAGAGCCAAGGAAAAGATGAAGCCCTAAAAATCCATGATTTGGGGACAATCTGTTTAGCTGAATCCCTATCCTATTCAAAGTCCTAATTGGCTATACTTTTGGGACATTCACAGTAGTTTCTGGCAGCTTTAGTTCCTTGGGGTGACCATCTTTGCTTCTGGCATATGAATTCCCATGGTTGTTTCTTGGGCAAATGTAGCTACTCGGCAATTTTTGTTTCTGGAAAACTGCTTCTATAGGAAATGGCTATCTGACACTACTATATGCTGAAGCCAATAAGAGATATGAGTGAACAGTCAGTATATTTTCATTGTTTAATTGGCCAAGAAAGTTTTGTCTCATTAAATTTACTACAGCTATATTCCCATTTATGCCACCATCATACTATGACTCAGCCCCTGATAAACTTTTCCTTTAGACCCAAACCAAATTTTCTCATGTTACCCATTTAGAACAATACCCATTTAGAACAATTCACTTTAGTTCAAGCAGCAATCTTCAGCATTTAGTAAATGTCTCAGAGCAGAGGAACATCTTAAATGCTCTATGTGACCGTGGCTTTATAAATTTGTGGATTAGTTTTACTGGACTGATGTACGTCTGGACAGTCTGTCAAAAGATTCATGAAATGAGTGAGACATTCATCAGGCAAATTGATTTAGCCCATTAGAACACTGACTTTTGATCACAAACATCTCAGAAATGAAGACTTTCAAGTGGCTATGTATATGAAATGGCTACTTCTGAAACAGTTTGTTTCCTTTATTTCTTAGCTGGGCACCACGGTTGTGCTGGTAATGCAAAGTAAAGCACAAAATAAATGCGATAACTTTGACATTATGACATTTCTTTTCTAAAGATGGTTTTTATTATAAGTATCTGCAAGACTTCAAAATGGCTGCTATTAGGAAAAGAGTGATATATGGCCCTGTTAGTAGTTAGCATGACTCTGCATTCTCTGGGTGCTAATGTAATGTAATACCATGAAGATACATGATTTTTGTTTTTCTATCTCTTTGTTTTTAAGCATAAAAGGGAATAGTTCAAAAACATAAGTACTCAGATTCTTATGGAATACATTTTGCTCAAAGTCACACAGCAACAAGTGGTGGAGCTGGGATCGGAACCCAGGTCCCCTGACTCCCAGCCTGTGCTCCTCCCATTAGGCCAAGTTGTTTCTTGGATAGTGTATGTACTAGTAAACATGTTGATAATGCTTAACTTTAGAAATCCATTTTTAGAAAGCTATGGGTTAAGAAGTTGATAGATATTTATAAGCATAAACCTCAGCTAGAAGTTATCATTTTACTTGTCCTATTTCAGAATTTGTGATTATGTATCTTTATTTCAGGGTTTTTTAATTTATCTCATTTTCCACAAATTAATCATTGAAGTCTTCCGTTTCATGTGATGCAAGTCCAAAATGAGAAAGTAATTGTGTGTGATCAATAGGGCCTGGCCTGCAACTTAAAAGCTTGTGAATGATCATTCTGGCTCCAGAATTGATTATGTGACCCAAAGCAGCACTGGAATCCCCACTTAAGCACTCTCATCCTCTGTCTCCTCACTTGTAAAATGATAATCAGCTGTATCCTGTTCCCTCACTCATGCAGCATGGCAGGGAAGCAGCGTGGCTCAGTGGAAAGAGCCTGGGCTTGGGAGTCAGAGGTCATGGGTTCTAATCCCGGCTCCACCGCTTGTTAGCTGTGTGACTTTGGGCAACTTATTTAACTTCTCTGTGCCTCAGTGACCTCATCTGTAAAATGGGGATTGACTGAGCCCCACGTGGGACAACCTGATCACCTTGTATCCTCCCCAGTGCTTAGAACAGTGCTTTGCACATAGCGCTTAATAAGTTCCATTATTATTATTATTATATCCTGTTACTTAATCACAAAGTGAAATACACTTCCCCTTTCCCTTCTTCCTACTCTCTGTAACTAATTTTATTGTGTTTCTCTCCCACTAGATAGTAAATTCTGGAAAGTGCATATATAGAACTTGTAAAGTGCTTACTATGTGCTGCCAACTTGTACTTCCCAAGAGCTTAGTACAGTGCTTTGCACACAGTAAGCGCTCAATAAATACGATTGAATGAATGAATGAACATATTTGCACATAGTAAGTGCTAACAAATGCCATCATTATTATTACTAGATATTAAAACATTCATTCATTCAGTCATATTTATTGAGCACATTCTGTGTGCAAAGTACTGTATTAAGTGCTTGGGAGAGTACAATACAACAACAGACTCATTCCCTGCCCACAGTGAGGTCACAGTCTAGAAGGGGAAAACATCCTTACTGACAATCTGATGGCACAAGAATATTACTTCTTATTATATTATGATTATTATTATCATTATTTTCATTATCATTGATTGCTTCACATTTATTGTGTACAAACTATGCAGAGCACTGTAGTAAGCTTTGGGACAATTACAAATTGTGACAAGTCCACCCTAGCCCACAGGGAGGCCCTAGACTAATTGGAGGAAGGCAGGCACATGAGAAAAAAAATGTGAGTATAAATCCTTACTGACATCTTGAAATATTAAATTCTCAGAATATTCAAATATGTAGTTTCTTCACTACTAAAACAGAGTGTCTGGGGGCATCATTCTTCAGAAAACATCACCCCTCAGAATAGCCAATTTTGTCCTCCTAAGTTCTTCAGAATTTATACACACTACCCCTCTCCTGTGAATTTGCATGTCCCCCTTAGCCATTGTTTTTTTTTTGTGGCTATTGGATTTTGGGTACCTCCCCCTGTCCCCCAAACCTGTCCTCCCCGACACCTTTTCTCCAAATCTGGTCTTAAAATCAGTTAATGGCAATTGAATGCTTTATGCACACAGTACTGGGCACTTGGAAGAGTACAATACAATAGAGTTTGTAGACACAATCCGTCCTCAAGGAACTTACAGCCTCGTTTCCATTTGCTTCTCACCGCTTACTGTTATGGCCTCTCCTTACCTCTGCCTACCTCTGTTTCCTCGCAAAGTCAGGGCTGGACCACAGCCAGATGGAGAATGAGCAGATGGAGGCAGGAGTGGTGGAGGAAGAAGAGGGTGGGGAAGGTGGAAAAGAGCCTTGAATCTTCTCCAATGAGGCTGTACCCCTTCTTCTAGGTCCCACTCCTCCCCTGCTGTGGCAGAAGTGATTTCTGCCTGCCTAAAATGGAATCAAAGCCAATAACAACTGAGTCCTTATTTACTTCATTAACTCCAGAGGTATATATTCCTTTCCCCAACACCGATATTCAGAATTCTGGCTGCTAAGCCAGCATCTAGAACTTGAGAACTATATAAACTTGTGATGGGTTTCACAGTCTCTACATTTGATGTGTTTCTTCTTGACAGTGGTTGCAATCTCTGTTATCCTGAAATGATCGCCTTCCCTCAAATCTAGACAGAAATCTGAGATGTCTAGGTTTCATCCAGCTTTTTGATGTTCAGTTACTGTTGTAGCGGGCATGGAATCACCAACAGTTACTGATGGATTTTCTAACTCTTACAGTTTTCCACCACATGACTGAGATCCCCATACTAAGTAAGCTCATTGTGGACAGGGACCATGTCGTCAAACTGTATTGTATGATACAGTCCCAAGCAGTTAATACAATGCTCTGCCCACAGTAAGAACTCAATAAATATGACTGAGTGAATGAATGAATGAATTAAATAACATTGATTGATGACAGCATTATCTACCTCAATCCCATTGTCTTGCAATAATGCTACGAATGTCAGAAGCCTCTGAATCTTGGATCTTTTAATTCTTGGTATCTGGATCTTGTATTCATGGTATCTTTTGTAAGTGTGTCAGTGAAAGGCTAAACCTGAGCATCCATTGTTTTGTTTCTCAGGATATGGACACCAGTATCCTTACTTGAAATGTCAGTATCAACACCAGACTGATGAGTCTCAATAAGGAGCACGGCAACAGAAACTCATGCTGTCCATTAAACAGTGGTATTTATTGTGCTCTTATTGTGAGCTAAAGCACTTGGAAGAGTACAATAGGGTTGGTAAACATGATGCCTGCCCACTAGGAGCTCACAATCTAGAAGTTGAGACTGACAGGATCACGTTATTTACTTTGCTAGCTTGAAAAATAGACATGGATGCGTGAGCAAAGTATTGAATCGTTTGGATAAGATAAGACACTTTTGGTTAGGGTATGGACATCCAATTATGTATATTTGGATTTGAACTGAGGCTAGATTCTTCCGCAGCAGATCTCTTCTTACAGAAAGAGGGCAGAATGGAATTTTAAAAGAAACCCATTCTATTCCAAATAGATGAATTCTTGTGAGGTGGTTGTTCATGTAATGCTCTTAGCAAAGCCTGATTCTTCTTGGGCTGAAACCGTTCATTGTCTAGGAGCTGGTAGTCTGAATTCTACTGACTTTTGGTGTTACTACTGGTAACGGGTATTGAAGAGAGCAGGGAGGGGGAAATATCTTCTGTACCTTCATTTTTTATAAAGCTGAGTACAATCCAACAGAGCTGACAGACACTTTTCCTGACCACATTGAGTTTAGAGTTTAGAGAAGCAGCATGGCTCAGTAGAAAAAGCCCGGGCTTTGGAGTCAGAGGTCATGGGTTCAAATCCCATCTGCCTGTATATATATACCTGTATATATGTATATATGTTTGTGCATATTTGTTGCTCTGTTTATTTATTTATTTTGCTTGTGCTTATCTGTTGTATTTGTTTTATTATGTTAATATGTTTGGTTTTGTTCTCTGTCTCCCCCTTCTAGACTGTGAGCCCACTGTTGGGTAGGGACTGTCTCTATATGTTGCCAACTTGTACTTCCCAAGCGCTTAGTACAGTGCTCTGCACACAGTAAGTGCTCAATAAATATGATTGATTGATTGATTACTTGGAATATTCCCCAAATGGATATTTCTGTGGGGAAATTTCCAAGAGACCATTTTAACATGACAAAAGCACTCATAGAAACCTGAAGATCTCTGAGATTCTGCCAGTGTCCAGGACCATGGAATGCAATTTGCTGCTCTTTTGCAAGTAACGTGACAGTATTACATGCTAATTAGTAGGGGAAGCAGTGTAACCTAGTGGAAAGTGCACGGCTCTGGGAATCAAAGGGCCGAATTTCTAAGCCCAGCTCCACCACTTGCTTGTTGTGTGACTATGAACAGGTTACTTATTTTCTCTGTGTTTCATTTTCCTCCACTGCACCAAGGGATTTAAATACATGCTTTCCCTTCTACTTAGACTGTAAGCCCCATCTGGGACAGAGACTGTGTTCGACCTGATTAGCTTGTATCTACCCCAGTGCTTAGAATAGTGCTTGACACATAGAAAGTGCTTAAAAATACCATAAAAAAAATAAAAATACATCCACAAGTTATTCAAGGTGTTCAAAGAGATAGTGTTTATAATGTTTTTGAATACTGAACACTGCCATGTCTTTCATGGTCTATTATTTCAAATGATAGTTTGGGAAGATATAAAAAGAGTCAGATGGTGCTCCGTATTTTTGGTATCTGCTGTTTCACCTTTGTCATTGAGGAGACAGAACTCATAGAGGTTCCCAGTGCTAAACTGTAATAACATATTTTTTCATTAAGGTTTTCATGTGGCAGTATTTTTAATGAAAGCTATTTTAATTGAAGATTTTATTTCTTAATGGTTCAGGTGCATTACCATGGAAGAAAGGTTGAAAGCGAGAGAAGAATCTGGTTTCATTAGCGCAGTTCAAACCGCAGTTTGGGATAAGCAATTTCAAAACAAGCTCCTTAGGAAAATTAAAACTTCTGCTGATGTAACCATAATCAGTTTGATGAGAAGTGACTCATGGCTTCCTCTGGCTTTTGGCCAAAATCCAGTCAGTCAAGACTATGTCTTCTCAGTGTCAAACATCACACCAGATGTTGACTAACCTTGTTGTAGGAGGCTAGATGCCATTAGAGATCTTATATTCCTTGTTCAATCAGGCAAGCTCCTTTTTTCTTTTTCTTTTCCTTTTTTCTAAAGACACTGTTAGTGTGTTCCCTGTGTGCGTAGTCCAGAAATTGTTTGGCAATATTTTATGTATCCTGAAAACTGTTGAAATTCATATCTGTTATATCTGCACACAGTAATTTGTCAGGTAGATTATAGAAATTGAGTCCATTTTATAATATCCCCTTTACTTTTATTTCTCATTTGATATCTTTCAAATCAAGATATAGTGGGACATATCTTGGGACATATATATGTATGTATATATGTCTGTGTGCGACTGTGTGTGTGTCTGCATGTGTGCGTACACAGTACAACCATTTTGGATTTTATGAGCTCTGCTAAGTACCTGAGAACGAGCCAAATGAAAAAAATATATATTCAGTAAGCTACATCTCTGAAAAATAATTTTAAGCAATTGACAGAGGCCTGCTGTACCTTGGCTTTCAACTCAGATCATGGTATTTCCCATATAACTTGTAGCATCAGCATCTATGGGTTTCCAATATTACCCTGAATTTGTTGTGCATGTTATTTTTCTATGGCACTATCATGTTACCTTATTTTGCCTTCACCAAAACCTCGGAGGAAACAGTTGTTATTCTGATTTTACAGATACGAAAACTGAGGCTTGGAAAGATAAAGTGACTCGATCACGGTCAACAGCAAGCCAGTGGAAGAGCAGGACCAGAACGAACACCCAGACCCGATATTCATTCACTCAGTCATATTTGTTGAGCGCTTACTCTGTGCAGAGCACTGTACTAAGCACTTGGGAAGAACAAGTTGGCAACATATAGAGACGGTCCCTACCCAACAACGGGCTCACAGTCTAGGAGGGGGAGACAGACCACAAAACAAAACACGTAGACAGGTGTCAAAACCGTCATTCATTCATTCATTCAATCGTATTTATTGAGTGCTTACTGTGTGCAGAGCATTGTACTAAGCGCGCAGAGCACTGTACTAAGCACTTGGGAAGTACAAGTCGGCCATCAGAATAAATAGAATTATAGCAATATGCACGTCATTAACAAAATAGTTGTAAATATGTACAAGTAAAATAGAGTAATAAATCTGTACAAATATATACAAGTGCTGTGGGGAGGGGAAAGAGATTGGATGGGGGGATGGAGAAGAAGAGAGGAAAAAGGGGACTCAGTCTGGGAAGGCCTTCTGGAGGAGGTGAGCTCTCAGTAGGGCTTTGAAAGGAGGAAGAGGGCTAGTTTGGCAGATGTGTGGAGGTAGGGCATTCCATCTTTTCAATAGATAAGGCTCAATTCTTATAAGGTGCAAGTGTCATTTTAAGATTGCACAGTAGCAGTGATTTGGGTATTTTTCTTACATATCAGGGATCCTGATCTTGCCTTTATATCTAGTTACTGCTCCAATAACTCTATTTTCTTTGCGTATTAAAAAAATCAATTTTTTTATTACCATTGACTTGCCTGCACATTATGTTGGGGAAATGATGATGTGGAGACAATCGTGCTCTGCTCTGCTCTGCTCTGAATATATTTTCTTCTGGGAACATTTCATTCAAAACTATTGTGCCATAGGGGAATTGCCAGTGTGTATTGCTCTTCAGCTGCGAGTTCTATTTATTTTAGAGATTACTGCATTTCACTTCTCATATCTTTGCATATAAGAATCTGGAGAGCAGCTCTTAGGATTCCTCTCTAGAGTGTGCAGAAAAATCCAGCAAGGAATTACAGCAGCAGACCTTTGTACATCAAAAGTGGGAGCACTGGGCCAGCCAAATAATAGATTCTACCAAGAAGGTTCTCCATGTCCAAGCAATTCTAACCCAACCAGAAGTTGATTTATTTTGTTCTTTGTTGTTCTTTGTAGTACAAAATATTTGTGCCACATAGTAATTGAGTTTTAAAGAGTTTGGGCTATTTAAGGAACACAGGGATTTGAAAGGAAGTGAAGAGAACTCATTCCTTGTTTTAACTCAAAAGGAATAAGAGAAAAAGAAACATTTGCAAAAATGGCATATTAAATCTCTATAATTGTTATTTCTTACACTATTTAAACAAGAAATAGCTTACCTCCAGTTGCTTTTCAATTCCAAGCCCTTTAGTCTCTTGAGGTATCTGATATCTCTGCTTTTAGATTTAAGGAGATTTTTATGTACCATGCAATTATTTACTTGACCTTGAATGAGAGAATATAGGATGATTCACATTGGTATGATAGATTTTTCTCCACACAGGATTGGGTATTACAAGTTTCATGAAAGCATCCTGGGATGGAGAATATTAACAGTGTTTCCCCTCCCCGACGCACTACTAGATTCCTTGTTGCTGTCACAAATGGGAACTGAGAAGTAGAGGGAATAGAAAAGGAAAAGGAAATCAGTTTGATTTCTTGATTGACTTGAGTTCTCATCCCCTAAGCACTTGAGTACTTACCCTTTCCCTCCTCTTCTCTCTCCTCAGTAATACTTACCTTTAAAACTCTGTTCCTTCTCCAACCTAGAATTTATTTTAGTTTCTGTCTCTCCCAGTAGATTGTAAGTTCTTTTATAGCAGAAGCTGTGCCTACTAATTCTGTTGTATCATACTCTCCCAATTGCTTAGAACAGTGCTTCTCACATAGGAAGTGTTCAAAAAATACTATCCCCTGGCAGACAGTTTGAGCCAACCATACTGCATCATGAGTACCTATTAACATGAGATAGATTTTAGATGATATAGGTCAGCATTTCTTTGTTATAATTTAATTTTATGCTCCTTCGAAAGGAAAAATAAAAAGGAATAAGAACAGATTTTATTGAAAACATTGGATTTAATACTGTTTGGAATATTTTATCAGCCCCCAATTTTCCCTGAAGCTCTTCCCTCTATAGATCGTATGATAAAACAGTGAATCACATCTCACTCATCATACATACATAGCACAAAGTTTTTTAACATTCCAAGCACCTTTCCCGCAAGAGAGATGTTAGCTGATGAATCCTCATATGCAAATGAAAGTGTCTTCTCATTTTACACTAGCACCTAAAGAAAAAAGCAAACTGGCAACACTTGCCAGTTGGAGATAATCATGTTAAACATTTTACCCTTCTCTCACCACGCTTCAACACCTTCTTCCTCTAAATAATCAAAGGAGGGAAGAAACACTAAAAGATCCCCAAATGAGCAAGATTAGTCTGTGTTAACAAAAAACAATCTTGACAAGTTCTAACAAGTTCTAATGCCATTGCAAGAAAATCATCGAATGGTAACAAGATTTTGGGGTATTTCCTCACAGAAGTATTCAGAAGAGTACCTCTACCTCTTCTTGTCATTTGCTGAAATTCATTTTGGGCTCATTTTTTATCCTGTATTAATCTTGCTTTAAAAGAACCACTCCACCAGGACATTTGTATTGGCTTCTTTCAGATTTTTATACATAAAGGAATCCAGAATGAAAGAATATTCCCTCCATATACCTGAATATACTCTGCTTTAGTGTTTAGGGTTTTTAAAAACTCTAGAAGTCAATGCAAAACCTGGTCCTCCTACTAGTGATCATCCTTTCTATTTAAATTATAACATAGCACAAATTAGCATTTGGGAATGCCCAAAATAGATTAGCATTACATTAGATCTTTCTCTTGTCACATAAGGGCCAAGCCCAAAACTAGTACTATCTTCATCAATAATTTGTGGATTTTTTGGATAAGGTCATGTAAGAGGTTTTTTTGTGCTTCTTTGAGTGTTGATTCCATCATTCCATTCCATCCATTCCGGTTGCATGACTTCATTGCCACTAACGAAAAGTAAAATAAATAGCTTCCTCCTGTTGGTTATATATATCAATACCGAGTGGGATATTCATGGGATTTTTTTAGTGATTGAATGATGTGTTTTCCTACTCTCTGAAAGTTAGTGCATACTATAAATTCATATGTCATATCTTCTTTCCCCTTCAACTTCTGTCACACAGGACTGCAGCAAGCTAGTGGTTTGATGGTGTGCATATATGTGCGCTTGTGTAGATGTGCATCCCCTATATTGGAGAAGAGACTGAAAATCTCAGTGGTCACTTCCTAAGCAGTACCACTTCTGTGTGGGGCAAATCTCTGGATGAGTCAAGGGAATCTCCTACTCACACCAAGCTCTGAACACCATTCATGTTCTACATGGGGGTATTTCTTTCTGAACCTTCTAGCCAATTTGAACAAAATATTACTTCCAAGGAAGAAGACTCCTTTACAGGTCTCATTTAAAGTTTACCTTTTTGAGACTTCCCGCTTTTTCAGTCAATTATAATTGCAACAGACATCATCAAGGCCAAGGAGAATGTGGCCTTACTATGAGGGAGAGCAGGGTCTCGGGCATTGCAAAAATTGTCAATAAATCATAAATATAACAGATTTGTCTCCCTCAGGGCTCTGTTTGCTTGAACTGTAATTGTGGAGTGACCTGTGAAGGTTATTACAGAAAAAGCTAATGGCCAAATATTCCAACTTTGGGCTCAGTACAACTTCTTTGCATATTTCCTGTTAAATATACTATGCGCTTGATGTTCTGCTATAATGCCACTTCAAACTGGGCTATGTGAGCTGCCATTAACCTCCTCTGGATATAAGTATTACTTAGGATGTTAAAATATGACTAAGCCAACTGAAAGGGGTGGCCATGCACATGTTGAGGTTCAACTCTCATAATACAGAGCTTGCATGATGCCTCTGGGGATTGATTGGTATGTATTTCAGCAGGGTGTGTATCTCAGCAACTTCTTCCCTATTCCTTCAACCTGCCTCAGTCTCAGAAACAGGCATTCCTTTCCCACCCCCACAGTCCCTGGAAATACACCCTTGAGTACATTCTCCTGAAGACAATCTGCTGTGGGTGTGGGCAGGGTTCAAAGCAGAGGCCAGACATTTCCCTTTCTTTCGTCTGTCATGGTTTCTCAGATAGATCTCAGCTCCTCCAAAGGCAGACAAGTTTGTGAGAAGGCATTTTGTGGATTACGCCTACACAGCCAAAATGCAAGAGAGTTTAGGAATAGCCAGTGAAACCAGGCATTTTAGGGAACAAAATAACTCATATCGGCCTTCTGAATTTACCCTGTATTTGTATAAATGTCCACTGTGCTTGTTGGAAGGTTCCTGCCTTCAGTGTATTGAAATCCCTAAACTTAGGAAGATTTACAGGAAAAGAGCAGAGATGAAAACCATTATTGAGGCAATTTCTTTTCTAATCCTGAATTTCGAGGTAGTTTATTTCTCAATGGTACTTACTGTAGCAAACTCAATGTACTCTTTCTCTGGTTTGGATAAGTAATCAATTGGTTATTGAATCTGAGCATCCTGAAAGCTGCCACAAGCGTATGTCTATACGGAAGATTTTATTGTAAACTCTTCTAAATTTGAAAATTGCCAAAATAATACTTCCATGCTGTTTTTGGAATCTGATGCAACATAAAAATGAAGCATCCTTGAATAATTGCATGACTGAGTTAATATGCCTGAGTATTAGGCACATCTTAAGTCCCAAAAGCCATTGACAAGATTTTTTTATTTGACCCAAAATTCGTGAAGCAGTGTTCCCTTCTCTAGTGTCCAAAGCAAGAAGAATCATGACCTAGTGGATAGAAAACATACTTAGGAGTCAGAAAACCTGGATTCTAGTTGGGGTTCAGCCAATTGTCTGCTGTGTGATTTTGGGCAAGTCACTTCTCTGGTCCTCAGTTACCTCATCTGTAAAATGGGGATTAAGACTGTGAGCCCCATGTGGGACATGGGCTGTGTCCAACCTGATTAGCTTGTGTTTACTCTGGAAATTGGTACAGTGCCTGGCCCATTCATTCATTCAATCGTATTTATTGAGCGCTTACTGTGCGCAGAGCACTGTACTAAGCGCTTGTGAAGGACAAGTTGGCAACATATAGAGACGGTCCCTACCCAACGATGGGCCCACGGTAAGTGTATAACAAGTATCCTTTTTAAAAAAAGGAATGTTGCTGGCATTGTTCACATTCTGGCAACTGAGACCGTGCAATTCATAATTAATAATATTTATGGTACTTATTAAGTACTTATTCTGGCAGAGAAGTGACCACTTCAGTTCCACTTTTAGAGAAGCAGCTTGGCTTAGTGGAAAGAGCCCAGGCTCGGGCGTCAGAGGATGTGGGTTCGAATCCCGGCTCTGCCACTTGTCTGCTGTGTGACCTTGGGCAAGCCACTTAACTTTTCTGTGCCTCAGTTACCTCATCTGGAAAATGGGGATAAAGACTGTGAGACCCACGGGAGACAACCTGATTACCCTGTATCTACCCCAGTGCTTAGAACAGTGCTTGGCATACAATAAGCGCTTAACAAATACCATTATTTATTATTGGTATTATTACTCTAGCTGGGCATTTATTTGGAGTAGTAAGGTGGACATGAGGTCCCAGGTAGCTGACCAGGGACTAGTGTATTTTTCTAAAATTGTGCAATATATACTCCAAACATCTGAGTTGTCTTGGCTAAGACTAATCATAAAAACTTGAGCTCCGTGAGGGTGAGGACTATATCTGACTATAGTATTCTTCCAAAGGGAATTGCTCTGCACACATTAGGTAATCAATAATTATTACTGACTGATTTTACTAAGTGAGGGGGAAAGAAAATGTGTAGTAGGGAAAATTGTTAGAAAGATGATAAAAATGATAATAATTGTGTTATTTAGTGTTCACTGTATATGCCAAGCACTGGGGTAGTTGCAATATAAGAAAATTGGACACAGTCTCGTCCTTCATGGGGCTCACAGTACAACAGCTATCAGTGGCTCAGTGGAAAGAGCACGGGCTTTGGACTCAGAGGTCATGGGTTCAAATCCTGGCTCTGCCAACTGTCAGCTGTGTGACTTTGGGCAAGTCACTTAACATCTCTGTGCCTCAGTTACCTCATCTGTAAAATGGGGATTAAAACCGTGAGCCCCCCATGGGACAACCTGATCACCTTGTAACCTCCCCAAGTGCTTAGAACAGTGCTTTGCACATAGTAAGCGCTTAACAAATACCATTATTATTATTATTATCCACATTTTATGTATGAGAAAACGGAGGCACAGAAAAACTTAGCAACTTCCCCCAGGGTCACATAGAAGGCAAAATGTGGGGCTGGGATTAGAACTCAGGTTCCCTGATAGCCATGTTGAGTTCAAACCAGGGGTCAGCTATCATTACTAGAATATTATTATAGTTATATAATTAACTAATGTAATACACCAATACATTGTATGATGTAATATACTGATTACTGTCAATGATTATTAATTGTTGTATTTGTTGAGCACTTAATGCCAACCAGGGGGTAGATTCAAGATAATTAGGACAGACACAGTCCCCAACCCACCTGGGCCTCACTGTCTAAGGGGGAAAATGATGTAGGTGTTGGTGGCCAGGAGAAAGTAACGCCAACATTGAGGCAGTTTTCCTTGTGACTTCAATCAAGCTGTTCCAGCATAGATGTAGGAAGACAAATGAGTAACAGAGTTTATTATTGGCTAATCTCTCCTCAGAACTACCAGCTCCCATTCCAGTATTAACCCAAATCCATAGGTCACTCTACATCCTATTCTGTGCCCTTGCAGGCTGATCTGACCAAGGAAATTGCTTGGGGAAGTCCTCAAAGCTTTTCTCTAAAAAGGAAAGTGATGGAAATCAATGTAAATCTTTATTCCTTGAGCCCGTAACAGTGCTGCCAGAGATGATGGGGAAGATTATGCAATCATTCTGCACATGATGGGATATCCCAACAGCCTGTCTGGATAATTAAGGCAACAAAATCCATTTCCCAAATTAATTCCACTTCACCTTAACTGTTTATACACAGTTATCATGTACCGCTGGCAACACATCCAGCTTGAAAATATCTTGGGGGACTAACTGCAGTGTACAGTGTGACCTAAATCTCTTTTTTCCTATTTAATGTACTGTAAGTGAGATCTGACTTTGACTAACTCAGCTACAGTAGTAACTCTCGAAGAGAAATGAATGGAGTTGATGAATGAAGTGGATATTTGACTTAGGGGAGTCAGTTACAGCTATGCCAGCAGCCACATTTTCTTTGGCAGGAAAGAACTTCTAGGGGTAGTTCAAGCCATTTTCAAATTTTAATTTAGGACAGTGTTTGAAACAGACCTCTGGGGAACTTAATGTATAAACTAATGTCCAGAGCTATTATAAAGATGAAATTCTAGCCTTCATGGATAAGATAGTGTAAAGGCTTAAGCCTTTCATTTTGATTAGTGCACACCTGAAGGGGCCAGCAAATTAATTATCCTAGCTGGGTAAGTAGAATATTGAAAACAGCTTTGTTGCAAAATTGTTGACGCTCCATGTAGGTTTCAATAGTTCTACTTAATACGTTATATTTTTATTTTATGTGACATTTTGGATTACCTCAGGCTGTGTGGAGACAGGAAAAAAAGTAGACACCATCTTGTTTTTTCAGAGAGAGAAGTGTAATTCCTTCTTTTTCTTTCCCTTTCTTTCTAACCCAGAATAATTTTCTCCTTAATCACCAGGGTTCTTATTTTGGAAATTAAAATATTAAGCCTTTCTTTAAGTTTGGCACAATACGTAAATTGCAGATTTAGGCATTTTTAGGCCCTGAAGTCTTTAATATAGTGCTTCCACTCACTAGTGGGTCAGCCAGATGGTTACTTATATTTGGTGGGATATGGGAGATTTCACACGAAAATTACCTGTGTGTTTACTGAATCGGGCCTGTGGCTTATTATTAAACAAGACAATAGAGGAGATAAATTGCAGTGGTAAGAAAAAATACTGTAGTTTGTGACTTCCATTTAACACTTAAGCGTAAGGGAAGCTGAGTTAAGAAGTGATCAAATGAACCGCCATTTTACATTATTAATAGAATATTTCTCAGTGAAGTTTGTAAACGGTTTTCAAAATTCATTTCGCCCACCCAGAAAATAGCTGACACCCAGAGATTCACACTGTATCAAAAATCCCGAGGCTGCACAACTTGACTGATATGCATCCTCCCAACCCTCACCCTCCGCTCTTCCCTGACTCTCTGACTTACTTGCATGGAGTATTGCTTTACACACTGTTTCCAGACTGGGGAGGACATCTGGGTGCCAAGGAGGTGAGGAGATTAGAAATCCAGAGAATCTGTGATGAGAGAGGAAGATAAAGAAAAAGCTACATTGTTTTAAATAGGAGGAGTAACTGAGATGACTTAAATCATCGGTAAGTACTCCTTAGGTAGTAACCCCCTTGAATTTTGTGAATTTCCCAGGTTCTGCTCCTTCTTCATCAATGGTTCTAATATTTTTCTGCCTCTGGATCCATCAGATGGAGCAAAAAGATCTCATGAACTATTTATCTAGGTGAATTGGGGGAGAGAGGAGTGCCAGGGTCCTCTCTGATAGAGGAGATTTTGTTCCCTATGAGGTGGGCTGGTGGCTCATCACTGGAATAATGTAGAATAACTTACCTAGGTCACCTTTTGGGGTTTAGTACTCCTGGCACAGTCCAGAGTCCAAAGGAATATTGTCATTGCTATTAATTGCCGCTAGACTCTAGACTGTAAACTCATTTTGGGCAGGGAACATCTCTGCCAACTCTAGTATAGTGGCCTCTCCCAAGTGCTCAGTACAGTGTTCTGGACAAAGTAAATGCTCAATAAATGGCATTGAATGACTAATTGATTGATTGCACCAGTTTAGCTCTTTGCACTTAGCACTCTATTCTGTGCTAGGAAAAGGAACGGGTATAATAATTCAGACCCGATCCCTGGCCCAAACGTGTACAAATTCTGCATGTATTTTAAATTTCATCACAAGATTCAAAACTATTTTATCTTCTTTTGGAAAGTAATTTCCAAACACATCGCTATGACTTAGACTTAATTAAGGGCTCCTTAATAGTCTCCCTGTAGACTGTAATCTCTTTGTGGGAAGGGATTATCTACCAACTTTTACCGTATTCTCCCGATTGCTTAGTAGAGTGTTCTGCACACAGTAAATGCTCAACAAATATCTTTGAAAGGGATTTTGTGTATTTACTCACGTACTCTCCCAAGCTCTTAGTACAGTGCTCTGCACACAGAAAACACTCAGTGTTGATTGATTGACTGATGGGAGATAGCCTATGGTTTAGATACTGGGGAAAGGAGAAGGGAAAGCTTTAAATAGATTTTGTATCTCATTGCTTGTTCCTTCAACTTGTGGCAAAATTGGACTTGAAAGGAAATAACTAGTTCCATTTCTCTCTTACCCAATCTACACCTCCAGGTTTGTCCCAGGTAAATTAAATCTGATCACATCAGTTTCTATTTTCTCATTACTCCTGATGTGGCCATATTAAATAGCTCTCTCTGGGCACTGGATGTGATGCTTGGAGTTGTTTTGATAAACTCCAAGGCACAAGGGCACAATACTTCGTAGTCTCAATTTGGAATCTTATTCATTCACTGTCCTTTATATTTAAAACCCAGGTGCAGTATCAAGAAATCTGGATAACCAAGGAGGTTAAAACCTACAGGATATACCTAATATGTCAGTAGATTTGGTTTTTTTTTTCCCTCTGACAAGAATCACCAGCAGTTACTATGGGACTGAAGTGAAATGTCAGTTGGGTGCTTGCTATATAGAGAAAGGATTAAGGCTGCCCTCAAGCAAATTTGTTCTAATCACCCAAAATGTCCAGGGTTGCCAAGATAATTTAAGTTTGTGAGGTGGTATTCTCTGATCTTGGGTAGAAAGCTTAACCCTACTCTGTCATCACTAAGGCCTGGTATACATTAGTTGTTGAATAAATAATTATTCCAAAATTGCCTCACTAATGCAGTTCAACAGATAATCATAAAAGGGAGAGAAAAATAAAACTTGAGAAAAGGAGAGGAAGTGGTGGGAATTTGATTAATCACATAATTTGATTTTATTTTCCTTGTAGACTGCCTCTCCTTCCCATGTAAATTAAGCAAATGGGTTGCAGGGTGTTGTGAGAATAATCTTTTAATCTGACACTCAGTTTTCTCAGGTTTTAGTTGTCATTTGGGCAGCCAGCAGGCAACTTCGTGGGGCAGCCCACCCACAGTTAAAATGGATGGTAATTTACAAATCCAGGTCCTCCAAGGTAGAAAAATGAAGTACATATGTATTTCCATGGAGGCTTTAGATTTTTTAATTTTAGAGAAATGTGGCCAGCTGTCCACAGCAACTTCACTCACATTTCAGTCCACTAGAGTACCAAAGCCACAACCCCTGGAAAATCCTCTCTCGGTAGAATGTGGAGCTCAAAAAAGACTTTCACTCACTCCAAAGGGATCTTCTCAGTTAGTAGTAATAGAGTAAAGAATCTTCCCTGCAGAGCCATTATTAGGAAAGAATAATATCACTGATAAAGAAGAAACAGAGTTGGCCAGATTCTCTTCCACCAATATAAGATAATTAAAGGTTAAAAACATGTAGATCAAACTCTTCTTAACAATAACATCATCTGGTCATTTTTGCACCGTTTGATGTTTTAAGACATTCCTCTGACCAAGGACTATCTGGTTTGAAAAGAAAAGATGAGCTTTTTATGATAATACTCTTCAAACAAATGTTATCTCTCACCAAGTCTGTCTGTAAAGTTAGTTCATTCCACTATTATCATGGGTTGCCTGTTTCTTTATACTTTTATCTCTTGTTCTGATCCTGCTGTCTGGGAATAGTTTAGGCATGACTTTCTTCCAGTGGTATAGTCGTCGATTTTCTTTGGTTTTTGAGTGTATATTTTTTGTTGTTGTTTTTTTTTAAAGTTATCACTACTAGAGCTTCTCTGAGTTCACTGGCACTGCCAGTGGAAGGAGTAATTCTGAAGAAAATTATGTCAAGAATCACAGGGGGTTCTTAAATCAGAGAAGCAGCATGGCTCAGTGGAAAGAGCACGGGCTTTGGAGTCAGAGGTCATGGGTTCAAGTCCCAGCTCCGCCAATTGTCAGCTGTGCGACTTTGGGCAAGTCACTTCACTTCTCTGGGCCTCAGTTCCCTCATCTGTAAAATGGGGATTAAGACTGTGAGCCTCCCGTGGGACAACCTGATCACCTTGTAACCTTCTCAGCGCTTAGAACAGTGCTTTGCACATAGTAAGCGCTTAATAAATGCCATTAAAAAAATCTTTGGTTTGAGGTCTCTTCTAATCCCATCTCCAGTTGTGCTCCTAGCAATATCCTGTGAATAACTGTAATTCTACCTTAGTTAGAGATTGGTGAAAGAGTCAAACTTCTAATGAAAGTGATAATATAATACCTTTAAATAAAGATGAGAATAGCATATGCTCTTTGGTGTGGGTTTTCTGATACTGTTAGTTAATCCGGACCATGAGGAGAGAATGAGTCCAATCAATCAATTGTATTATTGAGTCCATACAGCTCCCAGAGCAATGTATTTAATGCTTGGGAGAGTACAACACAAGAGATTTGGTAGTTATGTTTCCTGCCCACAATGAGTTTATAGTCTACGGGGACTGATGATATTGTATTATGCTGTCTTAAGCACTTAGTACAGAACTCGGTACGTAGCAAGTGCTCAATAAATACCATTAATTGATTTTCGTCTTCCAAATATTTGAATACCATGTGTTGGATTTTGAAATAATGCCTCTGCATATATGTACTTACATTATATAGACTATTTGCCCAACTTTAGGCTCGATTTTTACACGACCATCCTGGACAGTTGTGGAAAAATAGAAAAAAAATAGAATGGTACAAAATATAATTATTTGGCCCCTGCCTACTGCTAACCCCTGTCTTCTCTTGCTTGTTTTGATACCTCAAATAATAATAATAGTAATGATGGCATTTATTAAGTGCTTACTATGTGCAAAGCACTGTTCTAAGCTCAAATGTCTGTATCCAGCCTAGGGTGTAATCAGTCAATCACCGGTATTTACTGAGTGCTTTCTATGTGCAGAGCATGTGTGTAGCACAGCATTCTGGAACTTGTGGTGTAATAATAATGGTATTTGTTAATAATAATAATAATAATAATAATGGCATTTGTTAAGCACTTACTATGTGCAAAGCACTGTTCTAAGCGCTGGGGGGGACATAACAGTGTGTAGACATAACAGAATATTGGAAGATTTTAACCAGTATTCCCCATCCTCTGCAATGTCATCAAGAGGAAAGGAGAATGCATGAGTTTGGAAAAGGATCTTGATGTCCCAGTTTGCTATGGCCAACTCACCAAGCACTGAGAACAGTGCTTGACACATAGTAAGCACTTAACAAATGCCATCATTATTATTACTACCTAAATACAATTAGGAACTCCCTGAATAACACAACAAAGTATGATGTGAGTGTTTTGTCCATACTGCATTAAATCTCATAGAATAAATAAAGGGACTCTGAGGTGCAGGAATGCATTTCATATATTGTCCTCGAAGCTAAAGAAATGGTTTATGTGGAAAGCTGTTTCACCTGAAAGTGAAAATTACAACTGCATCTTATGTGTCCTTGATTCTAATTGCACCCTCATCAGGGATGTAAGCTGATCAATAATTTGAATCCACTCTAGTAGCTCGAAGTCTATAAATCAGGGTATCAAGAGTTCACTCATTTTTCTCATGTGAGGGGGAAAAAGAAACTCTGGAAATGTAATACAACCTGGGGGAAGCCATCAGTGAAGTAAGTGGTAACCAGTTTTAAGGTGTAATAATTATCTACAGCATGCATTTTAAAACATAATTAATAATTTAGAGAAGTTATTGATGGTCTGATCATTTTTATAAAACTTTCTTTTCATTATTTTCCTGGACAGTCTAAAGCTAACTACAAACCTTTGATACATGCCTTTTTAGATATTCAGAAAAGGCTCATTCAGAAATGTCAGCATCTGCTAGTAGATCCAGAAGGAAACTTTTCCTCAATGTCCTCTGAGGTAAGGGTGTGGAAAGCAGAATTTTCTCAAACTTCCTCCACTCCCTGTGGAATGTCTTTTATGCTACTCAGCATTTATCCAAGACATTTATCTCATTCTCAGTGTTCTAAGTGCACTTAGTGTTCTCAAAATTCAGTATGGTAGACTTCTCTTGAGGTTACATATAGATGGGTCAGTTCCCAAAATAAGTAGAAAGTAGGGGCAATGCATATTATCCTTGCCATCTCAGGCCAATCTGCTGTTGATTTCACCAGTAAGCCATCTTCTTCAATGCAAGATTCTAAGATACAAGGATAAAATAAAGACAGTGAATTTCCATGAGATTTAGAAGATTGGGAAGGCTTTTGGAAGTTACTGGAGCTATAGAAATGACTGAGGCTACAGCTGTAATTTTTGGGCACTGAGCCCCCAGAAACCTGAAATTTCAAGCTTTTAGCTATAAGTACCCATCTCTCTTTTTTTTTATTTTTAGTATTTATCACAATCTTCTATATTGTTAGGAGGTTTTATTGCTTCATCTTTACGTGTCTGTTGGCAATCTCCTTTTCTCCACTTTATTCTTAGATGATGAGCCCTTTGGGGCCAGAGACCATTTCCAATTCCTAACTGCATATTCCTTTCCAGCATTAGTATAGTGCTTTGCCCACAGTAGGATTTAAATAACTACTATTATAGAAACTACTGTAAGGGATATCTGATGCCCAGGAGCCAATTTGGGTAATCCATGACAGCATGGCTGTTTTAACTCTGGGAGAGGTGAAAGCTCAGTGTCCACAAATACTTATCTGGGCATCCTCCTTCTAAGAATATAATACGCACTTCTAAGAACGTCAGGTTGCATATGTGTCTCGCTTATTACT
Source organism: Tachyglossus aculeatus (assembly GCF_015852505.1). Taxonomy (NCBI): domain Eukaryota; kingdom Metazoa; phylum Chordata; class Mammalia; order Monotremata; family Tachyglossidae; genus Tachyglossus; species Tachyglossus aculeatus. Next base: position 13,647,195 of record NC_052075.1, read on the forward strand.
CTGTCATGGAATTGTTCCGTAATCTGGCGTTTGCTCACTAAAAGGACCACCCTGGCCCAAAATCTCAACTGAACTGCTAGGACTAACCCATCCTTTTTTTATGAAGGTCATATCCAGCTGGCATAAGAGGGAGATGTATGACCATTCCTTCATTCTCTCAACATAATTTAGTAAAGGTGGCAGCAGATTCTATCAGGCACAAAGCATCACAAGCATAAATATCAACAGCACATTTTACAGCAGCATAAGCATGTTCTTTCCAATCATGAGTTCTGAGGGGAAAAAAAGATGGAAGGCCTTCAAATAAAATACAGAATGTTTGTAGTATCTGACTTGCCCAGGTGCAAGTGATGCCTTCACTGTCAAAATAAAAAAAACAGTGTTAAAGAACATTTGTTTGGGTTTTTCACACGTATATACAACAGATGCTGCAAAATTAATACTTTCAGAGAATAAAATGGAAGACAGTGAATTTTGCATAAAAGACAGATGAAGAGTTTTAAATTGTGGCACTTGATTTCCGAAGAAGAGTAAGATGGAAACATGTAGAAAGAGATATAAAAGCTGGTGAGTTTTGGGCAAAGTATTTCACACCTCTACAATGCAGTTTTCTATCTGCAAAATGGGTTAGTAATAATGATTGTGCAATTATCCACTGTCCAACTAGTTAGGAAACAAGGGTCCTCAGACTAAATGGATTGATTAATTAAGCTATGTAATTATAATCATTATCAATAACTGACATTCCTAAAGAGGGCAGTTTTTTTTTTTATGGAATTGGTTATGTGCTTTCTGTGTTCCAGGCAAGCACTGAACTAACTGCTGGAGTGATACAAGCTAATCTGACTGGATACAGTTCATGTCCCACATGGGACTCACAATCTTAATCGCCTTAATCCCCTTTTTCAGATGGGGTAACTGAGGCACAGAGAAGTAAAGTGACTTGCCCAAGGTCACACAGCAGACACGTGGCAGACCCAGTTCTAGAAACCAGTTTATTCAGACTTCGAGGGCATGGTCTATCCATTAGACCACACTACTTCTTACTAGGCCACGTCGCTTCGCGCTAGGCTACACTGCTTCTTGATTATTCTACAAAGATGAGGAATTTGGAGCATTTATTTCATGAAAATTGAGTATGATGAACAAAATATAACATTTTGATCATTTTTAAAACCTCGACATTTTTTTTGGTAATGAAATGGTCTCACGGAATTATCACCCAACTATTAACCCTCCCTTCTGCATCACCTCTGCAATTGGTTCACTTCTCCTCCCAGCAAAAATGTCACCCTTAAGCACTTTAATACTTCAACGATCTCAACCCAACCTCACAACACTTAAGCACATATAGTTATACTCTGCTGCTTTCCCTATCTGTAATTTATTTCGGTATCTGTCTCCTCTAGATTGTAAACTCCTTGAGGGCAGGGATCATAGCTAACCAACTCTGTTGTATTCATTCTCCCAAGATTTTAGTACATTACTCTGCACATTAGAAGTCCACAGTAAATACTATGGATTTACTCATAATCTGCACTCCTAGAGGTCAAGGTCTAGGCAAATGGTTTACGTTACATCATTATTCAGAAAAAAAGCACTTCACGACTAAATACAATATCTCTTTGAAAATAAAAAAGGATGCCTCAATTTATATCTTCAAATAGTTCAAATCTTCAATGCAATAGTAAACCCTTTTTAACTTGGTTCTTCATTTTTAAGCATTCGTTTGCAATTGGCTATACGATACAAAAGTGCTTGATTCATCATATTATTCAGAAGCTGCAATTTTCATGCCCATCTGTATTTGTACTCTAGTCAGAAAAATAACCAAATCTTCCTGACATCAACATATCCCTGCTGATGCCTTGAATATATTTTAGACTACTTCAGACGTTTATTATAGTAATAATAATTGTGACACTTGTTAACTGCTAAGCACTGTCCCAAGAGCTGGAATAGGTACAAGATAATCCAGTTCATATGGGGTTCACAGTCTAAATTGAATGGAGAATGGGTACTAGAATACCATTTTGCAGAAGAGAGAACTTAGGCACAGAGAAGTTAAGTGACTTGCCCAAGATCACACACAGGCAAGTGGTGGAGGCACGATTAGAACTCAGGTCCTAAATCCCAGGTCCTTGTCTGTTCCACGAGGCCATGCTGTTACCATGAAGCCAATCTGATTTTATGGACTGTGAGCCTCATGGTTGGCAAATTCTCCATAGTTTTACCATTTAGAAGGGGGTTTTTACAAAATCACTGTTCCTTTTCAAAGTTCTAGCACCAGGATTTGGAGCAGGGAGGAGGGACAAATAGGGATCATCAAGAGCTTAGTGAGGAAGCAGGAGAAAAGCTGCAGTGAAAAATATTTTCTGCTTTCTCTCCCATTTGTTTGCCAGTTATAATTGGACTTCAAAAGATTTTAGTATTCCACCAGGCATGTAAAAGGTAAAAAAAAACCTCCCTCTCTTCCATCCCAAACTCTCATGAATCCTGGGAGTCAGCACAGCACATATGGGAAACAGAGTGCCTACTGACAACAGAGGCAAGGTTCAGTGGGAGCCTCTTCAATTAATTGATCAATCAATCAAGGGTATTTGAGCGCCTTCTGTGTGTAGTACTGTGCTAAGCGCTTGGGAAGGGTAATACAAAATAACAGATACAGACAGTGAAAAATGGGGATTAAAACTGTGAGCCCTATAAGCAACAGGGACTGTGTCCAAACTGATTAACTTGTGTCTACTCCAGCACTCAGAACAGCAACTAGCACAAAGTAAGCACTTAACAAATGCTATTTAAAAAAACCCCAAATAAAGCCTCACATGGCCTAGGGAACCCTGGAGTATCTGCCCCGGTTGCCAGCCCAAGAATTAACCCATGTCCCAATGGGCCATTTTGGTCCTAGTCATGGCCCAATTTTTATGCTGATGGTAACTCAGTGAACCAGATAATTTAGGAAAATTCAAAATGCCTTTGCTGTGGGATTTAGAAAATAGGTGGTAGAGCTCAGGAGAACTGCATAATGTACCCCTGGTCATTTCACTCAGTTCAGACAAGAGCTTTTTTTAAGAGGAGGTATAGTTCACTTTCTGAGGCATTTCACATACCTACCAGGAAACTTCAGTCGTATTCCCATCAATCTTCAGTGAGGCATCTGGTACTTTCTTGTGACAAGACAAAACATATCATCACTCGTGAATTAACAGCTAGTCCTCACTTCCAACACTGCATCAGATCCTCAACTGATTGCAGGATCAGAGCAGCAACTACCAGAACAGGTGTTGCGATTTGAGTTGTTCCTGACTGCCGTCACGCAGAAAGTCACGCTGGGAGACATATTGGCCAAGTCGTTTGGGGAGAGGATTGCAAATGGTAGCACCTTCTGGAATGAAAAACAGTTTGGGTAGAATTGAAGCTAGAAACTATCAGCTAAAATTGAATTTGAATTGGACCCAAATTTTCTTTTTTTTTTTTTGTTAAGGAAAATTAGGTAGATCTTTAAATTTGTCTGCCTTACTTCTGCTTTTAAAACTTGTCTCGACCTGAAAGAAGAGACTTCTGTTTATTTTAATTGCATATTCATAAGTGCTAGGGGATATTTCTCTTTGTGAGAAGCAGCGTGGCTCAGTGGAAAGAGCACAGGCTTTGGAGTCAGAGGTCATGGGTTCAAATCCTGGCTCTGCCAATTGTCAGCTGTGTGACTGGGCAAGTCACTTAAATTCTCTGTGCCTCAGTTACCTCATCTGTAAAATGGGGATTGACTGTGAGCCCCATGTGGGGCAACCTAATCACCTTGTATCCTCCCCAGCACTTAGAACAGTGCTTTGCACATAGTAAGTGCTTAACCAATGCCATTATTATTATTATTATTATTTACCTTTGCAAAAGGCTACACATGGAATTTTCAACAGCTAGTATAGTGGAAAAAGATCATTTCTCTATTAAAGCCACTTTAACTTACATGTCAGTCTTCACCTTTCAAGACTGCAGCAGAAATACCATTCATTAGATTTAAGTTTTAATGCCAAATGGATTCTAAAATTTGCTTTCACTGATTTAGCAATAATTCTAATATTATTTCCCTTTCTCAGAGGTAAAGCTAATGAAATCTTCTGATGCACAGAGTTCTAATAAGTTTATTTAGAAATAAATGTTTCTTGCACAGATAAATAAGGGGCATTTTTCTTCATGTGGTAATTGGTACTTTTCCTTTACATCAAATATTGCTATAAGTTGTGCCTGAAGTTCATAACCTCCAACAGAATAATATGATTTTGTTTAGTAATGTACATTGTCTAGGAAAATCAATTTGCCATAATCAGTATGCATTCCATGTGGAATTACAAGTGACATTTTGAAATATTTTAATTGCATATTCAGAAGTGCTAGTGGATATGCCATAGTGTGAATAAGATCTTGAAACCAATTAATGTGGATTCATTTATCAAGCATGGAGGTGCTCTTCTAAATACTAATAATAGCAGCTACCAATGTATTTCCATCTGTCCGTGGCTACAGTATGTGGGTGTAAGTGCCCACACCAGAAAGTCTTACTTGATTAGCAAATCATGTCCCTTGCTATATTGTTAAGGAACATCTTAAAGTTTCATTTTAATCATTTCCATTACTGGCTTCTACAGCACAGATTGATTGATTAACGGATTGACTAATTTGTCAGGGACAGTCTGCTCATTATTTTTAAGAGCCAGAAGATTGAAGAGGCAGAATGGATCCCAATAAAGCAAACCTTCCCTGCTACCTCACAAAAGATGCAGATCAATATTTCATATTGTTCTTATAAATCAGGAAACCTGGCCTCCAAGTGAAACCATCCGATCAGAGATGGGGCCCTGAGATAGAAACCCTCCACTGTCAAAGGTCCAAATCAGTTTATCTTAATGGTTCATTTGGGGATCAGTGTCTTCAATATTATCACTCCAAATAATATTTAGGATCTATATAAGGCTCTTTTCAGTTGTACTTGGAAGCAAATTGGATGTTGACTTGACTTCCAGAGAAATTGTTTAATAGGCTCCTTTTGGGATTCCCCCCAAACTCCTATAAGCACCTTTTTGGGTAGGGATCATGCTCTCCAAGTCTCTTGTATTGCACTTTCTCATTTAGTTCAGTACTCTGCATATAGTAAGTGATCAATAAATACCATTGATTGATTGATATTTTGATCCTACTTCAGGTGGAAAGGAAGGCATACCTTAGGAGGAAGAATGGGGGAACAGGAGTCAGGAGATTTGGGCTCTAGTCGTAGTTTCGCTGCTTATCTGCTGTGTCACTTTAGACAAACCATTTAATTTATCTGGGTCTTTGTTTTCTGATCTGTGAAATGGGGGTAAAATTCCTGTTCTCTCACTCTCTTGGAGACTGTGTGAGAGTCCTGTGTGGGACTTTGTCTGATCTAAGTAGCTTGTGTCTTGGAGTATCCCAATGCATAACGCCTTTCTGGGTCACCCAGAAAGGGGTTAATATGCCATCATTATTATTACTTTTATTATCAGTTGACTTTAATGGTAATGCTCAATTCAGAGAGGAGTGGCAAAGTCAGGATTATGGACCCAACCTCACACCTGAGGGAAAGAAATCCACCATATCTCAGAGAAGTGGTACAGATTGTGAACCCTCTCAAGGGACAGAAACCATGTTCTAATGTCTAATTTTTCCTAGCACTTAATATAGTGCTTTGCACACAGTAAGCACTTAATAAATACTCTTAGAGCAATTGGCTGCTTTGATGTATGTCTCAAAATGTATCTTCCCACCTCCGCCACTTGTCTCTGGGTGACCTTGGCCTTCACTTCACTACCCTCTGCCTCAGTTACCTTATCCCAATCTCAAAATGGGGATTGAGACTGTGAGCTCCATGCGGAAAAGGACTGTGTCCAACCAGATTTGCTTGTATCCACCTCAGCGCTTAGTACAGTGCCTGGTACAAAGTAAGCACTTAAAAAATACTGTTGTTATTATCCCATGTTTGACGCTTCAACTTGGTATTCTACATTAACCCAATGCCACTTATCTCTGTGATCCATTGATGGGGTTAGGCCATCAAAATTTAGATTTATTGATAGTCAATTTCTCCCATCACCAAAACTCTTAGCTTTCAGTGTGATAACATAAGCATCCAGTTGCCCAATCAATCAATCGATGGTATTTATTGAGGGCTTACTATATGCAAAGCACAGTACTAAGTGCTTGGGAGAGTAAAATGCAACAGAATTAGCAGACATTCTCCCTGCCCATAATAAGCTTAGAGTCTAGAGGGACTAACCCTAGCCTTAGCTGCTAAAATAATGGAGACATTGTTAAATCAATCACCAATATTTGCAACGAATTGCAATACTGACCTCACAGCACCTAATTCAAATTTATAAGCCATCAGCTTCCATTTCATTTTAGCTTGCTCTCATACTGTGGCATTGATAGGACTACAAAGACCTATGAAAGTCATCTTCAAGTGACTGTTGCCTATCCATAGATGAATGGCATTAGACTAGCTGCTGATATTTGATGGTATGTATAAATTTACAAAACATTTTTAGCCACAGTCTCAAAAATAAATATTTAAAATGGCATAACAACCTACTGATTGAGTACAGTGTATTTTGCACAATGAAGTTCCTCGGAGTTTTGATACAATTTGATCGGTCCATCAAATCTTCAGTGTGGGACCAGAATGGGCCTCTGCTTTCAATTTGAAGAAGAAATGGTTGGCCAATGACAAAGGTGTTTATTCTTATAACCGCATATCCAATTTGAAAATGAAAAATAAGAGAAATTCTGTGTAGAACCATTATCTTTGTGGAAAATCCCCACAAAACATAGAGAGTTCATGAAATCCAAAGATGTGCAAGAATCAGCATTCACAGGAAAACTAAAGTCCCCAGTAGCTATAAACCCTGAGATTACAACACCAATATGAGATTTTAAAAATTGTGACTTTTCCTCTCCCAATCCAAAGTGAAATCATAAGAGAAAAAATGCATTAATAATAACATTACAACTACATCTCCTTTTCAGTTATCTGGAAAAAATAATAAGGTCTATTAATAAACCAAGACCAATACTAATTTTACCAGACACTCATTTCAGTGACCATCATTTGACGCAAACAGTATGTCCATATTAGTTGGCATTCTGTGCTCATATGAGGCAGACATCCAAGAAAGACCAGTGAAAGAAACTTAGATGTTCTTCTCAAGATGTTTTTCCTTATTCCCATGCCCCTATGACTGCAAAGTAAGGTGCCATTTCCTAATCCTGCATATTCTACCACATACACAGTTCTAATGAAACCACTCAAACCCTTCAGCCACACAACAATGAAAGGGCAGAACTCAACCTAAGTTCAAGAGGCGGTGCCTCTTGTGAAAGTGACCATGAGGAATATTGATTTGGTTCAATAAGCAGTTATTCTTAAATCACGGATATTAACAACATGAAACATGGTTGGTGAATACTAATATTTCAGTTTACTTTTTAAAATATCGGTAGGACAAACCTCAAAAAATTGAAGTGTGAGTAAATAAAACTCACATTTCTTGAAAATGTCTTGAGACATGTAAGGAGTTTTTTTAACTTAAAGGGTATACATTTGAAAGCTTTGCAATATTAAGACATATAAAACCAGATTTAGAATGACTCAAATGCTGCAATTGTTTCTAGAATATTTTAGAATGGTCCTTATGGTATAAAACACAGCTTAATGGTCTAGCTACATCCAAAAATCGATACATAGGTATTTTCTGTTCTAGAGATTGTAGCCAATTAAAGCTTGCTGCTTTTTTTTCAATAAATTCCCATCATGGTAAATCCAGGTGAACTGATCGTTCATCTCTGGCTATTTGATAGAGACCAGACTTTCAGTCCTGGAAACAGAGTTCCTTCAGTTAGAACATTAACGCATTGACATGCATATACACACAACAGAGCTGAGGTGATCTGAGTCAACCAAAGTCCATTCAGGTAGATTATGTATTTTTAAAGTAATGATAACATTATATCTATCACAGTGCTTAGCATGTGGTTAGTGTTTATTAAATATCATAATTAACATTAGTATGAGAGACCATAAATACTAGTAGTTGCATTAGTAATGGAAGGAGTATTCGTTTCACTTACTGAACATTCCCTTGGTACAGTGCACTGTACTAAGCACTTGGGAAATACAAAAAAAAAAAAAAACAACCCAAAGTGACAGGCCCTCAATTACTGTGTGGCAAGAAATGGGAATTCTGTCATCATCCATGCACTATGAAAATCATGCATGGTTGTTTTGGCATAGTGTTTGGAGAACATGACTGATAACACTTTTAAAATATTCAGAAAGGGATGTGACTTCATGGAAGCCACCCCCTTTCCCTAGCCTGCACAACATTTAGGACACTCACAATTTCTTGATTCCCTCTGAATTTCAAGCGATCAATAGTTTTTCAACAATCAAACAAACAGAGCATCTAGAAAATGAGAAACCCAACATTTTCCATATGCGCTGCCATATTCCATCCCTTTGCTAGAATCATATTTCATTAACAGGTATCTGATGTTCCAGGCATTGGAATGTTGGCTTTTTAAAAGAGCAAACACCAAATTTCTGTCTTTCCAAATTTATCGTACATTTCTTATTTGGTGTCAAAATATCTGTTACGTTTATTCGGCCTGTTTGCACATCAAAAGGCCAATATATAAATCACTTATTTGGTAACCCAAATTTTAACTATTTGGCTTAACAATGATGTCAAATTATTTTATTTTTTAGGTTGAATGTTAATCTACTGGTGATAAGAATAAAGGTTTTGTAATACTAACCACTAATAATGTTGAATTGATGTCAATTGTATTAGTGATTAGTTTGGACAAAACTTTGGGATCAAAAGATGAAATGAACAGTCAAACTGGGAATGGAAGAACTCTTTGATCTAAAGGCTCTCTACAAAATGGTACTATTAATGCATGTGTCTTGATGCTACTCAGAAAACAATGCGGGCAAATTATGATCACTTAAAAAGGTCTTTTTCTTGAATTGGCACAATTTGAATATGTGAATTGTTCAATTTTTTTGTTCTCTGTTTTACTAATTAGTTTTCACTTTATGAATGCATGGTGTACAGATGAAGTTGCTGTTCAAGCATTTATGTTTTAGAAGCAAAATTATTTGGGTTGGAAAGGTATTTGTGTAGTTGGGGATCAGGTGCATGAAATGTGAATTCACAAAATGTTAACATTTTACTTATTAAGCACTGATAGAAGTGAACTGGAGTCTTAATGTGGAGCAAAGAGAACATCGTTCTTTGTTTTGAGTCAAGAAGCCCTTATTGGACTTGAAATACAGCCTTTTGATATTTGATGACAACTATTTAAATATCAGTAAGCAAATGAAGTCAAGAAGGGTACACTTAAAATCATTAAATAGGTATTTTATTCCTTCTTTCTAGTTGCTCCCCCCCCCCCCCCCCCCAGAAAAAAAAGTTCTTTTAGTTTCCTTCGATTATCGGTTTATGTAAAAACAGTGAAAACATTCTTGGCCTTCTCTTCTAATGAGGGCAGTAACTACAGTCATTTGAAGTGTGCCTGCAAGAACCTTTGTCTTGTCTGTTTTATACAAGAAATGTATGTGTGGTTTCTGTCTTTCATTTACAATGTGCCTTAAAGCCTATATACTCATTAACCTTCTACAGACATTACATCATGCCAAGAACTGCAGGTATTGAAAAGAATGTGTGGTACTTGTATGGGCACATTCTGAACTATAAATAATTCTCATCCTGCATTTCTTCAATCCCTTAGCATTCTCTGAGCAGATGATTAAAGGGGTCTACATGCCCAACAGAGTGGCTAATTATTGAATAAGTGGGAACAATCTCCATTATATTCATTTAAAACAATATTATTCTGTTTTGAACTTTGCCAGAAGGATTGTAAGTAGATCACAAGTAGAACGTGACTACTCCATGAATGGTTCAATCTTCGTAAGCTTAATTATCAAACTAAAATTTTTCTGCAAAGCATCTCCCAAACAGGTTTCATCCATCTGGCATTTAATAAGAGTTCTGAAGCATCTTTCATGAAAAAATTATAGAGAAAGGGGAATGAAGCTGTCAGGTTTAGAATACCTCAGCGTGTGGACAAAACTGGCTGACAGACCATAAACAAAAAGTAATTACAATATAGTTTAAGACCCACAAAGTCTGCCTGAGTGACTCTGTTGGTAAGTTTTGTGTAATTGCAGTCCGGTTTCATGTAAATAAAGTGAGAAACAAGGGAAAAAAATCATATTTAAAAGATCTTTCCTATAAACCTCTCAGCGCACAGAATAATATAGAATAAGAAAAAAATACCACAGGGAAGTGGAGTATGTTGCATTGCAGCCATCATAGTGTCAAAAGCATGATGGACAACTGTGGTAGCAAAGAAATTCTTCTCAAGGGCCCCACCTGTCTCCCCTGAAGCTTCCTCAGCTCCAGCAACCATGCATGAAGGGGAAGGAAAAGATGCTGAGCCTATTTTTTTTTCCTTCCTGCCGCCTCTTCAAATCAGTCTTCCAAGGTAGAAAAAGACTTTTCTAATAGTTATATCAGGGAACTGCAGGATCGAGTATTTGAATATGAAATAAAGTTCATAGAAGGTGTTCCCAGCATTCCCAGGGCAAAGCTCAAAAGGAGGTAAAGCAATTGAGCCCCCCACCAGGTCCAGCCTTCCCCTGAGTTGTTTTTGAAGGGAGTGCCAGGGTAATTATTACTGTCATTACCGCTATTAATGATGATGAGACTAATGACAGTAATTATGCAAACAGTAACCATTTGCAGACCACATGTGAGGGACTGAGTACCAAGGATTGTTGGACACCCACCCGATCTGCCCCACAGGAGCACCATCTAAACTGACATCTTGCCCCACCTCCCCTTTCAGAGGTCATCTTATCTTCTAAATCACTTGCTTTATCATTGAGCCATCATCATTTTGCCATAATAGGTGGAAAATGACAGTAATTCACTAATTCATTGTTTAAAAAAAATGGATGACAACAGGAAAAGGAAGTAAACAAACAAGAGAGCACAAATTTTCAGTAGCCATGAGTCTAAATTGCACAGACATCAACCTCAAAGATCATCAAAGCATAGGGTTGTTTGCCGAGTTCCTGGCTACCTATTTAACCACCAGTACAGGATGGTTCAAGCCAGACCTTTTCAGACATTTCTTTTCCTCCACGTTATGACCTGGGGGCCACTCACCCCACCACTGCTGGGTTGTTAAGAGCCTTGACATTAGGCAGTACGAGAAGGGCCTCCTGCCATATTTTGAAAGAAAACTACAGGTCCCCTCTGCAGGGTGGCCATTACCCACCATTTCCTGGCGGGGTTTTCACTTGAACAGGTGGACTACAGTCTTCTTTATTCTGCTTCTCATGCTGAAGTGAAAATCTAAAGGAACCCAGCTGCTTGCACAATGCAGCAGTTGGATTGGGGGGCCGGGAGGAGGGGTAGAAGAGGGATCTGACTGAGCGTTTACAAGGATGAGAGGTACGTGTGACTGAACCTGCCACTGCTGTAGCCTCAGCAGGTTGACCCATCTTAAATCTTGCTTTCCACTAGTCAAGATCTCTGCTTCAATTCCACAGAAGGGTGGGGAAGGGGAAGAGTGTCCATTTAATAATAATAGTAATGGTATTTGTTAAGCGCTTACTATGTGCTAAGCACTGTTCTAAGCACTGGGGAGATACAAGATGATCAGGTTGCCCCATGTGGGGCTCACAATCTTAATCCCCATTTTACAGATGAGGTAACTGAGGCCCAGAGACGTTAAGTGACTTGCCCAAGGCTCTGAGGTTCTCTTGAAAACAAGTTGAGGGAAAAGATCTTGACTGGGATCTCTGTTCTTCCTTAACCTGAGTATACTGTACGTATACTCCTGGCTCAGAAATCATGATCCATTTTTTAATTTTTAATTGAATTGAGTCCCCTCACTGAATGGAAATGGTTTAAGTATTTAGGGTTCAGGACTAAGACAGGCTGTCAAATATCTTTGTTAAGATAGGAAACATGCCTTCGGCCAAAGTCTAATTCTTGAGATGGCCCAAATATGGGTTTTTTATGCAGAAAATATCTGAGCAGCTACCATAGAGAAAATGACCTTCTCTCTATTGTTCATCCAATAAGATAACTTAAGGGTTCTTCTTCATAGATTTCCAGCCATATACATTTCTGCCCAGCATAAAGGAACAGTTAAACACATTCCACTCAACACATTGGTGAGTGGAATTACATTTGCCCTCAAGCTTCTCTTTGCTAGGGCTTCTATCCGGAAGGCTTCCATCTTAACACACTGTAAATTTTCAGAGGGGATTTGATCTACCTCACAGGATGTCAGAAAACAGACATATGTTTCTGACTCTTTTTGAAGGTTAAGCAATTTGTGCTTCTTTCAGCTGGGGTTTTTCTTTGGTGTCTCAAAGCAGAAATTAAAAAGAAAATTAGAAAGATAAAAGTAAAGAGAGAACTGTCAACATGATAGGATTTTCTAGGGACGAGGACAAATTAAATAGTCTGAGATTTAATTCAGATAGATGCAAAATAATGACCCCAGCAGGGAAAATATTTTCTTAGCATATAGTGCAGATAATGGCGTTTAGAAACTGGCAGTGAAGAGTTTGGGTTGAGGGCAACAAATACCATGATCATAAATGTAATAATTTCAGGTGCAGGAGAGGATCTGAGATCATAATTACCTCATAGTACTTTTTAGAAATGAGTTGGGAATGGTGTGTTGTAGACTCAAATCTGCCAAGACAGTTGTTTACACTTTACATTTGGAATAGACTATCATTAGGCTTTAAGGTACTTAGATCTGACACTGTGAACCTATTTAGGTTCAGTACACTACTATTTTGGAAGAAATGGTTTGAGTGCAGGCAATGGAACAAGACTACTTACATTGCTAGTTTTCTATGAATACAACCCTGCCTTAAGAGAGAATTGAGTGAACTAAGGATTTGAAGATTTTATCATAAATTGTCATCAGGAACATAGTAATTATATGAGAATAGACTGAAAATATTAGGTTTCATTTTGGAATCACAAAAGGTGAGATGGGACTTGATTTATGTTCCTAAACCATGAGGGACACGGACAGAGAGAAAGGAGGAGTTCGTATTCACGAAGTCCCATATTAGCAGGAGGAGGGGGCAACCATCAAAGCTTGTGGGTGATAGGCTCCAAGAATAGAAAAGCACACAGCAGGCAGTAAACATGGCATTTCTTACAGAAAAAAAAATATGTGGTCTTTTATGCTACCTTCAGTCAAAAGGAACATCAAGATTAGCAACATTACATCACTGCAAGATGTCCAAATGGGGATATCCCTGCTCTATCAGTCCAAATGGGGCTGTCCCTGCTCTAAAAAGGAAGAACTTTCCAGAAGTTAACAGGAGGAAGGTACAATTCTGCCCAATCTCCTCCTCAGAGACCAGTTTTCTTGCTGGTAAGGGTGGGCAGGGAGGATGAGGGGAGCAAGGAGGTCCAAATATAACCCATATATACTTGCAGTTCCAGTTCATTCATTCATTCATTCATTCAATCGTATTTATTGAGCACTTACTGTGTGCAGAGCACTGTACTAAGCTCTTGGGAAGTACAAGTTGGCAACATACAGAGATGGTCCCTACCCAACAGTGAGCTCACAGTTACTTCCTGCCCCGCTCCTTCCATAATACTAATAATAATGATGGTATTTGTTAAGCACTTACTATGTGTGAAGCACTGTTCTAAGCGCTGGGGGGATACAAGGTGATCAGGTTGTCCCACATGGGGACAACACGTGTGTGTGTGTGTGTGTGTGTAAAGAACATGGAGTTGGGAGTCAGAGGTCGTGGGTTCTAATCCCAGCTCTGCCACTTGTCATCTGTGTAACTCCAGGCAAGTCACTTAACTTCTCTGTGCCTCAGTTACCTCATCTGTAAAATGGGGATTAAGACTGTGAGCCCCACGTGGGTCAACCTGATAACCTTGTAACTCCTCTAGCACTTTGAACAGTCCTTGGCACATGGTAAGCACTTAACAAATACCATTATTACTATTACTATAGTTTGAGTACACCAAGTGGTGCAGCACCTTGAAATTTAAAAATAAATGTAAGATGGTGAATATTTAATAGAAAGGTGACTTGAAAACTTAGAAATATCTTTGAAAAAATTATGAGGAGATTTAATGTAAACAATGATACCATGGATACTTATGAAGTAGATTAGGACCTTTTACAGAGGAACTCTGCATGACCAGGGTAATAGAGCTATTCTTCAGATTTGGAAGTGACACATCTGACATTGAGCCAACAGGTGAGGCTTGAAAAGGTTAATGACTGAATGACTATCTATTCCACACCTTGTGCGTGGGGAAAATTGTCCTCTGAGTACTATTCGTCATTTTCTGGCAATTATTTTTGTTTTCCAATCTGTTTCTTTGCCCTCCAATTTTCCCAAAGACTTTGCTCAATGAGAGCAGCTTCAGATCTGCCAGGTATAATGGAAATGCAAGAGGCTCAAAACCTAAGAGGAGGATTGTCCAGCACTATAGTTTACAGTTAATGGCAATTTACAGGACTTTTAAATATATATATATATATATATATATATATATATAAACTTTCTGCAAGCTTCTTTGGATATATGTTACTACAAGTTGAAACACAAAAGAGAAACAGGCATGGGAACAGATGCTGAAATATACCTCAATTCTCACCTGCAACAGTCTCGCTATTTCAGTTCTTTGGCTCTGAGCAGGAACTGTGAACCATGACAAACGATGTGGTGGGTTTGTAGTGAAAATGAATAAACAGCCACGAGGAAATAGGTTGAGAGTAGCAAATACACTTGCCCCTTTGACCTAACGCAAATCTGAACCAAAGTCCTTAGGACAGCCCAGAAAAACAAGGCAATATGTCTTTGTCTTTCATGTTATCCTTGACTCATCTCTCTCATTCAACCCACGTATTCAATCAATCACTAAATCCTGTCTGTTCAGCCTTCACAACATTACTAAGATCCACCTCTCCTCTCCATTCAATCTGCTACAATATTAATCCAAGCACTTATCTTTCCCCACCTTGATTACTGTATCAGACTCCCTGCTGACCTCCTTGCCTCCTGTGTCTCCCCATCCTAGTCCATACTTCACTCTTCTACCCTGATCATTTTTCTACCGAAATGTTTATTCATGTTTCTCAACTCCTCAAGAAGCTCCAGTGGTTGCCCATCCATCTCTGCATCAACAGAAAATCCTTCCCACTCGCTTTAAAGCCCTCAATCACACTGCCCTCTTCCTTCCTCATGTCACTCCTTCCCCTTTTACAACCCAGACTACACGTTTTGCTCCTCTGGCAACCTAGTACAATGTTCTGAACACAGTAAGTGCTCAATAAATATTACTGAATGAATGAACCTACTAGATGTAACTTGACCTCATCTACCTCACAGTCAAAGTCTCGTCCAAGTCCTGCCTCTGGCCTGGAATGCTCTCCCTCTTCATATCTGACAGGTAATTACTCACTCCACCTTCAGAGCCTTATGTCATGCAGTCATATTTATTGAGTGCTTACTGCTTGCACTAAAGGCTTGGGAAAGTAAAACACAACAATAAACAGTGACATTCCCTGCCCACAGCAAATTTACAGTCTAGAGGTGGGGAGACAGGTATCAATGCAAATAATAAAATTACAGATATGGGAAGGGAGGAAGAGTAAAATGAGAAAGTCAGGGTGACACAGAGAGAGATGAGGAAAAGTGGGGCTTAGTCTGGGAAAGCCTCTTGGAAGAGATGTGCCTTCAATAAGGCTTTGAAGGTGGGACAGTAATTGTCTGTCAGATTTGAGGAGGAAAGGCATTCCAGACCAGACAATACGTGGGCTAGAGGTTAGGGCCAGACTGAGGCCCAGTGAAAAGATTAGCATTAGAGGAGCTAAGTGTTCAGGCATAACTCTTCCAAGAGGCCTTCTCTGACTAAGCCCTCTTTTCCCCCTTCTCCCTTTATTCTGCATCACCCCAATTCGCTCCATTTATTCACCCCTCCTCAGCCCCACAGCACTTATGTACATATCTGTAATTTATTTATATTAATGGCTGTCTTCCCCTCTAGACTGTGAGCTCTTTGGAGGCAGGGAATATGCCTACCAACTCTGTTAAATTGTACCCTCCCAAGTGCTTGGTGCAGTGCTCTGTATGTAGTAAGTCATCAATAAATACAATTGGTTGATCAATTTATTTTACCTGCCTAACAAACCATGAGATAATTTAAATCCTCAAATTAATCTTGTATCATTTTACAAGTCAGATGATTATATATTTAATACCGTTAATTTTATCATCATTAGCATATTTGTACGTATCTATGTATGTAGCTAGCTAGCTAGATATTCTAGGCTGTGAGTCCACTGTTGGGTAGGGACCATCCCTATATGTTGCCAACTTGTACTTCCCAAGGCTTAGTACAGTGCTCTGCACACAGTAAGTGCTCAATAAATACAATTGAATGAATATTTATCTTTTATATTCAAAGAAGATTCTACTGGCAGTGAAATTTTACCTAAGGGAACATTACTTGTAAAATATACAAATACCAGACAAAGACTCGACAAACACTGTGCACACATGAGAAAGTCCCTTATCTTTTTATTATGTTAGTCTGCAACACCTACTGCTGGTTTCAGTTTTGTCTCCTTGTCTCACAATATTTACAGACTTTCTACTAGAAAAGAGTCACTCGTTTCTAAATTTCAGGGAACGCATTCATTTTACTGAACCCTTAAAACATTTTCTCCATCCTCCTTACTTTGTTTCCCAGTTTCAGTCCACCATGGTAATAGCCATTTAGTTCATCCCTACTCCTCACATGTCCCAACACACAATAAAGTGAGGTCAATCAATCAATCATATTTATTGAGTGCTACTGAGTGCAGAGCACTGTACTCAGTGCTTGGGAGAGTACAATATAACAGATTTAGTAGACATGTTCCCTGCCCGCAAGGAGCTCACAGTCTAGAGGAGGAGAAATGAGGATAGTTTCAGTGTTTTCATCACTTTCTGACATCGTTGCTTGTGACGCAATTTGATGAGCAGGATTTTTTTAATGTTGTTTTGTTTTGGGTTTTTTATGTGAAGAGATGTGGGTTTCAGTGGAGGGGTTTCAAAAGAAGAGAGGTGAGCTGAGCCTGTTTTATGGATTGGAGAGGGGAGAGGTTAGAAGTTTACAGACCAGCAAGGAATCTAATTTAATACTCTAGGGAAGGGCCCTGGGTGGCAGTAGTTTGGGTGGAAGGAAGGGAAGGATCCAGGAGATTTTGCTCAGGGAACCACCTTTTTTGTAATCCGCCAAACATAATGAGGATTAATCCAGAGGGCATTCTTACTGGTAGCAAAATAATGTGAAACCCTGTATGTGTACCTTAACTTCCAGGACAGCTGGTGTTGGTAGAATCTGGACTAAGAAAAATGAATTTGAGGCACGATAAACTCACCTTCCCCCCTGCAACATACACTTTAATTTACCATTCTTTCTCAGAGCATTAGAGGCTGTCTTGAGACATTTTCTTCCATTCCAGAAATAATTCCCTGGGAACTGTACAGAGGCCTGGAGACACTTTATTTCATGTTGTTTCTCGTGTCAAATGCTGGTAATATAAGCTATAGAGAAAATACAAGAAGCATTTACTGAAGGAGCAAGAAAGGACAGCTATAAAATATTTTCCCTGATCCTTTGAAATGGAGAATTACAATTAAAGTGACTTCCCACCAATAAGTTTGAAAACAGAAACTTGTGGAAGTGACAAAGTTCAGTACTTTATTGTAGGCAATGTACTTTTAGAAATCCCACCTGAAGGGCTGAAAAAATGCACCCTCTTGACTCTCTCTAAAAAATGTTTTTTTAATGTGGCTGGGTGAATAGAGGACTCTCCAAGATCAAATCCAGTTTAGATTTGACATTCACATAATGGTCTTTTTCTTAATCTAACAGTTTAAGTAATTTTTAAAAATTTAGTTATGAAACTGATTTAAACTGCCACTGAAAGAAGTTAAATTACTTATATACGCTAGACAAAACTAAATTGGTTACTAATTGGCAGAGACAACAGTAGCAATCAAATTAGTGATCTCTAAATGGCTTAAATACCAGTATGATATTTATGTTTCTTTGTGACTAGTAATATGGTTAAAAGTAACCTCATTTCTGAAGGGGAGTAATTTCTGTTAATGCTTACCAATTAGTGGGCTGTTGAAGATGACAGGAGGTAAGAAGAGTGGAAACGAGAATTCTTGGAATAAGGGAAGGGAAAACGCTGGAGATGCAGATAGTGGGTGTAGATTTTGAAAGCTCACAAGATAGTTCCTCTTGACATGTCCATGAATAAGTGGATTGGGAGGTAAGTGGGAGTAGTGGGGTGATTTATAAGGGTTCATGACTAATGTTTTCAATTTAACAAAGTAATTGGCAAAATCATCATGGATTAGAGAAGAGGGAGGTGGGGCCCTGGGGTTATCAAGCGAAAGTTTTGGAATTTTGGAGTCTGGAATTTTTTGTCTGGACAGTAGTTATAGGAGTCATTCATTCATTCAATCATATTTATTAAGTGCTTACTGTGTGCAGAGCACTGTACTAAGCACTTGGGAAAGAACGATGCAACAGAAAATGGTGACAATCCCTGTTCACAAAGAGCTCACAGTCTAGAGAGGGGGAGACAGACATCAATAAAATAAATACAATTACAGTAGCATTGCTGACTATGGAAGAGGGCAGAGTTGGGTATGTGTATGAAGTGGTCGAGGTTGGCCTGGTCACCAGATTTTTGCCTTCTCTCTTGACACCACTGCACTTTTCACTTATCACCCCACCTCCCTTCTACCCTTTTGTCCAAACTACTTGAATATGCAGTTTCTATTACTACTTCCACTGATACCCTCTAACTTTACTCCTTAACCCACTGAAATCCAGCTTCCACCCCCACCCCCCTCTCTACTGAAACCTCTCTCTCTAAGGTCATCAGTGACCTCCTTTTTTCTAAATCTGAAATATTTTAGGTCTGCTGCTGCTGTATTCATTGGCCTTCGTACTGTGGGCCATTTAACAACTTGACGATGATGATGATAATGGTGGAATATTCACTAGTAAAAGGAGCATTTGCCATTGAAGCAGATAATTACCTAATGAATTAAATCAATGGAGATGGGCAGCCAATCTGCCCCCTAATTAGTTTAGGCTCCCAGAGTGTTTTTGGGTTTGAACAACCGACTTTACCTGCCTGTGTGGCCTGTTTCCATCATCTAATTTCATTGGATAATTGCTAGTTCTCCCTTTCACTTTCTGCCTCTAGATCCAGTCATTCATTCATTCGTTCAATTGTATTGCACGCTTACTGTGTGCAGAGCACTGTACTAATCAATCAATCAATCATATTTATTGAGCGCTTACTGTGTGCAGAGCACTGTACTAAGCGCTTGGGAAGTACAAGTTGGCAACATATAGAGACAGTCCCTACCCAACAGCGCTTGGGAAGTAAAAGTTGGCAACATATAGAGATGGTCCCTACCTAACAACGGGCTCACAGTCTAGAAGGGGGAGACAGACAACAAAACATGTGGACAGGTGTGAAGTCATCAGAATAAATACAAGTAAAGCTAGATGCATATCATTCGCAAAATAAATAGAATAGTAAATACGTACAAGTAAGATAAATAGAGTAATAAATCTGTACAAACATATATACAGGTACTGTGGGGAGGGGAAGGAGGTAAGGCAGGGGGGATGGGGAGGAGGAGAGGAAAAAGGGGGCTCAGTCTGGGAAGGCCTCCTGGAGGAGGTGAGCTCTCAGTAGGACTTTGAAGGGAGGAAGAGAGCTAGCTTGGCGGATGTGCGGAGGGAGGGTATTTCAACACAGGGGGAGGACATGGGCTGGGGGTCGACAGCTGGACAGGCAAGAACGAGGTACAGTGAGGAGCTTAGTGGCAGAGGAGCGGAGGGTGCGGGCTGGGCTGGAGAAAGAGAGAAGGGAGGTGAGGTAGGAGGGAGCGAGGTTTTAGAGAGCCTTGAAGTCGAGAGTGAGGAGTTTTTGCTTGATGCATAGGTTGACTGGAGATTTTTGAGGAGGGGAGTAACATGCCCAGAGTGTTTCTGCACAAAGAGTTGCAATACACTATGTTCTGCCTCATGTTTACCACCAATTTTGTGTAGAACATGATGGCTAAAGTCGAGAACATTCATCCAGTAACATGTGTCTGGATACAGTGCGGTATAGGAAAAGATGATTTGGTGTATGTGCATTGTGTAGGAAAAGGGTTGAGTTTTAAACTGTTTTTCTTACTAGGAGGAGAATGTAAGTATGCAACCTCCACGTGTTTCAGGAACATTGCAATCATTAGGATAAATGCCCTGAAAAACAGAAAAAAAAAATCTCTGAAGAATACAAAACTGACACTTTGTTTATAAAATTGAGGGTGAGAGGATTTAAACTAGAATTACAAGTCCCCAGGATACTTGACCACATCATAAGGAAAGTCATCATTATGGCAACTGTCACCACTGTGGTGTTTCTTGCCAGACACCCTGACTAGGGAGCTCTCAGCAACTCAGGAAAAAGCCAAGTAGCAGCAAGGGGGGAAGGGGAGATGGACACCAACTCCCCAAGGTTCATCAGTCAATCAGGGGTATTTATTAGGAACTTACCATGTACAGAGCACTGTATTAAGCACATTAGAAAAGTGTAACTGTGTAAGTAGTCACAGTCTCTGCCCTCAAGGACATTATGGGAAACAAAAATTAAAATAAACTACAGGTAAGGTAGACATATGTGACTGTGAATCCTATGTGGAACAGGGACTGTGTCCAATGTGAGTCACTGAATCAGCTGCGGCACACAGAAAGTGCTTGACACAAAGGAAGTGCTCAATGAATGCAATTATTATCATCATTATTACAAAGAAATCCATCATGTTTATTGAGCATTTACTGTGAGCACTGTACTAGACACTTGGGGGAGTACAGTACAAAGGGTTGGTAGACATGTTACCTGCCCATTATTATTACTCATTATTACTATATGTACATAAATGCTGTGGGAGTGAGGGGAACTAAGCATATAGGTGATGCAAAAATGAGGGAAAATAAGGTGGGGAGTTGATAAATTAGTCAGGGAGAGGCTCCTCGGGGAGATGTGATTTTAGCAAGGCTTTGAAGATGAAGAAAAAAGTGGCCTGTCAGATATTCGGTGCTTAGAACAGTGCTTTGCACATAGTAAGTGCTTAACAAATACTATTATTATTATTATTATTATTGTTATTGTTAGCAGTAAGGAGCTCCAGGCCAGAGGGAGGGTCTGAGCAAGTTCTTCCTGTCTTTGGAAGAGAGGATGAGCCACAGGTGACTCATTTCATTATTTTATACAAAATTATCTTTTTATTAAGTTTCCTCAAATATATACCACACCAAAGAATGCAGTGATGTACCTTTGAAGAGGCAGAATAGCGAAAAGATAGAGTAGATTTCAAAAGATAAAATATAAATGTACTGTAAATGTTTTGCTATCAGCATCATCAGTTAATGTAGATGATGCTAATTAAAAGTAAATTTAGACAGTGATTAGGTTCTCTCGCCATTGTTAGAGAGAATTGATTCTGTTATAGATCTAATAAGTTAACGTAAGAAGTTAATGATATATTGATGCATTTTAAAGCACCTAATTTAAATTGTAATTCTGAGGAAAACATTCGTGCTAATACTGAATATTAAATGGCAAAACTTCTCTCTTGCAAATGAAATGGCACTATTCATATAACCCTAGAGACACGCACATGTTGATGTTTGAAATAAATTATTGTGTATGGCTGTATAATCTCAATTTCAGTCTTATAAAATGTATAATACAAGAATTCTATTGCACATGTGTGCATTTATAAGGCATAATACAGCTGTGTGTGGCATAATAACTTTATTGAACTAAATTATGTACTGTAGAACTTGCCGCAAAATTTCATGGTCCCATCTGGACCAGATGTGGCAATCGAGAAGGCAGAAGTGGGCATGGTTACATAGTTTACAGAACTATTATGAAAATCAGCTAGATTTTCCTTCTGCCTAATTTCACATTGAGAAAATCTGGTCAGTGGGTAGTTATAATAATGCCTGTGCTTTTTGGTTTTGTTTTGTTTTTTTCTTTTCTGGCCCTTATTTCTGTGTCACCTGTGCACTTGGATCCATACACTTTAAGCACTTGATATTCATTTCACCCTCACCGCACTCATGTACATGTGTGTAACAGTTATTTCAATGTCTGTCTTCCCCTCTAGACAGTTAAGTCCCTAGTGGGCAGGGAATTTGTCTTCCAACACTATTGTATTGTACTCTCCCAAACACTTGCTAGAAGTGCTATGCACACACTAAGGGCTCAATAAATACCACTGATTGATTAAAATAATCCATCACATTAGGAAAATCAATTAGTCAGTCAGTCAATCATAATTGTTGAGTATTTACTATGTGCAGAGCACTATACTAAGTGCTTGGGGGAGAGTACAATATAAAAATAAACTATTCTTTACTGCAATGCTTTAGTAGAAGAGGCTGGAGAGATCATATCCATGAAAATCTATGTGCCATGGATATCCATTCCACACCATGGTGTGTGGAAAACTACCCATCTTTGCCAGCAATGCTATTGCGGCTATCTATGGCCCCTGATGGGTTTTCAAACCAGCTACTTTTTTATTATTACATAAATAATATTTGTATTTAAGTGCTTACTACATGCCAGGCATTGTACTAAGCACTAAGGTAGATATAAACTAATCAGGTTGGACACAGTCCCTGTCTCATATGGAGTTCACAGTTTTAATCCCCATTTTACAGAATAGGTAACTGAAGCACAGAGAAGTGAAGTGACTTGCCCCAGGTCACACAGCATACAAATGGCAGAGCAGGGATTAAAACCCTGGTCCTTGTCATTCCCAGGCTTGTGCTTTATCCGCTGGGCGACACCTCTCCTCTACTTTGGCTAGAGTCTCTCTGAAGCCTATGCTGTAGGAGCCTGTGTTTTGCTTCTCTAAACATATGACCTTCAAGTAGGAAAAAAAAAAAGGTATGGGGAGTCAATAAAATGGTTAACAAAAGAAATGGGCCTGGGTTCAACCCAAGTTTTATAGGGTGTGTGTTTCCACCCGTTGAAATGGATTGAATTGATTGTGACCCAACCTGCGTCTCCCCGCCGTTACGCTCGGTTTCATGTTGGACCTGCTGTTCCTGGTGGGTGTAATGTTCACGATTCAAAAGTACTTGTTAGCCCAGCATTTCTGCTGCATCAGTCTCTCAATACACCCTTCAAGTAAATGGGCACAGAGGCGTAAGTTCTCCCGGAGGGCACTCGTACGAGAAAGGCACACTTCAGTGAGCTAATAGTGTTGAAATTAATTTTTGATAAGTGGAGTAAAGAAGGAAGAGAAAGAGGGCCCAAGAGGTACTTGAAAATACACCATTATGCCAATAATTAATTTCACAGATGCAGGATATTTCTCTCAGTAAAATTATTCATTCAGTAATTAATGCAGCTCTTATTGGGAATTTTGGCACGGAATAATTATTCCTTGATGTATTCTTTGTAAAGCTTAATAGAAAAATCAAGGGATAGGACTGTGTTTTTGTCTACTGTGCTTCTTCTGTCAATAGCTACATCCCCCAAATGTTTTGACATACGTGTTCCTGGAATATGTGAAGTTATGTCCCATATATAACCACACAGCTCCCGAAGAGATCGTGGTGTGAATGGCTACCTGGGTTGTCCTTTTGTGATCAGGACAAACGTAATTCATATTTGTCTTTTTACTCAATTTTATTTTCAGATGTTTCCAAGTAGATTTATTTTTCCGCAAACCTTCCCATGTCAATAGTAAAAGTCCACATCCTTTGAGACCAGTGACGATACACTTCTTCAATGCAGCATTATAAATAAAGCTCTAGGCAGATTCAGTTGAATGCAAATTTTGTTTTAGAGTGGCTATAGAGTGTTTCTTTGCTTTTAACCTCTGTAGTTTGCCAGGAAATCTTGACATTTCTGTCAAGGGGTTATTTAGGGAGAAAAACATCTTTGGAGACCTCCAACCATAGGATTTTACCCGCTCAGTGATCTGAGCACGAACCCTTGTGAAACATGAGTGGAAGAATCTAAATGCTCGGTAACATCCTCCCTCCAGGAAAATATAACCAGAAAGCAACTTGCCCTTCTATAGCACTGCACCAGTGAAATTATAATTAGAACTCATGATTGCACTGTGGCAATAACAAACCTTGGAGCACAAAGTTATTTTGTCTACAAGAAAGTCAGCTCCTTTCTTTAAAGTAGCACGGAGTGAAAGAGTTTACATGTTCTTCCGAAAACTTTAGGCAGCAACAGTTAATGCAGTGGTAAGTCAAAGCTTGTTCTATCGAAGGAACCAATAGTCAAATCAAAAACAAGTTGTTCTTTAAATACATTTTCCCTTAGGTCCTTGGAGTAATGCATTTTTGAATGTTTTCATTTCTTATTTGATTTTTCCCTTTTTTAAATTCACACTATATTGAACAAAGCATGGACTGGGATAGAATTTTAAGAGGTAGATTACTGAGCTTTTACTTATATTACTAGTCCAGGAACTGATATAAGTGCCCAGGGCAAGCAGATTTTTGAGTGGATTTTCCCAGCAGCAATATCCATTTTTAAGCCAAAGTGTCCCCAGTGTAAATCTTAATATGGCATTAAGCCCACATTTACAGAGCGAGAACCCTGGAGATATTTGTGGATATGAGAGAGGGTCCATGACAAGGGTGTGATTTGCAAAAAAAGTGTTTGGTTGGCTTACAAATTTGCCTTGGTGTCCTATCAGTTCTACGTATCCCGAGGTGACCTGGTATTTTGACATACCAGTATTTGCAAATCAGGAACCCTAAGCACTGTTCTTGGATGCTGATTAGGTAGTTCATTTCAAGCTGAGTACCTGAATTCTGATATTTTGACTCTTCTTCCTCATTCAATCAGCAGTATTTATGGAGCACTTATGGTGTACACTACACTAGCATTTGGGAGACAATACAGTAGAGTTGGTAGGTTCCCTGACCACAAGAAGCCCTGTAATGCAAACAATTAGAAAAATACCTTGGGCTACAATGTTCACCAAAGATATTTTTAAACAGTATCCTTCCTTCATTTTATCCTTTTTTTTCCTAATGAAAGTTATTTTCTTAGCCCCCCCATAGGGTAAATTAGCATGGGTCCAACATTCTGGAGAAAGTTTGATGGGATGATAGCCACTGGGGGAATGGCACTCCTGCTCTGAAAGAACAATCTGAAACCAACAAAGACTAATGAAATGCAACTTGCTGTAACCCTTCATTCGCCTTTCAACAATTACATATCAGCATAACCCAGGTCAACACATCCTGAAAGAGCTAAGCTATTCACATAAATTGCATGTGGATTTTAGAGCTCAATAATCAAGCTGAAACTATTCCTTATTCCTTCAAATGTTCATTAATATACCCCAGTCTGAGATCATCATATCCATTGATGTTTTATGGTGAAATCATTCTTATTGATAAAGCAAATTGTTCATGCAGCAGCATAGTCCTAGTGGACATAGAATTTATAGATCTCAGTTTCAGTCCCAGTTCTGCCACTGGCATAATGTGACATAAGAAAAGTGACTAAACCTCCCTTTACCTGTTTCCTCTTTTTCAAATGGAGATATAATTTGGCCTCTCCCTTCTATCTAGGGAGGTTGTGAGACTAAAATGAAATAAATGTAGAGGGGACATGTTATCTAATTTCAAGATGCTATGGTAAAGTAACAATTTTTAGTTTCCATTCTCCAAGCTGTAGTACTTACATCAATTCAAATGGGAAATAGACTCTCTCCTTTGGATAAGTATTTTAATAACAAGCTTTTTAGTGAATCATGAATCACCATCATCATCATCATT
This sequence comes from Tachyglossus aculeatus, assembly GCF_015852505.1. NCBI lineage: Eukaryota > Metazoa > Chordata > Mammalia > Monotremata > Tachyglossidae > Tachyglossus > Tachyglossus aculeatus. Next base: position 13,673,189 of record NC_052075.1, read on the forward strand.
ATTTATTAAGCAGAGAGTTCTCCCCTCCTATGAAACAAGAGTGATTGCTGAGATGTGATCTCTCCCCCTGAGGAATTTTGCAGTGGTAAGGAGGAACCAACAAACATAAAATTAAACTGAAATGTTAAGTGTTGAACTCATAAAAAAAACACAAAAGTAGAAACAGGTCACTGTGGCTGAGACAATCCTTCTGTTTGTAGGCTTATCGGAAAGATTTAAATCAAGATAGATATGTCTAGAAACAGAATATAATAGCATTTGCAGGTGTCTTGTTTATGAAATTTTATTTCTGCCTATCTCTGCTGCTGGGAAATGAGTTTTGGAAGTGCTCTCCCACCTCCTGATTTCGTTCTCCCTGAGAACTTGAAACTCAAAGCCATAAATACCCAGCCAATCTGGAGGTCTGGCATTTCCAGGTAGAACTAGCTAGAATGGAGATAGCACGGCCAGCTTTGTTGTCACTGGTTGATAAATTCTTGAATTAGAACATAGCTGTTGGAGATTAAGGAGGTATGCATAGCACTTGTCTTATCAGATGGACTGCTTTCAATTTGACTACTGG